>NC_139604.1:59118190-60490531 GCF_964270895.1 Podarcis filfolensis | reverse complement strand
GCATCCATTTGTCCTCAAAGATCCCACTCTCATCCACTGCTCCCCCACCACCACCACTCGGGATATACTGCTTGTATAAGATGAGAGATTTACTGTCCCCAGGACAAAAAACAAAATCCTTTTGTTTATCTATAGATAGAACAGATTATATCAACAACTGAAACAGACATACGTGCTACAAAAATAAACTGGCTTTGCTGTCATGATTCCCCCCCCCCAAAAAAAAACCCAGGATCCTAGAAACTACAGTTTTCCCTGTCTGGCAGTTTGACTGGCTTTCATGTTCTGCTGCTTGCTCAGGGTCCAGCTCTACCCCACCTCTGTTTGGATGATCAGAAACATGTTCATCCTCACCCTGTAGGGATAATTCATCCTGAAATGGACACCTTCCCATTTCCGTGGGCTTCCCCCCCAAGGGTTTGTTTAAGAGATGCTCTGCAACCTTTCTGATGTTAAGCACCAGGCATCTGGTTCCATTTTGGTTCAAGCAGAGGATCCCCTCTCAGTGGTACAGGCCCAGCTTATCCCAAAACATTCCCCAATGCCCCAAACACCTTAATCTTTCTCCCTGTGTAACCATCTCATCTACACATAGAGACAGCTCAGTTTCACTTAACCAACTCACCCTGCACATGGAACAGGGTGGCATTTCAGAGAAAGCTACCACCTCAGAGGTTGTGGTCTTCAATGTTACCTTCCAGTTCTGCACAACTACAGTTCTCCTTCTCATTGGTGAAGACCTGCTCATACAAACACTGACTTCCTCCTCTGCACAATCTAACAGGCTATCTAAACTATGGGTAGCATTTATAACCTTCATCTCAGCAGGCAAGTTGCCATCCGGTCTACAAACCTGTCACAAACCCAGCTCTTCATGGATACAATTATGATTGAATTGCCCCCTACTCCCTGGAGGTACATACACAGTGCAAGGATGACTTCCATTACCTTCATACAGTCTGGATAAATGCACGTCCCAGTCCCAGAAGGATGCAAAATTTCCGCTCATAATGCTAGAAACCCAGGGTCATTCAGTGAAGCTGAATGGTGATGGATTTAGGACAGATCAACACACATTGATGGTCACCAACTTGGATGGCCTTCGAAGGAGATTAGATAAATTCACTGAGGATAAGACTATCAATGGCTGCAAGTAGTGATGCCTGTATATTACATCCAGTACCAGAGACAGTAAATCTCTGAAAACCAGCTTCTGGGAACACAAGAGGGAAACTGCTATGGTGGTGAGTATCCTGTTTCTACACTTCCAATTGGCATCTAGTTGGCTACTGTTGAGAAACAGAATGTTAGGCTAGATAGGCCTGTGGCTCTTCTTGTGGTTAGCAAGAGAAATGGCTGCGGGTTCAGCCCTGATAGAAGTTTTCTATTAAGCAAAAAGTTCCAGGCGCTGCAACCTTTCCGCTGCACAGGGCAGTTGTTTCATCTCCTTGGATCCTTTTGGTTGCCCTTTTTCTGAATGAGAGTCTACCTCTCCTCTCCCCTGTAGAATGCTGGTAAGGATTGCAGTTTGCTGGGCTGATTCCAGATCAGTGCAGCAGAGGCCACATCTATGATGAGATGTACCATCATAGTGCATGAATCAGTTCTTTCAACCCTTGTATGGACATGTCACAGCTGGAAGAAGTTGGAAGTATCATGTTAACTATGGAACAAGACACCCAAAAGTAAATGCTACCAGCTGCTTCAAAGTATTATATTTCCATTTTAAAGCTGCACTCAACTGCACATTAACCATGTTCTCATATTTTCTCTCCCAGTGAGGGACAGCATTTAGCTATGCATGACTCTGATCCAACATGCTTAAAATATATGGGTAGCTTGACTAGACTTCTGTGTGTACATAATAAACACAATCTGAAGTTTTTGGGTTCTGATTAATGCTCATTGAACTGGTCTATTGGCCACATGTTTTTCCACGAAGCTGTTAAAGCTACATGGGATCTTGTTAGTCCCATCCCCATCTTCCACAAGTTGCATAGCACTGCTAGTAAAGCAAACAAGATTGTGAAGAGGTGCTAAAAGAGGGCTCTCCCATCGATTTTAGTGCTGTAGTCAGAGAACAGCAGAAGGTTTATGAAGCATGCTGATTTATGGAAGACGGATGGCCAGTGAGTCATAGAACAATCATTGCTGTCTCCACTGGCCCTGGCCAGGAATAGCATCCCATTGAACAACGAGACTGTTCTTGCATTTACATCAGCAACCCAAGGAAAGTACTACTGGAAATTAAACAAGCTATACAGACCATCCCACTTCACTGCTAGCATATTATTTTCATTTCCATCAAGAAGAAGGAATCAGTCTTTTCTACAGTGCTCTGGAAATGCAAAGTCAACACAACTCACAGGAACAGACTATCTAGCGCCAGAGCTGTATATGCTGCACTAAAATTCCCACCCCAGAATTTTGTGTTCCAGTATCCTGCATTCCATTCCAAGGAAATCTGGGTTCTGCAACCTATGTGAATTAGGCAAATCCAGCAAGTGATTATATTGCTTATTCTGCTTTTGCAAAAAAACACACACCAAAAAACAAAAACAAAAAAACCTCACCCCACTAATTGGAAAACTTGCTCGGTCCCACCCCTCGAACTTCTTTGATTCAACATGACTGCCTATACATTTTCACAACGGTAGGGGCTAGAAATTTCTCTTTAAAACAAGGGGAGTTGGAAAGGTGGGGTTTTGAGGGTGTTCTCTTATTTGCACTCAATAGAAATGTACTAGCCTACATTTGCAGAGCACACAAAATCCTTCACTGCACTCATAGTGTTGATCCAATCAAGGGCAAAGTTCAGGAAACCACCGCAAGTCCCTGCTTATCAGAAGAAAGGAGGCAAAGATCCCTTTAGCTTTAGGCACATTGCCTCAGTCTGAACACAGGAGATTGCAAGTTTAAAACCACCCAAGGCATTATTTCCCCTTTCAATCAAGCCTAGCCCCGCCCCATCCCTGCCGCACCTTAATTCACATAGCATTGCATCACTGTGCACACAAATCTGACTTCAAACACGAAGTGTAAAGCTGAAGAAAAAAATGGGATGAGCACTGGCACACTGGTTATGTGACAAGTCACCAGCTAGGCGTAAAGGGGCGCTACCACAAAGTCAACTTTGCAACAAGACTGTCTCGGCACAACAGCTTGGTTAGATCAACTGAAACACGGCAATGAACCTATTAACTAAACACTCAATTTGCACTTCACTTGTAGTTATACGAAATGGATGCCTAATATAACAATATTCTCCTCTAGCAGCCATAGGAAAGGAATGCCACTATATCTTAAGGAGGGCTGTAAAAAAGAGGGATGTGGTTGCAACTGGCAACTTTCAAATCTAGGCCTAGTGAGCTGTTTTGCTTACAGAGAAAGGAAATTAGAATTGAACTACTATTAAGAGAAACTGCACCTCTCCCTCTTCAAAGGGTAAGGTGGTTCATCCTCAAATCAAACTTATGCTCAGTCTGAAAAACAGAAGTGCTCACACTTAAGATAGTGGTTGACCCATGAGTCGAAAGCAGAATTTTCTCTGTGAGCCTCAGCACAGCATTTCAATCCATTTTTCATTTCTTTTTGCTTTTAACTTGTTATTAACTTGATATGATTTTATTGTTTGGTTTTTATGTTTTTATATTGTTGCAAACATTTTTCTGATACAGCAGTATATAAATATTTTAATAAATTCTCTGCCTGCAACTTCAGGCTTGCAGGAAAAAGGAATCACAGAGTTGAAAGAGATCACAAAGGCCAGCAAACCCAACCACATGCCAAGACATAGATGCCCACACATCAACCTACTGCTACAAAACCTCACTAGTGTGCCCAGACAAGCAGAGGCCATGAAACTCCACCAAACTCAGGCAGTGTTTAGATTTGGGGTGCTCTTTGGTTCCACCCCTCTTTCTACACAGCCTGTGTTTCATTCTAAGACATTCTGTTCTCATTCACCATAATGAGTTATTGGCTGCACAAGACCGTGCAAAGCGTAACATGCAGAATTCTCTGGAGCTGTTTATACACATCTCAAGATGTTCTTTATTAGCAAGACTACAAAGATCCTGCAGGCAATGTCATCTTGTTACTTACAAATGCATACACAGAGAAGGAAATTACCGCAGTTCCTCATGCTCACCATCAGCTTTTCTGCTAATGAAAGCAGGCATGTAAGTCTTTTGGGGTCCTCATTCACCAGCTAAGCAAGGAAAAGGAATCAGAAAGGGAGTGAGATGCCCTTCTATGTTCCTCCCAAAGCTCCCTCTTCCCCTAGCATAGAAAAAGATCACGTTTGGTAAGTTAAAGTAGGATTTAGAAACTCTTCAAACGTCAGGTTCATGTGCTTTTCCATATATCAGCCAGAAAACACAGGCAGTAAAACTTAGCTTGGTTATAGTGGTGAAAGTATAAATTATTGGGATAGGAATAGAAGAATGGCTTGGAGCAAACAGCTCATATCACGTTCCATGCTGAGCTTCTCAGGTAGACTGAAGGGGAACAACAGGTTTGATTACCTTCCTCTCAAGGTGGGGGGGGGGGAGAGGAGAATTGATCTAGCTAAGCCTGGCAGGACAGCTCACTCTATGGTATTAACCCCTTCATGTGCTAATTAGACTGGAGCATGTTGGTTCTAAGAGGCTGGTTATCCCACAAGATCTACCACTTGATTCCAATCTACCTTTTGTCCACCCATTTATACAGCACATTTGCACACACATGTGTTTTTAAGCATTTTTGTAACTCACAATGAACATTAGGCATGGGCAAGTGATTTTCCAAGCCACATACACAAAGCCACATACACAAGGGTAGGGCCCAGCTCTCTCTCAACTGCTCTAACTCTCCAGTCACATACATTACACCTACTTTGGGGGCTCCTCCCCAAGTAATGTCAAGCATGCATATGCTCTGCAAAGCCATTTGCTCACACAAACATATAATTACAGACTATATACATCTATTGAGTCACACACATGTTGCCAGATACACTTGTCTCAACCTGTACAGGAACAAAGAAAGTAGGTCCTGAAGCTATTTCTGCTTTAACCTATCCTGAGTTTAGATCTAAACACTAAACAGGACCTTAGGAAACAAAGGCCAAGCAATCCTTACATTTAAACGGAAACATAAGTCAACAAAAATAGCACAACTGAGCATTACCAACCCAAAAAGTGAAAGCTCTTTTTCAGGGGGGGGGGCAGAGGCTGCCTGCACATTTAGTCTGTGTTATATTTGTTTTTGGCAAGGGTGTCAATGTTTTGTCTGGTTTTCTTTTTGAGGGAAAGCATCGCCATTTTTTCCTCTGTGAAATGGGTATTTTGTGATGCCAACAGCAATTTCTTCAATTTCAAATGTGTTTCTGTGCCCAAAAAGGTTTCACGTTGTGTGTGAACCTGACCAAAGGCTTAAAACTATGGTTGAAGGAGAAATAAGGTTGCCATATTTCAAAAAAATTAGACACAAAAGTTGTTGAGCTATTTTGGAATATATTAGGCATATCTTGCAATAAATATTTCTACTTGGGGTTGCCATACATCCATATTTTCCCGGACATTTTGCCAATTTCCACCCAGACACTGCTTCCAACTGCAGTATTCCAGGTATGTCCAGGAAATTCCAGACATATGGCAACCCTAAGTAGAAATATTTATTGCAAGATATGCCTAATGCATTCCAGTATATAGCTTTATTGGAGGGTGTTTTTTCAAAAGATAGCAGGACACGTAAGTCAACAGAATGTTAAACAAAATATTTCTTCATCTATTCATCATATTCTTAACTTACCTTACCTTATAGGCAGCTCAAGCATAATTTAACCCTTTAAAACAATTTCATAAACATCAAACCACAACAAAAATGGTTAAAACAAACTAACCAATTTAATCATTCTCTGTACAGCACCCATGATCTCAAAAAAACATAACAAGCCACAATAATAAATAACAATTCTAAAAAATGTGTTTACCCTGGTCTCTGGACTTCTTTTGAATAGTAACATTTAAAAATCCTTAATAAAAATGTTAGGTAACTGTTAGTCAAGTCTTGAAACATGCATAAGGTCATATATTTATGATGAGCACTCTGCAAATTCTGTATGACTAAGAAAGTGTCTACATCAGATAACAACAGACAAAAATAACTGTTTGCAAAGACAATAGACATGTGGTTCTAAAACCCTTCGGTATCTCCACAGAGTTAAAAACAAAGCTGATAGCAGCTCTACTCATGGACTAATATGCAGGGATGTTTAAAAATAAGCCTGCACACTTACCAACAAACAAAAGTCACAAACCACTCTTCCTTGCTCTCAAATACAAGACTAACTCATGCAAACATTATTAGGGCTTGCCTTTTAACCCATGTCGGCTTTGTAAACTATTTGAATGAGCCAACAGGGAGGTGGAGGAAAAGGTCATGGAAATTTGCCCTCAATCAGAAGACCATGATTTCCCTCCCACCCAAAAAAAGTAAGATTTGCCCACAGTTCTCCCTCACTTAGACTTTACTGTCCCTGTTTTCTACAGAGATTTCTTGAGAGATCCATAGAAAGCAAACAGTTGCCAAAGACTCCTGGTTATTATAATCTTTATCCCACAATTAAGCTGTTCATCTTTAAGATGCTGTTGGACTTTTTGGTTGGTTTTTTAAAACTCTGCCAAACTGCACCTGATGACATTAGGAAGTTTGCCTGAACAAGGTCTGCATGACTTGCTCTATGAAGAGCAAATATGTTCTCTGCAGGTTTAAGACCAAATATTTGGGGAAAGACTGCTGCCATTGACAGGCACAAACCTGAACCCATCTAAATTAATTCCTCTATTATCAAGACGCTTGTGGGAAAGAAAGGAACCTCAGACACAAGCCACCTGATTCTTATATGGCTTCCAATGCCTAAAATGCATGGTTCCTAGAGAGCTTAACTGAATGTTAAACAATTTGGAAAGCAGACACACACACAAGCCTGACCAATCTTATACCAGCTTGGGAGAAATACACACTGAGCGAGGAGGAACTTTTCACATTTGTTATCCCTATGTTGCAATAGGAGGCATTCATGTGTACACACTATACCTGTAAAATGCATTTCCCCCCTCAAAGAATTCTGGGCTGTAAAGTTTACACCTCATGGAGTTACCATTCCCAGCAACCCATTAACAGATTACAGTGCCCAGAATTCTTTGAGGCAGAAAATGTGCTTCAAATGTGCTTTAAAGGTATAGTGTGTCTGTAGTTGGAGTAAAATTACAGGGCTTTGGTTGAAAGAAGTTGCCAGGGAACTATTTCCCAGGTATTCTATAAACCAGCACTAAAGGCAGTCATCACAGCGCTGCCATTGCCATGATGCTACATAACTGATGGTCGTCACAGCATTGCCAGGAATAGGATCCAATTTGTCAGGGCTAGTCCTCAGCGTTGACCAGCTTAGCGTAAAGCCAAAAGGTGTCAAGAGTAGCATTTGAAAAGAAGGCAGGGTTATAATTCATTTTCAGTATATTTTCTGGGTCTGAGTGGCCCAAAGGAATAGGAGTGTTAACAACAATACCCCAAAATAGGTATTGCCAAAGCTGTGTGGTGTTTTATATCACAAAATATCAAAAAGCCTCCATAGATCTTAGTTGGTACTGACATGTTCCAGTTGAGGTTCATAGTTAACCTCTCCCCACCCCACCCCAAAAAACAGATATTGTGTTATCACATCAAAACTTACAATGATGTTTTGTGCCACAGAACCCAGGTTTAGTGTCACTTCCCACAAAAATGCCAACTAAGAGATGACAGCACAAAACCTGACACTTGTGGCACAAAACTACACAACACTTTTGTCTTCTGAAGCAATACTAGATGGGGGGGGGGTTGGTGCTAACAATCCTTAAAGAAATGACTGTTAAGGAAGCAAGGGTGCTGATGGAAACAATGGCAAAGGAATATCAATTTCTGGAAACCACTGGGAGTGTGCTCATGCGCTTAGGTTCTGCTTTGAGCTTCCCAGAGGCAACTGAGTGGCTACTGTTAGAACAGGATACTGGAGCAGTTGTGCAGGCTCAAAAATCTCTTCCTTCACCCTACAGACTGGCTCTGATGGAAGGTTTGCTGCATTAATAACATTGCTGAAGGAGTATAATGAGCATGGTAGGAGTTAACAAGCTAAATGTGTTAAATGTGTAGCCCAGTGAGTTCACGGGGCAAAGCGTGGGGCATGTGGGCATATTTGTAATGCGATTTCTTTTCTGGGTCACTGAGATGGTCTAGGGCTAGGCTGAGGCCTAGTTCTGAGAATTTGGATCCTGTTCCTTGGGAGTGCTGTGGTTGCCACCAATTGTCTTCTAGAAATATAGGAAGCGGCCTTATACCAAGACAGGCCATTGGCTCCTCTGGCTCAGCACTGGAAACTGGCAGCAGCTCTCCAGGATTTAATGGAGGGCTCCTTCTGTATGCTCTACCACTGAGCTATGGCTCTGGTCTCAGCTGCACAGATGTGGCCCTGGGTCTTCCAGTTGCTGATCTCTATTTTAAACCCACAGCTAAGGGAAAATGCATTTGGTCAGTAGAAAGGATTTTATTTCACAATCTGCAGAGTTTAAGGAGAATTATCTCTGGCCTTAACCAAGCATATTTTAGAGAACTGTTTAGCTAATGACAAAGCCTGTGTGTGTGTGTGTGTGTGTGTGTGTGTGTGTGTTCAATAGATCCTCTGTGTATTCAATAATATCATCTTACAGAGAGTGCTATAGAATCCTCAAGAGAGACAGTTGGCTCCGTTGTGTTTATATTGGGAAGTCAGCCTCCAAGACAGCTCTCTGAGGGGGTGATTGATGGAAACACCACTGCATAGAACATCATCATCTTAAATAAAGCTCCTTTCATTCTAAAAGTACTTTGCACCATTGATTTACAGGAGCCACTTCAACAGTTATTGAGATGAGAAGAACAATAAAAAAGGACTAGCGTCTTTCAGTGAAGTGTCAAGAGTGAGGCTCAGGAACACAACCCTTTTCGATCTGGCCTAACTTTGCTAAACCCAGCCTCACTCCAGGCACTTTCACAAGGAAAGCTAATTTCTTGCAACTGAAGCCCTAATGCAGGACTACTGTGTGTTGCTGCTGGGTAGGGAGGAAAGAAAATATCAGACCACCGATTTTAGGAAGAGAGTTAAAAACAAGCTGAAATAACCTGCTGTGCATTCTGATGCAAAATGACTGTGAAAGTCAGGATATAAATTTGCATGAATTGGTAATTTCTCCCCTTCCCTCAAGTCTAATTGCCTTGGGATGGAGTGAGGAGATTTTCTGTAGTGAGGGAAAGAGAGGTGAGAGGAAGAGGGGGAGGGGGAGAAAGAAGAGGAGGGCCTCTTGCTCTGGCCCTGCCCACTTTGAGCTACAGCCCCGCCTACCCCTTGCCCCAGGTGCAGCGGTTCTTAACCTGTGGGTCACCAGATGTTGTTGGACTACAGCTCCCATCATCCCTGAGCTCTGGCCTTGCTAGCTAGGGGTGATGGGAGTTATAGTTCAACAACATCTGGGAACCCACAGGTTGAGAAAGGCTGCCCCAGGGAATGAAGCCTTCAACTTTTCCCTAGAAGCAAAGTAAATTCTGTGACAAAATAAAGAGCACTAATGATTACGCACTTAAAACAGACAGAAGGGACTTGTGGACAACTTCTGCTCTCCTTGTGTGATGTCTCTTCTAAAATAGTCAGCTTGAGAGCAGAAGTTGTCCACAAATCCCTCCTGTCTGTTTTAAGTGCATAATCATTAGTGCCCTTTATTTTGTCACAGAATTGGCTGCTTAAGAGGAAAACTGAGGAAGTGAGTCACACAACTTAGGCCTGAGCAAAAGATTAGTCTATAAGTACTTCTTGAAGATACTGACAAATGGAAGGAAACAGACGATAAAGGGAGGAGATTCACTGATAAACGGACACCTAAGAAAAATGCACACTGATGAAGAGAAATCTTGGGCATAAGAAAATTGATGGTGGATGAGTAAAGAGGCAAGAGTTCTAGAAATAAGATAGTGACTCATAACCAAAACAGGGAGACATGTAATTATTGCTTAATACACAGGATTCCGATTGTGTGATTAGGAATGTATTGACAGGGGTGGAGATTTCCTTGCTAGAGTTTATGAGGACATAGCTTTCATATTACCACCTCTTTAGAGTTGAGGTGGCTGGTGACTATGAACAGGGCCTTCTTACTTTTCACATCCCACCTTTGGAATTCACTTCCCAAAGAAACAGAGTTAGCACGTCTCCACTCTCATTTATATGGCAAGCATATTCAAAACATTTCTCTTGGGCATTTTCCTAAAGATTGCTGCCTCTAAATTGCTCCCTTTCTCTGATGTGGTCTTGGTGTGTTTGGCTCTATTGGCTTTTTTAAATGCATTTTTTAAAAAATAAGTCAACTTTTTAACATGATTTGATAGTTTTACATGAGCCACCTTAATAATTTAATAATAATAATAATTTATTATTTATACCCCACCCATCTGGCTTTGTTTCCCAAGCCACTCTGGGCAGATTCCAAAAGAAGATTAAAAATACATTACAACATCAGTCATTAAAAACTTCCCTAAACTTCCCTAAACAGGGCTGCCTTCAGGTGTCTTCTAAACGTCAGGTAGTTGTTTATTTCCTTGACATCTAATGGGAGGGTATTCCACAGGGTGGGCGCCACTACCGAGAAGGCCCTCTGCCTGGTACCCTGTAACTTCGCTTCTCACAGTGAGGGAACCGCCAGAAGGCCCTCGGCGCTGGACCTCAGCATCTGGGTTGAACAATGGGGGTGGAGACACTCCTTGACATCAAATGATGTAAAGGCAACATAGGTGCCAACTATAGGAGGCCCAGGAGGCCTGGGGGCTCTGATGCAACTTCCGGTACAAACCGGAAGTCACGTTGGGAGGTCTCGCGAGGACTCGGGCATGATCTCTGAGGCCCCACAAGGCCTGGGCCCCAAGTTGGCGCCCGTGAAAGTCAAGATATAAATATATTAAATAAATGTAGCAGAACCTGCTGGAAATGAGCTGCCTGGGTCCACCAATCCACGCTGGCAGAGATGGGAGCCCTTGCTTTTTAACAAGAGGAACATTTAGCACACACCAAGAGCAGGAATACACATTATCAACAGCCGTGAAACCAATGATTTACCATAATCTGAATGGACCAGAAATGGATGCAAATGTAATTTCAGGATGTGCCACTAACTTGCAGCAGAGGCAGGGACCACTTTTCCAGCCACATTTCTGTTCCTTTCTTACAGCAAGCCGTGGACAGATTTACACAAGTTTCCCTGCCTTCCATTTTGAAATCCAAGCACATTTGTCACTATTAATAAATAGGAAGCCTCATTCCTATCCTTTCCAGAGGAAGGGAAGGGGACTGCTCAGAGTGGGGGGTGCAGTATACTGCATTGTCCAAAACCACGGCTGTAATTCCATGCACACTTACTTTGGAATAAACACTACTAAAATGAGTGGGACTTACTTCTGAATAAAGATGCATCAGTGCCAGTGAGAGGATGGTTCTCAGTCAAGCTCCCCTCCCCGCTCTGTTGCTACAACAGCCATAACCACCAACTAAACCAGATCCTGAAATTAATCCTCCGGGGAACCAAAATTAACAGTGCTTGTTGCTAAAAACACAAGTGCTTCCCTCTCCCTATATTCCCCACCTTCCCAGCGCCACATAGTTTTGAGAGGACCCAGCAAAATTGTTGCTCAGCTGCTTTGAAGAGCTCTCTGTATACATCAGAGGGAAATCAATGGGCAGTCCATCAACAAAAAGACAAGGGCGGTTTAAAAAGGCAGTTTATTGGCAAGCCAGACGCCAATGCTGGAGGGAAGGCACAGCAGCACCTAAACTCTGCAACAAAACTGTGGAAAGCACATTTCTCTGAATGTGGAACTGACACAGTCAGCCCAGTTCCAGTTCCCATAGCAAATCCTCTACACACCAGAGGTTTTCAACCTTTCTGAGTCCACGGCTCCCTTGACCAACTACTTTCTTTCTGCGGCACCCCTGTGAGGCTCAGAAGCCCAGTTATGTCACCCCTTGTCTGCAGAGCTAGCAGCATTTCACCCCTTTTTGAACACCCTCCCTCGTGGAATATTCTCTCAGCCTCCTCTCCTGTCTCCTTGGGTGTCCTTGGGCAGCCACTGCTCCCCCGTGCTCCAAAGAGATGTGCCTCCTCATGCTGCCCCACAGGGACCTGGGCAGAGGATGCCCTCAGGCTCAGTGGCCCAACAGAGACTGGCCAAAGGTGAACATGAAGCAGCAGTGGCAGCAGCAGGGCTGCCACAACGAACAGCTGTGCAAGCCTTTAGAAGGCAGAAACTCAAGAGGGCATCAAAAGAGGGAGGGAAAGAAAGAAGGATAGAGGCCAGTGTTGACTGTGGCACCCCTGACTATCATTCAAGGCACCCCAGGGTACCACGGCACACTGGTTGAAAAACACTGCTCTACACTACAGCATGGCTGGCTTACCTGTCGCCCTCAGGATGTTGCTGAACTATAAAGCCCATCACCTCTGACCACTGGGCCATGCTGGTCAGGTTTGATAGGAATGCCAGTCCAGCAATATCTGGAGGACTAATTAGCCACCTCTGCTCCACCACAAAGGTAGTGGAAGCACTCCCACAAAGGGATCAGGACACAGTTTACCGCACTGTTAAAATGCTTATACACAGTGCCTATCAAAGTGAATGTAGCTAAATGGCTCTTTTCTTTTCTTTCTTGTTTTAAGCAGCAGGATTCTAAATAATTTCACATAAAAGAAGCACTTGCGTAGCTCCCTTTGTTTTCAGCTGACATCTATCTATTGAACACAAAAGCAGTGCAGTGACTGAACAGACACTATACACTGGATGCACAGAGGTTTCACAGCAGGAACTACTGCAGGCAGCTAGAGCTTTTCCATATCATCACTTTTTCTCCACAAAAGAAGCATACAGCTGTTTCTTTTTTACTTGTGCAGGATCCTGCCCTCATTTTCCCAGTAATTTGAAGCAGAATACCTTATATGTTTAAAATGCCACACTTTGTGGACAGACCATGTCTATCATCATACTGAATGCAATTGCACAAGTCATAGGTGCCCACTGGACATGGTCTTCTGCAACACAAATGGGGAATAAGTGACACAACTATCCCTCTCTCAAGCCTCTGCACTATCTGCTTTCGAGACTGAGAAAGAACATGGCCATCTTTCTCTTCCTCCACTTCCCAGCTACCCCCATGTCTCTGAAATGGGACAGGTGAACTGTATTTGAACCGAAACACAGGAATTTATTTCACAAAGACGAAAATAAGACTGCTCTGAGAGCTACTGGGTCTTATAAGAGGAATAAGGATCTTTGCTCTCCACTGAGAATGAATGAATATACAATCAAATACAGCTAACTGTATTTGGCAGTAACCAGCTGCATCAAATGTTAGACATACTCAAAGCAGGCACACTGAAATTAATGGGTTTAAGTTAAGAACCCACCGAAATTAAAGGCAATAATGGAGTGTGACAAATATTGGATACAACCTACCGGTAATTCTTTTTTTACTTCCAATAATATACTTTCAATAAATGTCTTAAGTTTTACCAAAGCAGACTCATTTAAATTATAAAATCATAAAATGTTTCAATAGACAACCAAACATGATGAACACTATCTTCCATTTTCTTCCAGAAATCACCAGAGGGCATAATGCATAAGACGGATATCTGACACCCAGCACCTCTAACCATCAGTATGCTTGGGTTCTGCAAGGTGATATATAATCATATACACTTATGTTGACTATCCCTCAGAATCAAAGAAACAGGCTGAAAAAGGTAAATTGACTGCTTATTATAAATAACAACCCCTTTCCTATATGTCTTTATAGTGTCAAAAGGTAATGCTATAGTTATTGGTCACAGGCGGAATAATTTACCCTGGTTTCTGTTACTAAGTGGAAACAAGAATCAATTCCTTTCCTGTTTTTTGAAAAAACAAAACAAAATATTGAGGCAACACAATGCTGCTGCATCCCAGGGTAAAGTTTCCTGCTTGGCATGTAGGTTTAAATGCAGGGACTCTTAACAGCCACCACTGCAAGTGGGGAAATATGTGGGTAATGATTTCTACCTTCCCTACCCAGTTTATTCCTGGATGAACAAAACTTGTAAGAATATGGATTTTCCTTGCAATGTCTTTGAACCGGACAGTGCTTTGCTCCACCCTGGTCCTGTTTACTCCCACACCACGCTGAGCTAAGCCAAGGTTTGGCTTAACACAGGGGTGGGGAACTTTTCTCAGTCCAAGGCCTGCATTCCATTCCGGAGAACCTTCCGAGTAATAATAATAATAATAATAATGCCAGTGGCAGGCAGTGAGAACGGAGGCAAAAGCAGGCAGAGCACTTAGTGTAAATTTTATCTTTGCACAGTAGGCCAATTTCTACACACACACAACCCCCTCTGTCCTCCATCCAGCAAGAAAAATACATTACAGTGGTACCTCGGTTCTTGAACTTAATCCATTCCAGGAGTCCGTTCAACTCCTGAAACCGTGTGCCAACCAAGGCGCAGCTTCCGATTGGCTGCAGGAGCTTCCTGCACTCAAGCAGAAGCCGCGTCAGACATTTGGCTTCCGAAAAATGCTCGCAAACCAGAACACCTACTTCTGGGTTTGCGGTGTTCGGGAGCCGATTTGTTTGGGAGCCAAGCCGTTCGAGTAACAAGGTACCACTCTATCAGAGTTCAAGGTCATATTTTAAAAGATGTTTTTCTAGCCCTGGCAGGTGGGAGGGAAGGTAAATGGTGGGTGTTGGTGCAAAAGAAGCAGGAACAAGTAGCCAAGAGACGGTTTGCCACATGTTGACTGAGGGGATGGGCTTGGGGTCTTGCAGTAGGCCATAGGCTTAAGGTTCATATTACCACTGGGAACTGTGGGCCTTTTTTCCAGCATGCAATGCTGAACTGTCTCTGCTACACTGGCTTCTCTTTAGCCATCTGTGTGGCTAGTAGCAAAGTCCAGCCTGCCCCGCAGGAGTGGCTCCTCTCAAACTGGAATTAATACTGGCTTTGTTTTCATTGCAGGAGGCCCATATGCTATTTTAGGGCAACTTCCAGCACTCTCTGTGGGAGCTGTACTCAGCAGTCCTAGGGCAGCATGTTTCCTTTAGGAACAAAAGGAAATAATGTTCCTGGGTCAGAGGACATGGTTTTTGAGAGGATGGGCGGAGGGGGGAAGCACATTTCATGGAACAAGGCTGGTTTAAGCTGCGAAGTGTTGTGGAACAGATTGCATGGGATAGCAAATTCCAGAGGGAATCCAACTTCCCTTACACACACACATACACACACACATGTGTCATTTAAAGAAAAATCAGTTTGGGTTCTTGGACATTTTCACGTCTAAATGGATAAATAAAAAATGGCCCTTCCCCTGCTGCAGAGACAAGTGTGAGGGCCTGCTCCTGTGAATCCCCATTGCTAACACTATGAGCACCCCAAGGATGCAACTTGGCAAATGGCATGCTAGAAATGCTGGCACGGGGTGTGTGTTTACTCCATCAAGAATCCCGTTCTGTTACACAACCTTCAGAGCAGGGGGTGGAAAATCAGCTATGTTTCTTTTAAACACATGTTTTCTTTGCCAAAAGCAATTACATATTCAAAGTGAAGGTAGCTAGAATTTTAACATGGCAGGCAGTCTTTTTCTTGTGAAAACCTATTGAATTTATTCCAAGTTTGTTTGCTTTTAAAACCCACTGACATAGTCCCTGCCTACTTACATTGATTTCCCACGACCCCACTAATTTTTAACTAAGTTTAATGTGAGCAAATGAAAGGCTGACAACATCACGGCAGGTTTTGAATTTTGATGACTGGTGGCGTATCCTGAAATCCAAGCGAAGTTCAGGGCCCCACTGTGGTAAATACTTGCTTTCTAGTCTTCAGCCTCTTGCTGCCTGCTACCCCTGCCTTCAATCAGACCCTCCCACCTAAGCCAGTCTAAAGTAAATGCTTAAAGAAGCCTGGTCACAATGTGTGTCAAGCCTGTAAATCGCCATTCAACTATAGTGACTCAGAATCACCTGCAGCCAACCAGACATTTTTAATATATAAATGGGAAGGGGGTATGCCCTTTATTTTCTTTCAGCTGATCAATTGCCACTAACAAAGGCATAAAGGGGAGGGTACAAGCCAATACTAACAGTATGTGCAAGCTAATTTGCACATTTGAAATATATGCCTGTTCATATTTGGAATCTCCACACACTTTCTTCCATTGCCACAAGAGGCTGAATCCACAGAGGTAAGGAACTGAGAATGGTATAAAATGGGAAGACTACAGAAGTGAACCTAAAAAGATGAGGACCAGAGAATGAGAGATGAACTCCTTTAGTTGGCCCACCCACTAACACTTGGGACAAAGCCTCCAGGTCAGCAAGGTGCAGACATTCCCAGTCTAGGAAAATGTGCTCTCTATGTATCCACATTTCAACCTGGGGAATGGTCCAAGTTAGGTCTAGACCAGTTGCAATCCTATGCATATTTACACAAGAGCAGGTTCCTCTGAAATAAGTTGTACTTTGTAGAAAAAGATTGTAGTTTAATGACTAATCAGTTAGGCTTGCTTCAACCCAGTAAATGTGATAGGTTCAGGCCACAGCTAACTCTGCATGGCACCAAGGCTACACATAGACTCGCTCTCCTAAACTCTGAGGAAGCCTGTGCCACCCAAAGCAAGATGATGTGTCTAACCTTTAAAAATAAATAAAACAGTGTTATTCTTTCACAACCTCTTTCACAAGGAGATGTATGTTTTGGTCCGGAAATTAACATGCTCTCCAGACATCTCTCACCTTAGAACCCTTGCCCCAATGCAAGACCCAGAATCTGATTCATTACAGTATTTCACTCTAAACTCAGGTAAACTTGACTTTCTTATGGCCGGCATTGTTTAAAAAATGGACTTTGCTCCTTTAAGGCTCGGTTCCAGCCCTTGACAGTCAATGCCAGGAAATTCCACTGCAGCCTGCAACTTTTTGCCTTTGTTTGTTCTAAGATCCTAGATACAGTTGCCCAGAACTGCCTACAGGTCCAACTGCCCTTTGCAGTCCTCTCTTTTTTTTTCATTTTCTCCTCAAAGTTGCCTGAGCCACACCATTTGCCCCTTTTCCTGCTAGGCCACAACCCTCTCCTTTCCTCCATCATGGCCCGCACACACATACAAACACGCAGATAAACACATACCCTCCTCAGTCAACTGAGGATCGAAACAAATGATACAACTGCAAGAAGCATATGCCCTGCCCCACCCCAGACCGTGCAAGATTGTACAATCCATTAGATAATTAAGAGGGGCAGCTTAGTGGATGCCCTAGCCAGCCTGGCACTGTGGTGTAATGCAGCACTGCAAGAAAAAGCTCCTTTTACTATAATGTCTTCCCATTATTGAGGAGGGAGGGTGTGTCCGCAAGAATGAAAGTAAACAGCATTAGTTGCTTCTGGAGTCCAAAGGGGGCTCTCAAAGGCCTGTATCAGGGGAGGTCACTCTCCAGATACTGTTGGATTACAATGTCCATCATTCTCAGGCATCAGTTGGGGCTGATGGAAGTTGGGAGCCCAACATCTGAAGGGCTGCAGGTTCCTCAACTTTGTTCTACACCATTCACATTTACAGTTCTTTAGAAAATGTAGTGAAATATAGTTCCCAGAAAAATCATGGGAGGAAGTGAACAAGTGCTTTATCATTGCCTGCTTCCGCTGCTACATGTGTAGGGGCAACCTGCATCACGCCTCAGAAAAGATGCATACGAACTATTTCTGCATTTGTCTCACTGCAGAGAAAGATATGCAAGTACCTTCTTCCCACGTTATGGTGCTAATATGGCTCACTTATGCTTCCTCATCATGTGCAGAACTGCCTTCAGAAGTCAAGAGTAGTCAGACAGGTGCAGAGCTAAAACAGAGGCAGATCACATGGAGCCCCTTGAATGTTCAATACTGAACTTAACTTGCTGGTGATGGGTTCTGAAACAAAACTTTCGCCCCTGAGAAACACTTCAAGATAAAGGGCCTTATGCAATCCCTACTGCAATCCAGTAAATCACACTGAATAGAAAAATATATTCGATTTTTTAAACCTGACATTTCATGTACATTTTAATTTTTTAAAAAAAGTTAGGCAGCAAATGAAATGATGCATTAAACAGATTGAAAAGTAGCATAGAGCAACATATCTCTGGAATACATATTCATTTCTTTTCTGCCCTGCTATGTACTCTACTCCAACTGTTTTTTGCCAAATGTGCATATACCGTATATGGTGGGCAATGATGGGTGAAGTCTCTGAAATCTCTCATCTGTACTCAATGTTATTCCACCCAAGCAAAATCATTTCCAGCTGACTGTTTGCCCCAACCTTGTTGACCTAAGTAAGGCTTGGATTCCCAATGACTGAGCCCTTAATCCAGGCACTGGATGAACCAAAAACCCCACAGCACAGGAAATGAACTCTTTGAAGGTGTGCCTATACAGTTAAGCCTAAAGTCCAGATAGCAAAAACTTCCCTCAGAAGCCATATACTTTTAGACTGTTTCCCACATTTTCTTCACTATTATCACAGCTATCCAGGAGGAAGGGTCCAGATTAGGCAGATTAAAACAGATTGTGTTGCAGAATCCTGCTGTACAGAAGTTCATTCTTTTCATATGTTTTCCCTTAACTATTGTGATGGCCAGGATGTAGGCAGAAGGTTTTTTTTATTTTAAACAGAAAGAAAACATTTAAGTGTATATAAGCCAACTGTATCCTTTAGGTTTCATGCTAAAGAAACATCAAGATATTAGTCTGAATTTTTAGTCAGAACTGTTTGGGTTCCTTAGTTAGCATTTCCAGCTTGCCCTTTTAATCTTGTGGCTCGTTCTGTTTTTGTTACACTGCATTTATAAATGGTTGTCACACTTTCTGCACTCCACACCCTTGGATTCGCATGATGAAGGGGTGGTTAAGAAAAATGTTATGAAATAAACGGGGGGAAATGCGGTCTTGAGAGAGGAATTTGAGCCACCCATGCGTTTCAAAGCAAGAGGAACTCTACCCTCTGCTCTCTCCCCCTCACACACCAAGTTCGAGCTCACTCCCTCGGAGATCAAAACAACATTCACCTCCGTGGGCCTCGTACCTTCTTCTCCCCGCGCCGCCCTTTGCAAGCCTGACCCCAACCGAAGGGCCCCTTTCGGCGCTCCTGCACCGCCCACCCTCCTCCTCCTCCTCGAAGCAAAAGGCATCTTGGCTTCCCAAGACCTGCGCAAAGAGGAAGAGAAGTCTCCCATCCCTCGCACTCTCACCGAAGCCGCTTTCACTAACTTCGCGGGCCTCGCGCGCCCACATTTGCTCCCCTCCTCCTCGCTCAACTCCAGGAAGATTCAAACCCGCCCAAACAACCTTGCAAAAGCAAGCCCGCTTTCCTTGCTCCCGGCTTCAAGGCCAGAGCCTTTGTTGCCGCTCCAGGTGGATGGATTTCCGCCGCCGCCCGCCTCCCCTCCCCTCTTTCTGGCCACTTGCTTGCTTTCCTTCCCTTACACGCAGGCAACCTCGTGCGCGCACGATCCAACAAACCCCCGGGCCCCAGAGCCGGCGCAGACCTTTTTCCTCGCGATGACGGTGGTCTTCTCTGTTCTCGGCGAGAATCCGTTTCCAGACAGCGCGGCGAGCGAGAATGCAAAGCAAGCCGCAACTACTCCGCAGACCCCTCCCAGTTCTCGGCCCCTGCGGCTAATGGAATATTTTTAACTGTTTGAATAAACTCTGATCTTTCTCTGCGACGAGTCTGGGACGCCTAGCGGGAGAAGGCGATCATTGCCCTTCAGTTAGGCGGGGCAGAGAAAGTTTGAATCCTAGTCCTCAATCAGGACTAGGATTGTAGGAGCGACTGTTGTGAATGGAGGGGGATTATTCCTATACTGGATTCTCTAAGGGCGTGGCCATGCCGATTATTTTTTAAATTGCTTTCTAAACCCACCTCTTTAGGGTGCATATACCCTCCCAAGGTGAGTTACAGCAACTCACATGAAACACAACATTTAAATTCTAACATTTAAAATAGCAGTAAAAACATCAAAGCAGACAAAAAAAAATATGTGGCAAAACCATAAAATCACACAAATGCTCACTGGAATTCGTGTGGAACAGAAAGGATGGTACCATTATTTTAAATTACTAGAGGCTGCAATCCCATGCAGCTTTAAGGCACATCCAACTCTATTGATTTCAAAGAGGTTGGACCAAGGCTGGGAAATTCTTTGATCTGCAAAATTGCGCCAGACAATCACCATTGTTTACTAGTACAGGAAAATATGCAAGTCTTATTGTTTGAGGACTACAATTAATCTTCTTCCTTGTGGTGCTTCTGTTGCTGCAGGTATGTATTTTCTCAGCACATAAACCACACTATTTTGTCCGTGGTAAAATGCAACTTCTGTTTCCCTTTCTATCAGGATCCTGCCCACTGATAAATATGCTTACACATGTGTGTATGGTCCAGTTTGTACATTCAACAGAGTCAATTGGCAGAGCTTTTCCTGAATTGAGACACTTGTGAGTTTCTTCCATAAAGTTTCAATCACAAAGTGGCTAACACCTTCCAAAGTTTTATACAGTACTCTTCAACCAACTACAACAAAGATTCCTGAGGCACGTTAAAACTAGCACATTTCACATAAGCTTTCACGAAGTAGAAGAGTTTTTTCCATCAGATGTTGGAGTCAAATGGCAATGGAATGCAAAAAGTACATTCTGTAACAAGAGCTTGAGATAAGCAAATCAGGCTTCACAGCAGCAGGAGCAGAAAACCATTGTCTCGATTCAGACCCAAATGAATAGAACAGAACTTCTTGATAAATTGTAATTCAGCAATTTCACATTGGATCCTCTTTTCAAAGTTTAATTTCTTTGTGGGAGGCCATCTTAAGGATAGTAGCAGTGTGTCCTGACAGGTTGAAATATTTGCCTACTGGTTTCTAAATATTGCCATTTCTGATGTCATATTTTTGTTTGGGAGACTTAGAGTGCATCTATGGTACCTTTAATGTATTTTATGTTCAACACCCCCCCCATAGTCTTAGGCAGAATTGTGCGTAAAATGTACTTAAAATACATTTTACATATTTTTGGTACCATTTCCCCATAGACTCTAAGAAGCGAATCTATCTTAAAATATGTAAAATACACGTGCAAAAAATTCCCACTGAGAGTGACAGCACATCGTCAAGGCTCCCTGTGAGATTTGCTGTGCTGATTTCAACAGGCGCTGCTGTAGGCGCCCCAAAGCAGTAGTGAATCGCTATTTTCTTAATGTTCACATTACTTTCTTTTTTAAAAAAAAATCACAGTTGTAATCGGAA
The DNA here is from genome assembly GCF_964270895.1 of Podarcis filfolensis. Classification (NCBI taxonomy): domain Eukaryota; kingdom Metazoa; phylum Chordata; class Lepidosauria; order Squamata; family Lacertidae; genus Podarcis; species Podarcis filfolensis. The sequence goes on along the minus strand of NC_139604.1, from coordinate 60,469,125 downwards.
ACACCTGGAAGGCACCAGGTTAGGGAAGAATAAGCAACTAACTGTGGAAGCGCCGTAATTTTGGGTGAATTAATACACATGCACATTCCAGCACTTGCTTCATTTTAGTCCTTAATCCTCTGGCTTCCAGCAACAGATTATCTACTGGTATAAGTGTGTTGTAATAAATCACTAATGACTATTGAGCCTATGTATTTGTCTCACTGACTCCCCTACTTCAATACAGTGTCTCCTATAACAATACTGTCGGGCACTAGGCATGACGGGATGTGATAGTCATAGAAAAAACATTTCCCCTGCTAAAAGCATCTCTTTTTAGAATTGGAAGTGAGTCATCATTTTCCTATTTAATATTGTCCAGAGGGAATGTATTTTCAGTGCATTATTGTAAATAAAGCCTGAGAGCCAAACTGGATATGACTTAAATGCCTCTGCTTGGAATGGAAAAGTTCAGTTGATCAAAATTCACTGAACTAATTCAAAAGTCTCTGAACTAAACCTGAAAGTACTTCCCATAATTGCTAAGTGATCTAAATATGAATTAGATGCATTCTGGGGTAGAACTTAGAACGATTTTTAGTTCATTTTCCAATTTATTCTCTCCTCCCCCTGACAGGAGGCCCAGCCTCTTAGCTTTCTTTCTTTCTTTTTTAAAGGAAGTCAGTCTGATATCTGTCAGTATCCAATTGGCAACATCTAAATCTATCTATAGTGCTTAGTTTTAGTTTAATTTAAATGCCATTTCCCACCATGGACTGTTCCCAATTTGTTATGTTGCATACACACCTTAAAATCAACACTTGATTTTGCAGTTATCGGTTATGAAAATGTTTTATGTGACCCAGGATTAACAACCTTTTGTGTGCTATCAGTCCTACCATTAGGCAAATTGAGGCAATTGCCTCAGGAAGCAGATTTTGAGTGTCACAAAAAGGGCAGAAAAACATATTTTATTTTTTATTACTGTGTTGTTACTCCCAGGGAAAGGCATTTGAGGGATTTTCTGGTGCAAAAATATGCTGGTAAGTCTTGGGTGCTACACACCTTGACTCAAGGTGAGCATGGTGCTTACTGTTCTGCCTCAGGCAGCAAAATGTCTTACACCAGCCCTGGTTGTTAAATGCGCCATCTCTACTGACAGTGAAAGAGGAGAGATCCGAATCTATGTGAGGTAATTCTTATGCTAATTGAGTGTAACACTTCCTTTTTGGGAAGCAATGAAAGAGTCAGGAGGGGTGGGGGACACATTACCTGTACTGAGAGTCACAAATTCCATTTCCCTTAGTGCCAGGCTTCCAAACACCTGACAGAATTATTTGAAGTGGGGGGGGGGGGGAAACATGCATCACCCTTGTACACTACAGCTGCTTGACTCAGAAAGCTTTTGGTCTACCTCAGAGCTCCTTAGGAAATGTAAGAACAACGCTGGACCAACTTCACAGGAATCTGAGTCATTTCTGAGGGAAAACTGAAACTCTTTTTTTACATGGCAAATCAAAGGAGCAGCTTCTGCTTTCACCTCCACTCCTCCCCCCCCACCTCCAACCTCCGCAATGCATGCGACACAATTACAAACAGGGCAGACTTGAGGAAATATCTTAAAACCAAGACTGAAATGTTAATAGCTAATGCTCTAAGTAACTTTCCCAAATATAAAGCTCAGCTACAAGTGATAGGGTTGTTTTTTTTTTAAAGAGAGCTTTCCCAGCACTTATACTCTAGGTGCATGAAATACTTCAGTCTGCACTGGTTCCTGCCAGTTCATGACTGACATGGATCAGCCTGGGCTGTGAAGATTGTATTGCTGGGATCCTCTTCTGCATTGTATTATTTATATGGTTAATTATTACAGGGAAACCTAACAAATGGGGTGCAAATGCTTCTTTATTGAACACCTGCTTCTTCAGGACATCCCCCCCCCAGCTTTGCACCCCAAGTGTTCTTGCTTTCTTCCCGGACTCTGCATTCATCATCCGAGGCCCTTCTTCATATACCTTCGCCACATGAGGGTGGCAACATGAGAACAGGCCTTTTCTGTATTGGCTTCCCGTTTGTGGAACGCTCTCCCCAAGGTGGTTTGGCTGGCGCCTTCATTATATATTTTTAAGCACCAGGCGAAAACGTTCCTCTTCAACCAGGCGTTTGGCTGATTAATATGCTGCAGCCTTTTAAATGTGTCTGTGGGAAGGGGGGTATTGTTTTCCTGTTTTGTTTCATTTACAGTACTTGTTTTTATCCTGCATTTTATTCTGTGAACCGCCCTGGGATTTTATGATGGACAGTATATAAATGTAATAATTAATACAATAAATGAGTAAGAATGTGTCTTTAGCCTCTCATTTCTCTGGAAGGAAGACAGAGAGGATTGTGTGTAGAAACAAATTTACTGCACAAAATTAATATCTGACATTTGCTGCTCCTCCTACTTTTGCCTCTGGCCCCACCCATCTCTGGCATGCAGCACTTGAAAGGTTGCCCAAAATGGCTGAAAAAGTCTCCCCATCCCACTTCTGGTTCTTTGCACGTATATCTTCTTTTCTCCAAGGACCTCCAAGCATGCGTGGTTCTCTCTCCTTCTTCCCTTTTATTTCTACAAAAGCCTGTGAGGGAGGGTTAGGCAAGTGACTCACCTAAGGGGGGAAAGGCCTAACTTTCCCCAATAAGGGGTGGCATGCATTCTGGTTGCTCCCATGCCCCCTCCACGCTGCTCCAGGGGGTTAGGGAACCACCTGAAGAGCTTTGGGGGTTCACAGAGGGAGAACGTCCCATTGAACAGGCAGGAGCCCTTGTACTAATAGGACAACGTGGCTGGGTACAACTCATGTGCTCTCCTTCACGTGGGTAGTGAGGGTGCCATCACTGTCATTAGCCTGGGTGGGCACAATCAAGGGTGCCAACTTGAATAAAATATGGGGGAGGGGCACAGGTAAGCCCCGCCCTGCATAATCACATGACATGAGGCACGCAAACCATTTGAATGGCAATGCCCATCAACCGGGGGGGGGGAGGCAACCTCCTCAAATATTTTATTGGGGGGGCAAAGACCCCTTGGCCCCTAGCAGTTGGCTCCCATGGGTACAATATACTAAAAAACCCTCCGTCCTTCCTTGGACACTCTAGTGGGTCCTGCTGTGTGAAGAAATTGCACATGTATTGGGCTTTAAGCTATTTCTACGCTGCCTTGATTTTTATTTAAAAGAAGGGCAGGATAAACTTGATGCCATACATAAAATTAGGCATATTAAAACAGGGTAGGGTGCACAGCCCACTGGATTAATCAATTAATTTTGCCCTAAATGCAGTCACATTGTAAAGTGTGTGGAGCAGCCTTTGCTAACCTGCTGTCTTCCAGCATTTTTGAACTACAAATCCCGTCAGCCTCTGCCAGCGCTGCTGGAGGGCCCCAGACTGGAAAGGAATAGGCTCCTGAACTTCCCTTTAAGGCCTTCACACATTCCAAATATATTATCACGCCTTTGCTGACATCTTGGATAGCTGTTGTTGTTATGACACAGCACCACCGTGTGTTCACTTGAATGAACAGCAAGTAAGGGCCTCCAATCTATAATGTGTGTATATACAGCAGCATGTCAAGAACAGAAACTACCTCAAGGGCATTTCATTCGGCTTAGGTGGGGGGGGGACCTCTTCACTCCACCCACGGGCATAGCCCCTAGAAAAAGTAAAACAATAGGAATACTTAACTAACCAATCACATCAGTTCAGCTCCCCCAGCAGAGTCCTGCCCCCTCTAACAAAAATCCTGACTATACCCATGACCCCACCCACCCTCCAGAGAACAGTGCTGCAGCAAACAATGCATCAAAGAGCTTCCCCTTTTACACACAGCTATCTTTAAATCCAATTGGATTATTGCATGTTTATCACAATACAGCATTAATTGAAATAACAGACGGAACTAAGGGCTGATTTTGCTAACTCTAGAGGCCCATTTTGCTTAGATCTATAGCTTCGGTCAAGCCTTGGTAGCAACTGAATTAAGTAAAATGGTATTATTCCTGGTCCACCTCTTATGTATACATTTCCATTCCTTCACTGCTCTTTATCAGTAATATTGGGGAGCCTACTTTTATTAGCAATCCGAGTTTTTGACCAGCTTAAACAGACGTAACACATTTACAATACTATATTGTATGTCAGGATGGGGAGCCAGTGGCAACACAAGCCACATGGGTGGGGTATCAATAATAAATTTTTTAAAATTATTTTTACTATGTTGCGGGAGTTCCAGTTCCCATCACCTGTGACCTTTGGCCAGGCCGGCTGGGCTGGTGTTAGTTGGGGTGCAATGATGTCTGAAGAGTACTAGGTTCCCCAGCACTAGTGTATGCTTTGGTGGACTCAAGCACCCTTCGTTGGGTGTATGAAGTGAAATCTTAGATAAATAAATGAGAAAAATGTAGGGTGGAAGTTGAACAGCAGTGAGATGCAAACCACAGTGATAATTACAGCTTAAATACAACAGGCTCACACAGCGGAGTGGTGATAATTACTGAGGTGATTGTATTAACATATGTAGCTGGGCAGGAAACCATTCACAATAAGCAGGTATCCTATTGGTAAGCTCCCACAGGAGGTAGCGATGGCCACCAATTTGGATGGCTTTAAAAAAGAATTTGGCAAATTCATAGAGAATAAGGCTATCAATGGCAACTAGCCATGATGGCTAGGTTCTACCTCCACGGTCAGAGGCATTATGCCACTGCATACCAGTTGCTGGAATCCCATGTGGGCAGAGTGCTGTTGTGCTCATGCCCTGCCTGGATGCTTTCCACGGGGGTCTGTCTAGTTGGTCACTGTGAGAACAGCTTGCCTCACCAGACCTGATCCAGAAGGCTCTTATGTTCCTGAGCTCATGACTTACGATCATCTCCAGAGGTAGCCCTGCCATGCAGGAGGGAAGTGCTTCAGGCAGAACCAGGAAGAGAAGGGAAGATGAAGGCAAGGAATTGATGCTTTTGGTGCAGTGAGACTATAGCAGAAAGCTGGTACCACTCCACTCCAGTTAACTCATTATCAATTTATTGTTGCACGACTCCATTGCAATAACTTACACTTGCATAACTCACATTGTTTCTGAGTGTAGTCTTGAGACCCTGTGAAGTAGCTTGAATGGTTTTATAGGTAAGCCAATAATGCTGGATCTATGAGCTGTGATTTGAAGCACTTCCCTGAAGCATTGTGGAAAAAGCAGGAGCGATTTGCAGCTGCAAAAGATGTCATGTCACTTTGATACAGCACTATTTTTTTCCCTTTTTTTTAAAAAAAGATCTTGACTCTTCCTTCAGTTCAATCACAGTTATCCCTATCTTCTTGCAGGGAGGCAGCCAACTCTGTGCTTTAGGCTGTTCTTTATTTTCTAACATATCCCTGAACGATTCTGTTACAAACAGCATCCCTTCCTCTTGTTGTACTCCTCCAGGTGCAATGCCTGCTCTCTCTGCTTGTCCTCATGTGCTGTCAGGATTCTGCAACACACACAAAATAGGAGGTCAGCACAGAAGGGAAGGAGTAAAGTAAGAGACAGACAAATCTTGGCACTAATCTCAAATTGAGGGGGGAAGGAGCATACATTATCTCAGCATGAAAAGATGAGTACTCTAGCATCACACTGACAATCCAAAAAGCCAGACTAAGCTCACTGCTCCTTCAGAGACTTCCAGTGTACCTTAAAGCATCCAAGGCAATCCAAGCCAAGCCAAATTCAAATCAAAGTGCATCTTTCACAACTTATTTGGGAGCAATTTCTCCTGAACTTAATGGGACAGAGTGTGCATGTATTTGCTGGACTGCACATGATCTTGAATTCAAGTATTCTCAAACTGGCTTATGAGTTAATATGTGATATCTGCTGAGAGAAACTGACCTTTTTGGGGAATCTGCAAGTTAACCCAACAGGCAGAGCTGGCTCAACCAGTAGACAGGGTGAGGGCACTACCTCAGGCAGCAGAAACCCCCTGAGGCAACACCCCCCCATGCACCCTGCCACCTCTGCCAGCAGCGGAGAAGCGCTTCCACCATCAGTGTCAATTTCAGACAAGTTTGAGTCCATTTCTGGCAAGATCTTGCCTGAAAACACGCAAGATCTTGTGGAGTATATGTGAAATATACTCAGAGTCGCAAAGTGATTTCATGCTCTTTATTCAGCTCATAGTGGTGAGGAGGAATGAATGAATGTCCCCTCAAAGTATCTGCTTTATATACATTATTTACACAATGGGCTGCACATGATTGGCTAATTCCGGAATTCTACTGTAAGCCAATCAGGTTGTGGATTCACTTCTATCTGGAGCATGATTGGGTGGTTCCTGCCAACCAATCATACTGCTGCATTGTTCTAGGACCAATCAGACTGCTGCATTCTGAATCCTATTGTTCTAGGACCAATCAGACTGCTGCCTTTTGGATCCTATTGTTCTAGGACCAATCAGACTGCTGCAGTTTGGATCCTATTCAACTCAGTACATAACACCCCTCCCCTCTAAGTTCCAGTCCTGCCCAGGAGGTCGCATTCATAGTCCTCAAGGTACGCCGGCGGCCTACGTGTGCGTTGCGGCCTGGGGTGTTCCCTGGTCCGGGGTTCAGGTTCTGGCTCGTGTTCCAAGGATGCTGGCTGTGATGGGGCTGTTTGGTCTGGTGCAACCGGCTCGCTCAGTAGTGGTTCTGGTTCCGGTGTCCTTTCGGCCTCACGGGTCCTCTCTGTATTTACTGATTCTGCCTCTCCTGCTTGCCCCTGCTGCTCTATGGGCCTCACTGCCCCACTGTTCCCTTGGGACTCCTCTGACCCGTCCTCCTCCTCCTGGTTTTCTCCCGGGAATCGTCACCGTATCTGGTCGCAGTGGCGGCGCCAGCATTGCCCCCCATCTGTTAGCACCTCGTACGACACGGGGCCAGTGACCCTGGTGACTGTGGCGGCTACCCATGCAGGGCCTGCCCCAAAATTCTTTGCGTACACTGGGTCCTGGGCCTTGAAGGTCCGGGGGTTCCTGCCTTCCCCCACCACTACCTCATCCTGAGCTCTATCGGGGTGAAGGCGGTCCAATCTGATTGCAAGGCGCCGACCCATTAGTAGTTCAGCGGGGCTCCGGCCAGTCGTTGAGCTGGGGGTGCTGTGCTGTGCTAGGAAGAATGTGGCAAGGCGGTACTCCCAATCTCCTTGCATCATGCGGCGAAGGGTGTCCTTGGTGGTCCGCACCATGCGTTCTGCTTGGCCATTGGTGGCAGGGTGGAATGGCGCCAAACAGATGTGGCAGATGGCGTTCTGCGCTGTGAAGGTTTGGAATTCTCCTGACGTAAATGTAGTCCCGTTGTCTGAGACGAGAGTGTCAGGGAGCCCATGGGTTGCAAACAGCCTGCGTAGTACCTGGATGGCTGCGGACGTAGAAGTGGACGGTACCAGTGCGACTTCCAGCCATTTGGTGTAGGAGTCCACCACTATGAAGAATGTTTTCCCCTGGAAGGGGCCAGCGAAGTCCACATGCAGGCGTGACCATGGTGCTCGGGTGGACTCCCAGGACTGGACTGGGGCCCTTGGGGGATCTGGGCGGGATTCTTGGCAGGCCTGGCAGTGTTTGACCCAGGCCTCTATCTCTCCGTCGATCCCCGGCCACCACACGTAACTCCTGGCAAGGGCCTTCATTCTTACTACCCCTGGGTGTGTCTCGTGTAGGGCTGTGAGGACCCTTTTGCGGAGGGGCTGGGGAACAACGACCCTGCTTCCCCATAACAGGCACCCCTTGTGGGCTGACAGTTCATGTTTGCGGGTTGTGTAGCCGGCGAATTCTGGCCCGGGGCTATTGCTGGGCCATCCCCTCCACACCCAGTCCAGGACCCGGGAGATGACCCTATCTTTCTTGGAATGGTGTGCAACTTCTTGTGCCTGAATGGGGCGGTCGGGAAGCAGCTCCAGGCTCATAACCTCTTGTGCAGGTGCTGGGTCGGGGCCTGTTTCCGGTAGTGGTAGCCTGCTGAGAGCGTCCGCATGGCCCATCGCCTTCCCAGGGCGGTGAATCAGTGCATACTGGTAGCTGGCAAGGAAAATTGACCACCTGAGGACGCGAGGAGACAGCACTTGAGGGGTCTGCTTTTCGGGGGCAAACAAGCCAAGCAACGGCTTGTGGTCAGTCACCACGGTGAAGGGCCGCCCGTACAAGAAATCATGGAATTTTTTTACTCCCTTCACGATTGCCAGACCCTCCTTGTGGATTTGCGAGTAGTTCCGCTCGGTCGCGTTGAGTGTCTGGGAAAAGTATGCCACCGGTACCTCTCTTCCATCCGGGAGTTGGTGTCCCAGGACAGCGCCAATGCCATAGGGCGAGGCGTCGCATGCTAGCACCACCGGCAGCCTCTCGTCGAAGTGTGCCAAGACCGAGTTTGAGACAAGCAAGTCCTTGACTGCCTGGAATGCGGCCTTCTGGCGCTGGCCCCACACCCAAGGGGCCCACTTGTCCAGGAGTCTGTGTAGGGGCTCCGCTACCGCCGCCTTGTGGGGAAGGAAGGAATGGTAAAAGTTCAATAGTCCCAAGAAGGCCTGAAGTTCAGTCTTGTTCTTGGGCGCTGGGGCATCACAAATGGCCCGTACCTTGTCCCCAGTCGGGTGGACCCCTTCTGCGTCCACCATAAATCCCAGAAAGTCCACCTGAGGCACTCCTAGTAGACATTTTTCCCGCTTCACCTTGAGACCCGCCGTCTGGAAACGGTGCAGAACGGTGCGGAGGCGGTCCTCAAACTCCTCTGGTGTGGGCCCGGCAATCAACACATCATCGAAGAAGGGGGTGACACCAGGAATCCCTTTAAGGAGAGAGCCCATTAGATTCTGCAATATGCCTGGTGCCACGCTAACACCGAATTGCAGCCGCTTTACCCTGAACGCTTCTCTGTGCATCACAATCGTCTGTGCCTCTGCTGTGGCCTCATCTACTGGCAGCTGTTGATATGCTTGGGCCAAGTCCAGCTTGCCAAAAATTTTCGACCCAGCCAGGGTGGCAAGGACATGGCTGACCACTGGCACTGGGTATGCATGGGCCGTGAGGGCCTTGTTTATGGTACATTTGTAGTCTGCGCAGATGCGGACCGAACCATTAGGCTTGACGGGTGTGACGATTGGGGTTTCCCAGGGGGCATTAGGCACCGGCTCCAGCACTCCTTGCTCCACGAGTCAGTCCAATTCCTCGTCTATACGGGATTTCAGGGTGAATGGGACCCGGCGGGCCTTGAGCCTGACCGATCGTACTGCGGGGTCAAGCTGTAGAGCAATGGGGGGGCCCGTATACTGTCCCAATTTCCCATCGAAAACCCCTGGAAATTCCTTGCATATGGCGTCCACGTCCACTTGTAAGCTCGTGTGGTTCACCCCGGTGACGGCTAGCCCCAGTGATCCAAACCATGCTAATCCCAGTAAGCTAATGTAGGGGCCCTTGACCACAAGCAAGTCCAGTTGCCGCGTCCGCCCTCGGTATTGCACCCTGAAGGTCCCCACCCCCATTGTGGGAACCTTACATTTCTGGAAGTCCCGGAGGGTGAATGGGGCCGGCCTGAGTTTGGGACCCCCAGTAGGACACAGTTTCCTTAAGGTCCATGCCGAGATTATGGATAGAGTTGAACCCGTGTCAAGCTCCATGCGGCATGGGCCCCCCTCTATCTGTACCTCTACATAAATTTTCTCTACGTTGGGGTGGGGCAACTGGTATACCTGGAAGTCCGTGAGCTCCGTCGAGTTGCCTTGGTGCGTTGGGCCCCGGGATCTGGGGCTCTTGGATTGGTCATCTGATGCCTGGCGTCGGGTGGGCCGAGCCCAACACACCTGGGCGATGTGTCCCAATTTTCTGCATTGCCTGCACTCTGCGTTGCGGAAACAGCAGGTCCTCCTCTCGTGACTTTCTCCACAGCTTGCGCAGTTCCCTCCTTCTTGTCGAGGCAGCTGTGGTATGTGGGCTGCATGAGTGCGCTGCTGTACTCGGTGCACCTCCTCCCTGTTGGATCCTGAGTCATCGGTGAGGTCTTCGTGGTGGACCCTCGGTTGGGACAGCTGGCTCGGCCGTGCCTCTTGTGTCGACCTCTCGGCAGCTTCCGTTGCCAGGGCTTCCTCCAGAGCGACCTGGAACGTTAGGTTCTTCTTAGCGTAGAGGCGTCGTTGCAGTTTCTCATCCTTCAGGCCACCGACGAGGCGGTCACGAAGCATGTTCTCCAGCTCTGAGAAGTTGCAGAACCGGGCAGCTTGGCGGAGAGAGGTCACAAACCCAGTTATGGTTTCCCCAGGGGCTTGCCGCTTTGCGTAGAAGGCATTTCGACGAGCCACCACTGAGGGCTGTGGCGAAAAGTGCCCCTTCAGCTGTTCCATTATTGTTTTGTATGAAACAGTAGCAACGTCTTCAGGCGCAAGCAGAGCCCGGGCGATTTCAAACGTCTCCTCTCCGCAGACGCTGAAGAATATTGCCCTCTTCTTGGCGTCTTCTTCATCGGTGACCCCTTTGGCTTCTAGGAGGAAGGTGAAACGGGAGGCGTACGCTTCCCAGTCTCCAGATGCTGGGTTGAACAGTGAGAAGCTGCTGTCGGTTGCCATTCTGAGTTCCTTGTGTCCCGGAGCTGAAGCCTGGATACACGGTGCGAGGCAGCGGTGCGGCAGGTGGCGGTGCTGCGTTGCTGTGTGTGGCAGTCAGCTCAGCGGGATCCCATCCTCGTTGCCAGTGAAATATACTCAGAGTCGCAAAGTGATTTCATGCTCTTTATTCAACTCATAGTGGTGAGGAGGAATGAATGAATGTCCCCTCAAAGTATCTGCTTTATATACATTATTTACACAATGGGCTACACATGATTGGCTAATTCCGGAATTCTACTGTAAGCCAATCAGGTTGTGGATTCACTTCTATCTGGAGCATGATTGGGTGGTTCCTGCCAACCAATCATACTGCTGCATTGTTCTAGGACCAATCAGACTGCTGCATTCTGAATCCTATTGTTCTAGGACCAATCAGACTGCTGCCTTTTGGATCCTATTGTTCTAGGACCAATCAGACTGCTGCAGTTTGGATCCTATTCAACCCAGTACATAACAATAAGATCTCACACGATTTTTGGTGAGATCTCACTGAATCAGCACCAACGGTGCTGCTGCTTCTCCACTAGTGCCAGATGTGGTAGGGTATGCAGTGGCAGCAGAGTGGGCTGTGCAGGCAATGACGGCAGCAGCCGGTATCATGGTGGGCGTGGGAGTGGTAGCAGCGGCAGGGGAAGGCAGCACTTCCAACAGGACAGATCTCCAGCATAGATCTGCTCCTGTCAGGAATTCCCAAGACAAAAACAAGAGACAGAACCTTAGCAAAGAATTAAGAACTTATATAATCATTACATTGGCCATATACCTCCCCCACAATCCTTCCATTCCCCAAACACTAAAATGAAGTGCTAACATTCTGCCTTGTGAGATTGTGGTGGTGAAGCTCTATGGCAGGACTTGTTAACCTAAAGGCCTCTAGATGTTACTGGACCCCCAGCTCCCATTGTTCCTGACCATTGGCCATGCTGGCTGGGGCTGATGGGATCCAACAGCATCTTGAGAGCCACATGTTCCCCAGCCCTGCTGTATGGTATCTGAGCATCTTGCAGTCTTTAATATATAATCCTACAGAGTATCCACCCTGTGATAAATGGAGTTTAACTAACATTTGCAGTGTGGCAGTGCTCAAAGCACACCAGGCAACTGCAAAACACGGAGGAAGAAATTATCTCTACCCACTGGACTCTTACTGTTTAACTGGAACCAACACACTGCTATGTTTTGTCATCTGTTGCTGTTTAACCAGGACCAAGCCTAGCAACTTTGCTGCAACTGGATGAGTGGCTTCTGCTCTTTTTCCAGTTTTATGGGAACTGTTTGCACAGACCTTGCCATGTGCAGCATGGGCTCCTGAATGTTATAGCCAGTCCTTGCACTGCACTCATAGAAGACAGCTTTATATTCCTGCAAAAAGAGGGAAAGAAGGCAGAAAGTAACTTCAATCAACAATTGTCAGAATCTGCCACTGGAATCACATTTCCCCCCTTTCTTGCTACACCCATTAATATATTCAGGGTTTACCTTCATGAACAGTGAAGATACTCTGTCTTCCTAAAGGTTTCTTGCTTTCTAATTCTCAATGAGGTACCTAATTTATGTGAGTCAAAGCTCACTCACATTGAGTTCTTTTCAGTGGGGGCCATTCACAAAACCTTCAGAAGTCCAAGGTAACATTCTAAGGTTTGAATAAGTTTACTGGAAGAATGTTTACGCAGGAATGCTTGAGGCACAGAGGAAATTCACACATATCCCTGAGCAGCATGAATTTTCCTCCAGGTCCCTACTTCTCAAATAGCAGATTCTCATACTGTACTGTTATATCTGTAAAACACATTCATTTACCTCCCGGTGTCACCAACGCTTAACCCTAAACAGGTTTACTCTGAGACTGCAAGGAGACTGGCTTCCAAAGTGATGCCTTATGATCGACTTTTCCCAAGGCAGATCCTCTACTTTGAAATATTCATTCACTTCCTTCTGTATAGAACCATCCTAGAAAATATTTTCATGCGCAGAACAACTCCCTTAAGTATTTCCAAATATTATCATCAGTTATGGAAGATGCCATAAAGTTTGTTAGCAGTGAAGGAGATTGGTGTAAGGAGGAAAGGGAGATACAGAGAACCAGACCTTTGCCAGCCTTTCCCCCTCAGCCCTGGGGACTTTGGGTTCCTCTTTGTCTGCTGTATCCATTTTGTTTCCAACAAGAAATATCACTGCACCATCTTCAATTCCATCCTGAAGAAAAGAAGCCATAAGACATTGCTCAATGAAGCGTGTGCTCATAATTAAGGAGAGGCTAATTCCTACACTCAAGTATAAGGGTACTTAGAGAACACCTGACCATTTTCAGTTTAGACAATAGCTAAGCATGGTTCTAGAACCTAGTTAAATGGTGATCCATAAAGATTATGATTATTAGAATAACTTACATAGTGCCTTTCATTTTGAGAAGAAATATTAAGGTGGTTCAATCCGATTTGTGTTCTTAGGGATCTGAATAATTTGCATGTCCTGAATAAGGAACATTGGGGATAAACCTATCATATTTTTTATTTAAAGAAGAGTCAAGTTAATGCTTTGCCTCAATATTTTTTGGCATGCTTCAACTATAATTAAAGTCAATACTTGAGTATTGTTAAGGTTAGGCTACCTGCCAAGCAGAAAAGGCTCAATTTAAGGAAAGATTATTTTGCTAGCACCCTTCTCTTTCTCTATTAGCTCTCTCCTTTACTCAGGTTAGAGCCAACAGGGATTCCTCCTACACCTTTCTCCAGATAGACGAATAGGCTAACTGCACAGCCACACATGCTCCCTCTGCCCTAATGCTCCACAAGGTTTCCAGCTCTCACCACCAGTTTGTTGCCCTGTTATTAAGACTCCTTGGGCCAGAGTGTTGCTGTAAGGAGGACCATATTTGAATGGCTTGAATGGGGTGTGTCTACACACAGACACCATTTGCTAGTACTGCAGTATCAAAAAAAAAAAAAAAAAAAAAGAGGTATGGACAGTAAAGACCAAGTTATCTGTGCTCCCTTCCAAGTTTATTCTGACCTGGATACAACTCATCCAGTTTCGGACCACCATGAAGGAGCACTCTGCTGTGACGTCATACATGACCAGGATGCCATCCACTCTCCGGAAATACTGCTTGGTAATACTCTGGAATCTAATGCCAAACAAAATCTGAGAACCTTAAATGCATTCGTATCTTGGCAGACATTCCACTACTCCTAACTGAACCCAGATTTGGACTCCCTCTGTGTGGCCTTCTTATTGCTAACAGCTCAAAACGGAGGCCTGCCTCCACTTACAAAATGGTGTATGGAGCACATTCCAGACATTTCCTTTGGAAGGCTGAGACCTTAGAAGCAGCCTGGAAGAATTGAGGATTTCCAACTGGGTAAGGTATTGGGTTACATGCTGACAACAGCTTCCCAAGCAGTGCTTGTGCCAAAACAGGAGGTATCACAAAGGAAAAGTTTTGAGAAGGGCCATAACCCAATAGCAGAGTGTGTTCTTTGCAGGCAGAAGTTCCTAGGTTCAATTTCTGGCATGTTTGTTTCATTTCCTTTTAAAGATCAGGCATCTACTTGAAACTCTGGGGAGCTACTGCCAGTCAAGAGTAGACCAGGGGCCCCCAATGTGATGACTGAGTGCATCTACAATAACCCTTTCCCCGGTTGAAATTAGACTTGAAGACAGCATTTGATTGCAGCCAATATAATAGGTTGTGGTGTGTGCCCACAACAGTTTCTTCAGTTTGAAATGTTCCCAGAGGTTGAAAAAAGGTTGGCAATTCCTGCCATAGGCAATACTCAGCTAGCTATGCAAATAGTGTGTCCTGGCAAAAGGCAGCTTCCTGTGTACCTCCTAGCATTGAGGTTTGGCACCACTGTAGTTGGTCTTGTGCAACAGTTGCTGTGTCATCTGGCCTGAGCCTGCTGTTTCTCTCCCCCCTCCCACCAGCAGCAAAGAGCACAAGGAACGGCACAGTCCTAAGGGGCTTGGATATAAACCAGGAGCACAATTTTAGCAAGCCTCTCATCAGTGGAAGTACTACAGCCACTGGCATGACTGTCATAAAACACCCTTAACTTGGAAGAGGTGCACCAATAAGAAGGAGGACCCTTGTGTTCACTTTGGAGATAGAGAAGATTCTGCTTCAAAACATGGGTGGAGAAAACAGGTTTTTAAAAGAAAGACTGTCTTGCTGAATCACACTATCTTGCTGAATCACAGCAGCAGCTAACGAGTCTCCACAGAGTTTTACACTGCAGTGGATAGCTGCAAAACTAATATAAATATTCCTCTACACACATTTTTGAGCAGGGTCTCTACTCTCCCTTTAAGTAATTATTTAGTTGAAAGGTAGGATATAGCCACTTAGGCAAAGAAGGGTCTGGATGTTGACCCGCGTTGTCCCCATTGCATTTCCTGTAGAGTTGTGTGTCTCTACTCCTCCCCCTTCTCTCAGCTGCTTAGAGGGTGCCATTTCAGAAAAGTAGGTGGAAGGATACACGTTGAATTCTAACCCCCTCCCCGCACAAAAAACCTCACTGCAAGTAGAAAGTTAGCATGCCAGCGAGAAAGGAGGCTGGTTGCCAGATTTTTTTCAATGAATCTAGGGACATTCTTTTTTAAAAAAGCTGAGTAGCAACAGGGAGTGGTAGTGGGAATGGTGAGGCAAAAGACCCTGGGCCCAAGCACACATGCATATTGTATAAAGGCACAAAGGCCTTCTTTCGCACCCTGTGAAACATAAATGCACAGAGTTTTTTAAAAAACTGGGCAACAGCCAGCCGCCCGCAACTCCTGAGCCTCTCCCATCAGTCAAAACAAAGGGGGAAGGGGGCAGGAGATCTGTACCGTTGGACGTCCCTGGTTTCCCTTCGGCAGTGGCACAAGACACATCATATGGGGACTACCGGCAAGGGAAAATGGCAGGTGCCACGGCAGCGAGCAGCTCCTGAAGCCAGCCAGAGCCAACTGCGCTACCAGGCTGGCTCCGGGCTGCTGAATGCCACTGCCACGTTTCCCGGGGACAGATTTGCAAATCTGGGGACATTCTGGGGACAGAATTTGTCCAGGGACAGATTTGCAAATCCGGCAACTGTCTCCAGGAACATCTGGTAACCCTACGCTAGAGGGCTTGTCTAAACATGACAAACAAATGTGTATAAGAGAACAGCAGTTTCATAAGGGGGAACTTTGGAGGAAATAAGTGCTGGGAGAGGGGAAGAAGCACACAACCTTTTGCCTTGCTCACTTCTTGGGTCCAAAACATTTCCTCAAGCTGCTTCTCCCCTGACCCCCCACCCCACCCCCACCCCTGTGCTTCAAATTGCTCTCTCCCCAAGAGAAGTTTTGTTTTAAATGCCCACTCATACCTTGGTCATCAGGACTTGCTACACATGTTTGTGTGCAGCATACAGTACTTCCATTTATATAAAGAAAACTGTAAGTGGCCAGATTCAAGGAGTCTTGCATGCAAAAAAAAAAGTACTGGATATGCGAAGTATTACGCTAGTCAGTTATTGCTGTTAGTGTTCAAGAACATCTGGAAATTTTGGAAGAAGGTTCAAGTTTCCTCATATTCAGTAGCACGGCGTGCTTTTATGGCTCTTTACTGATCTAAATCGCCCAAAATCCTTTACCTTTCCTGCCCAGCTGTATCCCATAGCTGCAAAACCACCTGTGTGTTGTCAACCATCAGGCTCTTCACCTGGTAATCAACGCCTGCAGGAGAAACAAGAGGAGTCTAAGGCCAGGATAGCACAGTGGCCAGAGTTGGACTTTGAATCTGGGAGTCCAGGTTAAGCATGTCTGCTTGACTCCTTTTGTGCCTTGGGCTTGGGAGGGGGAACCCTTAGCTGCAGTTTCCAGCAGTTAAAGGTGGGCAATGAACTCCTTCACAGTACTGTTGCGTAGAAGGCACCACAGAAAAGTCTGTAAAGCATAATCACAAATTAAAGGTTCTATAGAAAACAGTAGGTGGTCAGGGCTGGGGAAAAATGGGTGGCCTTGCAAATAGGTTCATTATTTATACAGAGTGGGCTGCAGGTTATTTTCCTGTCTGCATGGAAAGCACGTGAAGCATCTGGTATGCTACTACAATTTGAAGTTAAAAGTCTTCCCAATGGCCATCAGTTAGTAGGGATTTGGGAGTTAATGCCTTTAAACACTCTTAAGGCACTAAGACAGAAAGCAGCCACCATTTGCTCTTATCACCATCCCTCCACCAGTCCTCTCATCCATCCCCTACTCCTCCACTACCTGCCACAGAGCAAAGTTAAGAGTCCCATGATCACAGCAGCAAAGGAGTAGACTTGACAAGAGGCCTGGTGAAAGAACAGACTACATGCGTCCTGCCATTGTGCCTTTTAGAGCATCAAAATATATATAAACCTTGCCTCTGACTGATTGGTTGTGATTTGAATTAGTCAGATCTTAGCACTTAGCTTGTCCTTATCCATTTGTAACTATTCAAAAAAACCCATTAAAAAAATCCTCAACATTAGTTGACTTTAAACATTATACTGCTAAAGGAATACATAGTGTGGCATGTCCATGGGGAATATTGCCATGTTTACAGTAGAACTGAAAAGGGGGGGGTGTAGTTCACAAATATTTCTGCTGCAGAAGTTGTTGAGCACATGGCACAAGCCTCACTTAAGCACTTCTTAAATTCCCTTATGCCTCTCCTTTCTGCAGTTTGGGAGCCTCAGTTACCAATAGTTGAGCTGATCCCAGCCAGGAATCTATTGTAGCAGAAGCGATGGATGAAGGTGCTCTTGCCAACTCCGGAATTACCAAGAAACACTACTTTGAAGACACGGTCAGGAGAAGAACTAGCTGGCTCCAATACCTGGATGTAAAAGCCATTATCAAGGTAAGAATGAAAAGGAAGAAGAAAAGTTTATAGAGCTAGGGTACAAATTGCATTTAAAACATTGCAAGGAACGGACAGTGGGAACACTAATATGAGCAAATTTATACCCATGTTCATATCTGCACAACCAGTTGCATAGACTGAGGCTATGTTCAGATATTATCCCCACTTCTCACTGCCTAGAAAGCATCTGCATAAAGATCAGGTGTAACACTCAAGCTCACATGGTCCAGCAATTTTAACCTCACACTATCAGGGAGATAATGTGTTTAAATAAATGTGGGATCTCCTGATCCAGTCATTCATGTCACCCCTATAGTGAAGTGATGGCCTTTTCCCCAACTCACCTGGAGTACAAAATATCTGTACAGAGCCTGTTAATATTCACCTAGCTGAAACAGTTTTCAGACTATACCATATGGGAGGAAGCAAAGACTGAAGAGCAATTTTAAAAATATCCACCTGCTTTGCAACATTTGGCCCTGAATAGATACAGGAGGTAAACAAAAAAATTCCAAAGGTTTTGCTGATGGATTTTCTTGTTTTTCTCCTTAGCATTTCTGTTCAATGTCACTTCAAAATTAGAAAATATAATTGCTACTAGGAATATAATATGCATATTAGTGCAGGAAGCTAATTGTCATGTCCCTGGCCCTAAACGATTCTTGGAAGACTGAATCAATTGAGGCTGTGGCTGCTATACTGCTGGCTGAAGAACAGAACGAGGCTACAATTCTGAACCCGGGGTGATGGTTGTCAACCTGTGGACCCTAAACATAGGGAACTTCATGGCCACTCCCATGAGCCTGATTCATGCAAGGAACCAAGTACATCCCATTCCACAATGCCTGCAACTGTCAGATGCAGAAGGACTCACCTCCAGGCCAGGAGGTCCTCGTTTTAAAAAGTTACAGGCAGGGAAGTAGACAGGAGATATAGGTAACCTGGACTATAGGAGTTATAAGGTTGCAGTCAAGCTTCAGCTTTTTCCTGAGCAAGTTGCTCACTTGGAGCTCTCCAAAGTACTGAAATGCCACTCTTCCTTCCTATACCCCAGCGTGACCTGTGGACTCCAACTTAAAGTCAGGATGGGCCATTTAGTATACACAAAAAAGCCCACAAATGATTCAAGATTCAATA
The DNA here is from genome assembly GCF_964270895.1 of Podarcis filfolensis. Classification (NCBI taxonomy): domain Eukaryota; kingdom Metazoa; phylum Chordata; class Lepidosauria; order Squamata; family Lacertidae; genus Podarcis; species Podarcis filfolensis. Next base: position 60,450,514 of record NC_139604.1, on the reverse strand, counting down.
ACAAAAAGACAATACATAAGGTTAGTATTCCCCACCCCCCGCCAGCTAGACTCACCACAGTTTCATTACCAATGGGCAGCCTTCTTGGCGATAAATGAAGATAATTAGGTCTGTTGGTCTTTTCTCTCTGGAATGTGCTGGTCTTCATCAGAGACTTTGGCTTCCCAACATTTCCTGCTGTTTCCTGCCTCTCTGTTTTCCTAAGAACCGCATAGTCCTCCACAGATGAATTGATTCCTCTTCCCTGCTTCAAACTGGCAGTGTTGGTCAGGAAGAGTTTACAGTTTTTCTCTTCCAAATAAAAATCTTTTGGCAGGACAAGGGGAGTACTTCCTGGAGCAAGCTGCCTGTGCCAAGGCACACAAACGATGGGAAGAAATGTCCAAAAGCATCAGCACAAACAACATCAGCATTTACAGAAAACTTACCCATACTTTCATGTAACGTCAGCACTGATGAGGACAGGAAACCAACAATCTTAAAATGTGAGGAGGGAGGAGAGGAGCAGCAGCAGGTATATCAATGGGTTCCAGAATCCCTAAGGCATATCCACACTACAAATGTATGCTGGTTTTTAAATTGGTTTTGCCTCTTGGGGCTCCACTAGATGGGACACTGAGAATTGTACTTTTGGATGAGCTCCAAGAAGTGTCAACACCCACAGAAATGAATGCATGAACAAAACAAATGAACAATTAACATGTGGAGGTGTGGACAGGGCCAGAGGTTCATAATTTTTGGCAAACTGCCTTGATTATCCAATATGCCTATCTGTGCTCTATATTTACATATTACCATCCCAAAGGAGGCCAGGGCTGCTCACATAGTTCAGAAATGTGTTAAATAACTTTGCTTATGGTGTTCTGCCCCTCCTCTCTAAATGCATGCAATGTAGGAAACTTGAGGGTGTGTATATGTTGAATCTCCTTGTTATCAAAATTAGACTCACCCCCTCCTACCCACCTACACAGTCTCATTCAGTCACCAGTGCCCCACAGTCCCAAGTTCATCAAAGGGCAATTCCCCAAGGACACCCATTGCCTCAACCTTAGTTCAGCTGAAGAGGAGAAAGGGAGAGAACAGTGTGACCCAACAGACCGACTGTGGTGACTACAGACCGACAGCATGCAGCGGGACACAACACAACATATTGAGCTCTGACCGTTTGACTGGCTTCTCCTCCACTAGGTATTTGCCTATCGCTGACCCCTTCTTCAAGAGGGGTCTTTTGCTTTCAAGTGCCTGAAAATTAGAGAGAGCAATTTGGAATCTGTCATCTAAGTAAATTAAGAAAAAACAACCACCATGTCACTTTGGGAGAGGCTCTCCAATAGTTAGTCAAGATTACCCCAGGAGCTGCCATTTTGTGGCTGATGAGACATTAAAAGGTTTTTCAGTTTTGGGTTTGGCATACAGAAAGTACTCAACTTACGGTACTTCAGTACCCCACTTGTTATTTATATTTAAAATTTAAATTCCAATAGCAAAGAATGCATTCTCAGGGTGAAAGTACAATTTCCCAGCTTTAAAATGCATCCCAGAGATGTAACAGTTCTGCACCCTGCTTCCAAAGTTGTGTGGATCGCTCACAACAGATTAATCATAATGGGACATTTATTGTGCTGAATACGGTTTAGAATGATGAATGGAAAGATTATTCATAAATATATTAGTTGTTTCATTCAAGTGGGTTTTATTGTGTGCTTTGGGCAGACTCAGAACCCAGTCTTAACCATCTCATTGGACCTCTAAATGGTCTGTCATAATACAGTCATACAAAAGAAACACTTTACGCAATGGAACATGAGCACGAAAGAGACAATTGTTTCCTGGCTGTTTCTCTAGCTCTTGCCAGCTTTTATTGGCTCAGTGTAACATTAGCATTTAAAAACAGACGATAAAGGAATATTGCATTGCAATGACAGAACACACAAGCATGAAATATTTGATGAGAACGATAACAGGGTGCATGGCATTTTATTATGGAAGTCTGGATCACAGGCTCACATTCCAACAACAGCATGAATTTTGCAGTATTTTGCCATCATCATATTTGTCATAAACACATACCAAAGACACATATACTGTAACTAGACCTGTGAATGAATGGGTTGTACCTGGAGACCGGTTCCTAGACTTCTGGAAGGTGCATGCAGGTTTCTCATTAAGGGACACACAAAGGACCAGATTGTACATGGCACGCAACTCCCTCCAAAACTTGTGGATGTATGGACTTGGGGAAACTCAGTTTCCATTCATAACACACAGCGGTACAACAAAGCGCAGTACAAAATGCAGAAGCTCAAGGCACGATGTTTCCAAATATCAATTTCAAAACTTCAGAATGTTTAGGGTGGTAATCCGGATTAATGAACAACTGGGGACCTGAAGGGATTGGCAGAGGAAAAGAAGATGCAAGGAGCCGAGTAGTCCTCTGCAGCCTTGGAACTTGTAAAGGTATCAGCAGAGTTTCCACACTGTGCTTCAACTGTCCTAGTTTTGCACAGTATCTCAGGGCCTTACTAGAGTAAACGTTGGAAAACTCTTTCGAAATGCTTTTAGAAGCATCTGTGAGCAAATTAGACTAGGACTGGAGTGCCTGATTGCTTGGTCCAATCTGAGAACTCAGATGTGCCCACTGCAATCTCTTCAAAAGGATGAAGCAGGGGGCAAATCACCTGCTGGATCAATGTCTTAGCTGCACTTCGCCATGCAAGGCACCTGCTGTGCCTTTTAACTCTTGTCTTGCCTATGTACTGTGCTGACTGAAGCATTAAAGATTTTGGCAGAAACCGAAATCAAAGTTCAAGCTCTTCATCCAGCAGGACATTTCCTCCCATTTAAGTGTGCATGGATCCACTCAGATCTCTTTCGTCCAGTTTGGCCTTCTCCCTCACAGTGCCAAATGATTTCCAGTGCTGGCATTTATGCATAAACAGTCTTGGCGTATTTAGAAGATTTTAATATTTCACTATTGCAAGGTCTCCCTGTTATATGTTGAAGCAGACTTGGAAATATGTCTTGCAGCGCTGGCAAACTGCCATAAACGTGCAGGCAAGAACAAGCCAGATATCTCTCCTAAAGAATGATGCACTGTTAAACTCTGGCAACCTGACTGGTCCATCATTACGTCACAGTGAATGAAGACTGGTATTGACTACCAACCAGTAATCTCTAGCTAAAAACAGTACAGTTGCAAATCTAACAGCAACAGAAACATCAGGCTAGGAAGGCCCTTCAGGCTTTAAAACCAAAAACCTCACTAGATCCACATTATGCCAGTATACCCCACGTGTGCACTGGAGTTTGTGCTCTTCTCTATCTTAGAAAAGCAACAGCCTGCAGATGCTCCAACAGACAGACACAAGCACTGCAGTCTTGGACAAAAGAGAAATATACAAAGGGCCCATCATCAAGAGGCTTCAAGACAGGAAGTTGCTGCTGCATCAGCAGACTTCTTTTCTCCTTGATAATTCTCTTTGATGGTAGAAAAAGCTTTCTAGAAACACCATACTTTTTTTAACTAAGGCAAACAGACATCTTTTGTTTTTTCCTATTCTACTGCGCACTCTTGCAATGGATAGATTGCTGCAAATTGCAGTTAGCATGAGCAGATATCGTGTGTGTGTGTGTGTGTGTGTGTGCGCGCGCGCGCATATATAGTTGACAGGAAGATAATGCAACATATTTCCCCCCCCTAGAAAAATTAGAACTCAACTTCCTTCATTCCAGTTCATCCAGCATAGCTGTAGTTGGTACATCTTGATACAAGACTGAGGTTCAGAAAAAAGGGGGGATGTTTAAAAAATAGAAACAAATAAGGATCCTTTTTTCCATTAACTGAAGGTTTACATTTTACTTCAAGAGTCTGATGTGCTAACTCTAACCCATGCAACCTGCCTTTATGCAAGCACAGTCCACAGTGTTATATTATTTGTTTCTGCACTATATCAGTTCTTTAAATCTGCAGAATGACTGTATGCAGATCAAAAGCTTGCTCTTTTTGAATTCCCACATCAGATGCAATCTGCATGAAGAGTGGTGGGTGCCTTTCTTCCCAGTATCCAACAGAACCTCCATCTCATTAATATTTACTTTTCAAAGAGGATCAGACAACAAAAGCCATTGTAGCTTGCCTGGAGCCCATATTCCACTAGAGAACAGAGATAGCAGACTGCCAAAGGGACCATCCAGCGACTACTTCGACATGTGAAGAAAAACCAATTTATGTCCATATGAAGTCTCTCCACGTCCCTCCATGCCATACTGTAAATTGCTTTCAATGCGACCCCACTCAAGAGTTCTAAAACGTATCCCACGGTACAGCATGAAAGGGATGCTCTTCAAAAAAGACATTAAAGTGCCAAATAGGATCTGAGAACTCCCTGCATTGCTCTCTCTGAACTGCAACAGCAGAAGACAGTTTCTCCCTATTGCTTCTGCTACATTTAATGATATCATTGAGACTATGGAGATCACATGCCCCCAGATTTATCTGGAGATGCAGCCACAGGCCTAGTAATCAGAAAGATGAGTCATGGGACAGCCAGAGAGCCAGCCCACTCATAAGGCAAGGTAAAGAAGCCACCTCTGGTGGTGGAAACACAAAAGGCGGTGCCCCACCGGCTCTCCGCCTGCCCCACCACTTCCACTGCAGCTGGAACGCTCCCTTCTAGGCGAGTAGGAGAGGCCTGCAGCAAAGCTTTGTAGAACAGCTCACACTTGCTCAGCTTTGGAGTTTCTCTCTCTCCACTCCTAGGTAAGCAAGGCTTCAGTGGGGAGGCAGCAGCAGTGTGTGTTGGGGAGGGACAAAACAGGATGGGCCACCCATGGACAGACAGGTGCACATATGTTTGCACAATCATACCCAAAGACTAGAACATTGCACTGGAAACTTCCCTCTCCTTTTTACACAAAAACATACATAGCAGCTTCAATAAAAACATCCACCCTACGCTTGTACAACACTAAAGACTAGATAGCTGATCAGCATACACCCCCCCCCCTTTATACTTCATTCCTGCCCTGCATTTGTGGAGCAGGGAAATCAGCAGCAAGAGGTCTTTTGGCTCATCTTCACATTTTGGTTGTCTGCCTCATTGGTCTACGATCAAATCTACTAAGTGGTATGTTTTGTGGACATTACATCTCTCCTACCAAAAACAAACTGCCCAGGGATGGAAAAGGCCCATTCCAGGAGCAGGCCAAACTAAGAGGCAGAAACAGACAAAAAGACATCTTGTTTTCAGTCTCTTAATTGTGGGCTGCATGACAATGGAAGCCTAGAAGGATATAGGCACAAGGTGATATAACAGAAGAACTATAGGCTGGAATGAGGCAAGGTGGTTCCAGAGATGAATTCCAGACTACTCTGCAGAATGGTGGTGGTGGGAAGAGAAAGAACGTAACTGGGCCTTCTCCAAGCTAGGTGGCAATGGCTCAGCCTTAAAACATGGAGGTTCAGCTACGGTTCCTCTGAATGGAAGCCTTAGTGTACAAAGTTCAAGATGTGCAAAAGATTTTCTCCCCCTCCAGGTTGGAGGGACACCCAACTGTAAACGCTTTCTTGTAGAGTCAGGAGCCAGCAGTCCTTATTGCCCCCTTTGTAATTGCCTGGTTTAAAAATGTGCAGCTCTCTCTTAAAAATAATAATAATAAGTCCACATGCAGGCACTACAGGGTTTCTCAGTCAATGCCCCCCCTGTAAATGAAATGACCCCAAGTGATGGCAACAACAGCAAGCTGCAAAGGGGAGGCGACGGGGGATTAGAATTTTCTTTCTCAGACTAACCAGCTTCTTGGCTTCAAAGGCATCTCTCTCGTCTCGCAGCTTCTTGTTCATCTCTCTGCTCCAAAGGAAAGAAAGACACACAGAGGTAAGCAGTAGCTGTTGCTCTACACATACTACGGTAGGGAACTAACAATCCTCAAAGAGAAGTGAGAAAGGGGAAGACACCACTCCTTTTCGCAACCACAAATCCCCATTCAGTTTTCACAGAAGCATCATGTGGCCTAAATCTTCACTGCAGAAATTGCTTTGGTGCTGCTCTCAGACATTACAGTAGAACCTCGGGATGTGAACGGGATCCATTCCAGAGCCCTGTTTGCATCCTGAACACAGCATAAGATGCGACGGCGCGTCTGCGCATGTTGCCGCTTCCGCGCATGACGTCATTTTGAGCGTCTGCGCATGTGCGAGCGGCAAAACCTGGAAGTAACGTGCTCCATTACTTCTGGGTTGCCGTGGAGCACAACTCGAATGCGCTCAACCTGAAGCACATTCAACCTGAGGTATGACTGTACTTTAGCACCATCTATTGCCACTGGGGACCTGAATCACCCAAAGCACTGGCCCCTGTACAGCTTGCTGCTTAGGTCAAGTGGCAGCCCTGTGGGTCTCGCCAATTCTGCTGGTTTTGTTTGAATAGCTGACATAACACCAAGGAGCTTTTTTATTCTATACCTCCCTATACATGTGAACAAGCCCTCAAGGCAGATGGTGAAGAGCAGATGTCAAGATGCCCCCACCTTTACCTGAGCAGTTCCAGTTGTCGCAGGAGGCTTTTCTTTTCTTTCTGCATATTCTTAGAGACTCTGAATACATCCCTACATTTAAAAGGGGAAGGGAGGGTTAATGTTTTAAGGGCTACAAGTTTTGTCCTGTGCAAACGTTGATAATATGACCCAAATGCCAAAGCTGCTGGCAGCAATCAAGGGCAGAGGGTGGACTAATTAAATTAACACTGGGTTAGGAGCTGACTCCCATTCTTGCTCTCCATGACTTGCTGATGCAAAATATCATTCTCTTGGTTTCCAAGAGAAATTCCAGCTGAGGACCAAATTTACACGCACCCTTTTTGCACCCACCACACTGCTCTGCTCCCCAATCACTCCACCTCCCAAAGCAGCCTTTCCTGTTAAAAATGATCCATTAGTCTATGTTTGCATACAGTTCAAAATAAGAAAAAGAATGTCAACTGTGCATACTGCATTTAAGTTAAAATGCCTACATCAGCTCTAGATTTTTTAAATTATTATTACTAAAAACAACACCACTGTACCATTTGGGACTTTGTATCTGAGAAGAAAAGGTGGCTGAAGATCTACCTACTGGGATCTAATTGTTCTGCAGACGTTGCGTCCAAATTCTTATCCCGGTTTATAACTCAAGTCATGTTTTGGCCAATTCAGTATTAGAAAGTAGATTTACTCTTCAATAAAGCAAAAGGTTGCCCAATTTGCAGTGACATCATACATTCTGAACAGTAATCTGACTGATTGCTGTGGAGATCAGTGTTATTGTTTGCCACATTGTTTGTTCTCAGACTGGTAGGAGCCGTGGTTTCGACAATACAAGATTTGGATTGACCTTTTATGGTGAATTGCTGTGGGGCTTGCTTTCCGAGCCATTTCTATCATGGTCTTCTAGGAAATGTAACCAGGAAATATTTATATTTATATAAAAATTATTATTTTTATCTCTAGTTTATACAGAGCCGGGATAGCCAATGCGCTACCTTCCAGATATCGTTGGACTCCATCTCCCATCATTGTCCATGCTGACTGGGGCCGATGGGAACTGGAGTCTAAGAACATCTAAATGGCACAACGTTAGCTACCCCTGACAGAGAGAAAAGAAATGTTACTATCTCAAGGCCACATAGGAAGTAGATTTGTGGAAGAGAATAAAAACATCATGCATGTTCTAATCCTTTAACTCAGTCCTGGAAGCTAGAAAGTGTACGTACTTACAGACCCCCTTTAATTTTATTTCATAAAAATAATGTAACACTTGACTGTAAAACAACAACAACAACAACCTCAAGGTGGTTGTCTACATATCTGGGTAAGGCTTGCCTAAACAAAAACACTTTTAGCAGGCACTGAAAAGAGTACAGTGAAGGGACCTGTCTGATGTCAATAGTCAGAGAGTTCAAAAATGTAGGTGCTGCCACACCAAAAGATCAATTTTTTACAAATGCAGACCAGGTATTATGTGGCACCTGAAAATACTGCCAGTACTGCAGTTTGCAGTAGCCACATATTATTGCTATTCATTTCTACATTCTGTAGTCCCACTGATTAACTAATTAGCGTAAACCAGCATCACACAGCAAAAGCAACTGGCACTTTTCATTGCATGTTCTACAGCCCCACCCCAACACACCTGTTTTTCTGTTCCTGCTCTAGCTGGGCTTCTTTCTGCAGCTGTTGCAGGTGACCTCGGGCTACCTCCAGCTCCCATTTGCTTCTCTCCAGTTGGTCCAGGAGATTGTCGTTCAAGATTTTCAACCTCTCATTTTGCACCCGCATTTCCAGCTGCTCTGAGCTCTGGGATTGTAACTGATGTTCCAGCTAAAAATATGTAAGAAATCAAGATGAACAGTTCTGAAAAACCAAAAGTACAAAGGCATCAGTAGCCAGTGTCTGCAAGCAGCTTTGAGCTGTAGGGGAATATGTTAAATTAAAAAAAAAGTTGCACAATGGAAAACAGAAAGCAGAGCAATACATCTGTGGTTTTTTTTAAGATGCAATGCATTCAAGTAATAATGATAACATGTTAAGGACCTGAACCAATGGATTTAAGTTACTAGAAAGGAAAGTCCAACTAAACATCAGGAAGACCTTTCTCACAGTAAGGACTGTTTGACCGTGGAAGCGATTCCCTTGGAAGGTGGTGAACTGGAGGTTTATAAGCAGAGGTTGGGGGGCCATCTGTCATGGATGCTGTAGCTGAGATTCCTGCACTGCAGGGGTACAGTAATTACCATTGTACCAATACCCCAAAGACCTTTTAGCTGCATTTTCATTCCCTATTGTGAAGTTGTCTTTTGTGGTCCTAATCTATATGTCTGTTGGTCACATGAGTGGGTAACCTCAGAGTCATAGAATTGAAGAGTTGGAAGGGACCCTGAACTGAGAAAACCCAGATGGGGGAATTCTTAATCTCCTCTCTGTTGTTTTGCCCCAACGTAACTGCTCTTTAGTTTTTAAACAACCCAGAGCAAATACTGACACTGGACTTACCCAAACTGCACCAATAACGCAAATTACACAGTGTTATCTCTCAGCCGCATTCCTTTAAGAGGATATTATGGCACGATGATAACGTCATGTGCAAACAGAGCAGATGGCCTTCCTTGGGTTGGTGGAGGTGGAGTCACCTGTTTGGAGCTAAAATATGAATGGGGCTGGCATCACATACTAAAGTTGTGGGCCTTGGAGGTTAAAGGAGGACACTGTGTCTTATGCAAGTGTACAGATGAATCTAAAGGTGCAGAAAAGGACAAGCCAAATTATTGGTGAACTGGAGCAACTCCTCTATGAGAAGAGGTTACAATGCTCAGGGTTTTTTAGCTTGTCAGGGAAAGGACAGTGGTTGTGGTGGGGTCATGACGCAAGATGTTTCATATAATGCAAAGCACGGAGAAAGAGAATATAATTTTTCCCTCCCTTATAGATTACCAGAATCCAACATCATTCAGGGAAGCTGAAGGGTGGGAGAGTCAAGGCAGCCAGAAAAGAAGTTCTTCACCAAGTGCAAGATTGAACTATGGAATTCACTCCTACAAGAAGTGGTGGTGGTGACCATTAAAAGGGAATTCGACAAACTCCTGGAGGATAAAGCTATAAATGGCTAATGGCTACTGGACATGAAGGCCGGGTGTGTGTGTGTGTGTGCGCGCGCAGAGCAGTGTTTCCCAAATTTGGGTCTCCAGCTGTTTTTGGACTACAATTCCCATCAACCCTGACTACTGGTCCTGCTAGATAGGGATGATGGGAATTGTAGTCCAAAACCAGCCAGAGACCCAAGTTTGGGAAACACTAGTGTAGAGCATGTATTAGAGGCAGTATGTGTCTCTGTACGCCGGTTGCTGGGGAATACATGCGAAGGAGAGTGTTACACTCCTATCCTGCTTGTGGGCTTCCCATACTGGACTGGAGAGGCCTTTGGCCTGATCTGGCAGGGGCTCTTATTGTATTCCTACAAGTCCCTTAAGCCACTGAAGAATAAGGCTGGAGAGATAAAATAATCACAGGCAGCTCCTACACTGGGCCAAGGAGCCCCTCCAAAAAATTACTTGCTCCCCACCTTACAGGGCACTGATTCTCCGACAGCTGATGCATTTGAGGATTTGAGAGTTTTTCCTCCTTTAGCACACCTAGTCTGTCTGGTGCTGATGGAGGGTGGGGAGGAGAACAGTGAGAAGAATTTCCCTTCCCTAAAGTATCTTATATACTGGGGGGCACTCACATATGTCTACTCATCACTTCAGGGCTTCCCATGACTTGCAGAAGTGAAACAGCTGGTCACAGCAGAGTATGCAATGCTGTCTGTTTCCCTACAATGAAGGCTTTTGGCACTGGTTTTTCTTGTAACACCAACAGGAACCAGCAGGAGCTGGGGCGAAGGTGGCATCTCAGGCACAAGAGCCCAAATCCAGCTCTAGCCCTGTACATGTGTAAGAAGCGATGACTTTGGTGTCAAAAGACACTGCCAGCCAGTTCAACGGGACCTGTGTAGACAATGTGGAGGGTAAAATCCAAATCCAAGCAAAAGAAACAAGGGTCACCCCCTCCAAGTCACCTTTTTCTGGTGGTACAACATCTTCTCAAATTCTTGTTCTTTGCTCTGCAGCTCTTTCTGAAGCAAGCTGCTCTTCTCATGCTTCATTGATCCCTGCAAAAAGCAGATAAATTGGTGCTTTTCGTTTTTTTCTTCACTCCAACGTTCAGCATAAAAATAAATCTCAGGCACTTTGGAAGGATGTGGCTCATTGATTTAGCAACTGAGCTCAGTGTCTAGCTCAGGCATCCTGAGAGTGAAGGAATGAGGTGTTTACCTGGCTCAGCAGCCGCTCCCTTTCTGCTTTGATTTGTTGCTCCATTTCTTCATAAAGGCACCTGATTTCGCGGTCATGGTCTACCTCCCTCCTAAAAGCACAGAGCAAGAGGGATGAAATGCAAGGAACAGATACAGCGTAAAGACAAAGTGGGAGATGGGATTTGGGGGTGGGGAAGAGAGAGAATTGCCTCTCCACTTTGAAAGAAAATAAATACATCTCAGCTAACATAAGATGTGCTGTCTCACTTTTCAGGAACTTGAGTATTGATATGGAAATCCTCTGGCACTAGGGGGCGCCAGAAAGGCTTAAAAAGCTACACATTGAGAAGATTTTCTCAGGAAACTTTTGTAACCCGACTGCTTATGCTGTTTAAGGTTAGACTAAGGCTGTGTACACATTACTAGCTTAAAAAACAGCTAGTCTGTTCTTTTTCCCAATCTGGGTTGAAGCTGGGGAAGGTTTTTGCGTTTTTTTGGAAGGGGAGCGTTGTGGGAAAATATATCAAAACAGTATTTCAAAAGCAATGACAGGATAAGTACCAGATGGAAGTGGATCGTGGCTAACACTGTGTGTACACCGCTTCCTAAACTAGTGGTGGAAGCACACTGGATACAGACAAAATTTTAGTGTGTGCACAGCCTGTTTGCTGCAGGTGTGATTGGGTTATAGAGGAAGAAAATATTCATAGAGCAATAGGTCCCGCTGAAGGCATTTGGACACTTCCACCTCCTTCTTTGGCATTCACGAATCCTCTTGTGGATGCTGAGTGAAACTTTCCCTCCCACTTACAGCATCCTAAGACTGCATTGCACTTTCTATGGCGTAGTCACATGATGTCCAGAAACTGCTTACCGTTTCAACGCCTGCTCAATTGATTCCTTCTCGTGATGTATGTCCCTGACATATGAGGAAATGTGGAAGAGAAATTCTTCAAAACTGGTTAGGAGTTCTGGCTTTTCTTTCCGGAGTTGAGCCCAGAGCTCCTGAACCTCGTTCTGACTGGAGCAAAGACAAACAGTAAAGTTTATTAGCTTGAGAGTAATAGATAAGCATAGTCCTTGCACCAAACAGGCTATAAAGAACTTATTCTAAAGTACTTTATAGTTAAGCCTCCTAGTCATCCCTCCCTGAGATGAGAAAATCCAGGAAATAAGAGGTCAAAAGTCCTCATCTTAAAAAGTAAAGATGCATCTGAACATGTATACACTGTTGGAGAATCTCTTCCCCTATGTGATTTTGTCCGAGCCTTATTATGCTCCTAATACACCCATCCCTTTCTACTAGTCCACTGCTACCCATGCTAGTCCCAACATCATCTGGAAGACCACAGGTTCCCCATTCCTGTTGTAGCAATGCAACCCAGGAAAACATAGCACATGCATATTAATGAAGAGGACATGATAGATAGAAAGGGTCAAAGCAATGCTTCTGCAAAACAAGATTCCTAAAGATAGCAACAGCAATCGTAATACAGTGGTACCTTGGTTTACGAACTTAACCCGTTCTTAAACCAAGGCGTGCTTTCCCCTAGCAGCGTGGGACTCAATTTACAAATGGAACACACTCAACAGGAAGCAGAACATGTTCTACTTCCAAGGCAAAATTCACAAACCAAAACACCTACTTCTGGGTTTGCAGTGTTCTTAATCCAAGTTGTTCATAAACTAAGCTGTTCTTAAACCAAAGTACCACTGTAATAAACATGCACAGGTTGGAAAGTTCCAACTTACTCTTCAAAGACCTGGGATGCTTCGAGCTGCTCCAACATGGAGCAAAACCTCTTCTCTTCCTCTTCCTGGTCCAAGTCATCTGACCAGCCTGACTCAAAAGTCTCCTCGTGCCTGGTGCTTCCAGAGCTCTCATACTGCTCAATCCCTATGAATTTGCCTAGTCAGTGGAATGAGAAAAACAAAGGACTATAAGATCTCTCTAATCCCAGGTATGGCTTGCATCAGTGTTTGAATTATGAGGGGAGAGAGCTTGTGAAATCCACAAGCTCCATATCAGACTCCTTCCTCTTTTAGCCAAATCAGGGCAACAGTAAAAATTAAAAGAACTGGAACTGGTCCACTTCAAACACAGAACCATGGTTCACTTCTGTAATGAAGGAAGGAAGCTCTTCACATGCTCAAAGGCACTCTGCATTACTCCATATCACTTTTGTTATTCCAAATGTTCCAAGGGTAAGCCGTTCCACTCAAAACAGGTTCAAGGACTGCGTCCTGGACTTTAAACAACGCATTTACCATGGAGTTCTATACATGTCTACTCAGAAATGAGCCCCACTTGAATTCAATGGGTCTTACTTCCAGGTAAGTGATCAGGGCCAGATTAATACATGCTGAGGCTCTAAACAATGCCAAGTTTGAGAGACTTCCATAGTGTTACCCCCCCCCCCAAAATGTGTAACTTCTAACAGAAAGGACAATAAAAACAGAAATAAAAATTAAAGTTTTATCTTTGCATACGGACTGGTACATAGGGGAGGGTAAAACTAAAAAATAACCATCTGACTAAAACATATATTGCAATAAGCTTCTCTTTATAGAAAACACCTTTAAATTAAAATGCCTTATGGTTTCTTACTTTGCCCATATGAAGACTTTTAATGCACAGCAGCACAATATCTGTCACACTTTAGAACTTACTAAATGAAAAAGGCAATACAGCCTGATACACAGCCCTCCCCAACCCATCATTGGTTTGATCCATTAAAGTATGGTTGTTTTAAGAGTTAACCACTCTGGCCTTAGAGACTGGGGACTGGCACAATTGCACAATGTCAATACAGGTCGGTCCAATTCCAGATGTTACCCACTGAGCTTTAGGACACCACGACATTTATGGCTTGTGCAAAACACACTACGAACATGACTGTGTTCTAGTTCAAATTAGAGCCTGCCGTTACCTTCTTGCCTAACTCCCCACTCCTGATAGCTTTGATCAGCACTCTTCCTGGAATCTTCGTCAGATTCCTGGAACTGTTGACTTAAAGCTGTTTTCTTAAGGAGAAAAAAGGAACTTGGCTTCTTCTAATCAGCACAGGGCCATAGAAAGAAAGAAAAACCCTCCCTCATGCAGCTCATACTTGGCAAAAAAGCTTCGGCTGCACTTTGCTGCAGGTGGATCTCTCTGCGGTGGCTGCTGCACAATGTCTCCACAGGAGCTGCGTGCTTGAGCGCTGAACTGGAAGCATTGGAAAGAGCCTTCTCAGCAGAAACAGTGAGTGTATGGCATGATATAGCCCCACCTCAGCATTGCTCACCAGTAGGGTGGGTGCACGTTCCACAATCATGCTGTGCAAGCATGAAATCTGGTGCAATATACAGGAATTCACTACTCCAAGAACTGCACTTTTGGAGATAAGTTTGAAAGCATGTATGGCAAAGACAGCCCCAGAAGCTGCACATCATTCTCATATATGTGTGTGTGTGTGTGTGTGTGTGTGCGCGCGCGCATGCGCGCACGCCTGCTTTATATTTAGCAAAAATAACATTTGCCATGTAGGAGTATTGAATCTGGTCCCTGGGTTTCTATCTCAATACCACAGTTCCTTAATTCTCTGCAGTTGCCTTGGCTGCCTAATATACGGTAAACTGCCAGTATTCCAAGGAAGGAAAATATTTATGTTAAGAACACAGGAAGCTGCCTTATACTGTATCAGACTCACTGGTCCATCTAGGTCAGTACTGTCCACACTGACTGGCAGCAGCTCTCCAGGGTTTTCAGCAAGAAACCTCTCCCAGTCCTACCTGGAGATGCTGGGGATTGAATTTGTGGCCCTCTGCATGCAAGGCAGAAACTCTACCACTGAGCTAAGGCCATTTCTTCCCATTCTGTCCACTGCCCACATACATGCTAAGCAACAGTAGTTGTCATTTTCTCCATATAGCCACTGAGCTTCACACTCCCTCATTCCTCTTACCTAGTCCCATACTGAATTCAACTGGCGTGAGATACCCATTATTGTCTTGTTCTAGGCTGTCAAAAACAGATTCTAGTTGTTCAGGAGTGAGAGGAAGTTCACTTTGTAGCCGCTGTGAAGGAGGAGGAAAAAGAAAGGACAGACCATTATAACCACAAGAAAAAACTTCCATTCGTCCTATTTTCCCAGCTCCCTTCACTGTTACTGCCACAAGTGCCCAAATTCAAAGTGTGCAAGCTGCAAATTCTTAATCTGAGCCCAAACCCAGAAAAAGGTGACCTGAGGAAAGGAGGCAGCCCTACTGTTAGGCAGGATGGGGCAGCTGCCTCAAGGAGCAAATGCTGGGGGACAGCAGTGCCATTCCTCGACTGTCCCTCCTGCATCCCCCTGCCATTCTCCTCCTGCTGCATGACTGCTCCTGCTCCTGCTCCACCTCCACAAACAAACAAAAACATTCTAGCTCATGGCTTGCATGCATGATAGGAGGGAAAGCTTCTACTGAACATACAGATTGGGCCAGAGGTTGCTATACCCCCCTCACTACATTTATTTTTCACCCTTGCCAAACTCAAGTCAATGAGCACTGGAGCTTGTTGAGAGCTCATGCCGTTCTCCAAAAGAAGGCAACAGAAGTCTATGAAGTCCAATCTCATAATAAGGAAAGGGGTGGTGCAAAGACGATGTTTTGGTACAAGAGGACCAAAACTGCAACTCCATCAGGACAGATACTGCAAGTGCTTCTGTTAACAGGTGTGTGTACAAAATCTGGCATTACATAATTTATTGCACAACTCACTGGGGAAACCAGCTCTTGCTTAATAAGCGTGAAACAGGATAAATTCCCCGAGTGACCTCAGGAGCTCTGGGAGCTTTAACAGTTGTACAAAAGAAGGGAATTCAGCAGGTGGAAGTTTGCAGGTCAAACTCCACCTGCAGACATTCTTTCTTCTACAGAACTCTTGCAAAGGTGCAAGAAACCTGCCCTCCTTTTTCACCTTGCTACCCTAAACCAAAGATGGGCACAGAGTGAGATCTGGATCTGGTGGTAGATGCCCGAGTGATTTACAGTTTAGTTTTGTTTTTAACAAAAGCAATAAAATGGCCCAGGGCCAGCCCAATATATTTTGCAGTCTCAGACAAGGACAAGCTACCCCCCATTCCAGAAGCCAAGTGGACTGGCAGGTGAAAGTTACTCCAACGCCAACAAGCGGATAGTGTCCTCCGTGTCACCTGAGGGAAGCAGACCAATTTGGGAGGAACAGGACAAGCTCTGCCCTCCAATAGAGGGCAAATGGTGCACTCACTAGCTCCCTCACTCAGCCTAATGATATGATTTCTTTCTAATACATATTCCCTGCCTTTCAATCAGAAGGTTGCAGGGTGAGTCGCAGCATGTAACAACAGAAAACACGCACAATACAATCAAAACAGCAACAAACATAACATAAGCAACCACCCATAACAATAATTCAAGCACAGGGTTGAACTCCCTCATCCAGAAGTCATCAGCCAAGGGGACCAACGCAGTTTCGGTACCATGTCCAGCACACTTGCCACTTCAGGTGAAACAGGAAGTACTGCCCTGCCGCCTTTACTGTTGGCACAGATTTCGGGTGAGATTCTGACAATTTCTAGAGAAATCTCGCTGAAATTGCACAAGAGCTCATGTGCTCTGCAAGATCTTACATGATTTCGGTGAGATCTTGCCAGAAATTGGTGCAATCTTACCCAAAATCGTTGCCGGTGCTGCTTCTCTGCTGGCAGCCTCACCTCACCTAACGGCTGTGCCGGCCCTGATGTCCAGGCCTGAAGCCATACTGAAATGAGAGCAGGTCTGAGGCTGGGTCACTATCAACCTGTTGAGCATAGAGTGGGGAATTTTGTGTCTGGGTGATAGGTGCTTAGTGCTTTGCTCAAGCACCGGTCATTCAGCATAGCCTTTGAAGGAGAAACAGTAGATCAGGGGCATGAGAGCAAAGGGGCCTCTACATTTCTAATAGCTGTGTGGACGAAGGAACTTTTGGGCAGGAGCTTTCATGACAGGTTGCACCTGCCAGAAATTCCACACTGCTGTGAAAGATACAGGATCCCTTGTCCTCCCTGGCATTTCATCACCCTAAGATAGAGAAGGAATGGAAGTACAGACAGAGCAAATTTCACAGCAGCAGCAACAGCAGCCCCTGATGTGTCAACAGGAGTTTTCAAGTCTTACACACACACCCCTTAACACACACACATTATAGACTTCTGATATCAGTGGGGTGTTGATGAAATCACTCTCCAGCACAATGGCAAATAAAATCTACACATGGCAGTACATTGCTCATAGGTGGCAGTTCAGGAAAGCAAGAGCTTTTCCTCTGCAAAGGAGGTGGCAACGGTCAATTTTCCTGCTTACCTGCATGTCCAGCTTGGTGATAAAGCCCTTCTCCTCCTTGTCACAGAGCCTGAAGAGCTCCCTGGCCTTCTCCAGCATCTCCACCTGCATGTTTCCCACATCATTCAAGCAGAGAGAAGAAGAGATGCCTGAGGCTGCTCCATCCTCTTCCTTGTCCTCCGCATGGGAACTTTCAGAGAGTTCTTCCCCAGGTCTTTCCATTGCTTCAAATGACCATTTATTCGCATGGACTGGAGTGCATCTAACTGCAAATATAAGGCATTCTTCTTCAAAAAGCAATGTTGGATTGAATTGTTTAGACTCCTCAAAACACTGGCCTGATTCGCAAGTAACATTAAACCATAGTTTAAAATCAACTATGGCTTAACACAAAGGAGGAATGTGCTGGTAGGTGCAGCCAATGCAATGCTTCCTTCAACCCTCCATTGTTTCCCTGCCACCAAGAAATAAGCCAGAGTCCAACTCGTGGTGATGTTTCCATAGAAGCCAAAATTTGTTCTTGACTTAACACTCATGGTTTATATCAAGAGAAACAAGTGATGAGCCTGGGTTCAGAGGTCACAATAAGCTGGACTCTGGCTTGTTCTGTCTGTAGCATGGCAGTAGCAGCAAGAGGAGCAGGGAGGAATGAAATAAGCACTGTATTAGCTGCACCCACCAGCTCACCTTGCTCACTTGTATTTATTAAGTGGGAACCAGCTGATTGAGTGAAAGGCCATCATCATGCTCCCAAGTAATATGCCTTGTTGAATATGAAACAAAGGACTGGGATTACCCCATTCCTATTACTGAAAGACAATAAAGAGAAGGGAAATTGACGTCTAGTAACAATGGGATTAACTTGCGATTTTCTCACAGAAGCCTGCATTTCAAAAGCAAAGGGCAGCTGACAGCTTTCTTGAAAGAACAGGACTGAGTGCCCCTGAGCATTATGGGTAGAGGCCTACCCACATCCCCTCTTTTTACACTTGCTCTATATTTCTGTAAAATGAAAATTCTCCGTCAGCAGCTGTGGGCTGCCAAGAGAAGAAAAGCATTAAGCAAGAGATCACCACAGAATCTAATTAGGAGAAGATAGGACAGGGAAGAGCCAAGACCCTCCCAATTGGCAATTGGAATATAAAGTAGGCAGCCATGTTGGGATGAGCACAAAGGTTGAATCCTCCCTGTCCAGCCCAGAACCCTGACAGGGATGCAGACTGGTCCCCTCTTGGGTCATCAGATTTGTCACTTGGTGAGAAAGGAGGGGTTGATTGGCTCCCGCTGTATGTACTCAATAATGTGCTGGTGGCTGCACCCATTGCTGTCATGCAGCTCCCAGGCCAAACATGCTTAGTCGCCCCTGGAATAAGCACACATTTTTGGACTTTTAGATTAGCCAGTCTTTTGTTTAGGGAAGTTGTTAATATTTGATGTTTTATCATGTTTTTAAGATTCTGTTGGGAGCCGGCCAGAGTGGCTGGGGAGGCCCGGTCAGATGGGCGAGGTATAAGCAATTAATTAATTATTATTATTATTATTATTATTATTATTATTATTATTAGTGTTCAAGACACCACTGGTTCAGATTCAGAGAAACACAAGCGAAATTCCTGAAGTTGCTACCAAGGGTTGCATTCAATTAACGTCTACTGAGAGCAGAGCCATTGAAATTAATGACAAAGACTAACTTTGGTACATAAATTTCAATGGTTCTACTCTAAGTAAAACTTAGCGGAATGCAACCCTTGGGGTCCTGATATGTCCAGTTGAAAGCTGCTTATTATTTATTTCCATGAAGCACTTTCTAACAACGCCACATCCTTAAAACAATTTTAACAACTGTCTCCTTTCCTTAGGTAATTGTAATCCTACAAGGGTAGTTTAGCATGTTCAAAAAAATTCTCAGCACCCTCACCAAACTAAAATCCATATAACTGTTTGAAAGGAAATGAAGACAACTTAAGCGGCACTTTTGTATGCATAGAAAGTTTGCTCTTTGGACCACTTCTTAGGATGCTCCAACATAGCAACACACTCTAAGGCTGCAATCCTACACATATTTAGCTGGAATGTACTTCTGAGCAGACATGCAAAGGATTGCACTGTGTGCAAGTCAATTAGGGGAGGGATGCAAATAAATTATTTCCCAGTTATCCCTTATACATAAAGGTAAAGGACCCCTAGACGGTAAGTCCAGTCAAAGGCAACTATGGGGTGCGGTGCTCATCTCACTTCAGGCCGAAGGAGCCAGCGGTTGTCCACAGACAGCTTTTCGGGTTATGTGGCCAGCATGTACTGTACATTAATTTCTACTCATACTAGAATATTTATCCCATTGTTTATTCACTATAGATAATGCCCCCTCCACAGGATATTTTGTATGCTTGTCCCAAACTGTAGAAACGCACTGCTTTCTGATCACTCTAGTAAATGAGCTACTTACACACACATTCTGTGGCGCATCTGTTTTGCAGGCTCCTCTGCCTAAATGTAGATTAACAGCATGTCCACAAATTCTGCGCGAAGACGAAAAAGGGTAAGGCGTTAAGCATTGCTGCCAACAGTTCTAACTTTTATTTATACAACCGCTTAACCTAAAAATAAACTAAATCTCCAAACAGTTAACAAGAAAGAATATAATTGTCAGATCACCAATAAAATCTAGGTGATATATACGAAATCATAATGTTAAGCAGTGCAATCAGGGAAGACAAATACATTTTTTAAAAGCATCTGAAAATGCCATTGTTGATGCCTCCCAAATGACACAAGGGAAGGCCACAGCATAGTCAGCAAGGCCTCCTACAATGATTCTCAGGGTCCACTGAGTCTGAACTGGGGAAAGTGATCTGTTAGTGGTCCCAAGTTTTTTAAGGCTTTAAATGGCAATATTAAAAACCTTGAACACGGCTTGGTTGCCAATGAACAGCCACTGCAATTTTTTAAACGGAGGAGTAATGTGTGTACAGCCAGGGACTCTGCTCAGCACCCTACCTGCTGCATTCTGCATGAGCTGCAACTTCCAAATGAAGCCCAGAGGCAGCCCCAGTTTATTGGTTACCCAAATAATTGTGCAGTCTGGAAACTTTCCTGATCCATATAGCCAAAAGTAATTCCTATTAAAACAGGAATGTCAATTACATTGGGAAGACTGGGAGCAATTAAGTAATCTTCTAGGAAAGCAGCTTTTTCTTGATTAGGCTTCCATGGGCACAAAGACACACAGGGTTGGGGTTTCCATCTTGCGTAGAAATAAAATGCATCATTCATTCATTCAGTCATTCATTCCCTGCCTTTTTTCTTAGATGGGACTCAAGGTGACTTACAGATAAAAACAAGAACTGCTAAAACATAGAAAAATCCATCATTAAAATACAATTAAGTAATGAAAGAATTAAAACTATATGCATATTTTTAAAAAACTGTTTAAAACACTGCAATAATCACAATAAAAACAGCATGGCAGTAACCCTTTCATTAAAATCAGTTAATTCCCAAAAGCCTGTTGGAACAAGAAAGTCTTTACCTGCTGGCAGAAAGACAGCAAGAAGGGAGCCAGTCTGACTTCTCTAGGGAGGGAGTTCCAAAGTCTGGGAGCCGCTGTGCATGAAGTGTGTGTGAAGACAACCCTCAAAACTATCAAAGCCTCTCTCTATGTATTTTTTTATGTCCATGTCATGTGGCTTAGAATATCAGATCATAAATCATATGCAGTCAAAGTTCAAGGAAGCCAGCTAGAAGGAAGTTTTTGCCAATACTTTATGTAGAACCGCCACCAGTATTTTTATTAAGATTTTTTTAAAAAAGGGGGGGGGATAGGAAAGTCGCAGGCTGTACAAAATTGCCCAGAGGTGCTACAGGCAGGTGTAATACTCAAGCCTGTTGTTTCTGCTTCTAGCCCATTAAGTTTATTTTTAACATCCCTTTTAAAGAAAACAGGAAAGATCTGTCTGAAGTTTTAGTGGTGTATGCTCAGCAGAAGAGGATTAGTACAGAAGGTAACAGACTGTGCTCATACTACCCACAACAATGTTTACTGATGATCAATCAGTGGAACAAACCAGAAATATAACCTGCCATGTCCAGACAGAATTAAAATAGTCCTTATTTATCAATGTGACCAAAATAATAATAATCACCCCACTGCTTTTGGAGCTCTTGGCTCCCCCCTTTTGTTTTTAATAACCTATATCATTTGGTACAATCATCAGCAAACCTGGTGAATTTTTTAAGGGCCTTTGAAGTAGTAGGGAAAGAGTAAGGGAAGAGAAGTTTTACTTCATAGTTGTTCCAGGGAGAAGTTTGAGGAATAAGGGAAAGCAAGAAAGAATGCCAGATTTATCGACATACTTCTGGACCAAATTCATGCAGTGGTGTTCTGTCAGAATTTTAAAGAAAGTAACACTTTTCTTTTGGCAGTAGCAACCAGAATTTTGGAGCTCGCAGGAAAAACAAGACTTCCCCCAGGTTATGACAACAAAGCTTGAGATGCTCTGATTCTGAACAAATGGATATAATTAAAGCTGGTGGCCAGTTCACACAGACACCTGCACCTGCACCTGCACAGGACTTAACCCAGAGGACCTTTGGATGTTGCTGAACTACAACTCCCATCAGGCCAAGCAAGCATGGACAATGGGCAGGGATTATGGGAGTTGCAGTTCAGCAAACCTCTGGAAGGCCAAACTATCTGACCTAACCCAAAGGCAGGAAAGTCAGCATATACTTGGGGAGTTTTTAATAGATATCAAGGAGATTGTTTGCTCAGTTTATTGTGCAACAGTTGGAATAATATCTTATCGAGAGGAGTGACTGTAGAGATCATTATTAACTGAGAAAGATAGAGCCGCTTCATTCCTATTACTTGGCAGCTTGAACAGACACAGACATTGTAGAAACAAATGTAGAAACATACCAGGGTGAACCAAAATGAGACCTTCCACACACTGGTATTATGTCAAAGAACTGACACAACCTGCTCCCTCACCAGAAAATTGCAGTTTTAAATAACTTTTGGGGGAAGAGTGGGAGATACCAGGGCTCAAGATGATCTGGTTATAGCATTCTTTGACCTAATCCCTGGTGTGCAGAGACTTTGTAGTTCCTCAGTGGTGGGTGAAAATAATCTGTACTTCCTTACCTTCATCTATGTTTACTTGGTATGTCCCAAGGCACACATTAAAGTACCAAGCATAAGCACATTTGCTGAAGTCCAGCAGAACGTTCATGCAATGCCCCTTGAAAGCCAGGCCAATATTCTTGGCTTCATGTAACAGAGATAAGGACTGACGCTGGAGGAATAGTGACTTGCGCAAGGCCATCCAGTGAGTTCATGTGGTGAGGTTTGAACTGAGGATCAAACATCCAAGCTCACAGCTCATTCTTTTAATGAGTACAAGCTGTTCCCTTCCCTTGTGGTTGCTTCATGACGATGAATCTGCTCAGCACCTTTAATCAACAGCTGAGGTTCTCTTTTAGGACCCCTCTGCCATCTAAAATAAAGTAGATGTGAACCAGAGAGAAGGCCTTTTCAGTGCTAGCACCTAGTGTTTAGAACAGCCTCTTGAAGAGATGGTAAATCAACATACCTATATGTTGATAAGCTACCTTGTGTACTGCAGCCTAACAAAACGGTGGGATAAACATTTTTTAACATTTCTAGATCTATTTCTAAGGATAATCATAGGCAAGCGATCTAAACTGAGAGTTTAGTAGCTACATAATTAAGAAACATCCAAGGATTGGTGCCCAGTAACAAAGAATTGCAACATGCATGGTGTGTTTACTGCCTCTACAGAGACTCCTAATCCGACACTGGAAAAAGGGGGAGATGTTTTGTACTAGGCACTCTATATGCTTATCAGCACCATAATTAATCACATCTGCTTTGCAGAGAGTTTCCCTGTCAAAAGACCCCATGAAACATCCACAACATCCACCATGAGTCACATGAGGCTGGAGGAGCTGTGGGGGAAGATGAAAACTAAGACCCATTGAGGTGGATGTTCCCTGATCACATCAAATTTGTATTTCAAAGCCATTTTCAGAATGGACAGTTTTCTGGCCTTTGTTTCTGTGTGTAGGTGGAAAAGGGGGGGGGAGCGGACCACTGCTTAGAGAATCTTTTGCTTGCTATTCATAACCTCCTGTTAAGATGGATTTCAAAAGGTCATGAATAGTTTGTGGAAATTAAAAGCAGGAGGGAGGGTTTCCAAACAACACACCCTCTCTCTCAAGCTGTGCTTATTGCTGTATTAGCCTCACCCTTTCAGGGGATTATAAGGCTTCTGAAAAGATTAACCTTTTAACATAATTCAATAACAAAACACAAGCAGGGGTGCCCAGGTGAGGCCTGCTTTTCCAATGCCCCTTCCCCACCTCAGAGGATTAACGTTTTAACATTAGAAACTAGAGCACTCTGTTTCTGGAAGGAGTCTATCCTTCTTGAGAGCCGTTTTCTTCGTTCTCAAGCACATATGTTATAGATTACCACTGACCTCACTCCCAAGTCTGCACGCTTAGCACATCATAACCCAATGTACTTGCTTTCCCACTGGTGGGAAGAGGGAAGCGAGACTGTGGCCCAGTGCCCTCCGTGTGCTGTTGGAATCTCCTTCAGGATCTCTGGAATATCTTCATACTTTCCTGGCTCTCTGCCTCATCAAAACAAATGCAGAGCCTGTAAGCATTTCTGCCTGACACTTTTTAACACGTCATGCGGACAAAACAGCTTGGAATATATACACATGCCCAGTATAGCATGTGGTCTAAGGCGAAATGTGTTCAGATTGGGCAAGAGCAGCCTGTATCTGCTAGTTAACCATCTCCGCACATCATTCCTCACTGCTTCTTAAAAATACGGACAGATATGGCAATCCCAAAATCCCTGCAGCACTATGGGCTCATCCAGACTTCCTTTCGTGTTATGCTTTCAAGGGACAGGTCCTGTGCTTTAAAGCTCCATGTCTGAATAAGGCTGGTTGTTTTCTTTTGTCCCAGAGCTTTGTCTGGGAAACCCATCCTTTACCGCTGAATCGGAGCAAACAGCAGTCCGCGGGAAACTGCAGTGCAACTGGCAGTGAGAACAAGCTCAAGGGTTTTTGGTGTAGGGTTTTTGAACCTGTGGCATGCCTATTGCTGAGGGCAACATGGAGCCACCAACTAATCATAACATGACTAGAAGACCTGCATACCAACCCGCGTAACACATTGGTGACAGCTATACTAATAGCAGCAGCAGGTACAAGGATCTAAGCATGAATAATATCAGGGATAAAAGGAAAGGAGTGAATTGTTTCACGAAGGCAACTGTTCTTTGTAGATAAATGACAGCATCCTGGAGAACTATTACTTGTTGTTCCTTGTTGCTTTATTCTAGGTCAGGTCAGATAGCCTAGGAATGGAGGGATTTAAACAATAGTTAAATTTCAACTTTCACTTGGGCTGAACAAATTGCTGCAGCCCTCAGACTGGCATTGGTGATGGCCATTTATTATGTGATAAGTAGGCAAGACCAGAGGGACAAGGAAGCAGGGGGAGGGAAGGAGTACCAATTATGCTTGCTTTAGGAACTTATTCATTTTGCATTTGATAATGATAAAGTTGCACATATTCTTGCAGCAGTGTGGATCAACAACTACAAGCACCCCCTCCCCTTTTTAGTGTCCTGTAATTGCCTGTTGCCATATGCTTGTTTTCAACTGCACAGAAACAGAGGAAACAAAAAGCCACCCCAGCCTGTTGGAAATGTCATGGTAGGATGCTGTTTGTTTTGAAAAGCAGCCGTTCAGGGCTGCAAGCCAAGGCAAAGCTGGCCTTGGCCACAGCAGCAACTATCAAGGAGCACAAGGCTTTATCACAGGGCCATGAGAAAGGACACAGCACCGGAGCCACTTGACAGGATCCCTGAGAGTTCTAAGCAGCATTGTTTAATGCCCTTTACCTCCTCCTCAACTGGTCACCCGATGGGCCTGCAAAGCAGCCCTCAAAGATAATATTTACCCAGCAAAAACAAACTTTGACATACCAATACCAGGAGAAATATATGAGTTCAGGTAGGAGTGCCTTGGCTGCCTGTGGATTTTATTTCCTCTTTCCTTATTAGCTGCTTCAAGATTTTAACTGGAGCCTGAATGGATTTTTAAAAACACTTTTAGGGTCATGGAGGTGACTGAAACAAGGCCATTTACAGAACACAAATCATTGCAGAAATGCCTTCTAAGAATCAAAGATCACGCAGGAAGAGCAAAGGTAAAACCGTACATTGCTAAGTCAAATGGGAGCTGGTGATCTTGAAAAAGCTGAGAAGAACAAGCTTTTCTCAATCCCCTTTGGATTGCATGCAGATATATAGAACTATAAAATGCATCCACATCTCTATCTCTGTGTGTGCAGTGCTTTTTTTCTTTAAAAAAAAATAGTTTAAGGGGACTCTCATTTTCCTGCTCATATTAAAATACTGCCCTTCAATGAGGCCAAATTTAGATTCACAAAATGTTTAGGGGTATGCTGTGTCCCCCCAGAAAAAAGCACTGTATGTATTTACATACATACATACATACATACATACACATACACACACACACAAACACTTGTTTCCAAGGATCATAGAATTAATGCTTTATCTTGGTTTTGCATGAATCCAAACTATCCATTGGGAGGTATACAATATGCAAAACACACCACTTGACATCATGTTCTGGCCAGATTTGCATCCTTCAGTAGCACCTGCTGTAAAGCTAGACTATTAGCTGCTGCAAGAAGATTTCTCTTACAGTTAAGTGTCTGAGGAGGTGGACTAACGTGTAAATGCCAAGGATTGCATGAGAGCCCCAGGAGTCTAGGATGCAGTCTAGGAATCATTTTACCACCACTGTTTGTGTGAGCTAGGCCTAGGTTTCGAACATCACACATACCCTCGTTGTCTCCAAGAGCATGGAATTGGTAGGATACCTAGTGGTCCTTTAATTGAACTTCCTGCCCCAAGGCAGTATTTCCTGAAACAACTCTGATATCTCAAGTCCTATAATTTCTGCCTCATATACTTTTGGACTTCTTGTGGCAGCCTGCTCAGAATGTTCCTCTGTAGGGAGAATCAAGTCCTGGTGGGCAACTGTGTTGTAAGCATACTTGGGCATGGGGCTTGTACTCAAGATTCTTAGGTCACTATTCAAAGTTAATCCAAGCTGCAATGTCATTACTCTCCCTCATGTACAGCTGAAAAGAAATGGTTTTATTGAGAGCATGGGGAGCATGGGGGGGGGGGTAGAACAGAAAAAGAAAACCAAGCAGGAAATATGAGTTCAATGAGATGCATGCAAATATATGAATCTCAGGAACTCAAAACAGGCCACACATGCAAATATAATCTCTTCGGCAAATGGATTTTGGTCGGTTTTCCTTGAAAAATAACAAGTGCTTGTTTCTCTCTTCTCTTCATCAAGGAGCTCATTTGCTTCCATTTAATGTTGAAAAGAATATGCTCTCACCCTTTGTCCATTTTATTAATGTAACATGGGGGCAGAGAATCATCCAGTGACATGAAAAGGGTCTCTGGAAGGAAATTAAATTATCTGCACTTTGATGCTCCCTTTAAACTTCAAATAATAGATATACAGGATTAATCCCTTCAATTTCCTGACTGGTCAGCTGATGGGTCTGCAAAACAGTCCTCAAAGACAATATTTACCCCCTATATCCATGTTCCGTTTGGAAGCATATGAATGTAGGGCTCTGATCCCCAATCGCGTTCTCAGCACTCTCACAAATCTAAAAATTCTCAGTTTTCTGTAAGAAGAAGTCTTTAATATGGTCATGGAGAAGTGGCTTTTATCCTTTAAAAAGGAACAAGCACTAACAAAAGCTGCAATATGGGGACACATATACAAAGCTGCATTATAGCAAGTTAAACCATGAATCTATCTAGCAGAGAACCAACAAAACCATTGCACTTCTTCTAGCTCAACATAGCCACACCCTTCCCCCAGAGCATCCATTAAAGCGTTCTGTTGCACAGTTCTCCACCGCCCATGAGTCATGTCAGGCACTTTGGAATGAACCGCTATAATGGGTTACGAAGGGAGAGCTGCTGTCAAACACTCCACACCTGGCTAGAGTGAAAACTCATCACGCTAGGCAGGCTGGGCAGCAGGAGAACCCAGATCTAACAGTAAAAAGTCAAGCTTTATTATATCAGTAACCCAAGACAACTGCTATCAAAAACACATGAGCACCAGTCCAGGGGCCATTTGGGCTCCAATGAACACAACTCCCAGTGTCAATACATCTTCCCATTTACTTCACTGGAATGGGCAACGTAATGAAAGAGGGTATAGGAGTGCCACGTGCACAATGGAAGCAGGCGCACTTGCAAAGAATTGATGCAACAGAGTGGCAGCTACTGAGAACTGTTATTACACAAGTTCAAGTGATGTCATTTGGGGGTTGTGTGACCTCAGTGATTGGCGGACTTTATATTTGGTGCAGAGGATCAGGCAGTCAAAATGTGTAGCACACAGAATGAAAATGTCACCAAGAACTCACAGGACTGATGCCATGACAAGATATGGAGTGCTTAATGGGGCAGAAAAAAACAGCGTCAAACACTCACTACAGGTCTTTGAAGTTGGTCATCCAGTTGGGTGTGTCAAGCTCATACCTGAATGCTCTGACAGCTCAGCCATTTTCTCTCTCTCCCCCTTAACAATATCTAAAGCCCAACCAGGCTGTAGTGATTTAAATCATCAAGAAAAAGGCTGATAAAAGTTAGCTTTTATTTAACTGATACTTTGGCATATATTTTCTTAACAATGGAGCACATCTGACCACTGTGTTAATACAAAAATTTTTTTTCCTTCCAGTAGCACCTTAAAGACCAACTAAGTTAGTTCTTGGTATGAGCTTTCGTGTGCATGCACACTTCTTCAGATACACACTTCTTCAGATACACAGATACACAGATACACTGTGTTAATTTACAACTAATTGAGTAA
Source organism: Podarcis filfolensis (assembly GCF_964270895.1). Lineage (NCBI taxonomy): Eukaryota > Metazoa > Chordata > Lepidosauria > Squamata > Lacertidae > Podarcis > Podarcis filfolensis. The sequence goes on along the minus strand of NC_139604.1, from coordinate 60,422,371 downwards.
TAATAGGCTTTGTTTCCCTTTGCCACACTATATACATTATTCATTCTTTCCTATTTTTTAACCTATGGAGGAGATATAGTATTTGTACATAACACTCAGTCTTGGCTTATTTGAGCCAATGAACTTCACAGCAGAAATACTATTGCATACAGGTGAGGATGCTGACATTCTTCTCAGCATATCCAGCCAGTTATCCAGAGCAAGGACATAGAAGAGGAATAAGAGAAAGAAAAAATATTGCAAGTGCAAGGCCTCATCCACTCCATGTGAGCATTACACTCATATGCTTCCCAAGTTTTCTTCTGGAAGTGCTTATCAGTTCAAATAAATTTACTTTAAAGGAGCTGGGATTCGCAGGTAAACTAACAATCCACACCTGTGACAATGGCCTTGAAGAGCTTTCACCAAACCATGGAATGTCAGCAAAACAAACTCCACATCAACACCACCATAATTCAAGATAAAGTTAATCATGCTCTATCCCATTGAAGTCAATGCTTTTAAGTATGATTGAGTTGGATTGGTTCCTACATGTTATTTACAGTTCAGTTAAAGCTGCAACCAGGGCACACTTTCCAGGAAGCAAATGCCACTAAATAAATGAAACAATAATTTATTATCTCTATCCCATTCTTCAACTTCCACACCCAAGTACTCAACCTGATGGGACACTTCTTACAAAAATGCTTAAAATTTGCAATGGGGGGGGGGGGGGAGAGGGAAATACTGTGCCAACAAAACAATGTCTCCTGCTATACAAGACAATTTAAACAGCACAAAGTTTCTGTTCTTGATAATAGGTCTTACGCAAATAGGAACCTGTCTTAATTGATACCCTGATTTTTCCATCCTTTGGTCTCAAAATTACATTGTCCTCTTTTCAATTGCTAAGAATCCCCATTCCATGTGGTAGCAGAGAGAAGAAAGATGGCTCATTGAAATTTGGAGTTTCTTTCTATACCCCAAGTGGCTGTTCATTCTGCTACTCCTTTGGTCCGTATAGACTGCTCCATCTATCTGCAATCCCAATTCCTAATTACCCTCATTCCTTAAGGGCCTAAAACTGCCCTTGTTCCAGACACCAAGCATGCAGCAGTTGAGTTTCTACAGCTGCAGCAATAACACACCTACAAGAAAATTGAACCTACCCATAGGCAACTATATAATACTAAGAGCAGATCTGTGTAAAAGTTACGTGGGACTTACCACCTTGAGCCCTGGTTCAAATCTCAACTCGAAGAGCAGAATTTGTGAAAGGCTCCACTTTTCTACCTCTACAGGAGAGCAACAGAGAAGCCTGTGAGCACCTTGTGTCAGATATCCAATCACAATCAATCACCACAGCTGTTACGACAACTGATAATTACTCCTACGGTGCTTAAGATGCCAAGACAAGAATTTCTAATTCCTCATTGAAATGAGTCATAAGTTATTACTGATAAGAGTGGTTGCATCAGAGGTCATTAACTGGGTCATTGTTAAGGTTCTGTGCCCATAACAGTGACATAAGCAGCAGAAATTAAACACTACAGTGATGGGGGAAACTGTACCTGTTACATTTCTGTCTGCAATGCACTAAGGGTTGCAGATTCTCTTATAGGAAGATGTAGCAACACTATGGGGACACATGCTAGCACACATGACAATACTCTTAGTGCTACCTCTGGTTACGAACTTAATTCGTTCCGGAGGTCCGTACTTAACCTGAAACCGTTCTTAACCTGAGGTACCACTTTAGCTAATGGGGCCTCCCGCCACTGCTGCCACACGATTTCTGTTTTCATCCTGGGGCAAAGTTATTAACCCGAGGTACTACTTCCAGGTTAGCAGAGTCTGTAATCTGAAGTGTTTGTAACCTGAGGTGTATGTAACCCGAGGTACCGCTGTAATCTTAAACACACACACACAAACACCTTTGTGGTCTTGCTCATATGCCTTTACGCTTAACTTTAGCAGGCGACACATTTCCCATCATGTTTCTTTCCACACCAGGAAAAGCACCACCTGCCAAACTTCAGTGTCTCAGGCAACTCTTGAGTGGCAAGAACTGCAGTGAAGAACAATGCAAGAGTTTGACACCTGCAGTTTTCTCAGTACTGAACCGCATCCATTTCAGCTTCACCTGATGAAATTCTTCCTGTCACTGCACAAGAACTAACCCAGAGGATTTTTTCAGATAGCAGGTTCAGGAGTGCTTTGCTAAAGAACCACATTACGCATTTTAGTTTTTAAAATGTGGTTATAAACAAAATAACTAAATAAAGTCACCATCTTATCGTCTAAGATTGCACTGAAGAAGTGGCTCTGTGTTCACAAAACCTCATTATCAGTTTGTTAGCGTTTATTAACACACCTAAGATGCCACAAGAATCTTTAACGTGTTTGCTAAAAGAGAATGAAAACAGCTGACTCTCTAGAAATCTCATCGGGGAGAGGAGCCACGTAAGTAAGTGAGGTGGGTGGCCCAGCACCATAAGCTTTCGTGGAATTTTCTGTCAGCCGATTAGGACGCATTCGAGGCACTGAAGGCTCCGGATACCTCAAAAGGAAGCTTTCTACAGCTCAATAATCACATCCTTTCGCAAGTAATACCGACGCATTCCTTCCAATGGCCATTATCGGCAAGCCTTTCGGGGGCGTCGCCTCCCAGCTACCTGTCCGCAGGTCAAGGCAGACCACAGATGGGGCTGCAGGTGGGAAGAGTGGTTCCTTTCCGAGGGGAAGCCGCGGCGTTAGCCAGGTGAGGTGCCGCACAAACTCACCTGGATATGCGTGTGAGACGTAGGTCGAGAGAAACGGCCCCCAAGACCCTCTAATAGATATCTTCTCAGAAAGGGGGAGGGACCCAAAGTTTCCGATCGCTCCCGGCGTTACCTTATACCCCTGATCCTGAAGGCACCGGAGAAGAGACGCAGAAGGGGGAGGGAAATTTCTTTTCCTTCGCTGATCTTAAACAAAAGCCCAGCAGTCCAAAGAGTTGGGATCGATGTGCAAACAGAAAAATAACAGAGAGAGGCTTTTCTTTCCCCCCCCCCAACCCGGAAATGCCTGGAGAAGCCGGACTCGCCAGATGAGGAGGGAGGAAAAGAAAGAAGGGAAACCCTTCGGTCGTTGCTTGAACTTTTTCTCTCTCCCTGGCGCACAGCGTGTTCGCAGCAGGTGCGGCGGGGCAGGGCCAGCTTCCCTGGGGCTGCTTGAGGGGAAAGGAAGCTCGCCTCGTGGCCAGTTAGAGCCGCGTCCAAACCTCTTCCTGCTGCTGCAGCAGCTGCCCCGGGCCCTGCCTCGAGGCGTCGAAGCCGGGCTTGCCGCCCTATAAGCGGCTACCCGCGAGGAAGCCCCGCTGAACTTGGACGGCGCTTCCTTCTGAGTAGCGCGTGGCTGGGATGAGGCGCTATCGCGCAAGGCGGGCCCCACTTTTGGGGGGCGCGCACGTGCAGGGCCGCGCGAAAAGTTTGCAGGCGGGTCCCCGCTCTCCTCCTCCTCCTCGGGACCAGCTAATTGTGAAGCGGGGAGGCTCCAAGGGCCGCGGGCGGGGAATGCTCGCAGCGAAGCCGTTGGCCGAGCGCGCGAATTAACCTTGACGTACCAGCAGCCCCGTCCGCGTCAATGTATTGCTTTTTCCAAGGCCGAGGTGGAAGCGGGGGGGAGGTTGGGAGGCGGGCACAGATATAGCCGCGCCGGTGGCGAAATGCCTGGCTCGATCGAACAGAACAGATCCAGAGGGATTCCAGGCGGAGGAAAGGCAGCGCTTGGAAACCGCTCGCCGCGCCAGGAGCTGCTGCCCTCCCTGTCCGGCGCACGTCTGAAAGTGACGCGGACGGTATGCGGAAGCAGTGAAGGGGCAGATAAGTTAAAAGGGACTTACTATGGCTTGCTTCTTCCTAGATTCGTGGCAGCTCCCAGAGCAGCAGCAGCAGCAGCGATCCTGCGGCACCTGAAGACTAACGCATGGTGCAGCGGCATAACCTGTCGTGGATTGGCCGCCATCCATGAGGACTTTTTGTTCTTTCTTTGAACATACGGCGATCTAGTCCAGCATCCTGTTCGCACAGTGGCCAACCAGGCGCCTGATACAAACTCGCATGCGGGACCTGAACACAAGCGCGCTCTCCGCTCCTGCTGCTGATATTCAGAAGCCTTATTGCCTCTGTAGAGACAGAGCATAACCATCAAGGTTAATAGCCATTGATATCCCCCATGAATTTGTCTAAATTCCGTCCATGTTGGTGGCTGTCACTGCCTCCTTTGAGAATCATTTCCTTAGCTTAAGGGAATCTGGGGAATCCATGGGAATCTGGCTTACATTTCTTTGACTGTTGTTAGTATCTAGGTCAGGATATCATAGAAGCATGTTACTTTTTAATGCTACCATCCATGGTTGTTGTTATTATTATTATTATTATTATTATTATTATTATTATTATTATTTATACTGCACTCTTCTGGCTGGGTTTCCTCAGCCACTCTGGGTCACTCTCAACAGAATATTAAAAGCACGATAAAACATTAAAGACTTCCTTAAACAGGGCTGCCTTCAGATGTCTTCTAAAAGTCAGATAGTTGTTTATTTCCTTGACATCTGGTGGGAGGGCGTTCCACAGGGCGGGCACCACTACCAAAAAGGCCCTCTGCCTAGTACCCTGTAACCTCACTTCTTGTAGTGAGGGAACCGCCAGAATGCTCTCGGAGCTGGACCTCAGTGTCTGGGCTGAATGATGGGGGTGGAGACGCTCCTTCAGGTACTTTTACGGTGCTTTTATTAAGCCCCCCCCCCCCCGTTTCCCCTTTACATAATCTTGGGTGTTGTGGCTTTGGTTAACAGCACAGGAAAGTCTTTTATGTCGAGTCAGACCATCTAAGCTGACTGTTGTCTGTACTGCAAGGTAGTGGCTGTCCAAGGTTTCAGATGGGGGTCTACCTATCTCCAGCCCTACCTGGAGATGTCAGGGATTGAATCTGGGACCTATATAAGTGAAATGTGTGTCCGTACCACTAAGCTACAATAAGCATATCTGGCCGATATATGCACAAAATGGTGAGGCTGGAATAAATAAGGGGTGCATAGATTTTGCATCTGTCCCAGATGAAGCACTAACAAACCCACGAGTATCAACTTGGCCAACACAAACACAGGAGAGTCAGATGGGACCAACAAGTCCCTGCACTTTCAGAATTCACAACTGGTTGATAGCTGCTCTAAACGAGAGGCCAGAATGAAAGGTTTTCTGGATGTCTGTTAAATCAGCAAAGGATCTCAGTGCAAAATACATGGTGGTTCTCCTGGATCACCTGGTTTCATGACAGACAGGGGGTAGAAAACTGAGGCAAAGGGTTGATGAGGAGTCTAGCTGGGCTGGGTGAGTAACAAGCTATGGCTCCAATTCCTAATGGGCTCCTGAGAATAATTGGTGGCTTCCAAAGGAGTAGTTGTGAGAATGGGATGTCAGGGTAGGGTCACACGAGGCACCTTGGTGTCACCAAGCTTAGGATACCTCGGGGTCTGCCTTCCATCTTTGGATGGCCAGGCATCTCTCTCCACCTCTCCCCCCAAGCTGACTGCATCAAACAAGTTCAGCTTTCAATAGAAAGCACCATGTGATTACAGCTGCCAAGCCCAGGAGGTACAAATTAAAACACACACAGCCCAGTTCACATTTTTAGGAATTATTTTATTAGGGAGGTATATTGTTTCAAAATAAATACTTAACACATTTCCAATAAAACATGGGGAAGGGGGGGAAGCAAAGCATAACAATATCAAACATGGAACTATTCAAGCAATGACTACTAAAATGCTCCCTTAATGATAATCGCCATGTAAAATAAAATTGTTTCCTCACTAATCTTGTTGCTGCTCTGACTTCAGACAAAACATGTTACTCGTGAGCAAGTGCTAACATTGATCTATGACAGGCTGTCCCACAAGTGCACAATCACATCAGGGTACCGTCCCCCCCCCCAAATCAGCCCAGAGATTTCTGGTCTCAAGTAAGACTAATACAAAATAAAATTACTTCTAAAGGCTGGGTCTTATTCTCTATTTGGCACTTTGGATTTTCTGCAGATTGCAGGTCAGGCTGGTGTGCATCAGTGGAACAAGAGGACACCAGTCCCTTGTCACAGCAACCACAGCATCTGTGGCAACATTACCAATCCACAAGCTGCTACTGGTTGCAAGGAAACTGGATATAGAGAGAACAGGAGAGGAATGGGTGCTGTAAGGACAGCAGCAGCAAGTGGCATTAAAAAAAGGAAGAAAAGGCACTGTGAAAACTTGAGAACAATGCTACACTAGCAAGATACAGGCAAGCCATTAAGGCAAGCTATTGTTCCATTGGCTTCTGGTGTAATCAGATGCCATTCTTTAGTCTGAGGAAACCATATTAAGTGCCAAGTCACGCAAAAGCTCGCACCTGCGTCACCCTATTTCAGCCTTTATCCAAAAGACTCAAAATTTGGCATTACAAAGCCTTTTCCAAGACAAAAAGTGGGAGAGGTTGGCTTCCCCCAGCTGGCACACATCTATGGTGCATAGCTTCTTACTACTTGTGCTTAATTTATAGGTTGGTGGTTATTAGAGCTGAGACTAACCTAGACCATAGCATTTTAACATGTTTTTGTTTTTTTAAAGAAGTTAGGGTTAAAGAACATCACGGATCTCTTTTCCTTTCAAACACCCAATGCATGTCAAAATACTAGGTTTTGGCAATAAAATCTGGATTTCGTCCAACTAAAGCAATTAAAAATTAAAGCAGAAAAAAAATACTGAATTTTACTTGATGAAACAAGCATTTATAACCCTGGTTATTTTCCCATCTGACCAGATGGGTTGGTACAGAAGAGGCCATATAAATTATAACATATTAGCAGCAAAACAAACACAGCAGTATAATCATTCTGCCTTAAGCAGCAACTTACTAGAAAAACCTAAATCAGTGGTTCCCACACTTTATTTCCCACTCAAAAATTGCTGAGTGACTAAAATGATCCCCCCCGCCTGTTCTAGCAACTGCAATGTGCTGCGCTAGATGCTGTATGATTTTTAATTTCATTTCTATTGCTTCTTTTATTTCTTGTATTTTAATGTATTACAATTTGAATCCCCTAGAATTCAAATTGTAAGTGTTCTTTGCATACATGTCACAGACCACCTAGATGAAGCTAGCAGACTACTGGTGGTCCACAAATCACAGTCTGGGAACCCCTGATTTAAATTGTGCAAGACATTAAAAAAACAACAACATAAGATACAGTGTTGAATAAGTTAGTGGTTGACTATATATGTACACATACAAACATGTTTACTGTTTTCTTACAGGAAAGAAGTTCACATTTACATTATGATAAAACAAAAGGGGGAAATTAGCACATCGCAGAACTTGGGATGACGAAGGCAATGTCTTTTTTCTGAATATTTCAAAATACAAGAAACACCCCCCCCCCCGGAAAAAAAATTACTTGGAGCAGACCAAATGGTAGTTCACATGAATTACAAGTCTCTAGCTATTATCTTTATATAGGAGAGAAAAGACTTTTTGATATACAAGCACTCCTTAAGAGAAAAAAGATTCTGGGTGCTATTTCATGCTACTCACACTCAGAGCAGACCCACTGAAATCCATGGACTTACAGTATTTCAATAGGTTGACTCCAAGAGCCCTGCTTAGAGATGCTTGCTATTATTTCATGGAAGAAGGGTGAGATAGATGTTTACTATGATGCACTCTTCATGAGCATTTCCTCCCTCCCAACGAGAATACAGGGGATCATACAAATCTTTGCATGAAACAGGTAGCAACAATTTAACGGCATGTCTTCCTCCAAATAAGGAGTTCCATTTCTAGGTAAGGCCTTCCACAGAAACGGCACCAGAGACTATATTTCAGTTAAAATGCAGAGGACCTCTAATTTTTCCTCTGCACAAATAGCTGCTGGCTGCATTGTTTTCTTAACCAACATAAAACTAAACACACATGCAACATCTCCAAAGTTAAGTCCGCAGCTAGAGCTCCAAGGCAAATGTTTGTAGAGAGAACAGTAAATTCCTTGCCACCCTGTGTGTTTACATAAAGTTATAGAAGAGGGACTATTGCATGGGCTACTGCCAAATGCTCACCACTCCCATCCTGCCTAGTCACAAAGGCTTCAGACTTGAATAATTACACGTTTCTAAACTACTTACAAAATTGTTAAGGCAGGCACTTATGCTACATGAGCAGTCAATTATGAATTGGAATATTTTTCTTTTAGCATCAAGGTGGTTTTCATAACGCTACTCATTCTCAAAATCTGTTTAGCAGCTGTGTCACTCCAGAAGCTCTGCAAATGAAAGCATTTCTAGAAATCCTAGTATTGGCCACCATAAAAAAAAGCACTACGAAGTCATAATGTCCTGACTTGAGCCCATTTCAAATCATTATACTCTGAATTTTCTTTTTAAAAAAAAACAACGCCCCAAGGATGTACCTCATGGGGCTCAAAGAGTCTCATAAAGCTCAGCAGTGCAACACACCACTACTCAGATGCTTTGGAATGAACAAAAACACAAGCCTATTCAATGTACACTGAGTAGTGAGGTATGCCTACAAAGAATACCCACCCCTTTGTTCTGCAGTGGCACTCTGAATTGCATCTCTGTTAACACTGCTTAACTGATATGTACTGTGTCAGCTCCCCCTGCCCCTGAATACCCCTTGGGTTCTCTTTGGCATTCAACTGACTGACTGCGTTGTGAGAGGATCGAAGATGGTAGGTTAGTGTGCAAAGGAAGTCAACCTCTGCGCAGTACAAATACAAAGACTTGTTTCTCCCTGTAGCACAAACCTATTTGTGCTTTCATGGTACAAATCACAACAGGGAAGAAATATATATTTATATTATATATACAGATATATAGATATGCCCCAAAGCCAATGGAAAAGCAAGCCACAGAAAATAGTATTGCTATATGATAAGGGATGCTGCTGCTTTGCTGCCACAGCAAATCTCTGCTAGGCTACGCAGTAGCATGAACAAGGCAACAGCAGTGAAATGTGAGATAACAGTTTAGTGCTGAGACAATTAGTAGTCTGTACATCACATCTGAAAGGCATCTGTAGGGAGAGGGATTCTATATAGCAGACAGGACATGTACTGCTACATGGAGTGCTTAACCTTTAACACACACTGCAGTGAACAATTCCAGCAACTGGGGAACTTTGCAAAAGCATTGGGAACACATACCAGATCTTTGGCTCAGAAAACTTGAGAACCTGGCAAGTAACTAAATGTCCTTCTGGCTCTATGAACTATAGGGGGGAAGCCCTCCAGGTTAACCTAAGACATGAATCCCTGTTTCATTTGCAGAACAGGAACCAAGATCCACTGAACTAGCCTGTGGTACAGTGGAGGGGAACCTGTGGTCCACCAGATGTTGGACAACGCCTCCCACTTTCCCTGACCATTGGTCATGCTTTCTGCAGCTGATGGAGTCCAAAAACATCTGGAGAGTGCAAGGTTCCCCACCTCTGACACAGGTGGATAGAAAGAAGGATGTGCATTCACTTCTGACACCTTCTGGCACTCTTTCATCCTTTTCACACTGTACTGCCATCCCTTTTAGGACCTCCAGCTCCTGACCCTCCTGACTAACCACCACACCAGTCACAATTCTGTTGGGGTTGCCAGGTCCTTTCAAAAGTGATCAAATATACCACTGGCACAAAGTGCATATGGATTCCTCGAGGTTAAATCCAGTTTGGCCAGCATCAGTTTTGGCCTCCACCTTCACTTTCATTTTGTGAGTGGCAAAACACCCCTTCTCTCCTCACATGCTCAGCTCCAGCTCATCAGATGAGCCACAAACCATTTGAAAAACATACACTAAGCTCTCTTAGCTCCTGCATTCTTCCTCTATCCTTCTTTACATCCTTTCTGCACATTTGAAGAATAACGTAGTAGTGTTGTTTTGGGTGGGTGGGTGGAAATAGCATCATCCAAACAACATGGAGCATCGAAAAGAAAAGAACAGCATAGCTCAAGCATACATTTAGGATTGTATTCAATTCAATTTTACTCAGATGAGACCCACTGAAATTAATGGATCTAAATTAGTTACGGCCATTAATTTCAATGGGCCTACTTTTAGTACAACCCTTACGAAGCATGTTTCAGAGCTTCTAATATTTTCTCTCTCCATAGTTTAAAAAAAAAAGTCCCTTAGAAGAGGGTGATCCTGAGAGGAACAAGGAACTCTAGTGTTCTAAGAGTTCATTTTTACATGTCTACATTCCTAACATCTATATTAAGAGCAGTGGCACCCAGAGAGATTTGAAAGAGAATGTGGGGCACAGGCATTTAAAAAGGTGCATCAGCTGAGAGTTGAAAACCAAGGGCTGCCTTAGATAACAAGAGCCAATCTGGCAGCCAGTTGTTGTAGCCTGCCTGCTTTACACTATTCAGTGTAGCACAGGCAAAGATGATCTATGAGGGACTCAGCTTCCTTCAAAACAAAGACCCTTTTACAACACTAATGTAAAACAAAGGAGGTTAAAAGCAAAGAAATGCCAGAGTACTGATTTGTGTCCCAATCCTCTTATCACAAACAGCAAGTTCAACATGATATGAGGCCTCTGAAAAGGTGTCCCAAGCAAAACTCTTTTCGGTTCAACCAAGAGACCAAGCACTTTTGTCACATGTGCTGGGCATTTATACACCATCATCTCTAAGAGTGTACGCAACGCCCGACACATTGCTATGGGTTTGAACACTGTGCAGCCACCAGATTAGCAGTTGCACAATGGCTATATTGATGTAAATTCTCACTCTGCAAATGAGAAAATAAGAAGTCTCTTAGCAGGTGTTACAGCTCCATTAGGACGCTGTTGAGAGGCAGCGGCTGTCTACCCTCCCCTGCCCAAAGTGTGGCAACGAGATCAGAAAAGCTGGAGGCTTTCTTGTGTGCAGCTTGCTGGCGGGTGCCTCATCTGGAGCCCTTCTGATGGGAAGATGGACGCCTGCAGGTCCACGTTAATGCAGAACAACCCCAGCATCAGCTGGCGCTGGTACTCCTCCCATTTTGTCATAACGTCCGTCAGGGAGAGGTTACTCCGCAGCCACTTGGGCAGCGCCTCCCCATAGCCGATGCTCAAGGGGAGGGGCAAGCTTTGGCTTTTTCTGAGTTCCAGGTGGTAGTACAGCCTGAGAGAGAGAGAAAGAGAGAGAGGAAGAGGTTTAGTTTGTTTGTCATGCTGTACTCACAAGCGCTGCTTGCTGCACTGGAGCTTCCAGGCTAGACATGGAGATACAGAGAGAGGAGTGGTGGATAAAAGATCACACATTCCTCATTGCAATTTCCCCTTAACAGTACAAGATGCCAGTGTGATGCTACCGTCACATACAAAAAGTCAGCAGCACAGGCTAGGATCATGGAAGGTGCAGGTGAGCAGTGCTCAGATTCTCCTTGCATGCCTCAATACTGACCTTTGACACCCTGGCTATCCTAGTCCTGCCCCTTCCTAGTCCCGTCATTGGCCCATAAGCAGAAAGTGCCACGTGAGCTGACTGAGGTCCAGGGGAAACTTTGAGCCTCCAGAGTCCCCAGGCTGACGGTCGTCACACTGCTGAGTTTCATTCGGTCTGAGAAAGTGAGTCAGGTGTACAAGTGAGAACACAAGCTGCATAGAGTGGGCTGTTCTGCAAAATGAGATTCTCCACTGGCAGAATGGGCTCCATTATCTCTCAATAAAACCCGCACCCCGCCGAGTGCAAGTGGACTGTGCGACACCCAGATGTAATGCACGAGCCACCCGTTGAAGTGGTAACTGTTTATTGTCACACGATAAATGCAAACAAATCACTTGAAAAACCATCTATTTGTTATATTGTAAAACATTAAATGACAGCTTTGTTACTGAAAGCTGTTTCAAACAACACATTCGTCTGCACAAACCATCCTGATATTTTTTGCAGGTTGACAGTTGACATACAGAACTGTCCTGAGAAATTAATGTGTGAATTGGAAGATCATATAAAAATCATCTGCTATTGCAGGAACGAACGATTTTATAAGTCATTCAATGGAAACTAAAGGGAAATAGGGTCCCTGTTGTTAGGTTGGAAAAATATATACATAGTGGCTTTCTCTCCCCCTTACATTTTAAAAAGTTGTATTATTATTATCATTATTATTATTAGCATATAAACAATTGCTAAAGTAGAAAATAACAAACAACTCGTCCCAATATAATCATATACATTTGTCATGCTATACAACATCTCATTTGGTTACTCTAAAAGATCACACCACATTTCCCTGTGAGTGTTAGGTGGATTCCTACCACTATCCAAACAATTTATATATTCAATGATTTTTTTGCCATGTATTATAAAAAGAATAGGGATTGTGTTTGCCCTTTGTTGTTCTGACCTGACATGTTAGTTTCTCTGCCAATGCTATTGACCACCGACTATTATACCAAGAATCAATGTTCAGCCCAAAGCCAGTTTTCCAGCATCCATGGCTATCTCCATCCCCCTCCTACCTTTGAGATAGCATCCAATCACTTTTTGGCAGTTCACACACAATACATTTTTGCCCACTGTCCTGAACTGCCCTGGGTACATGTTCACACGCAGAAAAGAAACTGAACCAAGAGTGAGCAAATAGATGCATTTGAAGAGGGTTGCTTGGGTTTTAAACTTAATCCAAGATAGCTCTTCAGAACACTCTGTATATGGGGTGCTACTATATCTAAGTTTTACTCAGAGTAGATCTAATGAAATCAAAGACCCTAACAGGTTCATTAATTTCAATGGGTTTAACTCTGGAGTAAAACTTAGTTGAACACCACCCTTTCTTTGGAAAGAAAATTAGGCCCTTTCAAATATATTACGTACAATATCTAAGGACTTCAGGCACTTAGTTATGTTATTTCACCATCAAAACAAAACTGGGGACTGTCAAGCCTGGGTTTTTGGTTATTTGGTTTCTTGAAAAAGAAGTGCACAGTGCTGGAATTGACTGTAGTTTCATAACCATGTATTCGGTTACCTAGGCACAGTAACACTAAACCTTCCTGAAGAGTAAGGCACCTTTATTTTATAGAGAGCTGTGCAAAGTAAGATGACACATCTAGAACTGCCATCTTAAGCACACAAACTTGGAGGAGAGTACAAAGGGGCTGATTTCTGAATAAGCATGGTCAGATTGGAGGCCAAAGTCCCCCTGATTACCATTTATATGGCGCCAGTCCTATGGCAACTCCCAGTGTCGCAATACTTAGAAAAGCAAACAAGATAATCCTACCTGGCTGAGAGATGGCTTCCCAGCTTCTTCTTGGCTTTCCTCATCAGATAGTGGCAGACTTTCCTCGTCTGCTCCTTCATCCACCTGATATCCTCAGGGACATCTGGCAGCCATTCAAGCAACCTGAAGGAGATAGGTGACCAACAGGGACGCTGTTACGTAATGCAGGCCATTGCTACACTGCAAGCACGAAGGAGCACCAGCCACGTTGCAGCTTTGCAAAGGTGTTCTTAAAAACAGCCTGCACAAGGGCGCCTCTTGTGACAATGGCAAGTATTCACATAGAGAGCATGCCTCCCCTTCCTAGAGTAGACCAATGAGCTTTCTAGTCCAGAATCCCATTTCCCATGGTGGCTAACTAGGTGTCTATGGGAAGCCCAGATGCAGCACATGAGAGCAAGAGTTTGTTCCTGCTACCTGTTCCTGATAGCCACCTCTGACCCTGCACATAGACCTCATGGCTAGTAGCCATTGACAACCACATGGGAGAGGGTTCTTGGCTTTCAATAAATTTCCTTGGAGTGGATTTTACCCTTGTTTTATTTAGAACCAAGTCCCACAGAATATCAAGTTCTTAATGATGCAGATGATACAGCAATCTAGGTCCCAATCACAAGCATTTCCCAAAAGCATATCAGAAACAGGATTTAGAGCATACCTAACAGTGAAGGAGAGAGCCGACTCCAGAGGAAGAGTGTATGGGAGCATCAAGGTAGAGGCCAGGCGCACAGGCAACAGGTTGGCAATGCCGGTGAACAATCCCCTCCTCTCAGCACAGGCTTCTAAGAGGGCTAGAGATGGAGACAGTGAGTTATTCCAGTCACCAATTCAATGGGGAAAGCAGAAACTGCCCCTCTCAATTTTTAGAGGAGAAACACCTGTCCAAAATTTAGCCCGCTTGTGGCTCCAAACATCAGCCCAAAAGGCAAGGAATAAAAATACAGTATAAGACTTTGCCCAGCTCATGAGAAGCAACCAGAGGGATTTCTATTACTCTTCTTCCCCAGAGAATGAGACCAAGCCTGCTTTGTTTGGCCCATGCCTCATTTAAAAGGTAGTATTCACTATAGAACTTGAATGCCTCTGAAACCTTCAATTCTGTTAGGCTGTATGAGTTAGCAACATGTTATTGCCAGGGCCCTGAAGGCCCCGCAGTTCAAAAAAAAACAAAAAAAAACCAGCATTAACTTGTAATTTCCCACTGCAGGTGTAGGTTTGAAATGAAGTGAGGGACTTCACATGCTACAACAGAAGTGGGAATTGGAAACACAAGTCATCAACATTTTAAAAGCAATTACTGGATGTCCAGACTACTTTGAAGATCCACAAAATCTCTCTAGCCATAAACATGCATCTACTACTAAGCAGGGGGACCAAGAGGTTTGTTCTAGGGGGGAAGATTGTGTTAATTCTAGAGCTGGCAGCAAATCACTTTATTCATCTCTCCTCAACACTGATCCCCATCTTATCTGTCTACAGGCATTTCCCGACAATTTTGCTGGTTTTTATGCTTCTGTGTCCACTATGCGTTATCTCATGAGTCACCTAAGAGAAGTTCCAATAGGAAAATAAAAAACTATAGCCAGACCCTAAATCAAGGCAGGCAGCTTGTTCTTCTCAGATACCAACTTTACTGGGCAGTGGAGATTGGAACCAGAGTTTCAAGTCAATGCTGTGCACCAACTTCAGAATTTCCACATGCATATGTGAACACATGCACACTTTCAAAACATTGCTCAGTACACTTGCGTTATTAATGGGAAATAGAGATTTTCTGAAGTCCTGTGATATGTCTGCAGGGGGCCATGGAGCAAATTGTATCCCCTTACATTAGCCATACTGCCCACCCTGTGTATTTCATGTATTCACAGTCTCCTAATTTACCTTTGGACATGGCCAATTATGGCCAACTATACAATGAAATCAATTTAACCGTCATGGCTTCCTCCGCAGAGCCTGGAACTTGTAGTTCGACTATGTACCAGGGAAACCAAATCATCTGCACAGAACAAAATAAAACGTATGCATATGTGCAGAATTGGAATGTCTATCTTTTAGCCTCTCAGCAGTCTTCTTTCCTCCGCTTCTCCTGTTTTCTCCCACAAAGGAAAAAAGCAGGACATAAGTCAAGAGTGGGGAACTCGTGGCGGAGGCCCATCATCAGATGCTGCTGAACTACATGTTCCTCACCCCTAGAGCATTATAAAAGCCTCAGCCTAGTCTGTGTAATGAGGAGAGCCTTGGGTTAGACACAGACACACTGCAGACTCTCCAACCCAAGATCATACCTTGGTTCAGTTTAGGAGGCAAGTGTTCAAGAATGTGATCTTCAGCCTCTGCCAGTGCAGCATTCTCTCTCAGCTGGTCCTCTTCCCCTGCCTCCTCCTCCTCCTCTTCTTCAGCATTCCTCACCCCAGCACCATTTTCAATAGCCAGCAAAGGGTTGGTGGGTCTTGGACGATGGAGAAGACCTGAGGAAGATGGGAGAAGGAACTGTTGTGCTTCAACCAAAAAATTAATGTGCTTTGCAGATTATCTTTCCTAACAGTGGAGAAAGTGGCAGTCACAGCCAAAAGCCACCTGCTGTCACAGAGGATATCGTGTACAATAAGCACTGGACATGAAATTGCCACCAAGGCATGTGAGACAGCTGTGCAAGGCAAGAGGGTTTACAAAGCAGAGAGAAATAGCTCCTCGGGAAAAGACTCAGTGGGCATCAATGCTACACTCTTTTTGGCATCAGGTTAAAACTTATTTGTTTACTCAGACTTCCTTTTTTAAGTGCTACATTTGTCTTTGTAACATTTTTTTTAAAAAAACCACACAGGTATCTTAAAACAATAGATCCATGGTGGATTATGTTTTCCTTTCTTTGTTGTTATAACTGTACACTGCCATTGGATCTGTTTGAATAAAGTTTAGTTTATTTTAAAAGAATATTGTAACACATATGTTGTACATACTATGTGCTGTCTAATGCCTGGAAGTATCGTGCAGCAGAAGTATGTTGTTTTTTGTAAAACATGTGCATAGAGGGACATTCAAATGTTAAATCCTGCCCACCAATATACCCCACCTCTGCAGACTGAAGCAACGTAGTTCTAAGAACTCAGTACCATGTGGTTTATCTATCCAGGGACCTCCAACTCCCAATAATCTGTGATCTGCTGACAGTATAACAAAACTGGCAGTGATCTACTCATTGTCATAAAAAGACTGGCAGTGATCTACCCAAAGGTTGTGGAGCTTTTTTTAGGAAGCCAGAGTTGGTGGGAGTTTTTTTGGGTTTTTTTGTTTGTTTTTTTGCTTTTTCGTAAGGAGATCGCTGAGGGGCCAGAGATCAACCAGGATCTACCAGGAACACCCCATAATCTACCAGTAGATTGCGATCTACCTGTTGGACATGCCTGAAGTGGTACCTCGGGTTACAAACACTTTGGGTTACAGACTCTGCTAACCCGGAATAGTACCTCGGGTTAAGAACTTTACCTCAGGATGAGAACAGAAATCGCGTGGCGGCAGCGCAGCAGCAGCAGGAAGCCCCATTAGCTAAAGTGGTACCTCAGGTTAAGAATGGTTTTAGGTTAAGAACAGACCTCTAGAATGAATTAAGTTTGTAACCAGAGGTACCAATGTATATGCCTACACATTCTGTAAAGTACCATTTGAATTCTAGAACTACTATAGATAGCTTCAATAAGAAGTCCCAAGTAGACCCTTTCACACCTGCAACCATAAGAAATCTCTGGCTGTCACCAAGTCAATTTCCTCTCTAATTGCCTTCTCTGGGATAGCACAGTGGGGTTGCTGAATCATGTAATATAAGAACATAAAAAGAGCCCTTCTGGATCAGAGCAAAGCCTCAGTTGGTTGAGTATCCTGTTCTCAAGTGACCAACTGTTGCTTGTAGGAAGCACACAGGCAAGACCTGAACTGCATCAATGTAAGTAGTTAACTCATGAACTGTAAGGACAAAAAATACAGTGCACAAGATTGCTGCACTACAGACAGTCACCACAAGGTGACACTATAGACACAAACAGTGTGCTCTGGCCACAGCACCGGCTCATGCCAGAATAATAGGCAGAGTGCTAGAGAAGCATTGTTATGCTCTTGCACAGCTTCCATTAAATGAATTTTGTGCAGGAGAAGACCCCAGTGGATCATACCCAGTGCCATTTTGCATCTATGTGATCAAATACAAAATAGACTCTCTTGTCATATCCAACATTTTGCTTTCATTCAGCGATTTGTGTAGTGAAGGGATGTATGTAAAACCTCTTGATTTACTCAGAACTTTTCTAATTATGTAGAATGGAAAGGGTGCTCAACCTCAGCTAAGTGGAAATACAATTGGTAATAATGAAGCTGGCTGCTGCATAGGTAGTATTAAAAATGTTTTCTGCATAGCAACAACTGGTTAGAGGGAACAACTGAGGGTTAAGCATGGCCGCCAATGGATTTTACGCACAAACAGGACACACAGAAACTTATAAAGCAGAGAAGAAAAATGTTTTTACACAGTTTTACTTTTGCTAGAAAATTTGGGTGGGGAGGGAAGGCAAAACCTTTTGCTAAGTGCTTACCATTCTTTTTCAAGAAGTGCAGTGCATCCCTGTATCCTTGCTTGCACATGTCCCGCAGAACCTGCACACAGAGATAAAGGAGAGCCAGTTATGATGATGAAAGCCTGTGTCTAAACATTCCAGTTGGAAGGGCAAGAGGTGCTTCTTTTCTGGTTACAACCATTGCTACCCCAACAGTGTTTTCTACTGCAGCAATAAAAGAGGGAGAAAGGGCAGAAAGCAAGAACGGACCAACAGCATTTGTTATGTTGCTAACTAAAGGAAGAGGCAGGAACACGGAGGAGACATGTTATGGTCTGGGCAATGGCTCTGACCCATGGGGGAAGAAAGAAGGCCAACAAAGGAATGTCAATCTACACCAACTGAATACAGCCCATATGCATTTTCAAACAATGCCTAATTGAAGGTATTTTCAGGTGTCTTCATGTTATTCCAACGGGATAAAAAAAGGCATTCAGTGCATTCCAAAAGTTTTGAAGGCTTCTTGTCCCATCACTTTAAAAAAACAAGTCAGATTAAATCATAGAATGAGCATTTGCCACTCCAAATTAGGCTACCTGTCAACACCCTCTAAAGAATGGGAGTGGGAGTCCCAAGTTACATGAAGTGCATTGGCTGATCACCCACGTGCCTTTCAGTGACTTTGTTGCTTGTTTCTAAAAGGAAATGTGCAGCTGTTCATGAAACACCATATGCCCGTCTCTCAGAAATGGGTGGCATAAACACCACTGAAGCTTTATGGAGGGCAGGTTGGTTTCTATAGGTCTGTAAGCTCCATCCAACTTCAGTGGGACTCACTTCCAAGTAAACATGCACAGTCTTGTGTTAGAAGCATAAGGGCTAAGACAGATGAAGTGCTCTGATGAGGAATGACTACCATAATTTGTATTTAGAAAGTATATAAATTCAGGTTGCCTGAAGTTCCTTCAAATGAAGAGCCATAAACAATGTTTACCATCTATGGAAGCTCAAGTGTCACTACAAAAATATAGACAATCATGCTGGGCTCTCACCTGAGGCTCTGGTGGAAACAGGGCCTTTGAAAGGCGGTAGAGGTTGCGCATGTTGAACTGAATGCTGGTATTCGTGACCCTGAGCTCATGGATGTTTGTGGAGCTGTCCCGTGGACAGATATCACTCTCCCCAGAGAAAGGGGACACCGTGATGGTGTTCTTCAGCTCATACTGTGGCAGGTTGTCAGAAATCCCTCCATCAACATACCTCTGGGAGGAGAGAAAGAATGACAAGGAATCATTGAAGGTTTTATTATACAGATACAGTTTACAGTCTGTCCCACCCCCAAATTTCCAAACACTTATAGGCAATTGCAAATGTACCAGTTCACAGTTGCTTGGCGAGTCTGGCAGGTTATAGCAGCCATATTCAGGGGATATGAATTGCCACCAATATACTGATGACACACAGCTCCATTTGTTTCATTGGTGCCTGGGGAAGCAGTAATGGGCTGGATGTGGGCCAAGAAACAGACGCTGAATCTAGACAAGCAGAGGTGCTGTGGTTGCACAGAGTCCGAGAATCAGTAGAACACCCTTATTCTGGAAGGGGTTGCACTCGTTTGCATCCTTTCCTGAATAGAGATAGCCTGACCACTATTATCCATGCTCTACTGTCCTTCAGATTACACTACTGTCATGTACTCTTTGTAGGACTGCTCTTCCAAAATGGTTCAGAAGTTGCAACTAGTGTAAAATGCAGGGGTCCAGAGTACTAAAACAGCTGCACAGCTTGCCAATTCTCTTTCGAACCTAAGTCAAAGTGCTTATGTTGACATTAAAATAAGAGAACTTCTCTTTTACCAACCTACCACCTGGGCCTGAAGATCAGCTAAGGAGAACCTCCTGATGGCCACTACAACAGAGGTATTCAGTAGTGTGAGGACCCACAGTACAGCCTTTCCTGTGGCAGCTCCAAAACAATGGAACTATCTCCCTCCTGAGTACTGTAGTGTCTTGCCTCAATGCAAGAGGGACGTGAATACACCCCCAGGTTTCTGGAGGTTAGGAGGCATAATGCACTGAGGTCAGTGTATGGCACCCCTTGTCACCTTACATTATCCTCTGTTATTTTAGTTTGTGCTGAGTTTATTTCATATAGGTGTTTTAATTGGCCTTGGAATATGCATTTGTGCATTTTAATATGTTGCGCATCCCCCTGTGACTTTATGATAAAGAGTAGTATCAAAATATCTAAATAAAATGAGTGAGATCCATGGGGTGACAGCAATCAATGAAGATCCCTAGGCCTTCTACTGACATACCCACTGCCTACCTACATTAGCTGGAAGGCAAGCACTTCTGAATTATTGCTTTACTTATTAATTGTTTGATGCATCTGGCCCAACAGGGCTTCCTGCTTCAGACAGCCGGCTTTTTGCTGTGAGGTATTTGGGAGACTCTTGGGTTGCAATGAGACTGGCTAGAGACAGAGGTGAAGGCTCTGCTGGCTCTAGCCTTATCTGCATGCATAGACAGGGCTAAATATGTTTAATCTAGAGGAGAGGGATACTTTGAGTTTGGAGCCAAACTAAAATAAGACCAGGGAGAGGTGATGAAGCAGGCACATCTCCAAACAAGACATACACCCCCCCCAGCTGTTATTGTTAACAACATTATGTAACAATAGCAATAAATAAATAAAGCTAGCCGTCTATCGGGGACCTTCCGCCTACATTCCAGTTAGGAACAAACTGTTCGTGCCAACCTTCTCCACAAACTCCACAACTCTGCTTCTACCAGACGCTCCTTGAGTTCACAACCTCAATTTGATTTAGTGCCGTTGCAAATGGGCTTTTCTTAATACCACTCAGCCAGACCAGAATGGAACAGATATCAGGAGAAAAGGAAAAACAAAACCCTTTGGTGCAGCTACCTTTAAACAGTTCACTGTGGCTTGTTCTGAAATGACAATAAACCATGGCTTACTGCAGGAATAAGCTGATGTGTTTCAGGCTTGCGCCATCTTCCTTCTCTTCTTATTCTCCAACATAGCTGCAAGGAAACTGGAAGCCTTAACTTCCGATTTCAATTAACAACAGCTTAGCATAGTATTAAAACCCTGAACTGTGGTCAACTGAAACAAGCCACCGTAATAAAACTATGGTTTGAAGTTGGCTCCTTTTGACAAAGGGTAGCCACAGCATGTCAGGGTTCAGACATTATGGTTTGTTTATTTTACTATTTATTTTCAATAGTAAAATGGCCAAAAAATAATATAGAAAAGATAAGTAACATTAAAAAGTATGTAAACAAGCCTAACCAGGGTTCAGACATTATGTTTAACTGCAGTTAGTTTAAGGCAGGGGTAGGCAACCTAAGGCCTGGGGGCTGGATGCGGCCCACTCACCTTCTAAATCCGGCCCACAGACAGTCTGGGAATCAGCTTGTTCTTACATGAGTAGAATGTGTCCTTTTATTTAAAATGCATCTCTGGGTTATTTGTGGGGCATAGGAATTCGTACATTCCCCCCCCAAAAAAATATAGTCTGGCCCACCACATGGTCTGAGGGACGGTAGACCGGCCCCCTGCTGGAAAAGGTTGCTGGCCCCTGGTTTAAGACAACACTTCCTCATAGCCATGCTGTCAGAGAAAAAAGGGTTTTTTTCAGGAGCTTCTGCCTCACTTCCCTGAGCCATAAGTTGTGGTTTACTGCTATATATGAAATAGTCACATGGGGCTTCTCAGAGAAAGCTGGGCCAGAGGGTTTTTCCTGCCTTCCCCAGATTTATTGCCCTTTGGCCTGGGTGGTGCTGAGCAATCTCCAATTCCAATGGCACTAAAGTCTAAGAGTTCAAGGAAAGGGTGCTGCTGCACTGATAGGCTGTGTGTGCTGTGCCCTCAACAAGAGTGCAATTAGCTGACATGCTGGCTTATTTGCTGCTAGACACACACACACACCACCCTTGATGCCTGAAACAGGACTGCATGAAAACAAATAATCTCAAGTTTGGAAAAAAACAAGAGGAAAAACTGCTAACATCTACTGCTCTGTGCTACACAGATGTATTTTCTTAAGGCAATATTGTTGGCACCCTTGTCAGGCGCTGGATAAAACACAGCTGCATATAGCAGGGAGTTTCACCACTTTACGTAAGTCATGACAGACACATATTAAATACCCATTTTATAATCTGAAGATTATGACTAATACAGACTTTGTGGCTTCAGCATCAAGCAAGATACTCCCCCTCAACCCTGCTCCTTTTGACTTAATAGCCTGCCTGATGTGTCCCTGGGATGATGACACGATGACTAAAGCTTGTGGCTTATGGCCGTCAGTTCCAACAGGAATGAAAACGAGACAATCAGTAGCAAGCCACTTCTCCAGCTTTAGCCCTCTATGTATAATACGGAGACAGTAACAGCCAACCTTGCAAGGATCACAGCATGACCTCGTACCAATGCAAGCAATTTTGGAAGCCTAAGTCCACGATGGCTTACTTACCACTCCTTGAAGACTGGGAGGGATGAGGCCACAGTAGACTGGGATGAAAGTGCTGCAAACACATGCCTGAGAGAGACAGGAAAACACCACATGAAACCTAAATAACATGCGGGGGGGGGATTTATGTATCCAGAGCACCAAGTAAATATCATCTGATGGAACAAGTGATAGCTACAAGACAGCCTTTCACCATGAAGGCATAGTCAAGTCAGGTGTCCCAGTCCCTGGTGGCTGGGAACCTACAGATTCACATCTAAAGCAACGAGGCAGTCATCATGTTATTACTTGCCTGGATAAGCTCCTCTTTGGAGCTGAACTCCGATAAGATGACATTCTCTCCATCTGAGACCCGCGTCAGCGAGATGCCCAAGCGTCCACTGGCCACCTCATGCCCGTTGTCTGGCAGGGTCTTGTATAGGCAGGTACGGATGATTTTCACTAAGTTGAAGGAGGGGTGCAAGGGGCCAAGAAACCTCTTCCGAGCCTCCTTAGAGACATGGATGATGTTTGCACCAGCCTCACCTAAGGCACAAGAGAACAACGGACGTTAGGAGGGCGCTGCTGCATGATACTAAGCTAGCAGGCTTTACACGTTAAGGCACTCTAAACAGCAGTTATCTCTGAAATGCAGGCATCACAATGACTGGTGGTTTCAGAATCACAAAACTATGGTACTGCCGAGAAAGAGAAACGGACAAAACAGCTCATGGAAGGCTTGTCAGTGACTGAAAGAACAGTTAGAATTTGAGTTTCAGCCTTGCTATATTCTGTCAGCAAACTGTTGTTTTAATGGTGGTTTTAAAATTACAGAATGGCAATGCCCTTTGTGCCATTTGTAATAGAAATCATGCAATTAAATAGTCCTGAGGAGGAAGTACATGGTTCCCCAAACAGGTTGCACACTGCAAGAAGCCGCAGCCACTAAGCAGTTTGTTGCAGCATGCACCCATGTTTCAAATGTTGTAATTTTAGTATAGTGAGTAACTTCTGTTTGTCAATCTAGAGCTTCATTGGGAAATGACCTCACTGCCATAAGCCCTTCCCTTATTCCCCGCCCCCCATATCCAGAGTTGTTTACCTTCTCATGCAGTTTCTCCTGCTAACCACAAAAATATACTCAAGGTTAAGTATAAAACAAATCTACCATGTTATAATAGGCTATTCTATTTTTTCTTCTATTACGTGATCACTGGTTTTCAAACTTGGATACTGCACATCTATAGGATACCATCTAATAAAGCAGCCAGCAGGGATTATGTAGCTTAACTATGTCTTAGTTCTTGAAACATGGTCTCATCATGAAATCAGCAGCAATCTGGCATATTTGTTCTTGCACCACAAAACCCTAATGTACCATATTCACTATCTCAAAATATTAGTCAAGGAACATTTAAACTGATGCAAATTGCGACCAGAAAATCATAAACATTAACTGGAGAATAATTTGTTACTTCTGCTATGCAGTGGCGTGCTCACATGGAATATTTCAGAGCATCTGGGCTGGCCCAGTGCATCTCGGGGAGCTCAGCATTCCAGGTGTAAAAATAATAAAACTTCTATGATCCCTTACTGGCAGATGAAATTTAAGTGTCGAAATAAGCCTCCATTGTGGATTTTTAAAAGAGCACTATTGGATTAAACCAGACTATTCCAGTCTAGCATCCCACTCTCACAGTGGCCAACCAGGTGCTTATGGGAAACCCACATGCAAGACATGTGTGCTCACTCTACACTTGTGTTCCCCCAGTGACTGGTATCCAGGGCATACTGCTTCTGATACTGACTTATCCCATAACTCAGTTATCATGACCAGTAGCTATAACGATCAGTCAGGGATGCTGAAGTTGTACCCTGCATTGCAGATCCTGCACTGAGCAAAGATTCTAAGATTGTTAAGTGGGTGTTGGTCCACAATAATTCTTCGTTCTACCAGGCCTAAAAGACACTCCCCCAGTACACACACACATACACACAATAAATTGAATTTCAAGTGCTTTGACTTCCACATTCCTCTACTGCTCTGATGTCAATCAAAGGATACTGCAGCGTCACTCAGCTACAGCAAATGCAACGCTTTGGGATATTCAGTCCTCCACATTCTATAACTGACAACCTGGCTACAGCACTCTTTGACTCACATTGGAGCGGCTGAGGAAGTGGAAGCCAAAATGTTTTGCTATAATAATTTGATCAGTTTGTGAGTCACTGTAATAAATAAATACATGGTATTAGTGATTAAATGCATCCTTCCATGATTCAGAGCGAACTTGTCTGAAGTACTGTGTGAGATACTGCCACCAACTTTGATACACAAACCCCCACAAAGGAGGACTGATTTCCCCAAAGAGAACTTCTTAAGCTTGGCAGCAACACAGGCTTTGATTCAGTCTTCAGAGTTCTGTTGGACAGGAGTGAACTGGGCAAAACAACAACAACCCAGCAATTCTTTCCCTATTGAGACGGTTCCACTGCTCTATCACGTCGCTCCAAAACAGTCCACAGTTGTGGGAACAAAAGCCCAGCTGCTTCATTCTTAACTGTCCCAGTGATCTGCAGTGGGTCAGAGGCTGACTTAGTAGAAAAACAAAGACTCCCATTTTCCCACTTTCTCTCTAGGGCATGGCAGCCAGAAAAACTTGCAAAAGGCAAAGGGGGTAGGGGAGAGACAGTGGGCAGAGAGACTAAAAGCTGTCAGATTCAAACTGCCAGAACTCACAATGAACCTAGACTGATTTGTTAGGACTTGTGCTTACCTATCTGCTACCCTCATATCTTGTGGTAGCAAATTCCTTAGTTTATCTGCACTGTATGAAGTACGGGAGTTCTTTCTTTTGTCAGTTCTGTATCTCCCACCATTTGGCTTTGATGGATTGCCATGTCTTCCAGTATTATTGGAAAGGAATAAAAACTTCTGTCTACCTTCTACACACCATACATCATTTTATATATCTCTATCATACCCTGTCTGACCCATTATTTTTCTAAGCTAAAAAGCCCCAAATTGCCCCTGACCCTGGAGGTACATCAGCCACCATGACTAGCAGCCATAGCCTGCTCCTCCTTGGATTCCTGCAAAAGAGAGGTGCTCTTGGCATCCCTCCTGGAGGAGACCGATTTTAGGGAACAACCAAGCCCTTGCAATATACACTAAAAAAAAATCTCCTGGTTTTAATATATATACCGTATTTATTTTAATGTTTAGATTAGTTGTACTTCTAGCCTGTTTTTCACCAAATAGCCCCAGGGCAGCTTAACGAATATATAATTAAGGTAAGTACAGCTGCACAATTAAAAACAAAGTAAGAACCACAAAGACAACCGACAACAAAACAATAGCAAGGAACTGCAGTGTAGGAGTGCTGATATTGCAGATTAGAGATGTAGTCAGAAAATGTCAACTGTTTTCACAATCACAGTTTTTGGTGCTGACAGCCCCAATATCCTTTCTTAGGTTTCTAGCGAGAGCACATAAAAACCAGCAGATTGTGCTCTGCTTTTCATAATGCTGCCAGCAAATATGCAAAGCGAGTAGCACCTGCAACAAAATGTTAACAGTGTGCAGTGCTTCTGTTTATGGGTGCAGGTTCCAGAATATTCCATTCTACTACCCCCCCCCAAAAAAGTCAGCATTTAATGGCCATTGAGAATGCACGGTGTTCACTGAGTTGATTTGGTTCCTGAAGATTTTTTGCAATTCTTAAAATCTTGAGGCTCCCCAAAGCCTGCTGACCCCCTGCACAAGGGAAGGTTAGTGATGTTTTGGCTACATAAGGATCCAAACTTGGAGAAGTGAGGATGCTGTGAGTATATGTGGGATTGAGCACTGCACACACACCATCAACTACATGAAAACTGACCAGAAATACTAGCAGATATCTAGAGGAAAGCTGCTTTTAAAACTAGTTTTCTAATTTTGTGTACAAAAGAAGGAGAGATGAAGTAAGTCCTAATGAGTTTCTTCAGAGTGGCTGCACAGAAGCTGTGATGCTACTTTGCCTTTGCTGCCCTGGACCTACAAAGACAAAAAATAATCTACAAAACAGACTACACTCTTATTTTGCAGTGCTACTAGGGTCATGGGCAACATTTGGAAACTGACATGGCAAGGCATCACTGAGGGTGGGACTGTAATTATTTGTACACTTTGCACTCTTAAGCACTGGGTTGCAGTTGGAGAGAGGCAAGCCTTCCCTAAAATTAGGGAAAGCCAGAAGCGAAAGGAATAGCTCCTCTTCAGCTGACCTTTAAGTCCTCTGGAAGGGGGTCCTTACCAAACATATTAGTACAGTTCTTATGCATAAAATGTGTCCTTTACTTATTTAAAAGCAAGAACATAGCTGTGTACCTTGAAAGGGCCAAATAACCTTTAAGGGGGACATGGATAGAGTGAACTTCAGACTTCCTAGAAGAGCGATTCAGCTTGGATGCACTGCCAAAGGAGAGTGGATTTATTTGGATAGACTCCAAAGTAGATGACAGCAGTGATGATAGTTGAGCATGTGCTATAACCTTATGAAATGCTATGAACACACTCACACACTAACAGAAGAAGGCCACCAGCAAGCTGAGCTTTGGCAATGCTAGAGAGGATTATTAATGGGAATTAGAGAACGCACACTAGAGTGCTGAAGGAGAGGGAAGGTGACTCCTATTGAGGAATCACAGTAATAAACATCCTTAAGATATTATCTCCAGTTCCTAGCATAAGGCTGGTAGAGGATATAAAAGATGGGTGATCTCAATTTGTGTGTATGCCCAATCTCTGTTCATCCCTCACCCAGGGTGCTAGTCAGCTAGGCTTTACTGGAGCAGATCTACTTAAATTAATGGACCCAACCTTAATCATGTTTATTAATTTCAGTGAATCTTCTTTAAGTAAAACCTAGCTGAATACAACCTCCAATATTTTGGTCAACCATCTCAATATTGTTTATAATATGCTCTTCATTGCAATGCAGCTCCAGAGAGGGTTACAAATAATATACAAATTTACATTATACTACAGTGCCTTAGAAAACAAGGCAGTTAATTACAAGCATAAAAATAATAAAAAAACACATCAAGCCTGACACTAATATCCACCAAAGTCCTGAGTGAATAGAAAGGCTTTCACCTAGCACTGGAAACTAACGAAGTGGGGCTTTATTTTTCTATGGAAACTTTCCATTTCATAAATACTTAAGTTCACAATGAACAGATGCCAATTACAAATACAGTATTAAGCAAGCTTGTTAGCTTTCTTTACTAAGTACAAGAAAAACAAATATGCTAAATTAGACCACTCTCTAGGGCAGGCACCCCCAAACTCGGCCCTCCAGATATTTTGGAACTACGACTCCCATCATCCCTAGCTAACAGGACCAGTGGTCAGGGATGATGGGAATTGTAGTCCCAAAACATCTGGAGGGCCGAGTTTGGGGGTGTCTGCTTTAGGGCATCAGAAAATTTCCCAATTGAAATTACCCTAATTGTATTTTGATTCTTGAAAAAGAAATCCAGAAAACCCAACATTACCGTAGGAAACTCAAGTGGTGTAAGCTCCAGTCACATCTCAGAGGGATTCCAAAGCTGGGGCACCAACCCAGAGACGGCTTGCCCCTTGTGTCACTGCATAATAAGCTTCCCACAGAGGAATTAAGCAAGGCTGTACAGATGGAGGCCCTATTCCAGGCAACCTAACCTCAAATTGTGTGGGCTTATAGCCATGTTTGTTTGGGGTGCTGCTACATGACCATCACATACAAGCTGCCCTGGTTCCCACCAGACTCTTCTCCCCTCTTCCTCCTCCATCTCCATAAGCCCTCCCTGCTGGTGCCCAGAAGCTCTAATTTGGGGAAACCCTGTACCTTCTCATAATCTCCCAATACTTAAACCAACAGAACCAAGGTGGGGAACCTTTGATCCTCCAGATGTTGCTGAACTAGAGTTCCCAGCAAGCATAGCTAGTGCCCAGGGTTGATAGGACTTGTAATTCAGCCACATCTAGAAGGCCAGAGGTCCCACACGACAGCAACAGAGAGACACAAAATAATTAGAAGCACCACCAGCTCTCTTCCCAGGAAGGGTCAATTTGACCTGCAAAAATATTCAACTCACAAAAGCAAAGCAATTCAAATTAGTGGCAAATAAGATTTATCTGCAAGCAAGAGATGGCATAGCTACTGACAGTCATTCTGGAAGCCCCGGTTCTTCTTGGGGAGGATCCATCTCAGAGCAAAGGGCACTAGCTAAAGCCAGGAACATTCCAGCTTCATTAGGTATTCCATTACAGACCAACACAGAGGGCATTTTAACATGTGAGGCTTAAAAAGCATTCCAAGAGGAAAGTAAAGCTATACTGGCCAAAATACACACCCACTTGTATGGGGGGGGGGGGGAGAGCACAGCCACGATTACAGATGAAGGGATAACTAAATAAATTCCAAGGCATCAAAATGGTCTCACAAGGGCATCAGAAAGGGCCCAAGGATATGATTTGCGTGACCTGCAAGGAGACACTTTGAATTTAAGACTGAAGAATGCAAACCTTGATTGAGAAAGTTGGTGCTGTCTCTGTTGCATGAGGAAAGGGGAACAAGCAGAGGGATTCTGGAGGTGGGGAGCTGCAAAGAACAAATGTTTGTCCTTTCAAAACATGCGGTTTCAGATACTGATACTGATATTGCACAATTGCAAGCAGAGGCGGATTTAGGGAAGCACAACTGGTCTTGTCACACTGGGTGCAGAGCCTCAGGGGCACTACGACTATGAGGTAGAATGGAAAGGGAGAGGCTCGATTGGGTGGGGTGCCGAATTTTGGTGTTGCATAGGGAGCTGATGAAATGGGAGACCTCAAGGTCTGCCGCTGTTGCAAGGGCTATCATTTACCGTATTTTTCCCTCTATAACACGCAGATTTTTTCTCCTAAAAAGGAAGGGGAAATGTCTGTGCGTGTTATTGAGCGAATGTGTGGTCCCTGGAGCCAAATGGCAAAAAAAATCAGGCAAAAATCAAATCGCACGTCTCGGAGAAGGGAAACCGGAAAAGAGGAAGTGGCTGCTTTCCTGCATTCTGCCTCAGGGTCTTACTGCCCACCAGCCTCTGTTTCCTTGCTGTGTTTGCTCAAACGGAACAAAGAGCAGGGAAAGCCCCTCCCCTCCAGGCAAGCAGAGGTCTCTGTGCTCCGGTGCTGCTGAAAACATGCAGGAGGGAGGGAGGGAGAGAGAGAGAGAGAGAGAGAGAGAGAGAGAGCGAGCGCTGGCTGGCTTGGGTGGGTAGGTGAGGGAAAACTTTTGCCTTCCTTTCCTCCCTCCCGTTATACCCCTCTCCTGCATTCTTAGCCAGCTGCTTCTCTGCACACCCCTCTCGTGCTCCTTGTCCATTCTGTATTTTTCCTTTCTTCCCCACTTAAAATGTGGTTAAAAAGCATGGATCCACATGGATCCTCAGGATCTTTGCATTGGGTCACCCCAAATTCACCATCAGATCACATAGCATGTCCATGGCTACAGCCTGCCCCCCCCCCCAAATCACGCACCCACTGTTGCCTGGGGCTGCAATGGTGCAAAAACGTGGTTACAAAACATGGATCCTCAGGATCTTTGCATTGGGTCACCCCAAATTCACCATCAGAGCACATAGCATGTCCATGGCTACAGCCTGCCCCCCCAAAATCACACACCCACTGTTGCCTGGGGCTGCAATGGTGCAAAAACGTGGTTACAAAGCATGGATCCACAGGGATTCTCAGGATTTTTGCATTGGGTCACCCCAAATTCACCATCAGATCACATGTCTGTGGCCACAGCATGAAGCACAAAAATGATACATCCACTGTTTCATTCAGAATGTTTTTTCCCTTGTTTTCCTCCTCTAAAAACGATGTGCGTGTTATGGTCAGGTGCGTGTTATCGAGCGAAAAATACGGTAGTCAGCTTTCCACCTCCAAGGTATGCCAGCTACATTTTAAAAACAGACCATCTCAAAGAGACCCAACATGATATAGGAGATGGGATGGGAGATGGACCATTTCAGACAGAAACAGCCACTCTGCAATCAGGCTAGACTGTTTCTAACTATGAGGCACATGCAATCCCCCACCCCCAATGTAACATTGTGATGGGAGTAGCCAGAGCTATGTAACTTGTTTTCTTCAAGAGTTCTTTGGAACAGATGCTATAGGCCTTATCTATCAAGGTCACTCTACTCTATACATCTGGGCATCAACCTCATTAAAAGAGCTGCTTCCCAACAGTGTAGGATCTGCACAGATTTATCAAACACTGATTCCAAAGCATCCTTCTGCCTCTTCCCAGTTGCAAATCATCTTATTCCAGCCAGGATCATGACAGCTGCCTGGATTTTCCTACAAGGCTACCATGACACACTGGTTGCTCTTTCTCTCTCCGCCACTTGGCATTCTGCTTTACATCACACCCTTCCTGTTTTCACACATTCCATATCTGTTCCAGCAGGCTTTGCTTTTTGCCAATTTGTTTTTCATCCCTGAAGAAAAGGCAGCAACACCAGTCAGTACTTCACACACAAACACACACACACACACACACACACACACACACACAAATGTATTGCAAATGACAGGAAGCCAGCTAAGTTACCTGCAGCTAAGGCTGGGGGTACTTACTAAAGGTAGAGGTATTCAGTGGTCAGACCCAAGATAGCAACTCTCCAGTCAGCAACCATATCATAGATTCCTCATAGCAGAAATTGGGGAAGGGGCTTCTTTCCTGTCAAAGTTTCAATTTTCCCAATTCAGCAGTCCCAGTGTCCAGCAGTATCCCATGCCTGCCTCATTTTATTTGCTAACTTTGGGGAAGTTTGACAGAGGCACCAGAAGAGGCTGCCTTAGACCACCAATGAAGAAGTTTTCAACTATATTGTACACAACAAGAAGCAACCATGTATACCTCCAGTCAGTGGAGGGTGGGGCTGAGATGAACAGCCGAGGAAAACACACTTTGTGGTTTCCCAATAAACAACTAAGCTCCCTTCCTCCTGCTCGCTTTGTTCCTTCTCCATGTACATACGGCAGTCATGAAACTATCTCTCACAATGTAAGCTTAGAATCTCAAGGGAGGCAAATTTTTGCACATCTGTCAAAAACCCTCAGGCGACCACAGCAACAACTGGTCCAGGTTTATAGTGACTCTTCTTTTTTTTTATGGATCACCCACGGAATAAGCACAGAGGTTCCTCTGTAACTAAAAAAAAACTGTGGAAAGGGGGACTGTCATAATGATGCCCACCAATTACAATCTACTAAGTGAGTCACAGTATCTTTTTAAGATGCTTGTTTCGGGAAAAGAACTCAATGAGTCGGTTTAGCCTTCTAGACCATTATGAAATGCTTTCTGCACACATAGGAACACAGGGTTTCAGGCAAAAGGTCTTCCCCAGCTTCACCTGGAGATGTCAGGGATTGAACCTGGGACCTTCTGCAAAGCAGATGCTATATCTCTGAGCGACAGCCCTTCCCCGGCTGTTGAGTTGTTGCCTTCTCTGTTAACTAAGGCTGCCTACCAGCCCTCTAAAAGCCTGGAAGCCTCGGAAGATGCTGCAGCAGGTGCCCTTCCTGCCTTGCTCCTCCACTGCTCTTCTGCTCAGCCTTCTTGCTGTGGAGCCAGAGAGCCCCACTTTCTGTGGCAAAGTGGGAAGAAAGGTGGGCAAAGGCACTAGTGGAGGAGCACAGTAGGAGAGGGTGCATCTTCCTTTACTGCTCCAGTCTGTTTTTTTAAAAAAACAAAAAACCGCACAAACAAAGCAAGGACAGATATTATCTCTTAAGTTGGCAGCTGGCAATGTTGTTGTCAATAGACTGCACCACCCTAGAACGCCTTGCCTCAATCCGAAAAACAGCAGCAAAAAACAAAACCCCAATAAAGTGATAAATCATTGGAAAAGAACAGAAGTTTATAACCTTGAATGGGAGACAAAGCTTCTTTGCAGGCATTAAGACACTCACGTGACTACTGCCTCTTTATGGGGCTTGTTTCCTCAGAAGTGTTGAGAAATGGTGTACACTAGAACAATTTGTTCTGATGTCTGAGTGGCCTTCTGCACTCCCAGGCCTTCCAGTTTCTGAGGTGGGGTGAGGGGTGGTGGGGAAGATGGGGCCAGCTATGCAACTTCTTCATACTCCTCTTTGTTTGGGATGCAGTGCAAAAAAGGCAAGGAGACTTCCCTGAACAACAGCAGCCCTATGTTAAAGGCCATTCTCTACGAGGAGAGAACACGAGCCATCCTTCCTACACTACAAGCTGCCACATTAATTATTTTTTTTAAAAGGTCATCTTGCACAAATATTTGAGAAACGGCACTGCACAAACAAATAATTCTGCAAAAGAAAGTTCTTAGAAAGCCTGGCCAAGAGCCATGGCTATGCTTCCAGTTCCTGTGAGAACATACCACTTGCACAAAGTGACTTTCAGCCAAGCAAGGACAGTAAGAACAGCTCCCCATAAAAGTGGGGAAGAGAAGGTTTCAAATTAATTCAAATTTTATCAAGCTGCATCATGAAAACATAGCTCTCTAGATGGGCCTATTTCCATCCTGGATAAGCTTAACACAGACTGGCATCAGAATCCTTTTGTTCTGTGGCTTATTGGGTTTGGAGCAATTAAAGCTAGCCTTATTCATTAGTCTCCTTAATTATAAACTATAATTATAAGCTCAGCCTTCATTGTTGGTAGCATTACTTTACTACAATATATAAATGATTCTGGAGAATGAGTAGATAGACCGTCTTTTTTATACAGAAATCTCAGCAAGCTCACATACGTACATGCTGCACAAGCAGTACAGCATTTTGGCTTTATGCAATAATGCAAGATGAAAAACATCATGATGGCAAGATATCCCCACTCTGAACCCTACCTTTAGCAGCACTTTCATTTAAGAAAATGAAATGGTTTCAATAACTGTGCAGCAGTAAATTCATTTGGGGATGAATATTGGTTATAGAACCTAACAGATTCCAGAGCATATTATTTCCATTTTGTAAGCCTTGTTTCAGATTCTGACTAGGACTGAGATGAGCATTTTCCAGAAAAAGTACTGTTAATGGGGAGAGGGACAAGAAGCTTCATTTACTCAATTCAATTCAGTTGCAAGAAATAGCAAGCAGGGAGTAGGAAGGAATGAGATAGGTTTTAGGTTATGTTATGCCTTTAAATAGGTTATGTTATATTCTGGATTATGTTATGTTTTATAGATTATGTCTGAATAGGATGAGAGTGTTGGAGATACGTGTAAATGTGTATGTGAACCCGGTCTTTGGGGGGGTGTTTGATTTTCGTTGTTGTGTATACTGTGTATATACGGACAATGACAATAAATTTATCTAAATCTAAATCTAAATCTAAATCACTACCACTAATGCTGTACAGTGGTACCTCGAGTTATAGACGCTTCAGGTTACAGGAGCTTCAGGTTACAGACTCTGTTAACCCAGAAATAGTACCTCAGTTTAAGAACTTTGCTTCAGGATGAGAACAGAAATCACGTGGCAGCGCAGCAGCAGCGGGAGGCCCCATTAGCTAAAGTGATACCTCAGGTTAAGAACCGTTTCATGTTAAGAACGGAACTCCAGAACGAATTAAGTTCTTAACCCGAGGTACCACTGTATTTATAAAGCACAATAAATTCCCAAATTGCAATGATAACCCGTAGCGATCAATTACCACAATTTACAACAACACTAAATAATTCAGCTCTACGTCAAAATCAAGGTGAAAATCCTCCCCTCTTCCAAGAAAAATCCTCATCCACTGATGCATAAGTCTGAAATGCAAAAAGATCCTAATTTCATATGATTATATACTTATAATTATGTACACATTCATGTTTAGTCACAGACTTTCAAAAATAACAGAGATCTTCCTTGTAAGGGTGTGTATGTTGTGTACTTAACATCTTGCATTGCATGAATGAAAGTAAAGTATAAAGTACCACTAACAAGGTGTGAGAAGATAAGCATCTGAACACTTTATTTTGCAAAAGGGCTGTGGGTGGCTGTAGACAGTGTTTAAAGCGACCAGAATTTTCAGGATGCACATAGTTTTGCAATTTACAGTTAACAAGTAAGGCCAGCCAGAGTTGAGTCATCCAGAATAGAAATGGTACTGTCCTGAGTGATATTGTGCAAACTATGAGTTCTGCTGGTTTGACACCTCCTAGCAGCCACAATTATTTAACTTATTTCCTACCAGAGGTTCTCCTACAGTAGGAGACTAATGGGGCAGGCTGGACCTCTTTAACAAAAGAATGCACCGTCCAGTGTAAATGGAGCTAACAAATGCAGCTCCTGCCACTATATAGAGCTCAGTCTGTTTGTTGCTGAAGGAACTGTGTATCTGTGTATCTAAAGCACAGCCTGAGCCTTGCCTTACCTTGTCTTGCATGCAGCTGAAGTCTCACCTCATCTCGCCTCACCTCATTCCACTGCTGCCTACTCCCTAGTTCAGCAGACTAGAGGAAAAACAACAAGACAGAGGGGCTGGGGAAAGGCTGCATGTGTACAGTAGTGCTCACGAGAAACAATGTGGTCTAGTCTAGTGGTTAAGAGTGGCTGACTAGAACTTGGAAGACCCACGTTCAAATTTCCATTGAGCGGTCTTGGTCCAATCACATGCGCGTGTTCTCTCTCTCTCTCTCTCTCTCTCTCTGTGTGTGTGTGTGTGTGTCTAAGGCACCTGATAAGGAGAACCACAGTGTGGGTGGGTGTCTGTGTATGGTGCTTTGAGCTCCTTGGGAGAAAGGCAGGATATAAGTAAAGTGGTGATTCAGGGGCAGACTCGGTAAACTTTTGTAGTATGCTGCCCTGTGTGAGGTCAAAATTTGGTGCTCCCAAATGGATCTTCTCAATTATGGATCTTCTCAATTTTGCGCCTCCTCGGCTCGGTACCCTGTGAGGGGAGACAGCCCACACTGCCCTAATTCTGGCACTGGGTGATATCAATACTTTGCAAAGAAGTGTTGGCCACTAACAGTTTACCTCTACCAATGCGCAAACTGCAGTTTGTTTCCATAGCGGTTTACCAAGGCGGGGTGGCTTTTAGATACAAAGCCATTTCATCAGACGTGTGGGCTGTGAAGCTATACTGAAAAACACCATGCTGTTACTTGCACTCCTCCACCCCACTTCTTGAGTGCTTATGGCTGCAAGAACAGAGGTCATTCCCCTCCATCCCCCCTCCAGTGAAGTTAGCAGACAAGACTCCACCCTTGTTACCAAAGCTTTCCTAATCACTCAGACCAGAGAAAACTAGACTGCTTCTGGTGAAATGCAGAATTAACCATCTTCACCATATTTATTCTGTACGGCCAGTGAGACCATAGGGGAGAGCAGAGAGTATTTGTGCTACCTTACATTTGCTTTCCTATAACACTCTCTCCCTTTCCTCTTCAACAGAGGCCTTTAAGAAGTGCAAGTGCCCAACTAGATGTGATGGGGCTGGGGAGACTCATTGGTTTCTCATGAGCCTCCAGTTTTCACTTGTGAAGCAGGAAAGAGTATAATTATCATAAGATGTGAATAGAAGGGCCAGTAGAGCTTAAGCATCTCTTCTCTTATGCGGTGCCTCACCCTGCCCAATAGCTTCAGGCTGCTTTTCATGTCCTGGCAAGTCCAGCTTAGCAGGGTTTGAATGAATCCTAACTCCGAGTGTGTTGTGCATTGCTTTTTTGCTTACTTGCTTATTTATTTACTTAATCTTCCCATTTATTTCTATTCCATCTTTCATCCAAGGAGCTCAAAGTGGTCTACGTAGTTCTTCTCCTCCCCATTATTTCTCACAGCAACCCTGTGAGGTAGGTTAGACTGAGAGTGAATGACTGCCCACGGCTATGGGGGGATTTGAACCCTGGTCTTCCGGGTCCTGGTCCAACACTCTAACCAATAATAATAATAATAATAATAATAATAATAATAAATTTATTTATACCCTGCCCTCCCCAGCCAAGACCGGGCTCAGGGCGGCTAACGTCCAGTATAAAACAAATTGATTGAAATACAACTTAAAAACAAATTAAAATACAACATTAAAACATTAAAATACAGCCTCATTTCAATAGAAACTCAAATCAAAAGCTTTTTGGGGGGATGAAAACGTCAAGTCTTCACCAAGGCTAACTACACTATATTGCAAGTGTTAATGTAAAGTGCAAAGGCCAGGGTTCAGATCCCTGATGAACTGCAAAGCTCACTCACTGAATGGGGCTGTGGCCAAGACTCACACCCTTTCTGAGCTAACCCTGTCTCACAGCACTGTTGTGAGGATACGCAAGTTTTGCTATTTTATCACCCACAACTCCTTAGCATGTTTGCAATGTTCTTTTTTATGGTGTTGAAGGGTTGTTTTGTTTTGTTTTGTTTTAAAAATCTGGCTGGCCTAGAACTTCCAGAGAACATAGTAATAAAGAGTCAGGCATGAGTATTCTAGTCATTAGGACAGTGATGACCAAACTTGGCCCTCCAGCTGTTTTGGGACTACAATTCCCATCATCCCTAGAGAATAGGACCAGTGGTCAGGGATGTTGGGAATTGTAGTCCCAAAACAGCTGGAGGGCCAAGTTTGGCCATCACTACATTAGGGAGATAACCAGATAAGAGAGGAGAAAAGTCTGCATTGCAAATTCAGGCCTTAGAGGCTAGATCCAGCACTAGGGAGGCCCTCTGCGCCCTTTCAAAATCCCCTCTCATGAAAGCACCAAGGATTCACTCTGCTAGGTTGCTTCATATACTGGCTTTCTCTCCCTCTGAAACTCTGTCCTCTTTGCCCTTCCATCTAGTGCTTACGTACTAAGGCTTATGGTTTACAATTTAACTTTGCCCCATTGGTGTTCGGTTACTCAGGGCAAGCTGCCAACAGTGAAGTTATAATGAATTTATTCCAATGGACTGCCTCCCAAGGGCAATATAATTCACAAGCAAGGCACAGTGATGTGTGGTTCAAAGACTAAAGTTTTCCACATACACTTGGTTAAGCCATTGGCATACTCCATCCTCAAGGGAGTCTTGGTGCTGCAATATCTGGTGGTAGAAGTGGAGCTTTCTCATCAGCAGACTATCCATGGATTCCTTCAGCTTTCCACAAGTCTGTTTCTGGGGGAGCAGTTGCACAATTCAGGTTTGCATTGTACACAAACAAGAATTTGCAAGGGAGTCTCATTAATGTAGGCTCCTCTAACTAAACATAGGCCAGAGATTATGGCTGCTTGCATACTGCAATCATGTGGAAGCACAAAATACAGCTGTGGACACTAAATTCAATTACATTTTTTAAAAGGAGGTTTTCTATTCTAACGGTGGCAACAAGAACAGTTTGAACTGAGCCCAGAAACAAAACTGGTAACCAGTGTAGACATAACAAAACCAGAGCAACAATTAACCCCAGTGAACCACAGTTCTGGCAGTTGTGTTCTATACAAGCTGATGCTTCCACCCAACTGGCCCTTATAAAGGGTTCAGAGCATCTGGTCCTTGGTAAGAGATTGGAGGAGGTATTAAAACTCAGTTAAGAAAACTCATTTAGCCAAGTTCTAGTACTGATGCCTTATCACAGAATCCAAATCTCGGAAGCAAGAAAGCCTATACAGTGGTACCTCGAGTTACATAAGCTTCAGGTTACAGACTCCGCTAACCCAGAAATAGTGCTTCAGGTTAAGAACTTTGCTTCAGGATGAGAACAGAAATCATGCTCCGGCGGCATGGCGGCAGCAGGAGGCCCCATTAGCTAAAGTGGTGCTTCAGGTTAAGAACAGTTTCAGGTTAAGAATTAAGTACTTAACCCGAGGTACCACTGTACTGTACAACGCCTCCCATTTCCTGAAGCAAGTTACGTCCATACTGAGTAACACAAGTAACAAAGGCAGCCTGGACAGGTGCACAACTGGGGCTGAATTTCATTCTTCTCTCTTTCTTTTTATACTCGAGTGACAAATTGACAGGACTAAAGGCGGCTCTTTAGAAAGTGACAAATGATGCGCCCCACCATCACAAAACTCCTAAGAGGCTTCAAACATCTAGAGCCTTCTGAAGCATTGGAAGAGTTACAGGGAGATAACAAGAACGCTCATCATCTAGCAATCATGTTCCTCGCTTCACGTTACAAGAAAAGAGTTTCCAAACATCAGGAAAAACTATCTGACAGTAAGAGCTGTTCAACAGTGAAACAGTCTTCCATGGGAGGTTGTGGATTCTCCTTTCCTGGAGGTTTTTAAGCCGAGATTGGATGGCCATCTGTTATGGATGCTTTAGTTAAGATTCCTGTATTGTAGGGGGACTAGATGACTCTTGGGGGTCCCTTCTAACTCTATGATCCTATGAAATGTAAGTTGTAAGATCTACTAATGAAGTAGGTTAGAATTCACTAGGATGGCTCCTTAATGCCCCCAAGTTATGCTGTTGTCACCTGATCACCCACTCATAAAAAAGGAGTTGCCATCACATTCTTAAAGAGAAAGGTCTGAGATTTTGTCCGACTCAAGGTAGTTACATAATGTTTAAATGACTGAACAACAAATTTAGTAGTAGCCAGCTTGCACCTGATATACGCATAACCCCCTAAGGGCTCTGAAAGGAGATTAGCAGCTGACCTGTGCCAATTGCTGATTTCTGAAATCACGTGACCATCTCCTTTATCTGACTACCAGAACATGAAGCACAGCCGTTCCTAACATTATGTACTGTAAACAGCACTTCTCTCAGGCATGAGTATGAGGGAAAACTTGTGACAAGAACAGACAACGCCTACAACCCAGGAATGCATGCTATCTGCACAGAATAGCAAATGCTTACAAAAGGCAATCCACAAAGCTATTAAGAGGAATACTTTTCAGACAGGATTTATAGGGTGTTAATGATTTTTTGGTTCATTATGTTTTACCTTTGAATGCTGCTATTAGTTGGTACTATTATGTTGGTTTTACCTTGCTAGAAAAACAGCTTGGGGACCATTTTTGTTGGAAAGACAATATATATGCTGTATTCATTTATATCTAAATTAATAATCACCATGTCAATGCTTCCTGCAGAGTAATGAACAGGTCTAGGGACAAACACATGAAGATGCCCCAAGGAACAAATTATTATATGCTACGGGAGATAACAAAAAATAAAATTAGACATTTAATAACCATCAGAATATAACCTAGGGAAGATTCCTCCCTAGCCACAAATACACGAGAACAGTGCTCACAGTGCAAAAGAATAGGACTCCTTGATATCTTAGTGCACAGATGAGCAATATCAAGACACTGTTGGAGTCGTATCAGAGGTGATGGGAATTGGTAGTAGAGCAACATCTGGAGGGTGACAGGTTGCCCATCCTTGTCTTAGTACTTTACTACAAGTTTATTGCTCTCTCATCTCCATTTGTCACTATTTCTAAAACTCAAGCAGAGTTAACACACATTGCTTGCAAATGAAGCACTGATCTTATACAAGGTTGAACTATATGGTCTGCTCATATACAACAGAGCACATTAGAGGTTACATTCTATACAAACACAGACCCTTAATTAAGGATTGAGTCCCTTGCACTCATGCTAGGGAACAGACCTTTGTGAACCCAACTGGAGTTACTTCTAAATAAACACACTTAGGACTGCACCACATGTCTTTGAGGGCTCAAAGGTGCCAACAATATCCTCTTACGAAGGGAACAGTTACTGAGTAGCCTCAGAAGACCAGATCAAAAAGCATGTCTAACACCACCCTTACAGGAGGGTCTCCTGTCAAGCCATATTCTTTTCCCTGTAGTCACATGGAAACTTGCTTCTTTATCACCCAATGACATAGACCTGATCACAGAGTAGCCAACACTGAGTCCTGGATCAAGGCTGGAACCAAAGGTCTTAAGGAAGACACTAGTAAAACCCTTCTTATATCATCCTAAGCAAACCTCTCTGGAATGTCAAACATCTTTATCACACAAAATATGCAATTCTTGACTGCAGAGTATAGAGGATGTGTGTGCATGAATCCTCACTACTGAGAATGTCCTCGCATGCTTTAATGGTTTTGCTGATTGTGCCAAAGATTAGTGATGCTTTAGAAGGCTAGTAAGATTCCCTCAAATAACTTATTGTTGATGACCATTTTCTGGCAGTAGCTAACACAGTTACTTGCATTTTCTTTGGAGATACTTGAGCTATACTGGTACATATGATCCATCACAACAGGGATTCTTCTGACTCATCAGTGTATCACTGGTACTTCTGCAAATGTGTTGCCAGCTTCCCAGCAAGAGCACAGAGGACTTTGGCAGCTGTCAACATGGGTGTGTACAAGTCTTCTAGTTCCAAGCCAACAATAATATGATAGACAAAAAGCCACAACAGATTTAAAGCTCCAGTTTTGATTGGCAGAGGCGCAAGGGTTGTTTAACCCTCTTCCCATGCTATTTCTGCATTGACCATGACACTCCCCTCCTGCAACCAAGATCAGCTTTGTTGGATGGGGAAAAGAGATTCCCAAATGATGTCTATATTATTTCCCAGTAGGTTCTAAGAACAACTTCATTGTGTGAATGTGCCTGCATGTTAAAATTCTAATAATAACGTGGAAGGAAAGGGTTAGACACTAAACTACTTGACTCAGAGCTACTATTTCCCGCCGAACTGTGAGCCACCAGCAATTGCTTTTTAAAAAATGTTTAAAATAAAAGTTATCTCCTTTGCCATGCCTGTTTTGGCTCCTACACTTGGACTAATATAAAGTGACCCTAACACACACAGCAAAAAGGGGGTGGGTGGGGAGAAATTGAACCCAGGACTGAGGCTATGCTAGATCTTGTGAGACAGAGGTTTTGCCCTCAAAGGTAACTCAACATGACAGATTGGAAATAACTTGTTGGTAACAAAGATATCATTCCCTAAAACTATGGAGTCAAGTTCTAGGGATGCTACTTTTTTTTAAGAGTAGGAGTATATGATTTTGAGGGTTGGCTCATGCACACATTACTTTGGGGTATATGATTCTGAAGCCACGTGTTCAACATCCCAACTGGGTGAAGTACACTTCCATTGAGAGAAGATGTAGGCATCTGGTGAGGCAGATGTACAGCACTCTAGGCTGGAGATAGATTACTTAGGCCCATGAACCACAAAACGATGGTGCAAGGGCACAGTCAGATACGGAATTGTGGTGTGCATGGGAGGCGGTTTGGCAATATTAGCTGACAATTACCAACATCATTTCCTATTGATAGGCCATCTCTATATGTAATCTTCTACTGTTCCTCTCCCTCAGTCTAACTATTCCTTTCCCCTTCCGCCTTCACAGTCATTCTCTTTCTTCCCACAAACTCCACCAGCCACTCTGTCCACTTCCTCTCTTCTCTTTCCTTTCCTTTCCTCAAACCTAACATGCTACCCCACAGGGCTTTCATCCAGTGGGTCGGATCAAAATGTGACTAACCCTCCATGGGCTTGACCAATCCCCTGACCCCAAAACAAAAAAGGCCCCAGAAATGGTGCCTTAGTTGTTAAGGTATATGCATGCAAATTTTACTAGATTACTATTCACCATGGGCATGACAGAACATTTCATTTATTTATAAAAATATTTACATACCACTGTATCATAAAAAGATATCACAGTGGTTTACAGCAATATAAAAACATAAAGCCAAACAGTAACATCATAACAAGTTAAAAGCAAAAAGAAATTAAAAGCAAACATCAACAGACCATTGTGGGGGGTGTACTCTTAATTCCCTGCATAGGCTTGACAGGATGGAAAAGTTTGCAGCAGGCGTTCAAAAGCTGGCACAGAAGGCACCTGCTAAATCCAGACCTTAGCCTTCATTAGTCTTTCCCTTCTTCTCTTATCAGGTAATTATAGCCTTAGAACTAGAGAAATCTGCAGACCTAGAGAAAATTTGCCTAGTTGTGAGTAGCGTGTGTAAACGTTAAAAAGTCACTCCCAATGTGAAAACTCAATGGTGCTTAGTGGTGGAATTGGTCAGTGCATCTGGCTGTTAACCAGCAGCCCAGGGACGGTTGTGGGCAGGATTCTTGCATTGCAGGGGGTTGGCTAGATGACCCTGAGGGTATTTTCCAACTCTACAGTTCTATGATTCTAAGCCTTAGAGAGCATAGGATAATCAATGTGTATGTGCCAAACTGTTCCTAGAAGCCCTAATTAGCAATATTATCTATTCTGACAGAAAACCAATTAATTGCTCTTTAACAGATCAACAGTTTCTTACAGTCAGGGCACAAGCTCACAGGCAGCACTGGAAGCCTTCGCTGCCCGCAGGGGCATGGCACACATCCTGGGGGCAGGGCATACCGCCTGCAGGGGCGTGGTGCCCAGCACGGGGGAGGGGGGGCAGCCGCGATGGCACCCCACTGGGATCACGCTGCCAGGGGTGGTGTGCTCCCCCCGCACTCCTTTTCTTCCACCATTGGACTTAAGGACTCCAATCAGTGTGAAGCTGGTTTGAGAAACAATGCATCAAATGGCAACATTTCATAACAAAATACAGGATACATATTGGGTTAATGTTGTGTTCTGGATCAAAACCCCAGAACTGGGAATGCACAGAAAACAGGAGTGTGAACACATCCTCTCTACCCCCTCTCATTCACCTCCCTAAAAAGAAAAACAGCTTTCTAAGGGCAAATGCAAGTTTGTTCTTCATCCATAAAAGAGTGACAATGAAAAGTGTCCATATAATGCAGCCAGTATGGAATCTGAAAGATAGATTTTTCGGAAGGAGCTGGCAGGAACCTACCGTAATTATGAACTTGTAGATTTTGAAAGCAACATCCAGGGCTTTATCTCCCATCCACTTTGTATTCAGGGATATAGTACACCTTACTGAATAAATAACACATAGCAATACAAAGTGAACAGCAGAGGCTTTAAATGTGTTTGTGTCTGTTTTAACAGAAATTTGTGCAATCTTAATTATGGATTTCCTTTCCTGAGCCACAATTAAAACAGATACTGTATGCATACACAATATGCATACATACTGAGTTTTCTCATTGGGAGAGACTCCAGTTCAACTGGCGCCCAGAGGCATGTAACGTCACTTTAAATGCATTTCAAGACTATATATCCCATAACCAGTAAGTCTGGTTACTCCATGGGGTACATCTTAATAAGTTTACAACTGGAAGTTTCTAGATGCTCATTAGTATCACTCACTTTGTAAAGGTATTTTTAATTAACAAAACAAGCCTGGGTTCCTGTCGTTTCTACCTCTACAAAGTTCATATCTACACTTTATATCTCATTGGGCTGTTTCAGCTGCCATTTGCTTTTTAAAGAAGTGTTTGATCCCGAATCCATGGGATGAATGTACATATATGGCTCCTAGTATAGGTGGGCAATGAGTAAATGAAGATTATATTACCAGTGTGCACTTGTGTGTAAAATAGCCTGCACCATCCAGGTGCTCTCCAGGCATTTTGGACAACTCTGTGCTCTGCAGTGATGGAAGTTCTAGTTCAGAACATCTGGATGTCCCCAGAATGGCAAAAGCTATAAGAATACAATTTATATACTGCCCTTCTTCCTGAAGGAGCCCATGGCAGCAAACACATCTTTTTTTTAAGCATTCTAAAAAATGGTTGAAAACTTTCTCTATACTGTTCTTGTTCACCAAAGCTGATTAAATTACCAATGGAATTGAAAGGGAATCTTTCAAATGACTAATCACAAAACAAAGTACAAAAGTATGTTCATTATCACCAGCAATTACAGCACAAGGTACAATCTCCATGACAGAATGGTTTGCCTAATTTTGCTTACCAGTTAGATTACGAGCAAGATTAAAATAAGTGGCCACTTGAACACTGTTCTTACTGATATAAAGTGACACAATTAATGTGGCCATAAGCCACCCATGTTTTAAAGCTTATAGGTATTTATATTGGTGAATGGACAGCAAAAGGAATAGATGGCTGTGAGCAGCAAATTTGCATGTACAGTACTGTATGTGTAAAACATGTAGGACAGACTCATTCAAGAGCCGGGATTGGTTGCTGCTCATTGGCAAGTGTGCACTCATGGTAAACATTCAACATGATGTATGAAAGGTTATGCCATTTCATTGCCACTTGCACTGAACATTATGCTTTCCTACTTCTTCCCAAATAGACCCCTACTCACTAGCAGGAATGGCCTAAAAGAAAGTAATCAGAAGCAATGTTCTGTAACTATGCAATGGGGAAAGCTGAAACCAGGGAACTTCCTAGCTATTCTATAGTTAGGAATTAGTCTTGGCGAAAGCCAGGGGCAAACGAAGGCTAACCTGGGGCGGGGCAAACCGCCAGCAGCGCACGCGTTGCGCCGCTACATATG
Organism: Podarcis filfolensis; assembly: GCF_964270895.1. Classification (NCBI taxonomy): domain Eukaryota; kingdom Metazoa; phylum Chordata; class Lepidosauria; order Squamata; family Lacertidae; genus Podarcis; species Podarcis filfolensis. The sequence continues at coordinate 60,377,723 of NC_139604.1, read as the reverse complement.
ATGCATGTGTGGTGTCACTACATAGAGCGCATGTGCGGTGTCGCTTTGTAGAGTGCATGCGCGTGACACCACGCATGTGTTGTATGTGTTTGCGACCAGCACCGCTCGAACGACATATGGATGGTGGCAGGATCCTCCGCTTGCGGCTGCAGCGGTGCGAGCACCCCACGGGGTGCCTTCTTGTCACCAACCAAAACATGGCACCTGGGGCATACCTCCCCCCGCGATGCCACTGGCAAAAGCTCAGCCCTGTGCTTGCTTAGCACCAGGTCTCAGTTTGGGAATACAGAAAGCTACCTTATATAACAAGCAAGACCACTAGTCTAACTAGTTCAGCACTGGCTACTACGATAAGCAGTACAGTAGTTCTTTGAAGTCTAAGGCAAAAAAGGGTATTTCCTTATCACCAGCTAGTCAAGTCCCCTGTTTAACAGGCAATGCCAGAGCAGAGACTGAATCAGGAAACCTCTATTTACAAAGCAAGTGCTCTGCGACAAAGCTGTGTGTTGCCCCTACATGCAGAATAATGAGAGGAATAAGCCCCAACAAAAGTACAGTACTGGTGCATTCACTACTCAGGGCTGCATGCAGAGCCAGCAAATGAACTGACCCACCCCCTGCCTTGTTGCCCTGGCATACCCTTTGGGCCTTCAGTTGCTGCAGGTCAAATAAAAAATTAGCAATGAAAGGTTTTCCCAACAAACAAAGGCTCTGTTTTATCTGCTGGATTTCTATCTGTTAGGGTCTTAAGGGCACAAAATCCCTGCAACCGAGAAGGAAATAATCACATAATTTTAGGGTTGGAATGGACCTTGGAGTCACCTAGTCCAGAGCTGGCACAAAATTACAGAACAGGAGGTTGAAGGTGCCATTCAGAACATGCAGTTGGGTAAATCTCCAGGGCCGGACGGTCTAACCTCCAAATACTATAGATCTTTGAAAGATTGGTTAATTCAGCCACTAAAGGAGGTCTGTAATGAAATTTTGGAGGGGAAAAAGGCGCCAGAGTCGTGGAAGGAAGCTTACATTACACTTATACCGAAAACTGAGTCTGAAAAGACACAACTTAAGAACTACCGCCCCATATCCCTGCTTAATGTGGATTACAAAATTTTTGCTGATATCTTGGCTAATAGATTAAAAAAGGTACTAGTCGAAGAGATACATAAAGATCAAGCCGGCTTTCTCCCAGATAGACATCTGTCTGACAATACGAGGAATATAATTAACATTTTGGAGAAGCTGCAAGTGAACATCAATACCAAAGCAGTTTTAATTTTTATAGATGCGGAAAAAGCTTTTGATAATATTTCTTGGAATTTTATGAAGAAAAATCTTCAGGGAATGGGGGTGGGCCAAGGGTTTGAAAATGGTATAAGTGCAATTTATTCAGAACAAAAGGCTAAGTTAATAGTTAATAATGTGATGACAGAGGAATTTAAGATAGAGAAAGGGACACGACAAGGCTGCCCAATTTCCCCATTGCTTTTTATTTCGGTTCTGGAGGTTTTGCTGAATATGATTAGAAGGGACCGTCTAATTAAAGGTATTCAGGTCGGAGCCAAACAATATAAATTGAAAGCTTTTGCAGATGACCTAGTTTGGACATTACAGGAGCCAGAATCTAGTACGAAAAGAATATTAGAATTGATTCAAGAATTTGGTCATGTGGCAGGATTTAAGTTGAACAAGTCAAAAACCAAAGTGCTTGAGAAAAATTTTACACCAATTGAGAAAGAGAGGTTTCAGAAGGAGACAGGTTTAACATTAGTTAAGAAAGTAAAATATTTGGGGGTTAATATGACTGCTAAGAATTTAAATTTATTTAAAGATAACTATGAGAAATGTTGGATAGAAGTGAAAAAAGATTTGGAAATATGGTCAAATTTGAAGCTTTCCCTGTTGGGTCGAATTGCAGCTATAAAGATGAATGTATTGCCAAAAATGTTATTTCTGTTTCAATCATTGCAAATTTTGGACAAGATGGATTGTTTCAAGAAGTGGCAGAGAGACATTTCCAGATTTGTCTGGCAGGGCAAGAAGCCTAGAATAAAATTTAAAATATTAACTGATGCAAAGGAAAGAGGTGGATTTGCCCTGCCAGACCTTAAACTTTATTATGAATCAGCAGCATTCTGTTGGTTGAAAGATTGGCTGCTTCTTGAGAACACAGACATTTTGGACCTAGAAGGTTTTAACAACGTTTTTGGATGGCATGCATATTTGTGGTGCGACAAGGTTAAAGCACATAAAGCATTTAAAAACCATATTGTCAGGAAAGCATTGTTCAATGTCTGGATAAGATATAAAGATTTACTGGAAAATAAAACCCCAAGGTGGTTGTCACCAATGGAAGCGAAGGCTCAGAAAAAGCTCAATATGGAGACCAAATGGCCGAAATATTGGGAAATATTGGAACAAGAAGGAGACAAATTGGAATTGCAGAGTTTTGAGAAATTAAAAGATAAAGTGCGAGACTGGCTTCATTATTACCAAATAAGAGAGGCCTATAATTTGGATAAAAAAATTGGCTTCCAGGTGGAAAAATCAAAATTGGAAACAGAACTGTTAGATCCCAAAACTAAGATACTTTCAAGAATGTATAACTTGCTGATAAAATGGAATACGCAGGATGAAACGGTTAAATCTGCTATGATCAAATGGGCACAAGATATTGGTCACAACATTATGTTTGCTGACTGGGAACAGTTGTGGACCACCGGTATGAAATTTACGGCATGTAATGCCTTAAGAGAGAATATTATGAAAATGATTTACAGGTGGTATATGACACCAGTCAAGCTTGCAAAAATATATCATTTGCCCGATAATAAATGTTGGAAATGTAAAGAAAATGAAGGTACATTCTTTCACCTTTGGTGGACGTGCCCAAAGATTAAGGCTTTCTGGGAGATGATATATAATGAAATGAAAAAGGTATTTAAATATACCTTCCTGAAGAAACCAGAGGCCTTTCTCCTGGGCATAGTCGGCCAATTGGTGCCAAAGAAGGATAGAACTTTTTTTATGTATGCAACAACAGCAGCAAGAATGCTTATTGCAAAGTATTGGAAGACACAAGAGTTACCCACCCTGGAAGAGTGGCAGATGAAGGTGATGGATTATATGGAATTGGCGGAAATGACTGGCAGAATCTGAGACCTGGGAGAAGAGTTGGTGGAAGAAGACTGGAAGAAATTTAAAGACTACCTTCAGAAACACTGTAAAATTAATGAATGTTAAAATGATGTTGGACTGAAAATAAGTGGCATTAGCAACAAAGTTAATAAGAATATGCAAAAATGAATTGATAAATGGATGAAAATATAGAGTTATAATATGTTAAGATATAGAGTTAAGATAAACGAAAGAGGATAAGGATTTGCTGATTTGATTATTTATTTATTTATTTTTTTTATTAAATATTTATTGGTATTTTCAAAAAACACACAACAAACAAAAACAAAAAAAATAAACAAAATAAAAACAACACAAAAAAACATATTCGAAACTAAACAGAAAAATAGAAAAAACACATACAGTTTCTGATACTTATTTTCCTCAACCTTATTTCTCAGACCTCCTCACACCTCCCCTTCTTGTATTCCAATTTAAATTGTCAATTCAGCAAGTCCTTAACTTATTTCTTCACCTTGACTTAAACATTTATTCTAACATACTGTTATTTTACTTTACATCTTTTTTCCATTTCCTCCATTTATTTTTAACAGCCTTATTTTCACTTAATTTAAAAAAAGAAAAAAAGAAAAAAAAACCAATTTCACCTTATTAAAATTACACATCCATACTTATACCTCATTAATTTATTCTTAAGCCTTTTTCCTAAGGTCGACCAAAATTTCCCTTCCACGGTTTACCCAATTTCCTTACCACTAACAAAATATAAAACAAACAAAGCAATGCAAATTATCCTTATGTACCCTTTGGATTCCCAACCTCCACCCACCCTTCTCCCGGTTCCAGTCCCCAACCAATATCCATCAGACTTTATATTATTTATTTAGCCTGGAGATCTCAGGTCCGAGGCCCTTATGTCTCTCTCAGTTCCTTTCTGCCGGTCTCTTTGATAGACCTTGATGTTAAGCCCCAGGTCTCGGAGGGGCTCCGGCCCAACAGAATCGGTGTTGCTTCTAGCCAGTCCTCCATACTTAAAAGCAAAAGCAAAGCCTATGGGAGGCCAAGGAAACAAGCTAATGAGTTTAAAGTTACTAAAAACGGATTTGTTTTTTAATTCTTTTTTATTTATTTGTTTTTTGTATTTTGTATTTTTATTCCTCTTTTTTCTCTTTTATGTATTTTTCTATGTCTTCTTTTTTGTATCTTTTTCTTTCTATGTGACTTTTTTCTATTTTGTAAACTTATGTTTTTGTAAAATCTCAATAAATATCTTTTTTTTAAAAAAAAAAACAGAGCTGGCAGGTGGCAACTCACATCTTGTTTCCTTCAGTCCAGCACAGACTAAGCTCATGTTTCAAGGAGGATTCTTGCTGCCCAATTCTAAGTATATTTACTCAGAATTAAGTCACAGTATTGCAGCCTTAGAAACCTTTTTTTAAAAAAACACTTTATAAGAAACCTTTATGAGAATTCCACGAGAGACAATTTTGAAGGTAAAAACAAATACTAACTATCCTTTTAAAGGACAGTTAGTGCCCCCTAATGCACACCACACTCCCTTTCAGATAGTGTGCATACAGAGGGCTTGAAAACAAACAGATGATCTAATTTAGAGGACATGCAGCTTTATTGTGTTCCAGGTTCCCGGAGAGATAAGCAAATAATAAATCAAGATTAACAAAACAACACCACTTATAAGATATGGTAGAAAGCATAGGTCTGAATCCATGAAGCCCAAAGAATATGAATGAATATTTAGGGAAGGGCAAAATGATTTTGAGATGCTACTGTTAGAATATGTTTTTGCTGATATTCGGCATCTGCGTCTGTGCAGATGCGATTTTCGGCGCCATGGAAGCAAGTCCCTGAGCCGGTTTAGCGCAGTGCGCAAGCAGGCAGCTCAGTTCGAGGGCAGCTTGCGGGCTGGTCAAACAACCTCCGTGGGCTGCTTCCGGCCCATGGGCCTTAGGTTGCTGACCCCTGCTGTAGAGGGAAGTGTGGGACAGGTGGGACTCGTTTGCCTGAGAAGGTAGCCCGTCTGACTTCACCCCCAAATGCACACTCCATTGTCTTTCAAGACAGAGAGATGCCAACAATTGGTTCCAAGAAGGTAGGGCGTCTTGCACCCACAGATTCATAACAATATATATACAAAGGGTGAGTCTTTTAAAAGAGGCTCTGTGGAACATGTGTACTCCGAATCCATGGGGCATCTTTTAAAGGACTCACCCTGTATACACACACACACACACACACACACACATCCACTGGGGTTGAGCACTGTGTTGCATTGTACATGCTGCTTTGAAGACAATTCAGAATCTTTGGTTAGTTCAAAAACAGGTACTAAACTATTGCCTCGGTCTGCTTGGTAGAAACTTAACTTCCCAGCATTGAAATAACTTCCATGGCTTCCAGTCCATTTTGAAGCACTACATAAATTAGGGCTCAGGAACCTGAAGAAACACCTGCTCCTATATCAACTTCTCTGTGCCTTGAGATCATCTTTCCAGGGCCCCACACCATCCAAGTAAAGTAAGGCAGGTGAAAACCAGGGAGCAATAACCTTCTCAGAGGTAGTGCCTCCTTTGTGGAATTCCCTCCCCAGAGGCCTTGCCGGTGCCAACATTGTTGTCTTTTAGTTACGAGGTAAAGACAATCAATTTTTTCCGCAGTGTTTTATTTTATTCCATTTTAAAATAAAAACAGACAACACCTAAAACACATCATTTCAGTTTTATATTGTTTTTATAAACAACCCTGAGATCTCCACAGAAGGGCAGAAGTATGCAAACCTTTTAAACAGAATCCAAGCCTGTACCTACCCACACCCAAGTGACACATTAATAACAAGGAAGAGAAAAAGGCATGGTTCAGCAAAAGAGCGTATGTTTTGCATGCAGTACTAAGGTCTGACTCAGCATGAGGCAGGTTCACGTGAACCAGAAAAGGTGAGAGTCATCCGTTCTGCGGGTCAAATAAGCGGTATGTGTGTGTCCCCCCGCCCCGTCTCTGCGTGTGTCACCGCTGAAAAAAGCACACCCACCCATTAGTTTCGGTGGGGGGGGGCGCGTGTTGTCATCTGGATTCTTCCTTCAGAAGGAAAGGGAAAGCGGCAGGACTGACAGGAAGGCGCCCCTCTCCCAGGAGTCTGTTTTTGCTTTCCACCCACCGCGCAGAAGGGAACGCAAAGGCACAGGATGACACAGGCAGGCTCCTTACCTAGGCAGGCTCCAGTGACCAGGGCTGTAGCCGTCAGGGCTCCGGCCGAGGCGCCATAAATGTTCTTGGCATTCGCTACCAAGAAAGGCGCGTGCTCTTGGAGGCAGCTGGCGACCCCGATGTGGTACACCCCCAAGAACCCGCAGCCCGCGAAGGAGATATTCCAGGTGGAGCCCAGCGGGTACATCGCCTCACAACCACCTCCTCTTCCTCGCACACCCTCACGGATGCGGAGCGAGGCAGGGGGGCAACCACGGAGGAAGAGGGACACGGAGCGAGCTCTCCCGGCGCGGGGCTGGGCACTCCCGGGCAGCTCCCTGCCTGGCTCCTTTTCAGCGCCTGGCGTGCAGGAAGGGCTTTCTCCCGGTGGTCGCCGCGCTGCCACTTGCTTCTTCCGCCTTCTCTCTAGTCGCAGCAAACTCCACCTGAGCGCCGACGGCCGGGAGGGAAGCGTTATATCGGGTGCGCGCCAGCAGAGGGGAGGAGCCCCGCTTGGTCACAATCCCACGACGCCAGCGAGCGGCTAATGGCTGCTGCGCAGAGGCGGTGGCGACACTCTCCACGCCCCCTCGGAAGGTGGACTCGGAGCCTTCGGGGGACGGGCGCGCACGAGCCTGGGACGGGGGGTGGGCGGGCTTCGCCAACCGGCTCCAGCAACCCGCCGCTGGGGAGTATTTCCCAGAAAGCTCGAGGGCGTTCCGAGGCGGCATCCAATCGCGGGGGCGCCCGGAGCGCGCATCTGGGGGGCGCCATCTTCGCAAGCTCCGCTGTTGTAGCTTTCGACCCAGATATGCTTGTTTTGGGAGAGCTCCTGGCTTTCCCAGGAAGCCAAGTTTGAAGGTCTCGCTCATTGCGGTTGCCTCAGGCGTGTTATGGTGACGCGCGTGTACACACTGGAGGTTAAAGGGTACGTATGTGGTGCGCAGAGGAAAGGCCGCTGTGTTTGCCAGGCTGGGGGTCGGGGATTTGAAGGGCGAGGCTCAGAAGAGGGTGGTCTCCTTGCGTTTGTTTTCTTGAGAAAGAGCCCCACGGAGCTCAGTCCCAAATCAACGTACCTGAGATTGGGGTGTTAAGCATAACTGTCAACTTTTCCCTTTTCTTGAGAGGAATCCTATTCGGAATAAGGGAATTTCCCTTAAAAAAAGGAAAACGTTGACAGCTATGGAAGGTGTTTTGGGGAGAAGTAAAGTTAGACCATCTTCCGGTGGTGCTCTCAGGACAAGGCTAGGGGGCCCTCCTCAGCAGGAGAAGTAAGAGGGTCCCCCAAATGCTGCAGCATTTGCGAAGAGGTGAAGTAATAAATGGGAGAGCTATCAAACCAGTAAGTCCGGAGTCTAAAATTGCCCGACTGCACCACGACCTTCTTCCAGCTTGTGAGACTTACTAGGAAGTGTCATAAAACACAGTGGGCCTAAGACTAGTAAACATGTACAAGATTCATAGCTGTCAACTTTCAGATTTGAAAATAAGGGATCAGCAGCCTCGAAAATAAGGGATCAACAGCCTCACCTGTCCCGGGGACAGTGTACGGGATATCTAACAATCCGGGATAGCAGCGGGAAGCAGCAGGAAACGGAGCTGGAATAAGGGAATTTCCAGCAAAAAAAAGGGAAGGTTGACAGCTATGACAAGATTGCTCTGCTTGTCTGTTGCAGCAAAAAAAAAAAAAAAAAAGCTAGCAAGAAAAATGCCTTGTAATTAGCACCTTGGTAGCGAACAGATTTATTTTAGCATATCCTTTGGTGGGTTAGAGTCCACTTAATCAGATGCATGAAGTGGCAAAGCAGGCTTGGTTTCATGAGAATGTATGCCACAACAAATCTGTTGGTCTTTAAACCAGGGATGGGGAACATGTGACCCTCCAAATGTTCTTGGATTACAACTCTCACCAGCCATTATAGCCAGTGGTCAATTGTAATGAGACTTGTTGTCATATCCATTTGCAGCATTGCTAGAATGAAGGGTGACTGTGACCCCCTCACTCACTCACTCACTCATTCATGCTTGGCCATGGTTTGGCTTAGTATTATATGTGAACCAGCTCAGGGTATCTGTTGGAACAGAGAGACTAGACAGAAATGGTCTGGGTTAGCGGTTCTGTCCAAATAGTAGCAAGCTACCTAAAAAGATCCCATTGTTTTTCTTTACTGTTTGCTTGTCATGCTGCCTGTGTTTCAAAAGTAGGCATTCAGATGTTAACCATTTCTTTTAAAAATTGGGGCCTCAGGGACTAATGTAAAGTGAGAACAGCCAGTTCCCATGTTCTCCAGGCTGCTCTGTTTTGAGACACTGGTCTGGGGGCTGGGATATTATTTTTCTACACAGAAAATTTGCATCACTTAGCAGCAAGGGGTGGGAAGAATGTTTTCGAAAGTAAGAAATAACCACCCCCACCCCGCACGGTGATACCCTGATCGATTTTGCATCTTCCCCCCTACAATGGATCCAATCATGGCACATCAGTTTGGCCTGTGATACTAAAATGAAAATAAAATCAGTGCCTACTTAATCTACATCAACTAAAATGAGAAGGAAACCTGGTGCTCAGGCTTCATCTTTGGCAAGTCTACAGCCAAAATGAGAATACTGAAAGCCAGTGTGATCTCACACACCAGATTAGTACTGTTAATTATCAGCATGAACACTGCAATTCATTTGGTAAATTATCAAAGGACAATTTAACTGGGCAATCTAGTTGAGATTATCTATACTAATTGGGATCTTTTAATGAGACATTTGCTATTAAACAATATCAGTACATGATGTATTAATTACAAGTTGTTACCTTTCCTTGTATGCTAGCATGAAATGGAATGGAGGAAATAATTAAAATAATTCCTCAGCAATCCCGTTTGTCCTACCAATGAGTGTTAGGGAGGCAATGCAGACATGCCTTTTAAGTTGCATTCCAAGTTGAAATTTAGCAGATGAAACCATCACAGATGTTGGAAGTTGTAGTCCAGTACTGTATACTGGAGGCCACGTACTAATTCTCCAGTGATTATGAAAGCTACCAATTATTTGTCAAAAATCCTGAAGGTCCTATAGATGCCTACTACCCAAGATTACTTCATAGGGTTTTAGCATCTTTCCATTTACTTTCACCACCCCTTTGTTGTCAGTCAAACTATAAGTTAGAAAGTGGAAGCAGAAAATTTATGAACTGATACCTAGGCCAGCTGGAATACTTTCAACAAAAGGTTTGGACTCGTGAAGGTAACTAGATATGGCAGGTGGGTTGTGCTGTGTGTGGTTGCAGTGGTCTAACTATCTATGTAAGCGTATATGAGAAATGGTACCTTGTAGAACTGAAATGTAATCAATAGCAAGCCAAAGATTAAAGGTGTACTTTACCTGGAGCCTCTGGTGAATCTCTGGAATTCAACTCTGATCCTCTGAAATACACTTTTGTTTTAATAACACTGCTGAAGTTATTATTTTACATATTGTTCTGTCTACATATTGCTTTCTCTATTTATAAATGGCATTGGACTCTAGAGGAGGGGCAGGGAATGTGATTAGAAATCCTTTGTGATAATAGTCTACAGAAACAAGAGGGAGAGGTGGACAAACAATAATGGGGTGTGTGCATTTCTCCCAAAGTCAGCTCTTTCACAGTCAGAAGCCACACCAGTGTTCTCTAAACCATATTTTCATTTACAGTATATTATTCCTTAAGTCACATGCTTGTTCATAGGCTGAATATCTGGCACTGTGAGTGGAGCTCATAATAGACCTCTCCTATTCAGTAAGATCCTGCTGCTGTCTCAAACCCATTGAAAGAAATGTAAACAACTATGCCTTGCTTGCTGCCTACATATGAAAACATTATAGTGTGGTCACAGAATTTCCCCATCCTTTTTAAAAATATGATGCAAAAATATCCCAACTTCACTGGAATTAGGAACCAGCCAGCTTTTACTCAAGACTAGCTAAGAAGTCCATAGTCCATTATAGGGTTGCCTTTGCACTTTGCCCAAGGCACTTATTATAGCTGTTTTTGTTTCTGTGCCAATATTTAGAACTCTATGGCAGCAGTTTCCTTTTATGCAGTGCATTGCATTTTTACAAGCATATGCACTCCGAGGACCAAGTATCTAGTTCCGTTTACATAATTGCTGCATTTTATATAATCTCTTGTAACATGGTGCAATACCTATGTATTAAAGCAAAGTTATGTATGTTGTTACTGGATGCTACTTTCAAAAGTTTCCTAACAGTCTTCAAGAATTTTTTTTTTTAAAAATACCCTATCTTAGGTGAGTGGACCAAGTCAGCTACATCTGTATTCCAAGGTACTGGACACAAGTGTGGTGCTGATAACACCAAGGTTGCAGGTTAATTCCCATAAGGGACAGGTGCATATTCCTGCATTGCAGGGGGCTGGACCAGATGATCCCCGGGGTCCCTACCAACTCTTAGCTCACTTTACACTCCCTGTCACTTGAAGAACTGTAGTGCCATTATTTTGCTTCATGAAGGCCACAAAACAGACAAGATACCAAACGGCACCAATCTGGGTTCAAATTAGAATTTTTCAATTTATGAGGTTATGCCACTTTGGTTTGGCCATCACTTTATTATATCCATTTTTTCTACTTCATATTTGGGAGGCAAGGGCCAGTATAATATTGAGTGTATGCAATGCATGTTACATGGACTGATTTTTCTGCCATGGCCATCACTCTTTAAAGCAGGTGTTGAAAACCTGCTGGAGGATTTCAGCTGCTCTGTATTCTAAATATATTTAAATAGGTCTATCATATATCCGGAAATCCCTGGACATAGCTGGGATTAGTCTGTTGAAAATGGTGTCTAGGCGGAATTTTCCGTCAGTGGTTAAAATGTATGGGAAAACCTGGACATGTGGCACCCCATATTGGAAGTGTTGGTTTTTTGCCGATTTTCCTAAAAAACAGCAAACCCCCCACACCTTTTTTGAGTTCTTGCAAAAAAAAAATAAATATTCAACTATTATGTCCAGATTTTTACTTTTTGAAATATGGCAACCCTAATTTAAATGTATTTTAAATATATTTCATGGCACGTGGGGCTCTGTATTTCATACTAACACAGAAGAGCAAAGTTTATGGCAATAAAAGCAAAAATCTAATTTTTAAAAACTTCTCCGAACAGGTAAGACATAGTGAAGTCTGGGTAACCAGGAGGTAGTTCTGCATGGTTGTATACTGCTCCTTGATTTGACCATAATTCAGTATTAGTTTTGTAGAAGAACATTTAACCCTTTAGAAGTCTTTTAAATTCAAAATGCGTCTGATGCATATTTTGAAACACTCTTACTCAATTTCTATAAAGTGAACCAAAATTTGTGTAAAAGGCATCAGCTTGTCTGCCTCTACACCTGACATATATCAGATTAAGGCATCACATTTAAGGTGTAAAAGCATGAACAAGCTGCCTCCTGGTTTTTATAAAAGGCTCTGCCTACATCCTTATCAGCCTATTTCTCTTCCAAATATTTTAGTTACTGCAAAAACTTTTTTGTTGCGGAAAAACCTATTTTAAATCTCTTAGCAGTGTTAAATAACATCAAATTGCTCACTTTATGTTAATACCAAACAGCTTTGAACCACTCTAGAAAATCCGTAATTCACAAAACAATAACAAGAGTTGTAACTTTATCACAAGATGCTACTTCTAAAGAATTACCAAATGATTCAGAACACTGTACATGTAGAAAGCAAGGAAGCTTATCAAGTACGCCACAACAAAACAATATTTTAACCAAGTTTTATTATAGATTAGCCCTCAACAAAAGTTTAATCGAACAGCCCAAATCCCATATCATCATCAGATTCTTCAGACTCTTCTTTCTTTTCTTCTTTCTTCTCCTCCGCTGAAAAGACAAGTAGATATAGACAGTTCAGCAGACAACTCTCAAAACAGCATTTTTATAGGCTAATTCTATATACTAGTGGTGGGGAATCTATGGCCCTCAGACATTGTTCAACTCCCTCCAGCATGGTCAATGGCAAGGGGTGATGCAAGCTGTAGCTCAGGAAACACCCAGAGCATCACATGTTCCCATCACCACTACAACTGCAGCTGCCTTAAAGATGAGGTGTGAGGGTCAACCAATCTGGAGTTAGAAGAAGAAAATCCAAACAAAGTCATGATGCAAATAGCTGAAGGCAGACACTGCTCATCAACAAGTTGTATTAGGTTCAGCACCCATGTAGGCCATATGTCGTCTCACTGCACTTCATAACCCCATGTTACAATATGCCAACATTGCCTACTGCAAATAAGCAAAAAGGAAGGTAAAAAGAAAGCAGAGAAGATTGGCTGGGTCTCAGCATCCATACCAAATCAGAGTATCTTAGCTGAAGAGAATGTATCTGAAGTCTGAGCTAGAACATTACCTTGCAATAATGTTTTCCTTACAACTGGAAGAGCTATTGCCAAGACATTTTTTTAATTTTTAATGTCGAACTGGGCAATGTTTCCAAACAAAGTAACAACTCATATCATACGAGTTGTGGCTACTCAACGTGAAATTGAAGTCTCCCGCTTGATGCCCGCCCGCCCACCCAACCTTCCTTTTCATGATGCATTATACTTACCAGCTGCTGGTGCAGCACCTGCAGCAGGAGCAGCAGAACCTCCAGCAGAAACTGCTACAGCCCCACCAACTGGCATGCTGGCAAGCTTGCTGTTACCTGGGGGACATTAACAAGGAAAATGAAGAACTGTGTATGAAGCCAATGAGAGAGAAACCAGAGGACAACCCCCAATTCTGCACTGTTCCCTACTGCCCAACCCTTTCCCCCCTTCCTACCCCAGTCCATTTCTGATAAAGGGAGGGACAGAAGGATGAACTTTTGCCTAGCACTTTAGAAGACCAGTTTTGTCACAAGTGCCTCAGGTTGTTGGCCCCCAATACATCAGATACCACAGGCTATTGACACAATACCAGTGATCAACTTCAGTTGACCACCAAACTCACACCAGGTGCTAGAAAAGGAAGTCTTAATATTCTATCAGCCTAGTTCCTGCATATAAACCAGGCCAACTGGTCCTTCAATGCCCTTCTCCCATGCAACCAGTGGGAACGTTTTGTTCCCATTAGCAGCATGAAGCCAAACTTAGAACTGTGGTAAGGAGTACACTGTGCAACTACAGAAGTTACATGATGAATGGACCCTAGAGATTTAAAGACTAGCTACCAATTAATGCCAACAGTTCCAGGGAAGTTGGCAATATACTATTTCCCTTGTGAGAACAAGCACGTCAGTGGGGGAAATGCCTGTTCTTTGTTTCTAGGAATATAAATCCAAACAATTGCATGGTATTCCTGGAGCCAGAACAGTAAACACATTTTATAACCATTCAGCATATTCTCAGAAAAGAGTATGTGTAACAGCAGAGCCAATACAAAGGGCCTCATATAAGCATTAACAAGTCCTGTAGTTTGCTGTACCAGTTTTCCTGCAGGCATCTAGACACATCAACATTATCAGATAATCAAGGATATAGCTGTTATAGTAACAGGAACAGCCATATCATTGTAGTTACTATGACTATGTATTCAGCACCAACAATTTACATGGCACCTAATAGCCTAAGATGCAAGTCCCTCCTGAAAGGAGGTTCCAACATTTTGCCAGTGGAAACAAAAAGGAGGCATCTGTGACCACACAAGGATGGGGGGTTCAGAAGGGCTTCACAGGAAGAGAGGTAATGCCACTGTGCTGGCATTCAAGAGGAGTTCAATGGGTGGCATAGAGTTCTACATGGAGTGGAGGGCAGAATGACAAGGGGAAACAACATAGAAGCCTACTATAATTAGGTTGGGAGATGACCAAACCAGAATGTTTTACAATGTTGATTGACATGACTTAACAATGGGGGGTGTTAGGGAACAATCCAAAATAAAGCCAAGGCTTCACTGCTGGTCTACAAGGTGGATGCTACAAAGAGCACAAGAAGACCTTTGACATGCTCCCCAGGACGCCCAGGGACCCACAGGGTGGGGTACTGTTGTTGCTGGGGCAAAATTAATTTTTGGATGTGCATTATTTTTTGTTGGTGATCCAAGGGTGTGTGTGTATGATGTACACACACACACACACACACACACACACACACACAACTTGATTACCAGCAAAAATATACATATATCACTGTTGGATTTGTCCACCATGAGATGTTTTCATTAGTTCACTGAGCATACGGCTGCTTAAATTTTGCCATAGCTTATAACTGTTAGTGAATTATGTAAAATGTTTTGGTGTTGTGGGCTACCTTGAGCATGGATTACTATGGAAAGACAGCGCAAAAGTGATACTGCTACTGCTGAATTTACAAAAAAACAGTTGTCCAAGTGTGCAAATGATGAGTAGCATGGGACCAATGAACAAGCCATGAAGATTCTCAGTATGTCCAGAAGGCACTGCCCACAATGGAAACAGTGAGCAAACAACGAAGACAGGATGGAAAAGAACCAGCCTATAACAAGAGTTCTACCTAAGGTGTGGGAAAGGGCACAATCAGCAATATCACAGAGATTGTACAGGGAAAGAGAAATTTAAATAGAGAAACATGAGACACTAGGAAATACACAGCATGTTCCAAAAGTCCAGAAGCAGAGGGCAGAAAAAAGTTGGCCAGTAAAGAAGGAGGATGTTGATATATACCTGAAATGCAACCCATATATTCCAAGTATTGGTGTTAAGATGTAAGGAGAAGACCAGGAGGTGAGGGGCAGACAGGATTAAGGAAATGCGGGGAGATGCTAGTAGGGTGGTCATCTCACCAAGCAAGATAGCTTGAGGGAGATGGAAGAGGGGTATGAAGTTGGGACTAGGACAAATAGCTTCATTATTTTATCACAGAAGGAGGCATGGTGGACAGGGAGCAAGATGGCAGCAGAAGACTTTAATAGAGCAAACTGGCAAGACAGAAATTGTTATTCTTTTCAGAGACCCATTCAACCAGCAAGATTCCCCCCCCCCCCCAGAAGGCAATGCTGCTTTTTAAACAGCAATTTGTTGAGAACATCCTCTATACAAATAGGCAACAAGTGCCTGTTTTTATGAGGGTTTCCCCAAATTAATGTGGTCCACCAGCGAAACCCAGCAGGCACCAGCATGAGCCTGTAGGAATTAGGATGGACCCATTACATTTCCAAGCATATTCCATTAATGCCACACATATTTATTGATTACACTCTGGATTGCCATTTGCTATGCTGAGTAACTACAGTATTAAAGTTTGGCCACTTGACTATTTCAAGACTGAATCATGTCGCTGTGGTAATTTCACTCCCAACAACCCTCTCTGCTGTAAGCAAAATAGTTAAATACCTCTGAACTAATGACCTCTCAGCCCCAACACCTTCAGTGCCAAAGAGGGACTCATGGTCCCTTTCAAACCTGTCTCCATTTTAAACTCACCTTGGGAGATGACATCTTCAATGTTTTTCCCATTCAGCTCACTAATGACCTGTGGGAAGCAAGTTGAAAAGTGTTACCTAAAAAAGGTTTTAAGTGCAGGGAACTAAAGAATTAACAACTGTGGCCAAAATACTGCGAAACTGAAGCAACTCAAAACACTTTTAAAAAAATACAATTGGTCTTGCCTAGAGCTGCCCTGGGGAAACTGCACTGTGCCACACTGAACTCAGAAAGAGATTACCATCTTCTCAGATGCGTTATTGCAGCTTTGCACAAAAAATATAGTGATCCCCAGGGCACTTTTGGTTAGCTACAGTCAAGCAGATTAGCTATCCAAGTGGGAATAAAATAACCTCTTACCAAGCACAGCATGATGTTCATCTGGAATCTCATCTGAGTCAAGAACTCAAATAACTGAATTGTTATACAATTTATACAAGCCCCATATTTCCTTGGGTGGGGGAAATCATCAGTTTCCCATTATGCTTGCTGGGCTTTTGAGAAGGCAGATAGATTTCTTCAAAGTCTATCATGGAGTGATTGAAACCAGGGAAAGTTGGTAGAAACTACTAATAATGGCTGAAAAACTACCAAGCCAAAACATTGGGACTTTTAAAAATTAACCTTCTGTCTAAAAAAGTGATACCCTTTCATTAAGCAAAGGTGTTTTTTCATTGCTCATTAGCTCATTTAGGTTGTTTACCATAGTAAAGTTCAAGAGAGAAAACTTTAATTTGCATTTCTTTTTATGCTGTACAAATTCTGCATGACTACCAGTTGTCCCAATCTTAATACTAGAAAAGACAGATATAGCGCACACAGAACTGAGCTATGGCAGCTTGCAATCTGCTCTTCCATCCTGTTGGCATTAAGTCCAGAAGCCAAAGAAAGATGCAACACTGAACTGTAGATCTAGCTCAGAAGAAGCCTTTTATAACCAGGCCTTTGGCTACTTACACAATCTATGGTATTTGAAATATGTTTGTGGGAGAGGGGGTTATTGGTTTGTTTTCTATGTATTTTGTGATCTCATTTGTTTTAATACTATAAATCACCCTGTGATCTTCAGTATACAAATGGAAGTCTCATTAGTACAGGATATGCAGTATAATATTAGTTATTCCAATTCATTCTGGGCACTGAAAGTTAGCCCCAAAGCAGCTGAGAGGTACACAGGAAATATCCAGAGAATACTTGTGAAATAGAAACCAATAACAACATTCTTCAAGCCTTCATTTTGCATAGTCTCTCTTTGGGTGATAAGGGGCTTGTGGTCCAGTGTAGTCTTTTCAATGAATGGCATTTATGCCACACTGCACACCTATCTGTCACTCACCTTATTCACACGTTCGTCGTCCGTCTCAATGCCTACACTGTCAAGAATTTTCTTTAAGTCTTTTGAGCTTGGGGACTCATTGCCCCCAAGGACAGCAAGAAGGTAAGCTGCAACGTAGCGCATTCTGGGAAAGAAAAAATAAGGCAGGGTTTTTTTTAAAAAAAATTGGCCGATACAGTGGTACCTCGGGTTACATACGCTTCAGGTTACAGACTCCGCTAACCCAGAAATAGTACCTCGGGTTAAGAACTTTGCTTCAGAATGAGAACAGAAATCGCACAGCAGCAGTGGGAGGCCCCATTAGCTAAAGTGGTGCTTCAGGTTAAGAACAGTTTCAGGTTAAGAACGGACCTCCGGAACGAATTAAGTACGTAACCAGAGGTACCACGGTACTTATTTGAACAGCAGATGATTTTTCCTGTGTTTAATACATATGATAGTCCAGTGAGTTTTAAAATGGATGATACCACATAAAGTTCCAGGGGAGTATGCACAGCTGCCCTCTTAATTTTTGATATATCTATGCTTAAGAACTACCATTATGTATTCCATATTAGGGGCATCCAGTAAGTAACTTCTATTTAGAGCACATGCTTCGCCTGCAGAAAACACCAGGTTCAATTCCTGACATTACGACTTTAATTTTAAAAAGGATCTAGTAGTGAATGCTACTATTCCTTACCAAACACTGCAGTGCCACCACTATTCATGACTGGACAATATTGTGGCAGATGAACAAACAGCCTGACTTGGTATAAGGCACCCTCTTCTTACATTACAACACACAACATGTTCTCTCAACTGCAAATAAAATATTTAACTTGGGCGGAAGGGGGGCTATAAAAATAACGATTTCACTTCAGGGCCTTCTAAAAATAAGCCCCCCCACGGGAGACACGTGCTACCATCACAACTCCCACATTCACGTTGGACAAAGCCGCCATGCCGCTGAGATTTTAAGTTTCAACTCTCCATCGCCAGAACAAGCCGGAAATGGGAAAACCTAATGCACTACGGTCGCTTACCAGGGCACAAAAGGATCTTCACCCACTTGCTGCAATCTCTAAATTTTTATTTTAAATCGGAATGGGGGGGGCTGCTCCCCACCACCTCCACTCGCCCTTTTTGCCCGGGAGGCTTCTAAAGCACTCCCTTCGCCTTCGCCGTTTCTAGGGTATGATATGCCCTCCGCATCCTTTCGTCACAGACCACCACGATCACAGGCTCCTCTCCTTCCCAGCCGGGCCTTCCCTAACCTGGATCAGGAAGCACATGGCCGCCATGTCACCCCCTCCACCCTGGCCCACATGGTATCGCCTATAAGCTGCCCGGCTTATAAACCCGCGCAACGGCAGGCGGTGGAGATGGAATCTAAGCACGTTCTGGACGCATCCATTACAAAAAAGGGGGCGCAGAGTAAAAGAAGCCCCCCAATCCTACTCACTTCGGGCCTCTGGACGTGCGCGCTCTACGACGGCGATAGCAAAAAGGAAAGGGAGGAGCCTACGGCGCGGGGTTCTTCCCAGTACTCTCCAACAACCGGGTTTCTCATTGGACGCAAGGCATAGCCAACCAGAAACCGCATAGTTAGCGGCGCCCTTACGGTCGTAGCACTAAACGGAAGTGAGACGCTTCCTGCCCGCCTTTGCAGCCGCCATGTCACTAGAGGTACCAGCGACGCCCATAGGGAGGAATCGGTCTCTGCGACTGCTGTTTCGGGATTAGAGGCGTCAGCAAGCGCCCTATGAAGGGAAAGAGGCTATATTTTCTTTGATCTGTGGCGGTGGCGGCTCTGAATTACGCGATAGCTGTGTGAATGCAGCCTGTGGTTTTCATTTCTGTTACTAAGCCCTTTAAGGCGGCCAGCCTTGGGCGATGTTTCTGAACAGAGTAGACTTGCCTATGAGAAAACATGCGTAGGATTGCGCTGCAGGTTTCTCAAACTCAGTAACAATATGAACCTAGATACGTTTCCTTCTAAGTAAAATCAATTGAGCTCAATGGGGCTTCTTCCCAGGAAACTGTGTGAGGACTGTTGCATAAGTGAACATTGAGGAGCAGTTTCTCATACCATTTACCTGTCCCCCTTTTTGTCTGCTTACTAATTTTTTTTTGTATATACTGCTGTAACCTTTTGAGCCCCAGGGGTGTTTCAGTCCTAAGTACACTGACTTGCCAGTAAGCCCCATGAAAGGCTGTGCCTCAGTGAAGGAGCATATGATTCGCATGCAGAAGGTCCTAGGATCAGTCCGCAGCATCTCCACATAGAGCTGGGATTTGCCCAACTAGATGCCTGTGGGAAGCCAGCAAGCTGGACCTGAGTGTGAGAGCACTCTCCCCTCCTGCAGTTTCCAGTGGCTGGTATTCAGAAGAATACTGCCTCTGATATTGTACTGGAAGTAGAACATAACCATCATGGTTACTAACCCTGCCCTCCATTAATTTCTCTTAACACTCTTTTAAAGTCATCCAAGTTGTTGGCCATCACTTGCCTCTTATGGGAGTGAGTTTAATTAACTATGTGCTGTGCAAAGAGAGGTACTTTATTTTGTCTGTCCTGAATCTTTCAACATTCAGCTTCACTGGATGTCTCTGAGTTCTAACATTAGGCGAGACAAAGAAAATCTTTTTTCTACCATCTTTCTCCATAGCATCCTGAATTTTATACGTCTGTCATGTTGCCTCTTGAGTCGCCTTTTCTCTAAACTAAAAAAGCTTCTAATGTTGTAATTGTTGCATACAGGGGAACTGCTCCATTCTCTCGATCATTTAAAACAGCAAGAAAGAGCAATTAATTTGGCCAGTCCTTTCTACACCCATGCCTTCATCCTGTTTCTTGGTCTCATGACCCTTAGATCCAGAACTACTATGGTTCTCAAGAAACAGCTATTAAAATGATGATGATGCGAAGAGCAGTTTGGCAAAGGAGAGCATCAGTTTCTCAAAGGAGCCAATGAATAGCAATGCACAAAGGAAGTACAGCAGAAGAGAAAGTATGAGAGGCTGCAGCCACACTAGTCAGGGGTGAGATACACTAAACCAGCTTCCAATTAAGCTAAACTGTGTTTTAATATTAATCTATAACTGTGCAGGCTCCAGGAGAATAGAATGAGATTGTTTTGTTCCTTGTGTTCCTCCTGTGCTACTATGAGTTAAGCCATGGTTTGGCTTAGCATGCCATCAGAAGCCAGGCTCATAGCAAATAATGCACTGTTAGCAATATTTGTTCTCTCAGTCTGGAGAAGACAACCCAGGAGCTTGAAAATGACATGCCAAGCCAAGCCAAACCTTAGCTCCCAGCACTGCAGCCACAATAGGACCAGAGGAGAAACAACATGGCAACGATCTCTCCAGAAGCTTGCACGTTTGCACTAAGCCATGGTTTGGCTTAGCGTTATTTGACTGGGTCTGACTAAAGGAATGCCATTGTGTTTTATTAATGTTCCTTCCTAGAACCAGCACTATGATCCAATAAAATAAAAGTATTATCACTCATCTTCAAAATTATTCATGGGACAAAAGGACAACAAGTTTCAGAATGTGTAAATCTTTGTCTGGATAATGATCTTATTTGCATTTAAAGCAGTAAGCCATATCTGAAAAAGAAAAGTTGATCTGTACACACGATCTGTAGCTAAACAGCCAAAGGATAAATAGCTACATAAACAATTGTTATGGGCTTAGCACTACACCCTCCGGGGAGATCTTATTAGGCACTGAACAGGAGGAAACCATATGCCCTGCCTCTATCCCAGGTGACCAATCATTTTTCAGTGTGCAACAGAATTAAGACTGCCATGCATAACTTGGGGGAGGGGAATCACTTATCAATAGCTAATAGCATGAATACTGGAACAGTTAAAAAAGCAAGAACACTGAAAACCCAGGTTATCAGTAAAGGGCCATTCATCCTTTGATAATCTGAAAAAATGCAGTTTAACAACATACTGCAAACATAGTCTGGGGCTGGGGGTAGTTTTTCAACCTAAGTTTACATAGGAGAAAAAAGGGTATTATGAGTTTGTGGGTGCCTTGACGCACCCATAAATTCTTGGGTGCCACACCCTCCCCATAATTCCTAAGTCTAGTGGCTGCTGGAGTTTAATCAATGCTTGGAGTATTAAGAAGGGCTGACAAACACTGCATTTAGCAGTGTAAAAATACAGGCCAATGGAGTTTTGGAGGCCTGGGAGAAGAGCCATTATGGAGAACCAAAGGAAGGTAATGGGCGATGATGACGACAACAATGATTTATTAAATTTGTATACCGATTAATAAAGCAGATACCTTGTGCTAGACAGCAGATGGGTGTGAGCCCTTCCTTCCACTAAGCAGTGTGTTAAATGCAGCAAGTTGAGCAGAGGGACAGTGAGTCATGTTTTGATTTCTTTTTGGATCCAGGGCTGCAGCAATGGGAGAAACAAGACCCGATTGGAGTTAAATGCGTTGAACCCCTCCATCATAGGCCCAGGTTGTATATATGTGTAAATAAACCATATATCATAAAGACATCACAGACTCCACTGTGCCTCATTCCAAAAGGAAACACAAACTCTTGAGTAAAGCACTTGGATTCCCTGGAATATCATACCGCTCAGAGATTGGGGTGGCATGTAACAGTGTTATATGTAAGGGGAGGAAATACTACTTGGGTATTTCCGTATTATGTATACAATCCTGAAGTAGGCAGAAGTAGAGTAAGAACAAATAAATATTGATGAGGACTGAGCATGCTCCATGGCCTCCATAAAATGTTGGGATGTGTGTGGAAAACTAGGGGAAACATGAAATGGTCTGCTTGAGCCTCTTACATCATAGTACATACTGGAGTATTACACGGTTGGCTGTCTAGCTAGCTAAACCCTAAATAGGAATACTCGTCTTTAAAGGGGTAGAATACGCGGCAACATTTTGTCGCAGGTCCCGCTTGTTTCAGGGGGGCGGGCGGGGGGAACCGGCCTAACGAGTTACAAGAATCCGCAATGACCTACAAATCGCAATTGCAAAACTAGCCCTTAAGGATCGCGGCAGCGCGCATTTGTTAGGAAGGAACAGATCACAATGGACGCAGTTTCGCCGGGACGTCCCCAGCAAGCCCAAGCTTTGCTCGCCGCCTCCGCGCTGGCCGAGGCGGGGAAGCCCGGGGAAGCGGGAACTTGTGCAAGAGGGCGGGAGGGATCGGCCTCCTTTAGGGGAAGGAGGGAGTGGGAGGATTGGGCTGTGGCTTCGGCGGCAATGTGCAAACAGCGGGGGACTGGAACTGCGCCGCAAGCCGTTAGGAGGTCGACAAGCAGACCCGAAGGCTGCGATCCGGAGCGTGCTTACTTGGATTAGCAGTTGCCACTGAAATCAGCAGCCTTTACAAACTTTCCAATAAGCACGGCGAGGATCGGAGTAGCCAGAAGCACCGGCAAAAGGCAAAATATGCTTGTCCGGCCCATGTCAGAACATTTTCTTGTCTGGAAAGCGGAGGAAAGGGCGGGAGGAAACAGGCCGGGTCGGGTGGCGCGTTTCGATTGAAACTTTTGTTTGGAAGCTCTTTTGCTTCTGCTGGGCTAGAGACCTACGTCACTGCTTAATCCGGGCAATTTCTCTGCTGGTTATCTGAAAACTTCATGCAAAGCTTTTCTCTTCCTGCTCCGGGCCCTAAGAAGCTGATCCTAAGTGCGGGTACTCAGAAGCAAGCGCCGCTGCGTTCAATGGGGCTCACTTCCTGGTGAGTTGTATGTAGCGTCGCAGCACAAGGCTGCAACCGTACGTTCCTTTCTTTGCCACGACTTTGCTCTGGAGTCTGTATTTCCAGTGCTAAGCTGTTTCTTAGGAAATGTGTACTGATGACTAAAACCACCTTAGAGCCTTATTTCTCTTCACTGAAAAATCACAGCTAACCGTCCACCCCGGAATTAGGGAGAAAGACTTGACCTGAACTTCCTCCCTCCCGTTTTAGGAGCCAAGGACCAGGGTTCATCCTTTGGCCTGACACTCGCCACGCTTAATTTTGCACCCTCTTGGGTAATAACGGCATTGCTGCAGATTAACGCAATTGTTGATGAATTATTTCCACGACTTTCTCCATCCTATTTAATTCTGTAATGAAATAAACATTATCTCTGTCCCTGTCATGTGCTTTAGAGATGGGGGACATGTGGCTCTCCTGTTGTTGCTGCACTACAACTCCCATAATCCCTGGCCGCTAGCTGATGGAAGTTGGAGTCCAGCAACAACTGGAGGGCCACAGGTTTTCCATGTCTCCTTTAGTTCTGGAGAACAGCGTTTAAAGCAGCGAGAGCCTACATAGTGCTCCCTGGATGGTTTGGACTGCAACTCCCATTATCCCCATCATTGACTCTCTCTGCTAACTGGGGCTGATGGGAATTGTAGTCTGCAATATCTGGTGGGCACCACTTTGGCTACCACTACTTTAAAGCATGCTGGGAAACAGAATAGATTGGAATAGTTGCATTAACACAGCTACAAGAAATTGATTTCTAGAGGTGCCAGCATCTGTCCTTGAAAGATGCCGTGCATATTGTAAGGGAAAGTTTCAACAGGTTCCACTTCTGTCATTGCAGTGCAGCTATCTGTTAATTTATCACTTCCACACTGCTAAATCAGGGAAATCTCTCTCTGGGGAAATAATTGTAAGTAAGAGTGTGTGTGTATGGGGGGGGGGGTGCAGTCGCTCTGAGAGGGGACAGGTTTTTTTTTAAAAACGGCTCTTTTGCCAAAGATTGGCTTTTTGCTTTTGAAGGTTGTAACAGTGCCTAATGAAAGAATGATAAGGATAAGTTACACTTGAAGAAGAAAATAAGGGGTCACGTGAAAAAAAGCATTAGAGCTGTGGCGCTGTGCTGACTTGGGAGCAAGTCCCATGGAACTCTGTGGGACTTGCTTCTGAGTAAATGTGCATAGGATTGTACTGTGTCAATTGTATTCATCCTGGCCTTTTTTAGTTGACTCCTCATCCACAGTTCCTAGGGAAACTGTGCCCAGATGTCAAGGATGAAAGTGCTCTAGCTTCCTGTAGATGGGTGGCATGTCATGCTGTTGTGAATGAAGCTGCACCTGTTTTTTAAAAAATCACATTTGCACAGCTCGTTATCTTTATCGGTTCCCCATGTGTAAAATGCCATGGAAATACCTGGCATTGCCTGTGTGTTAGGGATGGGGATTTGGTACTCAAAGATCTTTAATTTTTCTATTAAACTTTTCTTGCTATATTGCTTGCAAATATCTAATATTCTTTTATTAAGATGCATTTATGTGGTTCTAAAGAGGAGGCAAAGAACTCTAATAGTACATGAAAGATGTAGAAACTTCAAAACGCAATCAGTTTCCCCACGTTGTCTTTCAAACGTCCATTCTTCCTTCCTAGTTTTATCAGCTTTGGGGCCCATTATATGCCTTAATATGCCACTTAAACAGCCCAGCTGGGGAAGGTGTTGTTCTGCCCTCATTTATGCTCAGTGCCTCAAGTACAGCTTCTGCTATTTCCTTCATCTGGATGGATTTTGCGTGTGCACTGGTTCTTCAGCGTTTTGCTCCTCTCCCTCCATTTCTTCACAGGGGCTGCCTCTCTCCTCCATCTTCCATTTCAATCCCTTGCGGTGGCACCGGTGCTCGTTTGGCTGGCAAGTCAAAACATGCGCAGCCCCTGGCAATGTGACACCAGAAGATGGCTGGGCCGCAGGAGCTTGGGGACCCTCTGGGGGAGGGTGCTTTGGAGGCCGAGGCACCTGCTAGTTCCTGCTTGGCTGGCAACAGGCTCAACTTAGATGTCTACCCAGAGGGCTGTCGCCTGTTCCTCAAGCTGTATGAGAAGAGAAGGGAAGAAGTGGAGCAGGTGGAATTCTTGAGGCTGAGCTGCAATGAGGAACTTATCACTTCCACACTAAGCACCATTCCGGTCCTGAAGGGCTTAAAATCCCTTGTACTCAAAGGTAAACTGCATGCTTCTTTTCTCTTTCTGTCTTTTGACTGTTTCACTTTTTAATTTATATTTCTCCCCTCTGTTTAGATTAGCTTTTAGGTTTCCTTCCCTGACCAAGCGCATCAAAATGACCTTAGGCCACTGTTCTCATGAAGGTGCAAAATGGTCTGACTCTGCTGCAATCCTATGCATTTCCCCACCTCAGAAGTCCCACTGTGTTCAGTGGGGCTTACTTACTGCCAGGAAAGTGCATGGTACAGTCCAAAACTTCAAACCTATGCACGCTTACCCAGGAATTGAGCATGGTGAGATTTACTGCTTAGGAAACCTACAACGGGCGAGTCTGCACCCTCTCTTGGGAATGGGCCTGTTGTGTTTACTCAAATGTAAACCCACTCTTTTCAATAGGGCTTTCTCTTGTTGGAATAGACATGGGGCTTTCGAAGCCTTCGTTATCTTCGGCTGAACAAAAGTCAGGTTTTCCTACTGTATTGCTTCTGACATTTGGCTTGGAACAGACCTTGTTTCAACAGTGAATGAAACAAGACTGCTTTCTGATCTTTAGTTGTAGAATGGGGCTTGCAGAAGTGAAAAATGATGATGACAGTTCCATATCTGTCAAAATTCAGAAAATGCCAAATTGGGACAGTAGCTTCCCTTCTTATTATGATTATATTAGAGATGATTTAATCTTGTGTGCGTCTATGTAGCAACATCAAAAACCTTTGGAGAGATATTTACTCTGATTTTTATACGTATAGTTTAAGCTGAGGGGGTCTTTTTCTTCTTCCTGTGCTATATACTTGAAATTGGTGTGACACGCCCTTTAGGAATAAGTGTGTGTGCCTAACTCTTGAACTGTTTTGATCCTCTTTGTTTCAATAATCTACAGCCAAAACAGCAACTGTAGCTTTCATTGATGCAGCTAAATTAATACAGTTTCAGCTGGCCAACCTATTAAAAACCTATGTTTCATTAGTACAGGTATTTATATTAACCAGTTTATACTGAATATAAGCAACAGTAGCTGTGTGTGTCTCATAAGCAGCTGCAAGCTACCAATCTTGTTGCTTTATTATCGTTGTTATTATATTGGACTGAAAGCTAAGGGGCCAAAAAAGACACCTCTTTGTGAGTGTAGCGTGTTTATCACTCCTGCTGTAGCCCTGAAAGCAAAAAATCCAGACCCACTTCCACTGACAGTTATCGGGTACCTGTAGTCCCTTCACGCCCCAAATCCTTCAAGCTTCTTGTATTTTCCAGTTATCTCTGTTCAGTCTTCCATATTGTTCCATTGGATATCCATGTGCTTATATGAGGCTAGTTAACGGAGATCCTTGCAACGAGACTTTCTCTTCCTGCATTTTCCTGGCCTGCAGGTGGACACACCAGAGATGAAATTGGCACTCCCCAGAGAGGGTTGGTGGCATCATTGCCGCAAGAGCTGGGGGAGCTAAGCCACCTTGCTCACCTGGATCTGGGCTTCAACAGCTTCAGTGCTCTGCCTCCCTGCATCACCAAGCTGGGCAGCCTCAGGAGCCTCCTGGTGAGTCACAACAGCCTGCAGGGGCTGCCCGAGGACTTTGGCCAGCTCAGCAACCTCACTTTCTTCTCCGCCATGAAGAACCAGCTCCAAAGTCTGCCACAGAGCATAGGGGAGCTGGCAGCACTAGAAACACTGGACCTCTCTGAAAATGCACTGGAATCGCTTCCCGAAGAGATCGGAAACCTGCATAGTTGCACAGAGCTGGATCTCTCAGGGAATCTATTAACAGGAATCCCTAGCTCTCTTGGTAAGTTGTTCCCAAATGCAAGAGAAAGGGAGTAAATATTTTAAGATGCAATTTGAGACTAAACAAATTACGAGATTAAGGCTACGACACGTTCAGGGTCACATGGCATAGCTGCAGTTTTTCTGTGCAATTGCTAGGAAGTAAGTCTCATTTAACTCAGCGGGGCTTGCTTTCACAGAATGAGCTTAAATTAGGTCATTTTTGATGAACGGGAATACAAAAAATGCAAATATTTAAGGAAATATATGGTGTTCTCAAAGTGGTTTATGATACAACTTTTTAGGAAACCCAATAGTTACAATCTAAAATATTTAAAGTTGTTAAGATTTGCAATGGGAAAACCAGTCAGATGGGTGAGGTATAAATATTGTTGTTGTTGTTGTTGTATTCAGGCTGAAGCAAGGCACAGTCTTTGTTGCAGCACTGTCACATTACTGATAACCAGAGTCCTGACTAAACAGGAAAACTTTTCTGGCCACTGTTTCAGATTTGGCAAGTCTGGAGGGTGTTGTATAGCTGCAGAGAGATCCACTACTACTGATGGTGGTACCCACATAATCAGGATGTAAGTGTATTATAGCACAAAGGGAAGGAACCCTTTTTTAGCTTGAGGGCCATATTCCCCAATGGGCCACATTCTGGGGGCCGCATGACAGTGGTGAGCAAGGCTAGAGGCAATGTGGGTAGAGCAAGTGATTTGACTCTTTGTACAAAAGGCTACGTTCTAGCCTTGCAAAAACCATAGGGATTTTACATGCACCTCCATACACACACCTCTTCACTGTTGAGGTGAGCTACAATGCCAAGGGAATACTAGGATTAAGCCTGACTCCCCCTGACCTTTGTTAATTAGATTATTTATTACATTGTGTTCCTCGAATACCAGGCACGTTCTTTTTGGCTAGTACGAGAACCTTTCTATAGTAAACGTTTATGGTATGAGTATGCTGTATAAATTTTATATCTATCTGTCTATCTATCTATGCATGTATGTATGTATGTATGTATGTATGTATGTATGTATGCTTGAGGGCTGGTTTTTATTGTGGTGGAAGTAAGCAAGACCCCGAGTTCTTTTCTTTTTTGTTATAAGGGATTTGCAAATTGTGAATGGGGGAGAGTTGCTTGCATATAAGGATTTACAAAGCGTAGGCTGACCTCTCTCTTTCCCACTCCTGCTCTGACTTGCAGGCAATTTGCAGTCTCTGCGGCAGCTACGTCTTCACAGCAATCTTCTGGTGACAGTTCCTGCATCCCTGGCCGGCCTTCCCAACTTGTCCAGGCTTGATCTGCAAAACAATAGGCTGCGCAGCATCCCCCCAGAGATCCAGAGCCTCCCCTTTGTGCACCTCCGTGGTAATCCTCTAGGAGAGCCAGAGGTGCCACTGCAACCAGGTTAATTGCTTTTCTTCTGTCTGATTTGTTCAACAGCTGCTCTAACTGGCGACAGCCAGAAGCTGCCGTGTGATCTGTGTGGCTGGTGCAGAGGGCAGCTCTGTGGTTGTTGTTTTTTGTGAGATGTGTGTAGACACATCTGAAATTGCAGCCCTTACAATATGAAGGACTGGTTGAAAGACCACCTGGTTGGTTTTCACAGGCAGCTGAGCCCCCTTCAGTCATTCCTCTCCATCCCATCAAAATTGCCTGGATAGAAAAAGCTGGGCTTTGCCCTTAAGCTCCGCTGCTGCTGCTGCTGCTGCTGCTGCTGCTGCTGCTGCTGCTGCTGCTGCTGCTGCTGCTGCTGTGTTCTCTCCTGGCCCTTTCCCCACCATTCAGGGAGCCTGCCCTATGAGTATAGGCTCCTCATGTGACCCAGATCCAGGGCTTTTTTTCAGCTGGAACTCACTGGAGCTCAGTTCCGGCACCTCTCAGATGGGAGCCATTGCCATTCTAAGAGAACAAGGGAGGCACTCATGGTGAGTTCTGGCACCTCCTTTTCTAGCACTGCCCAGAACTACATGTGAACAGGGAGTAAATCATGTGGGGAGCGCATTTGCCTACAGCATGCTTCCTTCTTCAGACCTTCCCATCCAATGCATGGGGAGCGAGGGTTGAGGGGGGCAGCAAGCTTGGCCCTGCTTTTCCCCTCACATTACTGCAACTGCAAGAGGGCACATCATCTGAAGTGGACTCAGATTCAGCTCAAAATGAGGCACAGCTAAAAGAAAGAGAAGGCTGCTAAGAAGGGTGGGCAGCCCTTAAAGCCAAAAGAGAGACCAATTTGAATGCAAATTGCCTTAAAGCTTCTTGGGTGTTTATCTCAGGCACTCTAAAGCCAGGTTTGTGGTGGGTGACTTTGAAGCAAACAGGTTGATTCGCTTGGTGACTTTACTTACAGTCGCTGATAAATGAAAATCGCCATTACCCTTAGACAGGCGTTGCTTGTGAATGTTACTTTCTCATAGGACGGGGGTCACCAATCTGGTGCCCACACTTTCATGGGTACTTCAGGGCAGATGTCCCAGTCTCCGAGCTTTCATGTTGAAAAAGGAAAGTCAGTCTGTAGCCCTCTTAGAAACAAAGTTGTGAGGTAAAACGTGCAGGTGCCTTCCAAGCAACATCTGTGGCACGCGAGTGAATCTGGTGTGGCCACTTTGTATATGTTCCTGGTTCTGAGGGGTGCTCCCTATTGCTATAGACAGCAGCTACATCTCTCTGTGTGTGTAAGTAAAACCTATACAGCATGACAACGTCTGTAATCATGACCAGCAGAACATAGCTGTCTTCCCATGGTTAGCATAAAGTTGTCAGGGGTGGCTGCCTCTCTAATTTTGTGTTGTGCATTGCAGCCATTTTGTGTTATGCCCTGCTCTGCCTAGCAGCTATTTTGTCACTCTCTCAAAATTTGAAATGTGCCCACCGATCCATAAATGTTAGTGACCCTGTCATAGGTTTTATTTTGAAATTATGGTGGGAGTTCATGTCATAGAAATCATGGTTTAATATTCAAGTGGTGAAATATCTGGGGCTGGCCCTGTGGGAACAAGGCATCAACAACAACAATTTTATTATTTATACCCCGCCCATCTGGCTGGATTTCCCCAGCCACTCTGGGCAGCTTCTATCACATATAAAAACATAATAAAACATTTGACTAAGCCATTTGTCTTCAACGGGTGGAGCAGGACCCACCGCTGGTTTGAGAGCTAATCAAAGGGGAGTCACAACAGTAGCCCTCCCACCATACAAATATATGATAAAGAAAGAATTGAGGCCCAAGTGCATGTTTTTGGTTTGAAAAAGTTGAAGACTACTATACTCATTCCTACAGAAGCACTTAACACGTTCTGTTTATATTCATGTAAACTTTGTTTTCTGACTTGTTGCAGACTCAAACTCAAGGCCAGAAAAATTACAAAGACTATTCCTTGAAGCTGGTGAGGATAGGTATTTCACGTACTTTTTTTGGCCGGTGTCTTTCTGTACTATCGTCATGTCAGAGTATCTTCCTAATTCACTTTTGGCATAATATTCTCCTTGCTTCCCATGGCTCCTGGGAGGGAGGGATATACATCTAATACTAATAATAATTAATTGCACTGTGATGCCTTGTTCAGTTGTTGATGCAGGGGTAGTTTCTGTGGGTTAATCATCCCTGTTTTTTACAAATGGGTGAAGCTGGATTTCTAAAAAGAAACTGGTTGCAAGTGGCAAACTTATTGAAGGGAGCAGGGCAGGCACCACCAAGTAACATCTCAAAGCAGCGCTCAGGGACATGGGTCCTGGGTCTCTGTTTCTTATGGGACTCTTGAGGGTGGAACAGCGGCCACTGTCTTTGCTGTTGTTGGTTATTCTGCAGTCGGAGTGCCATCACTGTTTTAATCTTTGGGATGTTAGGATTGCTACTAGTCCAGTAGTAGCAATCATCACCAGATAAGCCTAGAGGCTTATACATCCAGAGGCCAATGGCCCCCTCATTCTTGGAGCCTGCAAGTGGGACCTCTGCATACCAGCCCTGAAAGAGGAAAAAAGCAAGGAAAATATCTGAGAATAGCAAGGATAGGCTTAGTTTTAGTTTCTTATTTTACTTTGTCACTCTTATATCCCACCCATCAACTGTGCGGAAACACAGAGTGGCTAACAATATGCCATATCAAGAAAAAATTACATCAAGTAGCAGTGCTGGGAAAACGTTTTCACCTTGTGCCCAACTGAGGCCAATGTGGGGAGACAGTCAAATGCCATTTGGGAGGGGGTGTCATAATTAGCTGCAAGGGGACACCACCAAGAATGCTCTGTCTTCTATCGTTGCACACCCAGCAGAAGCTAAAGTTGGAATAACAAACAGCTGATCCCTAGCAAACCTTCATAGATGGGTAAGGCTGAGGCAGAACTGGAGGAAGTGCTCTCCTGGGTACTTGGATCCCAAGTTGTTTAGGGCTTGTATTGGGTCTGGAATGTCACAAGTGTAAGGGATTTGAGGATAAAATGATTCTGCCTCCACCCCACCCCCCATAATAACAGCCATGTAGTTGCAAGTTCCAAACTCTGCACTCAGTCATGGCTAGGAGCAGCCGTATCTGATAGTCATTCAGTTATCCTCCAGATATTCTAGAAATGGAACCCAGATGCTGTTGAAGGTGGTGAGACTATCTGTTCCTTTGGAGCAAGTATCCAAAACTCAGTTACCACAGTCAGGGTCCCAGGGAGAGCAGGGAAGCCCATGGGACTGGAGTGATCTGGAGATCTGCAGCTAAGTGAAACACAGCGTAGTCAAGCCTTAGAACTGTATCTAGAATTCTGACAGTCTATAGATATTTATAACTCAGAACTTTGGAGTAAAGAGACCTGTAACGTTGTAGAAACATCTGTGCTTCTCTTTGTATCTTCTAAGCTTTACTGTGACCCCTGAAGGCTGCAGAGTTTTCCTAGCTTGTGGTGTCCAGTTTTGCTTCCCCTTGGGTGCCACCACCACTTCGGTAACTATCCACTTCCAAAAGCACTCCCCTGACCCCCAGTGGGTAAAGCTGAAGGACCATGACATCCTGCTGAGTGAAGTCCTGGAGCTGCAGCCTCATGGGATTCATTTCCAGAAGGTAAGAAGAGCTCATGAAGTCATAAAGGAGTTTAGGCTAGAACTGTGCTAATTCCCCCAAATCTTTCAACTTGGGCATGGGAGAAAAGAAGAAGAAAAATATTGGCCACTGAGAACCCTGTGTGCTAAAATGTGATAATTCCATTTGTGGAATTTAGGCTGCTGCCAATGAGGTTTGGCTTAATCAAATGCGAGTTCCATCAGGAAAAATGCCCCAGGACAACCATTCTGCTTGTGAGATATGTGGAATGTGGGAATAAGATAAATAGAGTTCTAGTTTGGATAGGACCTCTCCTTTTTTAGAAAACAACAGCTGAAAAGGTATTTAGTAATATAATCCCTCCTTTTTGCAATACGTTTTAAGAATAGTAGAACAATTAAGCACGTTACAGTGGTGCCCCGCAAGACGAATGCCTCGCAAGACGAAAAACCTGCTAGACGTTTGATGACTAAATAAATGTCATCAAAGTTCCCATCTCTCTGGCTGTATAGCCCTGGCCCCTGAAACTCAGCAATTGTGTTCTTGCATGTTGTATGCATTGCACCTTCTGTGCTTTGCAATCAGTGTTGCGTGCAGCATCCCCAGTTAAAGAACCAGTGCAGGTCTGAAGGTTGGCTGGAAGTGTATAGAAGTTCTTTTTCGGTTCACCATGCAATAAAACCGATCTCTTACTACTAGCATGTCTGTGAGCTATGTGGGAACTGCTGCGTTTTCCCCAATCTTGACGCTGTAATATGCAACCTTCCATGCTGTTGCCCTCTCCGCTTCCTCTTTATGAGGTACAGCAGAAATGAGACAAACTAACAACCTTCACTTGCTCTCCACGTCCTCCCCAATGGCTGTCGGCTCCTGAGGTCCTTCTCTTGCTCCCTGGAGTTATGGAGAAGTTTCCTTCTCGGAGGTTAACTCATGGAAACTGTCTTGTTCTGTCTTGTGTTCTTCAAGGAGGTGCTGATCTGGCTGCCATATGCCTCCACACAGTACCTGCACGACCGTGAGATTGTAATTCGAACCTTCAGTGGGCAAAATTGGAGCGATTTGAGAACCAGAGTGGAATGGAAAGAAAAGCCAAAGGTAGGTCGTGAAGCGCAGCGTGTTGTAAAACATGCCAGTTACCTCACTTCTCAGCGAGTTCTTCTTTCATCAGTTGGGTGCCATATTGAATTCCTGCTGGAAGCTTGGAGGGAGGGTTGAGCTGTAATCTGCAGCTGCTTTCTCTTCAGTTTTGCCATGTGTTTCCCCTAGAGATTGTCATACACAACACCTAGTTCGTTAACTCATTAAGGTCCTGCACCTAGGCATGCTAAGTAAGTTTATACTTGGTTTTATTTGCAACTGAGATGGGTGGCCTTTCACAAAGAGCCAGCATAGTGTTGTGGTTAGGCAGGGGAGACTCAGATTCAAATCCCCACTCGTTGGTGAAGCTCAGTAGGGGCCAGTCACTGTCTTCTCAACCTGACCTACGTGACAAGATTGTTGTGAGGATCAATTGGATAGGGCAACAATCATGTGTGCCACTTTGAGCTCTTTGAAGGAAAGGTTGGTTATATGTGTAGTACCATTAGGAATTGCATTCTTATTTGTTGGCCTGTCTGTTCTGTGTACTGCCAAAGAGAGAGCTTTTAAGGGAAAGTTCCGTAAGTTAGTAGGTCTGTCAAACACAAATTGGACAAATTCAGATGTGATGATTATGAATGATCAACATGCTTGAGCTAGTTATTTCTGTGAGTCAGCTAGCTGTTTCATCATCTGAACCAGCATGCCCAGATTGCAGAGGAGATGTCCTAGTTTTCTTAAAACCAGAGTTTCCTGGTTTGAATGCCACAGGGAACTCTGGTATAAGAAAGCAGGAGGTCTCTTCTGAAGCTGGGTGTGTGAGATGAGGATGAAGGGGCACACTCAAGCTTGTTGCTCATTATTTGCAACCCAACAGGCTATGGCCAGTTTTTGGAAGTGGCCCTGTTACATTTGAGCCAGGCCAGTTCGTGGATATTTGTAAGGCTGGTATAAGACCTGCGCTCACTTTCAGTGCCTGGTTCCCTCTGTTTAAAGTATTGTTGCATTTTACAATGGTGCCTGTCTGTCCTTCCACACCCTCTGACAGAAGCATGTGGCCTGCTGCAGCGTCCCTCACTTCTCCTGGTTCTTGGTTGTCTCTCGACTTGTGGAGAATGAATGCAGAGTCCCTCAAGAGGGAGCCTTGCTTTTTTCAACTGTCGATCCCAACATCAAAGTGACCTTTCCCCCTGGCGTGACTGAGGAGATGAGGACAGTGAAGCTCCAGGTAAGCCTCTGCCCAGGAAGCCTAAAGAGTCCAGAAATGTATTCAAAGATTGGAGATTTAATTTTTTTTAAGTCCTATTCCAGTCAGGTTGCACAGTTTAGGTCATGAGTGCCTTAATGTTGCCCTGGTGTTATAAAATCAAAAAGACATGCCCTGAAAGAATTTTGGAAGCTCCTATTTGACTTATACAGTCACTGCTCAAATAATTACTTTTAGGAATAAAACTATTGACACCTGTGGCTGGAATCCAAAAGAGCTTTCCCAATATTGCTTCTGAGTGCAGCCTCTTCCACAGTGTTAGATCCCTCTTTGGTGGGACCCTTCACTTTCAGGACCATTTTTTCAAAACATTGATAGCTGCTGTGGGAAGGGGAGCCTACGAAGTCCATTGCTTGTGTAGGAAGCCCCCACACTACCTGATGGAGCCAATTCCCCCCCTTTTTTTAAATGCTCAGGTGCTGCCCGTGTCTTCAGAGGACCTACAGGAGATCACAAATGATCCTGAGACGGTTGCTAGCCCCCTCCTCTGCCTCTCCCAGAATTCCAGCATCGACTTCCTTCAGCCTGTAAAAATTCAGCTCCCTCTGCCCCCAGGAGTCACAGGTAGGTTTGATCTAGAAATTCCCTCAGCAGAAGTGTTTTGACAGAACTGTTAATGCTTCCTTAGAATTACCACACCTGAATTTCACATGCTAGTTAAATTTGCAGAACGTTGGTACAATTAAATGCGCTTTCAAGCTGGACAGTTAATCTTCTGTTGAGGAAATTGGGTTGTGCAAGTATAGGGCACTATAGCACACTGAACTGCAAGGTGCTCTTGTTTATTCTGGGTCACGCCGCCCCAGTCATTTCACAATTTCACATGTTCCATTGATAATCCAGTGCCGAAGGCCTTCTGGCGGTTCCCTCATTACGAGAAGTGAGGTTACCGGGAACCAGGCGGAGGGCCTTCTCGGTAGTGGCACCCGCCCTGTGGAACGCCCTCCCTTCAGATGTGAAGGAAATAAGTAGCTATCTTATCTTTAAAAGACATCTGAAGGCAGCCCTGTTTAGGGAAGTTTTTAATATTTAATGCTGTATTGTTTTTAACACTCGATTGGAAGCCGCCTAGAGTGGCTGGGGAAACTCAGCCAGATGGGCAAGGTATAAATAATAAATTATTATTATTATTATTATTATTATTATTATTATTATTATTGGAACAAAACCTCATCCATCCTGATTATGCACTGAATATAGTTTGTCCTTGAGGTCTGTAGATAACAGCATATTTTTTTTGGTCCACAGGTCTGACCCTGGATCGCTCCAGGGTGCATCTGCTGCACAGTGACTGGAATGCTCAGAACTGGAATGACATCACCAGTCAGGTGGTGCTGGAGTTCACCCACCTCTATGCTTTGTTTGAAGTCACACACTTCTCCTGGTGAGTTGACCCAGGAGGCACACTTCATACATCTTCCTGGGCCAGCAAGAAGAGAAGGTTCCATCCCTTCCTGCCCTCCATACACATTATATATAGCATAAGAACTGGGAGCTCCACAAAGAAGAGACCATATTCATCCAGTTGTTTCCTCTTTCCTCTGAACAAGGGGTGGGAGTGGGTAGTCAACAGTAAGATAACTGTTTAGTATTCTTTGTTAAATGGTCCTCGGTTCCTGCTTCTCCACCAGGCAAGAAGGATCATATTGGGCTTATATGAGCCAGGCTGCAGATCTGATTCTGGTTCTTAGTGATTTCCTGCAGTGTATACTTGAACGTAGTCCAACTCAGGCTATTTTTGTCTTTCTAGAACATTTAGCAAAGAATATAGACACAGAGGAATCCAATCTTATAGGTACCAGGTGTGCTGGACAAAATTTATAGTATCATAATGGCTTGTTCATGTTGCTGATTCACTCAGACATGGAGAATGTGAGTTGATCACATGAAGGCGGGCTTTGTATCTGCAGGGAAGCAGTTGTGCTGATGCCTCATGCTTCACAGTAAACTCAAATGCACCATGGCACTTGATCCATCTGCTTTTAGATGCTTTGCTGCGGAATAGTAGATACTGGGATTGAGTTCAGAGTTGTGCTCAGGGTGAAGAAATTGCATATGCATTTCATCATGAACGCCGATCAGCACAGGCACATTCAACTCATCACGCTAAGTATTGTCTCTGAGTTGTACCTTGTGGAATGATCATGTTTTGTTTTGTATGTGTATTCAATAATGAGATTCACAGCTTCTTCCTTTTCCTCAATCACACATCATTTCCTTGCTTTTGGTAGGTATTTAAATAGGTGAATCAGATTGCCCCTACTGGGGCGGGGGGCGGGTCTGTTTTCTGTATCATCTGTTCAGTTTTCCTTTGACATAGAAGTACACTTGCACACCTCCATATGTTTCTTCTCGCATAGAGAAACAGAACTTTGCACTCATGCCACCCTCATTTGCAATATATGTGCTCACAAGCGAAAAAAACAAACAAATCAAAATGATTTTGCAAATCCCCACTCTTTCCCCCAGGTACTGGTTGTGGTGCACCACCAAGACCTATATCGGTGGCTTTGCCAAATATGTCTATAAAAGGTTGCGCATGTACCAGGTGAACTTCATAGCTCTGCAGAGGAAGAAAGATCCTGAGCAAGTCTTGCTGCAGTGTGTCCCAAAGCACAAGGTAAATTGTTCACTGTCCTGGTTTTGTGTGTGTACATGCGCATGCAGTAGTGCCCATCCGCTTGTGATCTGCAAGCATGAAATGCAGCCAAAAACTTATCTATGTTTAGAGCATCTCGTAACCCACCAAACTAAACACAGCCCTCTGGTCACCAGGGGATCAGTAAGTCGCCTGCTGTTGCTCTCTTCCTGGATTGCAAAAAAAAGAGGAGGGCACAAGTTGTGCAGGACTGGAGCAGAAGCTGTGCTCACTAGCATGAGCTATATAATACATGAAATCCAGAGAGACCTTTCTGGGTTTGAAGCGGGGTGGGTGGGAACCAGCTGGTTGTGAGTAGAGCCTTCTCCTATGAATACTTGAGATTGGCTTTGTGCATTCTTTTATGATGGGCTTTAGTTGAAGTAAGAGCAGCAAGCATGGCGAGAGCAGGAAACATTGGCTAGTGCAATCTATGGTTTGCTGCAACAGGGTGAGCGAGGCCAGCTTAGGTGGTCAGCTTGGCACGAGTCCTCATAATAGGGGTAACAGAAGCAAATAAAGCAGCAAGAATGGCTGGGGTAGTGCAGCAGAAGCTACCCTTTCAACACTGGGTGTCACTGCCGTTTGCAAAGGATGGGTGTGGCAGGGTGGTAGTGAGTTCAGGGTTTTATGGGTGCACTAGTGTGCCCAGTCTGGTACCCCTGCTGGTGTGCCCATGCAGCCCAGACCTTGGTACTGGCCTGGCAAGTGGGGTCAGGAGGATGGTACTGCAGCACCGCACCAGCTGCTCTTGCATTTACAAAGCTTCTCCCTCAGAAACCTTCATCCTCCCATTGAAACCGCACAAAGAGTAATGAAATGAATTGGCCCCGTGAACCCCCAAGATCTATTTCTTAAAAAATCTCTTCCTGGATGTCTTGTAGGTTGATCCTGTTTTGAAAAGGCTCCACGACAGATACCGAGGCCCTGAGCCATCGGACATGGTAGAGATGGTTGAAGGGGAGCAGTTCTTTGCAGCCTTTGAACGAGGCATCAGCATTGATGCAGGTGAAGTGCAGCAGAGCCCGCTTGTGTAAATACCCCTGAAGAGCAAAGGGACTTGGCCCTTGCCCACCATCCTCAAATCTGTTGACACAAAGGGGTCTTATGAAAGGAGGCTTTTTCAGGGCTCAGAAGTGATTGTGCAGCCACAAGCTTAAGTCAGACTTGCTTATAAATAATAATAGCAGTACCTTTTGATTTTTGTGCTGGCCACTGAATAGGGGAAGGCCCCTCCTTGGCTAGCATTGAGATGCTAATGTAAGATAAGACACCATGTTTTCCTGGCCTTTGCCTGTCAAAAGGGGTCTGCTCAGCAGGTGATATTCTCCTGCATTGGGACATAGTGGATGGTGGGAAATCCCCCAAACCAGTCAGTGAAGACAGATCATCTATCAGTGAGTATGTCCATGCAAAACCATTGATTTTCTCATTTTCGCCGGCCAATTAATGATGCAGAATCAGTGGGGGGAACTGGATTATCCCAGATCCTCATCTTGCCCACACACCCCAACAGGCCAACTTTGACAGGTGGGCAGGACCCCATTTGTCTTGTTGCCTCTTGATTTTTAGCCTTTTACAGCACTGTGGCTTAATGCAAACTGATGCTTTGCCTGCATTGCCTCCAACTTAACTCAGACCGCCCAGACTGCACTGACGGAAGAATTTCATTCAGCTTTTTCTCTCACTTGAAAAATGTGAAGGAAGTCTACATCACCTCTGAAGTGGACAGGAAAAGCAAATCTGTGAAAGGGCAGGTACATCAGTTTCTCCTTCTTGGCCCCAGCAAAGTTGCCCATGATATATTCACTTATAATACGCATCTTAATAAATGGACATATCTCTCATTCCTTTTCCTCATTGTCCTCATTCCTAATCATATGCCAGTTCATAAGCAGGGTTACTTATCTTCTCAGAGTCCTTGGCCACGATCCAAAACATGAGTGCACTTAAATCCTGCTGAAACAAATCAGAGTTAATTGCTCCAGTCCCACGTATTTCTCTGGATTGCACTTAAATGTTTGTGAAAGGTGCAGAATCCAGTCCCTAGCCCAGAATCTCAATTTTTTTTAAAAAAATGCAAAATGTTATAGAGAGAAATTTCAAAACATGCAAGCCCTATTTGCAAAAGGCTTCAGTGACTGATGGGGTCCAGGTAGGGTCTCCTGCCTAGGCTTGCCCAAACGCCTTCACTTTTCCAAGCATCAAAACTGTTATAAAACCTCAAATATTGGTGCCAAAATAAACCATGCAAATTTAGCTAGCTATATTTTCCAAGAAAGCTCTCTTAAGCAAGCTGAGAGATCATAAATTTTAGTACGTGTTGTGTAACTTGTTCCAAATAAGATCATAGGCATAAATTATATTTAGTTTCATCATTTTGTGCCTGGATAGGAACATAATCTTCTCTGGCATACAAATTCAATGGTTTTGGTGGGGCAGAGGAGGGCAAGTGGGGAAGATGCCAACTCTGGTTTACTGACTTCGAAGAACATAGCATGAATCCTCTGTAATCAGTGGAGGATTCACTTTATTGCCCTTCATATCTGTGCTAGGAGGAACAAGGGGAAATGGTGGAAGGACCCTGAGGGACAGGCAGGGAAGTAAAGATCACCCAAGGTGAGAGACTGGGAAAAGAGAGGAGAGCTCCCAGGCGTCGTTTCTGTGGCTGGCTGGGATTAAGAGTTACTTCGGATAGAGGGAAGATTCTGTATTTGGGCACCATTTTTGTATTTTAAATATCCTGCTGCTGATTTTCTCCTCCCTTATTTTTGTTATGCTGCAGCGGTTAAGAGAATCTGTATTGTATGTGGATCTATAGTCTATGATGTGTTTCCTATTATTATAATTGCATTTTTGTAACTTTTTGATCTTTTAAGGTTTCCTTTTACCGAGGTGCTGTTCCAGATGACATTCCTGAAGAGGTTACCAAGAGGAGGAAAGGCCCTGATTCCCATTGGCTAGCCACCTTGCCAATCAAGCTACCCGTAAGTTGCCTAAGATCCCTGGATCAGTCCCCAACATCTCCACATAGGGCTGAAAATGTCTCTTGCCTGAAGCCCTGGAGAGCCACTGCCAGACAATGGAGACAGCACTGAAGTAGATGGATCAATAGACTGACTCAATATATAGTAGCTTTCTATGTTCCTAAGTGGAGAGATAATTGTGGCAGGTTCGATTGCTGTGTTGCTGGTTTTTCTTGGCCCATGAATAATAGACATATGTGGTTTTTTTATTCTGTTTTGGCAGAAATTGAAATCCCAGGGGAAGGAGCAGCCTACAACCCCAAATGGCTTTTCTCTTCCCCCTCTGAATTTGGGGAATGCTGAAACTGGCTACTTGACCCAGGCCAACCTACTTGCCATTGCTGGCCGTGTTGGAGCTGATTGGCCAACGATTGGCTTAAACCTGGGTTTGTCTTACCAGGAAGTAGAGCAGATACGATACAATTACAGGTGAGTGAGGCTGAATCTAGCACTAAGGTGGCAAAAACACTGCCCAAACAGCCAAATAATGATGGAGCAGGCTCAGTAGTTGCAGAATATTGAGTATCAGTTGAGAAAGAAAAATGAAACACTGATTATTTTGACCGGAAGGCAGGGAGTCCTTGAGCTCCTTACAGCATAATATAACAGGAATGAGAAACTCCAGATGTTGGTGGTATTCAGCTCCAGCCAGTACAGCCAGTGGTCAGAGATGAAGGAAGTTGTTGTGTAGCAACATCCTGAAGAACTTTGCTAGCATATAGCAACAGCCTAGAGGGGAGGGTGTGACTGGCTGGCACCCTGAACAAGAGCACTCCAACACTTGGTAGCAGGTCTTAGATGCTTCTCATTTTTTTCTTGCAGAAGTTGTTTTGTCTCCCTCTCTCCAAACCTCAGAGAATGACTGGAAAACGAAAGCTGGGATTTGGAAAATATTGGGGTGGCTGGCAATAGATGGGTGGAGGCCAGGACTGAAAGAAGTGAGGGGCTGGAACTTTTGATGAGTGCAAAATCCAAAACCAGAATCCTTCTGGTCTTTAGACAATTATAGAAAATGTCTGTGAGCTTCCATGTCTCCTCCTCTCTCCCTGCCCCATAAGGACTGAAGCTTGTTTTTAAAACACGTGTGATTTCTCAGGTGGTGCTAAATTAGGCAGAAGAACCTGCAGCTTTGATAATGCCGACCTTTCTGTTTCTGTGTCCCCTGCTCTACGAAGCCAGTCGGTAGGCTTCTGGAGAAGTGCTTGGGTCGCTGCCTAATCTGAAATTTATTTGCTAATGAAACATGTCTTAGGATTTTATTGTTTTATGCTTTGTGTGTTTCAAACTATTGTAAGCTTTCTGGAGCAAATGAAAAGGCATATTGTAAATATTTCAATGAGACTTACCATTGTGTGCTGCGCCATCTGTATTTTCCAGAGACGACCTTGGTGCTCAGGTTCTGCATATGCTCTTCTCCTGGGCTCAGCAAAATGAAAAACACCCCGACTGTGTCGACAAGCTGATCAGCGCCATGAAGGAGAGTGGCCGCCAAGACATAGCAGATGAAATCACAGCCATCATTGCGCTGGGAAGGCAAAAGTACAGGGAGTCCATCAGGAGAGTGGGTCTAGACCAGGAGAGCAGCACCGAAGACTCTGCCATTGCCATGGTGTAGCTGCCGGCAAGAGGCCTCCATTGCCTTGCTGTGGCTTGCATGGGGCAGGCAGGAACCAGGCAAAGGACTGGCAGTGGATCTGTGAAGGAGCTGAGGCTGA
Organism: Podarcis filfolensis; assembly: GCF_964270895.1. Classification (NCBI taxonomy): domain Eukaryota; kingdom Metazoa; phylum Chordata; class Lepidosauria; order Squamata; family Lacertidae; genus Podarcis; species Podarcis filfolensis. The sequence continues at coordinate 60,336,150 of NC_139604.1, read as the reverse complement.
GGACTGTTGACAACATGCATCTAGCCCCAAGTACTAATGCTTGGTCTCTTGTCAAGCCCCCAGATGTTCTCACCCAGGGCTGCTAGCTTGAGAATGCCCTGCTGAACATTAATGACGCAGAGACATGCTGAGCCCTAAATGTTGCCAGTTTGGTGACTTATTTATTTCATGTCCACCACTACTCCTATAAGGGGGGAAAACCATCTGTGATCTGCTGTTAAATTCAAGATGGTTTCTGTGGGTGTCACCATGCCCTCAGACACCCTCCTTGGTTCTTGGCAAGGCCTCCTGCCCCTCCTAAATTGCATTCCGATTCTTCCATGGGGCTCAGCTATCTGGAAAACAGACGCTACCTCCTCCTTAGCTCTCCCCCACCCTGTATGCTTGTGGGCCCCACAATAGGGTGCTTGGCCTCCTTTTTTGCTTGGCCAATAGTTTGGTGTGTGTGTTGCCTGCTTTTTTGGGCTGGGTGTTGCCTACTTTGTCTCCATTTTTATTTTGTTTTTTGGGGGTGGCAATTGGTATTTTGCCTCATGTTTTGAGGGGGAGGTTTCCTGAGCATTGGTAGTTTTTCTTCTGTGGAATGGGTATTTTGTGGAACCCGTAGACGAAATCCCACGTTGTTCTAAGAAGCTTGTTTTCTCAGCACAAGCCCTTCCTCTTGACTGATGGGATCTCCTCTCTCCTCCCCTATCTGCTGTTTCTGGGGATTCTCCTTACCCAACTGGGCAGGGGCATGAGTAAGGAGAGGAAAGCCTCATTGTGCTAACAGGAGTCCTTGTGTGGGCTTCTGGGAGCAGGACCAGTTAGTTAAATCTGGCATCATGACATTTTCTTAGACTTCCAAATGCACCCCTTGGGTCCAGAAAGGTTGGAGGGCCTTGCTCAGAGAAGATTCTCTTGTATTCCCCCACAACATGCATGGCTTTAGATTTTATTTTAATAACTGAAGGATCATGGGATTTGGGAGTGGGAACCAGGAAAAGTGACATGTGCCTGCTATCTGCTATCAGACTTTACATCTGGTTCACTTGGGGAAGGACTCTGGGCCTACTACTTACGCTCCCAGTTGGGGGAACTGTTGCTATGCCTTGTTATTAACTGCCAGTTTCTTCTGGTCTCGGCTGCTATCTCTCAACCTAGCCTACCTCACAGGATTGTTGTGAGGATGAAATGCAAAAGCATTGAGCTGCTTGGAGGAAAAAGGCACGACACAAATGAAATAAAAACAAAATTCAAACCTTCACATTGTCACTGGTCGTAAGTGTGGGATGCATGGCTGTTTGAGGAGGATAGGTTTCAGCAACCCTCACCTCTCAGTACCTATGCCCTCTGGACCTTCAGGGACATGCTGCTGCTATGCTCAGTGTCAGGCTGGTAATAATAATAATAATATTAATAATAATAATAATATAATTTTTATTTATACCCTGCCCTCCCTGGCCAAGACCAGGCTCAGGGCGGCTAACATCAGGTATAAAAACAATGGATTAAAATACAACTTAAAAACAGGATTAAAATACAACTTAAAATGAAGCCTCATTTCAGTGGAAGCCCAGATCAAAAACTGTTGGGGGGAGAAAACGTAAAATCTTCACCAAGGCCAACTATCCAGACTGGTCCTACGTGGGCCAGAAAAAAGCCAGGGAAGTCCCCAAATAAGGGGTTCCATTACAGAAGGAAAAGGAAAGGGGGAGGGGATCAGGCTGATTCCAAGCCAAAGGCCAGGCGGAACAACTCTGTCTTACAGGCCCTGCGGAAAGAAATCAGATCCCGCAGGGCCCTGGTCTCATGAGACAGAGCGTTCCACCAGGCCGGAGCCAGTGTTGAAAAGGCCCTGGCCCCTGGTTGAGGCTAATCTGACTTCCTTAGGGCCCAGGACCTCTAGAGTGTTGCTATTTATGGACCTTAAGGTCCTCCGCAGGGCATACCAGGAGAGGCGGTCCCTTAGGTACGAGGGTCCTAGGCCGCGAAGGGCTTTAAAGGTCACAACCAGCACCTTAAACCTGACCCTGTACTCCATCGGGAGCCAGTGCAGCTGGAAAAGCACTGGGTGAATATGGTCCCGCCACGAGGACCCTGTAAGGAGCCTTGCCGCGGCATTCTGCACCCACTGGAGTTTCTGGGAAAACTTCAAGGGCAGCCCCACGTAGAGTGAGTTACAGTAATCAAGCCTGGAGGTGACCGTCCAATGGATCACTGTGGCCAGATCAGGGCGGGAAAGGTAAGGGACCAACTGTTTGATATGGCGGAGATGGAAAAATGCTGCCTTTGCTGTAGCTGCAACCTGCGCCTCCATGGAGAGGGAGGCGTCGAAGGTTACACCCAAACTCTTGACAGAAGCACTGGCACAAGTTGAGTCCCCGCAAGAGATGGGAGTTGGCCCCCCAATCCCATGCCGTCCCGACCCAGCCAGAGGACCTCTGTTGTCGAAGGGTTTAACTTCAACTGGCTCCCATGCAGCCATCCAGCCACAGCTTCCAGACATCTGGTCAGGGTGTCCGGGGCCGACTCAGGATGGCCGTCCATCAACAGATAAAGAGTTGGGTGTCATCAGCATATTGATGACAACCCAGCCCGAAACTCCGGACAATCTGGGCAAGGGGGCACATAAAGATGTTTAAAAGCATCGGGGAAAGGATTGCGCCCTGTGGCACTCCACACACCAAGGGGTGCCGCAACGACATCTCCTTCCCTAGTGCTACCCTCTGTTCCCAACCTGAGATAAAGGAACGCAGCCATTGTCGGACTGTGCCCTGAATCCCCTTGTCGGCAAGGCAAGTGGTCCAAAAGATCATGATCAACCATGCTGAAGGCTGCTGACAAGTCTAAAAGAATCAGCAGTCCCGACCCGCCTCGGTCCAGTTGTCTACGGAAACAGACGGTACAGACGGTCTCCCCAGCAGATCATAAGTTGGGCTATTTCTACTTCAGATACTTGAGACCCAAGGCATTCAGGGCTAAGTAAGTTAGCAAGACAACATTTAACTGGGCCCCAATAGCATATAGGCAGCCAACACAGTACAGTGGTACCTTGGTTCTCAAACGCCTTGGTACTCAAACAATTTGGAACCCAAACCCTGCAAACCTGGAAGTGTTCCGGTTTGCAAACTTTTTTCGGAAGCCGAACATGCTCCATTTTGAGTGTTATGCTTCTGATTTGAGTGCCACACTTCCGTTTTGAGTGTTATTCTGAGGTCTGTCAATTTTTGCTATTTATTTTGCATTTTTGTTTTTGCTGCTCTTTTTGTTTTGTTTTTTTGTGACTGTGTGGAACCCAGTTCAGCTCCTGATTGATTGATTGTGTGTCTGCAGTACATCGTTTATTGCTTTCATTTTATGGATCAGTGTTCTCGTTAGATAGTAAAATTCATGTTAAATTGCTGTTTTACGGATTGTTTTTAGAAGTCTGGAAGGAATTAATCCATTTTACATTACTTTCTATGGGAAAGTGCACCATGGTTTTGGAACACTTTGGTTTTGGAACGGACTTCCGGAACGGATAAAGTTTGAGAACCAAGGTACCACTGTACACTCAGAAGCAGTATTATGTGGTTCTGAATGTGGCAAACTGGGTCACTTGTTTACAACCCTACCAGCCGCATCCTGCAGCTTCCAGAACACTTTCCCAGGTAGTCTGGTGCTGACCACATTGCACCAATCTAGATCAGAGGTCACTGGAGCATGGGGTAACTGATCCTAACCTGTCCAGTCCGTAAATTACCATAAGTAGTGCACGAGAACTTAAATCACTTATATTAGCCATGTAAATTTTTAAAGTCCATAAACTGGGCTTGTAATGCAGCCTGATGTACACTAGGTGGAAGCAACACAGCTCCAGATTTTATACGTGCGAAGAAAATGGAACCTTGCCTGAGCCAGGCTGGTTTCTTGGCCAAGACAACCCCATCAATCAGTCTGCAATAAAGAACGTAAAGTATTTTAGCCCCAAGATAAGACCTGAGCAGATTAGACTCTTTCTCTCCTTCCTTTAACTCACAGGCTGAACTGTGCTTGGCAACTGCTTCTTGAAAAGCTATACCAAATTAAAGGGGGAGAGGAGAGGAGAATTAACCCTTTTGCTGCTGTAACCGATGAAGCTGTGGGAACAACATGCAAAAAAAACAAGTGTTGCAGCTTATTTTTAAAAGAGATCAGCAATACTTTATAGACCACAGTAAAATGTTTAAAAAATTAGGTGTTCGTGGTGCTTGAAACGGTAATGTTGCTCTGGTATGCATGTGTAAGATGAGTCGTCTTCAGTGTTTTTAGACATAAATTCACCTTTAACCCAAGCATGCACTTTGGGATCCATTTCTTTATCGCCCGCTGCATATTTGACCTGCCAGCTGAAAACCAGTGCTCTACCTAGATCAACTAGTGCAACTCCTCGCTCTGTGCAGGAAACTCGGCACTAGAGACACCCCCAAAGGTGAGTGGGGAGGTTTTATCACCCCCTCCCCATGGTACTTAGACCTCCTATGCAATGAGCCACAGGTGGCTCTCAGCTTTTCTCAATGTGCAAAATGGGGAAGAAGAAAAGACGGAGAGAGGAATTGAAAGAAAATGCCCTTGAACACAAGGCTTTTGAGGAAAGCATTCCTCAGTATAAAAGCCAATACAAAATGGGTCCACTGCATGTTTTTCTTGTTCTACATTGATACTGACAGCGTGCTGTAGATTCCAGGGAATCCACTGCCCTGATATGGGTTTGTGTGGAAGTCTGGTATTCTCCTGCATTGATGATCTTAAGCACAGTTGCTGGTCACATTATTTAAATCATGAAATTTGTTGCATCTTTTTGTATGGAATTGTATGTTAGTATGCAGTCTGTTTCTCTTACTCTTGTCTAAAGAAGGGGAAAAAATAATTCATTTTTGTTTTGAGCAGGAAACCTTGGTAACAGCCTGATGTTGGCTGAACATGAATTATTCCGTTACATAATTTTTTAAAACCCAGATAAAAAGAGATGTGAAACTTCTTTCCTACAGGCAGCTATCTGAGTTAGCTGCTTTTAGCAGCATGGGCTGCAGTCCTAATCCCACTAACCTGGGAGTAAACTCAATTGAATTCAATAGGATTTCCTTTTAAAAAAATAAATCCCAAAAAATTTGATAACAACATTTTACATTCCATTCTATATCAAATTCATCTTGTTTGACTTCCTCTCCGCCCCCCGCCCTTGCTTCCAAATTCAATCAGTCATAATCTTGCATATCATTATTTTTCCTCTAAGTTTCAAACCTTATTAATAAATAAATTGTTCAAATTTATCCCGTCATAAATGTTACAACAACCCTGCTAATGTTTTAACATATTTACAGTGTTCTTTAACATATTCTATAAATTTGATTCAATCTTGTGTAAATTTCTTCTCGTCTTGTTGCCTGATCTTCACAGTAAGTTTTGCCATTTTGGCATAGTATCTTCTTCGTTATCCATTCTTGCTTCGTCGGTGTACCTTCTTTCCATTTTTGGGCAAACAACATTCTAGCGGCCGTGGTAGCATACATAAACAGTCTCTTTAGAGTCCTTGATATCTCTTCCCCCACTATTCCGAGCAAAAAGGTTTCTGGTTTTTTATGAAAGGTTATCTTAAACATTTTTAACTCATTATAAATCATTTCCCATAAGTCTTTTGCCCTTCTACAAGTCCACCACATATGCATAACGGTACCATCATTATCTTTACATTTCTAACATGTTTTGGTGCAATTTTTATACATCTTTGCAATCTTAACTAGGGTTAGGTACCAATGGTACATCATTTTCTTATAGTTTTCCTTTAACGAACTACATGCAGTAAATTTTAGATCCTTCTTCCACAGCTTTCCCATGACCCGAGTGGGACATTATGTCCTTGAGTGGGATATTATTGCCCATTTTACCATTACATCTTTAACTTGTTCATCTTTTGTTTCCCATTCCTACAGTAGTTTATACATTTTTGTTAATATTTTTTCATTATTTTCCAACAAATCTTTTTCAAACCTTGAGAATTCCTTCCGAAAGCTGAATTCAATAGGAATAGCACTACTCCTTCTGAGTAGTGCTGGGGAAGAAATTCAATTCAGTTCCTGTTGTAAGGTGAACCCACTGAATCCATACTTTCCAAAGCAAGACAAGAACAAAAATGCAGCCATCCTTCTAAAAGCACACTTTTCTGAATTTTGCAGTGTAGTTCCCCAATCAATATGCTCAAAAAATGCACATGCAGCAGTAAAGAATTGGGATGCAACCCATATAACAATATTGTGGGTTCCTAGGAAGCAAAACATTGCCCTATTCCCTGTTTAGAAGGCTATCCCTTACAGCCACACTGCTTCCTGCTTCACACAACAGAATGGTTCTCAAGCTACTGAACTAGAATACAAAACTAGTGTCACTGTTGTGGTAAGGGAGGAGGGAGGGGTCCCCCACCCCATTCTCTTCAAAAATAATTGCCAAGCACAGTTGAAAAGCGCTTTCCTACATGACTTGAAATGTGATTTATCACCTGCAAACAGCAATGTTCTTACTGTACCAGTGAGAGCTGCAGGTGTAAGAGCAGAGTCAGCAGTGTGGTGGTGCTAGGAAAGAGGTTTGATTCTTCTAACTCTAAACAATGTTCTCTTATGGTCAAAGAGCATTAATTTTTGCCTGCACATATATCTGTCAAGGATGTGATACATGCAAGCTAATTGGCTAATAGCCCGTTGCTTCATTATGGGGGGAAATTGGTGAAGTGTAACAGTGTGCCCTGATTTCAAAGAAATTGCCTCACACTTTGATGTAGTATGGCCTATCTGCTCCTATTGCTGTGCAATCATTAATGTACCCACATTGCTTTCTGCTGAGTGGTTTTTCTCTGCATTTTCAAAATGTGTATTCCTATTGTGAGCCTCATCCTACTTTTCCTACTCAAGCTCTTCTTGTCCCTTGCACTGTGCAAAATAATTCATTATTGTCTTCCCTGTTTGTTGTTGTTGTTTAGTCGTTTAGTCTTGTCCGACTCTTCGTGACCCCATGGACCAGAGCACACCAGGCACTCCTGTCTTCCACTGCCTCCCGCAGGTTTTTTTTTAAATAATATTTATTAAAGGCTTAAAGATTACAGGAAAAAAGAAGAATGAAAAAATGAAAAATTAAATACATAAGAAAAAAAGCAAAAAACAATACAGTAAAACAGAAAAAAGAAAAACAAAAGCATTTAAAAACACATCCAATATTTCCATATCTTTATCTTTCATTTACTTGTTTCAGCAAATCCTTTCCATCTTACTCAATTTTTGTTCCATAATTTATCTTAACCCAATCTAACCTTAAATTTTCCACTTTGACCCATTAACAATCTATTTTTACTTAATTCTTTATAACCTTTCCGCTAAAGCCATGTAACTTCATTCCAGCATCCTTCTAACATTCCTTAATTTTACAAAAAAAAAAAAAAAATTCCTTCCAGTAGCACCTTAAAGACCAACTAAGTTAGTTCTTGTTATGAGCTTTCTTGTGCATGCACACTTCTTCAGATACTGAAGAAGTGTGCATGCACACGAAAGCTCATACCAAGAACTAACTTAGTTGGTCTTTAAGGTGCTACAGGAAGGAAAAAAAAATTTTTGTTTTGACTATGGCAGACCAACACGGCTACCTATCTGTAACTTAATTTTACAGTATTTCTGTAAATAAACTTTAAATTTTTTCCAATCTTCTTCCACCGACTCTTCTCCCTGGTCTCGGATTCTGCCAGTCATTTCCCACTGCCTCCCGCAGTTTGGTCAAACTCATGTTGGTAGCTTCGAGAACACTGTCCAACCATCTCATCCTCTGTCGTCCCCTTCTCCTTGTGCCCTCCATCTTTCCCAACATCAGGGTCTTTTCCAGGGAGTCTTCCCTGTTTATTCATCTTAAATATCCCCCCTCCAAAATCTATCTGCAAAACAGTTTCGCGTCTCAAAATCTCTCTGCTGAATTATCTAATGTAAATCCTAGGCAGTGAGCAAGGCTAAAGTTTTGTCTTCACTAAAAAGAAAATGCCCACATTCTTAAAAACAAACAGAATAATTCTTTATACATTGTTTTCAGAGGGAGGGAGGAAAAGCCCCATAGGCAGTATTATTTAATAGTTGGAGCTGCCAAGGACGATGTTTCATGGCAGGATGATAACTCATTAGGAGAGAATGCTGATGACACAGAATACTATTGCAGGAATATCTCTTATTTTTATAGCTCTGCCTCCTGATCCTTACTCTTTCACCCTTTTTGAATATCAAAGCAGCCAAAATATTTGCTCCTCTTCCTCATTTAAGTGTGCAGGCATACATGGCACCTGACAGCTGTTCAAGTAACTGTCATACATGCTGCCCTGACCAGTCTAGCTTCTGTGTGAAAGAGGAAGTGGGTCTCTTTGAATGGCTTCCTTTCAAGCAAAAAGGCAGTTTCCAAGCTGGAGCCTGTATGCCTTTGATATTTGCTTTAAAATTATTCCCCTCCCCTTCTTCTTGCTTGCCCTCAGACTAATTTTGCAGACTAATGATGGAGACAAATGAGATTATGGTAGTGTGCACACTATAGACCTTTAAAGCATTCAAAACTCATTTTTCCACTCAAAGAATTCTGGGCACTGTGGTTTGCTAAGGGTTCTGGGAATTGTAACCCTGTGAGGAGTAAACTACAGTGCCCAGAATTCTTTCAGTGGAAAAATGTGCTTCAAACACACTTTAAAGGTATAGTGCATGCACAGCCTAAGTGAATATTAACATATATTTGTGCCTTCCCATCAATCTAAAACAGCAAGACGAATGAAAAGCAAACTAGTCTTTCTTTTTGGAAATTGTCCATATGCAAAATAGCACTGTTGTCCTGCCCCACATTCTTCAGAAGCCCAGGAGCTTTCCGGATGCTGCAATTTGTCCAGGTAATATTGTACATGACTGAACAATCTAGACATCTGTGTTCTCTATCTGCTCTCAAACTGCTAACACAAGTTCCTAGAAAACCACAACTGCCGTCTCAGGAAGTGGGACTGTGGAAGTTGGCTGTGCTTTGATGACACAGGCGCTTGGTGGATGGCACGTCACATGGTGAAGCAGTGGTGCCTCCCTTGCCCGATCCATGCTGCAGAAAACTGAGTTACACAGTGTGTTCGTTTCCACTAGAAATGTTATGCCCAAGAGGCCAGTTTGAGATGCTGTGTATATGTTAGGGGTAATGGAAGTTGAGTTGTTATAAAGTGCCTAACAATTGACCATTGTACATGTTAACTAAGTTGCATGGAGAATGTGTGCATCACCTGTCCATGAAGAGTGAATTGTGCACATTTCCCAGTCAATATGCACAATATCCAATAAGTACTGGGGAATGTGCATATTTCTACTAGCCAATATGCATAAGCCCCAACAAGTGCTGGGGTACGTGAGTATCTTGAGTGAATTTTGTACATTCTTTTGCCAATATGCATAATCGCCAATGTGCGTATCTCCAATGCATTTTATGCACTTTCTGAGCAATATGCACATTCTCTGGGCAATATGCATAGTTGCCAAGAAACACATCCTTGTTTTCTCTCTTTAGTTCAGAAGTGTGCAATCTGTGCATGCACACACACAATCTCAGCTGTGGGCATAAGATGGTTATCTAGGGGGGGAAAGGCAGTCTTGAGAGTGGGGTATTTAGGCTGAATCCTGACTTCACTTACCTGGGAGTAAGCCCCATTTAATTAATTAGGAGGATTTACTTCTGAGTATACATAGATTGCCTTCTAACTGACCTTTAGATTCTCCAGGATCCCAGGTAACTGATTGATGCACACAGACTAATCTTATGCATAAAGTTATTTCCACTGATTTCAAGGGGACTTGCTCCCAAATGAGTGCCCATATGATTGTAGGCTTATTCCCTACCTTTTTGCAAACAACGTCTTATTTTCTTAATACGTTGGTAGCAAGGGGGAAACCAAAAGAATTCCGAAAAATAAGGGCGATCTTTATGCAAAGCGTCGATTAGGAAGCCCAAAGTTTCTCCCTAACTTTGCTTTCCCCCGCCCCCTCGGCGAGATTTTTTATTTCTCTCGTGTGTGATTTTCGCAGGCTGCGAAATCTGACCTCATCCGCAAACGGGCGTGTCGTGACGTCAGCGGGCGGCCCCCTCCCGCTTCTGACAGCAGCAAGCAGCAGCAAGCAGCGCTGGACCGGTGATGGGAGGAGTGAGTAGTGTACTAAGTCGGGGAGAGTTTTGACGCGGGCGCTTTCACGTGAGCCCTCCTGGGGCTGGAAACTATTGTGCGGAGCCCAGAGAGAGAGTGGCAGCAAGCGGGGAAAGTGGCTGCCATTGCGCGCAGCAGCCAGAGGCGGCGGTGCCGAGCTGGTGCTGGGAAAGAAACTGCACGGACATCCTGGTTTGTACCACTTAAAGGAACAGCCAGAGAGTCGAGGGAGGGAAAGAGCGAGCGAGCGAGGGAGCAGCCAGCCAGCCATAGACTCAGCCAGATCGGTGCTTTCCCGGCTGTTTCCCGACAGAGGCGGAGCGCCCGTACGGCTCGGTGAGTGCCCTTGGTTCCTTTTCGCCCCCTTCCCTTGCCGCTCTGGGATGCCAGATGGGCTGTGGGGATGTGGGGAGCGTCATCTGCCCCACGCTTCCTCACAAGCTTCCTCGCTCCAGCCCCAAGGGCGGGCGGGCGGATGAGCGCCTGGAATTGCTCCGCTGAGCGTTATTGGGAATGGTTTGCCAATGCAGCCGGGGTTGCAACCCTTCTCCGCCCTCCGTCCCTCCCTCCGTTGCATGGTGAGCTGGCGCGGCGCGGCCGGTTGCAACCCGGCAGGGATTAGCCTCCCACCTAGTGCGCGCGTGTCCTTTCCTCCTGCTCAAATGCAGAGCGAAACGGCAGGATTAAAGCCGCGGCGCCCGCAGGGAACTCCGCCGCGGACACCGAGCGGCGCGAGGAGGGCGTCTTCTCGGCCAACTCCACCCGGGAGATCCTGCTCTTCCTTCCTCCCTCCATCTCCAACCCCCCACCCCCGAGGGAGTAGGGATCTGTTGCATCATGCCCCCTTTATCTTTACTACATCTCCACCCTTTCCCTTGGAGCAGCCGGAAAGTTTGACTGGAGCCCAGCGTCCTCCTCAGCCATATGGGGAGCCCCGCTGCACCCCTCGGGAGCGTGGCCACGAACCCCTTCCTGTATCCTCCCCGTATCTGGCTGCGTTGCCTAGCCTGACATTAGAGCACTGGGGCGGCTGGGAAGTGCCCGGAGCTCAATACTGAAGCGTTGGGGGCGTGTGAGGTCAATAGGGGGGAAGAAGAGGGCAGTTGCTCTGCGCGTGTCTGGGATGCTCCGCGCTCTGGTCCTGCGTGGGCTTAACTTTTCCCTCAGCCCCGCCGCGGGGCTCCCTCTCGAGGCCACGCGCCAAAGCGGCCGCGTGACCTTTTCACCTGCTCGCCCCTCAGCCTCAGCTTGGCTTCCGATAGCGCGACCTTTGACTTAGCGTTTGAGGGGTGCTCCTTTATGAATGCTGCCAGTGACCCTGGGAACTTCGTGGCGGAAACAAAGTAATACCACCTTGCTGCTGCTGCTGCTGCTGCTGCTGCTGTTTCAACCCCGTGAAAATGCAGGGACTCTTGTGGCCCTCTCCTCTCCTTGGGTGGCTTAAAGTGTTTTTAAGCATCTTGGTGCCCAGCGGTTTGATGTGGATACTGGACTGGGCAAATGCCTTCTAGATTCCCACTCCCCTTGCAGAAGCAGTGCCTGCCCTCCAACCTGGTTCTCCAGCAGGGCAGCCTCTTGTTGTGCTGCCTCCTACATGCTGGAAGCAGCGTGGCAGATTCTCAGGCCAAAGTCTCCACCTCCTCTGAGGGAGACGGCAGCCTTAGCCTGCCAGCACCAATCAAGCTGCATGAAGCTTGTCTCTCTCTCTCTCTCTCTCTCTCTCTCTCTCTCTCTCTCTCTCTCTCTTTGTGTGTGTGTGTGTGTATATGTGTGTATCTGTCTATCCATGTGTGTATCTATCTATGTATACACACACACACACATTTTTTTTTAAAAAAATAATATTTATTAAGGTTTTGGAAGATTACAAAATTGGAAAAAAAAGAAAAGAGAAAAAATGCAAAAACACAGAAAAGTAAAAACAATTAAGACAGGGGGAAAAAAACAAATCAATCCTTCCATCACTTATCTTTCATTTGCTTATTTCCTTGACCTCCTTACACCTCCCTTTTTTGTATTCTAGTTCAGTTAGCTATTTCAGCAAATCCTTTCCCTCTTTATTTTTATCCTAATAATTTATCTTAATATGATGTAACTCTACATTCTCACCAATTAACAATCTATTTTTTCTTAATCTTTTATAACATTTCTGCTAAAACCACGTAACTTCATTCCAACATCCTTCTAACATTCCAGCTGATGTACAGAATCAGAGGTGACCACAGTATGTTGACAAAGGACAAATTTGTCATCGTCGACAAATCTCCACATATCCTGAAGGACTGAATCTGCTCACTTAGCTTGATTTCAGCGCTATAGGCCTGAGTGGTTTGTAACTGATCTCCCTGTCAGTATATAAAAATGGTGTGAGCCTTGTGGTAGGTTAACTCCGAATATTAAGGCAGGATTGTGCACAGGGTCTCAGACTCATCATCCAAAGCTTTTGCTGGGATTCACTGATAAAGGCTCCTTTTCCTAGTCTGCTGCTTGTGAAAAGAGTATTGCCGCCCTAAGCAGCACTTGGGTTCAGCCACAGGGTTCAGCTGCCTTCCATCCTATCCAAATGGGCATTCTCAGGGTGATTTTCCAAAAATGTGTCCATGAAAAACAGGCCTCTGAAAGCTATGCAATATGTTTGCTTTGGTGTGTGTGTGTGTGTGTGTGTGTGTGTGTGTGTTTGTTTGTTTGTTTTAAATTTGCTTACATTTTCTAGCATAGGCTTGGCACTGGATTACCATGCTGGAGATTAGAATTTGATCTTCACTCTGCAGCTCCTCTGCCATATATGACCTTGGGTCTCCCATCTGATTGGGTGTTGCCATTCTCTTGGCTTGCTTTGATTTGAGCTCCTGCAGCACCTAGCACAAAAAGAGGTTGGTCAATTATCTGGCTTCTGCTCAGCCGTGGGGTAGCTGCAGTGAATGTGATGCTCAGAGACTTTGTAGACAGATGGCTGGGTTTTTAGTTATAATTTTTAAACAAGGCAGTATCCTTGCCATAGGCCATTCATTAAAATGAAGCAATGAATAATACATAAGTCGCCACATCTTTCTTAGAGAGGGGCCTGATGTGATGAACTCATTTCTCTAGCTTTATGCTTTCCTTATCAACTTATCTTGGCAGCATAGAAAAGAAAACACACATATAAGCTTCCTAATATAGTTGTTCAAAAGAAAATCAATTTATGCATTTATTCCATTTATTTAACATTGTCTGTCCTGCACAGAGCTTTGAGTGGCGTATTTGGGAGTCATTCCACACACCCCTTCCATATTTTATCCATGCAGCAGCCCTTTGAGATAGGTTAGGGTGAAATGGTAACTTATCCAAGGTCACTAACTGATTATGATGGCTGAGTGGGGATTTGAATTCAGGTCTTTCTAATCTGTATCTGGCATTGTGGCCCAGGTTTCTTCCTCTGAGCTGTTGAGCCACTTCCATGTTTCTAGCCATGTATTTCTTCCTCCTTTAGGATTATTACCCCATAAACACCAAGAAATACAGCTTCCTCCACTGGTTTCTCTCTGGGCTGAAAAAAGTGTAGCCCACTGAATTTAGTTCTATGCTGTATCTGTTAATATATGAAACTTTGAAAGTTCAATGTACAGTAAGACTAGGGAGACGTGCATGTGTTTTTACAAAAACAAACCACTGCTACTTGAAGATCCCATGAATCTGTGTAATCCAGTGAAGGAAATGGTTTGTGTACATCTGGGTTTCCAGTGTATGCCCAAGCATAGGCTTCCTAGGTGTGATTGTTGGTAGGCTACTATCCCTTGGTCCCAATTTCTCATCTGCGAAATGTAAATAACAGCAACCTTCGCCTCTCAGGACTGCAGAAGAACTAAATATTCAAGACCATAAAGCAGGGTCACCTGCTGCTGCTGGACTACAACTCCCGTCATCCCTAGCTAGCAGGAGCAGTGGTCAGGGATGATGGGAATTGTAGTCCAAAAACAGCTGGGGATCCAAGTTTGGGAAACCATGCTGCACAGTATTTCCCATGCTGCCACCACAATCCTAAATATGCTGTTCTTTGCATTAATGGAGAAAGTGTGCTAAGGAACAAGGTGCTGTATGAATACTGTAGTTACTAATAGATCTGAACCAGCATAATCAAACAGAGAGTAGGGATCAATCTAGACATTGTTTTACTTATTTGAAAAATGCTTTCCTAAGGCAACCCCCCCCCAAGGCAACCACACACAAAGCAAAGACGGTAAAGTTAATTACAAATGTGATTGCTCCAATGGGAAAGTTCATTTGCTTGCAAATCCTGGGATTTTGTGCAATACTGGCCTTCTATACATAATCACTAAAGGAGAACTCTGACTTCAAACTCTCTTAAAAGTTGGGTACATGCAGTTAGAGTGTGCAGAGGCACTGATTTTGAGATATGTGTGGTGGGTTTTTCCAAAGTACATTAGTTTATATAATCCCTTTTCCTGGAGAGCACTGCACAATATTGCACTTTAAAGGAGGCCAAGCAAAGGGGGGATGTTTGAGCTGAAAAATGAAAAAGCTAAGTAAGAACCATGGTACAGAACTGCAAATAAAATAAAGTAAAATAAAATAAAAAATAAAACAAACTATTGAAACCAAGAATGCACAGCATGGCTGAAATTGCAGATGCTACCAAATGTCAAATAAAATGCAGGCTGTAGTGGTATTGGATAAATAGCACTTTGATGAGGGAATTGTCCTAAGTAAATGGCATTTAATTTAAGCACTAGTCATAGATGATAAGATGCTGTGTGCATTAAAAGAGGATTAGGTAAATCAACGGAGAACCAAAAGGTCTACCAGAAGGGGGAAGCCCCCCTCCTCTGCACCCAGTTTTGAAATGATGCAGGTTGCTGTTGCAGGAGGGACAGAGCTCTCCACCTCTTCTCTACCAAACTGCCAACGGGCTGGCAACATAGGCAGGCCTATTTACCAGGCTTTATTAATAGAGCTCCATTTTGACCTTGATATCAGGCTACATCTTCACATACAGCAGAATGAGGTGGGAATGAGATGGTAGAATGGGCTGTGCTATGTCAGATTGTATGTGGCGAAATCACGCTATGAATGTTCCCCTATGTCAAATTCCCCTGCAAATAGAAGGCTAGCATGGCAGGGAGAGGGTTGGGCTTGAATCTTCCTCCCTAAGCTGCTATTTTTTAATATTTGCAAGGAGATTTCTATGGTTTTTAAGATTCAGTATTTTATTTATTTACAGCACTCATATCCCACCCCCTCCTCTAAGGAGCTCAAGGTGACATGCATGGTTCGTTGCCTTCCTTCCCATTTTATCCATGTCAGGGAGGTTAGGCTGAATGACTGTGACTGGCCCAGGGTCACCTAGTGAGTTTCATGGTTGAGTGAAGATTTGAACCCGGGTCCTAGTCCAACACACTAAGCACTACAGCACCACTGGCTTTTCACCACTATATTCCACTACTGCAAGTATAGAGGTACCTTGGTTTACAAACTTAATCCGTTCTGGAAGTCCGTTCTTAAACCAAAGCATTCTTTCCCATAGCAGCGTGGGATTCAGTTTACAAATGGCACACACTCAACAGGAAGCCGAACATGTTCTGCTTCCAAGGCAAAATTCACAAACCAAAACACCTACTTCCGGGTTTGCAGCGTTCTTAATCCAAGTTGTTCATAAATTAAGCTGTTCTTAAAACAAGGTACCACTGTAGTCTGAAGTGGTCCTGTCTATTCTGCCTCTAGACTCCACCACCTCATTTGTCCATATATCTAGACCCAACCTTAACATATTTCAGGCAAGATGAATGATAGACCATTCATACAATAATTTTGCCTCCCAGTTTCGCACCGTCCTTCTATCCAGAGAATTGATTGCCAAAGTATTAAGTAAAAGCAGATGCCTCTCCATAATGCAAGCAAGCAGACATGCTGGAATGCTGTTTAATCATGCAAATTAATACCATTGGATTAGATCAGGCATGGCCAAACTTGGCCCTTCAGATGTTTTGGAACTACAACTCCCATAATCCCTAGCTAACAGGACCAGTGGTCAGGGATGATGGAAATTGTAGTCCCAAAACATCTGGAGGGCCAAGTATGTCCATGCCTGGATTAGATGTTGATGAGGTGTACATAGATTTCAGGGGAAGCTACACAGTTGCTGTAAAGGCATTACAGTTTTTTCAAAGCCCCACCCCGAACATGCAGATTCCTTGATTTTATTTAGTTCCTTGTAACGTGCTCCTTTATGTTGCAGTGTTGATGTGCTATTGATTTGGCGGAGTACATTTGGTAACTCTTTCTTTTTTAATACTAGCATTTTACTGCAGCGTTAGGCTGCCACAGGAAGTGCACATTGAGGGCAGCATATACAGTTCACTTCACACAGTCATGTGAGATGTGGGTGTATAAGAAAGAGGAGAAAACTGTTTTAAGGGCACCCAGGGAACTTTATGACTGAATGAGCATTTGAACTCCGGTCTCCCCCACCTAAC
Source organism: Podarcis filfolensis (assembly GCF_964270895.1). NCBI lineage: Eukaryota > Metazoa > Chordata > Lepidosauria > Squamata > Lacertidae > Podarcis > Podarcis filfolensis. The sequence continues at coordinate 60,319,494 of NC_139604.1, read as the reverse complement.
ACCCTAACCACCATATCCCTTTACGCTAAGAACAAAGCCCTATGGAAGCGATAGACAACCTGTGGCCCTCTGGCCCCAGCCAGCATGGTCAGTGGTCAGGGATGATGGGAATTGTGGTTCATTAGAACTTGGAAGACCACAGGTTTCATAGCCCGCCCTTGTGGTCTGCTATCCTAGTCTAAGAGACAGAAGGAGGGGAGGATGACACAGTACTAGTACAAAATTATCAGCATGGCTTTGCATCAGAGTTACACTGGTGCAGCACTTGGGACCAATGGACCTGTGTTAAATGATGCCGCTGCGCCATCATGAGTGGCTCTAGATGAGTCAGATGTGGGTATAAACAGCAGGAGGGGATTGAAGGGGGTGGGCTATACTTGTGCTTTTCTATGTGGATCATACAGCAAATTAAAAACAGGGCAGATTACAACCACAGGAACAGGGTGGGCTTTGAAAACACACATCTCAGGTGTCAAAGGCCAGGGTAAAGAGGTGCGTCTTCAGCACACATGCAGGCCCCCCACTCACAATTTGCAAGGAGAGAGAGAGAGATCAAAATATTTCAGATAGGTTTCTTGACCTGCCAAACAATACTGATGGGCTTTGTAAGGTTAATCAGAAACCTAAAAACAAAATAAAACAAATCAAAACAAAAGAACAAACAAACGAAACACCCACCACTTATAAAAAACAAATAAAGGTGGGGAGGGAAGTTGGGAGGATATGGGGTTATATCCAACTAGATTCTTTTCCAAGTACACTCATAAAAATTAATGGACCTTAAATTTGCCATGCCCATTAATTTCAGTGGATCTACCAAAATAGGCTACAACTGATACCCTGATTCTGATAATATTGCATGAACTTCCATCTCTTTTCAAGTTGGTACACCAAAGATTCTGTTCCCTTTTACAGACATGGAAGAGGGAGATGATCTTTTGTCCCCTTTCAATTACTTATATAACATTTCAGCATTACTACAGAAGAAACGTGCTAGACGGTAATGAGTAAAGGTATCTACTTTTTATAACCAAGCTCACAAATTTATGTACATCACTTCAATTTTCAGCTTGCTGGAAAGATCTGTTGGAGTAGTTAAGGGTTGGGGAATCTGTGGCTTGTAGATCAGGACTGCTCAAACTTTCCATCCCCATGGCCCACTTGAGACAGCTGAGGCCAACCAGTCATAAAAGGTTGGGGCAGAGCCAGACACAAAATGGTGACAGTTTTTGGCATAATTGATTGACAGTTACTGACATCACTTTCTACCGATGTCTTATCCATTCTTTGCCATCATTTGCCATCCATCATTTTCCTTGTGGCAATGAGTTCCATGGTTCTACTTTCACCAAGCAGAGTGCAGACATTGACTCAGATGTAGTTACCCGATTTTAGGCAGAATTTGCTGATCCAGAGGCTGCTACCACATATGCCACCCTTCACCAAACAGATGCCCCCCAGCTGTTTTGGACTAAAACTCCCATCAGACCAGCTAGCACAGCTGTGTTGGATGAGACTGATGGGAGTTGTAGCCCAAAACAGCTGGAGGGCACCAGCTTGGTGAAGGTTGGTATATGCACAAGCATCTTGGATTGAGTTAAAGGCCTGAGGGCTTTTACATTTTGCATTTTGATTCATTTTAATATCTCAGATTAGAGCAATGACATTTCATACTGAGTCATGACATCCTCTTTAATCATTCTGTTTTTGGTGGGTGCTTCTGCCTCTCCAGAAACAGCTCCATATGGCTGTGTGATGATGATTCATCCCAAGCTTCTGTCTAGCAGGATTCTGTGCATCCTGCATCTGTGAATCTAGCTGTGGTGTGTTTATCACGAATTCTTTGCTCCAATTCTCCATATATCATTTGGCTTTAAAGGAAAAGAAGAAAAAGGGGGAAGCACCCACTATCTCCTTCGGATATTACTTTTTAGGCAGAGCAGTCCTATATCCCATTTATGTTTGTCCCAAACTTCCTAGTGTTTTTCATTCTCTCTCTCTCTTTGCCTGTCATTTCCTTGATTCTCGATGTCATGGTATGCAACTGAAAAGTAGCTCTCTGTTCTCACAAGTTTCTACTGCAGTAAACAAACAGTTCTTTAATATGTCTGTGCACCGATTCTTCTCTGGTAGAGATCCTGAAGGATCTCTGTGTATACTTTCTGGAACTGTTATAATTCTCACTTCTGTTGTCATCTCTAAAGTTGAGAAGACAAAACACATTCCCACTAAATAGTATGCGAATTTAGTAGCAGAGAATTGAGGCCAGAGCCAGATTTACCTATGAAACCATTATTTCTTGTCACAGGTTATATAACCACCTACATTTCCCCACCTCTCGGTCTCTAATGCCTAGCCATAGTTCACAACCCAAGCCATGGTTAGAAATTCCAAATGTACAAGAGGCAAACCATGGCTTATAGGTCATTTTCTTGTCATTTTCTGTTTTCTGTACACTCAGAATTCTGCTTTAATAAGTTCACTCTTGTCTCCATGGTGTAGCTTCTCTTAAGAAGGAGCTATGGCCATAACTATGGTATGTCAATTTAAACACTTGACACAAACCATTATTTGCAAGCAAACTTCATAACCTTGTTTTAGATTCTAGTTTGTTTTTGCTGGCTGTTTATAAACAATGGTCCATTAGTTCAGGCACTGCACCAAACTTCCTTAATCCTGGTTTGGCACGATGTCTGAATTTATCCATGCAAATGAGTTGTCGTTCAGAGAAGAACCATATAAATTAACAACATGTTTGAATTGGTTCAGATGCAATATTTCCAGCTTAATAAATAATAATTTATTAAACCAGGAATTAGCATGGGTCATTTACACTGTACACTGCCTTCAGTGCTTTGGCCCTGGCTTCTTTAAACCACAGCTCCTATTGAAAGCACAGTTTCCATTATGTCCAAAACAGGATTTCTTTTTCATTTTTAAATGTCAGTTGGCTAAATAGGACAGGAAGCCATTGTCTGAACCTGGTTCCAGGTCACAGAAGGATGTGAAGAAGGCCCATTCTTCATTCCCAGCTTAATAAACCATGGTTTATTAAGTCAGTAATGTTATGTCCTAACCAGCAGCCCATGTGTTTCAGGGCCCACTAGAGAGATGCTCTTGTTGCCAGTATATCAGATAATGATTCAGAAATGCTTGCCTTGGGGCAAATTCTATGTCTCACTGATTGTTGTTTACATTTCTGCATGCGTCCAAAATTGTGCCACCGATTGATTCACAACACTGTCGTTGTCAGTTTGCACTTTATTTCAAAATGATGTTTTACCACCACTTCTTCTGTTTTTAGTGGCCTCCCTCTTGCTGCCAATGCAATCCACTGGGAAGAAGACCAGCCTCCCAGTTCAGGAGTCCTTTTAACAGGGTTCCTTGTTAAGCCTGTCTGATTCACCAGCTGTGGCAATTAGTTTTTATGGGAGCACTCCAAATCAGTTTGAAAAGTGGTGCTTGTATAAATCTGTGTCTCCATTGACTGAAACCCTTTATTCATGTAGATTGTGCTTGCAAACAGTTTTATGGCCTGTTGGTTTGCAATTGGCTCTGCTTTACTCCACCTGCACACCAACACAGTTTCTATCAAGCTCTTGGAACCTGGGGGCTCTGAGCATCAGTACTGTTTTGCAAACGTAATTGAGACTTAGATATTTTAGTGGTGAGCAGAGAATGCTTTTTAAATGTCTTGTAGTCAAAGAAACGAAAGGATCCCTCCTAGCTTTCTCCCAGGAGAGGGAACTGTATTCACAAATTGATCAACAGATGGCCTGGATTTTGCTTTGGAAGGAAAGGACAGCCACTGTTGTCAATGTGCTTGCATGTGACTCATGTACATATATATATATTTGTGTATGCCTGGTATTCCAGAGCCTGATAGAGGGTGTTCTGCAACGTGAAGTACGTGATGAGGTTTCTCTGCAGTTGGATAATGGCTGAGGAGATCTGTGTGATTATTGTGCTTCTGTGTACATGCAGCCTTGAGCTGCTCTTTGCAGGCTGATCATGATAATCCATGGTCTGGAGCAGATGGGGTGGCACAGCATGCAGGCAGGCACGCACGCACGCACTTGCAAGCATAGCTGTTTACCTGAAATAGGCATACAGCTGAACCATTGGGCGCAGTGCTATTTTTCCTGAAAAAGAAGTGCTGCAACTCACAGCAAATGCCTCCCTTGTTCTCTTAGAAAAGCAATGGCGCCCACCTGAGAGGTGCTTGAACTGGGTTCTGGTGGGTTAAGGCTGAAAAAAAGCCTTGGTTGCGTGAAGTCCCGTATATTACAAAAGGGGAGGGAGGGGTAAAGTCTCTGATTGAGATGACGTTTGGGTTCAGAAGAAGTGGGGAGAGAAGCGTTGGTGGGGGGGTTCCATGGGATGCCCAGTGTGGCAACTCAGTGGGAATGTAGAGGTGGTTTGCTCTGTCAGCTGAAAGGGGCTGTAAAATGAAGCTGTTTCTCCTGAGCTGTGTGTGCTTGACAAGAGAGATGGCCTTGGAGAAACTATAAATTATTCCTAGAGCTCTCTAGTGAGTGCGCCTAAGAATAAAGACCTGGGAGTGAGAAACCTTTAGTCATATCCTTTCTTTCCTGTCTCACTTTGATCTGTCATTGGACCTTTACTGCTTCATTTTGCAGCACAGAGTTAAACTGCCATGCTGCCCCCAAAGTGTATGAGCAGTTCCACTTTTCATTTCCATGTTTTTTTGGCATTTAATTTGCCCAATCCCCCTACTGCAGGGATTGCCAATGTCACGTTCAGATACTGTGGACTATAACTCCCAACATCCCTGGCCATTGGCCATTCTAGCTGGGGCTGATGGGAGTTGCAGTCTAAGCCTGCAACATGATAATCATCATGTTGGTTGCCCTGTCTTATTGGTTCAATTCTACACTTACTGGAGGGCTTCTGACATGCACACTGTCCTTACTTGGAGACCAAAGTGTCTTGGGGGCGGTGGGCGGAGAACCACTGTCTTCTGATGAAATCAGTAGATCTGGCTGGGCACATTGGTTTCCTATCATCACCCAATGGTTTCCTTGCAGTATCAGTTCTGGCCACTTTCTGATGGCCTGCTTAATGAGCATTTAGCCTGATATGTTTGTGAGGAGATTAGATGATGTTGCAGAGCGTTTCTCCACAACTTTTCTTACCGCAAAAAGTCCAGTCTTTTGGGGAATTGGGCTTGTTTTGCAAGAGTGTTAATTGCACAGCCCAAATTTGCCAGGGTGTGACTAAGCCGCACCTGAAAATAGTGAGAGCCTGGAGGTACCCTTTGACCATTACACTCCAGTTTACAACTGTGTAAACTAGGGTTTGTTTCCCTACCATTTTCTAACTGGTCTGGAAGCCTGTGCTATCAGATGAAATCTTACTTGTGTAATCAATAGTTGCCTTTGGGTAGAAGCATTTTATTTCGGCACTAATTCATTCTTCAGGACCATGTCAGCTGCTTTCCTCAAAACTGTTTATATTTAGAACAACGTTCCCTCCATATTATGCTTCTTCTGATTCTAACAGCGCATAATGCGTCAGTATGTGGCTTGGTTTTCTGGAGGTACCACTTTTAATGATCTGCACTCAAGAGTCTCATGTGTCTTTCATTATTCCATATCCGTGCCAATTATGTTGGCAATGCCTTTCCTGGATATGCTGGGACCTTCTTAGAACTATCTGCATGCAAAGCAGCTGCTCTACCGCTAAGCTATCGCTTCTCTCCCCTCCCCCCCAAGATCTGTGGCCACTGTGAGATCAATAGCAGATCCTGCACTTGCGTGACCTTGAGATGGTTTGTATGGAATTTGTATATCCTGACTACGTGAAAGATAACATAACCAAGTCATAATCCCAATACCGTTGGGATCAGGGGTTATAGTGATCTCTGGAGAACTTAGCTTTCATGCCAATATTTTGAAAAGGGGATTTATTTCCTAATTCATAGTTGTTAACTATGAGTTCGACTGAACCAGAATTTGGACACCTCTGAAATCAGGTTGTTGGTCGTATGAAGGTAGAATAGCTGAAGGCATGAAATCAAGAGGAATGCAAGATTTGGCGTAGAGCTGAGGAACTTAAACCTCCCAACTTAAACCTCCCAACTTAATGTTTGGTCGGACTTTAAGTTTGGTAAGCAAACCAGTCCGCTTCTGAAGCCCCTAACCACTTCCATGGATCCTGTTTGGACTGTAGGGGTGTTCACATGTTATATTCAACAAGCGTACAATACGTGTACACAATAGTTGAGCTGTATACTCATAAAGTTATTGTAATGTTCAGTGAATGTAGAATGTGTGTACTCAACAATTGAGCTGAACATATCAACCAGTGTACACTCTTTCCGAGAAAAATGTCTATAGGTGTGAATATAACCTGTCCCTTGGTTCAGTGTAATGTGTGGATGTGTTCTATTTGAATGTGTTCAGGTGCCAGCTATGTTTGCCAGGTCAGAATGTCTGCTGTATTTGCATTAGACTTGGAACTCTGATGGCTAAAAAGCAGTTTCTGCCCATCCTGTTTGGATCATCTTTTAAAACCCGCAGAAAGACTGTTAAGAAAGACAAGGTCTTCTTTGTAGCATTCATTTAAACCAAATTAGCCATGGTGTGAACACTCTGCTTTTCCTGGCTCACTATTTGAGACTATACGTGGCTGATTCCATTTTGAAATGGGGTCAGCCAAAGACTCTTGGGAAAGCAAGATATTAAAATATTTGTATGCTGCCCTTCACCTCACTCTATTTTAGGAGAGTTTGCTACAAAAATAGAAATATAATGACAAGACCAGAACAAAAATATCAGATAAGACGCTAAAAGTGGCAAGACGATTTTAAATTATTGGAATGTGTTCTTCATGAGATGTCTGAGGGATAGATGTGTTGGCACCATCAGCCCGCATTAGGGAGGCTATTCTATAACAGGGGCATCACTGCCAAAAAACAACAACAACTCTCTCTCTCCCACTTTGACCCCCATCTCACCTCTGTTGTGGGATCCTGCTAGCAATAAGATCTGGGCTAATTAGTGTAAAAGAAATCTTACATTAAATAATAATTAAATTGTATATTATTTTGCTTAAATATTTGTTTGCTATTTTCATAAGTTCATTTTTAGTGCTTTTAAATGCCGTGCACATTCTGTTTTTAAATACATGTTGCTTCTTCATGTATGTTTAACATACTTGGCATGCTGATTTTCACTCCTTGTCCATCTATTCCATTCTGGATCCCACCGAGGGTGGGTTTTTTGTTTTTTTTTTAATAATAGGATTTTAACCCTACACCTCTAAATATCCATTATCTGCAGTCTGTTGTTGCTTAGTGCAAGTTTGAGCCTGTTGGTGGTGGGGATCATGGAAGCAGAAAGTTTTAAAGAAGCAGAGAATAAAAAATAATAATTTTGTGGACTTCCTCCCTGCTTTACTTCCACTAGTTGGTGAAAGTGGCAGCACAGCACAAGGAAGCCTCATCCTAGAAAAAGTAAAGAGATTATGAAGGGGAAAGGGAGGTTTGAATATAGTATATGTTGTGCAAGACAATGCAACCAATATGTCAAAAAGTGTTTGTCAGACACACATGGGGGACCCAAACCTGCTTTGACAGGACAGATGATATTTCCCAATGCAGGGAGTGGGCCTGGAACAAGAGCATTCTTCTTTGGGAGAAAAATTGGAAGTCTACTGCCTCATCTTGTGTAGTGCTGTTGTGCAGCAGAACGTAATATTGGGCTCATATGCCTTCAGCTGCCCCTATATATGCTCTGGTGCTGCAAACTACTGCTTCTGCTCATTTCTAGTAAAAGTAAATATTAACTATAATATGAGTCCATGGTCACGTTTCTGAAGGGGGACGCTAAAAAGCTTTGCTTCCATTTTTACCTATCAGGGATGGAATCGTCAATATTCTCAAACCCCACTCCCTATACACATTAGACCTCTTTTCCCAGCTGCATGAGATAAAGAAAGCCTGTTGGTACCTTTCTGCTAGCACACAAGAGGTTAATGATACAGCTGGAACTGCAACAGAAATCCCAGCAGCCCCTCATCCATCATGGTTACTCTTTCCCCACAGTGAGAGTTAAATTCAAACATATTCAGCAGTTGCAGAATACACTGCCATCACTGTCCCGTACTGTAAGATTCTTTAGAATATTTCTCCCATTGTAGCTCATTTCCTCATTTCCTTTTGTCCTTCTTTATGTCATTTCCTCTGTCTGAACTGGCCCTGCGCCTTTACTTCACAGCACATTTGAATTAATGTAATTAGTAGGTGCATTATTAGATCACTTAAGCACAAAGAACTTGTGTGCATGTCTAGTAACCGTCTTAAGTAACCCCATTAACAAATGACGGGACAAATGGCCCACGCACTGAAGTAGATCAATCCCTATTACTTGAGTTGCTGACTCAAGGTTGCACAGGCAGAAAGAAACCTTGGAAGCTGTTTCAAGACTGTTCTGAGTACCAGTGGAGAGGAGAAAAAGTGGGTGCGTCGGTTTATTTTGTTTAAAGGATAACTTTGAGGGGATGCTGGAGAGAGGCACAAACCTTTTTGCATCACTTAAAAAATACATTTTGTTTTTGTTTTGTTTTTTAAGTAGAAGAAATTGTAGAGCCCAAACAACCTTTTGGTATGATATCCCAGAGGGAGAACCCAGAGGAATAGTCAAATGTTAAGGCTTTGTTATAAAAAAAAAGAAAAAAGAAAAAAATGGCTGGAATATTTTTTTAAAAAACAAAAACAAAAATGGCTGGAACAGATGAAATCTATTGGGGAGCCAGATGTGGCCTTCAGGTTAGGAACCCTTGCTCTAGGTTGTGAGAAACTAAATCTAAAGCCCCCCCCCCCGAGTTGGGTTGAAGGAGCCCTTGTCAGGCTTGGAAACTGCTCCCAGCCACCCACAGCCCACAGCCTGATGGACACCTATCAGGATTCTCTTCTGGGAAACCCTTTTCAAAAATGGGCTGTGCCAGTTGGGAAAAACTTCCTCTCACGATTCGTCACAGTTACTGTTGGGATGATTAATGTGGCTCTTTACCACAAGGCCTTACTGACAGTTATTTTCTCTACTATAATACCATCAGTATGTTCCCACTATAAAAGCTGCTCTCATGCAACTGACATTGAGGCTTGCTGCAGTAAAATGAAGTAAAGCACAAATGTATAGCTGCATCCCTTGTTCATTTCCCTTTCCCCACCCCTCTGTTGTCTTTCACATGATCTAAACTGCAACTGCAAGTTCTTTGGGCCAGGAACCTGCCTCACTGCTTGTGTCACTACGTAAAGTGCCCTATCTGTCAGTGGTTACAATAGGTTGCTGTGCTGCAGCTGGGATTATTTTTTTAATATGCCAGTGGGGTATCTTTCCACAATGTTTCAGGTAGAGTTGTAGATACACATCCGTGCCCACAAAGAGTAAAAGTACTTGGTCAAGTACTGGTATGTAAATAATCCCAGTTTCTCTGGGTTGTTGCTTTCAAGCAAAAAGGGTAGGGGAGCTCTCCAAAGTGGTTTATCGTTTCAAGATAATACCTTGGAAAATATTATCTTATTACCCAAGGGAAAGGATGAACACAGATCTCATGACATCCTGCAAGGTTTTGGCAAAGGGTCAAGTTCACAAAAAATCAAAAGCATCATTCTTCTTCTGTAGAAAGATTTCTGGCCTAGAGATTGTAAAACACCACTTTCCCTTCCTTGAGAGTTTTTTTGGGGGTGGGGGGTGGGGAGGTAATTTGAGTTACATTTCTGAGACTACATGCCTAATGGTGTGTGTGTGTGTGTGTGTGTGTGTGTGTGTGTGTGTGTGGTTTCTGTGGGATTCTAAATAAGTAAAGCTAGTCTGCACTGCATGCTCTGATGTAAGCCTTCAGTGAGAGTAGATCAGGGACCTAACTGGTGGAAATGCAATAACAAAGCTGAGCTTCTGCCCTTAACATTTGTTTAGTTTTGCTCATGTGACAGGAAAAAGAAGACTTCAACAAGCAGAGACTGTGATAGGTGGCCTAACCTTGTTTGTTCTTTTTTGTGATGTGCTTGTTGATATGCCTGTGGGTTAAGTATGCTTGTACGTGTCTTGCATCAGTTCTCACTCTTAAGAGCATAAAATGCTAAAAGACTGAAGTGTGTACCGATTCTTTTTAAAAAGCCCGTTGATACACTCCACAGTTGCCAAGCTGCTCTGAGGGGAAAAAAAGAGGTACTGAACGGGGGAGATGGTGGTGTAGGAACGTGCAAGCATTTGTGTTTCATAGAGCACTTCACCACTGGGCAGAATGGAAAGGTTGCTTATTTTCAGGCCTGTATATCCCATAAGTGGTGGCTGCTAAACCTGAGTTCTCTTGACGCTCACATTCCATCTATGAAGAGGACTAACAGTGATGCTCTGTCTTCCTCCTTTTGCTTGCATAAACACAGGAGCAACTTGCTATGTTCACAGAGGGAAGGAAATCTTCTTGCACTTTCACTATTAGCAATTAAACTCTAGTCCTATAAAAACATATCACCTAGCGTTCACCTACCACCTATGGAACATTGATCCTGGAAGCAATCTTGCTTGTATCATAGTAGTTATTACCTCTGCTGCTAATTATTGTGGTTTCTTAGTTTCTTGATAGTCCAAAACATCTCTGGCAGGAGCTGCTGGCATTTGGTATGCCCGTGGTATTCTCAGAACAGAGAGATAGAGATAAGGCCCCAGGTGCATCATGTGCAGTGTTTGCAAATTTGCTGCCTAATTTGGAGTTAGGCTGTGTAACAAGGTTGCACTCTTTCTTCCTATAGCCTTTATTTGCTGCATTAGAGGTGTGTTTCTAGTGACTAGCTGCCGAGCGTGGATCAAGACGGGGAAAACAAAAAGGTTTAACTCTTCCCCCAAAGAAAGAAATCTTCAGCTCTGTGTATCTGTCAAAAAATGGCAGCTACTGATTAATTGGTATTTGCCCCTATCAGATAAATTGCAAATTACTTGTTCCCATAATTCTACCTTCTATAAGGAAAGAAAAGATAGCTGTGCAGATATGAATAGGGCATTTCTAGGTTTCTACCCACCATGCCAAAAAGCAATGAAAGATCCGTTCTTGGCTCTGGCAAGTGGCTCTTGGCACACTGTGCCATTCTTATTGCCAGGAGGGTGTGTTAGGAAGCAGCAGCAGCAGTAGTTCAAGAGCATGAGAGAAAGAGGCTCCCATTTGGACTGTGTCACTTAAGGTTTGCTTGATTTCAAGAATTTATGTCCTGCCTTGAATGGCAGCACCCAAAAATGTGCATTGGAAAAACGGTGAGCATTGGGTGCCTGCTGCAAAACATGCTGGCTACAGCTTGCTTTGTGTAACATCGGAGGCCATCAAGTTATTCTCTCACTCTAAATGAAGAGCTCATGGGTTGCTGGAGAATATTTAATATATATATATATATTTAGTTTGCTTCCAAAGGTGGTGTTAGGAGTGGGGAACCCATGACCCTCCAGGTGTTATTGAGACTCTCAACTGCCCATCAGCCGCAGACCCCACAGCCAACAGTCATGAGAGTTGTAGTCAAGCAACATGTCCCCCAAAGGACATAAGTGCATAGTACCTGGCATTTGGCCCATCATAATGCTTTTCCTTGCATCTTCTTGAAATTAACTGACTCATGGTAAAGAGAGAGAGAGAGAGAGAGAGAGAGAGAGAGAGATGATGATGATGATGATGATGCTTTTGGTGGTTTCTTGCCTGCCTGCTGCCTGATTAAAAGAGATATGAGTCGTTGAAAACTGTATAGGTAAGTGCTGGCTTTAGTAATAGCTGATACTGGCCTTTTCTCCCCTCTGGGCTTTTAGTGGAATTGCTGCATACCTGTCCAAATAACAATACAAGAGGTAACAAAACACCTCAAGAGACAGGGGAGGGAGGGCGGTGAGGAAGAAAATGAAACAAAAGTCCTGAAAATGAGAGAAGCTCTGTGCTACCGGACCAGCTTTACTGTCCACCAGGCATGTCCAAAGTCCATTTCGGGGGTCTAATCTGGTCCTCTGGTCAGTTTAATCCGGCCCCTGTGGCAGTTTATTTCCTGGGGTAAAATCCCAAAAAAACCCTCAAGAACTTCAATCCTAAAAAAAAAAAGCACAACAACTTGGGGGTAGAATCATAAAAAAGCTCCACAACCACAATAAAGGTCATCAGCTTTGGTCGGCCCTCACGGCCCTTCACTTCATCAAATCTAGCCCTCTTTGAAAAACATTTGGACACCCCTGTCAGTATAGTTGGGCCCAATAACAGACACACAAACCAGTTAGCCTTCCAGATGCTAAACCTACGATTTCCATACTGGCAAAAACCCAAAGCTTAGCAGGAACTGATACGGAGACTTTTGAGGATATCCTTCAATCCCTTTTGTTTTCAGCAAGCATCTCCTACTGTCTTGGTGACAGCTTTCTCCTGGCAGCTGGGATTTCACCTTAGAGGTGGTTCAACTTCTCTCCTCTCTCCCTTGCATCCCCAAACACACATTTACGCGATGCAAACTAAGACTAGAGGCAACATTCTGCTTTGTTTAAACTTGTGTTTCTTTTCCGAAGCACCTCCCACCCCAGGGGAGACTCAGATGAGCACATGCAGTCCCCAAGAAACAGTTATCTCCTAAGGCTGCTGGAAACTGTTTGCTGGTGAGGCAATCCAGGGCTCCCTGCCAGAAAGAAGGATTTTTCTCCTAGGCTCTTGAAGCACTCTCTCTTTCCTTCAGATGAAGCAGCCAGTTTTGGGCAGGAACTGTATTTTGTTACTAATGGGGAATGAATGGGACCTTTCATGCCTATGGGATGCTGCCATGGCTGCACCATATTCCCACAAAGTGATGAACTGGAACATGTTGATCCTCTTCCTTCCCCCCTTCCCAAACTCTTCAAGGCTTCTTGAGGTTTCTTTTAATGATCTTTCAATGCTGTTTGAATGTATTAAACACCGGCTATGCTGTCTCTGCTCACAAGGCCCCCAGTGCCCAGAAAGGCTGTGCTTTGTCTATTAAAAAAACCCCAATATGCACGTTTCTGTCCAAGTGCTTTGCCTTGATGATGAACACAATGCCTTTAAAAGCAGCGCTGGCCTAAGACATTTTGCTGCCTGAAGTGGAGTCCAAATGTGACCCCTCCTGTTAGGAGCAATACAGTACTTAAAAAGAGAGAGAGAGAGAGAGTTATTGTTGCACCATTCAGGTGCCCCCTCCCTCTATCCTCCCTCTCTCATGGTACTACCTAAAGTAGGCCGCTTTCCTTTGCTGAATGGTGGTGGTGGGGTTTGCAGGAAATGAGAGGATGTGGCTCCTACATCTTTTAATAACTGTGTACTAGAGGTGCAGCTTGTAATCCAAGCAACCCAGCACTTCCCCATAGCTGCCGCTTCTACAGCTGGCCATGCAGGCTGAAGGGCAAGACCGGCACTGTTTAAAAGGAAAAGGCTGGTAGAATATCTGTGTTGCCTGCAGAAGCTCGGGTTCAATGGCCAGCAACTCCATTTAGGGACTGAACCAAGTGGAAAGCTATAGTCAAACGGCCAAAGCAATTGATGGAGCTCTTGAGACATTCCATTGATCCTTCCATACAGTGTCCTTGGGTATTGGGTATTAAAAGTGAAAAACATAGTATGATTTGCTCTCCCTCCCTCCCCTCCTCTTTCAAACAGTGAAAAATTATTTATATTTGTTATATTTATGCTCTCCCTCTTGCTGAGAAAACTGACTATTTTCCAATGCTGCTCATTTGGAAGAGTGCTGTGCGAGTCAGAAATTTGCAGACTGACATAGCTTTTAAACTCAGCCTCTTTCATCCAGCTAGAGTTACAGTTACTTGGAACATTTTTTTAACAATGTAGCTTTTGCTGGGCTCTGCTGTTTGAGACTGCATGTTTGAATGTTCCTTGCTCCTACAAAAAAAATATTCCTGCCCATACTAAACCAGTTTGTTAGAAAGATGGCTGGTCTGGCAAACTTTGTCCTGTCATGTTAGTTTTGCGCAGGCAGGAATTTATATATATGCCTGGCGTGCTCTGGTCCATGGGGTCACGAAGAGTCGGACACGACTAAACGACTAAACGACAACAACAACAAATTAATGTTTGTGTGTGTGCTTCAGTTTACAGTCTCTGCAGCTCGTAGGATATGCCAAGCTGAATGTCTGCTTTTCCCCAGTAGGCACAAACAATGGTTCAGGAAGTAGTATACATGATATATTTCCTTTCACCCATGAGAGTGAATATTATTTACCAAGTTGTTCCTCTGTCTACGGTATGAACTTCTGGCCTGATTTCATCTACTCTCTGTGTGCATTCTGATGTACTTGGAGAGCTCCTGTTACCCACGAGGAAGCTCTGTGCGCACATGGCAACACCCGTGGGTCTCTGAGCAGAGAGGCTATTGCTGCACAGTTGCTACCTGTTGCTTGGAGACTGCCTGCCTCCCAAACGGGCTCTTGTGTGTGTTTCCCATTCGTTGCCTGAATTCTGGCAGCTCTTTCATCTGCTCCCTTGAACACGGAGGGATTTGTGGAAGGGGAAGCAAAATTCTACCTATTACTAGTCATTTAACTCTTCTGGCCACTTCACTCCATGGTGCCCTCCCTGTCTCATTTGCTCTGGAGAAGACCAGCGACACACTCCCTGATGTAACTGGGAGCAGCTTCAGTGGATGCTTCTCTCCCCCCCCCCCCCATTCCAGGTATCGGCAACAATGAATTAAATAGATTGCTGGCATTTATTTCATGTTAAAGCTGTACCTTTGCCCCAATACCATGACAGGGTTTTGCAGTGCAAACTACATGTTTTGTGCTGAGTTTTTCACCTGTCTGAGCACTCTGCCCTCGTGGTTACAGATTCCTCTTACAAACATTAACCAAGAGCGAGCAGCAGAAGTCATCTTTGAATATTAGTGGGTTGTTGTTGTTTTTAAATAAAAACGACCTCCCTTTGTCCTTGTGTTGTGTTCTTAGAGGACCAAAACAGAAGGCGTCCATTTTCCTTTAGTTGTGTCAAACCTATGCAAATTGAACTAAAAAGAAAGTGTCATCCCAGATGGACAACATGGAGCAAACAGAGGCCATGTTACAGCTTTAACAGGTAATAAGAGCTAGAGATATATTGAATTAGTTGTTGCTAGCATGTGGGGGAGAAAGAAGCGAAACCAGCCACTGTTTGCACAGAAGTTGCATCATTCTGTATGGGGGACTATCCATGACCTGCCTGTGGTCAACAGCAGTGTGATCTTTAGCTCCTAAGGTGTTTTACCTGTTTATACTTCATTACTACTACTACTACTACTGTTGCTGCTGCTACTACTACTACTAATAATAATAATTTCATATGGATATATGGTTCCCAAGGTGAAGGAGGTTGAAACATGCTAAGAGGTGGCAAAGTTTAGAAGGTTATTTGCAAGAAAAAATGGTAGGGCTGTGTTTTTGTGTGTGTGTTGGCAACATGCAAACCATTACATTTCAATCCCCTCTCCTACTTAAGAAATACTGTCTAAGTTTAAGGTTAATAATCAAATTATATAAGCAAATGTCAAGATTAAAAAAGACCTTGCATACTGAGACTAAAAATAAAAGGGGGAAAACCAGGGTGCCGGAGAGCGCTTTCATTGTTATAGATCCGGTGTGCCTATTTTTAGACGTTCAAAGGTTCGTGGCTGCAGGAAGATATCAAAATATTTTGATATTTCTTTTTAAAAATGGGATTAGGATGTGTTCTTTCATTTTCTATGTCAGCCTTCACATCTTGACGTGTGCTTCAAGGGAGTAGGCAGCTGTGCCTGTCAACAGGGGGCTACACACTGGGGTGCCATTTCAGGTTCCAGGGAAAGAGGAGATTTGATTCTCATCAAGGTTCGAAGGCATTCTTTTGGATGCTTTCTAACCCTTCATGGCTACCTGAAGCCTTTCCCCCACCTGAGATCCTGCATTACTCAGCCATTTAAAGCCTGTAGGCCCTTAATTTGCCAGCCTGCCTTCTCCTTAGAATGTAGGTGGCCAAAAAAGGGGGGGGGGCTGTGTCATTACTGAAGGCCCAAATTACAAGACTTTCAACTAATACTAGATACATGCCATCTAGAGGGGCAAACTGCCTATCCCTCTGCATTTCAGACTACAAGTAATTATTCCTAAAAGCACATGAAATACAGTGCTTTAAAAATGTTTCTGTTGTTACTTCTTATTTTGTGAGTCGCCCTCCACACATATGTCCCATTGCAATTTGCCGACATGTCCTTAAAAACAGCTAAAATAATTTTTAAACAGCACAAGAGCTACAGAGGTTTAAAAACAACATGGAATGAACCTCCAAGCAGAGACCTGGGAAAAGCTTGTTGAAAACATCCAAAAGTGGGCCTTTGAACCTTGCTGTGCATTGAATTGTGCCTTCCTAAATCCACCTCCCCAAATCTGAAATGTCACAACCCCCTATCTACCTTGGAGTGTAGTTTAGTCTCTTAATCTGCCACGCCAGGGAATAGGCTCCTGTGCAGCACTGGAGAGGCAGACAGGAATATAGGCCAGACTTACCTGTTGCTAGGCTCCCATATCTTCCTCCTCCTGACTAGGGATGCCGCAAACGTCTGCATTTGCCGGTGTTGGCTAATTAGAGCCACATTCACTATTCTGGTGCCCTAGATGTTTTGGACTACAGCTCTCTCTGCATGCTGGCTGGGGTTGATGGGAATTGTAGTCCAAAATGTTTGGAAGGTACAGGTTTGTGAAGGCTCTTCTAGGCACTACCCTGCCTCCCTCCTTTAAATTACCGCATTTTTCGCTCTATAAGATGCACCAGACCATAAGACGCACCTAGTGTTTGGAGGAGGAAAACAAGAAAAAAAATATTCTGAATCCCAGAAGCCAGAACAGCAAGAGGGATCACTGCACAGCGAAAGCAGCGATCCCTCTTGCTGTTCTGGCTTCTGGGATAGCTGTGCAGCCTGCATTCGCTCCATAAGACACACACACATTTCCCCTTACTTTTTAGGAGGGAAAAAGTGAGTCTTATACAGCAAAAAATACGGTAATTCTAAAAATGAATTGGGTAAATGCAAACTGATTGTTCCTGACTACGTAATGTAGCCTAGTCTTGTAATGGTCATGCTGGTGGATATCGAGAACAAACCTGTTGTTTAGAGTCTCGTCTCTTAGCTTTGTCCCCTTGGACTATTTAATAACAACAATCCACCCTTCATTCTGAGGTCCCAGGGTGGATTACAGTGATACCTCGGGTTATAGACGCTTCAGGTTACAGACTCCGCTATCCTACAGATAGTACCTCGGGTAAAGAACTTTACATCAGGATGAGAACAGAAATCGCGGCACAGCGGCAGTGGGACGCCCCATTAGCTAAAGTGGAACCTCAGGTTAAGAACAGTTTCAGGTTAAGAACGGACCTCCAGAACGAATTAAGTTCTTAACCTGAGGTACCACTGTACAATAATTTAAACTGCAGCATTAAAAAAAAAAGCTTAAAAGAGCTTAATTATTGCAAAAATAGGATGGGTCCTCAAAATATACACCTCAAGGCTACAGTAAAGATTAGGTACACCAGTTTGCTTTCTGCAGTCCTCAAATTGCCAGGGTTTTCAGTATTTTCTGAATGTGGTTGTTTTTCTTGTCTCTTGAAACACCAGCAGAGCCCTGATTACTTTAAAAGACAAGATGTAAGGAAAGTAGTCATCTTAAATATTTTATTTGTTCTAGTGCCCAAAAGGAAACCTTTTGATAATAGTTGGGTAGACAGACTGGTGATTTGGAACTGAAAAATGTCTGTGCAGAGAGCCATTCATTTTATGAGACTTGTTCTGCTCTGTTGTTTAACAGGACTGCAAACAAAATATTTTAGAAACCCCCACGTGTGCAAGAGAAGGCATGCAGCCAATGAAGATACTGGTTGCTAGGCAGTCTGAGAAACAGATTCATATGGTTAGTTGTTTTGAGGAGATTTGGTAAGGCTTATACAAAGAACAAACAGCAGCAGGACTAGGATTTTTGAGAGTATTGTTTAATTTCCCATTCCTGGGTTCCAATGAGGGTAAAAAGTCCTATGGATAGAGTTCAACTTAATTGCATGTGTGGGATGGGGTCTACTCACACAGTGGGACTTTCCTCCCTCCCCCCACCCTAAATCTGCTCTGAAGGGTTGGGAGAGGGAAACCTAGAACAGGGTTGGGGGGCACACGGCAGGAGGTGAGAGGGGGAAAGTTTCATGGCATGAGTAGACCCAGTTCCCCATGCACATTCCCCACTTGACAATTGGTTGAATTCCACGCTCTATAGACAGCATGCCCAGGATGAGGGGAGCCCTGAACACGCTATAGTTCATAGATTGTGGGTGGGGAAGCTGTGGCCCTCCAGATGTTTTGGACTCACAACTGCTGCCCAGCCCAATCAGCATGGCCAGTGGTCTGGGATGATGGAAGTTATAGTCACAATACCATTGAGAAGACCACAGGCTCACCACCTCTGCATTAGGAAGAACTTCCTGAACATATGAGCTGTTTGAAAGTGGGCAGACTGCCTTGGATGGTGGTGGATTCTTCTAGCCTTCGCTAAAAAACCTGTGTAAGGGATGCAATAGCAGTGGATTTCCTGCATCCACAGGGTGCTGGATTAGATGAACTCTGAGGCTGTTGGGTGAAGGTTCCACGTAACGGCATTTTTATCTCTTCCATTGAGAAGTGCAGTCTGTGGAATTCTAATGAATAATTTGAATCACATGTACATGCAATTCTCTTGATACCTCACTCTTGGTTACTTAAAACTTGAAAACTCATTTCTGAGTAGATGAACAGACTCCTTTGACGATTATCATGTTCGACGTGATTTTACATAAATATGGAAGTTCCGCCCTTGGTGTTTGATCTGTGGTGGCCAATTTACACATGACATTGCACTCACCATATGATGACAACTGCTTCTGTCAATTGACCTAAAGCTGATACCTTATCTTCTCCCCCTCTCCCATATATTGGAGGGCCTGAGAACATTCATGCTTCATGAACCCTTCCTGCCTATGTCCAGGGCTTCATTGATCCAATGCACTGCACAAATGTTTATGTGATTGTGTGTGCATTTGCCTGCAAAACCCCCAAATTGTTTCTTGTTATTGCAATCCTCCTAACAAAAATTATGGGAAATGTGGAGGTATTGTCTGTTGAGAAGAGAAGTTTGACAGCTTTAATACTCTGCATAGAACCCTGGTTCTGACTTTCTGTGCCCTTTCTCACCTCTGTTATTGCCAAACTATGCACAATTATGAGTGCATAGTTAGCCTGTTCACTTGGTTTATAAAGGTGTATGGCAGGGGTGCAAGATTCAGATGAGTTGGTGGACCACCCGTCTAGCAGGTGCCCAGGAAGAACTTTTAAAATGACATCTCACATCTAATCATGCTGTGCTGTCCTCCTGCATCTTGCCTTCACCTGCATCACAGTTCTCCTTCCCCAGCCCAAAATTCTTTAACTGCAAGTACAAGCAAACTGCAAACTTTACACCTCTGTGCTCCAGTGCATTCATCTTCACACTCCTTGACACCTGTGCTGCTATTTAAAGGGAATTGTGGAAGAGGCTAATGCTGAGTCAGTCACTTTGGCCCTTCTAAGGTTATTTGCTCCACTGCTTCCTTGCCCTGAAGGTGATTCAGTAATTTGTGTGGTCAGTGAAGGCGTGCGATGGACCATACTGGAGATAAGACTCCCAGGCCATTTGATTGATTGGCAGCTCTGAACTAGGAAGACACTGCTGGATCTTTAGGTAAGGTGTTCTTTACTTTTGTCAGAATGTTTCAACACCATACAGGGTTGGAGGGCTGTAACTCAGCATCCCTAGTGATCTTTTGGACTGGTGTCTCCCGTTTGCAGGCACTGTGCTCCTTTTGAAGCATCTACTTGAAAGATGCACTCCTAGCATCAACCAGCTGATTGGTTCTGACAGCACAAGTTCAAAGAGGCTCACTCTCCGCACCAGTCAGCTGATGTCATGTGATCTCAAAATGATGCCTCACCTGCCGGGGGAAGTGGGAAGACAACATGCAGGCCAGAGTGTCTGCTCTTCAACATTGCAGAAAAAGCATTTATACAATGCTCTAGAGACAGAGATGTGCCCCAGAGTCTCAGTGTATCTGCTTGACCATAGTGGAAGTGGGGCAAACTCGGCATCTGCTGAGACCTTGATAGACCTTTTGTAGGTTTTGGCAAAACACTCCCATCTCACCATTGTAAATCCTGGGCACAGCACTGAAGCTGCCTTGACCTGGCACATTTATCACAGAAGAATTAGGCTTTCAGTTAATAATGTTCCATGCAAGTCATTGCATATTGCTGGTCACGATCTTTTTGCAGTGTATGTTGCTTCTTGGGCTTGTCTTTTTTCCTCTTCATTTCCAGATTGTGTTTCTGTACCTGAAGGAGGCGGTGGGGGCGGAGGCTGGGCACTTTTTCTTTCCCTGATCATAGACTGGTCTGGCACAGGCAGTGGATTAGTAACTAACTTTTCATATTGATAGCTGCAATCCAGACTCTGCTTCTTGGTGCTTGAGGTGCAGCACTGTTCCATCTGAACATTTGGTTCTATTTGGTTCCTTTCCCCTTCAATAAGTGTCTGCATGAGGGGTGGCAGTAGAGAGGCTTGACTTGGATTTAGATCTGTTTCCTATTGGTGTCTGCCTCTCTGTGTATATTTGTTGCTGCATTTCATGATCCGTGGTGGTGGTAGGTAAGTAAATCTAAATTCCCTAGG
This sequence comes from Podarcis filfolensis, assembly GCF_964270895.1. Classification (NCBI taxonomy): domain Eukaryota; kingdom Metazoa; phylum Chordata; class Lepidosauria; order Squamata; family Lacertidae; genus Podarcis; species Podarcis filfolensis. The sequence goes on along the minus strand of NC_139604.1, from coordinate 60,298,759 downwards.
TGGCAGTTGCGTTCTAGATGTGGGAAGACTACTTTCCTCCATTTGGCATGATTTTGTATGAAATGTCTGCCCAAGAACGGCACAGCAAGGGGTTGCATTCAGCCTCTGATGCCAAGAGAAGCTAATTCCTCTGCTGGCTGAGAGAGTGAATTTTACTTCAAAGTAAGCTGTCCATCAGATCATGCTGGACATCCTGTTCTGGAGTCTCTTGATAGAACACCCAAGGATGGTGTGTATTGGGATAGTAGAACACTCCAGCAGAGAGATGGGATCTGTGTCTGGGGTTCTGCAGCTTCATTGTAGATCTGTAAGTTACCAACATGGCAGTTAGGGGCCAGAATGCAGAGGGGACCTTGGACGATGAGTTGTTATGTTGCTTTTGTTGGTTTCTTTTGAGCCTTGCTATTAGGACACAGAGCATTTCCAAATGCATTGTGTAACAAAGTGGACTGTGCTTCTTTTGATAAAGTACTTCCGTTCTGTAATAAAGTGGGGGCAAAAGTTAATTGCTGCCTTTTCAGCATGGCAATAAGGTTCCTGGTGCATTTGCCCTGATATGTGGACTCTGGAGTGTTTGAAGAAAGAGAAATTCAATTTTGGTACACGTAAAACTGAGAGGTAGGAAAAAAGGTGAGAAAGAGAGTGCAGGCGAGAATGTGAGAATGTGTGATTGAAGCTGTGGATTCTTGAGTCACTGAACTGTATTTCCTTTTGGACAGCCATTAGGGAACAGCCAAGATCACAAAGGGATCCTGCTAGGATATTGTTGCGGCAGCTATATGCAGGTATGGTGGTGTCTCCCTGGCTCAAGAGAAGGCACTGAAACAAGGCCAAATCTGTGCTGTGCCCCAGAAGGTATCTGCAGTTGCGTTTACTGAACAGAATGACCACCTGTGTTAGTTAGTGTTAGTGTTAGTGTTAGTGGTTAAAGTGTAATTCACCTGAATGGCTGTTGGAATTAATGGAAAGAACGAGTTTGAACTTGTTATTGTTGTTGTTGTTTAGTCGTGTCCGACTCTTCGTGACCCCATGGACCAGAGCACGCCAGGCACTCCTGTCTTCCACTGCCTCCCGCAGTTTGGTCAGACTCATGTTGGTAGCTTCGAGAACACTATCCAACCATCTCGTCCTCTGTCGTCCCCTTCTCCTTGTGCCCTCCATCTTTCCCAACATCAGGGTCTTTTCCAGGGAGTCGTCTCTCCTCATGAGGTGGCCAAAGTATTGGAGCCTCAGCTTCAGGACCTGTCCTTCCAGTGAGCACTCAGGGCTGATTTCCTTCAGAATGGATAGGTTTGATCTTCTTGCAGTCCATGGGACTCTCAAGAGTCTCCTCCAGGACCATAATTCAAAAGAATCACTTCTTCGGCGATCAGCCTTGTTTACGGTCCAGCTCTCACTTCCATACATCACTACTGGGAAAACCAAAGCTTTTACTATACGGACCTTTGTTGGCAAGGTGATGTCTCTGCTTTTTAAGATGCTGTCTAGGTTTGTCATTACTTTTCTTCAAGAAGCAGGTGTCTTTTAATTTCGTGACTGCTGTCACCATCTGCAGTGATCATGGAACTTGTAGGCTTTATATTTACAAGAGATTTTAACCACTGCAGTGTTGCACTGGCACAAAATGCAAAGGCATCCATTTGTTGCGATGCAAGAATGTATTTGCTGTGGGGGGATTTTGTACTACTGGAGCTTCAACAATGATTGGAAAATTTAGTGGGGTCATGGCCCATAAATAGAACGCTTCTAGGTAAATATAGCTCTGATCATGGATGGAGAGGCCTTTGCTGGGATATTACCAGCCTCTCAGAAATGAAGGGTTTGTGCTTAAAACTCAGGTAGGGAGCTTACTGGCTTAGAGAGGACTATTGTGTCTCAGCTGTGTGCTTATCCACACTTAACCTTTCCTCCATGCTTTCCAGGCATGGTCTGTGCTTTAAAACTCTGTGTCTGAGTGCTCTTTCTTTCTTTCTTTCTTTTGCTCCAGAGGTTTCCCCGTTGAACCCTACTCCTTACTGATGAATCAGAGCAAAAAGCAATCCATGGAAAATTCAAATTGCGGTTTGTTGTGTTTCAGCGTTAAAGAGTGAGTTTTCATGGGAAAAGCTCTGGAATGGAAATGAGAGAGAGAGAGAGAGAGAGAGAGAGAGAGAGAGAGAGAGAGCTCAGATACAGAGCTTTAAAGCATGGAGCTGTGCCTGGAAAGTGTGGGGCTAAAGCAGGGGTCAGCAACCTAAGGCCCATGGACCGGAAGCAGCCTGCAGAGGTTGTTTGACCCGCCCCCAAGCCCCTTGCTTGCCCACTGCACTAAACTGGCACTGAAGAGCATGGGGACTTCTTTCTGCGGCGCCGAAAATCATGTGTGCGCAGACTCTGAAAATTGTGGGTGCGCATGATCCAGCCCACAGAGGAATCTCTGCGGGACTGATCCGGCCCAGGAAAGATAAACCTTGCTGACCCCTGGACTAAAGGTAAGTGTGGACAAGCCCTGTGTCGCAGGGAGCAGTTCAGCAGGTGGGACTTGTTTTGTCACAGAGCTGCAGTGATAGGCTAAGCAACTGAATGTTTACTGAATGTATACACGCTGGTGCATTTTTAAGAACACAATCCTAAAATCAGTTTATAGGATTAGAAAATTGGTAGGGTTGGAAACTGACTTTTTTGGGGGGGTGGGGAGGGGACAGTTCTGTTGAAGTTAATCTGCATCAGTTGTTGGTTTTTTTAAAAATGCTTGAGTCTTACCTATCCCTAGAAATAGGGAAGTGAATCTTGAAATAATGTACAAATCCTCTGATACAATTTCTCATATGTTTAGTATCAGCCAGAACCCTGCTGGGGGTGCGAGTGGAGGGAGATAGGTAACTGGAAATAATGTAGAAAACATGGCTGTTTGGCTTTCTCTGATCCTACAGTAAGAGAACAGCACATGAAAGATAAGAAATCCAGTGATCTATTCAACAGATGTTGCCCACACATTTAAATCACAAGATATTTCTCATACCCCCCCTCCAAAAAGCTGGTATAATTAATTTGTGTACATTGTGTTTTACAAAGAACAGGTTTGACAGGCCTCTTACTCCACAGGGCTTGCAAGCAATAGACAAAAAGGAAACCATAGAGGAAAGAGCGGTAAATTGAGTGAGGAGGAATAATAATAATAATAATAATAATAATAATAATAATAATAATAATTTGAAAACCTAAAACAACATACTTGGAGTAGGTTTGACTGCCCATGTGGATTCTGATCAACTTTAGCATCTAAACTCTAGTCAAAAGTTCGTCCCTGGGTGGGTTGCAACAATGAAAACAACATTGGAAACTGTTTCAAACAACTTGCTACTCTTTTTAAACTAATGAAAAATAGGATAAACATAAATTGATCATTAGTTAAATGAATAATATAGCAGTTTCTTCACCACTTGCACTGAATTGTTCACCACTTGCAGGTGAAAATTAATGTCCTGTTGTATAATTAATATTTCTTAATTGGGCAACTTTTTTCTTTTTCTTTTACTCTGGAAAGTGTTAACATTAAGCTGCTGTCAGCTGGACTCTCCTATGCCATCTCCCTTTCAATGAAACAGTTTACCTTGTAGAGTGGATGAAAGACAGTGTGTGTGTAATATCAGACATGTTTGTAAGTGTAATGTTAAACAGAACAGATTAAAAGAATTTGGTTTCAAAACCTTGGAGCGCCTTCAGACAGTTTAATAAAAGATAGCAAACCTTAAGCAGTGTCCTTTGTTGTGATAGGTCAGGCGTTTCTGCCCTGAACAGTATTTGTTTTGTTGGCTTGCCAAGGAAATCTTACTGATAACGTCAGAAAAGTCTTAGAGCAGCATGGTCCACACTCATAATATTTACTGTATATAGGATAGTTCAAGAAGTGGATTTGCCTGCCTCCTATAGTAAGTTTTTTATTCCTAAAATTGTTGCTGTGTTAGTCCCCAAGGAACAAGTACAAAATAGCTAATGATTTCTGTCCTTGGCTCAGTTTCTACTGATGCAACCATGTGTGAACTTTGGAGCTGTGCACAGTTCTTTACTTAGCAGAGTGGCATCTGTTCAACAGCAGAGAGAAGAAAGCACACAGACACCCGTCAATTAGCACTGTTGTTGTGCTATTGCACTCATGTCCTGCTGGTGGGCTACCACAAGCTGCTGTGGGAACAGAATGCTGGAGTAGATTATCCTTTGGTCCTTTCCTTCAAAGAGGTAGATTTTCAGCCAAGATCTCCATGACATAATTTTTGAGGCTCCTCTTTGCTTGAAGTACCGCCTTTGATTCTTTTCTCGGCACCTGGTTAAGATAAGTCTTTTAATTATTTTTAACAACCAGTGTAACAAAGAAAGAAAAGCGGGGGGGGGGGTGAAAGAAAAAAACACATGCCATCAGTTCATATTAAGATAAGCCTTCCTAAATAATGCGTCATTCCACATTCCCTCTGAATTTCCACCTTGCAGCTAACCTTGAAGATTGCTTCCAGATAGTGGGCTCTTTTTTGTGTATGGGTGGGGGAAGTAGGTGCTTTAAAATTAGTGCTTTCTCGCTATTGAGAAATGATGAAAGATAGAATAAACTTGGTCATCTTAATATTTCCTCTTTTCAGAACTTCTGGCATCTCTTAATAATATAATTACAATAATTTCCTCACCTGTAGGGCTGCCAGTGGTGGTACAGAGAGTATAAATACCCTATTATCCTAGGATCCTCCAGCAATACCCCAGAAATGGTGAACAACAATCTGCCTCTCTGGCCCAACACCAGCTGCAGACCCTCTAAACCTGTCTCAAGGTCAAAAGATTTCCTGGTCAGGGAGATGGCACTCTTATGGACAATAGCAACACCACTGCCTTGACCACCCCAGTCTAGCCTGGTGCAGTACTGAAAACCCAGGTGGGCATAGCTGGGTAAGATATGGCCCACCCAGCTTTTTTGCCCAAGTCTCTGTAATGCCTGCTGGATCTGCCCATTCATCCACAATCAAGTCATTGATGAGCATGGTTTTCTTATGGGCAGATCTGGCGTTCTGCAACAGCACCACTAGACTGGAGGGCTCAGTCAATATGCTACCAGTGGTTTGCAGAGATATGAGAGAGTTGAAACAAATAATGCAGACCAAACACCTAAGCCTGTTTATTTTTCATTATTTAAATGAAAGCTGATCTTCTTGGTCTGTCAAAATTACATCTTCTTCTCTTTTTTTTTTTGGAATATATTTGGCTCTCTGCAATTACTTGACACACTTATAAATGTAAACAAGAATCAAACCCTCTTCTGGAACTGATGTGTATAATTCCCTTACAGTATGCAAATGTATCTGTACAACTCATTCCAAAGTTGCTGATAATGAAGAGCCTCTGGTGGGGAGGATGGTAGCTGACCTGTTTCCCATGCCAACAACTGACAACTTCTCTACCTTCGGGGCATGTCAGTCATTTGAAGTGGAATGTCTCTGAGAGCAAATGAGATATGGTGAATTGCTAGACGGAAGCTGGTTCCCAGCTGATGTCAGGCAAGCAAAACACTTAAGAAAGGGTGAATGCAGTTCAGCTTCAGACTTGGAAACGGCTAGTTTTTAATTCATGCTTTCCCACTTCTCCAGGGGGCTGGAATGTTTACAGCATCAACTGTTATTTCTACTGGGCCATAAAAGAACACGTTTTACCTAGAGGCAATACATAAATCAGGGCTCATCCAGACTTGTCCTATGTCTAGAAAGCACAGGTCCAAGCGTTTTCCCCCATGCTCTGCCACTTTCCCCAGGAAAGCCAGCTCTTCAGTGATAAATCAGGAAAATGTCAGTTCAGAGAAAACCCGATTGACATTTGGTCCGATTCAGTGGTAAATAATGAGTTTTCCTAGGGGGAAAGCGGCAGGGCAGGGACAAGTCTGGATGAGCCCTCACTATCAAAGGAGGCTAGTTCATTAGGGCAAATGAGACACTGCCCCACCAATCTCAATCTGCCCTCAGCCAGCCTCTGCTTGCCTGTTGTCTTAGTTAAAACCAGTTGGGGTGGGTAGCTTTAACTGTCCTCTTCCTCCTCCTCCTCCTCCTCCATCTCATTGTTGCCCTTATACTCCTTTGTAGGGAGGAAGAGGATAGGGACAAACTAGAATGAGTTGGCTCTGGCTCCTGTTGTTTTCTTCCATGCCTTCCACCCTAGCAGTCCCAAAAGGGAAGTAGCCACCACTGGTTACTATTGCTGTTCTGTATCTGGGTGAAACACAGTAATGCTGTGAATGGGATGTTTTGAAATGGGTGCATTTATGCTACTGTCACTTCTGATGCATGGACAAATTTGTGGGTCAAGAGCTCAATTGCATTGCAGTTAGTTTGCTATCCAGCTAAAACAGCGCCCCCCCTTCCCCTAGCCCCCAATCGCTTGCATTAGGAACCCAGGTTGGCATGCAGGCTTCTGCTTAGAAGGACCTAGCAGATGTTAGCCCACTGCCAAACATATCTTCCAGAGTCTTTTTGGTAATAAAAACTACCTGATGGAGACAATTGTCTTTTTTATTTGCTTTAGTAACTCTTCAGCTATTCAGCAGAATGTTTTCAAGCCTGTATTCTTCCATCTTAACCTGTTCTGTACTGCTGTCCTTATGCTACCAGATTGAAGTTTCAGGAGCTAATTTATCACAGATTACATCACTTCTCTCATCACTTGATGACATTGTTTTAGGACACTGATGAATGTGTGAACTGTCTGTACTGAAAAGCAGGGGTTTTTTCCCCAGCCGGGGAAACTGAGTCGTCCTTAAAGTGGGAGAAGTGGGAGTTCCTGCACCTGTTTTTCTAGAAAAGAAGCACTGCTGAAAAGTGTTGCAGTGTGGTGGCAGAGGTGGGGGAAACAAAAGCTCTGCATTTTCTTGATTTATAATAACTGTTTCACACATACAGTACATGCCATATCTGAATAGTGAAGAAATAGAGTACAATTATGTGTGTGTGAATTTGCACTAGCGCTTACCTAATCCCGTTGGAACAGTATCACTGTTGCATATTATGTGCATAGATCAAAATTTTCAAACCCTGCAGAGAGCAAATATATCTTCCTTTTTCTGAAATGTGTTATGCAATTTTTGATGAGAAAATATGTGTGTAGAGATTGTTGCAAAAAACATGCATTGAGCGGTGCTCAGCATCTAAAACTGCAGGGTTATTTTTAATTTTACCTTGCTCTATGAGTAAAGCAATGATATATCATATTGGCAAACAGTATAAAACAACAGTAACATTTATGAAACCAAATACAAAATGCACCACAAGTTTGTGGATCAAATTAATACACCAGTGTGCCTGAAAATCCTGAGTGAGTTTTAAGCAGGTTATAATAACAACAACAATTATTATTATTTATTATTTATACCCCACCCATTCGGCTGGGTTTCCCCAGCCACTCTGGGTGGCTTCCAACAGAATAAAACATCAAACATTAAAAACTTCCCTAAACAGGGCTGCCTTCATATGTCTTCTAAAAGTCAGATAGTTGTTTATTTCCTTGACATATTATGGGACGGCATTCCACAGGGCGGGCGTCACCACCAAGAAGGCCCTCTGCCTGATTCCCTGTAACTTCACATCGCACAGTGCAGGAACCGCCAGAAGGCCCTCGGAGCTGGACCTCAGGTAGAACAATGGGGGTGGAGACGCTCCTTCAGGTATACTGGGCTGAGGCCATTTAGGGCTTTAAAGGTCAGCACCAACACCTCAAATTGTGCTTGGAAACGTACTGGGAGACAATGTACATCTTTCAGGACCGGTGTTATAGGGTCTCAACAGTTCCTAAATCCAAGGCTGTCACTTCAGGCAATGCCCAGTCACTTTAGGATACAGCATTTACTTTTTTCAATTTTTCTGTTTTGCATGTGGGGCTTATTGTTACTTCTTTTTGTGACTCTGCACAGTTGCTTTTAGTATGAGGTTCATTAGAAAAAAAAACCTCCACCCTGCAAGGTTCCCCCCCCTTTTTTCATACTTACTGATTCATTCTACTCCACCCTTCTCTTCATTAAGAGTTTTATGCAGAAGGCACTTCTTCTTTTTAAAAAGAAGTCCCCCCCCCTTTAGCAAGTCCCCCCCTTTAGCTCTTCCGATGCCCTCCTGGCAGCACAGCAGCTTGGCACCTTTGGGCAGGCGCCTTGCCTGGGTACCGCGGGGTGAGTGGGTGTGATTTCACAGTCTTGCTTCAGTTAGCAGCAGAAAATAGCTTGGAAATATACTGCTCTTAAAAAAAAAAGATTAAACGTGAATATGAATAACTTACAAATGAAATGATGTTCTCTGTGTAGGTTTGGTAAACATTTTGAGAATCAAGATAAGGCTGTTTCTGCATGACTTGAGCCAACAACCAGTACAAATGGAAGGAACTTCCATATGGATCTGGTATAGATTGCAAAGTAATATAAGGTTCAAGAGGCATGATTTACATTGTGTCTGCAGTGTTAAAACAATGCTGTGTAATGGTTTACTAAAATTATTATTGGGGTTAGTTCAACAAGTTGGCATGCCTACTTGACCAGTTTTTCAACAATCTGACGACTTAATAAAGTTAGCCTGATTTAAAGGAAATCTAATCCAGGGGCGGACTTTGGTAATTTTTGGTAGTAAGATGCCCTTAGCAAGGCCAAAATTTGGCGCCCCCAAACAGATCTTCTCAATTTTGCACTGCCTCGACTCAGCACCCTTGGGGGGGGGAACTGCCCACAGCACCCTAAATCTGGTGCTGTCCCATCAGATCAATCTTGTGTGAATGTGAGAGGTATGGTCCATTCATGAGAGCATGTAGAGGGGGAACAGACATCACTGCAAGTTTCCACTTGCCAGAGTGTCAAGAAGTAAGAATGGTGTAGAGCAGGGGTAAGCAACCTAAGGCCCAATCACCTTCTAAATCGGGCCCGTGGATGGTCCGGGAATCAGTGTGTTTTTACATGAGTAGAATGTGTCCTTTTATTTAAACAGCACCTCTGGGTTATTTGTGGGGCATAGGAATTCATTCATTTATTTATTTTTTCAAAATATAGTCTGGCCCACTACATGGTCTGAGGATGGTGGACCGGCCCATGGCTGAAAAAGGTTGCTGAAAGAGTACCTCTACCTTGTTTGAAATAAGAGCAGAAGCTCCATGTCTCCGGAGAAGGAATCCAGGGATGCCCTTTCTTAGGCAGATAATGTGGTTTTCCTGGGATGTTTGAACCTTGGCATCTTCCTTTGTAGGTCATAGACCCTGGAAGACTGCTCTTTACTGCTTTAAAATTTGGATGTGGAAGAGAAAATATTTTATACTCTTCTTTGGATGTTTTTAGATTATGCCTCTTTGTTTTTTGGTTCTTTTCTGAAAATGAGGATGCCTAATCTACTTTGCATGATTCTCCTGATGATGACAGAGATTGTAAGTGCTCTTATTGAATATAAAAAGCTTATAGCGATGATGAGAAACTATAATCCTGGTATTTCTGTCTCTTTCTAGATAACCATTTGCTCAGAAATACGTGACTGAACGCCAAAGAATTTGAAAGACTTCTGGAAGAACAAATCTAGTTTCCACAAGATCAAATCTGTATTAAATGGCTGATAAGCAGATCAGGTAAAAGCATTTCTTCTCTCAACTGTTGTCTCTGCTTCTGGTTCCTTTTGTTCTTCCACATTTGCTTTTCTTCATTCGTAAGGTCCACAACACATCCCAAAGTACTCTCGTCTTTCTCTGCCCCTTTGCCTTTCTTCATTACTGCCCCTGATGGTCTTGTGGTTGGAACAGGATAGGAGGAGCAGCACATGGAGCAGATTCAAACATTCAGGCTGCAATGCTGTGCCCACTTAGCTGAGAGTATGCCCTGTATTCCATGGGACAGGAATACTTTTGATACAAGGACCCACATGCTTGAAATCATATCTGCATAGGTGATTCATAAGCTTTAGACATCCTGCATGTTTGGGAGACAAGCCCAGTTGTTAGTTTTTGAGGTGGATAGATACACTTTTGCACTGGGGTGCAAAGAGTTGGGTTGTTGTTTCTGTCTGCATCAGGTCTTTTCTGTTCCCCTTCTTTTGGCAGCCACTTGCACTCTACAAAAAGCTAGTTATCAGGACACTCCATGCAGCAGCATACAATGTAATGTGAGTGGATTCAGCCGGGGAAAATTAGTAAACAATCAAACTCACACTCATAATGCACTGTGGAATTACTTTCCATGAGTATATGGGCCTGTTTGTCCTTAGAACTAGATCCATGTTAATTTAATCATAACTTGATTTAACTCCCATTGAAATCAGTGGGAGCGAATTTCAACTTAAGTCACTCTGGAACTAACCCTATAATTCTGACGTTTAAAATAGAAGTAAGATAAATAAGTTTTGTATGATACTGGCAATATTATTAATTTATTTTAGAAGCACAGGAATGCACCTTTGAAATACCAATAATAAAAAATTGGGGCATGCAAACATCTTTTAATTAATGTACATATTTATCTGGGAAATAGAAAGTCTAGAGGAGTTAAAACAGGCCATATGCAGCCTCCAGCCAGATTTTATCCAACACGTCAGCTCCCCTCCCAACTATCAGCAGGGAGGGAAAAGGACTTTGATGTTGTGCAAGGTTGTGCAATTTCAACTCTTTTCTCTGTGAGAAGATCAAATCAGGGAGCAAAACGTCTCATCGGAATTCTGCTTCTTACAAATATAGTATGCATGCAATTTAAGGCTGCAAAGTTTGAGGCTATAAAGTAAGACTGTGCAGTGATCTTACTTTAATTCTTCTGCTGGGTTTACTGAGCTCTTTTTGCCTTTTGCACAGTCAGGACAGGCAAATGATATTGCAGAGTTGTTGTTTTTTTGCTGCAAACGTTGTGGGGTGGGGGGAAGTATGAGGAAAATGGAAGGTGAAAAGTTGAGTGGGGTTACTAAGAAATATACTGCCTGTTTTCATGGGAAATAGCTTTGTGAGCTTGCCTATATATTACTGGAAGGCGATCCATGACAGCTTTCCACTGGGTGAATATTTACCAATCCTGGGTTAAAGCAATGGGTGATGTTGCAGAAATTATATTAAACTGAGGCATAATATCTTATAGTAATGGCATGTTTTTCTAGGGGTTAAAGTTAGTGCTATAGAAAAGCTTAATAGGTGTTATGTGCTAGGGAGAGTCTTACCTCACCAATAGTCTGACTGAAGCATTTTGCACCAGCTGGAGCCCCCAGACCAGGCCCAAGGGTAGCCCCATGTACTGCACATTGCAGTAATCAAGTCTAGAGGTTACCAATGCCTGAATCTTCTGTGGCCAGACCATCCCTGTCCAATAATGGTCATAGAGAATGTAACAGCCATAGCTGGTAAAAGGTTTTCATTTCAAATGAGGCTACCTGACCCTCCAGCAACCAATTTGGATCCAGGAACAAGTTAACAATTCCTAATATGCTATACAAGCAATAAGTTATCTCTTCTTTGGTAGCCAACACACAAAATTCTGGGTACTACTACTACTACTAATAATAATTGAATTTATATACAACCCTATACCAGGGGGTATAAGAGCAGTTCACAGAATAAAATCAAGATATAAAACCACAAAATACATAATAAAAACACAATAGCCCCCCCCCAAAAAACCACATTTTAAAAGGGCATAGGATGTAAATCAGATCAACCAAAGGCCTAGTTAAAAAGGAATGTCTTTGCCTGATGCCTAAAGATGTATAATGAAGGCACCATGCAAACTTCCTTGGGGAAGGCATTCCACAGATAGGAAGCCACTACAGAGAAGGCCTGTTCTCATGTTGCTACCCTCTGGACCTCTCAAGGAGAAGGCACACGAAGGAGGGCCTCAGAAGATGATCTGAAGGTCTGGGTAGGTTCATATGGAAAGAGGCGGTCCTTGAGGTATTGCGGTCCTGAGTCATTTAAGGTACCATATATCAAACTAAAAACTTGGTCCTCAGCATATCTCTATTATTTATGTGTCACCATTGTTGTCTTAATAAACCAGAGTATTTTATATTTTGTGGGTTTACAGTTGACCAGCAGGCAATGAACTACAAGATGTTAGGGCATAAACCAGAGGTGGGGAACCTCTGGCTCACTGGCCAACCTTGGCCCGACAGGCGCTCCAAGTTGGCATGTGAGGTCATTCCCCGCAAACCACAGCTGCCTGTCACTCACTGGGTGATGTTAGCTGATGGGTTTAGTCCTGCTGGATGCTTGTTCCCTTTGGGGAAGCATGCTGGGGAAGTAGACTACCCCCCCCCAAACCCCATGGTTCAACTTTGTCAGGTGGGTTACTCTACCCACTGGGGGATGGGAGATGATGATGATCTGGCCCACTAGGACAAAAAGGTTGCCAACCCCTGGCATACGCTGTAATTATGTAGCTAATTTGTTGTTTTGTACCGGCGCTGTGGGTTAAACCACAGAGCCTAGGACTTGCCGATCAGAAGGTCAACGGTTCGAATCCCCGTGACGGGGTGAGCTCCCGTTGCTCGGTCCCTGCTCCTGCCAACCTAGCAGTTCGAAAGCACATCCAAGTGCAAGTAGATAAATAGGTATCGCTCCAGCGGGAAGATAAACAGTGTTTCTGTGCGCTGCTCTGGTTCGCCAGAAGCGGCTCAGTCATGCTGGCCACATGTACGCCGGCTCCCTCGGCCAATAAAGCGAAATGAGCGCCGCAACCCCAGAGTCGGTCACGACTGGACCTAATGGCAGGGCTCCCTTTACCTTTACCCTACCATCACAGCAATCTGTGACTTTAGAATGGAATCAAGCAAGTGTTCTTGCAGTGTCTGTTTAACAGACAACAGAGCTGTTTAACAGACACAGAACATATCACAGCAAATGGCACGTAATGCTCAGGTGAGTTGTCAAGGCCCGACTTTGATACTTCTGCTTAATGGCTGGCTCTTCCGAATCAACCATTTTGGGTGTGCTGCCAGACCTTTCCTGAAAAGCGAGTCTCCCTCTGAGAATCTGAGCAGCTTTTCTACTTGCTGTTGCCCTTTGAGAAAATGCCTTCTGATCCTTTGGCTCTGCTTACGTCCAGCCATTGTCTATTTCATGAGTGATTTTCCAATTTCATTGTTACCTAAGAGCAGCTTTTGTAGAGAGAGCCTTAGCGAGACAATGAGTGTTGTCTTCTGACAAAGAGTTGGGGATTTTGTTATTTTAATGGTTTCAGGGAAAAGAGATCCTCTTACTGGCACATCTTATAATTGAGACAACAGGTTTTAATGTGTGTGGTTTTTTAAAAATGCAGGATGGGACGACACAGAGAACTACTAGCTGTGTGACAACAAACTCCCTTGGTTGCCCCGTGGGATTACTTTTTTTGAGTGAAAGACAAGGGAAGCGCAACCCTTTTGATTCTCTGACCTGGACTCCTTAAAGGCTTTTGGTGCCATCACAAATGGTGTCCTTCTTGATATTGGTTGTCTAGGGTAGGTTTGAGAGGCACTGCTCAGCAGTAGTTCTACTCATTTTTTGATAGCCATTTCTGGAAAGTAGTGCTGGGATAATACTCTTCACCCCTTAGTGCTTTGTGAGTCCACAGGGTTTCCTTGCTGTTTAACATCTACATGAAGCTGCTGGGAGAGGTTATCCTGAGATTTGATCTGATTTGTCCCCCTAAGGAGATGGCACCCAGCTTTCTCTCTCACTTTCATTGGACTTAACTGACTGAGGTTGTCACAGCCCTGAACCAGTATTTGGGAGTGATTATTGGCTGGGTGAGGTGAATAAACTGAGACTCAGTTCAAACAAGAATGCTGATAGTTGTTCATTCACCCAGGTGATTATTTTCAGCCTATTTTACATGGGATTCCATCCCCCATAAAGGACCACAGTTTGCAATCTGGGGTGCTTATTGATCCAGCACTTTCATCTGAAGCTAAGAGACCTATGTTCCTCAAAGCGCTGTTATCAGCTAAGTCACCAGCTGCAACCTTGTTTGGGTAAAGATAGTGTGGCTACAATTACCCATGTTCTGGTAACCTTCCATTTTAGACTATTGCAATGCATTGTATATAGCCACCTAATAAAAAAAGTCTGCAAATACAGTTGTTCCAGAATAGAGCACAATACTAATAGCTGGCGCTGGGCAGTTTGACTATATTAGCTGTGTCCGTCCAGTTTTAGGCCCAAGTTAAAGGTCTGATTTTAATTCATAGAGCCTAAACCATTTGGGACCAGATTGAAAAAAATGTCCTCTGCCATATGCATGTGGTGGAACTTTAAGACCCTCTTCAAAGACTTTGATTCAGGTGGCCCTGCCCAATGAAGTAAGGCAGTAACCAATGGGGGGTGGTCTTTTCAATAGTGGCACTCACTTATGCAATAGCCTTCCCATGAAAGCTAGCCTTTCACCCTCTTTGTCAGGCATCCCCAAACTCGGCCCTCCATATGTTTTGGGACTACAATTCCCACCATCCCTGACCACTGGTCCTGTTGGCTAGGGATGATGGGAGTTGCAGTCCCAAAACATATGGAGGGCTGAGTTTGGGGATGCCTGCTCTTTGTGGTCTTTTTGGTGCCAGACAAAGACTTTTCTGTTCATCCATGTGTTCTATGCAACTTCTGTAGTCTGGCCCTTTCAGATTTTCTAGTGTTTCTGATTTTGAGAGTATAGTGGGCTTTGTTCTCATGGTTTATTTTGTATGTAGGTAAGTGTCTGGATTTATATTAGTCCAGCTGCCTGGCTGTACTCAACTAATAATATTTAGGCTGCATAACACGCACCAGGGAGTGTGGGTTGGAGAGTGAGAATACTGGTTTAGACCTGTTTGCTGTAAGAGATTCTTTGTCTACTTGCAGAATTGTGTTGCAGAATACAACGGGATTGTCATTATAAACTTTACTCTGGGATGTTTTTCATAATCTGCGGAATTTCCAAGGTGGGCCAGTGTTAATTTACTATAGTTTCAGATTTAGAGGAAGGGAAGGCTCCATGATTTTAATTGTTTATAAATCATGAAATGCAAACTCGGAATAATCAGCTCTGGATAACTATTTTTTTAAAGGCTATTACCGTAATTTTCGCTCCAAAACACGCACTTTTTTGCTCCTAGAAAGTAAGGGAAAATCCCTGTGCGTGTTATGGAGCGAATGCACTCGACCGGAGCTATGGCTGCCGTCAGTCAAGCAAAGCGGGAGCCGCTTGCAGGGCTTTGCACGGCTCTAGCTTTGCTTGCTTTACAGCCAGGAGGAGGGGGAGGAGCCGAGGAGGAGGGAGGGAAGGAGAGCCATGGCAGCAAAGTGGGCAGCAGCCGCTTACACACGAGGAGGGACAAACGGGAGCCATAGCGAGCCGGAAAAGCGCCGTGTAGCCAGCAACAGCTGCTGCAGCCTCAGCTAGCAAAGGTCCGTGCGCTCTCTAAACGGAGCAATGAGGCTGCAGAGGGATGGCAGGGCACAGGAGGGCTCTGAGCCACGAGCGCAGTGAAAACCAGTAAAAAAGTTTTTAAAAAGGCTGCTGGGGACAGGAGGGCACGGGATGAGGGAGAGGGGGAAATTACGATTCTCCCAGCGTCTCAGCTGATCCGCTGAGCAGGACTTGGGTTGCAGGGGATTCACCATTAGCTGCGTAAAGCAGCAAAGAGGGAGAGAAGGAGCAAAGCGGGAGAGGAAAGGAGCTGCTTACACTGCTGTAAGTGGCTGCTGTCTGGTTGGCTCCTTTAAAGCAACAGTGCTCTTTCCCTCCCCCCTCCCCGCTCAGCTCACCGAAAAGCTCCTTTTCCACACACCCCACGCGAGCTCCTTCTCCCCTTAAACCCCTCTCCTGCATCATTAGCAGCATCCTTCTCTACACACCCCACACGTGTTCCTTCTCCCCATAAGCCCCTCTCCTGCATCATTAGCAGCATCCTTCTCCACACACCCCACATGAGCTCCTTCTCCCCTTAAACCCCTCTCCTGCATCATTAGCAGCATCCTTCTCTACACACCCCACGCGTGTTCCTTCTCCCCATAAACCCCTCTCCTGCATCATTAGCAGCATCCTTCTCCACACACCCCACATGAGCTCCTTCTCCCCTTAAACCCCTCTCCTGCATCATTAGCAGCATCCTTCTCTACACACCCCACGCGTGTTCCTTCTCCCCATAAACCCCTCTCCTGCATCATTAGCAGCATCCTTCTCCACACACCCCACATGAGCTCCTTCTCCCCTTAAACCCATCTCCTGCATCATTAGCAGCATCCTTCTCTACACACCCCACGCGTGTTCCTTCTCCCCATAAACCCCTCTCCTGCATCATTAGCAGCATCCTTCTCCACACACCCCACATGAGCTCCTTCTCCCCTTAAACCCATCTCCTGCATCATTAGCAGCATCCTTCTCCACACACCCCACGCGTGTTCCTTCTCCCCTTAAACCCCTCTTCTGCATTATTAGCAGCATCCTTCTCCACACACCCCACGCGTGTTCCTTGTCCCTTGAATGCTTTTCCTTCCCTCCCCACTTAAAACGTGGTTACAAAGCACGGATCCACATGGATCCTCAGGATTTTTGCACTGGGTCACCCCAAGTTCACCATCAGATCACATAGCATATCCATGGCTACAGCCTGCACCAAAAAACACACACGCACCCACTGTTTCATGGGGCTGCAATGGCGCAAAAACGTGGTTACAAAGCATGGCTCCACGTGGATCCTCAGGATTTTTGCATTGGGCTACCCCAAACTCACCGTTGGATCACGTCTGTGGCCACAGCATGAACCACAAAAATCATACATCCACTGTTTCGTTTAGAATATTTTTTTTCTTGTTTTCCTCCTCTAAAAACTACGTGCGTGTTATGGTCAGGTGCGTGTTATAGAGCGAAAAATACGGTATGTCTCTCTTTCTGAGACCATCCTCTGCATGACCAACTGTCCCATTTCTGGCCTATTTGAAAGCCCTCAGAGTTCTTTTGTCAGTTGACCAAAGTGGAGCTCACTTCTCAACCCCCCCCCTTCTTATAAACCTTCTGATATAGGCTCAGTGCCAGGCATTATAGGCCCTAATATATGACTGGGCACAAAGATATAAAGTTTTTTTGGGGGGGGGGTCTTTTAAACTTAACTTCATTTGAGAGGTGGGTTTCCTGCTCTTAGGCTTCTTTATTCTGAAATCAGCAAATTTCAGCAAAGTTCTACAATACTGCTTTTGTGCAACTAGTGAGTCATTACTATACTATGGGCGCTACTACTACTACTACTATTTCTTTTTCTTTTTTTCTGCAACTGTTGCAATCATAAAAGAATTATGTGAATCTCAGGCTTTCCATGAAAAAATTTTCTGATGTCCTGTGACCATGAGATTATGTAGATTTTTCTATGGCAATTGTACACATGCTTGCTTGACAGCAGCACCCATTGATCTTGTATCTGAATAGTCACATTCCAAATGAGGAACTCTAGTCTGGCACGGAAAAACCTAAGCTAAGAGTCTTGTGATTCCTTAAGTACCATAACCTTTCATGAAGAGGAGTCTCCATAACTAACCCATCTGATGAATGGGACTCTAATCCATGAAAGCTTCCACCACAACAAACCTGTTGGTCCCTAAGATGCAATGAGAGTTTTCTGAGGTCCTAGTACCTATGGGACTGCCTCTCCTGGTATGCCCTGCGGAGGACCTTAAGGTCCACAATTACAACACTTTGAAGGTCCCAAGTCGCAAGGTGGTTAGAGTGGTCTCAACTAGGGCCAGGGCCTTTTCAGTACTGGCCCTGACTTGGTGGAACACTCTGTCACAAGAGACTAGGACCCTGCGGGACTTGACATCTTTCTGCAGGGCCTGCAAAACAGAGCTGTTCTGCCTGGCCTTTGGTTTGGACTCAGTCTGACCCTTATGTTTCCCTCCCGTTATGGTTTTGATCTTTGGGCTACTTTTAAAATGAGGCTGCATTTTAAATTGGAATTTAAATTGCCCCCCCTATTATGTTTTTATTGTAATTTTACTGGTGTTAGCTGCCCTGAGCCCTGCTCTGGCCAGGGAGGGCAGGGTATAATTTTTTTTATTTTTTCTTATTATTATTGCTCATGTATCTTGATTGAACATATGGCTGCTATAGTTATTTCACCTTTTGATGTCTTCTTGTGCCTCTCTATCACTTTTCCTCACAGTTTACCTGCCAAGCTGATCAATGGAGGGATAGCTGGGCTAATTGGGGTCACCTGTGTATTTCCTATTGACCTGGCAAAAACTCGCCTACAGAATCAGCAGAATGGCCAGAGAATGTACACAAGCATGTAAGTACTTGAGTTACAAAGTGAAAGAAATTGTGTAGTAGTTATTCATCAATCATTTCTTTTTTGAACAATCAATTTGCACAGTAAAGCTGCTTTGCAGTACTGTGCTTATTTTTTTCTTATTTGAACAAGAGTTTTACATTTGGGTCTTGCACTAGTTGTTTAGTAGTTGTTTAGAACAGAGAATTTCTTTCTCCTATACTACTATCAAATGTGCAACAGTCCTTCTCCTGTCACCCACCCTGTCATCTCTTATTATAGAACATAATATATATATTTTTAAGTTTCAGTTTTAAAAATTGAAACGATTCATGATTAACTTCTTGGTTATCATTTGTACAGGGTATTAACTTTAATAATTGAGCCATCAAAAATCCAATATAAGCCCCTACATACTCAACATTCCTAATGGATTACAGCTGCAATCCTATGTGCACTTACCTTTGAGTAAGTACCATTGAACTCAGCGGATGCTTTTGAGTGGACAATAATAGCATTGCACTCCATGCCCCCCGTTCATCTGTAGGCTTTAGCATGGGGACAAGCAAAAAGCGTTAGGTACATGATTCCAAAGAAATCTGTAGATCAGGAAAGCAGTTTTGCTTCTGGCATTGCCTTTTAATTAGCTAAGGATAACTCCTGGGGGTTATTCTGATATGTCTTATGAAAGGCAGTGCATCCTTCAGAGAGAGGTGCTGTTGCTTTTTGCTGCACCTGGTCTTGTATCAGTTTTTACAAAGACTTCCATTTTTCCACCAACATAAAACTGGAAAAAAATGTTCCATCTCTTTTCTGCCTTTCTAGTGAAGCCTGCTGAGGTGTATGAATTGCCTGCTCTTCTCACCTGCAGCCAGATGACTAACACAGGACAAAGAGCAGCTAGCTGAGCAATGTGGCCAGACTTAAAACACTATTTGTAATGACTTATGTTGTATCAAGGGACTGAAACTATGTTTAAAACCCCAATCAGTGACTTTTCTTGTCCTCCCTCTTTTCAATAGGTCTGACTGCCTTATCAAGACAATCCGTTCCGAAGGGTATTTTGGCATGTACAGAGGTCAGTGTTAAGGTGCATTATTATGAATGATTTATCACAGTAGGAAGCCTTGTTGGAGAAGGAGGAAAAGATGTTATTCCTGGGTTTGGGTTGCCAACATTTAGTCCTGGCTTTCTGTGCCTTTAGGATCTGCATGGTAATTTGAAAATCAACAGGCAAAGCTTTTCTCTGGCCTAGAGTGCTAATTTTTGTGTAGGTTTGCCTATGGGGTGAGATATGGTGAATAAGAAGAGCAGAGTTCCTGCACCACCAAGGTGGCATTGGCTATGAGATATGCCCAAATCATTTAGCAAAGTGCTTTCTTGTTTCTTTTTGTTTCTATCCTTCTTACTTTACGCAGATTTATTTGACATCAGCACACTGATTCAGTTGATTAATCAATTAAAACAACTGAATCAACAAATGTGATTGGAGCAATGGAAGGGATTCTTTTTATCAAGATGGAAACAGCACACTGCAGTTTTTTAAGTGCCCGGGCTCCTGTACAATGCCCGGGCTCCTGTACAATTGTAGCAGTGGGTTCCAGAGGCTAATTCTTGGTTGCAACAGTTGCTGCTTTTTTCCTAGGTGGTCTCCTATGACTTTAGTGGCTGTGTGAGAAGCTGAAACCCAACAGGTAGAGCTCTTCCCACCACTGTATCTGCACACTGAGGAAAAACTTCATCTGTGCTGAATTTTTGCTAATCATGCAGCTGTTTAAAAGCAGAAAGGCTCTCTTGGATAATAAAAAGTAGTCGGTGCTTGCAGAGGGGAGGAAGCATGTAACAAATTAGCCAATTTACCTTTCAGTTAATCTTACATGTCTTATCTGTCTTGGCTTGCATATTTCTGTATGTGGTCAGAGATCAAAGACACATAGCTGGAGTTCAAACAGCTGCAAACCTTGGAAGTTTCTCATGTGATTAGGAGGGTGCAGTCACAACTGGAATCTCATTCATTTTCTTGTAGTATAGAATTGCAAGAGCGTGCAGATATTTATCTGTTTATAAGAAGCATTCATGCAGTAAACCATGGTTGTATCACCTTGGCAGTACTATTGACAGTTTACCTTTAATTAGTTGATTACACAAGTCCAAGTTGAATGACCTTTGAAGTTTGTTTCTCCCAGTTGAATAGGATCTTACCAGATCTTGTTCAGGTTTTCCAGGAAAGGGGACTAGTTTTGGGCAATGGGGATGCCATGACTGACTGTTGAGGGCAAAGTGTTCTTGCTGCCAAGTTACAGGTGGGTGGTGGGCAGACAGACAGAGGTGTGTGGAGTGGGAGCTGCATTAGGATTGGCTGGTTGAACAGTTGAGTGGAGAACAGTCCCTAGACAGGGAAGCAAATGGCTGTGTTTTGTGTCAGCTCTGACAAATCCGTTGTAACAAGCAAGGAGTTGAGATTTTACTTAGTTCATCATGTGCCCTCTCTGGACACGTTGGAAAATATAGATGTACAAAGCAGATATCTTTACTTTGAGTCAGGAAAGGGTGAGATTCCTTTGCAGCTCGTTAAATATCTCAGTACAGTTTCTGGATGGCAGCTCCTATTCTAGTTAGCCCTTGGACACTAAGGGCATGAAGCTTCCCTCCAGTTTGCTCTGCATTGGTTTCCTCTTGCGTTGTGAGTGTGCCAGGGCCAAACCTTTGCCAAATGGTCTCTGTAGCACAGAACTGGAGCAGCGAAGACCACCCAAGGCAGGCAGCCTTCTTACTAAGAATACCCTCAACGTCATCCCTGGGCTCCCACTGTAACAGGCAGACTATTCCTAGCTGCTGGATGGAACATAATGAGGCTTTATTTAACTTCAATACATAGTATATTTATACACTTTGTGGCTGTTCTATAATCTCTCCGATTGTGTCCTCCAGCAGCACGCAGTAGTACATTGATGCAGATCCCACTTGCGTCAAACATCAGCTCTGCTGAGGTTATTTTCTCTTTAGCCTGATAAATGCAGATAGGTGCAAAAAAATATGCATAACCCTCAGATTCGTTGACCACAATTGTGTGCATTAGGACATTGCCTATACAGAACTGCATGTATTTTTGGTAATATATTCTGATAACAAAAGTAGAAGCTTTGTTGCATTTGCAAATGTACGGCAGGGAATTAGATGACTGATGGAGAAGGGAAGAAAAACCACACATTCTATCTGGTTTCTTTCTAATATTTAATGCTTCCATATGGCTGACATTATTTTTTTTAACTGGTTGATTTGTACAAGCACACTGATGATTAGCAAAAATTTCCCAGTGTTGATTCATTACCAATTAAAGCAACAAATTAAACAGTACTACTTTGTATGAGAAGGATGTATATAGAACAAGATTTTATAATAAAATATATTTTATGAGAAATACTGAGGATTTTTTTAAATGGAAAGGAATACATGAAGCATTTTAGTAGAGCAACAAATCAACCAGGTAGTTGTTCTTGATGTGTAGTCAATCTATCAAAGGTTTATGGGGCCCTTAGTAAAACCTTGTAAAATGCTGGCTTTATGGTGACTGTCTGTTCTGCCTCCCAGTCATTTGCTGGCGTCTGAAGCCTAGGCAGCCTTATTTATGAGCAATTCTACATTTCAGCCCTAGTAAATTAGGCAACGTCTAGCACCAACACCCCTGGCCTGTATGCCGAGGACTGCATTTCGGAGACTAAAATATACTGGGAGTCAGTGGAGGTGTGCTTGTCTTTCTCCAGTGATTTGCAGCCACAGTGGGTTACTGAGGACAAGGATTATTATAGCTCCCCCCTTCCCCCACCAAGCAGCTTTGCTGAAAACATTAAAGATTTAGAAGAAAATCAGATTGACCTTTTATCTGGAAATACATTTTTCCTGACTTTAATTCATTTGAGATACAAAAATATTGACCCAGAAGCTGTTTCATTAGTATTAGTATACAGTGTACCAGGTTTTTGTATGCTGAAAGGAGTTCAAGTGGGAGAGTGACTAGAGCGAGATGAGTGCGCAACCCCAGAGTTGGTCATGACTGGACCTAATGGTCAGGGGTCCCTTTACCTTTACCTTTAGCAAGAAAGAATATGCCAGTCTTTGATAGCCATTACCTAGATGATAGGAATCAGTGCCAGCTCTACGCTCAACCACTCTCCTTGAATGAGCTCCCACTTCTGCTAATACCCATTCCCATGACCTTTCCCTTTGGGGCCCAGCCTGCCCAGCTGGCTAGAAGGGAGAGGCCAGCGGATGAGGCGGATGTTTCTCCTCCTTGCTCCCGCTAGCTTAGAGGGCCAGGTAACAAGTGACAACAGCAAAGAAGAGAAGAAACAGGACTCCAGTGGGTGGCAGTGGTTCCCTGTTGGGTGAAGGCTTCAGCAGCTGTTCTGACTCCTGACCCCAGGGATGCCTTGAGCACCATGTCTAGTTTGGCCCTGAATCACAAGTGTAAGCAACCTTTAGAGGAAGAGATTGTACAGGAGATGGCTCTTGCCCTAATCTACTGCAGATGGCCCTTCATCATGCAAAGTACTCTGTGAATTCTGCATAGTTGGGGAACAAGCAAACGAGAGGTCATCCTTCTCATGGGGGAAAAGCAGCGGCCGTAACTCGATTCCCTTTCCTAAGTGACCTCAGTGGTGTGGGTCACTCTGGTGTCACTAATGCTGCTTTCCTTTGTTATCCAGAGCAGCACACAGTTTGTAATGCCTTCAGAGGGATTTGCTGTTTGTTGCTCCCGATAATAGAGTACACACATTCACCATGTGAACGTCACGTGCTGTTTACATACCAGAGGACAGAGTTGGGTGTGCGCCTACTCTGTTGAAACTGGAGAAAGGTGCTTTAGTATGGTCTGCCGCAAACTAGCTGCCAACCCCTGATGCTGACCCTGATAGGGATGCATAGATTGAACACACTTTTTGAACTGAGGCAAGTTTTAGTTCGGAACAAAGGAGCTTGAGGCCACAGTTAGGTCAGTGTATGCTGTTAATTAAGTAGAGATGATTATTCAGAGTTACCACAGGAAATACTTCTCTCTCTCTTTTGTGGTGCAAAATAAATACTTAGCAAAGTGCTTTGCATTCATGAACTCAGCAATTTTTACAACAATTCTATAAAGTAGATGAGTACCTTAATTTCTGCACATGTGTGTGAAGCAGACAGTGGCTTCTCTAAGGCTACCCAGTGAACAGATAGTTGAGGTGAGAATTTAACCAGGGTTTTCATCACCTAGCTCTTCCTTTCCCCCCAGAATTGAGGTGTGCTCCATTAATGTGCATGACCTTTGGGTCAGGGCATAGTATGTTAAAGGGAGCAATGCCTTTTAACACTTTTTGACAGATGTAACCTGTTTGTAAAGCGAATAAATCAAAGCTGGCAGAGGGAAGAGAGACATGCCTCTGGAAGAGAAAAATTCACCGACTCCTTCTAAGCCTTGAACTATTGAAAGAGGGCTTTTTTTGAGGGTGGGCTGTGTCCCTCCAGAAGCTGTTGGGCTCTCAGCTTCCATGAGCCCCAGCCAACGTGGACAATAGGCAGGGATTATTGGAGATCTAGACCAGCAACATCTGGAGGGCCACAGGTTCTGATCTAGATGATGCAGGGCAAGTAGCAGTTTGTGCATATGCAACTGAAGCAGCATCTGATTGCTGGCAGTGGACTGGCTGGCCCTGCCCCACTAGAGAAAAACCCCTCCTCCCTGACCCATCTGAATGGAGTGCATCCGTGGTCCCAGTTAGTACTGAATGAATCCTATGCCACAGTATGGCAGGGGAGGCAACTGCTAATGTAAGTAGCAAACATTGGTTTGGATGGAAATGGGTACCACCACTGGCTTCCAACATAGCATAAGTTTTGTTTCTGGTGTGGCTCCTAGAATTGGTCTGCATTTCTAGCTTCTGTTGATTCTACAGTGCCTTATCTCCTCCAGCTCAGTTTTCTGGGTGAGGTTGATGGTCACCAAGAAACACAATTTTTTAGCTTTTAAGTCTTCCCTAATTCTCTTAACGTTCTGTTCTCCATATTTCTTGCCCAGGGGCTGCAGTGAATCTGACACTAGTGACTCCAGAAAAAGCCATCAAACTAGCTGCCAATGATTTCTTCCGGCATCATCTGGCCAGAGATGGGTGAGTGTGATAGAGGGCACTGTGTATAATGGATTCTAGGAGGGGTGGCATGACTGGGATATTTTGATGGCACCCCATTGCTTCCAGTGTGGATGCACTGAGGCAGCTGTCCATAGTACTTGGTATTGTTGCCATCGAGTCAAGTGTATTATTCAGCTGCTTGACTGCCTCTGCTTTGAAAACAATGGGATACCACTGACACATTTAATTTATACCACAGACAAGTGTTTCTCTTTCTTTTGGTGGATGCACTTTGTTTTGCTGCTTTGCATTTGGTTTGAGGTGACTTGTCCCTATTTTGTGGAGACCATAGCTCAAGACAATATTATTCCCTTTCACTTACTAATTTATTAAAGTAATATATTGCCATTCATCTGAAGATCTCGGGGCAGTTCACATCATAAAAATACAAAATAAAAACACAAAATGCATAATAAAAACAAAGCAAAGCAATGACCCCTCCTTCCTACAAACACATTTAAAAGGACAAAGAATATTAATCAGCCCAATGCCTGGTTGAAGAGGAACATTTTTGCCAGGGGCCTAAAGATGTATAATGAAGGTACGAGGTGAGCCTCCCTTGGGAGAGCATTCCGCAAACAAGGAGCCAATGCAGAGAGTGACTGCTGGTCCCACCGGGGCTCTCCTTTGAGAACAAAGTTGGCATCTGAGTAGACTGGTTTGTTCAGTAATGATTAATGTATTGTAGCTCATCACAGAGATCATTTTGGGGTTCAAATGTTAAGCTTTTTATAAATAATTGCAAAGGAGATTACACAATATTCAATATCTTGTTTGCCCAAGGCCAGTTGTGGAGCTATTCATGGACTAGGAAAGACGCAATTGCATTTCTAGGTTGATTGTCACACACTCTCCTGGCAATTTCCTTGGATTGTTTGCAGGACACTGTGCATACCATGAAGTCCTCCTACCAGAGATGACAACCCCAGTAACTGCTGCCTTTTATTTGTCCAAAGGGACAGTGACCATACTTTTCTGTCTGCAGCATTTGGTGGGAGCTGAGATTTTTTTTGCAGAGGCAAAAGGTTACCTACCCTCTCCCTGCATTCCATGATGCTGATCAGAAACACCACAGCTATAAATTTCCAAACACATTTAATTTGCACATTTAAAGCATCATCGTCACATTTGGCCCTTAGCTGAAGCGAATAAAGGTATTACCTCACTATTGCTTTCGGATGATCAAAAAGAGGCATTGAGTAGTAGAGGTGTATCTGAATTTTACAGAGCCTTTATACAACAGAGTAGATGTGTCATTCTGCACACTTGATGAAGATGATGCACGGGAATTGAAAGTGAGAGGCTGCTGACTGAAAGGACTCCTTTGCATCTCAGCCAAGGTTACTTTGCCACCAAATGTGGGAAAATATCCAAAAACAAAGGCAGTATCTGTGATTATTCATGTGTTAATGCTTAGAGGCCCTTTGTTTCTGCTGCAAATTCTAGCTGCTGAAGAATTGCAAGTTTGGCACTAACAAACAGAGGTTAAACTGCTTTGTTTGTTAGTTAGTTTGTTTGTTTGTTCTTTACCAATATATTATTTGAGGAATGGCCTTGTGCAAAATGATACAAGAGGTGTATCCTCTGGAGACTGCCTTTGGGAATCTCACTGAAATTGTTTCAGTGACCTTCACCAATGACATTTCACCAAGGCAAGGCACTTAAAATTCACTTTAAACTTGGATTTATGCAAAATTCAGGGCCTGGGAAATAGATTACAAATGCCATTTCTTAAAAGCTGGATTGTGGCCATGGGTGGAATGCAAATCTCATTTCAGCAGGAGGAGTATTAACCCATCTCTTTAGACTGTCCCCCCCCCCCTTCACTCGAAATAGGCTCCACTTCTCCTGCTTGCCTACCAGCAGGAGAAAGGATTTGAATGCCTTGTTTCTTGGATGGGGAAGCAGTTAGTGAGAAAATGGTCAAAGGCAGAAAGGGGTTAAGTATACAGATAAGAAAACCTTTCCCTTGTAGACAGCAATGTGGGGCAGATGATTACCCAGTGCCTTATTTTTCTGTGGAAAATGCTCTGTTTCATAAGTTCATTAGTAATGATGAATGAATGCCAGTTGCAAATACAATACAGTGGTACCTCGGGTTACAGACGCTTCAGGTTACAGACGCTTCAGGTTACAGACTCCGCTAACCCAGAAATAGTACCTTGGGTTAAGAACTTTGCTTCAGGATGAGAACAGAAATCGTGTGGCGGCAGCGCAGCGGCACTGGGAGGCCCCATTAACTAAAGTGGTACCTCAGGTTAAGAACTGTTTTCAGGTTAAGAACGGACCTCCAAAACGAATTAAGTTCTTAACCAGAGGTAACACTGTATTAGGTAAGCATGGGAGTTTAGCTTCATTAACTAAATACAAGTAAAGTAAACAAGCTAAATTAGATCACTCTCTAGGGCACCAGAACAATTTCCAAAGCAAACTGAACATTTGTTAATGCAAATAAATATAGGAAAAAATTCTAGTTCAAAATTTTGTAGAAGGCCATCTGCAGCTGCATTTCAGTTTTATTTTGTTTTGTTTTTAAAATCAGTTTCACATTTCCCAACATATTGGGCTTTGGTGGTGATTTTAGCCTTTTGGTATACTAAGGGATGTGGGTGGCGCTGTAGGGACGCGGGTGGCACTGTGGGTTAAACCACAGAGCCTGGGACTTGCCGATCAGAAGTTCGGCGGTTCGAATCCCCGCGATGGGGTGAGCTCCCATTGCTTGGTCCCTGCTCCTGCCAACCTAGCAGTTCGAAAGCACATCAAAGTACAAGTAGATAAATAGGTACCGCTCTGGAGGGAAGGTAAACAGCGTTTCCATGAGCTGCTCTGGTTTGCCAGAAGCGGCTTAGTCATGCTGGTCACATGACCTGGAAGGTTTATGCTGGCTCCCTTGGCAAATAAAACAAGATGAGCGCCGCAACCCTAGAGTCGGCCACGACTGGTCCTAATGGTCAGGGGTCCCTTTCCCTATACAAAGGTACGGTATGCTAAACACTCTGACCATTACTATGTGCGATCCTTGAGAGCTTGCTTCACGGCAAAATTTTGCAAAAGGGTAGTTAATCCTAAAACACAGGTGCTTGTCTTTTTTTATTTATAAAAGTAGTAGCCTCTTGGGTAGTGCAATATAACAAAGGTAGAAATGCTTTCTGTTTATTGAACCTGTCAAACACAGATACACTCAAGCTATTTCAAGGCATTCTCTGAAACAATGAAGGCTAAATATATATTACTTTTTCAAGCCTAGAAATACCACTACGCTTTGCAATGAAGCTGCTTGGATGCAGTCCACAGGCAGCATCACCTCTATGCCTGCTGCGTTTGGTCTTGTTTTCATTTCTCAGCTCAGCCCAAAAGTTATAAAAATTTCAGTTTGTAACCCAAATTTCAAGTGGTGGGAGTAGAAAGTTGTAATTTTTCCCTGATCCACCCCAGAAAGAACAGGCATAGTCTCCTGAATGAGGAGTATCAATTTACTCTATGTTAGAAAACATGGCTAAGCCCTAAGAAGGTTCACACAGAGTTTTAGTTCTCATTCTAATGTGCTTATAACCCACATTTGAAGTTCTGTAGCCGTGCTGATTATGAAGACCACTATTGATAGTTTTCAGATGGTCCCATTAACACTCTGCATAGTTATTAGCCTAAGAGTGTTATAACTCCTTCTCAAATGTTGTTTCTGTATTTAGTTCTAATTATTAATTTCCTGGCCCACAAGCACTTGTGTATCACAGCCTATGTATTTACAATAAAAATGACCACTAAAGACAGTCTCCAAGGTCGAATTGCTTGTAGGATGAATGTAACATATTTTTCCATGCATAACACACCCTCCTGTATAAGACGCCCCCTATTTTGGGGGACTCAGAATTCAGAAAATGGGGGGAGATTGCTCAGAGTTGTTGAGCTTTTTTTGGGGGGGAGATTGCTGGAAATCGCTCACCCGCCTGACATATGCTGCCACTCGCATAAAGCCGCCCATTTACCACAGCGACACCCAATCAACACCAGCCCTTGCCACCAGTGACACGCCAAATAGCCGCTGACCATCTCCAGCTCCCGGCAGCAACCAATCACAC
Source organism: Podarcis filfolensis (assembly GCF_964270895.1). Taxonomy (NCBI): domain Eukaryota; kingdom Metazoa; phylum Chordata; class Lepidosauria; order Squamata; family Lacertidae; genus Podarcis; species Podarcis filfolensis. The sequence continues at coordinate 60,270,307 of NC_139604.1, read as the reverse complement.
GTCCCCCCTGTGCACTATCTGTGTATAAGACAATCACCAAACTTTAACATAGTTTTTAAATAAAAAAAAACCTCAGCTTATACACAGAAAAGTACTGTAAGTTCCTTTCTTGGCAGACATTATTAGTATGTTGTGCATGTTAAGTGGCTTGTTTGTAATGCAGGTCCAGTTCTGTGGAACCGGTTTTACTTGGTAAAAACATCTGGCTACAGGGACTGCTTTGCAGCATCTTAGATATGTTTGCATAAGGATAAAAATGGTAGCACTGCATATTCACCATGTGTTATATATGTACACAGAGATAGGAAATGCATTAGCACTCAGCCTGTTAATGCTATTGCAGCTTTTGTAAAGAGACTGCAGAGGCAGCAAAAATCCACTGCTGTTGTGGCTTGAAATTTTTAATGTCTTCATTAAGCATTGCAGCTCACAAGTCCAAAAGTAGAAGCAGTTGAATTTAATGGACAGTAGAGCGGTGATGTTAAGCAAGTGTCTCCAAGTTGTCCTAGATATAAGAGTGTTTCCAGATGCAGTCATTTTCTCTTCCTTGTGGGAGCTATTCAGTTATGTGGGGGAAATTACAAATGTGCATTCAGAGACACCACTAGGAAAGAGGCAGTTTTTTCCTGCCTCACATGAGTCTAACCACCACAGATCAAGTCTGTTCCTGTCAGAATTGCTTCATCCTCATACAGTGCTATGAGTTTAGGAAAAAACCTAGCAAAGCCCCTTGAGCTGTGACTCCCCAGTGCCTGACAACCAGATGGCTGTTTGGAGCTCAGGAAGTGTTGTGCAAGGATCTTTGAAAGGTCGGTGGGGCAATCCACCTGCCAAGCATCTGACATCATTATGATGTCATAATGCCCCACCCACCTATCAAAGTTGGCCCATGGGGGTGGGGACAGATAAAGGTCTGGCCCACTGGGCCAAAAAGGTTCCCCAACGCTGCACTACAATGTGACAGGACATTGGAAGGATGGGACAGAACACAGGGATCTTTCTTTTACTGGGAAGCTCAACAAAATGTTGCAGTGTATCATCAGATGTGCTCATTTTTAGGGATCTTAGTCATCGTGGAACAGCAGCCTTAGCACTGTTTGTGGCTCATGGTGGTAGTTTTTAGGAGTAGGGGAGGGGGAAATACACACACACACACGCATGCACACACACACAGCAATTGTTCACCTTTCTGAACCTCTCCCATTGTACTAGCCCCCAACCTGAAGTCTTGTTGTATAACTGGGATTGTGGGGAACAGAAAAGGTATATGTTTTCTTTCCTCCATATCAAAACCTCCCCATGTAGTGCAGAGTGGTGAGCATTTTAATATTCAGGGTGTACATTCCTATAACCCTAAGAATACTATAAGTTGTTAGTGGCTCAAGCCAACCAATTCCTTACACCCCGCTTCTAATCCCTTCCTGCTCCCCCAGCTAATGGACTTTCTCATGATCCTGTGAGTTCTAGAAGCCACTGAGAATAGGCAACTGGGGTATTTCGTTTTTCTTTTAATTTTCATTGTCATTTACAAACTATTTTTTTTCCTGCATAAATGAGCAATCCGCTACTTTATTTTTATTCCCATTTCAAAGGATGGGAAATCATCACTTGCTTCAGAGTTGTAAATTTAACATCAAATTAAACCTACAAAAAACTACAGGGGTAATTAAAACTAGATTTTGCATTGTTCAACAAGAGAAGGTCAACAGTGGCTTAGTTTATCGCACATAATCTATAGTGTATCTGTTGAATAAGAAAATAGGTTTTTAGACTATGGGAATTATCTGAAATTTGGAGCTGCTCCTCTTTCTTCTGCCCATTTCAATGTGGCAGTAAGTCTGGGCATTCTTTTTATTAAAAAACAACAACCCTATTTTTAGCCCAAAGGCTCCAAAAGCAGTAAACAGTATATCAAAACAACGAAATGACTACAAAAAAATGCTGCGGATCGGTCAGCAAGCAAAACAATGTAAGATGCTCCGCCAGCAATTTTAAGTCATGGAGATGAGTTTTCTGTTGAACAATCAATTAATTTTATTTTTCCAGGCACAGTACACTTGCCGTAACAAACTCTTTTTCCACAGCAGCCCACCTGTTCCATCATCTCAGAAGACGAGTTGCTATAATTTAGGGAAATGCTTAAAACTGCAGTACTAGATTACTAGATGCACGTCTTCAGGGTTCTAGGGCTGCAGTCTTAAATCCACTTACAAGGAAATCAGCCCTGTCGAACCCAGTGGGATTGCTTCCAAGTAAACATGCATAGGATTTCAGTATGGCAAACTTTGCCACAAGGATACTTACTTACAAGACTTTGAAAATGACCATCATGAATGAAGCAAGCAAGTTATATTATTCCCAGGCTGTATTGCATTACATAGTTATGACTTCTACACACTGTCAGTAAAGAACATCATCGCTCTAAGAAAGCCTGACTTGTCTCATTAATTTCATGTTGGCTACTGTGTCTCGACGTTTGTAATTAAAAAGCATTGCTTTCCCAAAATCACTTTCAAGCATTTGAAAATATTGCTGCATTTCGGTACCATATCATCACTCAAGCTTACTCCTTCCTGTGGTATCACATAACTTTGCTTTTTAATCTTGACCTTCACTTTGTTTGTTGTTCTAGAGTGGGGCTGGAAAGCTGCTGATTTTAGCTCTTTCTCTGCCTAGCTGCTAAGCATTATTACATTAGTTGTTTCTTTGTGGACGTAATCAAAAACGGCAGGGAAACCAATATCTTTAAACCACCCCCCTTCCTGCTTTGTGTTCTATTTTGCTTGGAGAACAGAAATTGCCTAAATTTGTTTAAAACCATCCAATTTGGAGGCCATCACTGCCTCTTGCGGAAATGACTTCCATAATTTAATTATGCATTGTGTGAATAAGTATTTTCCTTTATCTGTCTTGAAAAAATTAATATTCAGCTTCATTGGATGTCCATGAGTTCTAGTGTTATGTGTGTGAGAGAAACTTTTCTTCATCCACTTTCTTCATACCATAAATAAATTATTTACATGTCTATCATGTTGCCTCTTACTCAGCTTTCCCCTAAACTAAAGAGTTCCAAATGCTATTACCTTTCCTCATAGGGGAGCCCCTTGATAATTTGGGCTGCCCTTTTCTGCATGGCCAGAAGTGTTCACAGCATTCCAAATGCGATAGTACCATAGATTTGAATAGCAGCATTATGATACCAGCTGTTTTATTTTCACTTCCTTTCCTAATGATCCCTAGCATGGCATTTGCCTTTTTTCACGGCTGTGGCATTCTGAGTCAACATCTTCATGAAACCTATTCATTAGGACACCAAGGTCTCATTCCTGGTCTGTCACCACCAGTTCAGACCTCATAAACATTTATGTGAAATTAAGATTTTTTAAACCCAACATGCATCACTTTACACTTGTATACATTGAAATGCTTTGCCATATTACTGCCCATTAGCTCAGTCTGGAGTTCTTCACAATCTTGTTTTAATGGCCCTGAATAATTTAGTATTGGCCACCTTACTTCACTGTATTTACTGATCTTGATTATATACTCTTGCTTGAAATGGAAACTGTCGCCTTGCTGGATCAGACTAAGATCCACCTAGTCTTAGTATTCTCTGCAAATATCCCAGCAACCAGCAGGTGCTTTGCGTTCTGCTAGAAATTAGCCAGTTGTCCACTAGTAGACTATGCACTATCTTCTACTCACTGTGACAGAAATTAAGTTTGTGTCTCGTTTTAGAGACTTTCAAAAAAGTGACTGCAGCATATACCGCATATATACTGACAATGTTTCTCAAAGGGTTGCCACCAACTTTCCCCCCTACACTTCAAGTTCTAAAGCAGTAACTCCCTGAAGATATCCACATTTTCTCCTAAATTTGTGAGGTGGCTTAAGAGCTTTGAGGGGCGGAGAAAGAATACAGTGGATGCTCGGGTTGTGAACGTGATCCGTGCGGGAAGCACGTTCGCAACCTGCAGCGCCGCGTCTACACACACGCGAGTTGTGATTCAGCGCTTCTGCACATGCGCAAAGCGCGATTTAGTGCTTCTGCACATGCTCCAGTGCCGAAACCCAGAATTAACCCGTTCTGGTACTTCCGGGTTCAGCATGGTGCACAACCTGAAAATGCGCAACTTGAAGCGTCTGTAACCCGAGGTATGACTTTATAGAAAATGGAGGCCCTCCCTACCAGATTCCACTTCCACACGCATGTAGCTAGTCAACTGCAATAATGAATTGTTTGGGGGAAATGTCAACAGCTCTTTAATTTCCTTTCACACCAATGTGATTTGATATGGAAAAATTCCTTCCTATGTTCTCAAAGGAGAAATCTATATTTAGTGATTTAATAATCTTCACTGTGGCCTTCCACCTATAATCCCCTCAGATGAAAGGAGGATGAATCCAAACAGCAGCCATGCAGTCTGAGAAATTAACTGCCTGTAGTTCCCTGAAGCAATTCTGTTATATCTTTAGGGAAGTCAACAAAGTACTTGAGGAAGCTTTCAGCAGTGGCAGTTCCCTTAGGCAAAGGGGGTGAACTTTATGCTACCTGACTTTTTCCACAGGGTTGAAGTTGTTGACGGTTCACAGATGCTAAGCTTCAAAGCTGTTGTGCTTGGATTGGAAGGAGTAAACTTGACAGGCCGCCGTTTGCACCTTTAGCTGTTAGGGCAAGTTGCCATCCATTGGCCAGGATCCTTGGCTGTTCTAAATCTCCTGAGGAAGTACAGCAACTGAGCAGTTTTGTGTCTGGAGAATTTTCCGTATTCGTAAAGAGATTTTTCTCCTTTTGGATCTCTTTGGGCTTTAAACCAAATTCACATAGCCTGCTGCTTCCTGATGTTTTTCTCCTTACTGTGGGCAACTAAAGTGATGATATAAGTTTATCCTTATCCCTCCCATTGCAAAGTGCTGGGATTCAATGTGTCAGATAATATTCTACTAATTCAAAGCACTGCAGTACATTTGGTTATTGCAATAGCAGCAGTTTCTTCTTAGACAGGAGCTTCCCAGTGTTGTAGCAGCAACGCAGGATGTTAAATGGGAAGTCTCTTAACAGGATCCCCCAGATGTTGGGAGGGTTTTCACTTTTGATTGCCTAGTTTGGTGCAATGGTTGCTGTCCCATCTATGCCAATCCTGCCTCTCCATTTGGCCAGAAGCGACCATCATAGCAATTGACATACTCACGTTGTGGGATGCTAGTGATAATGTGCTGAATCAATGTGTCTGTTCATAGAAGCAGCATAATTGCTGGAGGAAGCAGCCATTGGGAAATGCCTTCATGGGTGGATCTGCAAGCAGGCATCTGAACCTTGCTAATACAAGTAAGCAAGGTGGACGGCTACCTGAAAGGCCATATAGAGATAAGCCTGATATCCAGTTTAAACCGTTCTTAAACCTGAGTACTGGTCTAAATGGAGCAGTTGTAAGGTGACCTCACCTCCCCCACACCTCCAGTAGGATTACCAACTTCTTTATTAATTGGGGTTAGATTAAAGTTGAGTAAATGGTGCTGAACACATGGACAGATTCTACACAGCTCCATCAGACAATCACATCATTCCAGAGTGGAAAGAGCCAGGGAATTTGGATGGGACACAGTGAGAGAATGTTCTCTCTCTCACTTAATATGTGACCTTCTAGTAAATGTAAATCTTACTGCCTGCCTTAATGCTGCAAATTAATAGGAAGCAGTGCAGGAGGAAGCAGCGCAGGAGGAAGCAGCGCAGGAGAGCGTGGTCCAGTGATACAGCTCTACATGCACATGCAGGACTCTGCCTTTGCTTTCTGCTACAGGCAAAGTGTCATGGTTTTGTTTTGTTTTGTTTTAAATGGACTCCCATTATAAATGAGATGTTTAATATCCTGCAGGTTTAAGGGACTAAAAGTGGACAAGTCATTTCAGATCTCCAATTCTTTCTGATTTGTTTTGCCTTTGATCTATCTTAGGCACTTGGTTATTTAGGCTGTCCAGTTTGTGATCCCTTGTAAAGAGTGGTGGGGAAGGTGTGGCCCTCCAGACATCAATGATGCTAGACTACCAACTCCTATCAGTCCCAGAAATTACGGCCAATGGTTGGGATGATGAGAGTTGTGGTCTAGTAACACCATTATCTCCTGGAGGACCAAATGCTCCACATCCCTGCCTTTAAAGAACCTAATGAACATCTTATTTATTTACTTTGTTACAACACCAGCAACAACTTTATGTTATTGCTTTATTCCACCTAGTCTCAAAGTGGTTTACACCATAAAACAAAAAATATATAAAAATAGATACAATTAAATAAAATCACAGTGGTGGCAAGATTGGGGGAGCTCTGGGGTGGCCGCAGTTGCTCCAGAGCTCAGCTCAACTTGTCCTATGCTTGTTCTGGTGGGTGCATTGCCTCTCTGCACCCCCACATCCCCTCACAAGCCACTGCTGCACAGTAGCTTTCCTCCTTCATAGTTCCTGCTTTCTCCCCTTGGCCAATGGATTTTGGTATGACAGTGATGGTTCTGCCTGTGGATTATATGTCTTATATTTGGACAGAGGATGAATCATTATGAGAAGAACTGATGAAAGCAGTTGAATGTATTCTGTGTTGACTGCTGGGGATCTGAGATCAGGGATAGATGAATTGCTTGCCATCAGAGAGGTTTTATTTGCAAGATGAGCCCCTGAATAGCCCCATGTTGACCACCAACCTTCACATTTTTCCCTGGTCCATACTAACACAACTAGTCTTCTGGAAATTCTCTCTGCTGCACCCCCTCCCCTGCAGTGTTTTAATTTAATTTTCTTTGGATGTGCACTTGCTTGCCTAAGTGCCTGGGGGATTATACTTGTTTAGCTTGCCTGTACCTTTCGTAGGAGCACAATGGCAACATATGCTCACTGGATCAGAAGGAAAGCTTCTGCATTTCCCTGAGCTTCTGGGGAGACTTTCTCACCAAAGAATGGCTTTGGTTGTGGTGAAAGCTGGTCTTTGGTGGTGTATTATTCAGCACTGTGCATCTGGATATCCAACAGCATTTTTTTTTGTTTCTCTTGAGTGTCTCTTCACTGCCTTGGATAGTTTAAGACACTTGGTTACCTCCAGACTTTTTTACTGCATTGCATTCATTACCAATCAAGTCAAAATTGGGCATGTCTGATGACTAACATTCCCCAGGGTTTGTTCCTTCTGTGATCCGTAAGTGACAGAGACAAGGCTTATCACAGAGAGAAACAAGCCTGGCTGTTGCTTTGCCTGGAGGCAGGTTAACCCAGTTGGGGTCAATCAGCTGATTTTTCTTTGTCTCTCTCTCCTTCTCTTTCCTATCTTTTTGTCAGGAAGAAGCTGACCCTGATTAAGGAAATGCTGGCTGGCTGTGGGGCAGGGACCTGCCAGGTGATTGTCACCACTCCCATGGAGATGCTCAAAATCCAGCTGCAGGATGCAGGCCGAATTGGTACCTCACCTGTCTCTCTTCTCTCCTCACCATGCCCATGCAGCAACAGAAAATGTCTCCCATGGCTTTGCAGATGATGGGAGGGCAGTGGTGGGAGGGAAATAGGACTGAACTGCCCTGGGATCAGGTTTTATTAAGGGGTGATATACAAATATCCTCAGCAAATATCCAAAACTAAGTTTTTACTGCTTTGCCCAAAGGCCATCAACAGTGAATCAGTAAAATGTGGGGCACACCACTGAGTATAATTAGAACACAACATAATGACATAATCGGTTACAATATACAATATATACCTTAATAATTTTTAGGGATTCGGAGCCCTTTCAGCAGTTCTGTTAACTGAAGTCGTTCTTTCCCTGAGTAGCTCCAGGATATATTACATCATTGGGAAGGACCTCAGCCTTGTGAGCCAAATGATGAGTTGTTCTCTTTCCATTCTCCTGATGTGAGAGAGCCTGAAATTGTATCTTTAGATATCTGTATAGGGAAGAGGAGGCTGGTAAAACAATAGCTTGCGTTCAGCTTGTGAATTATTAAACTGGATAACTAATGCAAAAAAGGGAGGAGGATTAGTTGCCCCTTATGGTGTGTTTTTTCTATGACACTTTCTTTCTGTTTCCACCCCAGTTAGAAGGTCTGGCAGTGTGCCAAAGCCCTTAAGCATTAAGAACTTGTGTTCTTGCCCCAAACAACCTTACCTACCATTGTTGTGTTGTCTCATTTCCCCCCAAGTAAATTTCAGGACAAAATCTAGAATACTGGATCTTTTCTGTTGACAGGTGTGGAACATAGGGGGAAAGGGGCGTGTGTGTGTGTGTGTGTGTGTGTGTGTGTAAGTTGGGAGAGGGGATAGCTTAATGATACTATTGCATTAACAATGAATTCTAATAATGCAGGAACTGCTTAGCACAGAGGAGTTCAGTGGGAAATTTTTGCAACCACAGAATTGAACCACCAACGCTGTTTGTCTTCAAAAGCTCCAATATAAATATCCTGTTAGACAGGACTATTGTGAATAACAACCACTCATCGCTGGGACTTAGTATCTCCCTCTGCTTCTGATTTCCCATTTGCCTCTGAATCTTTTTGTATCTTACCAGTTTCCAGTTGTACTTAAAATCCTCTGTTACTAATGTGTTAAATTAGAAGGCTGCAGAAAGATTCGCACTGCAGCACAATACTGGGATTTAGTGCCTCAGTTGCAACAGAGGCTATGTGAGCAAATATATTAGCTCAGGGGATTTACATGGGCTCCATCTTCTGATAAAATAGGAGAAGCGCAATGGAAGTAGTTTGGGGGAGAAGAAGTGAACAGACTGCATAGATCTCTGGGTAAATGCTTTGTCATATATATATATATATATATATATATATATATATGACAGTGGAGTGCACTGTGTGTTAAATCCTGTGATATGCTCAGAGAATATGGTGTCGTGACAGTCACATAAATATTTTACTTAGAGCTAAAATTCAACAGCACAACTTAACTGGATAAAGGCGGTTTCTAGTGACTTATCAGAGGGCAGTACAACTGACCTTAAGCAATGTTCAGTTCATTACATTTGTGGCTGGCCTATTCGTCCTCCTGTCAGAAGCAAGACATTTATGTTATGTCATTGTCTGTAACTTGCATGCTGCATTCATGTTTATTGCGGTAAATGACAACTCTGTCTTGATTCCTCTTCAGCTGCTCAGAAGAAGCTAATGGCCGCACAAGCTCAGTTAAACCCTTCCACTGGTGCTGGGGCAGCAGAGTCTGTTGTGGAGACACGGACGACAGCAATGCAAATCACAAGGGACTTGCTTCGGAGCAAAGGCATCGCAGGACTTTATAAGGGACTTGGCGCTACGTTGCTAAGGTAGGGCACCCCTTTAGGCCCTCTGGAGGACCTAAAATCCAAATGGTGCCCAGTAGTCTGGGGTAACAACAAGGAATGAATAGGAACACATGTTGTTCCCTGGGTATTGACTCAGTTAGGGATGGGGACAGAGTGGGTAAGGGAGGGAGATGGTGATACACTGCACTGGAGTTTCATAGTACTAAATGAGAACAGTGTAGAAAGAGAAATACCTGATGCATTTGAAAACTATGGAAAGGGGAATCTTCTTTCTGTGCACAACTAACCACCCCTACAATTGGCATGGGGCAGCTTGGTATTAAAGGACTAAAGGAAAAAGCTCTTCCCTTGTCCCTCATGGTCTTGCTTCTCCTTCTGCAGGGATGTACCGTTTTCCATTGTTTATTTTCCATTGTTTGCAAACCTGAACAAACTAGGGCAGACAACCCCGGATGTCAAGGCTCCATTCTATGTGTCCTTCCTTGCTGGGTGCCTGGCTGGCAGCACAGCAGCTGTAGCAGTGAATCCTTGTGATGGTAGGTACTGCAGCAAAGTTCAGTCAAGGCGCTGTGCATGTGAAATGTGGGGAGGTTCACCAGAACAGTTGGCAACGGGGAAACTGAGGAAAGAGTGTGAACACTGGTGTTTTTGTGTTCTCACGAAGCACACTGTCACAGGAGGCAAGCTGGCATATAATGCAGAGAACTACAGCAGTGTTAAGAAAGAGGGGCAAAAGATCTAAGTTGCAAAGCACCCAGTACCACAGTAAGCGAAGCTGCTATCCTGATTGTTCCAGCTAGTGGAGGTTTGTATACTTTCCACTTGAGAAAGAGAATTGAAGAGATGCAGTCAGCCACAGGCCCTTCTTGTAGAAAGGGGAAATTCTGTACTACAGATTTGAAGGAACGCTAAATGCATGTCAGTTATAGAAGTGATCTCTGCCTGATCTCTTGCCATTTGATTGGGGGGGGGGACATTCTCAAAGCAACGAGGGGGCTTACAGCTCTCCGGAGCTAACCAGGGCTGTAGCCTGTTAGAGCATGTTTCTCCCTTGAAGAAGGGAGCCCTCAGGTACTACACCTTAACAGAGGAACATCTGAACCCTCTAGGGAGCAAACAGCCACAGACTCAGGTAGCACTCATACACCAGAAATGCATTGCAAGATTTTGTGGCAGAGTCCCACTTCTTTGTGATATAGTCAGAGGCTGAGAGCCTTGCAGTTGATGCAGAATGTGGCAGAGGTGCAGCATAATGTGTTAAAGGAGGGAGGCGACTTCATCATAATGACAGAAGCAAATGAAGAGCTTAGTAAAAAGCATGTCCGGATGATAAAGACTAATCTGTTCATGGAGAGAGAGTTGTAAAAGGGGAGGTCATAAAAATCTCTTCCAGCTTAGCAATGCTGGGATACTTGTATATGCCTAAACAGCTAAAGGAAGCCTGGAGAAATTAATTAGATACAGACTAGAGCACTGATTGTATCAAACGCTGCTGTCTTCTTTCCCCAGTAATCAAGACAAGATTGCAGTCCTTGCAGAGGGGGGTCAACGAGGACACATACTCAGGGATCATAGACTGTGCCAGGTAAATGATCTTTTGAGGGTGATCAGCAATCGGCAAAACCTGGGTGTTTGTCCCAAGGATACCAGTGAACACAGAGGCTTACTACCAAAAGGATTGTGTTGCAGGCATAAAAACAGAATTTTACTCATATATGAATTGGATACATGCTTCTGGTGGGGGCTGCTGCATGTATCCAAATCCACTTTGATAAAACTGTGAGATTCTTATTAAAATACAGTGAATGAAATACAATATACTAACTATGGCAGCTTGCCTTGATGGCTATACACTTCCTCCAGGATTGGAGATGCCATAGTAGGCACAAGTTGCCAGCGGGTGTGGGGAACGACAATAGAAGAGAGGCGGCTGTGGACTTTCTTCCCATAGGCATCCAGTTGACTATTGCAGGGAACAGGATGCTGGAGTAGATAGGGCATTGGTCTGATCCAGGAGGGCCCTTGCTTTTTTGGCTGGACCCGTTGATAGGTTCCAACCTTGAAGTGTGTCTCATCCTGCATCCAGTAGCAACTGGGAGGAAGGGACAGCACTGCCCATCTGAGCTCCCAGAGTCACTGTCACTTAGCAGCATGGGGAAGGGTGAAGCAGCAGGGGGCTTGGCATGGGCATTGGTGCTGTGCGGGGGAGTGCAAGATTGGCTCCACAGGGGCAACCACACACTGCTGGCATCCCCACTGCCTGGTCCCTCCCACTCTTCTCACCCATTAAGTGGCAGCAACTCCATCGCCAGGAAGTCAGACACCTCCCCATCAGCTGTTGCTGCCTGCACCCCCCCCCCCATTTATTTTGCATTGCTCTTAAAATCCACTACAAGCAAGCCTGGAAACGCAGGCTGAGCTTTGTTTGGGCAAAGGCTGACACATATGTGAATGAAATTTGCAGCAGATAACCATTTTTATGCTTTTCCTGGCCAAATAGCCATTGAGATGAGCAGGAAATTGGTTTTTCATTGTACTTGAAATGCCTTTGTAAAGTATGCTGCTCATGTGGGAAAGCCTGTTTGTTATAGATAACTGTGTGCTCTAAAGCAAAACAGGGGCGGGGCGGGCATGACTGAAGTAACAGATATTCTGATTGGGAACACTTAAATGGGAGTTGTGGTGAACACACGTAGTCTCATCTGATTTCTTTGTGTGCCTTTTTAGGAAAATCTGGCGGAATGAAGGTCCCACAGCCTTTTTGAAGGGGGCATATTGCAGAGCCCTGGTCATTGCCCCACTCTTTGGTATTGCACAAGTTGTGTATTTCATCGGGATTGCTGAATATTTCCTAGACATGCTTCCAATGCGCCGGGATTAACCCCTCATACCTCTCCCATCCAATTGGAATTCATCATAGTATTCTTTGTCACCGTGCTATCAGAGCAACAGCACAAGGAGTTAAAACAGTAATGGGGGGGAATGAATGTTGTCTCCAAACCAAGTCCCCCCCCTCCAGTCAACATGGCCTCACCATTATGCCAGGGAAGATACCTGATTATGCATATCTCCTTTCTAATTATCAATCTCAAAAGACACTGGTTAGCACAGACTGTCTTACAGACCTGCTTTTTCTCCTCTTGGCTAGGGGAGAATGACCAACAAATCAAGAAAGAGCAAAGGACTTTCCTCCCCCACCCCCACCCATTCTTGGTTTCAGGCCTCTGGGGAAGCCAAGGGGCTGCTATCCATTAAAGGGAGGCCAGTTTGTCATTCGAAAAGGCGGGTAATTTCTGAAATAAAAATGTTTTGTTTTCATGTAGGTCTCCTAAACATCCCTCTCCTAAATTAGCTGGACTGAAGTGAACTCTTTGGATATCAAAGGAGGAGGGGAAAGGGAAAGGCGCATTTTGTATTTAGAATTTGTGAAAGGGACTGCCTTCCTGAATGAGTGTGCGCAGGTGAAATGTCCTCCCTGCAGATGTGCACTCAACTGCTAAGGAGCTGCATCTGTGGAAACACAGTGCTGTCCAGTGTCGCAAACTAGCTGAGCCATTGTGATAGGGAAGAACTGAATAATTTTGGGATCAAATTTTTTTTTAAATCATGCTGGATTAAAAACAAAAAAAAAACCCAACCCAGTAATACATTCCTTTCAATCAGCCTAGTTGATGCTGGTAATGCTGCTGTTCCACCCAGTGTTTCAGTTGTCTGTGTTTTGACCTATGCCTGTATTCCTTTCCTGTTTCCCTCTGGGAGCACAAATAACGCCAAAGGGTTACTTAGGGAAAGCTGATCTCTGATGTGGCTGCAAACACTGCAAAATACCAGATGGCATAGAAAGATTTAGCTTAGCTGAAATCAGTGGAAATAATCTTGCACATTTCTTGAGGTTCAGTTGCACCGAAGTCAAAGAATTATGCTATATTCACACCAGTTCAGTTACCAGTTCTTTACTGGCCTGCAATGATAAAAATTTTAAGGGTGCCAGCTAGTTTTCCTATTCAGACCAAAACTGACAGCAGAAGGTGGTTTGTTAACCTCCACAGGGATCTCCATATCTCTTATGTTATCTCTCAGAGATAGAAGCCTGTTTTTCTTCTGCTTGTTTCAACAGTTACTCTTCCATCAAAGCAAAGTAACCTAAGTATCAAAATCAATGCTAATTCTGGTAATTTCCCCTTTATTTCTATTTCCTGCTTCTCGGGTGCTGACACAGTGCTGCCTGCAACATTGCAGGGAAATATTTTATTAAAAATTCTATTAAAGTTTTGCAAATTCCTTTTTTTTTTTGAGGGGGTGGGGCAGTCTGATTTTGGAGGATAGCATGTTTAAGAGACATTCCTCCCCCTCCTGCAACTTGGACTTTGTCTTCTTGTTGCTGTGCCTCAATACTTCTTATATCCCATTCCAAAGAAATGAAATGAATTAGGTATGCAGATGGTGTGGCTATTTACATTTGCCCTTGAAGATGTCTTAAATGTTCCTAATGCCCGTGTCACTGTTGGCTAGGGTAGCCAGACGCAGAAGAGGAAAGGAGCTCTGCACCTTGAATAGCTGCGTAGAAGAGGGAAGCATCAGCGGATGTTTCTTGTTATGAAAGCTGCAACTGTTGTGACATTCCCTCTTCTACACAAATATGAAAGGTTCAGGAGCCCCTCTCTTCTCTTACATCTGGTCCTCCTATTGTTGGACCCTTTGAGTTAGCAGGGGGAGATGTTTTATTTATTTTAAAAATATGGCACTTTTTTTTTTTTTTAACTTTTCCATCGTATGAAAACAAGGCCTGAAGAATGTGGGGTTTTAAAGCATGGTTTCCTTGCTTATCTTGAAAATTAAATGTTAGAATCATTACGTTTTAGAAGACTGATTGTCGCACTGATGGTGCTGACTCACAAAATAACAGAAAGAAATTGCTGGAACTGGTTTATAATAGGAGCTGCATCTAATAATTTAATTTGCCTCATTTCATGCTGCTTTTTCATCACTGTAAGTCCTTGTTTACTTTCACATCTAATCATCATTTAAAACTCTATTGCAATGTCTGTCTTGCTTAAATGACCAAATGCCGCTTTGAAAGAGGAGGCCTTAAAGGACTCGCTGCTGCTGCCGCTGCTGCCACCACATGTCTGAGCCCACCATAAGACTACAGATTCTCTGTCAAGGCCTGGAACATCTGCACTGATGTGCTTTGGTATTTCTGAAGCAGAAATCAAACAATGATTTAGTGTTTTAAGAAGCACAATCTTCAGGATTAGTGTTTTTGCACTTTAAAAAGAAAGAGCAGCGGGGACCTCATTTTAAAAGCAACCCCTTGCAAGAAAACTTTTTTAAACAATACTTTTGTCACATGAAGAAAAACTGAAGTGGTACCCAAAATGTAATCTAATGGTGTGTGAGAGATTTATGGTTTGAAGCTTTATTTTAATGACAGGTGAATCTTTGTCCAGGTGAAAACAAGGGTTTATGTAAAAATACTGATAAAAAGAAAATATCTGTGCCTAAATAAAACAGGCTCCAGTTATCAATGCTACCACTAAGACAGCTGCTGCTTGCTTGCCAGGAGATTTTCCTGCTGAGATGTGGCTCAGCACTGTTGCTAGTAAAGGGAAACGGCACTACTTGTTTTTTGCATGAATACTCCTAAGCCCCGATTTTAGTATAGCATGACCAAGCTAATAAAGCAGAGTGGTGTTGTTTTCCAGTCCTTCATACTAGCTGTCAATTGAAATGTTTAATGCTGGCATTCTTATTGCTGCAAACTTAGAATATGTCCACATTTCAGACACACATCGTTCAAACATGTTGAATTAAACATTTAAAATGTTTGTGGTGCTTCAGCAGTGTAGATAAAGCTTTATTACTTTTCATATTAAATTTTATTGTGAGTTTTCAACACAAGATGATAATAAAAAACCAAACTAATCTAAATAAAGATAATGATAAACAAGACAGAAAGCAGAAATAAAGAAAAGAGGGGGGACACTAACACACACACACACACACACACACACACACATATATATATATATATATATATATATATATATATATATATATACCAAGCCCTCTGTCACAATTATGTCTTGATCCTTATTCCACATACAGAAGAGTTAACCCTCCCAGCTCTCACCTTAGAGCTTTCCCCTCTTCCATCAGCTTCACATCCTGAGGAAACCTCTCTGGCCTGCATCTCATGCACGTCCCTTCTAGAGAAAGCTCTAAGAGGCCCTTGTGTTTTCATGGAACCACACGTCACTGGGTTCCTACTGAAGTTCCTACAGAAGCTGTGAATCATTTGAATTTACAATGTGGAGATAGCCTAAAATCATTGCTTCCTAAGCTTTCTGGCTCCTAAGGACTTATTGGCCAACATGTCCACAGTCCACATTAAGAAAGGAAGAAAGAAAAAAAAAATCTAATGAGGTCATTTCAGGCATATCTGTGAGTGGTGGAAGTCTGTAATTCAGTTCTTGCTCCTATAGATTAGGGCTTTCAAGCAGAAGGTCCAGAGGCCTTATGGGTCCTCTGAGGTTCAAGGAATCCTATTTTAGTCCAGAGCTAATTTGAGTTTGATAGTGTAGATAGTGATCCTTCAGGTGTAGGGAGGTCTGTATTACCAACATTTATGCCATAAACACAGACCTATTACCAACATTTATGCCATAAACACAGACCTATCAAGCTCTGTGCATGCCCTTCTATTCTGAGTAAATTTGGAGTAATGCTTAGATGTGTACTTGCAATCACCAGTGTGAATTATAGTTCCCATTCTAAACATAATCGTGCACTGAAATAATAAAACCCACATTTTAGTCTCTCTTAACTACACTTTTGTACTAGTAATAAGGCTGGTTAAAGTCTGCTAAGGGGTAACAAGTATCTTAGCCATTCCATGGTAACTGGGAAGCAAGCGGCTTTTGAGGACAATAGCCCATGCTTTAAGTAGGGAATAGTGGCACCAATCTGTGTCGGCGGTAAAAAGTTACAAGTTTTCGGTTCAGCAGAGTTCAAGGAAGCTCTAGAGACCAAATGGTACAAATATCCTTCAAGAAAAAAAATGAAATGCTGAGCTCTTCAGTTTTGAAAATGCCAGCTCTTCAGTTTTAAAAATGCCAGCCCTTCTAAATCAAAATGGGTATCTGGAATGCAGTTGAGGATCCTGAGGTCCACATCTCATGATTCTCAAATATGCCAGTGAGGGAGAATGTGCATGACTTTTTTATTATAGAAAAAAACTGTTATGTGGTTACTTTTCTGAGTCATTCCGTTGTGAAACTCCCCCCAACCCGTCCTATGAATGTTGTCCCCTGAGTGTTTAGCTATGACTTAAAATAAATTTTGTTTTGGATTGTTTCTTAGCATATGGTTAAATAGAAATTTTGCTGTATGAGAATGACTGGGAATGTTGCAGTGCTGACATTCTCTTTTCACGTGATTGTATAAACTCATGTGAACATGCAGTCTTCACTCAGGCATGTTTCAGCCAAAAATAATGTCTGAGGCAAGAGTGCTGTGCAAAGTCCGGTGTGAGGTAAAAACAAGCAAACCAGAGTTTAATTCTACTGTGTTTGTGTGTGTTTGTGTGTGTGTGTGTGTGTAAAACAGATTTTTATTTTCTTGAACTTAATTTATCATTAAAATCATTTTTAAACACCATACTAAATTAAGCAGGTAACCTAATAAAATGAATTTAAAAAACCCAACTGTGTCTGGCTTGCCTGTTATATGTATCTTACCCTTTGAGATTCTCAATAGAGCAACCAGATACTGTAAAAATGTGCTGGTTTTTTATTTACGCAATTGATTATAATGAACTAATCATTGCGACATGACTAATATCGGGTCTTAGGGAAGGAGTAAACAATCAACACAAGCTTCATCATGTTAGAAACTGTGATCTCAGAAGTTTTTGCCAATCACTGGACTTTTAATAGGTAACAATTTGACAGAAATGCCGTCCTCTCATGAAGTTTGTTTACTCTGGGCTATTCCTAGGCATATGTTGCTTCTAAAAGGCTCCCTATTTTTCACTCCCATTTATAGGTCTCATTTTAAAAGTTAACTTCACAAGGTTGCATCTTAAATGCTAACTAATAACCCTTCAGGCTACCGAGTGTATGTCTAGGATGTTGAATATGTGTTCACACACTTCCACTAGAATTGGCTGTCCTTTCTACTTTAAATATGTTTTACTCTATTAAAAATAACATAATCATCAGGAAGAACTTTCTGACAGTAAGAACTGTTTGACACTGCAGCAGACGCCAACAAGAGGAGGTGGACTCTCCTTCCTTGGAGGTTTTCAAGCAGAGGTTGGATGGCCATCTGTCATGGATGCTTTAGTTGAGACCCCTGCATTGCAGGGGGTTGGACTAGATGACCCTCAGGGTCATTTCCAACTACAGTTCTATAATTCTATGTTAATTGGCTTTCTTTCTAAGTAACCCAAGTCCCTTTTTTGTGTGTGTTGATGCTTGGATTTATGGAAGCAGGTAAACTCCAGCTGGCTTCTATTCCTGCCACTGATATGATTCATGAATAGTACAAGCACTGCTTGTATCTTGCTGTCTAAATCCTAGACAGAGAACGATAGAGTTTATCACTGTCTTGAACATTGTCCTCTTTTAAAATTAGCTGATAGAACCATGAAGTAGTATTCTGGCCATTCTTGTGTTTCATTATTCCATCTAGTTTATATTTAAGGATGATATATAGTGGACTTCTGGAAGCACTTTCACACAGAAAGATGGGAGAACTTTCAGAAGACAACATATGAAATGAGAAAATGCCACATTGCCCATTTTCCAATGGAAATAGCTGTGTGAACTGGTGCTTTGAAGCTTAGAATTCTTCCATTACGTTTAGAACAAAGTCTAAGGATCCTTCCCTCATTAGGGTTCCATCTGTCACACTAGAACCATCAAAGTTGCTCGATGCCCAGTCAGTGTTCCCTGCATATTAAAATATTGTGCTTTCACATCCAGTCTGCGAATCCAAATTCTGTTGTGTAAATAAAAATTAACTGGAACATGTTGTGTAGTAGTAAGAACAATACAGTTAAGGCAATAACTTCCCTTCATGTGAAATTACCTCACAGGAGCTCTGTACTTTTGTGTTCTACTTATGCCCATCTTTTAGATATTATATAGGTGCAGGATATTTGCTAGTATTAAAGTTTTGAGGTTTTCCCCAGTATCTGTGTTAGGCTATCAGCTTTCAGGCCACAAATAGTCCCCCCCCCCATGGAAATGGACCAGGAAAGGTGTGACACAAGGCTCACACATGTCTGACTTTAAGCTTGGTTCTTTACTACAGCTAGTGAACACTGAAGATAACACAACACTGCCGTTGGCTGGGGTTTCTGACAGTGACTGCTTTGTACTGTGTCAGAGCAATGGTCCATCTAACTCAGTATTGTCTACACTGACAGGCAGCAGCTCTCCAGGGTTTCAGATGGTACATTTCCACCCCTACCTGAATATGCCCAGGATTGAACCTGGGACTTTCTAGATGTAAAGCAGATGCTCCACCACACTGAGTTATGGCCTTTCTCCACATAACTAATAAGGGTAGCTTCTCATGCGAATTTAGCCATGAGTGTTCAGATATTTTTTCCTCTGCTATGGCTGCTTCTCACTGACACTACTGTGAATTTATGTAAATGCTTCGGGATCATGGCTTACTTTTCTTCTCCATTTTGTGAAACTAAGCTGTTAGACCTTTGGACCCAAGCCACTTCTGTCACATGAGTGGAAGGCATGTGTGTGCATGTTTGTGTTTGTGTGCGTGCTGTGTCTGTCTGTCCATAGACAGCCTCCTTATGCTCCTTGACATGCCATCCTGGAGCGTCCCTGACTCTGGAACCAGTATGCATAGGGACATGGGGGCTGCAGATGAGGGAGCATTAGCCTTTGTGAGAACCATGACTAAGCTGTGTAACTTGCTGGTACTTGTGGCAATGGAGTCTGCAACACATTATAGGCAATCGAGCATCACTTGACTCCCATCTTTCAATGACTGCAGAAGTTATTGGATGTTGGGGAGGGTGGAACGCGTGAAGAGAGAACACAACAAAGTGTTGACTGGACTGTGAAATAGTGCTGATGCATCCCCAAACCTCGTTTTCTATTGACAAAGTGAATTAATTGCCTTTGTGAACTACACATGTGACACAATAAGCTCCTAGTTTGTTGATGTTCAGCCACCAAAACCTGAACTGTTGGCAATTAGCATGACAGGGTTTTTCAAGCTATCACGTGAAGGAAGCTGAAAAACAACCTGAGTCTGTGCACCAGTGTCATTTATTGATTTAATTTATATCCCTTTTCTCCAAGGAACCCAAGGTGGTTAACATGACTGTCCCTTCCCTGTTTTTCCTCACAACAGCCCTGTGAGTTAAGTTAAGCTGAGAGATGACCCAGTAAATTTCATGGCTGAGTAGGGTTTTAAACCCTGGTCTCCTAGGTCTTAGTCCAACACTCCTGTGGCTATGATGTGCATAGTTGATGGGGGAAGAGAAATTAGAGAAGATACTGAGTTATTATGTGCAGGTTTTCAACAGTGTTTTCAGTGTGAGGACTGAGGGATGTGATGAAGAGTCCTGAGGTCCAAGAAGGATATGATATGACTGGAAACCACGTGAAGAAATGTACAGGGGAAATAAGTGAAGGGTGAAGGTGAAGTATGTGAAAATAGTCTATTCTAGGGAACGAGATGATTGATGTCTCCTCTCTAGAATGGCATTAGCATTGTCCCCTGCCCAATGCTAAACTGGACTGCACAGGACCAAAAGCTTGTCTGGAAGGAGAGCTGAAGTCTTCACTTTAAATGTGTTGCTGCGTTACAGCTTCACTGAAAGACTGAAACGCCATGTATTTTTAATGTCTCCAAAGGTCACGTTTCTTCCTGATTGGCCTACTTCCGTCTGTTCCTTTCTTTCTCCGTGCAATGTCTGAGCTGCTTCTCTACCCAAGTCATGAAATCAAATGTCAGAAACTACTCGGCCACAAAGCAATCCCATAGGGACGCCTGACCCACTTCTGTAAATATGCATCTGGTTTAGGTTGTTGGCTTTTCTTATTCCAAGGGTACATACAGATGGATCTTTACATGAGGGTTGCCGGGGCTTTTTCTCCCACAGGTCAAGCCCTGGTTCCCTGCTCCCATTCCTCTCATGTTTGACAAAAAGTACTTATCACTTAGTCAAACACTGAGCTCAATGATCTCTTTTGCTGCTCCCACCAGTCTTCAGGTAGACTAGCTACCTGTTTAAAAAAAGAAGCCAGAGCATGACTTCATTTTAAATAAGTATTATTGTTATTTCCTTTTTTAAAGTATGCCACACTACTCTAGGGGTGGGAAGGAGACAGATTTGTCACACCACAAGCACCAACCAATATCTGTTGTGTGCAGTCGATTTTGGTTGGCAGAACTTATTTCTCCAGTGCTCAGAACGGAATTGTATACTGTATAGAACATGGTGAAGGTGCTTCTCCAGCAGGTGAGCTGTTTAAACAACATGTCTGTATGCAACTCAAAAAAGGACTAAGTCTTAGTTCCCTGGCATCATTTTTAATAGTGGCAACAGAAGCACAAATCAAGAAGCCAGAAAACCTTTCTTTGTCAAGTCGTTTCACCACTCTCCTGCTTTCTATCATCTAAACTGGAAGGGTAGTTAGTTCTGGTTCTTGTTTATTTATTTATTAAAATGTCACATTTTAAACCTGAGCTTTCAGGAATCATAAAATAGTGTATGTGGAAATGAAGAATTGGTCAACTTGTGATATAAATTAGAGATAAAAATACAGATTTGCAGTCACAGAGTTGGCTAAACGTTTTTATTTATTTCATAACCTGGCTGTGATCCAGAAAGCATCATCTTGGCATTGCACAAAGGTATATACACGTGTGCAAAAAATGCTCTGTGGAATGGAACAATGTTTCTCTCTTGTCTGAAGCAAGGCCATTCCAATCAGTTGAACAAATACTATGAGTGAATAGGAGTGGCTGTTACCTCCACTTCAGGAAAGGGGAACTTGCGGCCTTGCAGCTGTTGGACTCCCAACATCAGCCACTACCAGCATGGCCTATAATTACAGGTGAGGGAAACTGTAGTCCAACAACATCTGGAGGCCCACAGGTTCCTCATCCTTTTCCTTATTAGATCTTTAACCTGAAAACTCTGGGAAATCCTAATGCTTATGGGTGGTATCCAACTAAATTTTACTCAGAGGAGACCTATTGAAATTAATAGACCTAACTTAGCCATGTTCGTTAATTTCAGAGTGTTGGCTCTGAGTAAAACTTAGTTGAATACCCTCTGGTAATTTTCACGTGGAAACTGATAGGATTTGAATGTGTGTTTTCTGCAAAAAGCGTGTCTAGTGAATACACATTTGTGCAGGGGTTGTTTTTTTTAGTGTGCTGAATCTAGCTTCCTTTGTGTGGCTACACTTATGTAAGGCTGTGCATTGCTGAATGTTCTTGTAGATGGAAATGCTTTGAGGTTATTCTAACACTGATCTTTCCCCCCCAAAAAACAAAAACAAAACTTAAACTGAAAACTGTAATTTTGCAGCTGCTGAATTCACTGCTCCAGTGACTTCAGTGAGCTCCTTTGGACCATGTGTGACATCAGTCAGAAGGCCAGCAGTGGTCTTTTTGAATCTGCTACCTCCTTTCCCAAGAGTATTTTTCAGCCCAGCCTATGCAGCTATTTCCTCAGTGATGTGAATTGATTAGTGCTTGTCATTTGATGTTCAAAATGGTGCTGGAGAGTTGGGTGTTAAGGTGGTGAAAAGCTCCCTCATTATTACTCTTATTTATCTGTGCTGACTGTGCTCTTGGAGTTTTTTTCTGGTTTTGTCATGTGGCACTGGCATGCTTTGAGGGCTTCTAAGGGTGTTCCATTTCAGAAGAATCCCTCTTCTTAGGTTCTGCTTTCTTGGTGTAGTTCCTCGATCAATTACAGCTAAGAAAGTGGGGGGGGGGGGAGTCCAATAAATCCCTTTATGGGTTATGTGCCCTGGTTATATATTCATTTCAGTAATTCAAATCTCTGTTGAGGTATTCAACCAGATAATCTTCATTTTAGGTTAACTATTTATTTGCTGGTATTAAAAAGGATTCTGTTGCCAGTCATCTCGGCCACTCATTTGTTAAGTGGTGCTTCTAGTACAGTAATGTTTCAATTTCCAACACTGGCCATTGTGTGTGCGTGCAATTTTTGTTTGTGAGGCTTACAATCCCTGAATGGTGTGTATCAGTTAACACCTTTATGATGCTGTGTATCCTGTTGCTGTAGGAAAGCTGGACAATTATTGTACTGTTTTCTGAAACTGCTGCTTAAAAGTAAAATTAAAAAAGATCAAACTTTTTCTCTTGGAGAGTTTTAAAAAATTTTTTTGTGTGAACTGTCATGTTAAATAAATATTCTAAATAGAACTAAATCCATTTCTCCAGTGCCGTGAGGGTTTTGTTTATGTGTTTAACTTCTATTTCTGCACTTCACAACATTGGCTGGATGTAGAGAGGTACTTGTCTCCATTTTTCAATTTGAGAATCAAGAGTACACCTATCCTGGTCTACATACTAATTACTCATTGACCTTAATTGGCTGTTTTAAATGGGCTTGTGAATTCTCCTGCACAAATCCAGATTGTGACACATCAATATCATGGAAAAAAAATATTCTACAAGTTTTCTGGTTAACACTCGTGACAGCATGGTAAAAATCTACCTGAAATTTCACCTCAAAGAAACCCTGAAAAATCTAGCCCTCAAGAGCTAGGATAACATGTGCAGGTTTAATGTAATAACATATGCACTAAACTCCCAGATAGAGAGCCCACATAGGTCGTAGAAACTTTTCAGCACCCTAGAGCCAAGCTGTTTTTGAAGTCTGCTCAAATCTTTTTTTTAAAAAAAATAATATTTATTAAAGGTTTAAAGATTACAGAAAAAGGAGAAAGAAAAAAATGAAAAGTTAAACAAAACAAATCAATACCTTACAATACATAGAAAAAAAAAGACAAAAAACAATACAGCAAAACAAAAATAAAAACAAAAACAAAAGCACATCCAATATTTCCATATCTTTGTCTTTCATTTACTTGTTTCATCGACCTCCTCACACCTCCCTTTTTTGTATTCTAATTCAATTAGCTATTTCAGCAAATCCTTTCCATCTTTCTCAATTTTTGTTCTATAATTTATCTTAACACAATCTAACCTTAAATTTTCCACTTTGGCCCATTAACAATCTATTTTTACTTAATTCTTTATAACATTTCTGCTAAAGCCATATAACTTCATTCCAGCATCCTTCTAACATTCATTAATTTTACAGTATTTCTGTAAATAAACTTTAAATTTTTTCCAATCTTCTTCCACCTGAACTCTGCTCAAATCCAAGCAGGAGGGTACTTCAATATAATTTGATAAAGCTCCAGCTTGCTTACCAAGTTTAAAGTCAGGACCCTCCTCTCTCCCTCTCCCTCCCTCTCTCTCTCTCTCTCTCACACACACAATTCAGAAGACCAGGCAGGCAGATATTGTAGATGTTTTCCATCTGGGATAACTTCCCTTTAATGTATTGAGTTGGACTAGAAGATCAAGGTTCCTTTTGTGAAATTGAACTGGCTCCTTAGTTTCTCCACAGATAGTCTTAATGTTGAATCTTGCTATATCAAGAAGGCTGGTGCCATGCATCACTAATGCAGTACCATTTAAAGGCCATTCTGCTTCCATGGAAACACAGCTACGCAAGACGAATGTGCGTGTGCACATCCCTACAGACTCCGGGCTCATTGTGTGATGCCAAGATAGTGACACAGTCACAAGTTAGCCATTTATCACTTTCAGAGCCTCACACCTTCCCTGTGGGATTTATGCTGGAAAACAGAGCAGCCAGAGCACTATGTCTTAAATTCTCCTGAATTGTCTGAACTGGGAATTTTATGTGTTTCATTTGAGTGACAGCTGAATAAAACAACTGGGTAACCTGGACATGTTCTGCATTTCCCCTTTTCCTAAATTCTTTCTTAAACACTGGGTGGTCTCCCCCCCCCCCCCGAAAGCAATAGTCACATGGTTCATTTTGGAGCTTGCTTCTCTCCATCTCCCCACCTTCAACAGAACAGGCGACTGCCATCTGCTGGCCACTTGTAATTTTTTTCCTGGTTGGCATAGTTAGCTCTGCCCACCTTATGACATTAAAAAAAGTGGGTGTGGATTATGATTTCACTGTGATAGTTGCTGTATCAAAATACCAGAACCAGCAGGATGCAATTATGTTTCCCCACCATAAAGTGCAGAAGGAAGAAGAGGCATATCCCAGACCCAAGGATCCTCTATGAACCTTTGCAGTGATGATGGTGCAATAGATGTAATACATTGAGGGCCTTCACTTGGAGAGATTCCAAATCACTTACTTAGTTACCCATCACTTTCATTCATTCAGTTTACACTGTGCCTTTAGTGCAGAGTCCTAATGCAAGTTACTGCATAAATAAGGGGGGACACGTACATTAAGATTAAAACAAGAGCAACTGAAAAGCAATTCTATCAGAGATTTAAATTCTGGAAAGCCAAAAAGGCTTTTTACTTGGTCTCAAAAAGACTGTAGTGCAAGAAACAGGCAAGCCTCCCTACAGAGAATGCTTCACAAATGGGTGCCACAACTATGATGCCTGTCTGCATGTGTCACAGCTGCCTTGATGCAGATAGCAGGAACACCTGTAGGAAAGCTTTGTGGACCATTTAAGTGTATGGGGAGGCTCATTCTGAAGTACAGTGGTACCTCGGGTTAAGAACTTAATTTGTTCCGGAAGCCTGTTCTTAACCTGAAACTGTTCTTAACCTGAAGCACCACTTTAGCTAATGGGGCCTCCTGCTGCCGCCACGCCGCCAGAGCACGATTTCTGTTCTCATCCTAAAACAAAGTTCTTAACCCGAGGTACTATTTCTGGGTTAGTGGAGTCTGTAACCTGAAGTGTCTGTAACCTGAAGCGTATGTAACCCGAGGTACCACTGTACACCTGGATAGGTACCCATGCCATTTAGGGCTTTTGAAGGTAAGCACTCACAGGTCAAACCCTGCAAGGAAATGGAGCAGAAGCCAGTGGAAAGTTTTGAGCACTGGCAAAATACACTCCCACCAACGGGGCCCAGCTAGTATTCTATTGACCATGTTTAGAACCAATTAATTTACTGTAGTCCATTCTGGAAGTTACTGAAGCATGGAAAACTCTTTCTAGACAAAACACACTTGTGTTGAACCCCTGGCGCAAGAGATTTCATGAAAGGTACAGTGAAAATGAACCATAAATTTCAAATGCTGGGACTACAAAAAGTAAAAAGAAGGAATAACAGTAAATTTGAAAGCATCCCAATACATTTTTCCACTATCCCATACTTCCTTTGGGAATGCCAGAATGGCTTACATGGGAGCTTGCTGTAGACTCCCTTTCAGTACTGATGAGGTCGAAATACCTTTTTTAAAAAATCCCACCAAACTTAAGATATTATTGCAAATGTTTTAAGTGTTTTAATTTTGAACTGCAACCTGCCCTGGGACTGGCTGGTGAAAGGCAGGTAATAAAATTTAATAATATAAAATAATGGTTGGCTACACAGTGCTCTGGCTGCAATACACAGGAACAATTATACTTGAAGCACCTCCATTGGAGGTCAATTGACTGAGCATTAAGATGCAGCATTTCTTTCAAAAACACTGTTCTTGTTTATTTAAATGAGGTAAAATAAGAGACTCAAGAACCTCTTGCAGCAGATTTGTATCTGACTTTTTTAATGCATTTTCAAAATATAGTTTCAGCTAGGTACGGGAAAGCCACTTCCAGGCCTGCCCCAGGAGGTGGGGTTGCGGGCATCACGCCCTCCCCACGTGAGCGGGGGCTGGTTTCAGCCCCCGCGAGAACAGGGGAATCCCAACCGTCCACGCCTCCCAGCCAGCCAATCGGCTGGCTGAGGGGGGGGCGTGGCTTGCCCTATTTAGGGCCGGAGCGGAGGGGGCTCGCCCTCTCTTCTCCAGCTAGCCCCCACGTTTTCCCACCCTCCCTCCCTTTAGTTGGGCTTTAGGTAGGTCTGACTTTGCTATGGACTTCGGTCTGTCGCCGCAAGGGGCATGGTAGGAATTTTTCCCAATTGGCAATTTACAGCCTTTTGGTTTTTCGCCTACCTCGTAGCAACTCGTCACAACTCTCGGCATTGGCGGTAGGCATTGGTAAGAAGGGGTTAAGAGGATGTGTGGGGGGGGAGGAACGCCATCACCTCCCCCCAGTGAACGAAGGGTGGTCCATTAAAGGACTCTGGGGGGCGTGGCCCTGTCCGAAGCCTATGGAGGTGTGGGCCAAAGGCACGCCCCGGAGCGGTGACCCGGGGGAGCTCCTAGTCGACGTGCCTCGGCGGGAGACTCCCCCGATTAGTGTTAACCCTTCCCCGTGTCTCCAGCAAATGGGCTGGAGCCGGATAGTCGATAGGACCAATGCCTAAGCCAATGCCTCTCATTCCTGAATTCAATAAAGTTGTGGCCTAATTCGCCCAATTGACCTTAACTATGGTGTCTCGTGTGTTTATTTATCTTGGTGGGGGGCGGGAACTCGCCACGCAAATCACGACATATGGAAATCAGAGGCCAGATGATGCTCTGCAATCCGTTTGTTCTCTTATGAAGAAGCTCTATGAGTGGCTATCTCAAGACTGAGCAAGGCACAAGACAAACTCTCCTCCAGGATTATTTTTCTGTCAAAATGGCTACTAGTCATGATGACTATGCTGCCTCCACAGTTGGAAGTCACAATGCTTCTGAATATCAGCTGCTGGAAAATCACAGAAGAGGGTGTTCTTGTATAAGAATCCTGCTTGTAGGTTTCCCAGAGGTTTATCTCAGTGGCAGCTTTGTTTGGTAGGGAGAGTGGAGCCTCATGTTGATTCCACCACCCTCAAAATGAGAGGCCTAACCCGAACAAAACTTTTACTAGACAAACTTCTAGCACCATTCGGAACGGAGGAGTGGACAGATGCAAAGGACGCCTGGGAGGGAAAAGGGAATTCCAACAGGCGCTGCTTTTGTCAGCCCTGCTGCGTGACAACTGCACCCCTCAAGTTCCCACTACGCGTTGGCGTCTGCGCAGTCAGGCTTACAGTAGAGAAGCGACGGGGAAGCACTGGCGATGGACGGGAACCGGCTTTCAGCGAACTTCGACCCGCTCCAACCCTGCCGCTTTCTCCTTCCCCTTGTAAACAAACTCACGCACACGTGCAAGCGCAAACCGAGGTCCCAGCGCGCACGTGCCTTCTCGGGGCAACGAGGGAGCGTGTTTTGGCGGCGCCTTGCTCTTTTTACGGGATGGGACACTCCATTTTGCCCCCACGAGGGCGGGATCAGAAGCCTCTTCGCTTCCCACCTCACGCTAAGTTCCTGTCTAGCCCATCTCAGAATCCATGCGCCTTCTATCACTTCCTTTCCCTACTAGGCCGGTGCTTGGGGGGGGGGGGTAATCCGAGATCCCCTTGGCACGGAGAAACAAATCGCTCGGGGCTCCGATCTTAATCCTCGCTCCAACCTCCAAGCTATTTTGTGCCGGTCGAAGAGGAGTCTACCGTGGCACGAAAGTTCGCAAAACAGTGCGCACGGTCATTTTTCGCATCCTCTCGAATACACACATTAACAGATCCCGTGGCTGCGTTTCATAGGATATCACATTGCCTGCTGGCGCTACTTCATACTGGGCGACGCTCCCCTCCCGCGCAAAGAGGAGCCCAGTCGCCGGGGGCTCCTGAGCAGCAGCCTCCCACCCGCACGGCGCCAGGCCTCCCGCCTACCACGTTCCCAGCTGCAAACTCGACTCCCTGCAGCCATTCAGCCTGAAAAGAGCGTCAGGACCTATCGCGGCTCGCCTCTTTCTCCCACGCCGCCATCGGCCCCTCCCTTGGCCCCGCCCACCCGGGGTGTCCCCGCCCACTTTCCCCGCCTCTCTCCTCCTCAGCTTCATGCGGGTCTGCAGTGAGGCATTGTGGGAAACTCCCAGGGTATTTTCCTCCCCCTCCTTTCCCGCTGCTCTTCATCCGTTCCTCCTCTCTGCGGAACAGCCAGCTTCCAAGGTGTGACATCAGCAAACAGAAGCCCTAAGGTGGAAGTAAAGGTATGGGTCGTTTGTTTTACCCTCGGCCTTCTGGAACATTATAGAAGACACCTCCCTCCCCCCGAGTAAGGGAAATAGGTAGGCAGGCAAAGAGGGATGTGCACGGAGGAGGGCGGGGGGATGGTGGAGGAGAATGTTTTTGCATGCAGGTGAACAGAGGTAGAGCTGCTTGTTTAAAGCTGCCTGGGCATCTCTGAGAGCGGGAGAGGTCACTGGGTTGCTATGATAAAAGCATTTCAGTTGGCAACCCTGGCTTTCCTTGGTGCATTTGTCCTGATTCTGGCAACTGATACCACCTGAGCAAAGTAGGGACGGGGCGGGGGCAGGGGGAAAACACCTGTGAAATGCGTTTTGAGTTCTACACCCAGGGCTCCTGTGCCACGTTTTCTTCCTTGAAGGTCAGATGGTGGGTGTGAGCAGAAGCGGAATACCGACGTCCTACCTATCCTGGGGGTTATATAGCACGGCAGAACGTCATCTGCGTTTTGATTTGGTCATTGTGCAGCCAGTGCTGCCCAAGCATAACGATTGCAGTGGCTGCCCAGGAGAATTTCTGGCAAGACTTTTTCCAGAGAAGATTTAACATCCATCCCTGAGAAATAGATGAGAATTACAGCATGCTGGCACAATCTAGCAACGCAGTTATTTTTTATAATTTAAATTTAGAAAGTGGCTCTGATGCTATTGTGAAATCAGGTGTGTTTATTTAAGGCATCTTTTATAAACTAAAAATAGATAGAATTGGGAGACAAATAGGCACCCCTCTTTGTTTTAATCTTGTAACATTAATGGCACACGTTTCCAGCTTGAATAATCTTTTATGCTGTATTTTGCATTGGGTGTTTCATTCTCTTTCCTTATTTAGCCATCAGTCCTGCATGTAAGATGCCAAACCAAACATTGGCTTGCTTGATCAAACCTTTTGAAATTTTAAGCTTAGGGTTGTATGCCCTCCCCCCTCCACTTTATGCCAGGAAAGTGTGTATCTGCGCCTGTAAAATTCTATTAAAACAAAAGGGGTAGTTCAATGATGCATACTGCATCCTAGCTTTCTTCTGATATTTTACATCTATCTAAAACTAGTTGGGAAATGGGAGGAACCTAGTGGTAAAGTGGTAGTTGCTCTTAGCTCTAAAATAGGCCCTTGTGCATTGTTCCTGGGGGAAGGGGGAGGAGGAAACACTCAACCTAGTGGGTATTGGAATTCATGCTGAGCTATGGGACATCTGTATGATGCTGGAAGCTCTAATATTTAGTGTATTTCTGCCTTTGTACTGCCATGTATTCTTCACCTTGTGCCTGGAAAATACCTGTTGGTGTGGCCTTTTCCTTTAAAAAAGAGTGCCAGGTTTTTCCAAGCATTCAGAAGTTGAGGCTTTAAAGCTCTCAAACGAGGGCTGCCCCTCTCCCCAGTACTGAGCAGCCTGCAATTGCTAGAAGGTATTAGCGTACTTCACTAACTGAAAACTGGAGATTTCTGGAAATCTTCACCCTTCAGCTATAGCAAGTCCCAGTGAAATCAGAGTGGACATGTGTACAACTGCACTGCTGGGGCAGGATTGCTTGAGGTTGTTTATTTTGAAGGCCTGACCCTTATTCCATAACTCTGAATTATAGTTTCAGCAGAATACAGTTGATACCTTTATTATGTCTAGAATACCCCTGTTCCATAGCACTCTATGGAATACCTTCACCAGAGATCCAAAATACAAATTGGGTAACAATTCAGAGCAAGCTATGTGCCCTCAAGTTCCATTTAATTCAGCACACCCTTCCTCCTGCAGGTTTTCTATTTGTTCTTTAATGGGGATTCAGTACTTTAATGGGGATTCTGCCTAACTTGCACAGGAATTTGCTCTTATTTTTTTTATTGAACAGCCTTTGGGGGCGTGTTTTGGTATATCATAGCTGTTCAGTGTTTCCCAAGCTTGGGTTACACGATCATCTCCTTTACATAGGTGCCATAAGAAGGGGAACATTCACTCTCTCTTTGCCATTGTGGGTGATGCTGGTGGAGCAATTAAGGGAAACTAGGATGGCCAGAAATCAACCGGCTTCTTTGCAGGCTTTCCTTATTATTAGACATGCAGAACATCTGATCACTTGGGCCTGCATTTTCATGCTTTCACCAATGAGTTCTGGATGAAAGCTACTTTGAAAGCTACTTCTACTGCTATCTTCTAAAGGTGTGGCAACAATAAAACTCAAGACACTCATAGAGTCCTGGCATTCTTGGTCTCCTTTACCATCACTTGCTCCTCTGGCATTTTTCCACTGCTGCCTCTTGGCAAGCTTCAGGCCTCCATTTCCTTGTGGTCAGGCCTTTGCTCGCTGCAGCAGAAGGGAGGAAGAATTTACTGGCTTCCTTTCCCTCCTCAATAACATTGCAATAAATAATCCCTCATGGAGAGTGTGTGTGGATGATGAGTCAATGATGCTTATATATTTTCCACTAGATAATGTCCTTCTCAGCATTACTGGGGAATAAGTAAGAGGGGAAGCACTGTTTTTGTTGGTTAGTGAGGTAGAGTCTGAGTAGGCCTGAGCTTTCCATGGCCACCCCAGGGAGCTTGTGCTGTTCTTTGCTAAAGGTCGTTGCCTCAAGCTGGGTCAGGATCTCTGTCTGCAATGGCTTCTTGAATTTCAAGTGCGACACGGCAGCTTTGAGCCAGCGCCTGCAACGTTTGGGGCCTTGCGAGATTTCCAACCCAGTCATTTGTCTGCCATAGCAGAGCAAACAGGGGAATTGCTGGGTGACACATCCGGGGCATAGCTTTGAATTGAGTTACAGGGAAACAGAAGTTACTAGTTATCAGGAACGCTGATAAGATAAACAGAGCCATCATTCTCAATGGAGCCATTGTTCATCATCGTTTTGTGGCACTGGAGTTTTTTGTTGTTCTTATGGTTTTATCTATCTCTGTATTCAACAAGCAGAGAGAAGGAAAAGTCCATGGGCCCGCCATGGCGTGTATACAGAAAGAAAATAAAGCAGGTGGCAGGGTGACGGTGTTATGACTCAGTCAGACTGAACTCATGTTTGATGAACCGACTTCTATGACAACTTTATACCTCTGCAAGCTTAACAGCCTGTCCAGGGCAACAACTCTGTGTGGCAATTAAGTATCCCTAACTCCATCCAGAGATGGAAAAGATGACATGCCTATATTGGAGGACTGAGGGTTGGTTTACATGTTTGTTTATCCTGAGCTAGGAACAGATCTGACAGGATAATGCACACACTTCAGGCCACTTATCAAACTCTGCAGGGTTGACTTCAGGCCTGAGGACCCCCTCAGCCAAATGCCCCTGAGCAGACTCC
Organism: Podarcis filfolensis; assembly: GCF_964270895.1. Classification (NCBI taxonomy): domain Eukaryota; kingdom Metazoa; phylum Chordata; class Lepidosauria; order Squamata; family Lacertidae; genus Podarcis; species Podarcis filfolensis. Next base: position 60,238,533 of record NC_139604.1, on the reverse strand, counting down.
ATGCTCTGCTGATGGCCTCTTCAGGTGGGGAGCTACAGCAACAGCACACTTGTGAGCTTTGTGTGGATTTGAAACCATTATGATTTTGCACAGTGCCCCCACATAGCATTGCTCTAGGAAACAAAAATGAGGGTTTTCAGACTCCCAATGGGAGCCACTGTGGATTTCATTGAAAGGAGCCTGCGCAGTGGGTCTTGCCAGGGTCCCGAGGCTTTGGCAGTTGCCCAGTGATGCTATGTGCTGATGATGGGGCTTCCTCCCAGCTGCCAGTTACTCCAGTAACTAGGTGCTCCATTTTGTTCTTCGCAGCTCTGCTGTCTTAATTTGTTAACTCTCAGTGAAGATTCTGGGATGTCCTACCTGCTTGGAAGGAGCAACTCCTCTCCCAATAGAGTGTGTGTTGTATCTCTATGTGTGGTGGGTGTTCACATAAGGGAGTGTGCAGTGGACACACCACTACTCTTGGAGAGTTGCCCAAATCTCTTGTGTGGTCCTTAGGCTGAAAAAGGTTAGCCACACGTGCTATAGGCTCTAGTGCAGGGTTTCCCAAACTTGGGTCTCCAGCTGTTTTTGGACTACTGTTCCCCTCATTCCTGACCACTAGTCCTGCTAGCTAGGAGCGATGGGATTTGTAGTCCAACAACAGCTGGAGACCCAAGTTTGGGAAACCCTGCTGTAGTAGAACGACTGCAACCAAAGATTTGGAAACTCACCAAATTATGAGTTTCACCCCAACCCCATCCAGTGGGGGGAAATGCCTGTTTATACAATTGGTAAAATCAAGTGATAAGATACGAGCTTGAGGGAGGGGAGGTGCATGCTTGAATCTGACACATACAGTCCTTGGCACTTAGTAAACCAGTATGCCAGGGCGAGTTCTAGGGCAGAGCCCATCTCCCTGACAACCCTTTTTATGGGTCAGGAAATATTTCACAGGTGACTATTCATAGATGGAACCACCTACTTGTAGCCTGAAGTTGAGCTTTTTCTCTTTGGGGACAGACTCAATCACTTGATGCTGCTGACTGTACACACTTGCCCTGACTAACCGACTATTTGCTCTGCTAAGGGGTAGAAGTACTGTGGCAGCCATTTTGTCATGACCATGGAACTGGGCTGTATGGGATTCTGGGGTTTTCCTTCTGCACCTTGAGAAAGTGTGGCCAATGTTCCAGCGCAGTGTTATGATCAACATGAAAAGGGAAAGTGAACTTTGAGGGGACAGGCCTGTCTCTTTCCTGCTCTCTGATATCGCAGTTTGTTAAAGCAATTGCCAGCATTAGACTCTGTGGGCTGTGTCAGAATTCAAAAGGAAAAGACTGGTGGGCCTAGAGAGTGTGTCATAAATATATATTTAAAAAATGGGTCAGCATTGCTTCCTGGGCCTCCTGAGTGCCAGTCAGCTGACTAAGCGATGATGGTTTTGCAAAAACATTTCACGGTGTGCTGCAAAACCACCACGTGGTCCCAAAGGCTGCTTTGTGTGTCACAAAATCCCTATACAGGAAGTATCTCCGGCCTGGTGACAGATGTGCAGCCTCCGCAGAGATCACATGTGACAACTTGCATACGCAGGCTTCCTTGATACTGATGGGAATCTCTGGGGAACAAAGAGTACACATGTGCTTTTCCACACAAGGCATTATTCTGCAGGTGGATCCAGTCAGAAGAGTCACTTGCCCATATCAGCTGGTATCTCGACACAGCCCTGAGATATGGTAACTTGGCTAAAGTGATCATTAAGACAGGTTTTGAAAATGACTTTTCCAGGTTCAACTTCAGCTGCTGTAAAGTCCACAAAAGGGCATCGGTTCCAGGGTCAGAACATGGATACCCCTAGTTTTATAAACCAAGGTCTCGTTCACAAATCCAATTGCTTAGTCCTTCAAACGTCTCTGAGCATAGAATTGCTTGTCAAAATGGACAGTGCTTGGTAGGTGGGAAGAAAGTTGGTGGCTGTTCGTTTTTGCTTGGCTCCTGGGTGCTGTTTTCCTTTCTGACACAGGAAGTGACCTGAGGCATCACTCTGTTGAGACCCTGAAGAAGAGCAGCTGCTTAAGAAGGCACAGGTCAGAGAGTTTTGATGGGAGAAGAATTAGAATGGATGGAGGAAAGGCTCTCTGTTTTCTGGGAGAGATGCACACAACTTCAGAGGACAACAATAACAAAAAACAAACAAAACCAGAAGTCGTGAGCATAGTGGATTGAAACTTCAGTGCCCAGAGCCCCGCAGGAGGTGAATAGCCTGACTGTCCCTGTTTACTTCAGAGTGATGTGTCCACAGTTCAAAGGATGAGGGGCGGGGAAACTTCACTAGGCCACTATTGGTTTGGTGGTGGATTCCCTAACCCGGTGCTTTCTAGACGTTGTTGGACTACAATTCCCATCATGACTGCACATGCAGCATGGTGGCAAGGAGTTGGAAGTCTAATATGTGGAGTTGACCAGGCTGGTGAAGGCAGTTGTCTGTTTGTAGTTGATACATTTGTAGATGCTGTCTGGATATGAGGGGCCATCACTGACCAAGTGCTTGACCATACATTGCTTGTTGAATCTTTCTGTGCTGTCATCATTTGGGGCTGGTTTTGGAGATTGCTCTTAATTTGTTTAGTGGTGGGGAGGGGAGGAAGAGTCCTACTCCTTCTACTGCTGTTGATGAGAATCTGGACTGCACTTAACTTTCTGTCAAAGCCAACATGACACTCACCTTGTCTTTAGCTATGTCAGATTTTTTTAAAAATAACATCAGGTAACAGGAACACAATCTTCACCAGGACCACAGTGCTTGGGGTGGGAGGAGTTCAACCCTTTCCTTCCCCTGCTAAGGGGACTTGGTTGCTGAAGACACAGATCTAGTGGGCTGGGAAATGTGTTTGTAAAGCAACCACTGGCACTCTTTTACACCTGGAGATAGATGCTGTGTGGTTTCTCTTTAGAGTAGCAGCTCCATGAACTGCTCAGTAGCTGACAAAGGGAAACAGGGTTCCTGTACCCTTTGAATAGGTGTGTTAGAACTGGGAGTTTTTGCAGTTGCAGCTCAGTAATCTACTCAAATCTCCCCCTGCTCTTTCTTCTTCCACTACTATTTATGTATGCAGGAGCCCCGCCCTCCATTTCAACTAGTTAGCTAGCAATATTATTAAGACAGGAATTTTCCCTAAACATTTCAGCAAACTGCCCATTGTCTTCTCTTAGCGTGTATTGGAGCCACCCTAATTAGTGTGCACACAATTTTCTACTCTTGAGGTGGCACTTTTGTACATTGATTCCAAGGTACTTCCAGGTGCTTCTACCTGTTGCTACAGTGAGGAACAGTTGCTGGCAACCAGGAAGCACAACAGAGACACTGTATTGCAGGGTTATAGATCTATAGGAGCGGTTTTTTGGTTGGACAATACTTCTGTTATCTGGGCCAATCCTGCTAACCCATGTAAAGCTAGTACTAATCTGAGTGGGCCTCTATAAGGACATAATAGCCCTGCTTGATCAGACCAAAGGCCTTTTTAATCCATCATTCTGTGATGCTGAGACGAAAATTTTCGTTGCGAAATGGTTGTTGCAATGGGCTGCAATATTCTAACTTGAACCCCTTCCAGAATATTGATTTTCCCCTCTGACCAGGAGTCCTGAGGTTCTTGTGCTGTGCCTGCTTCTGTTTCTAGTCTGACATCTTTCAAGAAGGGGATAATGGGCCCTGGAAAATGACTGTTGAAGGGGAAGAGAACAGGCTTTTTGTAATTATGGCTCTTTACAGAAAAACTAGTGTGACTCATCTATTTTGTGTAGGGTAGATATCTTTCAGCAGCACAGACAGGGGAAAATAAAAGGGACAGATTAAATTTCTAGGCTTCTGGAGAAAGGAAGAGATGACAAATGCAGGGAGGGGAGCAGAAATCCAACAATTGCAATGGTCAAGTTTATTAGAACCAGTAGGACCTCCAACAAAATATGGAAGTACACCCCCCCAATCCCTTTCCTCCACAACTCCAGCCTTTAGCTAGAAGGCATTTAAGATAGCCAATGGTTTATTTCCCTCATTGGCAATCAATATTCCGTGGTTCCTGGAAGCCATTAAGCATGCTCAATACTCATTGGTCTGGGTTGTGGGAGTTTTGAGTGAATGGAGTCCCCTTTGAAACAGCCCCAGGACTCAGCTACATTAGTAAACAACAACAACAACAAAAACAACAACAGCTTTGTAAATGCGTCATAAACATGCAACACCAGATGGCGCTATAGAGCACAAAACTTTTCTTAATGTTCCCCCACATTCTAGCCATTTTGGCGCCTTTTGAAATTTTTTTAAAATTAATTTTTATTCAATTTCCAATATACATTCCATCCATATTTAACATCCACTTCTAACATATACATCTTTTAGACTTCCCTCAGCCTGTCTGACAATTTTCCATATTATCACGATTACTCACATTTCTTGAATTTATATTGCGCTTTAACAATCTTAATCTTATCATATCTTTTAAGCAACATTTCTATCAATCATTTTCACAGAGCCTCTTGAAAGTCAACAAGCGTTAATTGCTCCTCACATACATTTTTGATATACTCTGTAAATTTATTCCAGTCCTCGGTGAATCTCTGGTCGCGTTGGTTCTGGACTTTCCCCGTTAATTTCTCCATTTCTGCATAATCCATCAGTTTCATTCTCCATTCTTCCCTCGTTGGCATTTCTTCCTGTTTCCATTTCTGGGCCATCAAAATTCTAGCTGCTGTCACTGCATACCTAAATAACTTCACATCCTTCTTTTTAATTTCATTCCCTAATATTCCTAATAAAAATGCTTCTGGTTTCTTAACAAAAGTATATTTCAACATTTTCTTCATCTCATTATAAATCATTTCCCAGAAGCCTTTCACTTTCTTACACTCCCACCACATGTGATAAAATGTTCCTTCTTTTTCCTGACATTTCCAACATTTATTACTGATTTTATACATCTTACCAAGTTTCACTGGTGTTACATACCATCTATACATCATTTTCATAACATTTTCTTTTATTGTAGTGCATGCAGTGAATTTCATTCCTTCTTTCCACAATTTTATCCACTCATCAAATTGTATATTATAACCAAAATCTTTGGCCCACTGAATCATAACTGATTTTACTTCTTCGTCCTTTGTATGCCACTCAAGTAATAATTTATACATTTTTGATAAAATTTTAACCTCACTATTCAAAATTTCTTGATGAAACCTAGATTTCTTTTCCTGAAAACCTCTTTCTGACATCTCTTTTTTGAACATTGCATTCAACTGAAAGTAGTGCAACCAATCATTCACATTTTCTTTAACTTCTTCGTATGGTTTCAATTTCCATTTACTACCTTCTTTAATTATCAAATTCTCATATGTAATCCATCTCCCTGTCATATTGATCTTTTTCACACTCATTATTTCCAATGGTGATAACCAATGTGGAGTTTTAAACTCTAATAAATTTTTATACCTATTCCAGACTTCAATCAACGATCCTCTAAAGATGTGGTTTTCAAAACCTTTATGCACTCTATTCTTTTCACACCATAAGTACGCGTGCCAACCGAATCTATTATCATAACCTTCTAAGTCCAACAATTCTGTGTTTTCTAACTTTATCCATTCTTTCACCCAGCAAAGACACGAAGCTTCATAATATAACTTTAAATCTGGCGCCTTTTGAAATTGAGTAATTTGAGCTCACTGTTAAAAGGAACAAGTGTGGCCTGCAACAAAATGTTGCAGTGTGTTCTGATACCCTAAGAGATGTGTGCTTGTTGGTGGCTCCAGAGCCTTGCTGGTGCTGCTCAGTGTGGAGTTTCAGGAGTGGGATGAAAGAAGGGGGGGTTCTGCCCCCCTCACCCTCTTGACTGTAAAAAGCAAACAAAAAACAACCTACTATGCAATTCTATAAATTTAAAATCAAAAGTAAATTCCATTTTTATTTCAATGGAGCATTCTCCCAAGTAAGTGGATATCAGATTATTCCCTACCTCTTGAGTCACCACTGCAATAGCCAGATCCCTTTCAGGAGCTAGCGCTTTACTGAAACAACATATATATAGCGAGAGCAGAGCAATCCTAATTATGTCTACTCATAACTAAATTGTATTTAATTCGCCAGGGTTTACTCCCAGCTAAAGGAGGTTAGGATTACATCCTAACTTTCCCTTCCCCTGCTGGAAAAGCCAAGTGCGCTCTCTCTCTCTCTCTCTCTCTCTCTCTCTCACACACACACACACAGACAGACAGTGTGGGATGAAGATTTATGCATTCATTCCAATGAATTCCTTTCCCCCCACTCCTCTCTGCCCTGAACTTATCAGTGTTCTGTTTGTTTGTTGTAATTTTTACAGTAAAGTTGCTTGTTTCTGTTGTACTGATCTAGAAGAAACAGCCCTCTCAAAGAAGCCCTTCCCCAAAGACAATGTGGCTATGGATCTGTTCTCTACCCCCCTCCCCCTTTATAAATTATTGGCTTTGTTATTCTGCTTCCTCCTTTTCTTTGCTTGCATATACCAAACAGCTTAGTGCAAGCTAGTAATTTGGAAGGGGAGAATGCCACTGCAGCTTGCTAAACAAAGTGAAAAGAGGGGGTGGAGGAGTGTGGGGGCTGGCTTTCTCAGCCATGTTTGCATGTTCTCTCCTCGGTACAGGATGCTGCGCTGGGAGAACTATGAATAAAAAGGCCGCAGATAAATGGCATAGGAAGGGGGAATGGCGAAAACTGAGAGGGCTGCCATTCCGAGTTCACTTAGGAACATAGGTAGCTGCCTTATGTGGACTCTGACCACCTTGCTCTGTGTTGTCTACTCTGACCGGCAGAAGAGATTCACCAGGGTTCTTTCTGGAGATTGCAGAGATTGAACTGGGGTCTGTCTGCATGCAAAGCAGATGCTTCTACCGCTGAGCTTTGGCTCTTTCCAAACACTTGAAAATTTGGGGAACGTGGCTAAAGTGCTTGCCCTGCATTCATCCTATGCTGCTTAATACGTTCTATCCTAAATTTTACAATGGTGATATATGTTATGTAATAAGGGGTTTCACTCCCTCGTCCAGGTGCAGAACTCCAGGAGAAAAGTACGAACCATGTAGCTGGGTGCAGATTAATCAAAATCTCCATTTTATCAACCGTCCACCCCCACTCAAGCTGCCAGATCACTGACCCACCTACCCCATTGGAGGCTCTTACTTCCTAGTAACCTATTCTTGGAAAAGGAAGCTTTATCCAAGATACAACATTTTAGGATCTGTAATATCAAGCCCCCCCCCCCCCCAATCCTGGTATTTGGAGGCAGAAAACTTGCTCTGTGATGATTAATCTGTGGTGGTTCATTCGTTGGTGCTTCAGTGATGACCAAGCTGAGCGTTCTTTTTTCAAGTTCTGGTTGGCTGAGTCATAAGTAATTAAAAGGCCTCCTCTAGTCTATTTATGGCTTTGCTTTTAATTTCTAGCTATTTCAAACTAAGTGCTAGGAAAAGCAGCTCATAGGGGAATAGTTAGCAGTCCCCCTCCCACTCTTTGTCTGCTCAAAATTGCAGCCTCCCAAAGGTGCTTTGGTGCACCAGGGGACACTGGTGAGCTGCAGATACAATTTAAGACATGCTGCACTGTTAGAATCTGATGTTTTTCTATGGACTGTGGGTTATGGAGCTTTGATATGTGCCAGTTGTGTCAGGTCTGTTGCTAGAGTGGTGTGGTGGGTGCAGATCTCTGGAGGCGGGATGGGGAGCAGGGATTGTTAAAGAAAAGCTGTTCATGCTTTTTAGTGTGCGTGTGTGAATGGGCCATGTCCTGCTTGATGGGGACCCAGCACAGCCTGCCTTTTCACCTCCCTTTGGGGAAATAATTGAAGAGTGTGTGTTCATGTGTGTGAGAGTGTGTGTGTGTGTGTGTGTGTGTGTGAGAGAGAGAGAGAGAGAGAGAGAGAGTGTCAAAATGCAGAGTTCTAAAACTCCCTTGCTCAAAAAAGGTAATCTAGTTTAAATATTGCATAGAAATGTACTGTCACAACCCTGTTTTGAATGATAAAAATACATAAACTCTTTCTACTTGTTTCCATCTTGGAAGAGGATGATGGGAGAGGATTGCCAGGAGATTTTCATTTTCTTTTTTTGCTGGATATATTATAGGTCTATATTTAACTTTGTTGGTGGAAAAACTGTATGCAGCTGTTCCTGAAACCTCCAGCAGTTTTGCTGTGGTGGCAATGATGGCCTGCCTGTCTCTCCTAGTGCTTTCACCCAACATGTAGTAGACAGCACCATTAGAAGAGACCCTGACTTAGGCCAATGACCCATCAAGACCAGCACCCTCCTCTCACAGTGGCCAATCAAATGTCTGTGAGAAGCCAGCAAACTGGTTCTGAGTGCAATAGTATTCAGCCCACCTGCAGTTCTCATGAACTGGTAGTCAGAGGCATAGTGCCTCTGGCAATGGAGGGTGCCCCCTGACCTGTCCCCTCTAAGCTAGCTTTCTGCCCTGGGTGTGTTGGAAGATGCTGCCCTGTCTTGAAGTATGATTGAGCTATTAGCATCATTATATAAAATGGACAAGGGAGGGAATGCACCTGCCTTGGGCAGCAAAATGTATTGAGCTGGCCGTGCTAGTTGAAAACCTTTCCTAAACGTTATTTGACCTGGGATGGAGACTGGGGAAAAGCTTACCTTGCAACATTCTTGAAAGGGCCATGAGCCATCATTCCAATGACCTTTGGATGCTGCATTGCGCTTTTTCAAGGGCAACGGAAATAATCCAATATTTTCCCATCACACATTGTTTGTGGGGGACACACACACACCAAGATTTCATTGTGGATTTGTGAAAACTTATTATCAAGGACCTCTAAAATGGAGGTTGCAAATTTAAGAACACCTATCAATCAATGCATAGGTAGCCATTGATCCATCTAGCTTCATATCAGCTACCACGTTACGTAGCAGTGGGTCTCCTGGGTTTCTGACAGGGGCCTTTCAGCCTTTCAGCCTTACCTGAAGATGCCACGAATTGAACCTGGGACCTTCTGCATGCAAAGCGCTACTTTCCTTCCTCCTACTTTCCTTCCTCCTAATAGGAAGTAAATCCCACTGAGCTCAGTGAAATTTGCATCCCTTGTGTCAACGTGCTTAGGATTGTGCTGCATGTCTCCTACAACCTCCCAATAATTCCCAGGGTGTTTGTTCCTTGCCTCTGGGATTTTGATTCTTCCAATATTTACTGCTGGTCTAACACAGCGTGATGTTGGGAGCCTCTGAGTCTTGGTCTCTGGAGTGTGGTGCAGGAGACTAAAGGAGTGGCGGTGTCCCCTTCTGGGTCTAGGCTTGAAACTGATGAGCAAAAATGCTCAAAAAAGGTACCATGCCATTGGAGCTACTGACATATTAAACCTGCCATCAGGTGCCCATGTTTTGTCCCACCTTGTCTGTTTATTTCTCTTTCTCAGCAGAGTCTGTTGGAGTAAATGAGGCACTGCCTTTGCCATCTCCAGTCTGCACTCAGCTAGTCCTCACCTACTTACAACCCACCCAGAGGGTGCTGCTGGCTCTCAGCTCCCTCCTCCTTATACTCAGTGCTGCCCTGTAGAAGTCAGCGGGGAGGAGGGTGGGGACAATACTAGAATTTGTGTGCTTCTTCTGTCATTGGCTGTGGCTCCCTGTCTTCCGCCCTACCAGCCCCAGTGGCCAGCAGCTGCCACGGCCCCTTCTTACCTCTTTCGCTGCAGGCTCTTCGGAACAGGAGACTGTTTGCCAGCCGTACTTGGCAGCACAGTTCAACGTAAGTAGCCGCCATAAATGAGCACCGCCTTTTCTTAGAAAGTAAAATACAGAGGCCTCCCCCAAACATTTTTGTTTAGATCAGCCTACCCAGATATTTAGAAAGTTGGTGCGAGTTTTTAATCTGTTTTTTCGTCTGTTGTTATTTTAGCTTGATTTTTTTAAAAAAATTACAGGTAATGTTTTTCTTTCATTCCTATTTTTTGTAAACTGCTTTGGGGGCGTTTTTAAACAATCAGGCAGTGTTTAAATTTTATGAAATGAAATGAAATAAAAAAATAGACACCCTATTTTTTAGGGTAGGGCTGGGCTGATTAGCACTATATTACCATGCAAATATATAGCAAAATGTTAAGAAGTGAGTCCTGAAATGTATGTCTGGGCAAAATGTGTGTCTCCAGGTCTGAAAAGATGGGATACTGCTCTTCATGTCTTTTGTGACCTGACTTTTGTATTTCTAATTTATCTTGCAGGTTCTGTAACATGATCCAGCGGCATATTGTTTGAGCAGGGCGCCCCCCGGGAACACGGAATTATAGCTGCACAGGCCAAGCGGTTTTGAGGCGGATCCTTTTTTATTGGGATTTTGGCTCGAGGGCCAAGTGAAGGGAGCCGGGGTCCATCCAACCTGTTTTGTGCCTCCCCACCACACCTTTTGGTTTGGTCTGAGAGCAGGAGTGGGCGGCCTCCACTGTGCAGCTGAGCAAGATGGAGTCCAAAGGGAGCACCCGAGGTGGAAATAAGCCCGATGCCAAGACCGCCAGCTCAGGGAAGCCAGAGAAGCCCAACCCTGGCCCTGCCACAGCTGCCGATAAGAAAGAAGCCCCTTCAAAGGAGCAGCCAGCTCCTCCTGCCACCACCCCAGCAAAAAAGGCGGCAACGGCGGCAGCCAGTGAGGCAACCATGCTGAACAACCACGGCAACATGAAGCCTAGCTCTGCTGGGGGAGCGGCGGAGGGCGCAGAGGCCGCAGGTCATCCCGCTGACTCTGAGCACAAAGGGAACAATGCGGAGGAGTCTCCGGGCAGCAGCATTTTTGAGAACATGAAGCCTCTGATCATCGTCGGAGGGGCGGCGGTGGCTGCCATTGCTCTGATTGTGGGAGTGGCTCTCCTTGCCCGGAAAAAATAAATTGGCACCCAAGAAGCACAGGGGAGAGGAATAACCCTGCGCTGAATGTACAGTTCCTTTTGAAACAAAATGCATGTGGTAAACTCTATACATACCTATAAATATGCCGTATATATAGAGAAAGAGCTAAGTAGGTACAAACGGCAATGCTGGCTGCTGCCTTGCTCCCAGCAGATGCGCCAGCATTGGCCTAGCGCGGGCACTTGGTGGGCTTCTGCTCTTTTGTGTAATATAACTCAGCTAGCAGCAATGTGTATAGATGGCTTTTCTTCTCTGGTCCGTATGAGCTCTTGCGGTGTTTTCCTTTCCTTCCCCACCTTTTGTCCCGAGGTTGGCTCCAGGGTCACTTAGAGTTCTCAGCTTGGTTACGCTGGATTGCAGTAGAGCAGGTGGAAAGGGAGAATTTCCCATCGGCAAGGTCACCTGTTGCCATCTCTGTTCCAGCACACACTGTAAAGTGGTATGAGAATGCTCACAAGCTAGAGCTTCTTTCCTGATCCAAGGAAGATAGGGTGTCCCTAGTACTCGTTTTGTCATAGCATTAATGTGCTCACTCTGTCCCCCCTTACCTAAGTTTCAAAGTAGCAGCTGGAGCACGGGGGGCTTTCAAAGGTCAAGAAGCAAGCATGGCCTGCTGAGAGCCATAGGGTAGCCTTGCCATCCCACCGTGCAATATATGGGCATGGTGACATATAGCAGCCTGGCTGCGGATTTCAGTGGGCATTGCAACTTAGTAGAGCATTTTCTGTTGAACCTGGTCCTGTGCTGGTAAACTTCTTATGCAGGACTTGATGTCATTGATACTTAAACAACATGATTCAAAATATGTGGAAGTCAAGGAGGCCTTCTGTGCATATGGATTTGGGATGAATGCTAGTGCTTCGCTGTGGAAGGTTGACCTGTCATTGTATGCCATGTATGAAAGGGGAAAGTAAGGAGCAATTATGGGCTGGTTGGTTGGTTTGTTCTTTCTTTTGCTTTCCTCTTTTTTTTTTAGCTTGTGACCAATCAACAACTGGATTATGGTTTAGGAAGTATTTATGTATGGAGCATCCTGCCCAGGTGCACAGATTTGAAATGGATGGATTGTCTTTTGCTGTCTGACACTTTATAACTCTAATGCTGGAGGAGCCAGACAAATGGGCTAATCCCATTTATTTCACTGGACATTTTAGTGCAGAGAAAAAATGGCAACCGATTCATTGAGGCAACTGCCCCCCCAATAAATTAGAACCAATGGGCATTTAAGAGGGGAGGAAATTCCCTGTGTCCTGAGTTAGCCTTGCTACATTGGTGGCCTTCCTGAAGAATTAAAATCAGACTTTGAGAGGAGAAAGGATCAGTGGAATGTATGTTGACGTATCCTTGTTAATATATCTACCAGAGATAATCCACTAACCATAAGAACATTGGGACATAAATTGTAATGTAGGGATGACCGTTTGAAACAAGAAGCTTACATGTATATTTTTGCTTAGATTGAATCTGATGCGAAAGTGGTGATTGACATCAGATTAGTGTTGTTGTTTTTTTAAAAAAAGGAACGGCTAATTAGATTGAACTAGGAGTTGTAAAGCTTTTTTCTGTTGTTAGGTTGGGATAGATATGAGCAGCCAAGTTTTCGTTGCAGTACAGACTTGCTCATAAATTAATGTGGGTACTAGATTTCTTTTGCATTTTGGTCTCTGGACCCACGACTTGATCATGAAATAGGATGAGATGGTGACAGTGGCAGGACTACAGTTCATCGTCTTGAAGACCAACTTTCTCTCCCTTTCTTTCGTATTTATGGTTGTGATGTGATAGGTTAGGTCTATAGGGGAATCATTCACCAACAGTCATTGCTTAGTACTGTGGTGTCCCACTGTCTAGAATAATTCTCCAGAACCCACCTCCAGTCTGAAAGCACCTGTATTTTTGTGTGTATGTATGTGTACAAGCTTTCCTATACAAGCTTCCCTACCCTTACCTTATTTGAGAATATCTGTGTATATAGTACAGTTTACTGAAGTCTTTGTAAAGCTACAACTGTATTCTTTGTACAAAAAGCAAAAGGCAACCATTATTTGCGCACCTGCATTCACACAAAGTGTCCATGTTTTGTGCCACTTGCATTCCACCATGCAGCATCCGAAACCATGGTTTCCTTCCAATAAATGAATGTATGGTTAGCCAACTGGTGAATGTACGATAATCCCTCTTGTGCTGGGAGCTGAAAACTACTGCTTCTGAGCAGACCCTTTTAAAATGATAAATCTAGTCAGTATAATCTTCTGATGCAGTCAGCAAAAAATAGCGGTGTACCAGCACTGCACATTCTTTATATGTGTGTGTGGCACATTCCTCCCTAAAGTTTCCATGTAAACCAGGAGGTGTTATCATTGTGACTCCTGCCCATCATTGACCCTTTTGGAAAAAAGAAGGGCACTCGCCTTGCATACACCTTGCCTGGCTCCTGCTCCTGCTTCTCAGCTGCTCCTGCGTTGGCATATTGAGGCAGGGCATAGGCATAGCTGTCAACGTTTCCCTTTTTAAAAGGGAAATTCCCTTATTCTGAATAGGACTCCTCGCAAGAAAAGTGGAAAGTTGACAGCTATGGGCATAGGCTGATGGGTTCCCTGAGTTTCTTAAGTAGCCCTCGGCCATGCATCTCCAGTCAGTTGTACTGCAACAAGGCACCTTGTTGTGTCTGTGACTGTAAGATCGTTCATTTGGCCAGGTGGTGGAGAGGGGAGGGAAAGAGGAATATGTGTGTGTGTGTGTTCTCTGAACTTACTAAATCTGTGCTTTATGGAAGTGTGAATATAACACTGCTATATTGGTAAGCCTTACGAGTTTCTAAATGCATGTCCCTGACTATGTGCTTAAAGAAGCTGAGCAAATCAGAATGTGCTGCAGATTGTGTCTATTCTTTCATAAGCTTTTTCAACTTTACTAAGTTGGTGTCTTTGCCCAAAATAGCTAGTCACACTCACTCACTCACTCACTCACTCACTCACACTCACTCTTACACTCACTAATATATATATTGCCTGTTGCTTAAGAGCTGAACTATTAATCTATACCAACTCATTTTTCTTACCTTTGCTCTTAAGGTTTTATATTCTCCCCTTCCTCCAAGCTGTCATGGTACTGCCTCCTTTTATCCTCACAACAACCCTTCAAGATTGGCTAGGTTGAGAGATAGTGGCTAGGCCAAAGTCACCCAGTTTAGAACAGGACTCGGGAACCTTTGTTCCTCCAGATATTGCTGGACTACAATTCGCATCATCCATGACCACTTGCCATGCTGGCTGCCAGTGGTGGAAATTGGAGTCCAACAACACCTGGAAGACTACAAATTGCTTAGCCCTAGCTGAGAACTTGGGTCTTCCAACTATGAACCTCTATGACACACTGGTTCTCTTAAAGTGCAATCCTATACATGCCTATTTAGAAGTAGGCCCTCTTGAGTCCTTTGTACTGGACTTGCTGCCAGGGAAGTACATACTGTATAGGATTGCAGCTTTATATGGTTTGTGGCAGCAGGTCTGCCAGTACAAAGGTTTGATCCACTCAGAGGCTGATTTGTGCTTTTAGATAAATGCAGTGCAAGCCCTGCTCTCTGAGGAGGGCTGGAGAGAGAGAGAGAGAGAGAAGGATAGGGAGCTGGTGGCAGAAACTGCCTCAAGCAAAGCAGCACACATAGAAGGGGTAGTAGAGGAAGTGAGCGATGGTTGGATTGTGTGCACCAGATTTCTGTCATAATTGCAGGAACCTATTTATCTGAAATTGTTTTTGTATATGCCAGAGATTTGTAATCCTTTCCTCGCATTGAATAGCATTTTAATCTGGTGGAATTCGTAGGGGATTATCCTGGGAATAGTATTTAATTAATATTGAACAGGGCATGCTAATTCGCGTATAACCTGCTTTTGATAGCTGTAGGTATATATAACTATTTGACACATTATCAGAAGATGCCAAAAGCTGAAGTATGAGCATGTCACACTTCCTGTGTGGATATCATTGTTTGCTGTCGGGGCATGTCACCTGTTCCCATGGTTTGAGCCCAGGCATCTACCAATGGGGGCAATGTGAAAGTTTTATGCATTAACTTGGAAGTGCAATTCACTCACGATTCACTGTTTTTGGTGTATGATGCAGGCCCTGGATACAAAAAGTGTTGCTGGACTCCACTGAAGTTCAAAGTGACTGTGAATCTTGAGTCCCTTGTAGTAATGGGGGTCTTGGTTTGTATACCAAGGTTCATCCTGTTCCCCATGTTTACTGGGAATGGGTATTTACTAATAGATCAGTGCAAAATACCGTGGACTGAAGAATATGGATCCAACCGCATGTCAGAATTAAGGTGTCTAGGCAAACCTATGTAACGGAAGCTAGTTCAGTTCTTTAATGTGCTCTCCTAATGTAATAAAATACTCTGTACATACTTAGCCAATCAATACTGTGAGCATGAAACCAGAAAAAATGAAATATTCATGTTTTGGGGAAAGGAGTAACAGTCTTACTTCTGATTTAATAATCTTGGAAAACTACCACCCTCTGATTTCATATTCAGAAACAGAAATGCACATTTGAATCTTTGCTTCACCCCTAAGCGTGCATTAGAAGGGTGGTGAAAATCCACCTTGAATACAGCAAGGATAATTGATAAGGGTAATTGGGGACCTGCTATTTGGAACATAGAGTGCACATAACATGCACATAAAATCAGTATTTCAAGCTGGCACAGACATAACATCACTGTTATGTATGCCAAGGATGAAATGCTCTAATTGTAGTTGTTAATTGTGTATGGCTCACCCAGCCCACCCAGGATTTGGAAGTAGAAGAGTGACGGTGGGGGCTGGGGCATGGATTTGGAAGCGGGAAACTGGCAGGAACGGGATAAGATTCCTCTCATCTTGGAGACTGTGACCTGCGTGGCTGTATTTAGGAGCAAATGAAATGAAAAGTGAAACACTAAGGTAAAAGCTACATCTGATGTCATGTTAAGTCCAAAAAACAACAGCTTTTACAGATTTGATATGTGTTTAAAGCAGGCAGGTGGGTTGACAAGAGTTACTTCTACCACTTATCCAACGTCTTGGCTCCATCCATCTTTCACTCTCTGCCCTGCCCCACACCCATTTGTTCCATAAGACCTCTGCCAAGACCTTGGTGGAATTTGATTGGGAAGGGATTCTGCTTACACGCTTTGCTTCTTCCTGAACCCTTGTCTAAGGCACACAAATGGCCCCCGCTTCAGCTTCTCCACACAATGGAACTTCCCACACTCTGCTAGACAGTTGTCATGTTTAAATTGTCTCCTTAGGTCATTTTAAATGTGAGCTTCTGCTTCTAATGTGAATGTAAAACCTGCATTGGCTGCAATATACATTTTTTATTTTTCTTCTGAATTCTCTCTCATATTGATAGCATTCATATGTACCCCAAGAAGTATGAGAGAGACCCAAATGGTCTTGAGTAAAATAAAATAAAATCCTGCTATAGGGAGGATATAGTTTAGTCCCCAAAACTGAAGGCCATGCCTTGATATGAAGTCAGACGTTGACACTAGATATTAAAGTTCAGTCATGGATAGTCATGCAGGGTTTATTGGTAACAGTTGTAGCAATGCCTAGTTGTGAGAAATGCATTTAATTCCCACCCCACCCCCCATGTAATTCTGTCTTATCATTTGCCAGTTTTTGTACCACTGTAGCTTCAACTAGCCTCCTGAACTATCAAAAGAGCAAGGGGAATACTATTGCCTCAGTAACCCTTTTGTAATTTGTCTGTGTTTTCATAAATGTACTTGTGGTGACCTTCTTTGCCCTCTTTTAATTCTTATGCCTTTTCCTAAACCAAAAGTTAGGGAAAGGCATAGAGTAATACTTGCAAATGGGAAATGCTAATTTATTCAATCTGAACGTTCGCTATCTGCTTAAGGGGATCACTTGACTAAAACAAATATATATCAGATGAACATAGCAAAGGTCATTACAAAAAACAAGTATTTCTAAAGGGTCTCCCCATTATCTCTAATGGGCCCCAAATATAATTTCTTTTTTGAATTGAATTTGTCAAGCAACATCTTGATTTCCGCCCCTCCTCTGCAAATGAACAGATCCACTTACCACTTAACACATCAATTGGCCTGTGTGTATAACATGCAGATTTGGGTTTCTTTTTGAGTCCATTGTTGGTGACTCCGTTTCCGCAAAGGAAATGAAAGCCTACTGACACACACCAAGCTAGAAAACTAATTTGTACCTTTTTGAATTTATAATCTTGCCTATGCTTCTATGGACACTTTGTATGGGCTGCAGCTCAACTCCTTAAAATCAGCAAAGAATTTTTCCTTTCCCATATAGTATTCTCTTTTATTTGACTTTTAAAATGCGTATAAATGCAATAATGCAGGTAGACTAGAAATACTAGATTGAAAATTAAAGTAGTTTAGCTTGTCCCATTGTGACCTACAGTGTTGTATGTCACCCAACGCTGTATCCTAGCATTCTCGAGGCTTCCTACGTAGCTGAATCTAGTATTAGCTTTGAAAATCCATTGTGTGAATGGCGGGTGGGTTGATTGGGAAAGTGTACGCTTTTACACAACGTATGTTACTTGCATCAGAAGCTATATGGCCACTCCATATACTATGGAACTGTAAATGATTCCCAATATACCTGTAACTCTTATCAAGATTGTGTGAAATAAACTATATATATATGTATATTGTACACTTCTTATAGTGACCATCATTTTGTGTGTTATGCTTGAGTTTTGAGTCCTACTATGTTTTAATTCTGGCTACATAATTTTAGATGACATGGAGTTCTGCACACAGAACTGGAATGATTTCCCATCCTACCAAAGAGGGACCCTGCTACTTAGTGAACTGAAGTGACAAGAGAACATAGAAACTAGTACTTTCTATCGACACATCTGTCTAAAATATGGAGAAAAAGGAGCCTTAACATGAGGAATTTGGTGAATAATACAAAATTTATTGCAGCCTGTTCAGACTAGAACTGTGGGAATGTATTTGTCTATTCTTCGTTAGTTTCTGGAAATCAGAGCAATAAGAAGGGTGGGTTGTGAACTACCTAGAGCAATATTCTGAACATCTCTGCTGGTAATACATTTCCAGAGTTTATTTAGAGCACAACTATGCTATTCTAACTCCAAGGCTGCAGGGATTTACATGAAAGCTTTATAATGAGTCTCTGCTGTATGTGCTTTCTCTATTTCCTCATGTTGCCTGCAAGAGGGATTCAAAATGTTTGCTTCAGGATCACACTTGTTTTCCATTATACCTGACATTGGCTAGGGCTTATGGGAGCTGTGAATTCATAAACATCTGAAGGGCGCCAGGTTGTCTACCCTCGGCATACATGATTCTTTTTCTTTCAATGTGTATCACTTTGCTCTAACACTGAGGTCCCCAACTTGGCGGACATGGGTCCTTTCCCCTCCAAGGCCTCTTGCCCCTTCCAATAAAATTGTTGCTCTTCATTTGGTTGGAGGGGTTGCCAGGTTTCTTTTGGGGGGAAGGATATGGTCTGCTTTTTTCAATCTGTGTTTTTTTTTTGCTTTGTTTCAGGTTGTATGTAGCTGTTTTCTCTACTTGCAAGAGGGTTCTGAGCACTACCAATATTTATTCTGTGCCTAGGAGCAAACTCAAAGGGACCTTGGGCCCACAAATAAAATATTTGAGGGGGCTGCCCTCCCCCAAGTTGATAGGCATTGTCATTCAAATGGTGTGTGTGCTCTGCATCTTGTGATCAATTATTTGGGGCAGGGCTTACCTCCCCCCCCCCCCATTTTATTCAAGGTGGCATCCCTGCTTCTGTGAAATGAGCCAAACTCTCTGCCTAATGTTGAGATGGTTTCAGCTTCTTCAAAGAATTCATCCCCCTACAATCGGTGGAGTGTCGGGAGATTATTGACATACATAATATACTTTGTGAGCTAAAATGAATATTCTCTGCAAATGAAAACACACAAACTGGTGTTATGTCATTACCTCACATGAAGTTAGTCATGCTCTAGTTTCTCCCCTTTGTACTTTTTAGGATCAACAGGCAAAATCCTTCCTCAAAGAATGATTAGTTTCTGGTTCTCTAAAGAAAAAGTGACAGCATTTATAGAGACTATTTTTTTCCTTGCTAGTCCTATTTTCTCTTACTAGGCAACCCATGCAGGCTAAGCTATAACTTGTTCACTGCAGTAATCTGATGGCTAACTTCATATTGTGTAGAATAGTAATTAATCAATATATAAACAAATAAATATAAAAGCCATGCTAATCTTTTGTGATAAAGAGAAATATGTCTGATAGCACCTTGAGACTAATTATTAACAAGCTTTTTATTACAAAATGTGTATTCAGTTGATTATTTGTTTATTGCATTTATGAACCCCCCTTCCTTCACAAGGAGCTCAGGGTAATATATGCTAAGAGATAAAACAAGATTTATCAGCAAATGATAACAAAATCATTAAAACACAGATTGGTTTCAGCTGTGAGTTATTAAAACCAACAAAATATAATTCTGTAAAGGGAGGGTAAACAAAAATGTCTTCAACTGGTTTCTGAATATAAAAAAAGCAGAAGCCAAATGTAAGTCCAGGGAGAGGGCATTCCAAAGGCAAAGTAGCACCACAAAGGAGACTGTTACACATTCCTGGGCAACAAAGCCTTGTAAAGATCACAAGCAGAACCTTGTCTTTGCCTCCCAGTCTCAGG
This sequence comes from Podarcis filfolensis, assembly GCF_964270895.1. NCBI lineage: Eukaryota > Metazoa > Chordata > Lepidosauria > Squamata > Lacertidae > Podarcis > Podarcis filfolensis. The sequence goes on along the minus strand of NC_139604.1, from coordinate 60,218,891 downwards.
AACTGAATCAACTGGTATTGGAGGAGGCGCTCCTGCAGATACTTGGCTCCTGTCTGCAACTGGTACTTCACTGCACTAATCTTGGATGCATTTGGCACCCCAAACAAATCAATAAAAGGAATCAATAGAACATGTTTCCTGCTCCAGAGAAGTTGTCCCATGCGAGTCAGAAAAAGCCTTGGTATGAAATTAACCTCATACATGAATTCTGCTTTTAAATGATTGGTTAAGCAGACAGTAATAGTCAGTGTGCTGCTTCTCAATTCTGTTCCTGATTTCTCCGAGCATAAAAAGGTAAATAAAGGTTCTGCTGGATCAAGTCAAAGGTCCATATAGCTGAACTTTCTGTTTCCAGGTTAGCCTCCCTGGGGGAGCCAATGCAGAAAAGGCCTCTGCAACTGGTCCTTGTGGGTGTTTAGAGGCTGCTTAACCCTTCCCCTTCCAGCCCAGCTCACACTCGAGAGCCGCCTGCTTTGTTTCAGGCGCTGGAAGGATCCACCCCTGCTCCTGCTGCTGCTGCTGCCGCTGCCGCCGCCTTCAAGGCATCGCATCCGCTTCCCCGCTCTGGCGGAGGGAGGAACCGCCCTACCCCGCAGTGACGCCACACCTGCCTCTGGCCCATCTCCCTCAGCTGAGGCCGCACGCACCATGGCGCCTGCGCAGCGCAGCCTGGCGTAGCGGAGGGGGGATAGGCCTCTCTGCCTGCACTCCAGGCGCTGCTAGGCTTCCCCACCTCCGCCGGCCGGGAGCGCATGAGAAGGCGGCCGCCGCCTGCTTCCTCTTTCCCGCGGGGAGGCTCCGCGGACGACGAGGCCGCCATCATGTCGGAGAGGCTCAGCAAGCCGACGTGCCTCATCGCGGCCAGCGCGGCCGCAGCAGGTGAGGGGCGGGCAGAGCGAGCTCGGGCTGGTGGGCGGGCGCCCCTCTGAGCTTTTTATCTCCTCGGCTCGCCCTGTGGCGGAGACGGAGCTGTGCGGTGCCCGCGGGGCTTCTGCTCGGAGGACCCGGGGGTGGCGGGATGGAGCCGCCTGAGGGAGGCCAACCCACGCCAGCGGCATTCCCATTTCTGCAGGGCGGGGCGAGGTCACCTAGTCATTTCTCTATTGTTATCATAATTGCTGTTGCTATTGCCCGTCGTGTAAGAGTTGCAGGAGCCCTAGCAAAATATACAACATTTTTTTAAAAAAAATTGCAACCCTAAACAGGAGAGGGGAGGCCGGGCCTGCCTTCCTGCACAAGCAAACATGACAACCCCCCTTTTTTTTGTATTGTAACAATCCGGAACACCTGCCACACTCTCATTCTGGTACTCTTAGTCTCCGATATGAGCATGAAATCCTTACTCATATTGTACGAATTGTGCTTGAAGCTTGCTTGTTGAGATTGCCCCTTACACACCACACCATACATTGAAAATGCTCTTATGCCACCTTAAACACTCGGGGAGGATCCTGGGAACTGCAGTTTGTTAAAAGATTCTGGGGATTGAAGTTTTTCTGTAAGGTCAGCCACCATGAGAGACTGCAGTTCTCTGTGTTTGTTAAAGTGGTTAGCGATACTTTGAATGTATGGTGTGGATGCAACCTACTTAATATTGCTCCCTGCCTTGAGCTCTGCTTCCCCTTTTTTTTACTTTTATGATGTGGCTTTTTCTTATTGCATATCTCTCCTGCTGCATGAAATAGTTTGTCACAATTCTTCTCTCCTGGAGTTGTAAAACTGATTAGATGTTGATGTAATTTCATGTCTGTTTGGGGCAACTACCAACATCCTAAGCTGGCTGTCTTTTTCAATAATATTATGAATATTGTGTATTATTAAAATGCTCCTTATAGGAGAAAAATGACCACCAGGAATAGCAGATTAGTACTGTGAAAAATGTGTACTTGAAAACAAACGAAACATGCCTTTTGTTTAATTCCTGTTTTCCAGGGGTATCTGCTGATTCCTTCCTTCACTCTTTTACCCTGGCAAGCTCTGCTTTTAATCTACAGGTTGCTACTCCAGGGGTAGGTAAAAAATGTTAATATCTAACTGTGGATATTGTTGCAATAGATTTCAGACAGTAGTATTAGGCTCATTTAAAACAAACGGAACTTGCGAAAATCCATGAGGTTTATTCCTCGACCAGTGAAGATCATTTTTTGGTCTTTGAAAGAATTGTTGAGGGAGCTGCATCCCAGGGCAAGCAACTCATACCTCAAAATCACATATGTGTGTGTGGGAGGATTGGGTGAGGGGATTGGGATCCAGAGATACCAGAGATACATTCCACAGAGAAGCTTTCAGAATAAAGAGGCAGCCCTGCTTTGTAGGGCTGTTGGGTGGAAGTGCATTAGGTTCAAAAAATGCCTGGTGTTCTGCTGCCAGGTGTATTGCCTTGTTACATGAGGGAAGAATGCACAAACAATCCTTGCCTGCTGATTCTTTTTTTTCTTTGTAGCAGGAAGTAATTTTTATCCCCTGCTCCAGAAATTGGAGCCTTACTTTCAAGAGCCAAATGTGGCTCCCCAGGAGGCCATTGGGACTCTCCCCAGGTCACACTCCTTCATAGACTTGCTTTGCGCCCTCTTTGAGTGTTCTTGCCTAACTGGAATATGTCCTTCAAATCTGAAAATGTTTCTTGCTTATCTGGATAGAGGCATGAGCATCCATGGGGTGTGTGTGTGTGTGTTGAGACAAAAAGTACAGGTACTTTTATCCTCATTTTTTGTACAAAATTAGCCTACTGTACTTCCTGCTTTGAGTGTTTTACTCGCATTCTCCCTGATGAATTCCTGCAGATGCCCATGAATACAAGTGTGTGTGTAGAAACTAGCCTACTGCACAAAGCTAATATTCTTAATAGTTGATCTGCCCACTTTTGCCTCTGGCCTTGCACTCCACTGGCATGCAGCCTCCAGAAGGTTGCTTAGATGGAAATGTGGTCTTGGCACTGAAGTTCTCCATCCCTATCCTGCCATCTTACCCGAGAGCCCTAGCCTGCTCTCTCCTCTCCCTACTTGAGGGTGTCTTTCCATCATCTGAGTCTACATCAGACTCTGACTTTGGAAATAGAGAGGGCAGTAAATATAGGTCTTTTAAGTGGAAACAATTAGTTTTAGGCTCTGTTATTTGGGAAAGGGAGAGGCATTGGTTTGAGCTGCAGTGCTGTTCATATGTGTAGCTTTGTGCATGTTTTACAAAATCAGAACCACTTGTTTGCATATGAATTGTCTATCTTATTTCAGTCAATCACCAATAAATGGTATGTCTTAAAAAAATGGGTGCTCTTATCAGATCTTGCCCATGTATAAACTCTTGCATTTAACTAGGCTTTCCTCACATATTTTCATTAATTGAGCTTTGAACAATGATTCTGCTAGGGAAAGTCAATTGATTTCACTGGTGTTAATGAGGCAAACATGCGTTGGATCCAGGACTTCCGAATGAAATCTTACGCAAATCCTGCCAAGCTGGAATCAACTGATGGTGAGGTATCTTTTAACTTGCAACTCAGGGTCTGTTCTCTGTGCACAAACTGTTCTTATCTACACAGTATAGTGCTCCTTGCTGCCAACTCTGTCAAACTTGAGCACTCATTGATTTTAAAAGTGATTGTTGAGCATGTGCTGAGAATAATGCTATTACTGTTTCTTTTGCATTTTTAGCAATGATTTAGATAGTTTTTTTTCCTGTCTGCTGCAATCTCAAGGCCTCTCTTGTATTTGTGACAGAGAGTATTCAGATATGATAGGGAACTATGGTTTCCTTCTATGACAGTAAACCATGGCAGATCTTTGGCTCACACATTCCTTCCTCCACTCCTTTGCATCCAAGGGGAAACGGAAAGGTATCACTTTCACTTTTAAACTGACAGCAATTTCCTGTGATATTTACCGTATTTTTCGCTCTATAGGACGCACTTTTTCCCCTTCAAAAATGAAGGGGAAATGTGTGTGCGTCCTATGGAGCGAAGACGCCATAGCCCTGCAACCCTCTCCCGGTGGAGAGGTGTCGCGCGGCTATGGCAGGAGCCTCCATAGGCGCGCGTCACCTCTCCACCCGGGAGAGCGCGCGCGGGGCTAAAGCAGCCCCCCGCGACCCTCTCCCGGCTGGAGAGGTGACGCGCGCCTATGGCAGGAGCCTCCATAGGCGCGCGTCACCTCTCCACCCGGGAGAGCGCGCGCGGGGCTAAAGCAGCCCCCCGCGACCCTCTCCCGGCTGGAGAGGTGACGCGCGCCCATGGCAGGAGCCTCCATAGGCGCGCGTCACCTCTCCACCCGGGAGAGCGCGCGCGGGGCTAAAGAAGCCATAGCCCCGCGACCCTCTCCCAGCTGGAGAAGTGACGCGTGACTATGGCAGCAGCCTCTCCGCTGCGCCTTTCCGCTGCTCCCTGACCTGCTCTTTGGGGCTGGTGGTGGGCTTCCCCCCCCCCCCGCCAGCCCCAAAGCGCAGGTTGAAAGGAACCGACCCCTCTCGCTCTCCAGGCTTCCAAGGTAGCCGCCTGAACGCACCTTAAACGGCACCTTGTTTTAGAGCGGGAAAACAAGAGGGGGAAAATTATCCCACTCTCTGCGCAGCGCCTCCTGCCACTTCGCTGAAGGGGCGCTGGGCAGAGAGCGGAATAATTTTTTTCCCTTGTTCTCCCCCCTCTAAAACAAGGTGCGTCCTATTGTCCGGTGCGTCCTATGGTGCGAAAAATACGGTAAGCTTGGTGAACTGTGGTTTATTTCAACTGTAACTTGTGATAACAAACCAGGGTCAAGGAGTGGTTTGGGATCCTGGCTTGTTTTCAAACCATAGCTTGAACAAACATTGTTCAGCTCCCTGAGGGAACTGTGGTTAGTTTAAAATAGAGATTTTCGCACCATGGTTACAAAGGAAATGGTGATGGGAGGGTGCCTTAAACCCAAGGCTCATCATGGTTTCCCACTGCATCAGAATTGACATTTTCCTGCCAGTGACCTACCAGATCACTTTGGGGAGGAACAAGACCTGAAATAGGAGCATAAATCCTCATAAGGCAGCCCCCTCCATAAGGTTGCCTCCCATTTTTATTTGATGGGCAATTGGTTTGTCTGTAGTTTTCAGACGCAAACAAAACAGTGGGGCCAAAGGGAATCTAGCCTGCTCTTAATAGTTTCAGAGTGTGGTCAATAGAGCCCATTCCAATGCTTTCTTGAACAGGCCCCTTCCAATTACCCCATACAGTGGTGCCTCGCAAGACGAAAAGAATCCGTTCTGCGACTTGCGAAGCAAGCCCATTGACGGATTAGCGGATTAGCGCTATTAGCGGCTTTTAGCAGCTTATCGGCTTAGCGGATAAGCGGCTTAGAAAAAGGGGGGGAAGGGAAAAAAAACCTGCAGGAACTCGCAAGACATTTTCGTCTTGCGAAGCAAGCCCATAGGAAATTCGTTTTGCGAAGCACCTCCAAAACGGAAAACTCTTTCGTCTAGCGGGTTTTCCGTCTTGCGGGGCACCACTATAATGAAGAATCATTCCTGCGTGCACTTAGGGATAGTGTTGCTATGGGAACAAAGCTTCCTGTGAAAGGGACACAGTGGGGAAGGAGAGCAGCAACTATTCTTCTGAAGTCAGCTGCAGGGTTGTTTCCAAAGCTGTCCTCTTGCACCTTGTTGCACCCTGGAGGCTGTGGTTGGTTTGGAGTAATGGCTCTACCCCTCATTCCAGGTATGGTAATCCCCTTGATGGGCAGAACAGGGAAAAGGTGGAACAACTCTTCACACCTTCAAAATCACACCTGCTGTTGGAGCAGGTAAAGTAAGAGCCAGGTCACTGGGGGCAGTGAATATGGGAGAGGGGTCATAAATGTATTTGTAGAAAGGCACTGTTCCTGTAGTGCCAACTCCAGGAATAGTGGTTTGGGGGAATGAAGGGGAAGGCAAAGGCCATTATTAGGAGAGCAAGGATTTAATTGGCACATTATAGGACTTTAGTGACTAAAAGCTGGGGGAGTGAATGGGGTTGCATGAAATATTTTGGGGTGTACCCACTAGCCCATGGAGTCATCCCTGCCAGCCTGTCAACCTTGATAAACCTTTAGCTGGTTTTGAAATAAACAGAACTTACGAGTGTCGTAAGCTTCTTTGCTGCTTCTTCCTCCCTAGGTGCCAGATACCATGCTTTGTTGATTCCAGACTGTCCTGGTGCCATGGTGGATCTGGCAAACAGTGGTTACTTAGCTAGAATATTGCAGCATTTCAGCTCTGAAAACAGTAAGTAAACTTCCTTGGGGATTTATGCTTTATTCTGTACACTTTGTGCATCTTAGACTGGGAAGCATATAAACGGCTAAGACTAATTAAGATCTCTCTTTCTGGTAGGGGTGAACATACAGGAGGCCTTAAGGAAAATTATTGATAATGTGGATACAGTAGCAAACTAGTGCAAACTCAGTTCAGTAACATAAGAACAATTGTAGCCAGTTTAGAACCTAACACTGTGGATGTGCATCGCTTAATCCACAAATACCAACACTGAACTTCTTTCCACATCTTTTTTACACAGCCCTTCCCCCCAGCAATGTTTGCTATCAGTCAAATCTCAGTCATTCTGAGTGGTTCAGATTTGGAGAACCTGTGGCCCTCAAAATATTGTTGTGATTATAGTTCCAACATCTCTGTTCATTGGTCATGCTGGCTGCATCACAGAAATACCTGAAGTCAGTTAGATGGGAAGAATATTTTGTAGCATAACTGAACTTCTTGGGGGGGGGGGAATCAAATTGTAATTTTTATGAACAGGGATTTTTAGATAAAGCTGTTTTTCTTTGTAGAACCCATATGTGCTGTTGGACATGGAGCTGCCGCCTTATGCTGTGCCACAAATGAGGACAAATCTTGGGTATTTCAGGAATACAGCTTAACAGGTGTAGGTGCAGTATGTTTAAGCAAATCAAGACTTTTCATATATCACTCTTCTAAAACTCAAATTTCTGTTGTGATGAGTCCCATAAGAAGTAGCCTTTGTCTACATTTTATATGTGGATTTCCCCTTGGGCTTCCCATATTACAACCACAGATCTGCTCCAAGCCCTTTTATAGTAGTCTGTTTTCAGTGAAGCCAAGCACATATTTACTGGCGTTTAATTCAGGGTCACTGCAAGGTGAAATGACTGATAAAGTTGTATTTATTTACTTCTTAAAAAAAATATATAGTCAAAAGACTCCTCAAAGCAATTTAGAAAAATAATCTCAAGAAGATCACAGGATAAGCAATACAAACATAGCCATATGCATTATGTAGTTTTAACTACTAACTGTGAGGGAAACCATGTACTTAAATTTTCTGGGGACATGCTAGCAGTGGGATAGAAAGGTGCATGTTTATTTAAATAACTTTATTTTATGCTCAAGTATAAAAGGAGTATTATGAATTATTGCAGGGATAGGCTCACTTCAGCCTTGTTTCTTCTCCCCTCCCTTTAAAATTAAGTCCTTTGACCCACTAATTTGTTTTGTGTGGTTTGATCCTGAGTCTTGGTTAGGAACTGCTTGGCTGGATCAGACCAAGGTCAACCTAGTCCTGTATTCTTTGCAAGAATCTAGTCAAGGTGTTGGGTAGCCCACCGAAAACAGTATCTTCTTCTACGTGTTTTGTGACATTTATTTTCTTATATCTTCCAGCCCTGTGTGTATGAACTAATAAGACTGCCTAGTTTTGCCAGCTTGCCTATTATCTTTGAGGACTTTGCAAAAGATTCTGGAGCTGTCTATAGCGGTATGTCATTTAAGGCTCTGTTCCCACAGGTTTTTAATCAGTAGTTGATTAAGTAAATGTGTTCAAGAAATGCTTGGGCTGTACTGTATTAATGCAAGATCTAATGCAGATGTAAGACCTTAAAAGTGGAAGTTAGAAAATGCTTGTCAAAATTTCTCATTAAAACATTCAGCAACATGGAAGCTATAACAGCCCAGCATTCCACAGTAAATCTCCCAATCTTGGAGATGAGCTGAACATAACTACCGTATTTTTCACCCCATAGGGCGCACCTAGTTGTTTTTTTTGGGGGGGGGGAAATAAAGAAAAAAAAATTATTTCCCCCCCAGGCGCGGGGCTGGGGCAGGGGAAGCCTGAGCTTCCCCCGACCTCAGAACAGGCTGCTATCTGCAAGCCTAGGGAGCCTGGCGGGAAGTCGCGCCGGTCTCCCCAGGCTTGCGGAGAGCTGCGCAAAGCCCGGGGCGCGCTCTTCAGTGCGCCCCAGGCTTCAGAATGCAGGCAGCTCTTCGCAACCCTTGGGAGACCGGCACGAAGTCGCGCTGGTCTCCCAAGGGTTGCGCAGAGCTTCCTGAAGCCTGTGTTCGCCCCATAGGAAGCACACACATTTCCCCTTCATTTTTGGAAGGGAAAAAGTGCGTCCTATAGGGCGAAAAATTTCATAATTCAGGCACCCCCAATCTCGGCCATCCAGCTGTTTTGAGACTACAATTCCCATCATCCTTGACCACTGGTCCTCTTAGCTAGGGATGATGGGAGTTGTAGTCCCAAACAGCTGGAGGGCTGAGTTTTGGGATGCCTGTCATAACTGAACCCACAGGAACTCCATTTCAGTCTTTGCCACTGACCATCTCAGAAATGAAGTCAAGCTTGTTCCTGAGTGGAATCTGAATGCCCTGGTGGAGAGCCCTCTAGTGGTCCTTAATGTTGTTGCAGGCAGAAGTTAAGATCCACTGTGTTCTTATATACCCTCAGCATGCTCTTGCACACAATTGTGCAACATTTTAAAAGATTAATAGGAAAATTTCATTCTATTTGTTTCAGACACTAAGGAGAAGGGAAGACAAGCACAAGAGTCACTGTGGCTCACATGCAATAATCTAAATCATAGTCTGAGCCTGGCCAATGTTATAGATATCCCTATAATTGCTTGGGTTTTACAAGTCACAAAGGACAATAAAAATGGTTTGCAAGTGATTGGAAAAAACAAATCAACTTATTATGAAGATGAAATTAAATTGATAAACAGCAGTAAAGACTTGTGTATAGTTTTTCTTAAGTGTCAGAGAAATGGACGTTGTAGTATGTAAATTAAGACATGAATATTTTCCCCCAATACAGCCAGCAAAGCAGATGCAGTGCATGTTGTATTGGACAGACACCTTGTCACTGGACAGAATGAAAATTCTACAGTTGCAGCTGTCCAGAACCTTATTTTTCTTTGCAACGGCAGGTAAGAAAAGGTGGGGGAAGTTTCAATAAAATTTTGTGCCACTGCAGACATAGCCCTTCAGTTCTGGAGTATTCTAGCTAATGTGTGTATGTCTGAGAGGGGGAGACTAGTTTTATATTAAGAATTAAAATTATTTGGTTACAGCTAGCCAAACTCAATCTTTTTCTTCAAAGAAAAAATGAACATATATTAAAGGCTAATGGGGTCACAGTACAGTTTCATTTTTTAAAATAACCTGGTCAATTATGGATAAGTAGATGAAGCCGATCTCTGATGCTTAGCTGCTTGGTTTTTTTCTAGCAAGTTATTACTGTAGTTTAGATGTGAGCTGTTTACAGTGATATTATTATGTCCTGCTTTCATTCAGCAGAAAATGATGGTGCTCTTTGTAAATGGGATGAATACAGAAGTCGTCTTCATCTTTGAGAAATGGAAAGAAGAACACTGCACATTTGTAAGGATGGGGACTGTAAATCATGTGGTAAAAACCTTAATTGAACTATGTTTTCCTGCTTTTTTTGAAAAATATTGTTCCATCTTGTGTTAATACAGATTCTTAAAAGCCTGGTTGAAAACTAACATGAAAAACCATGGTTTGCAGCTCTGTCAACAGCTGAACTCCTGAATTAGATATTTTTGAAGCTATTACTTTGTTAGTTATCCATGTGTCCAAATCCTCATCCTTGTGCAGGACTATGTGGTATTAGTTTACAGTTGTGGCAATTAACGATAACATAAGAATACAAAGTAAAGTATTTGTTACACTTTCACATAGGAGTTTTGAGTTTGATTGCAGGTGCTAAAAAGACTGCTGTATTGAGATTAGCTGAAAGTTAAAATAAGCTTCAGTTCAGTAAGCTACAAAAATTATTCTAGATAATGAGTTGAGTTTGAGGCAAAGACCATGAAGATTCTATAAAATGGAAATACAACAATTGAATGGAAAGGCATTTAGTCTTGGGGCTGTGGTATGTGTGCTGGAATGCTTTTAAAGATAATTTTATTTAGTTTTTTTGTACCACCCATGATTGTACAAGTCCATTTTTTATGATCACAGAAGAAAATTAGAGAAGCTGTTGAAGTTGGACTCAATAAATATAATTTCACCCTCTTAAAAGTTTGTAGTGTAAGGACTTTTGGCTGTAGCTGATCAGAGTTGTAATAGGCAACATCTAGAAGGCTTCAAATTGGCAAAGGCTGGTTTGAAGTAACACGTAATATAGCTGTTGCACAAAATGATTAGACAAATGCTCCTCTTAGCTGCTAGTAGCAGCTTGGCCATGTTTTTTGTGAAATCAATTTTAATTTACCTGTTTAGGCTGGCTTAGGTATTGTAAACCATGTATAGGACTACAGGGCAGATTTCTAGTCATACAATATTCTGGCACCATACCAAGCCACCATTTGAATTTCCAAACATGAAGTTTACACTACAGTTACGTACCTAAGTGCTGCATTCCTAAGAGACCAAACTCTCGTCAATTCAGACATCAAATCATGATTACAATTACAGTTTGCAAGTCTTACTTCAAACCATAATTGGAGATCCTTAATCATTGTTTGGTCAGATGCTTATTCAAGTTCATTTGGTATAGCTAGGTTAGTAAACAAACCTCTTGCTTAGTGCTATGCACCCCATCCATAAAGTCTTCAGCTATTTTGATGAGAATTCTTCAACACACTTCCTGCATTACGGTAAGTGTAGACAATATCAACTTATCCTTTCTGCAAAGTAGGAATGAAACATCATACCTATTACTTAGTACAAATAAGTGAAAGCATTGTTGTACCACAATATATTTATTATTACCACCATCATTTTGAAGGGAAACCCTTCCAGTCAATTGGTCCTTTAGTCATCTGCAACTCCCCCCATAGCAGTATCAATTTTGAAATACAAAAGTGCCAAACACACTGAGAATATGTTAAGTTTGCAAAATCATATAAAAAGCCTGGAATGCAGAAAATCCATTCATATGCAGCTTGTACAGCCATACAGCTTCCAATAAGTTTGGCATGCCTACTTTCCATTTGCAGCATTGAACATTCGTTCCTAAGAGAAGAAGAAAAAATTCAAGCATTTAACAGGAGGCAAATCATATGAAACGTCCAGAAAATAGTTTCACATGTGTCAGTTTTCAACTTGTATAATTGAAAAACAGTATGGATTAGGCTTTAATAGATCTCGTCAATTTAATACTGATTTTATCAACATTTTACACTGCTTTATATAATAAAAACCTAATCTGCTTACTTAAAAGTTTCCTAAAGGCAAGAGAAAGCAAAGCACTGTTTAAATTCAGTATTCTATATGGATACTGACAGTTCTAAACAATAATTTTAATCTCTAATATCCAGTTAGTCTTATGGAATTAACATGTTTTAATCTTCTCCATTGGTGAACAGTTAGAAATGAAACTGAAACAGAAGCTGCAAATAAGCCACATCCTTATATGACAATGTATAGCAGACTATAAGAAGATAAAACCCTCTTAAATAATGTTACCTTTATCATCTGCTCCAATTTAACTGCATCAGCAGCAAACTTTCTGATTCCATCAGACAACTTCTCCACAGCCATTTGGTCCTCATTATGGAGCCAACGGAATGTCTTCTCATCCAGATGGATCTTCTTCAGGTCAGATGCTTGAGCTGAAATGAAGAATGCACAAAGCTACTGAATCTTAGAAATCTAGCAGGCTATTTGGATAGAACAGCTCTTAATGGGTGCAGAGTCCTTTTCACAAAATCACTAAATGCTAAGACAGCAATTGCTGCTGCTCAACTTTGCACAGCACCCACAGCAAATGTTTATTCTGAACTCTTACAGAAATCAACCAGCTGCACAGAGTTCATGGTATGTATTTTTGTGTTTATATTTTGCAAACTACCCTGTGATCCTCAGATGAAGTACAATATAGAAAATAATAATAATAATAATAATAATAATAATAATAATAATAATAGTGTTGTACTTTAAGCTCCACAGTAGGTTCAGCAACCTAGGTACAAGAGCAAACATGCTGATCTAAAAACTATTTTGGATATTTGATTATCAAAAAGATGAGTTGACAACAGTGCTTCTCTAATAGTTACACACAAGGCCAGAGCCTTTAGATATATTTACTCCAACTCCCATCTGCTCTTATCCAGAGAATACACTTGTTCAACAGGAGAAAGTTTAGAATAAAAGATTACAAAAAACCCCACATTCTCCATGTCAGCTCTGGGGTCTATTAGATTACAATCCCTCTGATGCCAGAGTCTACATGGAGCCACAGCCCCTTAAATGCTTCAAAGAAATATACGGTGATAAGGAATACCTTAATTGATTTACCCTGTTAGGTAGAAGTCAACCCTTAAACACATGAAGGACATTGTAATGAAAAACTGTTGGATTGTCACCCTAGTTAATCATCCTTAGTAAAATAATTTGCAAGACTATCACACACAATATATAAAAGAAGACAACCTACCATCTTTGACACTGAGCATCGGGGTTAGCTTGCTGGTATCTTTACTGAGCTCTCCCAGAAGCTTTGGTGAAATGGTGAGAAAGTCACAACCAGTCAGTGCTTTGATTTCTCCAGTGTTTCGAAATGAAGCTCCCATGACAATAGTTTTATAGCCAAACTTTTTGTAGTAATGGTAGATTTTAGTGACACTTTTCACACCTATAAAAGAATATGGAGTAGGGGTTTTTTAAAAAAAACACAACTAATTAAAATTACTTAGCCTTGAAGAAACTCTCAGACCTCAACTCTTTAAAAAAAACAACTTCCTCTTAAAAAACTAAGCATTTGGGCTTGAGTGTGTTAAAATCTTAATATGTTTGTCACAGTCAATCAATTACCTGGGTCTTCTGATGGCTCGTATGTTTTCTTGTCTGTATTTGCTACATGCCAATCCAGAATACGCCCAACAAAAGGAGAAATGAGGGTGACTCCTGCTTCTGCACAGGCAACAGCCTGAGCAAAGGAAAACAGCAAGGTCAAGTTGCAGTGGATCCCATGCTGCTCTTCAAGAACCCTGTTAAAAGAGACAGCCTTAGAACAGAATTGCTTCCCCCACCAACTATAATTATACTGCTGGGGAAAAAGGAATAAACAATTTACTACATATACCGTATTTTTCGCCCTATAGGACGCACTTTTTCCCCTCCAAAAATGAAGGGGAAATGTGTGTGCGTCCTATGGGGCGAACACAGGCTTTCGCTGAAGCCTGCAGAGCGAGAGGGGTCAGTGCACACTGACCCCTCTCGCTCTCCAGGCTTCAGGAAGCTATCTGCAAGCCTGCGGATAGCTGCCTGCAGCCCGAAGCCCGGGGAGCGCGGCACTGTGCACCCCGGGCTTAGGGCAACTATCCACAAGCCTGCGGTGCCCGGCGGGAGTTCCTGCCAGGTGCTTGCAGCCCTAAGCCCGGGGTTTGCAGCGAGCTACAGCGCCGCGCTCCCCGGGCTTCGGATAGCAGCAAGCTCCAGGAGCGATGGTGAGCTGGAGCACAACCTCGCCATCGCTCCCGGACTCGTTCTGGGGGCTGGGGAAGCTCGGGCTTCCCCGCCCCCAGCCCGGCAAGCTCCGGGAGTGATGGCGAGGTCGAGCGCAACCTCGCCTTTGCTCCCAGACCCCCCCAGCCCCAAGGCTAAAAACGAAGCCAAGACAGCTAGCGGGATCTATCCCGCTCGCTGTCATGGCTTCTTTGCTCTTTGGGGCTCGGGGGGGGGGATATTTTTTTTCTTTATTCCCCCCCCCCAAAAAATAAGTGCGCCCTATGGGCCGGTGCGCCGTATAGGGCGAAAAATACGGTATACATTTTCAAATTACTAAATTTTAGAAATTTTTGATTTGTCAGTATTTACTCCACAAGAAACAACCTCCAGCTCTGAAAATCTAGTTTCATATCAGAAACTGAATTACAGGTGTTTCAGTCTGGATAGGAGCAGGCACCTGAAAATAAGAGGTGACTGCTTAATATTATATTATATTGCATCTATACTACATTAACGCATAACGTAAAAACTTACTTGGCAGCCTGAATGCCCTCCCATGTTGATGACAGCTTGATGAGGATGCGATCTTTACTAATTCCGGCTTCTTTATAAAGATCTATGAAGTGCCTGGCCTTCTTCACCATGCCTTCCTTGTCAAAAGACAACCTTTAACCAAAAAAAAATTTTTAAATGTGCAAGCATTCATTTTTGTTTGTTTTTTTAGTTTACTGTATAGTATTTCTCCATTAATCATGGGTAGTAGCTCAGTAGGTAGAAAATCATTTGGCATTAATGTGTTTAAGCTTGAAGTGTTACAAATCTATTGCTTTGTATTTATGTGGAGAGGAGACCTTAGCACATAACTGGACTTGTGACCAGGTTCTTGTTAAAAGTTTTGTTATTTTGGAAAAAGAAAAAATGGTGCCTCTTTGAATTTTCTGGGATTTCCTCTGTCCAGCTAAACAGAACTTTTAACACAAAAGTATTGAGCAGAATAATTTGTCAAGTCAGCACTTTCCCTTATGTGGCAATGCCTATTTCTCTGTTTATACCCATGTTAGGAGCACATCTTTCCAATGTGTGTACTCATGGCAATATGGTGTGCGGGCACCTTTCTACTAATTCTATTATGTATGTATGTATGTATGTATGTATGTATGTATGTATTAAATTACACCCTCCATTTCCTAAAAATAAAGTGGCTAGCATAATAAAAGCAAAACAAAAAATTAAACACATATTCTATAAAAGCAATAGCATACCGTACTTTTCGCACCATAGGACGTACTTTTCCCGTCTTAAAAACTAAGGGGAAAAGTCTGTGCGTCCTATGGAGCGAATGCAGGGGGGAGGCAGGCAGGAAAAGCCCCCAAGAGCCCCACACAAGCTTCGCGCGGCTCTTGCGGGCTTTTCCCCAAGAGGGAGAAGGGACTGACACCGCCAGTCAGTCCCTTCTTCCTCCTCTATAAAAGCCTTGTACAACCTCTCCAGCCGGGGGGAGGCTGCGCAAGGCTAAAGAGGAAGCCAGGGCAGTGAGTGCGAGCCATCCCGTTCACTGCCCTGGCTTCCTCTTTAGCCTTGCATGCCTCTCCACGATCCACCAGAGGTAGATCTTAACCCTTGCCTCACCTGGGAGCTTCTCTGGGCAGGAATTCCCTCAGCCTAAGTGGGGTGGGGGAAGTGTGGCAGGTAGGGGGGTACCTACCTAGACACTGAAGCCACATGTCTCTCAGATGAAAATTGGGAGTGGGCATTGTGTGAAGTGGCTGTGGATCTCCTGCTGCAGAACTGTAGGACTGTATAGAGTTGGGAGGGCCACCCGAGGGTCATCTAGCCCAGCCCCCTCACAATGTAGGAATCACAGCTAAAGAACGCCAGGCAGCTGGTCCCCCAACCGCTGCTTAAAAGCCTCCAGTGGTGGAGACCCCAAACACCTTCCGAGGTCATAGAATTGCGGGGTTGGAAGGGAACCCCAGGAGTCATCCAATCCAGCCCCGGTGGACAGCGGGCGCAATCCATCCCGTTGCGCAAGACTAAAGATGCTGCGCAAGGCTAAAGAGGAAGCCAGGGCAGCGAGTGGGATGGATCGCGTTCACTGCCTTGTCTTCTTCTTTAGAGGTTTATTTTTTTTTTTTTTTAATAATATATTTATTAAAGTTTTCAAATAAAGCATATATTAGATAAGCACTTATCATTGTCCATTTAACATCTCTCAATTGTTACATGGGACTCCCCCACACCTCCCGCATACACTTACATCATTATTAAATTAATTTCAAACAAATTATCATTTAACTCATCTTAATTAATAATCTTAATTTGGTTTGACATATAATTCAGCCTTAAATCTAATTTAATGGTAGACAATTGTCTGCACTGGCATCCAATTCAGCACTCAGCCAAATTACAATATTTTTGTAAATAAATCTTAAATTTCCTCCAGTCTTCTTCCATCCTTTCTTCTCCCTGGTCTCGAATTCTGCCGGTCATCTCGGCTAATTGCATATAGTCCATCAGTTGCATCTGCCATTCTTCCACAGTGGGTAGCTCCTGAGTTTTCCAATTCTTGGCAATTAATATTCTTGCTGCTGTTGTTGCGTACAAAAAGAATGTTCTGTCCTCTTTTAACACACTCTGGCCGACAATACCCAGGAGAAAGGCCTCTGATTTCTTAGTAAAGGTGTATTTAAACACCTTTTTTAATTCATTATATATCTTCTCCCAAAAGGCCTTCACTCTAGGGCAGGTCCACCAGAGGTGAAAAAATGTTCCTTCATTTTCCTTACATTTCCAACATTTGCTATCAGACGAATGGTATATTTTAGCCAGTTTAACAGGGGTCATGTACCATCTATACATCATTTTCATCACATTTTCCTTCAATGCATTACATGCAGTGAAGTTCAGCCCAGAGGTCCACAACCTTTCCCAATCTTCAAACATAATATTATACCCAATATCCTGCGCCCATTTTATCATTGTTGATTTTACCATTTCGTCATGTGTGTTCCATTTCAGCAGCAAGTTATACATTCTTGAAAGTACCTTAGTCTTAGGTTCTAACAGTTCAGTTTCTAACTTTGACTTTTCCACTTGGAATCCTAGCTTTTTGTCATTTTTAAACACTTCTTTAATCTGAGCATAGTGTAACCAGTCTCGCACTTTGTCTCTCATCTTTTCTAAACTCTGCAATTTCCAGTTGTCACCATCCTTTTCTATTATCTCCCAATATTTTGGCCAGTTGGCCTCCATATTGGCTCTTTTCCGAGCCTTAGCCTCCAGGGGTGACAGCCACCTCGGAGTTTTATTCTCCAGTAAGTCTTTATATTTTGTCCAGACATTAAAAACTGATTTTCTGACAATATGGTTCTTGAAGGCCTTATTTATCTTAGCTTTATCATACCATAAATATGCATGCCATCCAAACGCATTATTAAAACCTTCCAAATCCAAGACATCCGTATCTTCAAGAAGTAACCAATCTTTTAACCAGCAGAAAGCTGCAGCTTCATAATACAACTTTAAATCTGGCAAGGCAAAGCCCCCTCTTTCTTTCGCATCTGTTAATATTTTAAATTTGATTCTGGGCTTTTTGCCCTGCCAGACAAATTTAGAAATATCTTTCTGCCACTTCCGGAAGCACTCTGTCTTGTCTACAATCTGCAGTGTCTGAAACAAAAATAACATTTTTGGCAATACATTCATCTTGATGGCAGCTATTCGGCCTAACAAAGAAAGTTTTAGTCTTGACCAACTATCCAAGTCTCTCTTAATCTCTGACCAACATTTTTCATAATTATCTTTAAATAAACTCAGATTTTTTGCTGTTATGTTTACCCCTAGGTATTTAACTTTTTTAACCACATTTAGTTCTGTCTCTTTCTGAAGCTGTTCCAACTCAATATCTGTCATGTTTTTCCCCAAAACTTTAGTTTTTTGCTTATTTAACTTAAATCCTGCCACTCGACCAAAGTTTTGAATCAGTTGTAGTACTCTTTTCAAACTAGACTCCGGCTCCTGTAATGTCAGAACTAGGTCATCTGCAAAAGCTTTGAGTTTATATTGTTTCGCTCCGACCTGAATCCCTTCCACCAACCGGTCCCCCCTAATCATATTCAGGAGCACTTCCAGAACCGAAATAAACAGTAATGGGGAAATCGGGCAGCCTTGTCGTGTACCTTTTTCAATTTTAAACTCTTCTGTAACCACATTGTTAACTATCAGTTTAGCCTTTTGTTCTGAATATATTGCCTCAATCCCGTTCTCAAACCCCCGTCCCACTCCCATTTCTTTTAAATTCCCCTTCATAAATTTCCAAGAAATGTTGTCAAAGGCTTCCGGAGGCGGCGCGACCGGTAATGGCTGCCTTCTCCGAGTAAGGAGAAGGGAGCTCCGCTGTAAACGGGTCGTCCGCTACGGCGAAGCGGAGACCCATTTAGGAAAACCACAGGTGGCAGAAGCCTGTGGTCTCGGGACCCGGCGGGCGCCAGAAGCAGCCCCCAAAACGTTGAAGGGACCCCGTAAGGGGCTCCGGATCGCGGAGGGGGTAGCGGCGCTGTGGGTCGTTGCGCAAACAGCGAAGTGAAGCCGCATTGCTGTTGCCGGTCAGCGCTGTCCTTTCTTCCTGCAACTTTTCTGAACTTTGGAAACTACAACCCGTGAGTAAATTTGGACATTGAAAACTTTTTGAAACTTTTGTCAACTTTCTGAAACTTTTTGAGAACTTTATGAAACTTTTAAAACTTTTTTAAAAAAGTTGAAATCTGGCTGAAAACGGAGTGAGGATAAGCAGGAAGCCCATCTCCCGCTATACTGAACTTTAAGCAAAGAGCAGGAGGAGTGGAGACAAAAAGTTATGCGTTAACTAAATGCTGGCACCCTGTTAAAGCAGTTTTCTGAGTGAAAGACTTTGAGCTATTGACTTTTGCTGGTCATATTCGGGGTGCACTGATATCCTTCTTCTGTGGCATCAGTGGATTATAAAATAAATAAGAATCTCTGGTGCTGGAGCTGCCTGGATGAGCACCAGTTTGCAACTTTGGATACATTGAATTCAGGTTTTGAAACATTCTGAGTTGGAACTGGATATTTTGAAACTGTTGCAGTCAAGGCACTGTAAGAAACACTGTTTTGCTTTAAGTTTTACTCTGCTAAAAATAATACATTGTGGAGGCGATAGACATGGATTTAAATTTATAAGTTTAACTTGGATTTGATCTTTTCCCTGAAGACGTATTAAGCTCCCTCTAGAGGATTTTGGACTTACAGCAGTGACTTTGTTTTACTTTCCCTTTCCCGGCCTCTGTTTGACTATTGCATCTGGGACTCTGCTTTCTCATGGGAACAACTTGGATTGACCTTGGATTACAGATAACTTTGGAATGAGTGGCGCAAGGAGAAGAGGAAGGACTAAACAAACAACTCTAACTTTATCTGCAGCCTCACAGCGTAGATCTTCTGTGCCGGCCTTGCCTTCCACTTTGCCTCCAGACATAGAGGCGGCCTCCCTAATACAGGCAGGGGAGGGTGAGACAGAGGAGCTGCACCTGGGAGATATGGCTTCAGGGACAAGTAGCTCTGTCTTGGAGAAAATTTTGGAGAAACTGGAGGCTCTGGACAAGAAGGCTGATTTGCATACAGCTAAAATTGAACAGAACACAGAAAGCTTGAATAAGCTGACTGGACAAGTTGCACAGAATGCCCAGTCTATTGGAGAATTAAAGGAGGCTGTAGGTGAAAATCGTAAACTGGCTGAAGATACTAGTCAAAGATTGGAAGAACTTGAGAAAGAAGTAAGACCACTCAGCAAACAAGTTGGAGAACATCAGATTTACTTTTTGATGACAGAACTGCGAAACAGGGAGACCAACTTGAGGATACGGTCAATACCAGAGGTGGAAGAAGATAATTTTATTGAATTTCTAACTAAGGAATTTGCCAAGTTTTGGAAGTTAGAGGAAAAAGACTTTAAAATTGTATCTGCTTTCAGGCTTGGCAGAGTCAGAAGGACAGAGAAGCCCAGAGATTGTTTGATAACACTGAGATCAAAGGAGGAAAGGGACAAGATTTTGGGCCTGCACTACGAAAAGTCACTAGACATTTTGGGCAAGAGAATTGAAATCTACAAGGACATTCCTAAGCAGTTGCTGGACCTTAGATCTAACTACACGGAATTGGCAAGACTGTTGAGAAGCAACGCAATTATCTTCAGGTGGGAGTTTCCACAAGGATTATCCTTTACCTACAGAGGGAGAAAGATCAAAATCAAAACAGTGGAAGATAGAGACAAGTTTTTGGGAGCACACGGAGAAGACCTCCACAAAGGACTTGGATTGCCAGCGCCAGAACTTCCAGGGGAGCCCGCCCCCTCGGATCCTCAAGGACCGGAGAACAAGGTACCACCCCAGAAAGAATAACCAGACCTATCCAGGATGTCTCTGCAGCTTTTGAGTTGGAACATAAATGGCTGTAACAGTCCCGAAAAAAGGTCTAAAATTTTTCATATTTTAAAAAAGGAACAATTGGACATTATATGCTTACAAGAAACACATGTGATTAGGCTCCATAGAAAGGTGTTAATAAATAAAAGGCTTGGTCAAGAATTTATATCATCGGATACAGTTAAAAAGAGAGGTGTAGTGATCTATGCAAAAGAGAGCCTTTCACCAAAATTTCTCTTTAAAGATGAAAGTGGAAGAATCCTCGCAATAGAAGTACAGTATCAAGGAGAAAAAATTTTGATATTAGGAATTTATGCTCCAAATGAAGGAAAATCGGATTTTTATAAGAAGTTGCACGAGATCATGCTGGATTATCTGGATTACAACAACGTCATCATGATGGGGGACATGAACGGGGTCGTATCAACAAATATGGATAAGTCACAGAACCAGAACATTACTAAAGAGGGAAGACTACCTAAGACCTTTTTTGAAATGACTGACAATATGGACTGGGTTGACATCTGGAGAGTTAGAAACCCCCTGGGAAGAGAAGGAACATTCTTTTCTGAAGCTCAACTGATTTGGACACGAATCGACCAAATATGGATAACTAGAAGTCTGGCACCTAAGGTGAGGAAGGTGGAAATCTGCCCCAAAACATGCTCCGACCATAACGCCTTGAGAATGGATATGACATTGATCCCAATCGGCTCCTTTAGATGGAAGATGAATGATGGCCTGTTTAGAGATCAAAGAATTGTAAAGAAGGCCCAAAAAACCTTAAAGGACTATTTTGAGATTAATTTGAACACTATGGTGGAAAAAAGAACTATCTGGGATGCAAGTAAAGCTGTGATGAGAGGGTTCTTGATTCAACAGAATTCCTTAAAGAAAAGACTGCAAAATGAAAAGAAAGATAAAATTCTGGAAAGTATCAAAGAGTTGGAGAAGAAGTTAAGATCTAACCCGAAGTCCCAACCGATTCTGAGAGAAATCAAACTTTATCAGGCGCAATATTCCAAGCTGATAAATCAGGAAATAGAATGGAAGATTAAAACAATGAAACAAAAAACTTTTGAATCGGCAAATAAATGTGGGAAACTGCTAGCTTGGCAGTTGAAAAGGAGACAAAGATTAAATACAGTAACAAACTTAGAGGTTGAAGGAAGGAACATTCAGAACCCGGGAGAGATTAGAAAGTGCTTCCAGAGGTATTTTAAAAAGTTATATACTCAAGGGCCACAAGATGAAATAGAGATTACACAATTTTTGGAGAGAAATGGATTAGCAAAGCTGTCAGAAGAAAATAGAACAATTTTAAATGGCAAAATAACACGACAAGAGATTGAACAGGCCATCCTGAGTCTGAAACAGGGCAAATCACCAGGGCCAGATGGACTGACCTCTAACTACTATAAGACATTGAAGGATTATTTGATACAACCTTTGTTGGAGGTCAGTAATGAAATAATGGAGGGGAAGAAGGCGCCTGAATCGTGGAAAGAAGCATTTATCACATTGATTCCAAAGTCAGAAACTGAAAAGACACAACTTAAGAATTACCGTCCCATCTCCCTTTTAAATGTGGATTACAAAATATTTGCAGATGTTTTGGCACGAAGATTTAAGAAAGTTTTAAGTGAGATAATTCATAAAGACCAGGCAGGCTTTCTCCCGGGCAGACATATGTTTACCAACACAAGGAACATCATAGACATATTGGAACTTTTACAAACAAACATAAACACTAAAGCAGTTTTAATTTTTATAGATGCGGAGAAAGCCTTTGACAACATTTCTTCTTTAGAGGTTTAGCTCCTGGCTGGAGAGGTTGCGCGGCTATGGATCCCGCGCGCTGTCTTGGCTTTTTTGCTCTTTGGGGCTGGGGGGGGGGAACCCAGGCTTCCCCCGCAGCCCCGAGAAGCTCTGGGAGAAGCAGACAGGCTGCGCGCAGCCTGTCCGTTGCTCTTTGGGGCTGGGGGGGGGGATAATATTTTTTCCTTGATTTCCCCCTCTAAAAACTAGGTGCGTCCTGTGGTCCGGTGCGTCCAATAGAGCGAAAAATACGGTAAATAAAACCACCAACATAAATAACAAACAGCTTAGGACAGGGCTGGCAAGCATCTTATTCACAAAGGCCTTTCTTTAAAAAAACACCTCCAAGATCTTCACCACACGGCAGAAGATCATAGTGGTGGTGAAGGCATGAGCAAGAACTCCAGAGCTTAGGCATGATTATCAAGAATGCCCTCCTCCCACTTGTCCCAACAAGGAATTACGCCAAGATTGATTACACAAGAGGGCCTTAGCTGAAGAACTGATGAGCAGCCAGGTTCCTTTATTTTAAGGCAGAGACCTAGAAGGCAATTCAGGAGACACACACCTTGCATCTACTTCTGTGGACACACGGCCAGGTATCCTCTTCAGTATTTCTGCCCCAAACAATATAAAAAGCTTGTCACAAGCATTTTTAACTTGGTCATCTTCTGACCTGGAAATAAATAATCACAAGAGAGAATAATGAATATCCAGGAAAAATAATGATTATGTGATGATAATGTCCCCAAAAAAATGGCCACAGCTCACTTGGGAATGGCTAATTGTTTGCACTATGGTTTAGTCTTGGTTTCTGATAGCCATAACCTTTTCTTGAAGGGAGATGACATGCTGTTAAATTACAATACAGGAGGGCCAGAAGAAAATACACAATGGTACCATCATGAGGGGTCATAGCTGCCAAGTCTGAATATGAATACACTTACCACCCACCATGTTCCCTTTGACAGAATACTAATGGACTTACCCACCAAGTTTCCTCCCATATGCAATAGCATCTTCCACCAGTTGCTGGTAGGATGGCATCTGGGCTGCAGCAAGTATCAGAGAAGGGTTGGTGGTGGCATCCAGAGGCTTGTACTCCTCAATAGCTATGGAAGACAAAAGCAATCAGAAAAAAACCCTGGTTGGCTAGCATGACAATAATTTATTTTAAAGATGGGAGAGGGTGGAGTAAACTTAGCTAATTTGCTATTCCAGAAGCATAATCTTGTTAATAACAATTAAGCAGGTGCCAAGTTTGGGAATCAATTAGTCAGACTGCTGTACAAAGCGTGACTGAACCCCACAGTGACTAAGAATTGGAAGCCTAGTTCTCAAATGGCAAACACGAGCTGTACCACTTCATCATATGCCAGAATGTTTCTCCATACAAAAAACATAGCATGACTTCAAATTCTATGCCTTGTTCAGGACCGTTTGGTATACCAGTCTAAAGGCACAACCCTGTCTCCCAAATACACCAGCTAGGATAAGTTAGGATGTGGTGTATCTCCCTATGACCCAGCTGAGCTGGTGTAAATAATTCACTTTGGTGTAGATACTTGCACCAGGCAGAGGGAAAGCCCTGCTAGCATAGGTCTTGAAAATATCAAAGACAATAGTGAGGTGTGTGTCAAAGGCACAGGATGGACAAAGAGGAAAAAGGAATGAACAAAGTTCTGTTGCTCCATCCCTTCAGTGGTCCTGCCCACAGGGAGCAGGTGGCGCTGTGGTCTAAACCATTGAGCCCCTGAGGCTTGCTGATTCAAAGGTTGGCAGTTCGAATACCTGTGACGGAATGAGCTCCCGTTGCTCTGTCCCGGCTCCTGACAGCCTAGCAGTTCAAAAGCACACCAGTGCAAGGAGATGAATAGGTACCACTGTAACGGGAAGGTGAATGGCATTTCTGTGCACTCTGGTTTCTGTCACGGTCCTCCGTGCACCAGTAGCTGTTTAGTCATGCTGGCCACATGACCCGGAAGGCTGTCTGTGGACAAACGCCGGCTCTCTTGGCTTGAAAGCGAGATGAGCCCTGCACCCCATAGTTGCCTTTGACTGGACTTAACCATCCTTTTTACCTTACCTGCCCACAGAACTCATGCAGTTTACACACAGGTATAACAAACTTCATATTCGCCACATAGGAACCAACGTAAGGACAGAAAATGAAGGTTTATACTGTTTCCCTACCATCTTGTCTCCCCCTAGCAAGGACCAGTTAACTTACATAAGAGATACAGCCAGTATATCTGATGTGTGTCATTCATTACCTAGAGTACTTGGTTAAGTCTGTTCTTCCCAACTGGCATCTATGGAATTATTAGTTTTAGCACAATTTTGTTAATAATCACCATTTGTTCAGAACATAGAGAAAGCAGTTGGGCTAGTGCTTAGATATTTTTCTCTCAAGCATTTGGATATGAACAACCCTGAGAATCAAAATTAAGACCAACAATGAAGAAGTCAAAGTTATGCAAACTACTCAGTTTATGAACTTCCTTATTTTTGAAGAATGAGGAAGTATTACTTCCTTCATCTCCTCTTCCCCAACCTTAATACTGCATGCCATTTCCCATTTTCGGTAATATTTTATCACTCACAAATCCAGAATTCTGGTTTAACTGCATATTAGTATGCACTTTATAGTGTGTAAATGTAGAATCTAAATGCTTGATCCAACTCCTTAGATCAAGGAACAAAAATGCTTACTCATTGCAAGCTAAAGTAAACAATGTTCCACCCACTATTCATACTTCTTTGTAGCATATCAGTTTTATTTCAGACAATAGTTATGCAGCACAACACCCAAGATTAACAAAGCAGTTGAACTTTGATTTTGAAGAGCTAATCCATTTTAAAGCAGAAGCGTCTTATAGTTTAGATATGGAACAACTTCAGTCTTGTGCAGTTAATGATCTGATTTCCATCACACTAAGTCAGAGGTCACCCACATTTTTTGGACTAGTGGGCACATTGTGAATTTGGAGAATGTGTTGGGAGCACCAGTCACAAAATGAGCCACTGCACTAAGCCAAACTTTGGACAGCTTGACCCAGCAGCAAAAAGGACCAGAGGAGTGAAGTAGCTGTAAGTTCCTCTCCAGGATCCAACACACTCATGTACTTGGCCTGAGCCATGATGTGACACAGCATGACATGTAAACCAAGCCAGTGAAGCCACTACATAGTAATTGAATCCCTGTGGTCTACTACAATATTTTGAATGTATAAAGCAGGAGTGTATTCTTACAATCTGTTTACAAAAGAAAGGCCTATACTGTACAAGAAACCCAGCTAAAGCTTTGCCACTGGTCCATTACTGGATCACAGTTTACCTTCTACCCAACCCTCTTATTGTTGTTCATCTATATCAAAGGAATGGTATACAGAAAAATGGTCTATAGATTTCCTAAATACTAGCTCAAGTGTTTACTTTTAATGAATAAAGTAGGGAACTATGTGAAGTTTGATGGGTCTCCTAGAGTATGTAAAGCACAACTTCGAAGACACCCCCTTCCCCTCCCAAGTCGGGTAAGAATGTACAAGTCCTGAACTGATACCTGGCTAGATGGGGGCCAATAACTAGAAGCTGAATCCTTACAAGACAAAGATTCCATGGCTGGGTGGCTTCCAGGTGCAGGAAACAGGCAGACTGGATGGGGTTGCACTCCCCTAAAAAAAGTAGATGCATAGTCTCGCGGTGCTTGTAGAACCATCATTGATGGAGACCCAAGTGCCCCCCAAAGCCAGCAACCTTTTACCAACTTTTGACTGATGCACCAGCTATAGCCACATGCTGGTAAGCTCAAGGATGGATAACTGTAACATGCTCTGTATGCAGCTGCTCCTTAAACTGGTGAAACCATTTTGAAAATCTGAAGGCAACAACACACTTACTAGAAGGATGTGTTTCACATGTGAAACTACAGCTGGGTGTAACTGAAGGATAGTCATTGTAATCTGAAATGCCTTTGTACTGATAATCATCTCCAAATTACCCTAAGGACATGCCAGTTTTCTTGCCAAAGTTGCACAAGAGGCATCACAATAATGCAATATGTCCATCAACCTTTGTGACATTCTTAGCTATGTTATGCAACATTTACTGGATCAACACAGCAGCCCTCAAGCACAAAATTAGTTTTCTGTGATTGACAAGTTACGGTACCCTCACCAGAAAGAGGCTACACACAATTCTGCCCATTTTGGAAGTGAGTTATTTGACAAGGCTAATTTCAATATCCCTGACACTATACATATTCAGTAGCAATGCAGGTCTAGTTTTGTTTCTGCACTTTAAGCCACTTCCTTCCCTTTCCATAATGCTTCAAATTTGAAAATACATTGTGAAACGTTTCTTATTCGTTATAATGAAACTTTAACAAATTACAACAACACAACACAGGGAATCTCCTGTCCCAAAATTTCTTATTCATAATTTTCAGGATTTTCTCCCTTCTGCATTTGCCAACTCAGTAATCATTAGCAGGATGCAGTAACCTGTTCAGTAACAGAAGATTTCAATGTCTTTCATAAAGACTATTTACAAAATACACCTTGTCTGTTTAGCACAGCTTTTATTTTGGGCTGTGCTTACCGTACTTGCTATAAAAAAGGCAAGGCTGCATTTAAGCAATTTAAATTTGAATCAAGAAATGTTGCATTTGGCAAACAGTTCTAATTTCTATACAGCCAAGTGGTGGAATGCATACAACTCTGCCTTCAGTTATAGGATGCATGGATGCATTCAGATTAACTTCATTAAAAAACTTATTACTGAAGCAATTTTTATCAGAAACTATATTTTCTGTTAATGAACAGCATAGTTCATTACAACAGGCAAGAACTGAGTTGGGATTTGCAGAAGGTCATAGTGAGTGCTGGGCCAAGAACCTGCATCACAGCATCCTAGTACTACCTACAATTCATTGACTTCATGATTCAATTCAAGCAACAGGCTTTAACTTTTAGACTTGGAGCTGGTGCCAGTGTACCTTGGCTACGAGTGTTCCCCGAAAAAGGGAAGTACCGGTAATTATTAAACTGTGGCCCAGCGTGTCGCCACTACAGGAGAAAGGATTATATCCAAGCAAGTCGTTCTTAACAGTAGTCCTACTGAAATCATTGGCTCTTTTACTATGTTGCTAGCTTTGGCTACTTTTAAAAATATTTTATTTATACTGCATTGCTCTTCGACATAATTCAGTTTAGCAGAAATTAAATGAAGATCTTGGCTCAACAACTGCTTCCTCCACGCTCAAGAGCTAAACTGGGTCTATGGATTGCCTGCTTCCAACGATCTGAAAGCTGCAACAGCACCTACTAAACGCAAGTGCAAGCCTTCCGTGAGCGAGTCCATTTCTGATGTGCATGAAGTTTGCAAGAACCGAAATAAATCTAAGCACGCGCACCACCACCCCGCCACTAACTTTGACTCTGCCGTCTCGGGTTAGGCAGCTATGGCAGCAACCACCGAACAACTAATATGCTCCTAAACAAATGATCGAAGGCACGCGGCAGACTATGGGAGGGAGGGAGCCACTTTGCCGGATTTCACTCAGGGACGCAAACCCAAGAGAGATGCAGCAGCTGAACCTATGCCCTTTCCACGACCCTTTGAGCAGCAGCAGCGAGAGAAGCCCGGCGGTGCTGCCTCCTCCCCACGGAAGCAGCGCCGCCGGCTTGGCCAAGAAAGCCTCGTTAATCCAATTTGCTTCACCTGCGTCTCCCCTTCCCGCCCGACGCCATTAGCCGGTCTCCCAGCACCCGAGGGGTAACTCTTGCACCCAGTTGCCAAAGAAGCAGAGCGAGACCCGGCGCGTCTGCGCGGGACCGACGGCCATCGCCGCGCACCCGGCTCCTCGGAGGCATGGAAGCTGCTGAAGCAGCCGGGAGCGCGGCGCTTGGAGCCTCAGAGACCCCGCTGGCTCAGTCGCCGCCTCCTCCTCCCTCTCGCCGCCCTCACCGTGGAAGTCCCCTGTGTCGGCCACCACCGTGGTGTGCTGCTTGAGCTGCTCCAAGGCCGACTCCATCTTCTGCCTCTTCACTGGGGAAACCGACATGGTCCACCTGCGCCTCGCGAGACCCTTTATATATTGTGCGCCCTTCGACGGAAGCGTTGGCAAGGGGCGCGCGCCCTTCTTCCGCCCTCCCGCCCTTCCTCTCTCGCGGCACTCAAGGGCTGCGCGTGACCGGCGGCAACCAAGGCTTCTGCGCGCGGGGGCTACAAGAAGGGGCGGGGTTAAGAAGAGGCGCCTGCGCCTGCGCCGCGGCCGAACGGGTTTCTCCCATTCTCTTCGCCCGCCTCCTCGAGAAGAGAACCAACTAACTCGGGAAGGGGTTGCGCAAAAGGGCTCGAGTGGAAAGCGCGGGCGGGAGAGCGAGAGGCCGAGCGGCATCGCTTCAAGGTCTGCAGCCAATCGCGGGCAGCGGCTGACCGTAGGACGAGCGAATGGAGGCCGCGTGAGGAGAGGGAAGCAACCAATCGCAGGAGGGGGAGGCGGCGGCGGCGGAGAATGAGGAAAGCAGCTGCTCTCTGTGTGTGTGTGTGTGGTTTCGCCTGGGACACGTGAAGGCTCATAGCGTTCAAAAGTAGTTAAAGGAGGTGGATGATCTGTCAGCGTAGCTCGTGGAGTGCTCGCCTTGTTTTTCTCCTGCGACAGCTTGATCGCGGCTCACTTGTAGCATGCGCCACACCCACCCACACCTAGAATATCATGAATTATTTAAGGTAACTTCGGAATTAAAATAAATAATACGAAGCCTGAGAGAGAGTCTTATGAAGCTTGCTAATAGTCCTAAGCATTTTTTAAAAACAAACATACCGTACATTAAAACTTAATTTTCTAGCCCTTTTCACTGCAAAATCATGAATTATCTTCTAAAGCCAATTTCTTTTGTTGTAAACAAAAATTGCCCTTTTCCCTTATGGGGTATCCAAGAGCCCATATAGAGTCCTTACATAGGTTCCCTATTGTAGGAGAAAATAACAGAGGCCAACCAGAGAATATTGAGAAGCAAAGCAGCTAGTAAGCTTGATCTTTATTGATCTGTTGCAACAGGGTGCTCCCCTCACATGCAGGAAAGGAGGAGGAGCCAGAAAAATGGTGTGCAAGGCCTTATAAAGACTTTTGAAATTGCCACCCTGTAGATCAAGACCACCCCCAGAAACATCATACATACATCACAGAAGGTGTGTAACCTAAGACCACCCCTCAGATATATCATACCTACATCACAGAAATTTAAATGTTGTTTTTCTCTTGTCCTTGTTTATCTCCTGTCTGGCAGGTTACTTGACTGGATTTCCTGGGTAGCCTGGCCAGTCTTTTGTAATGATAAATACTTAGTTCCTGGGCCAGGTCACAGGCTCACACC
Source organism: Podarcis filfolensis (assembly GCF_964270895.1). Taxonomy (NCBI): domain Eukaryota; kingdom Metazoa; phylum Chordata; class Lepidosauria; order Squamata; family Lacertidae; genus Podarcis; species Podarcis filfolensis. The sequence goes on along the minus strand of NC_139604.1, from coordinate 60,189,592 downwards.
CTATTCAAACACAGGATTTGTGAAGGAAAAGACAATGGGGAGGCTTTTCCATTTTGACCTCGCGGAGAAAAGATTTGGTCAGTTTAGGAAGCAAAATAGTTCCAGGTTGGCCTTCCTGTCCTGATCTATGTATGTGCTTGGTTGGCACACCCACGAACACCACCATATATCCAAGACCACAAAATTCCTATTACACTCTTTCAAAAACACACTCAGTAGACGAACTACCTAGGCGTCTGAGTTGTGCGTGCGTGTGTGAACTAGACATTAAACTCACGTATGAACGTAGACGTTTACTCTGTACTCAAGGGCCTGCAAGGGAGAAGTTACGTGCTTTAAATGAATGACTTGGATCTGCCTTACATCACTGGAATCAATGTCCCTGATTATTATGGTGCCTTCTCCCTCCCACTGACTTCACCCCTCTTGCCTAAGTACAAGGAACTGGTAGTTCTTGAAAGGACATGTCGTGTAAAGAATTACAAATCTCTGTAGGCTCGTTCTGGCATTTGCCTGAACATGCAGGCACTGAAAGTGAAAAATAAGTGGCAAGCTTTGCCACTAACATCCTTGTGTACACCACACACACACACACACACACACACAGTGTCTACTCAAATTACATTGAATGCAAATAGACTTCTCTGCACAATCTACGACTTCCCTGCAGACTTCCTTGTGCAACACAAGCTGAAGGCTGAGAACTGAGAAGGGGTAGAATGAGCATGCTGGAGATAGGGCTTGCTTGTGCGCCCCACCCATCTACACTTTTTGAGTGTTCACCTGAACACACCATTGACCTGTGAGACTGCATGTCTTAGTTTTACTGCACAAGCATCCAACCCCTTCACTTCTGCAATTCACTGTACATAATATTGCTTTAGGTCTTGCCTGCTTGCATTAGAACTTCTCTACCCCCAAGTTGCCACTAGATCAGAAGCAAGTGTGATAGAAATTTTGAGGTCTTAAATATATGGTAATGTTCAAAACTGCACGTACATAGATCAGCACAGGAAGACTGACCTGAAGCCATTTTGATTCCTAAACTGAGCAAATGTTTCTCTGCATGGTCAAAGTGGAAAAGACTTCCCATTGTCTTTTCCTTCACAAATCCTGTCTTAAGGGTATGTCTGTGTTTGAATGGGGTGTGAGCCTGTGACCTGGCCCAGGAACTAAGTATTTATCGCTACAAAAGAATGGCCAGGCTCCCCAGGCAATCCAATCAAGTAATCTGCCAGACAGGAGATAAACAAGGACAAGAGATAAACAACATTTAAATTTCTGTTTAGACCGCCTTTTCTGTGATGTAGGTATGATGTATCTGAGGGGTGGTCTTAGGTTACACCCCTTCTGTGATGTATGTATGATGTTTCTGGGGGTGGTCTTGATCTACAGGGTGGCAATTTCAAAAGTCTTTATAAGGCCTTGCACACCATTTTTCTGGGTCCTCCTCCTTTCCTGCGTGTGAAGGGAGCACCCTGTTGCAACAGATCAATAAAGATCAAGCTTACTAGCTGCTTTGCTTCTCAATATTCTCTAGTTGGCCTCTGTTATTTTCTCCTACCAATAGGGAACCTATGTAAGGACTCTATATGGGCTCTTGGATACCCCATAAGGGAAAAGGGCAATTTTTGTTCACAACACAAGCAAACTACAGTAGCATTAACACTGCTTAACTGCAGTAAGTTCTTATAGGCAATAGTGTACATCACCAGATGATCACCTGATAAAGTCAGCTGTTGTGTACAGATGATCTGATGAAATAAGTGGTGGCTTACAAGAGCCCATGGAATAAGAAATCAGCTTGCTTGAACTGTCCTGTAACTACATGTGTAAAATCTACACCAGCTACAGTGTACATTCCCTTTCAACTTTCTTGTTTACATTAACCTGGCACAAATGTGCAGGGAAAGCTCAAAGCTGCATTTTGTACAGTGTTCTGGATTACCCAATCTTGTGCTTCTGGTTTGTGCAATACATGAATAGCAAATGGCCATTTAGTCAGATTTTCCCTTTCAGGAAAATCCAGTAAGTTAAACAAAAATACAAAAACCATTGCCAATGTCCCGTTGGCAATATCTCAATGACATGTTTACAGTATTTAGTCCCAGCCCAGAAGCACCTTCTTAGTAAGCTGTTGCCCCCATTTATAAGCAGCACTCTCAGAAACTCTCAGTAATGCAGATGCCTCCTAGACAACTAAGACAATTAGACACTAAGACTAATGGCTAATTCCATCCAAGTGGGAAACATGCACATGGATTAGCTTATAAGTACAACTAAACATTTTTGTAGGTTCAAATATTGTGCAGCATTAATCTAGCAACTGGAATAAAGGGTGCCATTTTAAACTACAAATTTGGCACATGTTTAGAAATAAACACAAACCATGGGTAAATTGTCTTTTAATTTTTCAGCCATCTTGCCACCCCCGCTTACAGTACATACATACAGTTCAGCATCATTAATCAAGTCATGTTTGGTTGAACAAATACGTCTAATCCCGCAAAGATAAAGGTATTTTCCATTAGATATGCAGCAAATACTCCCAGTTAAGTCAACATGGTTTATCAAATGCAGTCACCAAGTCAATGGTTGGTCCACTGACTTGTCTGAGATAGGACTATTCTATGGCTGTATCTGTGGCCACAGTAGTGTTACCAAATGGGTCTACCAGCAGTATACCCAATAATATGTTCACCACAGATTTAACAGAATTAGAATGTCCACTTCCATTAATGTTAGCCATTGTTAACACACGTTAAAATATTAGAACAGAGCAATTTATTAATTTCTTATATTTGTATCTCACCCTTCAGGGAGCTCAGACGTGGTTTTGTTTTACTTTGCTAGACTTTCATTACTGCCACTCTCTATAACAAGCAGTTTGCTTGCTTGATCATCTCTGTAAGTCTGTTAAACAAAAACAAGTGCATATTCTGCTAAGGATATACTTGCCAGCTTCCATACATAATATAAACTTTATACTAGCTTTGATTTTTAACATGTTAAATTATCTATGCGCAGCTACCATTAAAATATATAATGTGAACATAATTTTCATCTAGTTATACCTTCATGAGTTTTTGTTCTTAAGAACCTTGACTACATTTTATGTACAGATAATCTAAATCCACTGTGGCTAATGTACAAATAATAGTAATAGATGAAGGAACATAAAGCAGTTATGTGTGTATTTCCTAAAGGCTTGGTCCTGCAAAATTCTCCAGGCATGCAAGGGAATCAAGCTTCTTTAATGACGGTATAATGGGGCTGTTCATACCATGTACAGGCTACATGTTGCAAGTCTCTGTAGGAATCAGCTATAGGTTAAATATATTTGCATTTTCAGACTTCAAAAGTCTAATTAAAAGAGTATGTAGCAGTCACTTTTGTTCATACAAGTTTGTCAGGTTTCTATTTCCAGATGTACTACTAGACGTTAAAGCTTAAATAAAGTTTTATTGACCACCACCATCACCAGCTATTGTTACAGATTGTGGTCGCATGTCAACTGCACGCTTTACAATGCTGGCGTAAGTAGTTTCCCAGCAAGCGTGGGAGAAAGGTATAGTCGATCATCCCCTATAATATGTACAGAACAAGGACAAAGCATCTGAGAGCCACTGCTGTTGTGGGGTTTGGCTTATATCTAATTGTCCAAAGGTGATAATTGGCTATAAAATGGAGCAGTGTGGCATCTGCATCTTAGCATGATGAACTGACTGCAAACTCTATTACTATCAAACTGCAGCATGAAACTGACTAAGAATTATAAAAATATAATTTGGGGTGCCTTTATATTGTCTTAGGGGTTCCAGGCAGGTACAGCATGTACTGCATGAACTTTCTCATCTTTGTCTTCTTCATCATATGGACTGAAAACTTTTTATTTAATAGAAGTTTCAATTCATTACAATATTCCCTAGACATGAATGCACAAATGAACAAGCTAAATGCACAAGTGGAATGATTATTAGTTGAATGGTTTGACTTCCCATCTCTCTTGCAGCCCTAACCCTTTGTGCAATCCCCCAATCTGCTCTGGAAGGTTGGGGAAAACCCAGAGCAGATTTAGGGGGTGCATGGGAAGGGAGAAGAGGGAAAGTACCACTGTGCAAGTGGAAATTGTTCTGTTCACGGAAAGCGCTGCTAAGTGCTACATTGAATACAACCCATTTTGTCTAATAGGCCATATACCGGTAATCTGCAAACTGGATAGCTGGATGCTTTGAGGATGGTGAATGCACATCAGGCTGAAATTAAATCTCATATTTTCAATCATATTTTGATTGGTTATGATCAACTGGGTAATGCTGTGGCTCATAAGGATGAGTACAAAGACTTTTAACCTATTAACTATTACACAGTTAATAGGTTGCCACAAAGGAAATTTGAATATGCATCCATTTGCCATTCTTTTCAGCTCAACTTCTTTCTTGAAAACAATAGTCTTGTATAGTACAGGGAGAGAGAGAAAGTTGTCCCAACTCTTGTATTTAGTAACTAGCTATTACCATTCATCTACAAGTTGCAAAAGGTCATTATTCACTGTAAAGCCTATTCTAGGCACTGCTTAGTAATGGGTGAAATAATGGGAAGCACAAAATGTAAAGACTCTAGGTTTCTTCTAATATCAATCAGTGAGAAAAGGCATCTGATGAATATATATATGTATACAATGCTAAAGACCAATTCCAATGTGATCCACACTGCTGACATTCCTTTTTTCATGATAGTTTGAATATTTGCGTAATTACCTAAACATCATGGATACTCCATCCCTTAAGGGTCACAATAGCACTGTGTGGGGTCCTGATTTGCAAGAATGGAGGCATTCAGAGTTAGTCCCAAATATGATGATGGAGACTTGAAGGTATGATGACTAGAGAGGTGGTGGGTGGGGAGGCAGGGACACCAATGCAACTGCTAGGCCAAAAGTTTATCAAAGGACTTCAGAATATGCATTTAGCTCACATTACAACTTACCCTGGAGGTACAGCAGTTAATGGTTATGACATTAAAACTGCCCTCAGATAAACCGTGGCTATGTTTGGTATATGATGGCTTCCTTGTACCCTTTTGATGGCATATAAAAGCAGTGAATGCAGTTTAGAGCTAGGGAGGGAGAAAAGATGAGTTGGTTGCCAACTTCATTCTAGAAAAATCCAAAACCAACTTTAAATCACTTGCCTGCTAGTTGATCATCATCTTGTCTTGTGTTGTTGTTTTTTTATATAACATGTCACAATGGAGGCCCCAGAAGTAATCTCTCCCCTCCCCTCCCCACTTTAGGCTAATCCAGGCTTTCTTGTGTTGTGTACAAAAACACAACTGAATGGTCAGCCGGCCTGTAGTTTTCAAAATACAGGGCCTCAGAACATCCTTATAGGCTTGTATCATTTCTGCCCCCAGCTCATTCTATGAGGCTTTTTGAAAGTAGTGAAGGGTCACACAGGAAGCTGACTGCCATAGATCATTTTGAGGCCATTTTGCTTCAATCCAGCCTTTGCTCAGAATGTCAGTTCCTATGCTTACCATGCTCTGAACTTCACGCACATAACATTTATGTATAAAATATAGAGATATAAAAATAATACTTCATACAATACTAGAACCTCTCTCCCAATGCATGCCACATAAGTGAGGGAGCATGGCCTCACTAACAGTGCTTGAAGGAACAGTCAATCTAGATGGCAATTTACATTGCTTAGGTGCTGATTCCAGCAGTCTTTTTTTCCATTTTTCTTTGTTTTGCTCTCTTTCCCTTTTTGTTTTTTCGTTTTTGTTTTTTGCAAGTGTGTGTGAACAGTGTTGGGGCAAGGGGGGGATAAGAAGATAAAACTTAAATAGCAGAATCAATCCTTTCTTGGCGTCGTTTCATGATTTCTTGAAGCTCTGACTCCCCTCTGCTTTTCTGGAATAAAAGCAAAAGATAAATAATGCAAACTTTTCAGTGACCTTTGAGTTACTATACAAATTTCTAATTTGAGTGACTTTGGTGAACGACGAAAGGAAGGAACAGAGGTGAAAGCTCACAGCTGTGACCTACAGAAACTATTGTGCCTTAAACACTGAAGTTGTGGGTTTCGTATCTGTTTCTCAATAAAAACACTTGATAGATGTCACTGCAACATTTCTACACTTTGCTTAACTGTAAAACTCCTGCACAACCAGGCAATTCTCCACTACTTCCCCACTTATTTCATCACTATTTTAGGGTCCATATTATGGTTACCATTCCTCCAGCTTTGGTTGCTGATTGTCAAAGGAATAACTGCACAGATAAATTCACCGATACATTTTGAATAAAATCTCAGGAATACTGCACACAAGCATATTCATCACTGATTGATGGTAGCATCAATAACTTTTATACTATATCATGTTAGCTCAACACAATTCCTTTCAGAGATGGGATATGCATCAATACATAGAGACTGCAATATATCATGAATCAGGATAGCTTATAGAACTAATGAAGATCACAACAGCTAAAGAAGACTAAGGCAAGTGTGGGCCTCCAGATGTTATGGGACTCCAACTCACATTATCCCAGATCACTGGCCATGGTGGCTGGGAGTGATGGGAGGTGGAGTCCAATAATATCCAAAGGACCACAGGTTCTCCAACCCGATACAATGGGCAATTTTTAGGCCCTAAAATGTACCATGGTCATGAGAGCATGATAGTCACTTATCTGTCAAACAGTCAAACATGTATATTTAAGTGGTGTCTAAAGTTTCAAATGCTGGCAACTAGTTTTTGAGTTACTGTTTTTTGAAACTACCATTGCATTTCAGTCACTTCTTTTCCCGAAATGTTTTTGGGTTGCTTGAAACTTGGCAACCCTGCACAGTCCAATGAGACATCACAGTAAAGCGCAGGCCATGTCAAATAGCCTAGTATTGTCAATGACATCAGCTCCTTGAAAAATGTATCTTGCTTTGAAAATTCACATTCTGCTTTGAATGTGGAAAATTAATGAATGCCTGCTTCTGCCCTGAGCTTATTTACAATAGCAAATTGGTTTGAATTCTTGTACCAGAGAAACAGAGTCTGTTAGTCTAAGCACTACAATTTCTCCTTCTGTAGGAGGAACTAGCTTCAATAACAATGTTCTTATTACCCACTTTTTACAATCGATGCAGCCTTCAAATGTTTACCATCTTGAAACCATCTAATATTTTTGTCCTAATAAATAATGTGCCATCTTACCTCTAGGAGAGACTTTTGCACTGTGATTTTACTATACACTCTGGCACCCTCTTCTCCACATACTTTTTTCAACTCTTCTTTGTTCAGAGAGAAAAGTTGTGCCCCTGTTAGTATGCCAAGATGGTCCACAGTTCTGGGAAAACATAAGCAAGTAGCTTTATTTAAATTCTTATTAGGTTTGAGAGGTTAAATAAAAAGACAGGAGACCATCAATGACATCTTGTCCCTCAAAGTCCAATAGCTGCCAAGTAGGTTTCTGAATGTACAGGTAATTTGGTTATGTTTCATAACTTTGGCCTCCATTCTTAAATTTCATTAAACAGGACCTCAAAGCTGAATTGAGAAGGTCCCTTAGCCAGCTTCTCAGTGCTTGAGGTGTAAGAAATTTGAGAAGAGGCTTAGCTCCATGGCTATGGAACCTTCAGAGCAAATGATGGTGAATACTTTTAGAGCCCTTTCTTCAGCCCCTTTAGCAGTGTGGGTGCTGCCACCTCTGTATGCAATTCTAGGTAAATATCATGCTCCCTTCTGTATGGTTCAACCTGACACTGTATTGACACCCCCATACAGTGGTACCTCAGGTTACATACGCTTCAGGTTACATGCGCTTTAGGTTACAGACTCCACTAACCCAGAAATAGTACCTCAGATTAAGAACTTTGCTTCAGGATGAGAACAGAAATCGTGCTCTGGTGGCACGGCAGCAGGAGGAGGCCCCATTAGCTAAAGTGGTGCTTCAGGTTAAGAACAGTTTCAGGTTAAGAACAGACCTCCGGAACGAATTAAGTACTTAACCCAAGGTACCACTGCATAATGAACAGACTGTCCAGGGGCCCATTCATCACTTTCATGGCATATTAACTTCTGACTATTGCAAGATTAACTGTGGAGGTAACACAACCCATTCCCTTGCTACTAGAGTAAAACTGAGCACACACACCCCAGTGATCTGCAACCAGCTGGACTATTCCAGAAGAAAGAAGATAGAAGAAGCTCTCAAAACAACAGAGACCTGAGAAAACATGTGGTTTGGAATGCAGGACTCCCTTCTGAATTTCGTCTCTCCCCGCACCCCTGGTGTGCAAGTAACTTAGTTATTAAGAAAACTTTTTATTCCACTGTCCCAAGTTCACCTCGCATGATACAAGAGGAGAAGGAAAGAAGAGTAGAAAAAGGAACACACCCTTTGCTGAAAGAATTTGCTTCCAGCCATGCTTTGACCTCCTCAGCATTGGATTCAAAGGTCAGGGGCACATGAACCTGTTGAGTCTTCTCTACTTTAAAGTTTCTCTGGGGTGGTTGTACTTTGATATTGGTGATCTTTTTCAGCAGTTCATCATTGACTTCATCCATATGATGAATCAGTTCTAAAAACAGCACATAAATTTGGAGAGAAGGGGAGGGAGAGTACAAGGGTTGTCAAACTGATTAATGAACAATTCTTCAATGAACAATTATTTAATCATCTATCTCTGTCAATTAATTGGTTAAAATTTAAATGTATTTGCAAATTACCAAATCTTCATAGACTTCTACATACTGAAGAATGAACAAGAACTTGGAGTTTAACAAACAAAAGCAACCATTTGTTATTAGAAAGGCAGGCCAACTTTATTAGTTTCCTTACCATCTATTTTAACAAACACACCAGAACCAATATTGCTTCCAAAAATAACAAGTTCTCTCTCATCTGCATTGCTTAATTTTTTTTTACCTCACTAATTAAAATCTTCCCCCAGCCATTGCTTCAGGTAAAGCTTTAGTTGGTTGGTCTGAAATTTGCAGCCCCACAAAGCACAAATGAAAACCAATTTGTTCAAATTGAAGAGTTACCCTTTTATATCAATTTAACCAGTTTAGGTAAATAGACGTGAGTATTCAGGTTAGGATAAGCAAGAAGTATTACTTCTGCAGCTATCCTGTGGAGTTAAGTACACATGAAAAACAAATGCCTAATCTTTTCCCCACCCACATTTTTTCTGCTCCAAGTTCACCTCCAGGTGTTTGTATGGCTAAACACACATGTTAAGCCCCACGCGGAGAAAAGTAGCTAGGAGTCACAGTATGAATAGGGAGAGCAATATGCACCCCGCTCCCACACCTTTCCCACTCCAAATTCCTTCCCCTGAAAGTTCTTCTCTTTAAAAAATGAATAGGGCTAAGGTTATTCTGTGAGTATTTGCATGTCATTTGCAGTTAGTCTACAGTTATGATGACTGATTTCATGATGACTGTCATTTGCAGTTAGTCTACAGTTATGATGACTGATGACTCCTACCAGAATTTATGTTTAAAGTGATGGCACACACTGAACATTTTAACTGAGAGGAAGAGAACATCAAATATCCAGGGGCCATTTCTTATGTAACATTTTGATCTAAGGTTTTGACACTTATATGTGCACAATATGTGTTCTCAGATTAGTTAAAAAGATCATGATGTACAAATCACATGTGTTTCATTTCAGCAACTGGGCAAGGATCAAGGCTGCATTTATATAATGTAAATTTTCAAGTTTCCCTTTATACACATGTGTGATGCTATACGTGGTACTCCCCCCACCCCTTGTATTTTGGAAGTTGAAACCAAAGTACAAATTTTCGCACATGATGTGGTTTTTAGCTGAAGTGTTCAGACTAAAGATCAGGGTTTTGGGCCTTTATAATATCAGTTGCATACCATGTCAGAAAATACAAAATGCAACTTGTTCAGAGTGCTAGGCATTCCGACAATTGTATACTTACGTTCTTTGGCATCAGGAGAATTCCGGGCGAGCATTTCCCCAGCATAGCTGGCAGGTAACTTATGTGAGGGGCTGGATGGTCCAGTTCCCCTTGGACTCAAGTCTCCCTTGTATTTCTACAAAATAAAGTTTTTTAAAAAGGTGTCTCATTAAGTGCAATGCTTTCCTTTTAAACACATTCCTACTGTCTTCCATTCCCAGTTGCTGGGATGAAGATCTATAAGAGCTGAACTATCACAGCACTTCTTCTTCTTCTTCTTCTTGCTGCTGCTGCATGATCTATGGAGTCTCCACTTTCATTCTGTGTTGACCCCAGATATTCCTAATTGCCAGCTGATGAGCATCCTGGTAACTCCAACATACTAGACTGCTGTTGGGCACTTGGTACAGCTGACAGTAGAGATGGGCCTTTGGCTATTTATGCGAAGGCATTAGGTCCTTTACAGAGGACAGTCCTGTGAGAGGACAGTGGTCTATTTGAAAGGCTGCCAGCCCCAACTCTAAAGAACCATAAGAAGGTTGTTCACAGGATTGCCATGAGGATGAAATTAGGGAAGAGAACTATATATGCCCCTCTGATCTCCCTATAATAAAAATAATCAAATGTATGGCTACATTGCAGGTTCATGTGGCATTCAAGACTGAACATATGCACAAATTTATTTATTCACATTCATTTATATTTAAGAAGAATTTATAGCTAGGACAAACCTGTATTTTGTAGACACTATCAGAGTGAGTTGGTGATTATTTAAAGTAACTGCTTTAGAGTCTGATTGCAGTGAATCAATGGCTAAATCTCACCTGTTCAATTAGCCCATAATCCTCCAGTTTCACCAGATCCAAGATGTTAAATGGGACGTAACCAGCCTGCCCACTTCTATTTCGCAGCTTCCACCACTGTTTATTATCTTCCAACACCTGCAAATGTTAAAAAAATATTCATCAGCTGGGAAAAAGTAATTCATGGTTCAAGCACCACATTGGGCAAAAGATTCCTGCACTCCGGGGGGTTGGACTACTAGATGACCCTTGTGGTCCCTTCCAACTCTACAATTCTGTGTTTCTATGATGACTTTTATGTAACTCCTTTGCCATTTTTATTTCTTTCCTTTCACCAATATACTGAAAAGCATCACACTTACTCTTCCTGTTCCTATCCTAAAGAACCTGTAAAGACTTTTGCTCCAAAATGCCTGTGTAGCCTATAGGAAGGTCTTGCTAATAAGGAACAGGTAAATTTACATCCACTTCTTCCCTCTGCTTTTTGGTCTCCATCTCCGAAACCACACTGCCTTCAGCTTGCTGCTGATTCATCCCTATTAATTCTTTAAAAATAGAGAATGTGGGCCGTATGAGCAGTCTCTCCAACACTTTAGTTTAACATAGTGTATTGTTGTGAATTCTGCACACACAGTGTATGCTCTCTCCTTCTGTAGACTTGGAAGGGACCCTGAAGGGTCATCTAGTCCAACCCCTTGCAATGCAGGAATCTCAACTAGATCATATATGACAAATGGCCACCCAACCTCTGCTTAAAAACCTCTAAGGAAGGAGAGTCCACCTCCTCTTGTTGGCGTCGGCTGCAGTGTCAAACAGCTCTTACTGCCAGAAAGTTCCTGCTGATGTTTAGTTGGAATCTTCTTTCTTGTAACAATATATTCTATATAGCATTATTGTCATGGAGGGCAGAAGGATTGGTGCATAGCAAGGGTGATCAACTGACCCTTTCCAATAATAATGTCTTGGGGCAGATCCACATCATAGATTTAAAGTATATTTAATGCACATGACTTCCCTCAAAGAATCATGGGAACTGTAGTTTAAGGGTGCTGGAAACTGTAGCACTGTGAGGGGAATACTATGGTTCCCAGGATTCTTTGGGGAACTCATGTGCTTTAAACTTGTGTCGGGTGTGCTTTAAATCTATGGTGTGTTTCTGCACTTGTTCCATTCTTTTACCTCCAGAATTTCCTCCTTCAGCACTGAAAGTTCATTGGCATTTCGAGCAGTGAAATCATAGCGGATTTTGGCATATCTCTTTGATGGGGCCATACCCTGTGCCTCAAAATTCCTGCAATAAAGACATAATGGGATTATGATTGGCCTCCTCTACCTGTTGAAATAAAAACCATCTAATCTAAAACAACGTATTGAAATCAAAAGATATATCAGTGAATTTTTCCATTTTAGTCTAGTATATAGACCACTTTACCTAATAATAATAACAACAACAACACATGGTTCTATGCAACCATAGCAAACCATAATACTAAATCAAACAGTAAACAAAGTTGAATAAAAATATAACCCATTGGAATAAAATTCTAATTCAAATCACAATAGCTCTCTTAATTTATTTCATGCTAACCCAGGAATTTGGAAGGATATTGGCACTGGAAAGTGTGTCATGCTTTTTTAAGACCACTTTGTACTAGCTAAAAGAGAAAGTGTACAATGGCAGAAGGGACTGCATCTTCTGTGATGGATGTGGATGTACTTTCTCAGTCAGGACCATCTGTTCCTCTAGCATATACCTTCTTTTAGCACCTAAAGATTCATTGTGCCATAAGCGTTAAATGCAAGTTTTTCAGATGCCACTTTTGTGTGTGTGCTTCCTGGCAGAGACTAATATGGTGACTCTAGCATTTGTATGCCATATATTGGAGCTGGATCAGAGTCAATGAGACTTGAAAGTTCTTACCTGGCTGATATTTAAAAAACAACAACACAATACAGTATTATTTGAGGACAGGTTTACAGGCTGAGATAAAACACAAGTATTTTTTATCACTTGCCACTTGCATAGTTTCAGAACACGTAATAATGTTACTTTTCTCAAGCACCCATTATTCCCTTCTATTAATCAAAAGCTTTCTTAGGCTTATATCAACATCTTTCATGGAAAACATACCTCATTACTCTACTACTTTTTATTAGTATTACTGGTTTGAATGTAAGGATTTTCCTGCATAGCCACTAAAGATCCCTCTAATACATTCACTTTTAAAAACCCTCCTCAAAGCCTTTATCAGGTGGTTCATTTGTAATGTGATAAACAGTCATATCTTGGTTTTCAAACATCTTAGTTCTCGAACATTTTGGCTTCTGAATGCCACAAACCCGGAAGTGACTGTTCTGGTTTGTGAACTATTTTTGGAAGCCAAATGTCCCATGGGACTTTCGCAGCTTCCAATTGGCTGCTGGAGCTGCGTTTTCAAACATTTTGGAAGTCGAATGGACTTCCAGAACGGATTCTGTTTGACTTCCAAGGTACGACTGTATACACTTTGCATTAATATCTGAGCTTGCTATGAGAATTCTTCTTGTGCTCTTTATTCTGTCTTGCTGATTTGGGACAACATTTGGCATTCCCACCAATAAACCCTCACAAAACCTCATAACTGGTTAAAGGATGAAGTCATCTTTGTGCACCAGAACTTGGAATCAAGACACAGGGAGGCCTAACATACTAGACAGGAAGGGAGGTAGTAATCTTTTCCAGCAGTTCTCAGAAAAGCTAGGAATAAGCAGGAGAATGTGAGCTATGTTTACGTTGTGTGAAGCATGCCAGTAACATAGTGAGTCATTGGAAGGAATAGTTGGGACCAGTAGAATGGAAACCTTAAGGATAATTTCTGTCCTCCACAACCAGGTAGTTAGGCCTACACTACAGGGAGATACATGGGTGTCACTGACTTGCATTTCCACAGTAACAGATAGCTGAAGAAAAGTGTGAGCTGGCATCATTGTGTTAGCATTTACTCATTCTCTAGATGCAGCTGTCAGTAAAGAGGACAGACCACCTAAATGAAATTCATTGACCACTGGTGGTTGGTGGACATTGGAAACACCTGGTCTATTCTATTCTATATGCTAGAAATTACCTGTTCACATGTTGAGTAACATGTTGAGCAAAAGCATCCACTGCTGGACTTTGATCAGATGTCTGGACAGGCTTTATGTTCCGGCTGGAATATCCATTAGGTGATGACAGCTTAGATAAAATGGAAGAAATATTATTGCCAAACTGGGATACAGCATGTCAACATTCTCAACATTAAAAGTCATGAAACTGAAATGTAGTGGTATAATTTATGCCTCTTTCTTGAAGAAGGAGCCAGATCTGGGTAGCTTTCCACTGACTAGAAAGCAGCTGTTTGAGCCTCTCAAAGTGCAAATAAGACAACACTAAGAATTTACCTGCCAGGCAGTGCTCACTCTATTTCCTGCATTAGAAGATAGAAGAACAAATGACAGCAAGGTGGGTGTGGTGGTTGGCAGCAGCCACATGTGTTTGAAGGAGACTTTACTTGGGAGTCAATGCAACAGTACAAAGCGTAACAAGTGTTTCACTTCTGGGGCGGGGTTTGGTATCAGCAGTGAATGCCTCCTGTTCTTCCAATGAACATCTATTCGACCTTTGAAACCTGTGTTTCTGTGTCTTTCCAGTTAGCTGTGTAATATTACTTTTTTTAACCCACTGTGTTTGCTTCTCACATGAATATAGTGCAGTATTTCATAAACACCACTGGGCAAAGTGTTGCTAGTGACACAATCCAGAACACAAATCTGTGTAACATTTTGGATATGCAAATTTATATGTATAGTGACTCAGAGAAATTAAAGCAGAGGATAGCTGGCATCTCGCCAGCATTGCACTTCATAGTGTCCCCAGCAAAGTTGTGTTTGGTTTTTTTTAAGGGGTTTAAATGCAAAATTGTGGAAAGCGGCAGGTGATAGGAGGCCTAACACCTAACAGAACCCCTGACATTAGGTGCCACTTCACTGAAGCTGATGAACTCAAATGTGAACTTTAAAAGCAATTTATGAATCTTTCTTATACTAGATCAGCTTATTTGTCTCCTGAGGCTCATTATTGTCTACTCCGACTTGCAGCAACTATCCAGGATCTGAGAAAGAAATCTTTCCAGTTATCTGTTTCCTGATACCAGGGATTGAACATGGGGTAATTTCAGCATGCAAAACTACCACCAAGCAATGGCATCATGATCATCACCATTTCCCACCCAATAAATTTCCTAAGTTAAAATACTGTACACAGCAGGTGGACTTCTGATTAGAATTAATTGCAAGAGGTGATAATCTGGGGGTTCTTTAGTTCCTGGCATATTAATTTGTAGCCTCCATAGGTCTGATTCTTTGCTCAAATATTTGATTTTTATACAGGTGACCGGTATTGCTACAATACATTCTATCACTGAAAAGGAGGAAACAAAACTGAAACAATGGCCTCTGATAGTGTGCTGCTGCAAAATGCCATCCGGCAATCAGGGCTGCAGACATGCAGTGCTAGCCAGATGATTGGTGACAGCGCTTTTCATGAGGTTACAGGAAGAGAACTGGAGGTACAATTAATCCAACTCCTTCCCTCCCATTAAGGCTAATAATCTCACTGGTCTGGAGGATTTCTTTCAGCATCACACAGAACATCCATTTGTGCATTTCCCATTTGCAGGTAGAGATATGCATATGGAAGGCTGCTTCTGCATATGTGTGTTGCCAGCTAGATTGTGTTGGGTTACTCTGGTATAAACAGCTCTCAGTGTGTCTTTGATCATCTATTCATGCGAGGAACAATAGGAATACCAAAAAGAAGTAGGCATTTCATTGGAATAATTTTTCCTTTATTAGCCATACATCTGCCTACTTGTATGCTTGCAGAGTATTCAGCCCACTAAATGAGTAAGATGAAAGAAGAGAAATTAGGAGGGGGTGGAGTTAAGCCTGAGTCTCACCTCATCTTGCAGGTGGCCAATATCTATTTCCCAAGGAGCTCCACGGAGTATTTCTAGAGGTGGCTCCCATCCGTTGCGGAACTTTGGAATATAGCTTGGGATGTTGGCTTCTCTTGGCCACTCAGCTCTTGGAAACACATTGAGAAGAAGTTTATATGCTGCAAGAACCTTATGGCCCACTGTACTATTCTAGGCTACAGTTGTCATTATAAAAGTCCAGCACGTATTTTAGAAGTCAGCAGACTGATGCTTTAAGGTCACTAATTGACTTAAGTGACCAAATAACGCTGGAGACAGAGTGTTTCCCCCCTGTAGAATTGACTATAGATTGAAAGGCAAATTGCTGCCCATGGTGTAGACACCCATCCCACTTTGGGTTTTGGTAAACAGGTTTTACAGGTTTTTCAATGGTTAAAAACTCTTGGGGTGGAAAGAGAATTGTGTAGTGTACACACAAGAGAAGCAAATCAAGCATTGCTACTCACAAAACCAGTTTTCAGTCTCTTAACACCTACTGTTGGACTCTAATCTAAAATGTTTTTGTTTGTTTTTGTTTTGCTTCCAATACCTTTAGAAACATTGATAGGTTTCTAAAGAGGTGTGTATGTGTGTTGTTTGTGTCAGAGAAAAATATAGTTTCAGAACCCCTTCATAAAGTTTTAAGCCGATACTGCAAATTGAGATATTCTGCCCCATTTTCTAAAGAAATGCACATTATTGACCCAGTTAATGCTTCTGTTCATGTGATCTCTCAAGGGGCTCTCTCCTTCACCAGCTTCAGCCAACTTTATATTCTCTTCTGGTTCTCTCCTTGAAACTAACCTTGACCTTGTCCAAGTCTCCCCCAAGGACTCCCACAGCGTCATCTCCTTTGGTGTCAGATGCCCTTTCAGGAAATCTGTGGCGTCTCTAGAAAGAAGTGGGCTGACAACAGACCTTGCAACTTCAGGACCTCCACAGCTATTGACTATCTGGATAACATATGAGAAATCACATAAGAGGATTTTCAAAGGTGTTTCAAGATGTTTGAAAGAAAACCAGACCCCAACTCTCTACTGAAAGTATTATACTGGGTGGCTAATGGAAAGCCTAAAAAGCAAAATGGATAGTCAAATTCAAGCAGTTCAGTGGGCTATTTCCAAAATAATACTATTGTGTATTCTCAGGATAGCTCCTGAATTGAATCTTCACTGTATTCCCACATTGGCAAAATTAACATGGAGCAGGTTTTCACTTTAATCTTCATTATATAAACAAGGTGTTGCACATTAGCACTTATAGCACAACATGGGTTATGCCAGACACATCACAGAGCCATTCCAATAGGTTTTATGCAGCCGTTGGGTGATGAATAGGAGGTAATGTACTGTCTACATTCTTTAATGCCAATTCTGCTTGTTGAGTTCTCACAACATGATTACCCCTTTTAGTAGCATTTGTAGCAGAAATAGACCTCCATCACCCACCAATTTAGCTACCTTGAGCAAGCTGGCATAGGGTTGTGACATTCAGAGCCTGTAAAGATTACTATAAGAGTTCCTGCTCAGCAAAGGATTTCACCAAGTGAAGATTTTTCCCATCCCAGTGCTGTAGCGATGGGAGAAACTGAACTAAGAGCCTCAGTCTTTTGTCATGAGTTTCTGGCCATCTTTTGACTCACTTCAATCCTCCAGTGTAATCCTTTGGAACAAATCAGAGGTCGTTGTCCAGTGAAAGTTTATAGTTATAAAAATTTTACATATACCTAAAAACATGTTTAACATTTGTTAATTTATAGGTGATTTCTGAATGGAACCTTAGTAATAAGATGTACCCGTAAATGGGTTATTACTCTCTATGCCAGGCGATTATTATGGTAGCAATGAATAAGGAAGAATGTTGAGATTATATAGTAAAGACAATTATACCAATTCCAATGGTCCAAACAGGAAATGCACTAATTCTGAAGCACTTGGATTCTGGATATGTTTTCTCAGTTTGGCCTAAGAAAGGAAAAAAAAGAAATCAGGTTTAAACTAAATTTGATTTGCTGATTCTAAGGGTACTTCCACACTATTGCTATTTTCAAGCAGGATTCAACCACACATTGGAAAATTCAGTTTGTGCAATTATAGTTGATTGGGAGGTCTTGTGCGACAAGCTCACTGCCCCAAAATATCAGACTTTTTGCAATAAGGAAAGTGACAGGAAAATGCACTGGAGAGTGTAAGAGAACATATCATTTGGTGCAATGTCATCAAACCTCTCCACAAATGAAAATGGATGCTCATTAAATAGCCAATGTTGTCTAATCTGCCTGCAAACAAATCAGGATGTATGCTTAATAAACAAGTTGTCTGAAAGGCCCTAAGGTACAGAGATATCACTCTTTTCTTAAATTTTCATAGTCAGAAATGAAATCAGAAAAGCAGAAATATTTAGCTATAATCCAAACCTAGAAGTAAGGTTTAGCTGGCATGGGAGTCAAGCTTTATCATAACTGGAGAGTTTATATGTTAGCCCTCTGCTATTTATTTAGGTGTTAAGCTATATTTTATGGCAGAAAAACACTCTCAGGGTAAATTCACAGAAATAACATCACACACACACACACACACACACACACACACACAGAGAACTAAAACAGCTGCATCAATCCATTCCTACCCAGACAATGAATCCACAGAAAACTAAAGAGTAGTCATTTATTAACTCTTGCCTAACAACCTCCCAACTTCTCCAGACTGTGTTGGTCACTGGCTAAGATGGCTTAAAAAAAAAAAAAAAAAGACTACACAAATTCATGAAGGAGGAGGATAGACTTATCAACAGCTCTTAGCCATGATCAGGCACAGGCAAACTCGGCCCTCCAGATGTTTTGGGACTACAACTCCCACCATCCCTGACCACTGGTCCTGTTAGCTAGGGATGATGGGAGTTGTAGTCCCAAACAGCTGGAGGGCTGAGTTTGCCTATGCCGGGCCATGATAGTTAAAAGGAACCTTCATCTCGAGAGGAAAGATATCTTTGAGTGACAGATGCTGCAAATGATCAGCAGGGGTGGCCATCACCTCATGACCCCAATCTGTGAGCTTCCAGAGCTATCTGTATGGTTGCTGTTGGAAACAGCATTGGAATAATAGTCCCTGATCCAATCTGGCAGGGCATGTTCTATCATCGTAACTGGAAAAAAGAGGACACTTCCTGAGTGTTACAAGCCCAGTAAGTTATCCGGCATATTGAACAGGCAGTGCTACACTGAGGTTTAAAAGCAGAAATGGGAAACCTCAGCTTTCCAAATGCTGCTGGACCACAATGCTCATTACCCCTGACCACTGGCCATGCTGAATGGGGCTGATGGAAGTTGCAGTCCAATAACGCCTGAAAGGTCACAGGTTTGCCCCTGTCACTGCAAACCTGGCCTAAGGCATTCCTGATATTATTCATATTACACTAGCAACCAACAGACATGGTACTGTATAGAGTAACACCAGCAAAAAATCCAGGTCCTTGAACCAAGAGTCTTCCAATCTAAATATTAGTTTGGATTTCAAAGTTTAACTTATACAGAGCTTGTTTCAGTGACGCAGTGTGGTCTTAATGTTACCACACAAATTGCAGGTCACTGGTGCACCCAAAACCTCAAATATTTGTATTTAAAATGGGCTGCGTTGGAAAGGGAAACAATGAAAGGGATTTAGGAGGATGTCAAATGCAGCCAGCAGCCGTTCAGATGAATGCCCCTTTTATTTACATTGCTGGGAATTTGCTGTAGTGGCAAACGCCTCTCTTTGTTGAAGTGGAAACAGTGGCTCCTCAATACATGACAGTATTCTGCTTTACTGATATCTTGCCCGTTAACTATTTCTACTGTGACTGATATAGGGGCAACTGAGCATGTGAAAATATATGGGCGGTTCAGAAACTGTTCATGGTTAGGGTTGCCACATTTCAAAAAAGTAAAATTGAGCTTTTTTAAGGAAGACTCCAAAATTGTTGAGCTGCTCCCCCCCCCCGCCCCCCAGAAGCCATTTTTACACCCGAAAACCAGGGCATGTCAGGAATTTTCCTGGCGTATGGCAAGCCTATTCATGGCACTGGTGCTTCTTCCACTCAGCTACATGGGGATTAGCAGGAGATATTTATTATATGACACACAGATTATGACTTGTTAAGGGCTTGCACAGACAATCAAGCAATGCGTGCCCCAACAGCATTCTCCTCCATAGTGTGATACTTGCAAAAGTTAATAGTGGGCCACGTGTTGTTCAGATTTGTTATGGCCTTTGGCTAAACAGTACATTTTTGATTGACTGGACTAGTCAGTAGGCAGGGAGGAAGCGTGGCTTTGGTGCAGGAGGAAAGTTGTACTGCCTTCTGATCTTTCTTTTTCTCAAGCAGAGCTAAGTACACAGCTTTGATATTGTCCTGATATGGAGAAACCGTGTTCTCTGAATGTAAAAGCATAATCCTTCCTTGGTATAAGATGATGGCATGAAGTATAACCATTGCCTGTCTAGTGTAGAGACAAATTATATTGCGCCTTTTGGTTCTTACCAGGAGATTTAGTGCCAACTTTGTTTTCTGGAAGCAGTCAACAAATTCAGCCTCATTTGGGGGCTTTGCCCTCAGGGTCAGAACTCCCTCTTTAAAGCAAAACAACAACAACAACAGTGAATACAAAGAAACAAAGGAGAGGAAGTTAAAACCACGTGGTTTTTAGAAAAGATAACATTAGCTAGGAGTTGCTGGGAGACTCCTATGGCTTTCACAGAACTACAGTTTCCAAAGCAATTTAACAGTTAACCCCTCAGGAAATTCTGGGAATTGTAGTTCTGTGAAGGGAATGGGAGTATACCAGCAGCTCTCAGCACTCTTAATAGTGAGGTAGGAGAGCTGAAAATAATGCCAATATATTTCACATTTGGCAACCAATGCACCGCTTAATTTCAGACAGAACATGGGTGGACTAGGCTAAAAAAGCCCGGGGCACAAATTTTCAGAGCCCACTAAATGGCTATGGTGGCTCATTTACGAAAAGTAATGCATTTAGCATTAACTCTGGAAGTGTATACTTGATTCTTTTTTAATATAGTGTGTGTGTGTGTGTGTGTGTGTGTGTGTGTGTGTGTGTGTATCCTTGATTCTGACCAAACTAAGCCTCCTAGACCAAGGTTCCCCACCCCTGCCCTGAAGCTGGCAGTCTGGCCCTTTATACCTGCTGGACCTTTCTTCTTGTTCTTCTTTCCCTTCTTCCTTTGGTTCAGCTGTTTGAATGCTTCTGCAGCTTTCTGAAGCTTGGCAACAAACAGCTCAATATCATCTAGAGTGCAGTTTAGGATTTGCTGCAAAGAGAGAAATGAAAAACAATAAAAATGGAAAGAGAGCCAGAGCCTTGTGCATGCCCCTCTCCTTGTCCCTTCTGTCTCTCGCTACTGAAGACCAAACCAGACGGGATGCTATTTCTGTGAATGCAGATAATGTGCACAGGGAGTGTGAGTGTGTGTGCGCGCGCGTGCGCACGTGTATAAAGAGCACCTGTGGGGGTGGCCTGAGCAGCCTCAGGACTAATGTGGTTGGGGGAGTTTAATTCTCTCATTTCCTGCCATTGGCACCACTGGAAGATTCCCTTGAAATGAAAATATCAGGTTCAAATAAGCAATTTTTTGTTGGGACCCTGACAACAAGAGAGAACATCAAGCTTTTCCTTCCCACCTCATGGTCCTTAGGCTGCTCTGCTCTGCATTTACATTACAAAACTGAACATGACTTGTGTTCACAGAATTAACATTGTATTTGGTTTCGTCCTTAGAAAATGCATCTCCACCCTGTTCATCCCCTTTTCTCATCCTCCCACATAAGTTTTTTTTTGTGGGTTTTTTTAAAGTCACAGCTAACCGTTTCTTTTTCAATCTTCTGTGCTAGAATTGCCCGAGACTCTTCATAGTCCTGAGAACTGGAGCTTCGTCGATCATATTCTGTCAAACACAAAAAAAATTAGTTATCAAAAAGGAGAGGTCAAAAGTGGAGAGAAATTCAAAACACCTGCTTTCTGAAATTGACTTCTACCAAGATAATCTGCAAAGCATCATTTGATATGGATAATCATTAATATTATTGGTAACATATGGTAGGTTATGGCTGTTTATAAAGGGAAGCAGAGGGAATTATTGTGGAGAGAAAATTGCTAATTAAATATCTCAGGAGGATAAGGCACGATATGCCAGTACTGTAAACCTTGCTGATTTATTTTGTTGACTTGGACACAAAAGAGCAACCATACGTTAAGAGTCAAACAATTCATTTAGTGGGATCTGGCAAAGCTCCATCTATTCTTTTGATACAGGACTCAGTTTTGCAAAATGAGGTGCAAAAGCCTCACTGCCAAGAACCTGTCTGTTAAAAGCTGCAGTGAGATTGTTCTTGTGCACAGTTCCCGCAAGCAGCTCATGTATATCTTTTTTTAGCCACATGAGAACATAAAAATAAGAGCCCTCTTGGATCAGACCAAAGACCCATCTAGTCTAATATTCTGTTGCCACTGTGGCCAATCAAATGCCCATGGGAAGCTTATACAGTAAGCGTAAACTGAGTGCAGCAGGACTCTCCCAACCCATGATTCCCAGAGGCATGCTATCTCCAACACTGGAAGCTGTACAGACACACCATGGCTAGCAGCCTTTGATAGCCATATTCTCCATTAAACCTTTATTCTTAGGGGGATTGCTGCAATCTCATAATCATTTTGGTTATCCCTTTTCTGAAACTTTTCTGGTCTGGTCTACAATATCTTGCTTACTCCCCAGAATTCTGGGGAATGATGTACACACCATTCTAAGTAGGGTTTTGTAAAAAGGCATTATGATATTGGCAATTCTTTTCTCCCCTGTTGATCCCCAAAAGGGAGTACACCTTTTCACAGCAGCCACACACTGGGCTGACTTTTTCATTGGAATACCCACCAAAAACTCAGTATCCCTTCTCTGGGCAGTCCCAGTGAGCTCAGACCCTAAGAGTGTATATTTGCCCCAATGTGAATCACTTTATGCCTCCTTACCACATTGAAACACATTTTCCATTTTAATGCCCATTCACTTAGTTTGGAAAGACCCTTTCAGAGCTTTTTTGCTATCTCTTCCTTTTTTCTTTTAACCATCCTACAGTAAATAACTTGGTGCCAACAGCAAACCTGACCACTTCAATTCACACCTCTAACTGCAGATAATTTATGAACAAGTTAAGACACACAAATCTTGGTACAGATTCTTAGAGACATCCCTCCTTTCTGAGAACTATGTATTTGTTCCTACTCTCAATTCTTTAACCAGTTACAAGTCCATGAGAGGATCTCTCCTCTTATCCCATCAATGTGAAGTCACTCAGAAGGAGTCTTTCTGAAAGCTCAGCTAAACAATGTCTATCAGAGCACTCCTGTTCACATACTTGCTGACGCCTTTGCCACAAAGCGGAATCTGGTTGCTTTGAAAACAGCATTCTTGAACAAGAAGAGTCAGTGTGCCAGGGACAGATGGTGCATACAGTGCACCTGATCCAGTCCAGAATCCTGGTGCTTACACTCGCAGAGTTCATCCTGCCCACCCCATATGTCCTTCAAATTAATAACTTAAAAAATGGGGTGGAAACTCAGCTATTTTCCATAGGCAATGTTAGGGATTAACTTGGGAGGAAATGCTCTTCTCATGCTAAAGCGAATTTGTGTCAGCATGCAAAATTCACATTCTGCCATCGGAAAGGCGTTCTGGCAGGAAAGAAATAAAAAGCAGAGGCCACAAGCAGCATGGGATTGTAAGCAATGGTTCAATTGCATCACCAGTATATTTGAGGCCAAGACTGCCAACTTTTGTTATGGTACCTTCTCTTGTGAATTAAGTGGGAGTCTAATGTACAGATATTAAGCAAAATTTTAAAAAGAAACAACCCATTAGCTGCCAAATCCGAAATTAAAAATGGAAAGCGTAATGCTGGAGGTCAACAAAAGAGGTTCAAAGACTCTCTCAGGGCAAATCTAAAAAAAAGTAGTATAAACACCAACAATTGGGAAACACTTGCCTGCGAGCGCTCCAGTTGGAGAACAGCCTTTACCAAAGGTGTCATGGGCTTTGAAGACACTCAAACTCAGGACGCAAGGGAGAAATGTGCTAAGAGGAAGGCACACTTGGCAAATCCACACCGTGATCAACTCCCACCTGGAAACCAATGTCCCCACTGTGGAAGGACATGTGGATCCAGAATTGGCCTCCACAGTCACTTACGGACTCATTGTTAAAACCGTGTTTTTGGAAGACTATCTTACTTGGCTACGAGTGATTGCCAAAGAGAAGAAAGAGAGCGTGTCAGGCTGCTCTTATGGGCACAAAAGCAGGGCCAGGTTTTAAAAAGTGACATGTCCCAACCCTTTCCAAGTCCCCTTGACCTCCCATGACTTCCTAGACTTAACTGCAAAGCATTTAGGCCCCTTCTGCACTATGTATTTAAATCAATATTATACCATTTTAAAGAGTCATAGCTTCCCCCCAAAGAATCCTGGGAACTGTACTTTGTTAGTGGTACTGAGAGTTGCTAGGAGACCCAAATTCCCTGCCCTGAGCTACAATTCCCAGAGTTCCATGGGAAAAGGGATTGATGATCAAAACACTCCAGGAATTATAGCTCTCTCAAGGTTTCCTAACAACCTGAAGCACCCTTAATAAACTACAGTAGCTGAGATTCTTTGGAGGAAGCCATGGCTGCTAAAATGGTCGTCTAGTGCTTTAAATGAAATAGGGAAGAATAGCCATGGGCACATGGGAGGCTACACGTACCGCCCATCACTCACATCCTTCTAGTAGCACAGAAAGGATCAAAATGATGAGGGATGGGCAGGTTTAGGACAAAGTAGGACAAAAATAAATACAGAACTGTCTAACGGCCCCAGGCTGCTAGGATTTCTAGCTGACTGCTGTCTTATACAGACGTAAACAGAACTCAAGAGGAACTCTGTAGGAACTTGTACAATCCTCTGCAGAATCCAATTTGTTTTTCAAAGTGGTTGGTGGAATGTGCGTAAGCACCCCATGCTATAGACAAAGAGACAAATGTAAAAGTAACCTGCAGAAATTCAACAGGCAGTGTATGCAATGTTTCTGGTAGACACTCCTCCACCCACCCACTTTGCATTTGTAAGACTGAGAAGGAAACAAATTCTTTAAGGGTTTAGATAATTTTTCAGTGGCAAGAAGCAAGGATTCGGGCAAAAGAGCCAGAATACAGAAAATGGGAGTGACTGACATTGAGCCACTACCCATCTGCCTACATGTCATGTCATCTCCAAGTCAGGGAATTAAGTGACTCCTTCAGGCAGGTATTAAGTATGCCTTAGAGAGGAAGCT
Organism: Podarcis filfolensis; assembly: GCF_964270895.1. Classification (NCBI taxonomy): domain Eukaryota; kingdom Metazoa; phylum Chordata; class Lepidosauria; order Squamata; family Lacertidae; genus Podarcis; species Podarcis filfolensis. The sequence goes on along the minus strand of NC_139604.1, from coordinate 60,164,504 downwards.
GCCGCATCAAGCCCTCACTTTTCATTCAGAGGATTACTGTACTCCACTGTACATATCCAACTCCATCTTTTCAGAGAGCAGAAAGCAAAAATCACTTTAGTATCAGTAAGTATGTTATGAAAACATTGACAAAATGTGCTGTGAAAACTGATATGCAGGGGGCGGGACTAACTAGGAAACATAATCAATCTTACAATGTATTTTTAGTTTTCTCAAAAAGACAACGAGCATCAATTCTCATTTTGGGGGTGCAGTATGAGGAGTGTTTTTTTAAAAAATAAAAAACTCTCTGCAACTTCTGCTGCTCTCTTTTTCGCTTCTGAATGGACAGCCAATAAGCTACACTCATAGCTCAAGTCATTCTGGAACACACAGGTACACATCACCTGGGAAACTAGCTGATTCCACAGGCTGATAGGTTTCTGTACCCATCTGATTGATGGCACAGCAAAGATATTTGTTACTTATATGAACATCATCAAAACACCCATCTCCCATTACAGTTCTACATTATTTCCATTATGCAAAACTAGATTTTAAAATAGCACAATATTTCTCTGGATCAGAGACCAGCAGATTTAACCATTTAAATTATTTCTAGGGGAAGATGTTTTTGGTCCAATATACAGTACGTTCAAGGCAGCTTGAGTCTGAACAAGTTTTCAAAGGTGAATTAATGCAGTACACAATAAATACAGCACACATGCCTTCACTTCAGTGAATGGCTTAATTCTTTTAACTTCAGTCTGACTAGCTACATGTCAACAGGTAATGCTTTCCCTCTGGCTATAGCTCTTCATGATGGGTTAAAGCATGGGTAGGCAAACTAAGGCCTGGGGGCCGGATCCAGCCCAATCGCCTTCTAAATCCAGCCCGCGGACGGTCCGGGAATCAGCGTGTTTTTACCCGAGTAGAATGTGCCGAGTAGAATGTGCCTCTATCTGTTGATGGATGGCCATCCTGACTCGGCCCCAGACACACTGACCAGATGCCTGGAGGCTGTGGCTGGATGGTTACGTGGGAGCCGGTTGAAGTTAAATCCTTCGAAGACAGAGGTCCTCTGGCTGGGACGGGACGATATGGGATTGAGGGGGCAACTCCCATCTCTTGCGGGGGTGCAGTTAGTGCCAGCACCGTCCGTTAAGAGTTTGGGTGTAATCTTCGATACCTCCCTCTCTATGGAGGCGCAGATTACAGCTATAACAAAGGCGGCATTTTTTCATCTCCGCCAAGCTAAGCAGTTGGCCCCTTATCTCTCTCGCCCTGACCTAGCCACTGTGATCCATGCGACGGTCACCTCCAGACTGGATTATTGTAACTCGCTCTACGTGGGGCTGCCCTTGAGACTGACCCAGAAACTCCAGCGGGTGCAGAATGCCGCGGTGAGACTCCTTATGGGGTCTTCGCTGCGAGACCACATTCATCCGGTACTATATCAGCTGCACTGGCTCCCGGTGGAGTACAGGATCAGGTTTAAGGTGCTGGTTTTAACCTTTAAAGCCCTATACGGCCTAGGACCCTCGTACCTACGGGACCGCCTCTCCTGGTATGCCCCACAAAGAAACCTACGGTCTGCAAATAAAAACATCCTGAAGGTCCCAGGCCTCAGAGAGGTTAGGCTGGCCTCAACTAGAGCCAGGGCCTTCTCGGCTGCGGCTCCAATCTGGTGGAACGCTCTGTCACAAGAGACTAGGGCCCTGTGGGACCTGACATCTTTCCGCAGGGCCTGCAAGACAGAGTTGTTCCACCAGGCCTTTGGTCAGGGCGCAGCCTGACTCCCTCCTCTGGCAACCTGCACAGAGTTTTGCTTAATGGTTGCCATCAACTTGATTTTAATTAATTTTTATAATGAAATATTTTTAGAATGTTGGTTTATTTGATTGTTTGATTATTTGATTGTTGTTAGCCGCCCTGAGCCCGGCTTCGGCTGGGGAGGGCGGGATATTAAAAAAATTTATTATTATTATTATTATATTATTATTTTGTTTAAAATGCATCTCAGGGTTATTTGTGGGGCACGGAAATTAGTTCATTTTTTCTTTCTTTTCAAAATACAGTCCAGTCCCCCACAAGGTCTGAGGGACAGTGGACTCGCCCCCTGCTGAAAAAGTTTGTTGACCCCTGGGTTAAAGTGTGTTTTGCTTTGCTGCCTGTCATGCAGCTATTAAAACACATAGTGTCTTTGTTCACAAAAGAATGGTGCCACCTCTGCTCTGGTCCTTCTGCTATTCTGTAGTAGAAATTCTCCAGACTTTCCTAACAATCTCATGTTGAGAAAAGCTGTATGCCATCAAATTGTGCTTAAGTCTGTATGAAAACAGCAGGCTGGTAGAAACATATTGTTTCCTCTTGCAGTGTCCTTGATGGAGCATACCTGAAGGAGCACCTCGACCCCCATCGTTCAGCCCGGACACTGAAGTCTAGCTCCGAGGGCCTTCTGGCAGTTCCCTCACTGTGAGAAGTGAGGTTACAGGGAACAAGGCAGGGGGTCTTTTCGGTAGTGGCACCCACCCTGTGGAATGCCCTCCCATCAGATGTCAAGGAAAGAAAAAACTATCTGACTTTTAGAAGACACCTGAAGGCAACCCCGTATTGGGAAATTTTTAATATCTAATGTTTTCCCATTTTTTATGTGCTGTAAGCAGCCCAGAATCATCTGCTCTCCCTTCCTACCCACTGGAGCAAGCAGGACCCTCATGTTGCAGTACAGGAGTGGGGCAGGCGGGGAGAGGAGGCTGGGCAGTGGGAATAAGATGAGAGAAGTCATGGCTGCATCCTTTATCATTGCTGTGGGGTGATAGGCAGAAATGATGGTTCTCTAGGTTGAGACCTGACAATGCTATCACATAGTGTTGCCTTCCCCACTGGTAGCCTTCAGATGTTTTGGACTACAACTCCCATCAGCCCCAGCACTGGCTGGGGATAGAAGTTGTAGTAAAAAACATCTGGGGGCCAACAGAAAAAGGCTGGCATTGAAAAATCAGTACAATTAACTTTTGTCGGAAATGCATGCATCCTTGGTGGAATGGATTCAGTCTCATTTATAATATACTCTGGATGCATACAGCACCTAGTACAATGAATAAGCATTATTCAAGCTATTAAAAATGCTTTTCAGTTTAAGGATCCTTTGCTTTAATTACTACAGCGAAATAAATACTTGCTACTGGGTTATTTTACCTGAGTGGTTAAAATGGAGAAATCAATGAAGATGAATAGAGATTTTCCTGTTCTACTGGGAAACAGCACATGCCTAATCATGTTAGGGCAACATAAGACTTTCTGGGTGAGTCACAACCCAAAGCAGATGCTTGCATTAGTCATCAATCTGAACTAGTCACCAACTGCCTTCTATACCTGGCTCATGATGCTGTGAAGGAGGAGCCACTCGATTCTGGTTGTTCTTTGGTGAGCCTCTTGCTTCATACTGGAAAGGAATTGGAGCTGGCCCTTGAGGTGGTGGGAGGATGGATTGTCTCTGTTTAATCTTCTCTTGGTTTACCCTGCAAAGGAAGCAATGGATCACTCCTTTTACCAGGACACCCTGTCTATGACTACAGTTACAAGGTTTTGGGTAGTCATTTATGATATCCCTGCTGCCCAAACTGGTGTGGGCTAAACAGTTGGCAACAACCAATAATACTTTTATGCACTCCCTCCTAACCTGTGAAAAGTTGCAAGGGAGGAGCTACCAGGTTTAATTTCCTTAGGTAAATGTAACACAGGGTCTTTGCTTTATTTACAACTACACCAGCAGAGGATAAGTGGAAGCAACCCAACTAGGCAGATCCCTGAATATCAACTCTGGCTGCATCGAAGGGACAGGGGACCCTTCCTCAACAATGTGAGAGGGGGCAGAAAGGGATTCTGGGTGGAAGAGAGGATGGGGACATTTCCCTCTGTGAACTTCCTAACTTAAAATCCAAGGATGATTTTGGGTGACTCTCCCCTTCCTGCATAGGTTCCCCACTTCCCACATCGCTAACGAATCCCCCACCCATGATATTCAGTAAGGCTTTTCGGGCGAAGGGATGCAGACGGCTGAAGTGGGAAGGGTGGGTGGGGAACTTTCCTTCTGTCAACCTCCTTAAAGTAACATCTTAGGAACCAAACTGGGAGACTCCCAACTATCAAGAAATTGTTTCCTAATCCACCTTAAAAGGGAATGGCAGGCCAGCAGCCATGACAATATTGTACAGTACATGGTCTAGTTTTTATATTGGTTTAATGTTGTGGATTGCCACTTCTGTGGGGGTTGTATCCCACACTGCCTGGGTAATGTTTAAACAGGGAGACCACACAGAAGGGATGGGTACATTATGTACTTCCCTGGGCAACTGCCATTGGCTCACAGCAAGATGTAGTGCTGGCATGGGGATTAAGCATGATACCTGTGCTACCCACATCATCTCCCTGCTTAAACATGAGTAAAGCAGAGAGTGAACTTAACCATGCCAAGATGAGATTTATGCAATTCATTCATTCACTAAAGTCCCAACAATTCCCATTTCCATGTAGTAAAAGAAAGAGAGAAATAAACAATGAAGTCTAGTTCAAAGACAACAGGGGAATTGCTTCAGTATATGATAGGATTGAATGTGGGCACATCCTAGTATCGTCAGGATATTGTATCTGTAAATGGAACCCATCAAGATGACTCATGTTCCTTAGAAGTTAGGGTATCAAAAATAATCCCTTCGACAAACAAGAGTTTGTGCTGCCAGATGAAGTTTGCAGCGCACCAGACATATGCTGTAAGCCACCCAGAGTGGCTGGGGTATAAATAATAAATTATTATTATTATTATTATTATTATTATTATTATTACTACTACTACTACTACTACTACTTGTTTCTCTGCCCTTGTTGCTCAAAATTTCACAAGGCTGTGCCTAATTTTACTGTCCTTTAATCCTAATGTGTTCACCTCCAAGGGACACACCTAGTACTTCAATAACTTAAAAGGAGCAGGAAATTAAATTAAGGGGGGATCATGAGCTTTGTGACTTCTGCAGAGTAGGGCAAGCAAAGCTGCTTCCCAATTTACTTGCTGGAGCCTGCCTGTCCACAGCACCCACTTACTTGAGAGTTTGCGGCCGTATCTTCTTTCCAAACTTATGGTCAGCAAGTGCACTTTCTATGTCCTCATGTACCATCTCTGCCTAAAATACAAGATCAGGTTGGTCTCAAGAGAAGAAATGGCTCATGGCAGAAATTTAAGAATGCATGTAAGAATGCAAATGGAACAAGGTCTTATAAACAAATGCTGCATTAAAAAATGTTTCATTGTACTATGCTGTGTGTGTGTGTGTGTGTGTGTGTGTGTGTGTGTGTTAGCTTCGCAGCTACAAATACACTAGAAATCACAGTTCCATATGTGATTGCAAAGATTTTGTGAGATTCGCTCCCACGAAAGCTTTGCACGGCAGTCCTTGCCTGCCATCAAGAGTTTTCTGTATGCCATCAAGAGTTTTCTTAATGCCCTTGCACATTAAGCACTGTGGATAGAAGAAATGCTTTTCTCTGCTAATATTGACAACAGGAGGTCCTTGCTTGCATGTGGCTGCAGAGCTGGAACACGGTCACAGTGGAGTCATGCTTGCACACCAACATTTTCTCATCTAGCACCAAGCTGCTAAAATATACCATGTTGTTTTTTCCTCCCCTCCTCTCCCCACCCTTGTTTACCTCCACCTCATCGCAATTAAAGAAATGAATGTCAGGCTTGTGCTGCTCTGAGTCTTGACACACTAGCAGGAGAATGGATGAGTACCGCATCTGATTCAGCACAGTTTGGCAGAGCTGGACTGTTGGCAGAAGGAAGTCCTCTAGCTCTTCCTGAAAGGCAAATCAGAGAAAGAGACAGACAGACAGACAGACAGACAGACAGACAGACAGACAGACAGACAGACACATTTAGTTACAAGCTGCATTTATTTATTGTAATAACCATTCCTGGAAAAAAGGCAATGAAGACGATGGCATCTGATTCACTCAGTGTACTTTAAATCCATTAGTAGCTACAGCTGCATGAAGGCAGTTGGACAAAATTGTTGCTGGCACATGTGAAGTTTCTGGGCGTTTCTTAGCTGGTAGGAAAGAGAGGCAAAGTTTTTGTAAGGAGGCCAACAAAACTTCATTGTGTTGCCTCCTCCCTTTGCTATCAATCTTGAGCATCATGTCAAAATACAATGTCTTAAAGACTTGTCAATTCTATGTTTGCAAAGACAACTTGTGTGCATGAGTAACATACTCTACCAAATCCCAGCCAGAAATAGGATCTCGAACACTACAGAAGCTGTTCCCACAGGTGTAGCCATATTCATTTGTGGCAGCAAAATTAGCAGACAGTGTACATGCAATGCATTTAAAGTGCATGACTTTTTTGTGAAGGGTGCTGTGAATTGCAGCTATGTAAAGGGCAAACTACAGTTCCCTAGATTTTTTTTGGGGGGAGGGTGCTTTAAATGTACGGTGTGTATGCAGCCAGAGAGTCTTGTGGGAGATCCCCCAGTTTACATGCTTGGCAAAAGCCAAGCCATGGACCCCCTTCTTTTCAAAATTTTGATATCTCTATGGGAGCTTTTGTTATGTGAATGGTGAATTACTGCTTACCTGAGTTTCGCAGTCCAGCAGTCGGATGGATTTGTCATTCACTTGCAACAGCATCTCTTGGGCCCAGATCTTCTCTTTGGAAGCCAGCTGTTTGAGTTTCCTGATGGCATCGTCCACTGTTACAATGGCCTCACTCTTATCCATGATGAAGGTGGCTAAATGCTGTAAAGGGGAAAAACAATGGTGGGCGGGATGAAAGGAAAGTATCCCAATTAAGCAGGAGGTCACAAGCCATTTTAATCCATGTGAGCTGAAAATTCATGCAGTCGCTATGTTGGAGTCTCACCTGCTTGTATAACGAATGCAGCTAATAGCAACATGGATTTTTACTCTTTCCACATACAACTGAACAGTAGTGCCTGGTCAACCCCCGGTTCTGTAGTGTGGTTACGAACAGAAATGTTTCCTACAGGTCTACCTTCCTTTGATTGCTTTGATTGACAGCAGTGAACAAAACAATTTCTAATGATGATGATGATAATTCCAGTACATATATAAACATCACATTACAAGGCATCAAAACTGGACTTGCCACAAAGTACACTTGACTTGCAGACCAATGCTGGCTCCCTCCTCATGTACCTTCTTGTAAGCACATACTTGTAAACACGTGTTGATTGCATTGGCATGTCCCATTTTTAGGTGTACACTTAAAACAGCATTAGGCACACAGCTAAACAATGTAATGTTGTCCGTTGACCCATTCTTTGTTCCATCTCTCTACACTGCATATTTGTGTGTTTGTGCCAGTGCTAGGAATGTAGCTTTCTCCAGGCAGTAGAAAGCCAGCCAGGCATGATTGTACTTGCAGTCATTTCCAGCTCAGCTCTAAACCTGTTGTCCTGGTTAAGAAAGCATTCAGCTTTTATAGCATGACATGATCTCTAGACCTCAGGATCTGCATGCACAGGCTGCTCTTGTATGGTTTGTATTGATAACAATGCCATGAGCAAGCAACGCTGCAATGCCACTGGGCAGTGCAAGGATACACACATAAAAGACTGTGTTTTCCTAATCTCTCTTTGCTTGCCATTGTTGCCAGTTAGAACAGCTGTTCTTCCTGGTCTCAGTAAAAATCACATAATACTTCCCTCTGTGGTTTTATCAGCCAGCAGAGGGAAGCATGAAGCAAGTGCAAGAGAGCACATTCGCCTTTTTCACATTATACTTAATCCATGCCATCAGCATCCACCACAAAGGAAACAGCTTGCCAGATTAGCAGTGTTCAAATTTTGGCAAACTCTTCTCCAAGAACTCAGTTTCACATCTTCCTCCCCTCCACCCCATTCTGACAATGGAAGCTGACATCCTGAACTGCTTTCTTCCCTCAGTCCTGAAACACATGCCATTTTGAAAACCCAAAAGACTAGGTGCCCTTCCCAAGGAGGCATTGCAATAGAATAGGGCACATCAGGATGTCTTACTGCAGGTTGGTGCATTAAAACGATTTAACATATAGTTGACCTTTGAACTGTTAGAGTAAGACTGGCACTCTTAGGGCTGCTGCTGTTGATGGTGGTCTGTGCACAACTGCTATGCTCACATGGAGCTGTCATTTCCACCTACCAGCAGCTTCATGAGGGCCAATAGAGCAAGATAATGATCACTGTTATTTTAGAGTTGTATCCAACATGTGCAGAAAGCAAGCTTGCACAACAGATCTTTCCCCAAAGCCTCTCCAAAAGGTAAGAGGAATGTACTAAGCATTGTGGGCTGTGTCATCTAGGGTGGTGGTGGTATGGAATCATCCTGAACTGAGTGGAGAGATTTTGTGTTCCACTGCAACCAGATTCCTCCATCTAGTTTTTGGTGATGACACATAAGACACAGCCCACAATGTTTGGCATGTCCCCTGACTCCCTAGAGAGGTTTTCTGCAGGGTGCATAAGGCTACAGGGGGAGGAAAACATATGTTGTGCAGGCTTCCTCCTGGTCATGCAAGGATGTAACCCTTTATGCTTACTGACAAAGTCAAAAATCTAACAACAAACTTGCACAGAAAAGAAGATTAAAAAACATGCTGTTTGGTAAATATCTGTCTCTATAGATAGATACAGGTGCATATCTATGCGTGTGAACAAACTGCCAATTTGACAGCTATCACACTTGCTTTGACTAAAGTTCAAGGGGAAAGAACAGCTTACAGCTGAGCAACCATAATTAACAGAGATCAAAATGCATTCTAGTTGCAGGAGAGAGTAAAGTCTACTTTCCAGTGGAAGTGACTGCAATGATTTTATTGCTTATTTGCAAAAAATATGTCCAGTGTTTGATTTCTTTAAAAGGAAGGAAATACAGCTCCAGTCTTCCTAGGTGCTACACCATCTGCTCCCTTTTCCTTAAATGTCTGGGAACAGATTATTATTTGCCGGTTTTGGACAGAGTAATATTTAAACATGCAATCTAAACAAGTTGAGCGTTTGTGCTTTCATCCATGTAGAATGAATGTGTAAAGAGGAAAGGGACAGCAGCTGGCAGTCCCATCACCTCTCATTCGCATGTTCACACAAACCTGTGAACACAGTCTACACATGCCTTCCCCAACCTGGTGCCCTGATGGTGGTCAGGACTGATGGGGCTTGTAGTGTAGTCCAAAACATATGGAGGGAATATGGTTGGGGAAGGCTAGTCTATGCCATATTTGTTAAATTAATCCACAGCATTTTCAGTTACAAGGGTCTCAGGGTCAAACTAGTGATGTTAAATGCATCTTTAAAATAGCATCAACTGGCTGCCTGGGACTAATTGTTATCCACCAATGGCTCCAGTGAGGAATTTCCTGCAAAGCAAATAGGAGCGTCAGTAGAGGAATTTTATTTAGAATCGCAGTAGAAGAGGAAAGGATAGAAAACTTGTTGAGTTTTTTTGGGAAAACTTGTTGAACTTTGTTGTTGTTGAGTTTTTGAGCTATTTAAAGGAAAATCACCAAAAATGACACTGCCGACATGGGTTGCCATACATCCAGATTTTCCTGGACATTCTAGCAATTTCCGCCCAGATGCTGCTTCTGACTGCAGTATTCCGGATATGTCCAGGAAGTTCTGGATGTATGGCAACCCTAGTTTTGATCCATAAATACATACAACTAATGCAATTTGCCTTTTAAAACACCTGCAAATTACACGTAAAGATGCACATAAGGGCATATCTAGATTGGCCCTCAAAGGGCAGCCCTGGAAAGGATCTTTGGGGGAGCTACTGCTGCCAGTCAGAGCCGCTAAAACTGGCTTTGATAAAGCAATTATTTTATTCAATACAGCTCAGCTTCTTACATTCACAGGATATTTTACAGAGCTTTCCCAAGTCCTGCTTAAATTCTAATCCAGACAAATACAGCAGCATAACTATTACCACTAGCATTACTACCACAGTGTCTTGGCTCCAGAAGGTTTGTGGCAGTGTATATACATGTGTAGCAATATTATTTGAAAACACTGCTTAAACATCATTTCACTCATTTTGAAAAAGACCGTCTTTTATCAGTTTTCTTTCCAATTCCCTTCCTCCAAGAGAATTTCAAGTTTTTGCATGTCAGGCCTTGATTGGAGGGGGGAGAGAAACCTGTTTTCCCTCTGCCTCCCCAAAGGCAACACACCCCAGATATTCACATCTCCAGGGACTAAATGACCTACATTGAGACTAAGCCACATGTGGAAGAAAATTACATATATAAGAACTCATTGTCATGCAGCACTCCTTGCCTTTGACACTGATGATGATTTGTCAATATAGGTCATAACAGAGTCAGTGGGGTGGGGTGGAACTGGCCTGGGGAGACCGCAGTGGCTCAATTAAATTCACCCATTAAGTTTGCTCAGTGACTTGGGTCAGTCACCCTTTCTCAGCCTAACCTGCCCCAGACTGTTATGAGGATAACATGTCATGAGATGAACCCTTGGTAAAGTTGCCCTGAGAGAAGCTGGATACAAATGAGATAAATATCCTTGTCCAAGGTGTTAGCTTTCTGGAGGGTGCAGTATCCTTTGCTAAAAAAGTGTTCTGGAGGAAAGAGAAATGAATCCTTAAATCAAAAGGGAACAGTTGCATTATGCATTGCACTAAAATCAATAATCAGGAAAGATCCTAAGCTGAAGAGGCCTTTGCACCTTTCCTTAGCCACATGGAAGCCATTTTCTCAGGATTTGTGCAGCTTGGGCTGAAGCGGATGTAGCAGCAAAGACTGGTAAAGCACATGCCCATGCACATAGGAGCCATCTTCTAGGGGCCCAGGTCCCTTCGCCCCCCAATAAAATATTTGAGGGGGTAGGGTCCCCCCAAGTTGATGGTCATTGCCATTCAAATGATGTGCCCCATCATGTGATCAATTACTTCCCCCCCCAATAGTTTATTCAAGTTGGCACCTCTGCCCATGTATATGTTGTTTGTGTGGCCCCCATCACATTTTGTAAGTGACGTCATGCACATCACCATTTAAAGAAGGGCCTTCCTGTAAGGCTATTAAGTACAGAGCCTAAAATTACCCAAGTGCATGAGAAACACTGATCTGATCTAGGTAATCTCTGCAAGGCCACTGGGAACAGGAAACCAGTGAACATTTCCCCCAGCACCTGAGCGAAGGGAAAGCAGGGCAAAGATCAAGAGTCATTACCAACTTCCAGTAACTCCAGCACATGATGTGTTGGGCTTCTACTAATTGTTTGTAATAAACCTTCTAGCATATCACCCAGGAAGCATGATTATAAAAATGTAACTAGAAGGATCAATGTCCTCCTATAAATGGTGCGATATCAGTATCATTTCTAATTGTATGCAATTTATTGCTCATTCATATGAGTTTCCCTGACTCACCTGTACATGGTACTGTGACGTCTCATGCATAATGACGTTAGAATTGGAATACTTCTTCCTCTGCTCTGCAGAAAGGAAAGGAAAGGAAAAGAGGCTTAGTTTTTACGGCAATTGATTGGCAGAGTAAGGGCCAAGCTAGACATCATCTTGGGATATGTGTGGTCCCAATCCTACAAAGAGAGGGGCATCGTTGCTCACTTGTAAGGCATCCCTTTCACTACAGGCATTTTTCATGTCAAAGGATCTGAGGCAATAGGGCTGTGAAAGATACGTGCATAAGGCCTTAGAGACTCACTGCTTGTCAGAGCTTCAACCCAGGCTAAGAGGACCAGTGACTGTACAAAGCAGGCTGCTGAGATTATAGAGACTGTGGACAGGAGAGCTCTAACAGAGGAGGTACGGTGGGCAGGAATTTGGGACATTTAAGGCAAACACCACCTCTAACACTGGGCTCACTTCTGGTTTCAAGGTATAAACTGCCTCTTCAAGGCCCTGTTACTACAGAAAGTGTGATAACCATATAAATAGGTGAAAGTGGCTTTTATTATGTCAGTCCATCTACCTGAGTATTATCTCAAGCTTGCTGTTTTCTCACTCTGTAATCCTCCCCCCACTTAAACACATTGTTCTCACAATAATGTTATAAGGGATAAACAAAGTTAGGAACCCCACGTTTCCCCCCATTTTAATGTTTGCTTGATCCTTAAGTCTAGTTATAACTTATACGGATAGGCTCTTTGGTTTCTTCCCTTCCCCTTTACATTTATTGCATTAATAAAACACTGCTAGCAATACGTTCTTAACAGCATTCTCATTTTTATTGCACAGGCAGTCAAGCACGTTGCCATGATTTCAAAGGCCACCAGTAAAATGATTTCTACTGGTTCCTTGACTATAAGCAGCCTAAAGAATAGGAAAGTGAGAAAAATATAAATAATATAATGGGAAAGAAAAAATAGTATGTGTACAGTGGGAAATAAATAACTTTTAGCATGTCACTTGCACTTCTCAGAAAAACTGTAGTCCATGTAGAACCTTAGATACACACAGTGCCAGTCACATTGCCCCGAACAAAAGCCATGAAACAGTTGATGCTTAAGATTGAGGGGAGGGGAGGTCTGCATGGTGGGGCCCTCACCCTGGAATGATCTCCCCCAGAGGCATGTCTGTAACCCTCATCGTTGGTCTTCAGCCATCAATTAAAAGCATTTTTATTTATCTATTATTTTGTAGGCTGATAATGGGATGCTTAACCATCAACAGAAATATTTGAGTAAGTGCTTTACTGAGTTGTTAATATTTATTTTTTGTGTTATATTTGTACTGTTGTTTGTGTTATGTTTTTTGTACATAGCTCTGTGCTGCACATAACCATAAAAATAAATTATAAACCCCCCAATGCTCAGTACCAATATAAGTAGGAGAGGTATTTGAATCATAACTTGACAGCAGGAGGGTTGAGGGAGGGAAAGAGTAGGACATTAGGACAACAGAACTGGAGAAGGAACACACAAGAATGTTTTTGCTCAGCAATTCCTACTGGGAGGAATTGATGTTACAGGAATGGTTTGCTAAGCAAAACAGTTAAGCAAGAGTGGCTGGATTCAACCAGTTAAATCCTGATCAACCTGGTTAAATTCAAGTACTTAGATCAAGATCCAAAGAACTGCACAAGTACACACACACACACACACACACACACACACACCCCATTTGCCAAGGGGACTTTGGGCTTGCTTTTCTTGAACAGCTCTCCCTGTGGCATGACAAATCTTTTTTACACAACAATGCAGGTTGGCTAGAGTGGAAATCTCACAAGACCCCTCTGATGAAGATTGGGTTCTTCTGTTTATCTGGGTTGTACTATAAAGCTAAAAATAACCACATGCAAAGTAGGGGAGGGATATATGCGCTCTAATGCAGAATACCACAGAATGTAGGGCTGCAGCATTTAAAAAAGAAAAACCTGAGAAACACTGCTTGCACTCTAAAATATCCCATTTCTGGCTCACAAGGGGCTCCTCCAGATGACTTGTTTATTGAGCATTTGTCCTGATTTGCTTACACAAAGCTTATGTGGAGGTTAGACAATGCCTGGTCTTTATTCAGCATTTGTTTTGATTTGTTTGTGGGGACAATGAACATTCATCCTAATTTGCTTGCACAATAGTTATATATCTTCCTGTTATTCATTTGTTTATTCCACACGATGGAGTGCATTTTCCCATCACTTTTGTAACTGCAAAAAGGCTATTTAAAAACCCCTACTTTAACTGCACACATCAAAATTTCTGTATGTGTATGAATCTTTCCTGGACAATACTGACAGTATGAAGGTGACTGAGGCTGCAGGAGACTCTCCTAGCAGTGCAACCTTATACATATTTACTCAGAAGTAAACCCCATCATGTTCAGTAGGACTCACTACCAAGCAAGAAAAGAACTGTTGAATATGGTTCTAGAGTTCCACCCTCCAAAACAATTTTTGGCTAGGCATTCCATTAATCAGGGAATGAGACTTGATCAGTCAGTCCCCCATGACAACTGTCCATAGTTTTCTGCTCTTGTGGAGTTTTTTATTTTCCTATCTTCTTTATTTCATTCATGCACAACTTTTACAGAGTAAAAGCTAGTGAAGATTACCTGGCTTTAGAGTCAGTGCCTGTCACTAAGAGGCTGGTAGACGATTCACCATGCCTAGTTTCTCAAAATTTGTATCACAATTATAGGAAGACCTGCTAATAGTAACACGCCCACTTTGAATGCAAGACACTTAATGGTTAAGGCTGCTCTCCCTCTCACTCCAGCTTGGAAAGCAGATCCTCATCCATGTGGCCATGAAGGTAAGAACTCCCAAGAGCTGGGCTTGAAAAGCATGTTGCAAGTCTGCTAAGCTCCTATGTGAGCTAAGTGAACCCCAAGCTGCTAGGTAGCTCAGATCTTTTAAGAACAGTTGCCGAAGCTTACAGTGTAATCTTGTACATTGTCCAGTGAATTCAAGGGGGCTTACTGTCAGACAAGTTAGTATAGGATTGCAGCTTTAGTTACTATGGGTGGGATTCCACTTTGGGCTTTTACAAATGTTCTATCTATGCAAGCTTTCCAGATGGAATGATCCCCCTTGTCCTCCTCCAGGGAGATGTTCTAAAGGTTCTCTGGACCCCACTAGAGCCAATTTCAGGGGTGTGAGGAAAGGAGAGGAGAGGAGAGGAGAGGAGAGGAGAGGAGAGGAGGAAAGCCCTGTTGTGCAAGTGAAAGCTCTTATGTACAGCTTCAGCTAATGGGGCTCCTTAGTGAATCCTGCCCTTTATTGTTATTTTTTTTATTAAAATATTTCTACGGGGCTTTTTCATCAGTTCAAATCAGTTTGCATCATATTAAAAAAAATTAACACAAAAACAAAACCACACCAACACATTACTGCAGATTTAAGAGTCACAGAAAACCAATTTCTATATTGCCAGCAGCCCAAGCAAGGGATTAGAATAATAAAGGATTTAGACTGCAGTATGGTAAACATGTATCTTAGCTTACATTCAGGGGGTATAATTTGAACGAGGGCAAATACGTACCCCAGGTTTCTTGTTGTTGTTGTTTAGTCGTTTAGTCGTGTCCGACTCTTCGTGACCCCTTGGACCAGAGCACGCCAGGCACTTCTGTCTACCACTGCCTCCCGCAGTTTGGTCAGACTCATGTTTGTAGCTTCGAAGACACTATCCAACCATCTCGTCCTCTGTCGTCCCCTTCTTCTTGTGCCCTCCATCTTTCCCAACATCAGAGTCTTTTCCAGGGAGTCTTCTCTTCTCATGAGGTGGCCAAAGTATTGGAGCCTCAGCTTCACGATCTGTTCTTCCAGTGAGCACTCAGGGCTGATTTCCTTAAGAATGGATAGGTTTGATCTTCTTGCAGTCCATGGGAAGATCAAACCTATCCATTCTTAAGGAAATCAGCCCTGAGTGCTCACTGGAAGGACAGATCGTGAAGCTGAGGCTCCAATACTTTGGCCACCTCATGAGAAGAGAAGACTCCCTGGAAAAGACCCTGATGTTGGGAAAGATGGAGGGCACAAGAAGAAGGGGACGACAGAGGACGAGATGGTTGGATAGTGTCTTCGAAGCTACAAACATGAGTCTGACCAAACTGCGGGAGGCAGTGGTAGACAGAAGTGCCTGGCGTGCTCTGGTCCAAGGGGTCACGAAGAGTCGGACACGACTAAACGACTAAACAACAACAACAAGAAACCTGGGGTACGTATTTGCCCTCGTTCAAATTATACCCCCTGAATGTAAGCTAAGATACATGTTTACCATACTGCAGTCTTCTTCCAGGTTTCTTAGCTTTACTTTAATTATAGACTAGTGAAAATGATGGAATTAGGTGAGGAGAAAGATTAAATTTTAATAATAAAATAATCTCATAAATAGGCAGTCATTTATTTAATTGGCAAAAGGGACTGGAACCTGGTGAGATACACAAGGAAATGTCTTTGCCTATCACAGGGAGTACAAGTTTAGAATATGTTCATGCTTTGCTCTTGATGCTGGAACACCGTGAACACAGGAAGAGGATAGGAGGCCACCAAAATAGAATAAGATGAAAGATTCTGCCCACAGGCTTTGAAGTGAACTGATGAAGACTGATTTTAATTCTAAATGAACAGCTCAGTCCTATGCAGTATCATACTCTTCAGATACAAGTCCCATTGAAATAAGTTGGAGTTACTCCCAAGTAAGCGTGCATGGAATACTACCATTCATAATTTATACCTGTATTCCCAGATTTCACATCACCATCAGGAAGCACACCTGTGAAGACTGGCACATTTGCTATCAATTGAGAAGGAGTAGGGATAACATAATGCACATATTAAGAATGCATATACTAAAGTATGCATA
The DNA here is from genome assembly GCF_964270895.1 of Podarcis filfolensis. NCBI lineage: Eukaryota > Metazoa > Chordata > Lepidosauria > Squamata > Lacertidae > Podarcis > Podarcis filfolensis. The sequence continues at coordinate 60,148,185 of NC_139604.1, read as the reverse complement.
AGAATAACATATAAAAATACATTATATTAGGGGAAATTGCTTCCTGGGAGACAAAAGAGGAGGGGAGCTTGTTGCAGCAAGAGGGGGAGATACCAGTGACTCTTCAACAGTCTGGTTCATATCTGCCTCTTGGCCTTCATCTGCCCACTCTCCTGCTTCAGCTTCTGCCTCTGATTTTTGACTGCTCTCTGCCACAGACTCTCCCAGCTCACTAAGCCCTGTTACCTCTTCAGCTTCTGCCACCTCCACCTTCCTCTTCTCCTTATTTCCTCCTTCTTTTCCCTCTGACCACTCCCTGAGCTCCAAGCCTTCTTCTCTTGGTGGTTCCCCAGTTGGTTCCTCCCACCATTCCTCTGCATCCAACTAGTAAATGTGGATTTATTTTAAAAAGAAAAGGGGGTAGGGGGAATGTGGAAATAGCTCCAAAGCAGTAGGTTTTCTGCCTGCATTTCATCATGCAACTGAAAGAGCCTTTGAGATTTGGAATGAAATAACTCAAACAAATAACAATGGAGAAGAACAACTATCACCTGTGAATGAACATTACACCCATGAGAATATAAACATTCCCTCTCTGACCCCTTGGTCCTTGTCCTAGATTAGCCATCAAAAATATGTACAAGTTATGCCTGTGAATTAGATTTCATAACCTTATAGTCAATAAAGGTTATCTTGAAGACCAGAGCCTGTTGGTTCCTAGGTCACTGCAATACCCTAACTTCATGCTATGCTCTATTTACATGCTATGTTCTGTTTACATTGTTAAAAGTTCCTGAAAGTCTAGTTCCCAGGACCTCTCAGAGGTCAAGAGAGACCTACGCCACTTTCATCTTTTGAGGCCCTCAGCCATAACAATTAAAATTAAAAATTAAAGCATGCCAAAATAAAAGAAGGGACCCCGCCCCCAAGAGTGAGTGGTTTGTTCATATAATCAGCTAATCTGAGATGGCATGATCACTATAATTTTGTGCTATCAAAACTGACATTTTAAAATCTTTAATATGGCTAAATCCATATCAGTTAATAACAACAAAAATATATTTCATAAAATCACATCTCTTATTAGCTTAAAATTGCTGTTCTGAAAATGCGTGTCACATTTTGGTCTAATGTGCATGAAAACAAGTTGTGAAACTTATCAAATATGGGGGAAATCAACAAATTTAGTAAGCTGAGGCCCCCCTTTGAGTTTGAGGCGCTGGGTCAAATGGCCCTCTTTCCCCGCTCCCCGACTAGCCCTGCTAGTCACACAACCTTTTTTAATGTATCAATCAATTGAGTGTCGGGGGGGGGGGGGGCTTTCTGCACTTTTAGTTTACTGCCTATTAAAAAGTGCTTTCCCATTTGTACAGTGCTCATTACCTTTCTTCCAAATAGCATTTTGGTACAGGGATATTGCATGTCCCAAGCAATAAACTGTGCTATCTCTCATACCTAGGAAAAGGTGATGTTACTTCCCTGTAGGCAGACTATTCATTGCTATTCTAACTGTTGCATTTGGGATGTGCTTGCACAAAATCTGGAAGGTGTCTGTTGGAAATGGCTTCTGATATTATAGATAAAAGACCATTTTTTAATTGTGATAAGTAACAAGATTTCTTCCCCCTCCCCAATGAAACGTAACATATTGCCTGATACTCAGATGTATCAGGAGGGTTTGATAAATGTATGAGCTGGGCTATTACTGGTACATTTTCGTTGTTTCTTGCAACCTTTATACAGTATTCATAACCAACACTGTTGTCCATATGCGCATGTATAAAGTGGAGCAGCTTGCCCAGTGAGATGGAGATGTAGTAATAGCTTCCTGGCGCTAGAGCTGCTGATGTTTGCTGTTTGCCAATCAGGACTTTTCACGTGGTTTGTTTCAGTGGATCATGGCACTAGTACAACTGGCATTAGTTGAATATGAAATGTCCATAATGAACTATGCTTGACCCTGGCACTAGTTCTTACCTTAAACGTAATCTGGAAGGTATGAGTAAGAATCCTGACCTAATACTTAATGTAAAGATCAGCACACTAATCCCGGGTTACCAGCAAAGTTTAATGATCCCCTCCTGCAAGAAAAGAACTGGGTTCCGCATTGACAACAGAAGCTTCCTCCAAAGGTAAAGCATTAATTCAGGAAACGTACAAATAACAAGTTAGTCATCTCTCACTAAGGTTATGTCCTTTCAACTTCAAATGCAGAGAAGTAAACAGACTAATAAACAGACAGGAATGTGTAGAAAATAAGCAATGCTACAAAGGAGCTTAGGTGTTACTGCACTCAATCACTGAAGAAGCGCATCCCCTTTCCATAGGGAATTGCTGGCCCCAAATAGTACTTAAACCCCAGATTTTCATTAGTCAGGTAGCTCACATGCTCTAATGAGGCACCCTCTTTGCTCCTCAACGATCTCAAGGATCCACAATATGAATGAGAGATTTCTGTTATCTGTCTGGCACAGGATGGGAATAGTTTAACTCTTCCAGAAGGCACAGATCCCTGAGACTTTGAGTTCCATTAGGCTTCAAGATGACATATATCCACCTTCCTGTTCTCCCCCCGCCCCCTTAGTGTGGGTCTGTGGTACATTGTTGCATATACCTCCTGGCTTTTGAGTAGATAGGGACTCCTTAGATCAAGTGTGTTTGTGCTGTATGATTTGTTGCCCACCTATCTTTAACCTGGGTGTCTGAAACATACACTGTCTCTTTCATTTCATGTAATAAACCAAGCTTTCTCTACTTCTTGGCGTGTACAACTTCTTTATGGGGCATAAAGTTAAGGGTTTACATGCATTCGTAATGGACACATGTACTCCAGAGAAAGATCCCAATCCTCTCAGCGTAGTGCGCTGAAAACATGTGAGTGCTGGACATGCATGTGGGTGCAGCCACACACACCACAAAAGAGCTGTGCAGATGCATCAGCAGAACAAATTCAGAACCCCTACTTCTGAGTCTTTTGCATTGCTTCTGTGCCAAAGAGGAGCAGGGAAGCTGATAGATCTGGTTCACCTCTTAGGGATTTTCTCCAGTATTATTATGCTTATATTCATGTGATATTAGTTGCCTCAATGTTATTCAGGTTGGAAGAAACTCTCTAAGGCTCTAAGCTGTGGTTAATAAGTATCATATATCCAAAGAACACAGTTGTAAGATGGACAAGGCAAGAGGAAAATAAAACGTTTCCATTTTCCTTTGTGGGGAGCCATTGACTTCTGTTTAAATACAACAGAACTAGAACAATGTTACTTTGTTGCTGTGAGATGCTATCTTCAGATGATAATCAGGCTCTTCTAAAAATACACCTGGCAAGCATCTTACTCTCCCTCTCTCATATTCTTTGGTTTGTTGGTTTATTATCTAATCTGTGTTTTTTTCCTGCCCTATTTCCATTATGCTACAAGCTTCACCCAACAGGAACACAATGAGTGCGCCCTTTTGTTTCATCATCAAATTTATTTATGCTGTTTACTAATCCAGCCAGGCAATTCAAACTGTGTCCCTACTACATTGTACCCTTTGTGGGACAAATCCTGCAGCTCCTGATTCAAAGACAATAGTGTGATATCCAGTTAGAGCTGCTAAATTTTCACTTAGGTTCTGCCTTAGCCTCTGAATGCTCCATGAGATTAAGCAAAGATGTTGCATTTGCACCTCTCATTCTTCCTCATCCTCTTTACCCACCTGCTGTAGCAAGTGGGACTCTAGTTTTACATCCATAGTAGGTGATGATTAGTGACTGGCTTGCTTCTGTGCTTTAACAGCAACTTAATATGCAAAAATCAACAAGTGACACTTATCAAATCATACAGGTTAAGTATGAGCTGAGCTGAATTGTGGAAGATTCAAGACAGATTAAAAAAAAGTGATTCTTCACATAGCACATAGTTAAACAAGGGAATTTGCTTCCACAAAATGTAGTGATAGACAACTTTAAAAGGGGATTATACAGGTCCGTGGAGAATAAGACTACTACATAACAGAAGGCAACTCTAGTTATAAACTAGATCTGTCCCCCCCCCCCAAAAAAAAACACAACCTAGAAAAATAAAAAGGCTGTTGCATATCAGCCCAGTTTATAACAGCCATATACAATCCAGGTTCTAGGAGATCTCTTTCTGCTTATTTTGGCTTTATTTTTTTTCACCTGGCAGCAAAGCAGAAATAAATACAAACCCACCAAATGTGAGAAACAAATATTGACTAAGGGGAAGAAACACCACCTTTTGCCAATGCTTTCTATTCATTCCGCAGCATCGTTTCTCTATCTTCCAGGACACACCCAAAGAACAGGAAGAAATGCAGATTATATTTGAAATACTGGGGTGTGTGTCTCTCTCTTTCACCATTACTGATACTGGGAGCAAAACAAGACTTTGAAAGAAAACACACATACACCACTAAACGCTTAATAATAGAATAAAGAGAGATCTCTTATGTGTTGGCTCAGGTGTTTTTAAATCATAATTGTGTGTGTGTGAACATAACCAGCATCCCATTTAAAGGGCTGGTATTAACCCTTAAACAGCTGGAGACCAAGTTACTTGAAGGATTAATTTGGCCCATATTAGCCTGCCTGCACTGAGATCATTAATCTGAAGCTCTACTCACAAGCCTGCCTGTAGGAACAACTCGGATGGTGGGCACAAAGAAGAGGGTTTTTGGCAATGGGTCCATGCTTGTGGATTGCCTTGCCAGTAAGGCTTCATCAAGCCTCATAACTTGCAGGCCTGCTGCCTGTCCCTAAAGCAAGGCTAGGGAACCTGCTGGACTACAGTTTCCATAGTCTCTGCTGGCTGGAACGGATGGGAATCAGAGTCCAATGGCACCTGAAGGGCCACAGATTCATGCCAGCTGCCCTAAAGACTTGTTTCTGTTCTGTTGTATTAAACAGGATTTTATTGGGTTGTTGCATTTAGAAAATGATCCTGGTGAAAAATGTATGGAACTTAAGTGTTTTTGCTAGGCTGGGTGTGCTTTTAGAATTATTTCTAGTTCTTACCTGTTCTTTCTCACCTGGCATACCAGGTTTTACACACAGGTGTGAAAAAATAAACGATAACATGAAATGTTGTCATTTTATTGTATTTGAAGCTAAATATTTATATTGTGTATTGATTGTGGGAAGGGGTTTATTTTTAACCATAGAAGTGCCACACACACAAATAATAATAATAATAATAATAATAATAATAATAATAATAATAATAGTTTTATTGCAGAGAGGACCAACTACATTTGTTAGCTCTTAGAATCCAAGATACACAATTTAATGTATCTATCACAAAGCTCTTAAAATGCCACCTGCATATATGCAATGACACTTCAATGTAACAAGAGTGAGCAGATCCACATTGTTAAGTATGTTTCAGAGATGGAAAATATTGCGTAAGAGTTCATTTATTATCATAGTCATTATTGCACTATACGCCAAAGCCTGGAGCACTCTCAGTTTCAGAGCAGGATTGTTTCCAACCGAGCACATGCCCCATGAAACTGCCAAGCTCCACCCATGGGTTACACTAAAAGGTAGCTATTTAGGAAGGTAGCAGCCAGCAGTATTGAATTATACATTGCAGTAATGAGCACAAGTGATGGGTTGCTGCATTTCTTTTTTTGGCAGCACAAACAGAAATGGAATAGGTGAAGTTTTGCCATCAAAACTGCAGACTTTATACCAGAAAAAAAATAGCAGCTTGATTTAAATACCGTATTTTTCGCTCTATAAGACACACCAGACCATAAGACGCACCTAGTTTTTGGAGGAGGAAAACAAGAAAAAAAATATTCTGAATCCCAGAAGCCAGAACAGCAAGAGGGATCACTGCGCAGCAATCCCTCTTGCTGTTCTGGCTTCAGCGATAGCTGCGCAGCCTGCATTCGCTCCACAAGACGCACACACATTTCCCCTTACTTTTTAGGAGGGAAAAAGTGCGTCTAACAGAGCGAAAAATACGGTAAATATTTTAAATCTGGCAACATTTTACTCAATTTTTATCTTGAAATTTGAATGCATTATTGGTTTGTTTAAATTGTTTTTTTCATTTTGGCAGGATTAAATATGATATTGCATAAGGTGTCTCAAATATCATTGCATACCAAGTACCAAATACCATCAGCAGCCAGATACCAAAGGCTGGACTCCAATATAATCTAATGCCAATTATAGATACTAGATTCCGAGAATATCCAATGAATATTCCATGTTGAAAGTTTACAATGAATAATTCAAAGACGATTTTTGAGGAGCAAATTCATTTCTGCTTTAGTGGCAACTCTTTGGTTGTTCATGGTGGTTGACAAACCCCTGAAAGATCAAAACAGTTTAGATGTCCAGGATGTCCAGCCCAGGAGTCTAGGCTGCGGACACCTACTGAATTAGCAAATAAAGAATACATGCATTGTTTGTGTTTCCCATCTATGCCAAACTGGAGCAGCCCCTCTTGTGAATGTCAGGTGCTGCTGTGCATGTTAGCTGCCACATTCATGTACTTGTGACTGTAAAAAAGCACGTTGTGCTGTACATGACAATGTACCTACTTTTTTCTACATAAGAATTATCTCCAGGTAGGAAAAAATGTACTATATTAAATTACCCTTAGGAAATATAAGCTTCTTACACACTTTCAGCTGTCCCAGAGGCTTCTGCATAGCCTGCTGCTGTTAGGAAGAAGGACATGGCAATACCATCACAGTGGGCTCCTGATTAAAAGGTCAGTCTCTCAATTGACATTGATGGAATACATGCTGTGATTTTCAGTGAGGTTTGGCTCAGGCTTGTTTTAAGTCTGTTCCGATAGCAATGCACTGCTTTATTGACAGTATGCTGGCAGGCTTTAGGAGGAGTTGCACTGCTAAATTCCTTTCCACCATGCTTAATATTTACCCCAGCATCAGTGAGGAGTGCTTGCATTCCTTTGTTTATTAGATAAATATATAAAGCAAGCAAGGAGAGCAAACACAAATACAGCCAACATTTCCTTCTTGTGCAAAGTACCCATGCGGTGAAAAGCTCTGAGCAATTCTAACACGCCAAGGCATGCAATAATATCCCTTTACATTTTCATTGCATTCAAGTTGCTTCATGTGCATTATCAAGTTGTAACCATTACAACAACTTGTAGTACACACACACACACACACACACACACACACACACACTGTGCATGGGGAAATTAAGGCAGAGAGAGAGACTTACTTGCCAGCTAGCTAAAACAGGGACTTCCTGATTCACAGCGCAGTTTCAGCCTTTTTCACATGTCCTCTAGATTAAATGCCAAGTGTTGCAAATTTGGTTGACACCAAAAGCATGTTTTGCTTTTCTATCATACATAATGCAAATATAAAGCTACTGCAGAGTCACAACCTACATTCAGGTGGAGTGCACTGGTAGTACACAAAGTAGAGCAGAGTAGTATTGCTCAAAGTTGCTATCTAGCCCAGAATTTGTGACTTGGCAGAGTTTGGTGTGGACATGTCTTTGAACAACCCTATCCTGAAGGCATTTCAGCTTCATCAGAGACAGCTACATTGGTGGCAATTTTAAGGGTTGCAACTGGCAGGTAGCAGAGTAACCTTGCCAAGAACAGGATGCTGTTGGAAGTTATGTTGGTGCATTATGTGCTCTTATAGCTACAGTCTTTAGCACCAAGGTGCTTATCATCCTGGGTTGCAGTTTCTCATTCGTGAATGATTTACAACTTCCACAGAAAAATCACTAAATATGCTAACAGCATAGTGTTCATACCACAGATACTATAAAATGGGGAAACAGGGTTTTGAAGAGGGGGAAATGTGTTGGTGATATCCACCAATTTGCAACAGTGGAAGTCAGTGGTAGAGAGAGTATAAAAGCAAGAATGCGAATGATCTGGAAGAAGCCTTTTCTTTCTAAAATTGTCCTACCTGTGGTCTGTCACAGTGGAGTTGTGGTCCTTCACCTAAGACCACTGGTCTATTAGCTCAGTACCGTGTACAGCGACAGGTAGCAGCTCACCAGGGTTTCAGATAGTGGTCACCACTTCACAGCTAAGTGGCACACCAAGCATCATAACAAAGCAACAAAGTGATCTCTATTGATTTTTATGTGTTTAGATCAACACTGTGCCTCCTTGTATTTATTTTCAATCATATTTTCAACCACTGCATGTAAGGGACGGATGGACGGTTTCTGCTTCTTTTCTCAAAGGAGATAGTAGGAATGGAAACATTAAGAAATGTTGCTAGTTAATGGAGAACTGTACCAGAGAATAATCTGAAACTGTGATCAATGGCGGAGCGGGGGGAAGGGTTTGAAAGGAGAAACTGAAGTGGTAGCGGCTGAGATGTTGAGACAAACAAAGGAGTTATTCAAGGCAGGGGAGTGGGGGGATCTGGAATTAATGTCCCTAGGCATTCCAATGGCACCAATCCATTAACCTAGATCTACTCTGCTAATAGCGTTCTCAGGGAGATTGTAGGAATAAGCACGTGCGTGCACACACACACACACACACACACACACACACGGAGTTGTGTAGCATCTCAAAGACAAACAAATTAATTATGGCATTAGCTTCAGATGACTTGAGTTCACATTGTGAGAAAGGAGGAACACTCGAGAGAAGCCCCTTGCACCTGCTTCACTGTCCAACTGTAAAACAACAGCCCTGCAGTGCTGCCGCAGTGGGTCTTACTCTCTGGTAGTTTCTGCCACCACCCTCTCACTTTCTTCCTGCAGCCCAGATGGGAGGGAACCTGGATGCATCAAAGTGATGACTTTTTTTTAAAAAAATAAAAAATTCTCAGTCCGTGCACCCAGCACTCCTCTATACAACCCACACAAATTGCTGGGGAAATCAGGGCTAGCTTCCAGCTGACTTATCTTAGTCCAAGATCAAAGCAGTTTGCTCGTTTTTCCCTGCAGACCCCTCACTAGGCTTCTTAAAACTCAGGAAATGCACCCTGCATTTCTCAGACACTTCCCTTGTTGGTTACTCAAGAGTTGTAAAGGCAGGCCCCACTCCCTGAGTCCCTCCCAGATCTCAGAAGAGACTGCTAGTGTCTTACAATTCTGATCCTAAACTTTTAGTGGTAGCATGAATTCCAAGCATCTAGGCGCATGGGGAGTCTAAAACCCTGAGGTTGGCAGTGACACACACTTCAGACAGAAGGTCAAAACAGAATACAAAATAAACCAGGGCACGATGGTTCTCAAATTGGACTAATCCTAGACTAGCCACGACAAAATAATGATTCCAATTTACTTACAAGTTCTGCTTCAAAGAAAAATCTAATGTGGGTCCCTGATGGTGAGTGGGAACACCTGGATCCCTGGTGATGGGAGGGAACACACTGCAGAGAAGTCAGCTTTTTAAAGTCTCCCTCCCTTCTTTTGTGGGAATGACCCTTACTTGCCATTGCAAAGCTAGAGCCGGGTGCTCAGGTTCTGCAGTGTCTCTCAAGTACCCTTTTTTGCTTGACAAGACTGGCAGGATATATGTGACAAGCTGGCTTAGAAAAATGGAGGAGCCAATGAGTGCCTTTCTTCACACAGTCATCAGCTCCCCTCCCATGCCAAAAAGCACCAGGGGAAAATTCTCACTGGGAAGACAGCATAAGAAAGAAGAATCAGCAACCACCCCCATCAACACACACAGATACCAGTGGCTAGTACTTACAGCTTAAAAAGATATAACCAATACCAAACTGCAGCGAATACTGTGACCCTGACCAGCCGTACACCAGCAACAGTATAATATTCAGCAAGTCACAGGGAATCAGTTACTTACTGAAGACACCTAATCCCCAAAGTATTTGTTATCTGAATAATTGTTTCTTGATGCTGAAATAATATATTTGTCTCCATGGCTACCAAAGCATAGAATCTTTGGTATCTGTCTGTGGTCACATGGGCTGCAATTTAATCTTTGGCCAACAGTACATTGCACTCAGTGGTCAGTTATCATTCTTACTTACCAGGAGTTGCAGAGCTACAATATTCACATAACAACACACACACACCCTGCCACCGCCACCAGCATATGGTGTGAAGAGGGGAGCCTGGCATTGTCAGAAGCCTTGCAACTCCCCTTCCCACCCATGTTTACTCAGAAGCAAACTCCACAGTTCACAGTGGGAATGAATTCCAAATCAGGATGCTTAGGACCAGTGCCAGAATCTACAATCCTAAACATATTAACCTGGCAAACAATCCCACAGAAATCAATAAACAGTATTAGGAATCAGGTGCTAAGGTACTGAAGCTGTCACTCTGCAAGCAGCTCATGACAGTGTATCTGGTATCTACTGCAGCACAGAGGTCTGGACTGCATAGGTCACTCTGTGTGTGTAAGTGATAGATGGATGTCTCTATCACGTGCCTGAGGAGTCACTAAATAGTCCTTTTCATTATTCGATCTCACATATGAGCTCATGACTGAAAAGCACCAGAAGGTGTGAAGCATTCAGAAAGCATCCATTCTGACCCCGGGCAGTCATGTGGGAATGACTGTGCCCCTCATGCTGGCCTACCGTGTTCTGTTACACTAAGCACTAAAACCTTTCTTGGGTTACATGTAGTTTCTTGTGTCAAGTGATCTTGCCTTGCAGGCAGCCGCTTTTCAGGTGAGTGTTCCATCATCTAGCTTGGCTATTGCAGGTAAAGTGCTTTAACACTCTTCAAGGCTGGCATCCACTTCAGATTGGACACATTCAGATATGAGCAACCCTTATAGCATCTCATTTCTCTAACCTTCAAACCACAGTAACTGAGACACATACTTGTCCCTTTGTGGCCATTAGAAAAATATACATTAAAAACAACAACACATTATAGAAGGGGTCAACCAGGTGTCATAACACTTATTACTAAACCCTCATTTGAATGAACAGAGAGACAAAAATGTATTTTGAACAGATAAAGTAGAAAATAGGTTGCAAAGTTAGGAGGGGCAAGGGGGCTTGTAGGTTACTTTCTGATGGCTGCAAATATCTCCTTCTGCCATCCAAAGGTAGTTAAAGTATGCTAAAGGGAAGTGGAAGATGACTGCCATTTTGAGGCAGAGTTCATGTCTTAAGTTTTGTCTGAGAGAGGTTAAAATATCCAGTTTATTTTTTTTTGCAGTAATCAAGGCATGCTGGACTTTGGGTACCAAATCTTGAAACACTGTCACAAATTTGATGCATCCATCAGGGCACCAGCATATTTACATCAAGAGATAGACACATACAGTATACCAAGAACCACACACATTGAAATCTTCTCCACACTTTCTTTGCTTCCCACTTCCCTGACACCTTACATTGTCAATCTCTGCCCTCTCTCCTTCCCATCTGTAATGTGGTTCTCATCACCCAACTTTTCCATTCAATACAGCACCAGTTGATACTACAGAAATGTTAATAGCAGTACAGGCTTCCTTTGTATCATCCCCAGGCTCTCTGTTCAACCTTCTGGGTATTTCCTGCTTGGGTTTATAATACAGTATGGATCTTATAAAGATTGAGAATCCACTTGACTATGTAGAATTGCTACATTCCCAGCCTGAGCACCTGAGAGAAAATGGGATGGATTTATAGCAAACAGGTTTGTGGAACTGAACCACATTTGCACGTAACACTAAGCCATAGTTTAGCACTATACGGACGGACATCAACAAGCCCAGTAGCTGATGGCAGGGTCGGGTTGCACTGCTCATGACCTCCTTCTGGTGGAGTCACTGCTGCATTCCAGGATGGAGAGAGTGAAGGGACAAGTGGTGGTGACGAGGTCAGTGCAGTGCAAATGTGCCCATGGAGCCAAGCTTGCTGGCATATTTGTACCATGCCAACCTCACTATCACCTACTCCCTCCCACTCTGCACCCCAACTCAGCTGGAGGGAGGTCAGGTGAATTGCGCAGACACACCACACTGTCTGCTACTAAATAAGCCTGAGTGAAACGTGAGATGCACTCCACCCACCACTCTCCTCCTCTGGCACAGCCAGGAGGAGAACATCTACCAAGTTTAATATCATTTTTAAAGAATCTCAGCTTAGTGTTGCATTTGAACCAGGAATCCTGGTTCAAAACAACCTGTGGTAAGGTTAATAACAAATCAACTTCAAGCCATAGATTGTGAAGCTGACTTATTAAACTAGCCAGAGTTTGTTTTAAACCAAGTTCTGTAACACTAAGCTAAGATTCTTTCAAAGTGAAACTAAAGCTGGCAGAAATCCTCCTCTTGAACATGCTAGAGAAGATGACGAGCAGCAGCGGGGGTGGGGGAAGTGTGTGAGTTGAAAACTTTGCTCAGGCTAGATAATGAAGTGCTAAACCATGGTTCAGTGCAGGGCCAGCCCACCTATGATGCAATGTGAGGCAAACACCTTGGGTGGCAAGATCCGCAGGGGCAGCAGATCTGGCCTCCAAGGAATGCACTGCCACCTGCTGCTGCTGCTGCTGCCGCCACCACTGCTGCAGTGGCAGTGATAGCTGTGGCATGCTCATTGGAAGCCAGATCTCATTGGTGAATAGGAGGCACTGCTGATCTCCTGCCACCCTTGTTACCAGTGCAGATCTTTATTCCTCTCTTGTTCCTGATGTAGATTTTCACACATGCTTTTTTCCCTGTTGGGGATGGTGGTGGGTATTTTGTAGTTTGCCTCAAGTGCCAAAATAGCTAGGGCCAGCCCTGGTTCAATGTTATATGCAAACCAGCCAGAATGATTAAGAAGCTAGAGCCACCTGTAGGTTCCTTATTATTTTTGCAAAGTGTTTACCATTAGCTGACAGCGTGGGGGTGGGGAGATTGCAGCAGGGGGCAGAGGAGATTGCTAATGTGACAGAAAATGCAGCAACACGCCAGTTGTGTAAACCACTAATTATTCCAAAGTACTTCCTCCCCAGACATTCTCTTGAGCTTGCCAGGAAAATAATGGATTTCCCTCCAATGTCCTTTCATCTTGGTTCAGAATAGAAGCCAGTAAGCAGAGAAGTGACTTTATTTATTCATGGTTCACATTAACATTTATTCAGCTGGCAGCTGTGAATTGAATGAGGTAGTAACCTGAGAGCTACTTGCTGTACCTGTAAGCGGAGGGATCTTTCAGCAAGTGCTTCTGGCGACTCTTCTAGAGTATGGAGCTAAGCACATGAGATGCCCGTGTTTTAGTTGCCAAAGGCAGTGAGCATCCAGTACCCTTCGTGACCCCAAGGGACACATGTGGCAGAGGAAGGGCAATTCATTCATTCATGCAAGTAGGAGGAAGGGTCATTCACCAGCTCTTGTTACTACTATCAGAGCAGGGACTGAAGACACAATATTATATTTCCTCATTCTACAGGGCTGCCATGTCCCCAAAATATAAGAAACAACACACGTACTTTGGAGTGTTCAATGCACACAGTCATCTTTACAACAACCCTGTAAGGTTTTGTTAACTCCATTGTGCAGCATAGTAGGCTTGAAGCTAAATAAATAGACACATTGTTGAGGCCCCTTGCAAATCCATGGCAGAGATGTGATTCATGCCAAGGACTTTCTGGCTTATACCTCTAAGCCACTATGCTACATCAGACGTCACATCTATAGCCCCCAAACAAAGAGTGTAGGACAGGCCATGTAATCTATTCTTGTGGCTAGAAGACAGAATAAATATATAGCAACAGCTTCTTGATTGCACTGCCAGAGTGTTAAAGTGCTCCATGTGCCCCCCCCTTTTTAAGGACTTCTGTATCAACCCTATTATCACCATAACAGCCTGAATATTTCACAGCTGCTAGTGGATATGGACTCACAACACCCATGTGATGAAATGGAATACTAGCACCCCTTCATTTAACTCATTAGGCAGGCACTGAATAAACTTTCCAACATCACACCTTCTTTTTACGCAAGCATAAACACAAATAAGTGACTTTTAGGAATGCAAAAAATGTATTTCCATATATTTAGCTAGTATTTTAACATCTACTTGCTCAAGACCTCAGATAATTGGGTATGTTTATCCACAGTGCAGAGAGAAGTTATTAAATCAACTGAGAAAGATGCAACAGAAAAGCATCCTTAATGTTCAGCATGAAAGTCCAACATCCTTCCAGGGCACATCAGCAAATGGAAGCACAGTTTTGTATAGCGAATTATAGGCTAATAAATATATTGTCATTTCTGGAATTGCCTAAGGGTCTATTTTTTGTAACTTTGGCATTACATTAGCTACCTTTCGGTCCAGATAACATAGTCCAATAATTTGTTTTGTGTCCCTTCAGAATCCTTGGTGTGGATACCATCTGGTCATGGCAACTTGCTGTTACTTAGCACACCAATAGCTGCCTGCTATTTTCACGCATCAGTCTCTGCTTTCAGGCTTCCCATAGGCATTTGATTGGCCACCATGAGAACATGCTGCTGGACTAGATGGGTCTTTGGCCTGATCCAACAGGGCTCTACTTATGCAAGATTTAGACAAGAAAATATCAGGTGTGTTTTCAAAAATGAGGTGTAAAGCAAAGATATAAGAGTCTTATCCCAAGTAGCAGTATGTGAACATTCTGTCAATATTCTTGTATTGATTTGCAAAGCCCTGAACAACTTGGATCCAGGATATCTCAGGGATCACCTGAACCCTTACAGCCCAGCTCAAGACACTGAGATCATCTGCAGAAGCATCTCTGGTCAATCATTCTCCAAGCTGATGGGGCTCATTTGAAAATAACAAGAAACTGAGCCTTTTGTGTTACCACCCCAGTCCTGTGGAACACTCTGCTAATAGAGGTTCAGCGGGCACCTTCCATGCCAACTTTTAAACACCAGCTGAAAACTTTCCTATTCCACCAAGCCTATGCCAGCAGTTAAGAGTTCACCCTCCACAATGGTCTATTGTTGCTTGTTTTATTATTATTACTTTAAATTTGTTTTTAGTATTTACTATTTTATTGTCTGTTTTTATGCTTTTATATTGTTGCAAACCACTGTGATGTATTTTTTATGATACAGCAGTTTAAAAACATTTTTTTAAAAAATAAATAAGATAAATAAACACAAGGATTTCTGTTTGCACAATATTTCCCTCTTCTCGCATCCACAGGGGGAGAAGTCCTGTTGCACAAGCAGAAATCTTTGTGATTCATTGACAAGATGAATTACTTGAATACTACCCATTAACTTTCAGGTGAACACTGAAGGCTGTCATTTAGATACCTAGAAGCTATCATGGGGTGGGGGTGGGGAACAGTCCAGTAAGGGATGCCTTTTTGGTGTCGAGTATAAGACCTGAGCAAGCCATCTAGGAATGGTGCATGGGAGAGGAGGCATAGTCCGTTTTCAGTGCTCTGCTCCCTGCCTGTTTCATCATCATCACTAGTGCCACTCTATGAATAGCCACAGAACAATACAAGCAGCAAGTGCCTCCTGTATTTATTTTCTGTATCAACCTCCTCCTCCTCCTTTTGAATTATTAATAAGCACTTTGTTCAACACTTCATCTAGCAAACTAAGCACTGAGTCCTGCAGCAAAGGAGGCCTTTAATGCAACGACTACTCAGACAGAGGTCACTTGGTAGTGACAAAATATCTAGGGGTAAAACTGTGGGCAAATTAAGGTTTCTGTGCAGTGGCAAGTATTTCCTGCAAATAATTTGAAGGCTCTGCAGGCTATAACCCCATAAAACCACTGCTGCAGCCCCACATGATGCAAGTGGGCAGGGCTGGCCCAAGACATTTTGGCACCTGAGGCAGATGCCAAAATAGCATCCCTCTCTCCACCAGGGAAGAAGGGGTGAGGGAAAATCTACATCAGGAGCAAGGTGAAAAGAAAAATCTACATTGGGATCTGCTGTCCTGGTGGATCCTGCAGCCTGAGGTGGGCGCCTCACCTTGCCTCATGGGTGGGCCGGCCCTACAAGCGGGACTATTCTGCTGTTGGTAATAATTGCAAGGGAAAGAAGGGGGATTTACCAGGCATCTTGTCTATTACTTCACACAGAATCTTTGCTAAGCTCCCATGGAACTCTAGAGTTCTGCAGAGTAAAGTTTAGAACCACTGTCTGATATATGTACTCATGTTAACATTCAATTGCAATTTTTTTAAACTAATAGTCACACTTCTCATAAATACCTGTCACATGTTCAAAACATTACACACAATTTTGCAGGGCTGGCATTTCCTAATGAGGTATTTTATGAAGATCTTGAAGTTGAGGGGATTTTATTAAACTCAGTGTTCTTTAATTTTAATTGTGTGTTTATTGTTTGTTCTATACTCCTGTTGTAAGTCACCATAAAACCATTTTGGGTATATGGTGATGAATCAATATGGATAATAATAACATGTGCATACAAGTTAGTGTGTTGCTCCCAACGCTTTTGGTGTACACCAGAATGGCCTGTATGGCCAAGTGACCAAAGCTTGACCAGGCTCACAATGCTTTGTCGAATGCATTGCTTGATCACCTTGGGTGATGTGAGAATCCTGAGAGAAGAGTAACAAGAGGGCCCATACATCTCCAGATCTCAGGTGCCTTTAGGAAGCATTGCTGCCTTAACCTTCAGAGCTCCTATAATCCTTGTGCCCTCCTCCCACAGCCTAGAATGAATAAATCTTGTCACGCATAATCTATTTGTATTTTAATTCAATAAAGTTAATAATAATACCAAGTAAATGAAAACAGAACCAGGGAGAGGAGGGAGGACCATAGCTCAGTGGTAGAACACCTGCTTCACACAGAAGATTCCAGTTTCAAACCCCAGAATATCAGAGCGGGAGTGGGAATGTCCCTTGTTTGAAACCATGGAGAGCCCTGGACAATAATGAGCTAGAAAGACAAATGGTCTGGCTCAGTAAATGGCAGCTTCCTAAGTTCCTCTGACGGCTTATCAAAAGGGCATACTGTATGACAACAAACCTATTTACTAGTTTTAAGGAATTATTTGATTCTGTTCTGTTTAACTTTCATTTGAGCATTTTAATTTTATATATATATATATAATAATATGTCTCCAACTAGCTAGCTAGCTAACAAAACATTGGAGCTCATAAATTCCAAGGTCATAATAACCAACTGCATACACAACAGCTGACTGCGCAACTAAAATTCAGCTAAAATTCCTCATACTTGCAGAACCTGACCTTTAGACAATAGATTTTTTCTTCTGATGATCTGGTTAGACAAGATACATTTTTCTTAATACCCTGTTTGTCCTGCTTTCTACTAAGCAAAGAAAGACGGTCCTTAGCAGACTTCGGTTAATCCGGCAGCATCAGAAAGCAAGTTGTTCAATCTATGGTAGCTAGCTGAGTGGCTCATACAAAATAGATATCAGGAATCACAGAAGACACAGGGGGATGAAACCAATGTGCTACTCATGTGACTTGACTGCCTATTTGTCTTTCTGTCCCTACTTCAGATGAATCACTACTAGCTACTGTAAAATGCTAGCATCCTCCCCACCTCCAGAAAAGAATAAACTATAAACAATGATGCCTTAGGGCTATGAATAGCAATCTCTTTGAAAAAATATTAGGAGTGTCCCACCAACAGAAAGCAAGCAAGTTGGCAATTATGGCTCCCATTCTCACTCTCTTGAACCTCTCTATCATCATAGGATAGAAAAAACGTGTGGGAGAACACTGCTTGAGCTTACCTGGCCATCCAGGTAAACAGGGGGAAAGGCTGTCTGCCTACCCAATGACAGGGCTGATATCAACAGAGATGCAGGAGCAAGGAGGCAACAAGATGAAGTAGGCAGGAAAGTTTGGCTTGGTTGCCCTGGCAACCATGACATGCTGCTACAGCAAGAATAGGGAGTCTTGTGAGGGAGGAGGAATTGGAAAGGCTTGCTCATGACAAGTAAGGCCGCCTATAAAATGGGCAGCCAAGTCAGTGTCTAGGAAGAATTTCACCTAAGGCAGGTAGTAACAGCAAGAGGCGGTATCCCAGAAAGGGCCTGACTATGCCAACCATTAACATCAGGCCAGCCTATAAAATCATTTCTGACAACGAAGAACTTGTTTGTCTAAGGGACCTCCTGCCATCTAGAACACTATTGCTTGCAAGCCAATTCTCTTTTACACATTTGAAAGGATGTGAGTTGTTTTGAAGTTACACAATATCTAATTAAGGACCATAATCCATTAAACTGCTAATAACAGCAAACATTTCTGTCTTAAGCTGGTCTGGGAACTCATACAGTTTAAAGAGTTCATTTTAACTCCATAATAAGTACACTTCCAGAGAGTCTGACGCTCAGCTAATACTGTGGTGGCAACCCTCAACACTCCAGCCATACCACAGGCGAAATGGTGGCAATATTAATGTAAAACAAATGATTTTTATTTTAAAAAATGCTCTCAGTGAAGGTATACAGGAAAGTGTTATGGTCCTGCCTGGCAAATCCACAAATGTCATGGAATGGAAGAATGGAGGAAAACACTGGCTTGAACAAAAGAAGAGCCTGCAGAATCAGGCCAGCAGCCCATCCTTCTTACAGTGGACCACAAGGAGCCTGTGGGAAGCAAGAGCAATCTCTCCTTCTGCAGTTTCCAGCAACTAGTGTTCAGAAACGCATTGCTTGCAATAGTTGGGGGTAAAGCACAGCCACAATCACTGATCATATCCTGACTGTTATTTATGCCATGTCACTTCCCAAATACCAGTGAGTTCCAGAAGTAGCTGGTTCAGGAATGTACAGGGTTACTTTTAGAACAGAGGGCCTCGGAAACCTGCTGCAATCACAAACCTCTGACCCCTATAACCCTCCAGTGTTGCTCCAACACCTGTCAGAGCAAACAGAAACACTCCGCGCAATGGCAGTTTCGTGACTCACTGTAAAAAACCAACAAAGAATATTACTTCCCCACATCATAAAGTTAATTCTCACTTTCCAACACACAAAGCTGGATCTGGCATGCTATACTGTCGCAAATTTTATTAATGTAAGAGTCTGAATTATAAGAACTTACCATATAAATCCTTTGCACTCATTTTGGCAGCTCCATCTGCTTTCCCCATGCTACCACTGCAAAAGGAGAAAGCAGTTGTTAAGAACAAGCCAGGGTTTACGATGAGAGCAGCTTAAGAGCAAGTGTAGTAAATGGACTAACAGAGTCCTGAACAATGTTCAGTCCAATTCCCCAACCCATTTCTACATAAGAACAGGAACAGACCTTATATACTTAACTGATTCTCCCTCCCCATGTTCACTAATTCACTAATCTGAGAGTTCCAATGCTTATCTGAATGTGGGATCTCTCCTAACTCTGGATATTGAAACACTTTCATCTTGTAGGTTCAGTACTCAGGGTAAGGCGTAAAGGAGAGCCTATGTTACAATAATACTCCTGTTGTAAGTCCACTTCATCGGATGCATAAATGAACATGCGTGTCATAGGAAATGACAGCTCCACAGTACCACCACCCACCCTCTGAAAAGTTATCATCTGCATATAGCCTTAGAGCACTTTTCTTGGAAAATGGGAGCCTTGTATATTGTAAAACAGAAAGCAAATGAGGGTGGGGGGAGGGGCACAGGCCTATAAGGCCCTGTCACATCTCATTTTCTCTCTCTTTTACTAAAATTTGGGTGGGGAGTGAAGGTTGCTTAATCTTTAGGTTTCTTACTTTGCAGAGCCTGGATGGCTGCTTGTTGATCCCTTGTGGCTCATACTGCTTTCAGGGCATTCACCTGTAACAGATAGGCATGGTTTAGTTGAGACTGAGGAACTACAGCATTTACATTTCATTTACTTATTTGCTTGATGAAAGAGAGAGAGAAAGAGAGAGAGGAGCGCTGAAGGGAAAATGTATCTTTATCAGTGCGTTCTGTCTTGAGAATCTGATGAGGAGCAGCAGATTTGCTATAGGGGAGTAATATATTCAGGGCTTTTTCCCCAGACGGAGCTCCCTGGAGCTCAGCTCCGGCACCTCTCAGGTGGGCTCCGTTGCCATTCTAAGAGAACAATGGAGAAGTTAATGGTGAGTTCCGGTACCTCTTTTTCTAGGAAAAATAGCACTGAATATATTGTCTACTTGTATATGTGTACAGAAATCAAATTTTAGAAAGTGTCATGAGTTTCCAGTTATCTGTCCTTCCAAACGGAAGCCACACTCTACTAATTTCTGCTTCTGGAACGTCTCCCTCTCCCACACTGTATTGCAGCCTCAGTTATAGAAATATTCTTTAAAAGTGACAGCAACTTTGTTAGAGGTAAATAAGGTGGCTAAGAAAAAGAGTTCATGTTCAAATGTATTGTTTTTCATTTATCATTATTGGAACTGCAGCTCAGTGGACTGCAGCTCAGTGACAGAGCAGACACTTTACATGCAAAAGGTCTCAGGTTCAACCCCCAGCCTCTTGTTGTAGGGCTAGGACAGACCTCTGTCTGGAATCCTGGAGAGCTGCTGCCAGTCAGTGAAGGCAGTATTGAGCTAGATGGAGCAATGATCTCACTCAGTATAAAGCAGCTTCCTTTGTTCCTGCTTTACGGCCATATATCTCAGTGATCCAATGACATGACTAGCCCAGGTATTTCATCTCTGAGGGCAAGAATTCCATAATTGTAATTTTACGGAGTGCAGGCAGCACAGTTTGGCACACCACAAATTGTTGATGGAAATGGCACACGGATTTTAATTATAGACAGTGTATGCATATTAGCTATGGCTGCCCAGTTAATGGTGCAATTTTGATGAAGCTTTCCCTCAATGTAAACAAGCTGGGCACAATGGAAGTCAAGTTTTCAAAGGCCTTTTGCTTGCTACAACAGTGTCCAAAATCAATCATGCATGGGAATGGCAGGATATTGGTACACATCTTCTTCCTCTTTCTAGTACAGCTGTTCCAGTTGTTTTGTAAAATGATATTTTATTATTCAAAAGCATGTGATCTTTGAACTCATTGTTATGGCCTATTTATTTTCCATTCACACTGGTTTGTTTGCTGGGTGTTTATACATCTTCCTGTTAATCATTCCTTCCTTCCACACTTCTGAATGCATTTCTACATCACCTTCCTAACCACAAAAATTTAAAGTTTCTTTTTGAAATTGGATTTGTTGCGCTGGTGCTTAGTCCACACATATATTTCCTGGTATGTGTTTGAATCCCTCCCGTTTAGGGGAGTTTTTAATGTGTGACATTTTAATGTATTTTTAATCTTTGTTGGAAGCTGCCCAGAGTGGCTGGGGAAACCCAGCCAGATGGGCAGGGTATAAATAATAAATAATAATAATAATAATAATAATAATAATTATTATTATTATTATTATTACTACTACTACTACTACTACTACTACTACTACTACTACAGTCATACCTCGGGTTACAGATGCTTCAGGTTGCATGTTTTCAGGTTGTGCACCGCACCGAACACGGAAGTGCCGGAACAGGTTACTTCCGGGTTTCGGTGCTTGCACATGCGCAGAAGCACTAAATTACACTTTGCGCATGCGCAGAAGCTCTGAATTACGACTCATGTGTGTGCAGACGCAGCACTGCACATTGCGAACGTGCCTCCCGCACGGATCACGTTCGCAACCCAAGCATCCACTGTACTACAAAATAGTGACAGTCTGGAGGTGATATTACTTTGTTTACAATAATTTTGAAACTGGCCTCTATGGAATTAAAGTGGACTTTCTCAAAAATATTAATATTAGTATAAATGGTGATAGCGAAACTAAACCTG
Source organism: Podarcis filfolensis (assembly GCF_964270895.1). Lineage (NCBI taxonomy): Eukaryota > Metazoa > Chordata > Lepidosauria > Squamata > Lacertidae > Podarcis > Podarcis filfolensis. The sequence continues at coordinate 60,126,547 of NC_139604.1, read as the reverse complement.
AATGGTGTCTTTGAAGAAAAAACACACAAAGGAGCTTAGCAACACCAAATTACAGGCTACTATTTTTAAAGTTACATTTTAAGCAAATATTTTTAGTGGCAGACGTTTAAACTAACAATGCCATCTATAAATACATAGTAACAAATTTATTTAAAGGCAATACGTTCATTCTGATACACCTCACATCAGTCCCAAGACTTGAATTGACTTCAGAGAAACCAACAATGAATGAGTAGGAGGCTAGATTACAGGCGAAACAATGGTTATTTCTGAGGTGTCATAAACATAGTAGGCAGGATTCACCTAATGAGTCCCATAAGTGCAATTCTGTGCAATGAATTCTACTTGTGTAAGGGGTCTTCCTCCCTCCTCTCCCTGCACATGTCCTGCAATATTGGGATTGGGAAAGTGGCGATTATTCTGTCTGGCAAGTTGAAATCACACGAATTTCTCCCAATATGATAAACGCAGCGCTGCCCATAGGCCTCCTGCCATCTTCTCTGCCTATGGGTTTATTCCCATTTCATATTGCTGCAAAATCTGTTTGACCAGAGATGACAGTGGTACAAAAGAAATTAATGTATGCAGCAGGGTGAAAAGGATTTGAGTGACTGTCATACCCACCTTCAAGCTTCTCCAGCCTAAATAGACCAAAAAAGAACACAGAGGCCCACTCTATAATTTGTGCTAGAACCAGATGTTAAACTACCTGACACCTGTGAGACAATGCCATGCTATTCTTAGAAGCTTGTTAATGAATTCAGATTGGAGAAAATAGACTGGGGGGGGGGGAACACTAGGAAAATACATTTTTAAAGCTAGAAAGATCAAATAAGATTTCTAACTTGAGCAGATGCATGTTTTCTAAAGGTAACCAGGTTACAAAACAAAGCAATACCACAGATATATTACACAAAGGAAGAGATACTGGCTCCAGTAAAGAGGTACAGCCTCCTTTCTTGCTATTTGCAAAATGTTTATCCCATCATATAGTCTGCAAAACCATCATAGGAACAATAGTTTGTAAAAAAATGAATGTTTGTCTTGCTATTACTATGACATTATTTGGAAATAATAAATAAAGTACCTCTCACTAATTTCAAGAAAGCTTTAAGGCTTAGGATAGCAAGCATGACAGTCTATAGAACAGCTAAACATATATACCCAAGAGGCAAGTGGGGATACACACACACACACACACACACAGCCCTGTTCCAGGTTAGTGCTAAGAAAATGGTAGTGTCAGTTGATTTGAATCAACTGATCAAATGATCTGAATTTTCTCCCCATTTCTCTCTCCCTCCCCATCTTTTGTTAAATCATTTCTCCCAAAGAGGTGTTTGTTGTGCCTCACAGCAACTCTGTGGGAGGAAAACAGGCTGAGAGGTAGCCAAAACCATGGAAATATTTTGAGTAGCAATTTCCAAATATATAACAAGGAAATAATATGAATTTATTGGAATTCAACAACCGGGGTTTCAGCATACCTAATCACTGTGCTATGCTGGCTCTTCAAAATTAGATTATTATTATTATGATTAGACATACAGTGCCCTCATCTGCATGCAAAATATGGCTTAGCACAAGTGAGTAAACATGTGGGCTTTCAAAACAGAGGTTGTGGCTGATCCCCACAGACTTTATGCTGCTGCACTGCATGGAAATCATGTTACTTGAACCAGGCTCACGTGTAAGCTCTCACAGAGAAACAACAAGCCACGACACACTATTTTCAGATGATGTGCTAAACCAAACCATAGCTTAGTACAGAGCAGCAACATGATGACCACGGAAAAGCAAAGCAGCTGCAATCTGTCCAGGAGTCCACGCGTTGGCTTATTTGTGCTAAGTCATAATTTATTCTAGCATTACTTGCGAACTGGGCCAGTGTTGGACCAAACTTAATGCATTTTCACAATACAGGATTGGCATGTTGATATATTTGGAGGCTATGCTTTTTTCAACCAGTATAAAGCAACATCTAGCCATGTTAATATTATACTATTAATACTGCTAACGCTACCCCGAAATATGTGTGTGTGTGTGCTTATGTAACTAATGCTTACCACCACTATAATTACCCAAATTTATGACATATAGGCAAGGTGAGGGGGGTGTAGGCAGTGGGACAAGGAGTAATCTAGGATCTGTCACTGTTGCTGGCACTGAGTTCATCTGCCACACCAGCTCATTGTATTTGTTTAGGTGGTTCAAGCCTTCCAGTTTGCTGCATCATAAAGTGCCAGCACTGAGTAACCTTTCATTTCCTTTTGCTCAAGGCACCTCAGTCTCCTGGAATCTCTCATTGTCTGCTTTATGGGTGTGATCAGTTTCTTCATGTTTCAGAAGGTGAGCGTGAATGCTTCAAATCTAAAGTACACTGAGTAACCTGATGAGTATATGATAATTCGGATCCCTCTCTTACCATCTTCACCTGTAGTTATACTTCCAACATTTGGTGCTTTATACTTTAGAGAAAAGGAGTAAGAGGATACATGATAGAGCTGTACAAAATTATGCATGTGGTGAAGAAAACGGATAGAGTTAAATATTCCTCCCTCTCAAAATGCTTCAGCTCGGGGACATTCAATGAAGCTGAACGTAGGGCGATTCAAGACAGACAAAAGATATCTTCACTTCTTTGCTTTCCCTGTGCCTTCAACCACTCCCAACCCCCCAAACTCCTATTCAATAAGCTGTCATCTATGCATGAGCAGTGGTCATCTCCCATGTACACACCTTAACTGATGTAAAGTTCTGGAGAACTCGGAAACTTGCACATTATTTTGTACCATTTTATCAGGACAAGTATAAATTACTTGTTGTTTACTGTTGTAACAATTGTTTTCTCAAAATTTATCTTCTATACCATGACAATAAATAAAAACAGCATTAAAAACAAACAAACTGGAACTATAGTTAAAGTCCATAGAACAGAACAGCCGCTCTCCTATTCAGTTTCTTCCATGACCACTCATTAAAAGAAAACCACCCCATGGTAGGCAACTTCCACACAAACATACAAAATCTACCTCACATGGCAATCCAATGCTTCTCTTTGACCGGGAAAAGAGAAAAGAAGAATTTGAGCAACATGCATACAGGTGCTGCTCCGAAATCAACAACTGATTCAATGATGCAGCAGAAGCAGAGTGTGTTACTTCTGGTTTCATCCTTTGCTGGTGGAGAAGGCTTTTGCAGAGAAACTCTCAGCTCCTCTGAGGCTTTCCTACATGTTTGATGCTTTAGATAAGAATGTGAGAGTAGCAAAAGCCTAATAATACAAGGCTGTCACTGGACACTTTAGCCATTAGATAACACATGACACTGTCTTTTCAATTTAAGAGGATAACAAAGCTCCCTCTGTTTGGTTTCCAGTTCCTAACATTTCTCAGAGTTAATTCAGAGCAGGAGGGAAGTACTTGGATAGCCATTTAAAGTGGGAAGCAGCATATTAATTTACCAGCTTAACTGGTACCACATGGATCTAACCTGTATTCCAGGGGTGGGGACCCCATGGCCACCCAAATGTTGTTGGACTACAACTCCCAACATCCCTGAATACTGTCCATGCTGGCTGGGCCTAATAGGCATTGAAATCCAACAACATTTGGAGGGCCACAGGTTCCCCACCCCTCTGTAATACCTCACTCCAGCTACAATGGCAATTAAGGGAATAGCCCAGCTTTCCCAATCCTGACACCTGAGTCTAGACTCCTGCTTTCTGCCCCACCTAAAACAATAGGTGCACTGCAACATAGACATGGTAATGCTGCAACTCCAGGAATGAAATCCATCAGCTAAAAACCACAGACTTTTTTTTCTCCTTCGTGAGGAACAGAGGAACGCAAAAGTTCACTAATCTGTAAGAAGAGTGGTATTCATAATTCAGCAGAGCATTTATGGAGCCTGGGCCAACAAACAGGAACCTGGACGTCAGACAGGAAAAGAAGGGTGGACCCTGCTGCAAAACTTGAAGCCAGCACACCTTGTTCTTGAACATAAATTTTTCACATTGCAGACATTCAGAGGAAGACAAACATGACGCTAAAAATAATGCAGTCTGATCAGTTGAGAGACACCGGATACCTGCAGCCAACACCCCCATGTTCAACTAAATCTAATATGTAGGTCAGAATATGGCTGATAATGCTAGACAAAAGGCTTAGCAAAAAGGAAGGCATTATATCGGTATCTATATGAAGAGAAAAATAAGATAAACAACTATTTCAAATTGAATGCCCTCTCAGGACCTCGTCATGCTATCGGTGAGCTTTCTCTCTAGAGCCACTAACTGCAGTATTTGGAAACCAGAAATAAATCTATCAGTTGCACTTGTGGATCAGACCAAGGATCTGTCTAGACAAGCACCCTATTTGCAACACTAGTCAGTCAAGTGCAAGGACATGAAGGCAACAAGCCCTTTTCTATATAAAGGTCATCCAGCTGATTGGGTACCTAATCCGGGCCTAAACCCAAACTGGGATGGATCCAGATAATCAGTCTCATCCAGAAATGTTTGTAGTTGTTCCACTATGATCCACTCTACCACCTTCCTCAAAAAGGGAGCATTTACGACTGAGCAATAGTTATTATAAGTTGGAGTAGGAGTAGCATTGTTTTAATTTATTCCTTGCATTTCACCCCAAGGTATCAGGGTGAGTTACAACAATTTAAAATGCAAGCTTAAAAACCTACAATTGCCTCCAAAAATAGTTTAAACGTGCAACCACAAAAAATAGGGTGGTTCCTAAAATATTGCTATTACACTCCATTGGGCCCAGGGCTGGTTTTCTCAGGAGTAGACACACTACCACCTCCTTAAGGTGGCAGGCAGCATCCCCTCTTGTAAGGAAGCATTCACCACTCCCTGGACCCCCTGCCAATCCTCCCTAACCCTGCTTGATTTCACTAGTTATGATGGGCAGGGATTGAGAGGTCACATATTTAGGACATATCCTGCAAGCACCCTGTTCCCAATATCAGGCATTGTAAAGTGCATCTGACCCCACAAAGCTGGAGGAAATGTCGCATTTAGGTACCTCAGCTGGGACTGGAACCATAACAGTGGCATCTGAAACACTGTGGAGTTAAGCAACTTTAGTCTCAAAATGATGACCCAGGTGACTGATGACTGGTGAAGCAAATGCAATCCTGTACATGTCTACTAAAATGTGAGACCCAAGCGGGTATAGGATTTCAACCTTAATGAGTTCAAAATCCAAAACTAAAACACTGACAATCACAAGAGTGAGGGAAGCTCTAGACATGCCAATAGCTGCAGCCACAGTTTATATGAAATTTTTAGAGTAGTTGGAAGAAATTGGGAAGTTCATTACATATTCTATTTGTTACAGGCTAATCCCAAACCAAGAGCACAGCCACAATTTTTGGGTCAAAATGTGAGTTTAAAACAAACAAACAAATAAAACATTTACCTGAGCATGCCTGGGTAAATTTACCTCCCCAAACAAATAATATGCACAAAACATAGCTACTGCTTGTGGTTTGTTTGGAAACAATTCATGAGCTGAGGAGAACCAGGTAACATGACAAGCCAGGCTGTGCCTGGTTTCCTCTGCCACCGGCGGAGAAAGGGGTGTGTGGTGGATGCAGCCCCCCTCGGGTGTCATCTGTGAGGGAGGGGTGACATTCCGCGCTGCCCCCCATGGATGCTCACCGTGGGCAGCTACCCCACCCCCACCCCGTGTACACACTCTGGGTGCCAGAGCAGCTAGCTCCGTCTCTGTCATCTGCACTGCATCAGGAGTGGAGGAAAAGTACCACAAAAGCTTTTGAGCAGCATACACATAAAACCATAGATTGTTTTAAGCCAGGGGTCAGCAAACTTTTTCAGCAGGGGGCCGGTCCACTGTCCCTCAGTCCTCGTGGGGGGGCGGACTATATTTTGAAAAAGAAAAAAAAAGAACGAATTCCTATGTCCCACAAATAATCCAGAGATGCATTTTAAATAAAAGGACACATTCTACTCATGTAAAAACACGCTGATTCTTGGATTGTCCGCAGGCCGGATTTAGAAGGCGATTGGGCCGGATCCAGCCCCTGGCCTTGGTTTGCCTACCCATGTTTTAAACTATGGTTAATGTGACATGTGAACTAAGCCTATGTCAATAAATCCCAACAGAAATAAACAGGGTTTTCAGAAACTGAACAGTTTTCAGCATCAAAAACATTCATACTAGTAGCCAAAGGGGAAAAAATGTGAACGATTGATGGAACAAAAATACCCGCTAGTCACTCAGCATGAATGAGTGTATAAATAAACCAGAAGATAAGATAAAAATAGGCAGTATCTAGAAATCTGCTGGAGGAAAATTGTTCCAAAAGAAGAGGGATTAGGGTTTCTCACACTCTGTTTCTCAGTTCAGCAGACCAAAGAAGGAGGTCGTCCATACTTGCAGATATTTTTGGAAGTCTGAGCAAAAGTAAACAAATGGGCTTCATATAAAAGCTGGCTGTCATTTTTTGGGATGAAAAAGACTCTGTAGAAGAAGAAATGCCATATTGAAATGGTGTGCAACATGAGTCATTTACTTTTGGTTTGAAAAAGAAAAGAAAAGAAACAACTTCACTTTCCTCAGCATGCCTGGGAATAACGCAGCAGCAGTTTGGAAAAGATTTCATAATTGTTTCCTCTTGCCCAAAGCTGTTCAAGGTTTGGCTGTGGAGCTTTTCGTTACCTCCCTCTAAAACTGTGACTAGTGAAATCTTTCGCTTCTTTTGACATACACAAACCTATCGCAAGGAACACAGCAAAGAACTTTAGGAAATGATATGCATTTTGGATGCAGGCAGAGCTCAAAGGTTGCAAGGTGGGAGAAAGGAATAGGATGAAAAGCTGCAAGTCTTCTTGGTGCAATTTCTCTGGCCATATGTCCTGCTTTTTTCCTCTTCACCACTATTGCCACATGCACCTCAAATCCCCTATTACAGAAGCAATTTTAAGAATATACTGCATTTATGTCATTGCATCTATGTGCCCACTCACCAGTCATACTCATTTGTCTCATTCACAATGAAATTCCTACACAGATATCCTATGTGATAATCCTGCAGATCTGAAATGTGCTGCTGCATGTAAATACGTCTTAATACCAGTAAATCAAACATGACGACAGCGGCCGTGTAGCACAGTCCGAAGTATTTCATCAGAAATAAGTCCTGCTGAGCCTTGATTATTGATTAAAGCTCTATATAAGGCATTAATAATATAATTGCTTTATTAACAGCTCTGCAGCAGATAACAAAGCTCTGAGGCAGCGTTTCTGCTAGGGCGGGGAAGAGAGAGAAAATCTGGAGGCGGAGTTGCACTTTAGGGGACAATGCAGAGTTAATTTATTCTGCCTGAATGCAGTGTAAGTGCAATTAAATGCAGGCATGGGAAAACTTTGCCCTTCTCAGTTTTGCTGAACTATTAATCCCAGCCCCAACTAGCATGGCGAACGGACAGGAATGATGGCAGTGGTTGTTCAGCAACATGTGAAGAGCCAAATGTCCCCTGGATTTGGCCTAATCCCATAATAAGTGTACTCGGAATTGAAGCCTCAGTTTTCTTAATGCCATTCAGTATTGCAGCAATGGAATCATAATATGATTTAGAAGACATATGAAGGTAGCCCCGTTTAGAGAAGTTTTTAATGTTTGATGTTTTATTGTGTTCTTAATATCCTGTGTGGAAGCTGCCCAGAGTGGCTGGGGAGGCCTGGCCAGATGGGCGGGGTATAAGTAATAAAATTATTATCATCATTATTATTATTTGCTTGTTTCCCACATATAAAGTATTCTTCTAATGTTCCATGTTCATAAATCTGTTTATTTGAGCTCCTGTCCATTTTTCCTCTTGAACCGCTTCAGCATCCCACAATGAAGGGGACAAGCAGTGAAGTTGTGACAGATGAAAGGGTTAGTGGTACAGTCGTACCTTGGAAGTTGAACGGAATCCGTTCTGGAAGTCTGTTCGACTTCCAAAACGTGGCTTCTGATTGGCTGCAGGAAGCTCCTGCAGCCAATCAAAAGCGCAGAAGCCCTGTCAGACGCTCGGCTTCCAAAAAAAGTTAGAATACTGGAACAGTCATTTCTGGGTTTCGATTGTTCAGGAGCCAAAACGTCCGAGTTCCAGGGCGTTCAACAACCAAGGTACGACTATAATGGCAATGGTGAGGGGGGATTATGATCTTTCATTTAAAAGAAAGGGGATCAAATACCACTTTTTTGCAGGAAGTGTTTTGCCTGGGAACATAAACAGCACCAGACCAATCCCATCTCTCTTCCCAAACCTATTTGTATCATTAGAAACTTCTGGGTTACCTGGAAGGTGGGTGTTGTGTATTGCACATTGCCAACTAAAAGGTTTGGGATCTTTAAAACACATCTGAAGCACATTCTTTCACTTAAAGAATTCTGGGCACTGTGGTTCACCCCTCATCGAGTTACAATTCCCAGCAACTCTTAACTAACTACAGCGCCCAGAATTCTTTAAGGGGAAAAATGTGCTTTGAATATACTGTACTTTAGCTGTATATTGTGTATGCAGATTAACAGCACCTCAAGTCTAAGTTACATATATCTGCTGGAGCCCAGGTCTTGCTCAGTAGAGTTAGGAAGCTATCTGGGCTGCAATACTCACATTAGGAAAGGAAAGGACAAACAGAACATTTATAAGGCAAAATATACGGCAAGCGAGTAACCCCTGTAAATAAGGGTGAAAGAAAGAGACCTAAAGAAGGCTCAGTGTGGATGCTGTGTTGTTGTTGTTGTTTTTAAAGCAAATGAAAATTTGAAGCAAATAGAGGCTTGCTGTGAGATGTGGAAATGCAATAAAACGAGCGTGAGCAGTACAGAAGATTCCTATACCATACATGTTCCCTCTGTTTCGGGGGCATATTGCTAGTTATTTAACAAATGTAGACAGGTCAGTAAATTCCTCTGCCTAATGCTTTTCAAGCAATACTAAGCTTCCCAAGCTTTATGTAATATTTAATATACAACATTTAAGTAGTCACACCTCTGACTGCATTATAGTATCTGATATACTATAGTTATTTTTGTAGATTAAAAATAATGGCTCCGATGAATGGAAGGGAGGTAAGTGTTCTCTTTTAGTGGTAGTCACTTCACCGTGCTAATTAACTCTATATGCATTAATTAAAACATATATACATGCATACATACAATCTGGCTTTCAAGTTTCGCTCCACCTATTATTAACTATGATGCAACTGCTAAGAGTTTGCCATTGGCAGAGATGCCTTGTGGACATGAATGAACTCAGCTTTTAGTTGTCATCCCTAATTTGTTATCTGATTCCTGAAATTAGATGTAAAGCTTCTAATAGAGACTGTAGCTACAAGGTAATTTAATTTAAGTTTGCATCTCTTAGTACAGTCCAGACACCAGGACTAAATAAAATAGACCACACTGAATTCTCAGATCAAAAACATTATAAGAAAGACGGGATGGAGTGGATCTCCAATGACTCTAACAAGCAACAAACACTAAAAAACCCAACAAGATTAAATTATAGGAAATAAATGGGGGGGAGCCGTATGATCTTAAAGAGAGCATCAAAGGGAAGGGCTGGATGGATTTATGCTCCAACTGCTCTATCAGAACTCTTTAAATAATCTTCCTGCTCCTTAGAAACAGAACTTGCATAAGAGTAAGAAGCACATGACCAAGGCTGTATATTTGTTTCAACATTCCTTCCTCAAAGCACTGGAACAAGAGATTTGGTTAAAACATTTCATCCAGTTACAAGCTTGATCTGTCAGTCACACAAACCCACTGCACACCTGTAGAATCTCTGCAGAAGAGGGAGGCAAGATTGTGAGTGTCTATGGCAGGCTCTTGGTTCCCCAACCACAATCTTCTTGAGGGTTCAGAATGCAATGTCTGACTCCAGCTACAGTGATAGAGGAAACCTTTTTCCCCACTGCTGTGCACACAGAGCAAGTGAGGAGTAGCAAAAACCGAAGGCAATGTGAGTAGCAAGCCAACTCCTCATCTCCCTCTTATCATTGTGAATGCAGCAATTACTTTTTGCAGAAACACACCCATACATCATTGTTCATGGGGTTTGAGCCTTCCAGCTCAACACAGGGGTGGCTACTTTCCTATCCTGCCAGTCTTTCATTTTTAGCTCTTGCTCACATCCTCTGTGTGTATATATATATATATGTTTGGATATTTGCTAACAATCCATACTCAGTTGTAACTTGGCACATGCTATGTCCACTGGGGAGTGGCACTTTAACAAAACAAACAGGCGCTGCTTTGGCTAGGCTGGTGGCAGGACTGGCACACAGGCGTTCTGTGTTTGAAGTTCTAGACCGCAGACCAGGTAGCGGCTTTGACAGTTCCAGACACAGTTTTGCACTCAGTAGCATCAAGTTTCTGAAGGAAATCCTCTCGAGAGCACCAAAGGAGCAGGCAGCCTGGGACCAAGACCTTGTGATGAAGATGAAAGAATTGTAGGAAGTTTTTTTAAGGGAAAACTGACAGGAAGTGATATAACCATATCCTGTCCAAGTATGTACTCAATGGTTAACTCTCTGGTGCTGTGATATGGAGCCTGTTGTATTACCAGAACAGGCCAATATTTTTTGTATTGCATTGCTAGATGGTGCTAAAAACATTTCATTAGGTTTGTGGGTGTGGCAACCTTCCCAAACAGAGCCTGAGTCCCAAAAGACAAGAACTGCCTTTCTAGAGGGGTCAACCATGTTAGCCTTTTGCAGAAAAACAAACAAAACATTGTGGCACCTTAAAAGACTGCCACATTTATTATAGCACAAGCTTTCACGAACTACTGTCCCCTTTGTCAGATACATGAATCACTTTCCTGAGCTTCAGGTATATACACATTTCATGGGGAGTGGGAAATTTTGGACAGAGAAATCAGAAGGAAATGAAACACTGAAAGGAATATATTGTATGGTACTCATGTGACCTTGAACACAGCCCTTGATCTCCACCCACCCTACCACACACATTTCATGGAAGTCAATGGGATTTCAGTGCCTTAATTGTCCCTGCTTGTCGCAGATTGTGGGAAGAGAGGGGGTGAAAGCAGATACGTATTGCTATAGTTCTAGGGCAGGAGACTCTGTTCCTGCATGATGGCAGATATTCCATGTGCTGTTGATGAATCAAGTCCTGTGTGTAAAGCAGGAGGCAGAAACCTTCCATGACAGCACATAGCGAAGGAGGCACACCCTTCTCATAACCCCAAGTCACGACTGGCTCCACCATTCCCTAAAGCAGCATGAACTTCTCTCCTGAACACCAGGAAATGTAGCTGCTTCAAACTCTAAGCAAACCAAGTTCAGGCTTTTATCTTTGCATTTATTCCCTGGAGAACCATGGCAGTTCACAAAACCCAAGCCTAGTAGGTGTGGTGGAGGAATAAGAAAGGGGGAAAGGATGGGTAATTCTATCTCCTTAGGAGCAAAAGTTTACCTTGGTGTACCAAGTAGCAACCATGCAACACTTTATATTCAGTTCAAGAAACCAAAAATGAATTTATTACGGATCAAGCATCCTGGAGAGATTGATGGAACACCTTTACAGCACAAAATTTAAGTCCATACTTGATTCTCAGTTGTTCACTTCCAACATGCCAGTCTGTGCCCACCAAAGTACCTGTATCCTAAGAGTAGACCTTAAGATAGAAGCAAAGGCTTGAAGCTATCTCCATCCTTCTTTTACCCTCTCTTTCTGGGGTGGGCAAGAGAATCTGTTTATTCCCTGGAACCTTCCATTGCCAGACTTTCCTGCACCCCAACACACAAACAAACACCTCTTTTTCCAATTGCTAGATTGAAAAAATAGATTGAAACCAAAACCTTTCAGCTCATAGTCAAAAGGCTACCTTAAATGCATGACCCACTTTTTAAAAAATGGCCTTGTTACATTAACTGAGTCAAGTAACACCTCACTGCAGTAAAACTGGAACCAAAAAAAATGCCTTCTGAGGGAGGTCTTTTATTCCAGGGTGTCAGGGGTCAGCAAACTTTTTCAGCAGGGGGCCGGTCCACCGTCCCTCAGACCTTGTGGGGGGCCAGACTATATTTTGAAAAAAATATATGAACGAATTCCTATGCCCCACAAATAACCAAGAGATGCATTTTAAATAGAAGCACACATTCTACTCATGTAAAAACACACTGATTTCTGGACTGTCCACAGGCCAGATGTAGAAGGCGATTGGGCCACATCTGGCCCCCGGGCCAGAGTTTGCCTACTCATGTGCTACAGTGTGCAACATACTGTCACACTGATCATGGTGGGGCAATGCAAATGTGAAACAAGAATATTCTTCCTCCAGGGAGCTCAAACTGCAGGAAACCTCCAAATTCTGGAATATGCTCAGAGCATTGTCCATCACAGCAGAAAATGCTGGTGCAGTTATACCCTTTACGTTTCAGCCTTCTCCAACCTGATATCCTCCAGATGTTTTTGACTACAACTCCCATCGGTCTCAGCCAGTACATGACAGCTCAGACTGAAAGCAACTAGAGTTCAAAACATCTAGAGGATGTCAGGTTTAAGGCGGCTACACTACTCATAGTAAGTTAAAACCCACACCAAATGACACACTTGTTCTAATGTATTGTTATAACATTGAAATTGATGTCTGAGACACTGGCTGTGCCCAGATACCACATTTTTATCATGTTAGTAATGAGCCTAGCCTTCATTGGACTTGTAAATGTGGACTTGTAAATGTGCGTTTGCTTCCAACTTCCAATTTCAGTTTGTGCCATTTCTGTTATGCTCAACCCCCCAAACACAGTTAATTTTAATTATGGGCTATTTAGACAACACTGCTTCATAAGCCAGTTTGAAGTTGGCTTGTTTCAAACAAACCATAGCTAAGTTTAAATACCATTTGTCAGGTTCAGATGACATAACAAGCTGAAAATGAAAAAAAGGAAGTAAAAATGCTCAACTACCTTCTTGTGGCAACGCTGGAGCGCGGGCGGGGGGCAGGGGAGAGAAGAGTGTCTGAGTCTGGGGGAGCAGGAGCCTGTGCTTGTTTCCATCACAATAAACCATGGTTTACTGTGATGTTTGAACTGAACCACTCTGTACTGCATAAATTCATGAGCTAATTTGACTTTGTCAGAAGGCAGTAATCCTACCCAGACATTCAAAATCCTTCACCATTCTCCAGGGTTCTGCATGGGGGGCGGGGAGCCTAGATGAAAAGAGAAGCCTCCCTGCTTTCAGAAGTCATCGCCGTAGCTACTGGAGAAAGGTGGGCATGGTGACCGGGTAGCAAGGGGAGGTGGGTGCAAAGTTAGCTTGCTTGTCCACTTTCCCTCCTGATTTGAGGGACTTAGAAAACCAGAAGATATGCAATGTATTCATCCTTTGTGCGCATCCCAGAGGAAAACGCGTGCCAAAAGTATACACATTTGTCAAAAAAGCAGGAAGTATGATGATGGGAGTTTTGAGGGAGTAGTAGACAAAGATCCAGGAAGTCAGGCCAAGAGTGAAGTCTGAGAAAGAATTATTTTTACACCAAGCACGCAGTCAGGCTGGAATAACCCACCCAGGGCAGCCACAAAAGCTTTTAATCACTGCAGAAAATGTAGAAAAGGGTGTAGTTGTATAGCTAGTTTGACCTCCCTTCCTGGCTTCCCCACCCACAATATTTGGTGGTACTGTGCAGCTCAATAAAATGAGAAAAAATGGACTGGGGTGTACATTTCCTGCCTTTCTGTCCAAAGTGATAGAGGTAGCAAGGGATGGGGGTTCAGGGATGGTTCAGATTTTAGTGCAAACCTACTTAATTTGCACTTTTGTACACAATATGCAAACCAAAACTGAACTATATTGCTCTGAATTTTGGGACCAGGTCTCCAACTAAATAATGTATATATTTTAGAAAGAAGAGTGCATAAAATGCATATATTGCAGGAAATAACATACAAAATGCATTAGGGAAAACTGTTAGCAGTGCCTACTACAGTGTATAATATTGGCATGTCTAAATTATTTTATTCCCAACCGCCACATCTTTATATCCCCCTCCGCTCCTTATCATTTTTAAAAAGTTTTTATTAAGGTATACACAACTAGTAACAAAGGGATGGAAAATGAAATGTTTGTAAATCCAAAATATTGATGGTTTAAACTATTATTTACCTGTATTTCCCAGTTTAAACATCCTAAGTCATTATATATCATGTTGTAATTGTTACTGCTCTGGTTTTCTTCAACAACTCTGTCTACAAATTCAAAATTTGTTTTCAAATTTATTTTACATTTTATTTAATTATTGTTCTTTTACTCAGTTGTTGGATGTGACCAAATTTGTATTTCTAGGCAACAATATTTTCTTTTTTGATAATGAAAACCAATAAAAAATAAATAAGTAAACTATCTATGGCATTTCAAACCGTGGAGGGTATTAGGTTTTTTTGTTTTGTTACTATGTTATGTATTTTTGTGTTTTTATATTGTAATCCACCCTGTGATGTTCAGATGAATGACTGTATAAAAATTTAATAAATAAACTATTAATTTGATTTATAAATAGGAGAAACTGTTTGCAAACTGTGTATCAGGCAAAATTGCATACAAACATGTGTATATTTGCACAAAGTACACAGTTTGCACAAAAAAGCTGATGAATTTTCCTGAGGACGTTTAAAGCAAAACTACAAACTAATGCAGAAATGTAGAGATATTAATTTAAGACAAGAAAGATAAGGAACTAGAGAAATGGAAACTGACAGAATAGTTTTTCCCTAGAGACAGAAATAAGGGACGCGGGTGGCGCTGTGGGTAAAACCTCAGTGCCTAGGACTTGCTGATCGCAAGGTCGGCGGTTCGAATCCCCACGGCGGGGTGAGCTCCCGTCGTTCAGTCCCAGTTCCTGCCCACCTAGCAGTTCGAAAGCACCCTTAAGTGCAAGTAGATAAATAGGTACCGCTTTATAGCGGGAAGGTAAATGGCATTTCTGTGTGCGGCGCTGGTGCTGGCTCGCCAGATGCCGCTTAGTCACGCTGGCCACGTGACCCGGAAGTGTCTCCGGACAGCACTGGCTCCCGGCCTCTTGAGCGAGATGAGCGCGCAACCCTAGAGTCGGACACGACTGGCCCGTACAACTGGCCCTTTACCTTTACCTTTAGAGACAGAAATAGGGACAGAATTGAAGGACTCATGGGTTCCCTAGTAATTTAAAATTCTACTGACCAGCCCCATGGATCCATTGCTGTGATATCAAAAGGCAACCCGCTGAAACCCCAAAATGTGTCCTTAAAAAAAATGTGCCCTACACTTTTACATTTTATCCATCTCTACTTTGCCATGTGGCCCCCAGAGGGCTGGTCCTGGGCCAATATTCAATATTCAAAAGAAGTTAGCCATCCCTGTTTGACAGAGACTGTTGGATGGCTGCAAAAAAGGGAAAAAAAACTTTTAAGAGCAGCAATATATCGGATGGAACAACATGTACAGCAAACCAAGTGTGGAATTTTGTACCCCCAGAACAAAACCCACTGAAATTGATGCAACAGATTCTGTGAAATCAACAGCCTTCCAGGGATGAAATCAATCCCTGACATTAGCATGTCAGATTCTAAACTACCTAGCACAGATGTGAGGTTCTTGCAGATGTGGACAATTTAGCAGCACTCAATCATCATTAGTATTCTACTTTAAGCAGGAAGTGGAATAGTAATGCTGCTTTCAGATGTCTGGCATCCAGATAACTTTCTGTAGCCAGGAAACCAGTTCCACCCCTCCTCCCTATTTATTCCTCAGTCCCAAATCTTGGTAAGAGGGTAATTTTCATTGGACCACTGTCCATGGAAATGGTTAAAATGCTTCTTCTCCCCACCTGCCACATAGCTCATTACTATCTCCTCCCCCCCCCACTGCACTCTAAATCATGACACTGTTGCAATTGGGGGGTTGTGGGAAGAGACACGAAAAACAGATATAAAATAGATACAAGATAATTCTGTTTGGAAAAAGAAAGGCTAAACAGCATAGATTCCAAGTGCAATTGGCCATCTACACTCAGAGAAACTGTGTACTCTATATCATGGGTTAAATTGATAGGTTTTCTGAGCTCTGGATAAATGTAACCTGAGCAGGGAAAACGTGAGATGAGGATGCTTTGTTTATGATGTCATGCAAATACTCCATAAAAAGTGAGTAAACGAAGCATAGGTATTTCACAGTAAATGTCCAGTGGTCTTCAGGAGACCATAAACAGGAACCAATAAAAATTTGAATGATAAGTAACTTAAAACACAATAATATTCTAAAACCATACACAACATACAAACCCTTTCCCCTGCACCAGTTTAAAAGTTATCTCTTTAATAAATGGGACTTTTAAGATACAGTAACAGATTTGAATCACAAAGCTGGTATCCTACTGCTGCTTGCATTAAGGGGCAGCTGGAAGAACTGTTGCGTTTCAAGATACCAAACCAAACACATACCCGCTTCTTCACCATACACCTACTACAGCTGCAAAACAAAATATGATTTTGTAACACACTTTCAACTAAAATTGGAAGCATATTTTGCTTGCAAAAGCAGAGGGTTCTAATACCAAAAGCTTCTGGGTGAACCATTTCCATACGGCGAAAAGCCTCCCTAGGTAATTTCTGCTGCAATACTGAGTCACTATTAATACAGAAACCTATTGCAGACAACCAGCTTTTCCTGTTCCCTCAACACAAACAGCTTGCATAGTGATCATTCAAGTGCTATGAAGAGTAAGAATCTTCCACCCTAAGTCTAGCCCATATATCAAGAATTCTCCAGCCGTGCCATTCAGTTTGTCCTGTTCGGCACTATCTTTTCTAGTCCTGCTTCTCCCCTTGCAGAGGACTTAGATGGACATGAAAACCAATCGAGCAAGCAGCAATGCCTAACAACACAATGAAATGGGTTGTCTCCAGCTTTGTCAAGCTCAAAGCACACACATTGAAATCAATGCACATGACTAACTTAGGCTCTTTGGCCAGATGGTTAACAAGTCCTGCTGGCACAACAGGGTTTCTCTCCTGCTCCCTTCCTACAGCCTGCAAATTGGCTCAGGGTTCGATAGGAGTGCACACACCAAAACAGAGTGCAGGAGGAGGAGAAGGGGGATTGTTTTGCCTGGCAAGCTGAAACGCTTGCACTGACGGAATTCCTGCTACTCTGAATTCCTGCCCTTAATTTCAATAGGCCTACTCCGAGTTTGACCAACTTTGGAAACAACCGAACAGTTCCCATGCCTTTTAAGAATTATGTAGAAGAGGAAACTGAGCTGGTTTTCTCATACTTGTGCCACTGCAACATAAGCTGGGCTTCCTAAAACCCCTCTGCTATAGAACAACTAAAGGGACCAGAACGTTGTCCTTCATTTCATCGTATCCAAAGAGTCTGGCCAGGATGCCGCTTATTTTCACTAACAAGCGATGAAATTAAGGCTAGATGGCTACGCCCTTACATTTATCTGAAAAGGGCTCAGTTCCAAGCAGCACCTGCTTGTATAGTATCTGTTGCTCCACTGCTCCCAATTATACTGTTGGCTACCAAATCCACAATAACTGCCCCATACATCTTGCTGCCTGGATGTTTGACCCCCTTAAGGCATAAGCTACAGACCTCTTTAACAGGTCTCATCATTTCTCTCCCGATATACTATCACAGAAAAATTAGACTACACAAAATTGATCATGTATAGCAGCCTTCCCCAACCTAGTGCCCTCCAGATGTTTTGGACTACAAGTTCCATTAGCCCCTACCAATACAGCCAATGATCAGGGAGGATGGGCGTTATAGTCCTAAGCACTGGGAGAGCACCAGGTTGAGAAAGGCTGCTGTATAGTAACAACTCTTACCCATCCCAGCCAAGGGACTTTTCCATCCCAACAGCCTTGAAAGCTGTACATATCAGCCAGCCTGTACCAAATCACTCTTGGCACATTGTATATGTTTTTATTGATTTTATTTTGAATTGTGTTGCAACCTAGGCTCCTATGGGAGGAAGAGCAGGATAGAAATGGAATGAAACGAATGAATATATGAAGAATTCACCCTTTCTTCTTCATGAGACCTACTAGAAGCTATGGATTTGTTTAGACTGGCTTTGAATCACCACCATCTCATTTCCCAAAACCTCTAGCTTGCCTTCCTATTGGACTAGGGCAGTCAGATGCAAAGGACAACAGAACCCTTGCACCTCAATTGTTGTGCAGAAGCTACACAGCTCCAGCAGGTGTTGCTTCTACATGACCCTATCCTCTTTTTTAATCTGGCCACCCTGAGGTTGACCCCTTCATATTTAGCCCCCCCCCATCTCCTGCATAGCTCTAGCCCACGAGACATTTCCCTCGATGATTCCTCCATGTCAGCCAGTCATCATTGTTCCAACAAGGAGTCATACAACAAGAGAAGAAAGTAGTAAAGCAGTAATAATTACGACAAAACAGATATTCACAATAGCAGTTAAATTTAACCAATTTATTGCACTACTGAGAAGGTGGAAAATTGGCTTGGACTTTAGAAGCTACCAAGGCAAATCCCACCACTGCTAATAGGGCCACTCTATAATGAGAAGTCAGCAGAAAATCAATGTTCTGCAATTAGATTTCCCCTCAAGGGCTGGATCTAAAAATGTTATGCAAACTGAAGGGGAAAATAGGACAAGAAAAGGAGGTGTGTCCTATACAAAACCACAGCCACAAGGGCAGCTTGTGTCAACCCTCTGGTAAAGACAGAGGGGGCCAGACAGGCAGAACCCTAGAGTCTGGCCATATTGCTTGACCTGCCATTAAGCACAGAAGCTGAACCTGAAAAGACATATGTTTATTATGCTTTCCTCCCATGTCTCTCCCCCCCTGCTCCCCCCCCTACATGTTACACCCTGGCTCTCTTGATTTTCTGAGTCATGAGTGGGATGTAATGCCTCTGTAAGCTCTACTGAAATTAGTTTTCTTGAACCATAAACAGGGCTTGGGTAGGAGAATTTCTTGATGGTTTGGACCCAGCAAAATGGGCTTCCTCTATTGTTGTGTCCTGGCAGTCTTTCTAGTTTAACTAAATATGCTTCTGAAGAGGAACAGCTGGACACACTGCAAATATTACACATATTATAGCTTGCATTAATAGGACAGTTGTTAACCACCTGACTACTACTGTCATTCACAAAACTAATAAAACCTATGTGTCATTTGTTGTGAGAAGAGCTTTCATCCAAGCCTTCAAGGGTGATAACTTGGATTAACTCTGAAATTTGTATACCTTTTAAACAAAAACTACAAGCCAAGTGACAAAATGGCAAGAGCTGGCAATATCTCTGGAGCTTGGCACAAACTTGCTTCTTGTTTCTGTATCTGTACAGAAAAAGAACACAAACACAGTGGAAGGCATTGTTGATGACACACAACCACGTTTTCCAAACACTAGTATCAACTACATACACTGAAAAGGGGCTAGTGGTGAGGTGGCTAATTGTGGCAGTCATAGAATTATAGAATCTTAGAGCTGAAAGGGGTCCAAGGTTCATCTAGTCCAACCCCCTGCAATGCAGAAATCTCAGCTGAAGCATCCATGACAGATAGCCATCCAACCTCTGCTTAAAAACCACAAAGGAAGGAGAGTCCACCACCTCTCGGGGGAGTCTGTCCTGCTGCCAAACACCTCTGTCAGAATGTTTTTCCGAATGTTTACTCGGAATCTCAATTCTTGTAACTTGAAGCCATTGCCTCAAGTCTACCCTCAAGAGCAGGAGAAAACAAGCATGCTTCCTCTTCCTTATGACAGTCCTTAAGATATTTGAAGATGGCTATCATCCCTCCTCTCAGTCTCCTCTTTTCCAGGCTAAACATACCCAACTCCTTCAAGCAGTTCTGGTAAGGCTTAGTTTCCAGACCCTTGATCATCATGGTTGCCCTCTCTGCACATGTTCCAATTTGTCAATATACTTTGGACACAGTATTCCAGGTGTGATCTGACCATGGCAGAATAGAGTGGTACTATTGCTTCCCTTGATCTGGACACTATACTTCTGTTGATGCAGCCTAGAAAAGCATTAGATTTTTTTGCTGCTGCATCACACTGTTGACTCATGTTAAGCTTGTGGTCCACCAAGACACCTAGATCCTTTTCACATGTACTGCTAGTAAACCAGGTGTCCCCCATCCTATATTTGTGCATCTGATTCTTTCTGCCTAGGTGCAGAACCTTACATTTGTCCCTATTGAAATTCATATTGTTAGCTTGTGGCCAGTTCTCCAATCTGTTAAGGTCATTTTGAATTCTGATTCTGTCTTCTGCAGGATTAGCTACCCTTCCCAGTTTGGTGTCATCTGCAAATTTGATAAACATCCCTTCAATTCCTTCATCCAAGTCATTTATAAAGATGTTGAACATCACCTTCACATGACTGTCATTTTGGGTTAATTGGATACTTTATTTCAAACCTGCAAACATCACAATACCCATCCTATTTGAATGATGACTTGCACTCCACTCTTAGAACAAGGCTGATGTGCACCGAAATGAGCAGATAGGATGAGAAAAGTGTGCAGGTGTATGAGAAATCTGTACATTCTGTGTAAATCCATTTAAATTCTATTATCTGGGATTTGCTAATAGTCATCATAGACAGACTGATCATCTGTGGTTTTCTTAAAGCCCCATGCTGAGAGACACATTTCTCAAATGAACATATCATCTTTAAAAAAGGTTCTAGATATCAAAGCTACAAAGCAAACTGGCATAAAAAGCTTGCTTTAAAAAACAACGAGGCAAATTATTTTATATAATATAATATAATATAATATAATATAATAATTATTTAATAAAATATAATAATTATTTAAAATGTAATCATTACGTTGGAACAATTATGATGTCAGATGACAAGACAGCTGCCTGGTCCCACCTACCTGTCAAAGTTAGCTTTGAGGTGGGGAGACCACTGATTAAAAGCTAGAAAAGATTCATTACTGTGTTATCCATGTGTATCCCAACTAATTATTAGCCATTGTTCATATTTCCATAAGTATTTCTCAAATGTAGCCAGCTTGGTAGTCATCAGCTCATTCAGTCTTCTTTTGCAGACTATGCACTAAGCTTAAGAAATTTATTTGTCAAGGCCATCTGGGAACTTCAAGGCTGAGCAGGGATTTGAAGACAGGTTCAACACTCACTTTCATAATTTTATTACCATGTTTTTATCTGTCCAAAGTCTAGACTACTCTGGCTTTCATAATTCCATGTTCATTTTTTCATCTGTCCAAAGTCCACAGGCATGGATCCTTTGAGTGGGATAGCTTTCGGGACATCCCCAGTGGC
This sequence comes from Podarcis filfolensis, assembly GCF_964270895.1. Classification (NCBI taxonomy): domain Eukaryota; kingdom Metazoa; phylum Chordata; class Lepidosauria; order Squamata; family Lacertidae; genus Podarcis; species Podarcis filfolensis. Next base: position 60,105,208 of record NC_139604.1, on the reverse strand, counting down.
GGCAGCAGGATGGAGGCTCCCTCTGAGGTTGATCTAATGACTTATTATGTTTAGTATTAACTGAAATTCTGTTGCTGTTTTTTAGATGAATTTACATTCAGCTCTTCAATATAAAAACATTTCAAACAGTTTTGCCCAACAATTTAACGTGGAAGGTACTGATTCATTAAAGCTCAAAAGGAAGGTTTGGACAACAGCCTGGATTGGAAGGATTAATGACTGGGATTAATGTGTCATTAAACTTCAGATAACAGACTTGGATAGCATCCTGGATTGAAATAGAGTCAGAGGAAGGTGCGCTAGTAAAAAGGCAGTTGGAAAAATATATACTTACAAATAAAGCTGTATTCGACGGATGAAAGGATATATGATGTTTGACATGGTTGAGAATCGTGGAACCAGGGACGGAGAATGTTAAAGTGTCAAAATCGAGTTGTGGAAAATATGGAAACAATGAGGAGAGGCAGTAATGAGATGTGGAGATATGCTTCAGAGGTCCAGACCATGGGGAGCTCCGAAAAAATAATTATAATTTGGATTATAATTTGGTCTTTTTTATTTTAGTTATTTTAATTGGATTATGGTTGGATATATTAATTGGATTTTTTATTGGAAAATTAATAAAAATGATTTTAAAATAAATAATATTTCCCACATAAATTCCTGTCACGAATTATGAACAGGTTTTACTGCTTGAATGAGTGACGCAAGATCCAGGGTGAAGAGTCAGACGGTCAAATGCCAGGTAGTCCCTTTCCACACTGTACGTCTAACCAACCGATAAAACCACCTGTTTGTCTTATCTTGCCATGTGGTAAGGAACATTTAATGACACATTAGGGGTGACCAAGTGGTGACATGGTTATCTGTATTCACCCTAAGAGTGACCCTTCACATTAAAGCAGTGGCACAACAAGTACTGCCCAGTAACTTCTTCCCAGGCTGCTGCAGCAATACTTAGTGCCAAAAGTAATCATATGGACTATTCCCAACAAATTCCATCTCTTCCTCCCAGCTGGGATATAATTGGATAGGTAGGAGCTGCACACCACCCTTACATCATGTAGTTGTGGCTTCCAGACAGTAGCAAGGCAGTGGGTGATGAAGCCATGGGGAAGCAGCATACGAAGGGGGTGGCCCTGAGCTTTGTTTGTAGTCAGTGTGCAGTGTGTTGATATATCCTCCCCTCCACGCACACTATTGCATTTCACAATCCCAGCAGATTCCAACATCTTGTTTTATAACAGGTCCTTTTAACCTAAATTAGCAATCGACTGGGACTTCTATGTGGACCATCCTTTCCCCTAGACAATGGAAGAACTAGACCACACTACTACTGTGAAACAGCCTTTGCCAACTTGATGCCCTCCAGATGTTTTGCCTTACGCCTCCCATCAGCCCCACCTGATTTATGTAAATGTTCATAACATTTTGGTAAACTGGAAGCTGGAGCAATAATAACTCTTGTTAATATGGCATTCTATTCACATGACTATAGAGTGTCATGTGGTGAGCACAAAAAATCCAGATATTCAGAATGGATCAAGCTTCTTAGGACATCTTTACACACTGTACATGGGCACAAATCCCCAAACACATGTCATCAGTGTAATTTTTGAACGACATCCAAATGCATAACTTGTGACTTCTTACAAAATGCGTATGAGCAATTAGCATGAACTGAAAGGACGTGTGACATTTGTGTATGAAATACAAGTGTGCTGTTAATAAACAAGACTCTCTTGCATCTCTTTCGTACTTGGGAACTGGATCCAGAGTACAAAATGTAAAAATTAAGCAATGACCCTCGGCAGAGTAACTTGAAATTTGTGAGTTAGGAAAGAAAGATCTGGTATGTCTCTGTTTACACTTCCAGGAGTTACTCAGCATGGAAGAGCAGTCCTGCTGCTGCACATTATACAAAATTGCCCTAATTAAAGCCAAGGAACAATTATATCCAAGTGCCCCACTTGTCTGACAACGCAGTGATTAGTTCCCAGGGTTTAATATCAGGCAGCATCTCAGAAAGCTCTAAATTAAGATGACTTGCATTTATTGAGAAGAATTTGTACCAGTATTTTCCATACTTCAGCAAACACCACACACCCCAGGCCAAATGTTCAAGTCAATATGATTTCACTAAACTAAAAACAAAACTCAACCAACATTTTCCCATGGTCGTAAGTTTGAGGTCCACTTCACAAAAGTGCAGCCAAGCAGACATAAAAGCAGAGAGAAAAAACACAACCAACTTTGGAATAAACTTAGCAGTGTGTCGATGAAGCTGAGCAACTGATAGCATAGTTAGACTTTGTTTTCTAACCTAGGAGTCTTCCTTTGCCAAAACAGCACTCCCTGCTGGACCTTTCCCATTTGGGCAGAGATGTTGTAGTACGCCACAAAATAACATGGAGAAAACCCTGCTCCTTCTCCCCCTAACTTCTTCCAGAGTTTTTACCAGCCCTCCCCTTCCCAAACACACTCCCTTCCTTACGCACGGGAAATATTCTTTGGAGGCTCGTCGTCAAACGCTGAGGAGCAGGGCGGGGAAGGAGGGGGGGGAGAGAAATTAAAAACAACAACAATTCACTTACTTTTCCCTCAGAAACCAGCTGGACTCTCCCAGGTTCCTGGGTCCTCGTAATTCCTTTCCCACTGAGCGGCTCCCTTCCTCTTAGTCCAGCTTCCCTGCCATTCTGAAATTGGGGCTTCCTGCTCTGCTGTGCTCAGCACAGGGCTTCCCTGAGGTGACCGCCGACCTCTCGCCCAGGGGAAACGGTGCCCGGGGCTGAGATGGCGAAGAGGAAACGACCCTCTCCGTTCGTGACGGCTCCCTCTTCTTCTCGCTCCTCCTCGCCCTCCTTTCTCCCCGCGCAGACCTCGCAGTTCCACTGGGAGCAGGTGGAAGCGCTGCCTCAGCCCAGGCAGAGGAGGAGGGAGAGGTGGAGCCACCGGCCAAAAGCAACAGGTTACTATATAACCAGGAGGCTCCGAGTCGGGGCGCCTCAGAGTTGGGTATCTCTACTGACACCTGGTGCAACGTTGGAGAAACAGGACTGAGCCGCTGCCTGTGGAGACAGGCGGCAGAGGGGGCTTTATTTTTCTTTCTCTCCGAGACTTCGGCGAGAAAGGAGGTGATTTTGCTTCAGGTTTTCCTCCTTCGCCGTCTTCTCCCCGCCCCCTTTCAGTTTGGGGAAGGGCAATGAGCAACCTGGCGACGCTGTGGGGAAAACAAACCCACGTTTGTGAAAGGCACAAGCCGCCTCTCCCCGAGCTGGCGGCTGCCTGGCAGGCTCGCTCTGTCTGGCGAGATGTTTATCCAGCCAGAATAAGCCGGGCTCGGCCTGTCCTGGCAGCGCAAGGGTGGAAAATCTGTCGCGAGTTGGAGGGTGTGGCCACACGCATCTCTCCAACTCGGAGAAACAAAATGCAGAGGGAGAGAGTTTCACGGATTACCCAACTTTAGCAAGATGGATGGACTTGGGACTCGGAATATATCCCCCCCCCCCCGCAGCCACTGACTCAAATGCCAACGAGCACAGCACAGAGCTCAGCAGTTTTGCTGCATCGATAACGTGGAAGTGATAGGTTGTCTCTCTGGCTTGCAAGGGAGGGAGAGGGAAACCAGGAAAAAGGAGGTGCTGGGGTAGATAAAGTACATTTCCTTTCTTCAGTTTGAAACGGGTGGAAACACTTCCTTTGGCTTCCGGGGGTCTTGAAATGGACCCAGGGTTTGAAGCAATATACTGTGTGCCCAAACAGAAGTCTCAGCTCAAGCTAGCGCGTGCTTCCTCGGAAGTATGTCCCATCAAGTTCTAGGAAATAAACTTCAACGTGCATGAGCTTAAGAGCATTTTCCCTGCTCAGCAATTTGCCGGTGGAGTCCTGCACAATGCAACACTCACAACAATAGTTGTGTGGTGAGATTTTTGTCCCGACTTCTGAACAAGAAAATATGCTGCCTTTATGCAGAATTGGACTACTGGACCCCTTAGCCTAATTATCAGCTACTTCCGTTTTGGGCACCTCTGTGCACTTTTGTACATCATGATTTGGGCTACTCTCAAAGTGTATAGTGGCTAGACTAAAAACAAAAAAGGAAGTATGCAACAACAGCAGCAAGAATACTCATTGCAAAGTATTGGAAGACACAAGATTTACCCACCCTGGAAGAGTGGCAGATGAAGGTGATGGACTATATGGAATTGGCGGAAATGACTGGCAGAATCCGAGACCTGGGAGAAGAGTTGGTGGAAGAAGATTGGAAGGAATTTAAAGACTATCTTCAGAAACATTGTAAAATTAATGAATGTTAAAAATGATGTTGGATTGAAAATAAGAGGCACTAGCAACAAAGTTAGTGAGAATATGCAAAAATGAGTTGATAAGGGATGAAAATATAGAGCTATAATATGTTAAGATATAGAGTTAAGATAAACAAAAGAGGGTAAGGATTTGCTGATCTGATTATTGAAATGGGAATACAAAAAGGGGAGGTGTGAGGAAGTCAAGGAATAATAATAATAATAATAATAATAATAATAATAATAATTATTTATTATTTATACCCCGCCCATCTGGCTGGGCCTCCCCAGCCACTCTGGGTGGCTTCCATAGAAACCAAAAATACAGTAAACAAGCTAACGAGTTTAAAGTTATAAAAAATGGGTTTGTTTTTAATTCTTTTGTATCTATTTGCTTTTTTTTGTACTCTGTATGTGTATCTTTCTTTTCTCTCTTTTATGTAATTTTGTATGTTTCTTTTTCTTTTCTTTTTCTTTTTGGTATTTTGCAAATTTATGTTTTTGTAAAATTTTAATAAATATATTATAAAAAACAAAAACAAAAAAGGAAATCTATCTTTATTTTGGGCACTATAAAAATGTGGGACTCAAAGTACAAAGCTAGCACTGAACATAGTCGTTTGACAGAATTAGATAAAAATATGGCAATTAATAGCCAGCAGAAGCCAAGACAAAACTACCAATGAACAAGAAATCTAGAAAGCATAGAAATCATTCTGCTGTAGGCACATGCCATTTTGCCTTAGAAGCAGATTACAGGGTAATACACATTTCTTTACAATTAAACAAATTGTTACTAAAAAGTGTAACATAATGACTGCGTAGTATTCCAACTATGGTTAGCACACATGGCAAAAGTGCTAGGTTTTCCACATTTCATTGTGAATGTGATGTACATACAGCTTGTGAATGTAGAAGTGAAATCCAAGTAGGAAAGTGTGATGTGCTTATTTTCTGCAAGTAAAGACTTCGCAGTGCTAACACATAGCTTGTTAACAAGAAGCAAACACAAAGTCGTTCCTTAAGGACACTAATCGTGTTTTGTGTTAAAGCCAAAAAAAATGCTGACTTCTTGAGGAATGCACTTTATTTGTGCTTCATTTCCTTTTATTTTTGTTGGGCTTACAAGCAAAGAAACAGTCTGAAACAATGTAGCCTTATCTCTTCAAAATATCTGAGGGCATTAAATCCCAGGAGATGAATGTGCTATCAGAATTTTAGATCAAGCTGATGACAGCCACCTCAAGTTGTGTACAGAACAAGTGCTTTTTATTTGAGGCATAACCACCACCCAAATAATGATCTCAACTTCTGGGGGGAAATGTGCTCATTTCATTTTTATTGTATTTTTCATTAAAACTTGCTCATCCTGTTTCCAGAAGGGTTTGGCCTTTTAATTATACACTCCCAAGAGCCCAGCATGTTTAGCAATTGTTGTTTGTGACTTTACCATGACAATTTATGCTCATGCTCACAAAAATGGTCTCATGAACACTAACAAATACCTCCAGCAGGTCAGGAGTGGCAGAGAAAAAGATTCAGGCAGTGAACTAGTTACCTCTCCAGCTTAGTTAAAATTATTATGGGCAATCTCACATCAACATATAGGGGCTTCCTCTATGTGTGTTCATGACATGTGGCTGTGTAGACACATGGGAGAAACAGATAATATAAAGGCAGTCTAAACCCACTGAAATATATATGATTAACATTAAACCGGAATCCTAACTATGGGTGTAGACCCATTGACTTCAAAACAATGGGTTGTATCCAACTGTCTTCCCTCAGATCTGCTTCAGAGGACGGGGGGATCCTTTGGAACAGCACGGGAGGTGACATGCGAGCAGGCTGCAAGAAAACATATGAACAGAAGAGCCTGCTGGATCAGGCCAATGAGCCACCAAGTCCAGCCTCATGGTCTCACATTGGCTAACCAGATGCCTGTGAGAAGCCTGCAAAAACTCCTGTGGTTTTCATAAACATTACTGGCTCCAACAGTGGAGGCAGAGCACAGCCATCATGGCTAGTGGCCATCAATACCCATCTCCTCCATGAATTTGTCTAATCCTCTTTTAAAGTCAGCTAAATTGGTATCCATCACTTCGTCCTGTGAGAGCTTCATGGTTTAACTAGGTCCTGAATTTTCCAACATTCAGCTTAATTGGATGTCCACAAGTCTTAGTATTATGTGAAGGAGAAAAACTTTTCCCTATCCACTTTATCCATGCCATTGATAATTTTATAAACTTCTATTATGTCACCGCTTACTCTCCTTTTCACCAAACTAAAAAGTCACAGATGCTGCAACCTTTCCTCAGAGGGAAGAAATCATAAGAAGGAGGAATTCACAAAAATGGCCCACCTCTTCTACTCATAGAAGCCTCCACTGGATCAAAAAGCCTTCTATCAGTGCCACAGAGGGACACAAATGGATACAACCCAATGTGCGTAGGGTTTTTTTTATTCCATTTAGAATATGGTGACCAGTGAGCTATTGCCAATGTTATTTCACCACTGAGAAGGAAAATGCAAAACTGAAACATTATTTTGTGTCCTGGGTGGTCATGGGATCTTGTAATATTGCAATCCTATGACATTCATGTGAAATACCAATTTAACTTAATAGTAAATATTTTCAAGTAAACATGCTATGCTGTAGGATAAGGTTGTGAATAACTGGTGCTAAGGATCTCCCTTTTGCATGAGATAGTATATACAACTAACTAACTAACACAGTGGGTGGCACTGTGGTCTAAACCACTGAGCCTTGGGCTTGCTGATCAAAAGGTCAGCGGTTTGAATCCCCGCGACGGGGTGAGCTCCCGTTGCTCGGTCCCAGCTCCTGCCAACCTAGCAGTTTGAAAGCACGCCAAAAAAAGTGCAAGTAGATTAATAGGTACCGCTCTGGAGGGAAGGTAAAGGGAGTTTCCGTGCGCTGCTCTGATTCCAGTGTTCCGTTGCTGGCCACATGACCCGGAAAAAATGTCTGCAGAGCGGACAAAGGCCAGCTCCCTCAGCCTGTAAAGCAAGGTGACTGGACTTAACTGTCAGGGGTCCCTTTACCTTTAGTATGTACAAAGTAGGTGTGAAGGGGATCACCAAAGATATGCAAATAAATGTGCATCACTATGCATCAGTTTATTAACCACAAACTATGAGTGGTGACTCAAGGGTGGGGGAGCACCATGTCAGCTTTGACTTCCCACACATTCCCACCCACCCAATTCTCAGTAAATAGAGAGTTGGAAGGAGTCAACCATCACTACCATTTACAGGCTTTTGGCTGAGAAACTGAATTCATTCTGATAAACTAGATAATCCTGTTCTGCTGCGTTGGAATATAAAAGGTAATTCAAAAGAACTCTTTGTATGTGGTGCTGTATGCAAGATGTGCTCAATAATAATGCTTACAAAATCCTGACATCAACATGTTATCTCAAATCTCACTACTTTCTGGACAGACAGCCCTGTCAAAGCGCCAGTTCTCTTATGCAGCAATCTGCAAACATATCTGAAAGAACTCCAGGGACTGGAAGGTTTTTGTAAACTGCTCTAAGGTCCTAGGTTTTTATTTGTTTTTAACCATCAAACAGTATATGGATTTTATTTAATAAAGAAATAAAATCAAAGCTTCAGGAGTGAACCTGAAACATGATATATGACGCTATTTTAGATTCAGCATATCTGCCCACCAGAGTTACCCTCTTCTCTTCAAGGTTTTTACACTTTGTATTGTTACCGGAAAAATCCGAGGGCTCCCTTGGACAAAAACAAAGACACCAACCAGGATAACTTGGAGCAAAACAGCAGCCTGTAGGCTTGGCCTTTATTGAACTGTTGCAACAGGGTATTCCCCTCACTTGCAGGAGAGAGGAAAGACACAGAAAAATGGTGTGCAAGACCTTATAAAAACTTTTGAAATTCCCATCCTCTAGGTCAAGCCCACCCCCAGAAACATCATGCATACATTACAGAAAGGAGGGGTTGAGGGAGGAGTTGTGGTGGTAACCTGAGTGTCCTGTCACCTGGCTGATTCCCTTCTCCCCCTCCCCACGAGTCATTTTCAGAAGACAAAAGGTAGTCGCAGTTTCCTGCCCCCTGAGGGAAGATCTGATCATTGTCCTTTGTTCCAGTCCATGCTGAATCCACTCCCATATGCAAGTTCTTTGTGATCTTGATTGTCTTCTGTCTAGGACCATCAGGGTTGGCATAGCAACTGGGCAGGGCTCCTGTGGATGTGCTGGGCTGGCCTGTATCAAACCTTCCCCATTTTGTAGTCTTCATGGAGTAAAATAAAAGTGGAACAGTGCAAATCCGATGTATGGTTGATTTTTCTATGAATTTATAACAGAAGCGTGGCGTATGTAGTGTGTGAGTGTGAGTGTGTGTGAAGTTTGTACAAACTGAATGATTGGGGTGGGGGGTTCCTGCTACAGTATTATTATTATTATTATTATTATTATTATTATGAATTGTATACCACCCAGGGTGGTTCACAACAGAAAAATACAAAATGAGAATACAAAACTGGTTCACATCATACTTCACACTGTGTGTAAGGAGTGTTTCTACACTTCCCACTGTGAGGAACTTAACTGAACCACAATAGGCATACCCATCAGCTCAATTAGTATCTGTTCAATGTGAATGACTTGAAGTCTGTTTATTCTTAGTGATAGAAAAATAGAAATATATACTGTCCATAAATACAAATTTTAAAATATGATAATCTTTAAAACACTTCTTAAGGCTTTCTTGTAGAAAAAAAACAGTTCAACACAGAATATAAACCTAGGTGAAGGAAAACCCACATTGGACATTATACATAAAAGTGCTATACTAAAGAAAAATATATTGGCTTAGATTGTAAATGAGGTTCTGATGGCAAGTTCCCACATGCCGAGTTCTGCTAACAGAATGTTCCTGCTTCAGTCTCCCCTCCTCAACTGCAGCCCCTTGAATGTCTACTCAGGAGGGTCAAGGGACATTTCAGTGTATCAAGAGAGGCAGTGTAGGGGGAAGGGAAAATTGGTTAAAAAAAATAAAATAAAATGCTGTCTTCCACATATAGAAGGAACCCTTCCATTTGCAGAGGGGACTAATTAGAACCCAAGGCATAAAATACTGTAGTTCCCAGAAGATCAACATGGAATTCACCTTTCCAAAGTTCATATGAATTGAATTTGTCTTGAAGTCACTGGATTTGGTCTTAAATTTTTTTTTCTCATATCACACATATTTTAGATACCTGAAAGCAAAAATAAGACCACAGCAATGTCACGTGGATAATACTTATCAAAATCATCCAAATTCAAGAGTAAAATTAAGTAGCCTACAGTATACATAGCAAGGCATGACCTGTACTCAACTAAATCTGTTTTGCAGAATACATTAGGCAATATCCAACAGTGTTTGTCCACCAGTGGAACAGGCACCATTTGTGAAATAAGTATGTCTCCTCCTGCACAAACCCAAACCTGCCCTGAAAGGTTACGGTGACCCCCCAGAGCAGCTGAGGAGGGATGAGGGCTGCATGGGAAAGGAGAAGGGGGGATCTGTTCATGCAACACTGGATATTGCTCTTTCATTAATAAAATATATCTTTAAAATATTTTGAAAACTATTCTTAGAAACCCATAATTCTGACTTTAACTGGGAATTAGGCTTATGATAATGTACAGCTAAGATACCAGTTTCCAAGTAACTTTTAAAAGATTGCTACATTCTTTTGAAATTTTCACTATAAATGCTTATGCATGGTCTGATACAGTACAATAACATGTGATTTAGTTTCACTGATTCCACTGTTAAGACCACTGAAATGAGTAATCACCTCAAAGAGCTGCAAAAATTAATCACAAGGGTCTGGCTAATATTTATTTTGAGAGATGATTCAAGCTTTATGAAGCACTTTATTGCTACCTATTTACCGTGTATCTTCCAAGGAACGAGAGGTCAATGCCTCTAATCATATGGTATACACACACTGTGGGTAATCCCTGGGATCTGTCCACAACATGAATTTCTACATTTGTAGAAGCATGTTTTCCTTGAAACAATGTGGTGCTCACCAAAGTCAGGCAAAGGACAAACAGCAAGCTTGTCTGCCACCAAAAATGTGGATCAGCCTTGATTTGAGTATCAACATTTAACTCCAGACTTCAATGCAAACAGAGACCACCACTAAATAAGCTATGCTAAGAATAACCCTGCATAATGGGTTACATGTTAGTTCACGATGGCCTCATGGAACTTTGCAGTGTAGTAAGAACAGTTATGATAGTGTTTATACTCGAGAACATCAAGCCCATGTACTTTTACAAGGATCAATTAAAAATCTGTACTGCTTTTTTAAAAAGGAAATACAGAATATAGGTTTACCACAGATAGCAGCATGAGTTAACTGACAAATGCAGCAATGGCTATGACTTGCAGGATTGCTTCAAGTCCACATGTGACAAGCAGTACAACATTAATGATGACATCTGCTCGCAGGACATATGTTTGCCACACCAGAAAGTAGATGGATAGGATTATGCTGCCAGCAGTGATCACAAGACTGATACCCAATGGATATTCTTCTTCTGTTAGATTCCCTTTGGTACCTAGTGAAGTTAAAAAAAAATACACAAGCACTATTGACAAATGATGAATGTGATAGCTCTCAAAAATCCAAATTCAAAGCGACTATAATGGCCTTTTACTAGCTGCACCCACCTAGTATGATAGCTATGATCATTCTTCGGCCAGGAGAGCCTTCAGAGGCTAACACAGCGTATACTGGAGTTTGTAACAGAAATACCAGTGCTATTCCCTTTTACAGTGCTTTTGTGCTGATATAGCCATGACGTAGCTGAGAAGCAGAGCCTTCCTTTTCATTGTATCTTCCCCTTTTCAACCACCGTGATCCACAGAACCCAGCAATACTCTCATTTTACCCTGGGCACCTAGTGCAGTGGGGCTGTTGCTGCATCCCCCCTCCTATTAGCAGCATTCCATCTACTTACCAAGAAGGGAAGGGCAGGGCAGGGCAGGGCAGGGACATGGGCAGGGCTGTGTGGGCACACTGGTGAAAGCCAATTTGGTGCTTCTGCCACTAAACTGATACAGACCCAATCTCTCTGCCCTGTCTTAGTAAGTAGCAGTGGTGCCACTGCTAGGACAGTGAGGGCACAGCACAACCAGCGGCGGAGCATATGCCTGCGCTGCCCAGGGCAGGCGCACTCCCAAGGGGGGCGTGGCGCGGAGGATGCCCTCCCAGGCGTGGGATAGCCGCTCGGTTGCCCAGAGCGGCACGCAAGCCCTGCAGCTGGGGGTGGAGCGAGCTGCCCATGGGGGCAGAGCAAGTAGCTCGGGGGGGGGGGTGGAGCGAGCAGCCCGTGGCGAACATTTAGTGTGCTGCCCACCCACGACTCCCAAACCTCCCCCAAGCTGTCAAAATGAAGGGGGAAGGGGGGAATGCCGCTGGCAAAGCGGTGCAGCTCCCCCCCATCCCGACAGCTCAGGGTAAGCTTGGGAGTTGCAGGCAGGCTGAATGTCACCCCCCCAGTGAGGGCACCTGGGGTGATCTGCCCCCACCGCCCTCCTTCCTATGCCCCTGAGCACAGCCTCTGCTCCTGATTTTTATGGTTTAGTAAAATTGCCCTTTTTTAGGATGCAAGTGATAGACTCTTACTTTAGAACATACATCCAGGCAAACATGCATTTGACTGGAGTGTGACCTTGACAAATATATCTCTTATTTAACTAGCATTTAGCAAAGTCTCATTTGCACTTTTACCCATGTAGGTCAGTCAGCCATTTTAATGTTTAACATTAAAAGTATTTAAATGTGTTGTAAAATAATTGGTTAGCTGTCATGAATCAGCATGTTTCGACATGTATCCTTACCAAAGGATTAATATTTAACAATGATTCTAATGTGCATGCTGCTATCCAACTTACCAAAGTATAGCCTGATTGCTTCAAGAACTGCCATAATGAACAGCAATATGAGATCAAGAGCTAAGAAATCATCTGGATATGTGAAAACCTGACCTGCCAACGAGCAAAGTATAAATGATGAAAAAAGACAAGTAACAAGAGGTCCACAATACAGCTATTTTAGCTGTGTATTTGAATTAACTTACTTTTATAAATAATAATCATCAGGGTCGCTAAAAAATAAAATATATAATAAACTACATTTAAATAGAAAAGAATCTGTAAGGAAACAGATGACAGCTGGCAGTTTCTGTCAAGGAAATTGGTTTTAAAACAATCAAATCATGTCCCGTCCCCCGTCCCCCACTTCAGACAGCAACACTCCAAGGTATTAGATAGAGAGGGGTTTCTCAGCTCTGCTAGTTGAGAACCTGCATACAAAGCATGTGGACTGCTATAGAGCTATGGGCTCTCTCAAGGTATGGTAATGTATGCCTTAGATGAAACATTTATTGTGAAAACTGTTGATACAGAAGGTCTTGTTAAAGTTAAAAAAAGTTCTTGAAAGGGTATCTGTATAAAACTATTTGTTCAAGCCACGGGATTTGTTTTACAGGGATTTTATGAAGGCTGAGAATAAGATCAAAGGCAATTTAACTTTCACAGTCCATTAAGAGGAAGACTATTCCTGCAGTGGCTTTATGAAAATCTTGTATGATTTGGAGTATGAATTTTCAAGTGACAGAAGCCTTTGCTGGGTTATTTGCACTTTCAAAATAACGTACACTGGTATTTCAGTCCTCAAAAGTCTTAGAAAATAAAATTACTGGCCATGGACTGGGAATACCCAGGACTTTTCAATCCTGGCTTAGTCAAATTCCTATTCTAATTCCATCCTACATCTTAAGATTCCAACACACTAAATATTATAAGCACCATTCTAGTTATAAGAAGAACCACCTACTTGAATTTTACTGACTAGTATTCAGCTAAGGTTTAATCAGAGTGGACTCACTGAAATGAACATGACTAAAAGTTAGGTTTGTTAATTTCAGTGGATCTATACCCAGAAAAACTGAGTTTAAATACCACCCATTAAACTTGCAATGTCTACTGATCGAGATCAGAAAAACTTGAGATAGCAGTGCTCATGACAGCTGGCTCACCAGATCTGTAACCCTGAAGCACATTAGGACTGGATTTGGAAGCTCCCTACTGAATCACTAAGCTCACCAGGTGGCCTTCAACACAATAGTTCTGCCACATCCTAACCTTCCTCAAGGAGTTGGTGTGAGGAAAAATGAATTGCTTTGCATTTTATAGACTGAAATGTGCCACAGAACTTAATAGCAATCTAGGTCAGCATAAACTAAGGTTTCTGCAATACCTCCTATGAAGAAATGATAATGGTTTAATGATTTTTCTGCTTCTTCTAGCAATTGTAAATCCATAGAATTCAAATTGTAATACAATGAAATACAATATAAGAAATATAATAAGCAATAAAAATGCAATTAAAAATCAACAGGCATATTCAATCTGATGGATGCACCATCTCCAACTGCAAAATCCACCGACATGCCATGGAGCACCTGAATGAAGCTTGTAGTGGTTCACAAACTGATTTAGGAACTCCTGACGTAAGAGTTTGTGTTGTACCTTCCAAAGATTTCTGTGGTATTTTGCTTAACCCAAACTGTGAGCTGAGCCGCATTCTAGCAAAGGGGACTGATAATGGAGAGTAAATGATTCACATGTGGAGGGTTTTGCCATTCCATTCATGGCAATGAGAACCACGTGTGCACTTTGGGTTCCATTTCTCCATCCAAATGTATAAACCATGCTGAGCCCAGGTTCAGGGGCAATCTATAAGCAAGGTTTTAAGTGGGAAATGCAACTCACGCTATCATGCTAAGAAAATCTCAGCTAATTGCACACTAAGAAGTAGGGAATAACCCAGTATAAGGTGGAATAAGTTGATAACATCATGGTTATCTTATAAATTCCCTTTTTAAAAAATTCAATCTTTATTGGTTTAAAATCAACACATACACACAAAGAAAGCTTAGAAAAAGAAAAAGAAAACAGAACAAAAGAAAGACAATACATCTCTTACAAACAAAAAGAAATAGAACAATACATCGTGAATGCACAAAAATATTCTAGCTTTCAACTTCCGACTTCCTTGATATGGGTTCTTTGTTTCCTTAATTATTTGCCTCAATAAGCTTAAACTTTATTAAAACTTGTTTGTTCTTTATACCTTATTCAATTCTGACAGTTATTCAAAGCATTCTAAAGTTTTTATATGGGGACACTGTTCTTTTAAATATTGTCTGAAATCTCCCATTCTCTTTCAAACTTTTGAGTTGATCGATCTCTGATCTTTTCCATCATATATGCTAGTTCCATATATTCAAACAGTTTTACTTGCCACTCCTCTTTTAATGGAATGTTATCTCCTTTCCACCCCTTGGCAATCAGCATCCTCGCTGCTGTTGTTACATGCAAAAAGATCCTTCCTTTCTCTCTTGGGATGTCTGATGCCATTATGCCTAAGAGAAAGGCTTCCGGTTTTTTATTAAACGTTATTTTGAACAGTTTTTTTTTTTTTAAATCGTTATATATAAGTTCCCAAAAGCTCTTTATTTTTTTGCAACCTCACCCTATGTGGTACATCGTTCCCTCTAACACTCTACACCTCCAGCATAAAACTGAGTTGGTTCTGTACATTTCTGACAGTTTGCTAGGGGTATGACCTGTATAGCATCTTCATAAAGTTTTCTTTTATAGTGAAGCAAGCTGTGAATTTCAAATCCCTACTCCATAAATTTTCCCATTCCACCATTTGTATATTGTAACCGAAATCCTTCGCCCACTTAACCATGACTGATTTTACCTCTTCTTCCTTTACTTATCTTATAAATTCCTAAAGGACATCTGAAGTGCACAAACACAAACAATTGTTGATTTCTGTCAGTTTTCTTCAGTTCTATAAATCCAACAGCAGCACAGAAGGAGTCAACCTTTCAAAACAGAGCAATGCTTAAATAGCTGAAGTGTGCTTTCTCTACATTGTTTTGACGGTCCCTTTCTATTTTTACAGAAAAAAGCAAATACACCAGTCTTGCTGGAACACATGAATTCCTGAAAGCGCTGTACTTGCTCTTGGAAACAATGCCTGTAGGCATCCTGCACACTCATACACAGTCAAATATTTATATGAAAGAATGAATCTGAAGGAGCCAGGCCCATTTAGTTAAGTCCCACCGGCCTGAATGAGACTTATTTCTGAGACTTCCGGAGTCGGCGCCATCGGTAATGGCGGATTCCCTCTGACTCTGAGGGACCCAGCTCTGCGGGAATCGGGTCTTGCCGCTACGGCGAAGCGGGGACCCTTTAAAAAATCACAGGCGGGTGAAGCCTGTGACCGTGGGACTCAGCGGGCACCTTCAGCGCCCCCCCAATTCGCAAGGGAACCCGACTACGGGCTCCGGAGCGAGCGGGGAGAGTGGCGCGGTGCTGAGAGTTAACTGCTTCTTCCGTGGAGCGAAGCCGCACAGCCGTTACCGGAGAGCGCTGACTTTTTTCCTGTGACAATTCGGCTATCAAAACAACTACCCGTGAGTAGGCTAAATCTGAAAATAAGGGAACAAAGGCTTAATTTGGCACCGAAGCGGGAAGGTATAAACAGGAAGTCCGCCTTCCGTTTCTTGTAAACATATCAAAGCAAAGAAGCTGTAAGCTAAGACCTGGGAAGTCGATTGAAAAGGACTATAATTCTAACATCAAAACAAGAGATCCCCTCCCTTGGTTGCAGGAGAGGAGGGGGAAAGGGTGAACTATATTTTCCTGCAAAAAGAGAGGAAAGGAAACAGAAGTCCACCGCTTAAAACCTGGGAACGGGCTGCCAATGGACAATAAGATTGCCGTATTGTGAAACGCGCTGCTTATGAACAGTGTACTTTTGATAGCTAACTCTGCAAGAGAAATACATGGTCTCCGACTGGTCTTTCTTGATTTTAAAGTAACTGGAAACTAACTGAAATTGAAACTGTTGCCTATCTTTGTAAAAGGGGGGGCTAAAAAGAGTTATTATTTAATGTAACAAGTATTGACTGTTACTGTGTCCCCCTAGAGGAAGTTTGAAATTGTTACAACAACAGGGCCAGGGGAATTTTCCACTTCAAAACAAATTCTGGCCGTGGGATCGACCTTGGACTTTAATCAGAGTGTCATGGCAGATGGAAAAGAAAAAATAGACTTGCTTCAGGAAAAAACAACGAGGTCTGGTAAATCGTGGCAGCAGCGAAGAGCATCAGCATCTGGCCCTTCTGCACCATCAGGGGCAGCATCTGTTCAATTTAAATCAAAAGGATTTGTTTTGTTTGTCAATTTGTTTGCTACTGAATACCTGCATTGCATTATATTCTGCAACATGCTTGACAGTCCATAGTCCTCATTGAGGAACCCCAATAACACATTTGAAAATCACAGATAGAAAGAAGCAAAATTATTTCATCATCTGAATGAATGAGAAAGGATACAACAGATGTTGCTCTTCCTGTACATAAGACAAAAATAATAATTAGCAGAGTCTATAATTTTTGGACCAAAGATTAAAAACCTAAGAATGGCTGAATACATGTTGTACAGTAGAAATGATTTTTTTTCAGAGTCACTGGGAAAACAATTTAAGCTATGACAGTAGCCAGTTAGAACATGAACAGCTCACTTCAAAGCTGTAACACACAATGCTGAAAGATCTATTTCATACCACCCCTACTCCCTGCAAGAATAATGCTGCAATTTACAAACCACTTAAGTCATCTTGGGCATATTTTTCAGTTTAGGGCTACAGTCTTAAACACACTACTGAAGTAAGCCATAAAGAACACAATGGAACTTATTTCTGCACAAACATGCACAGAGGTTATAGAACCAAAGCCTAAAACTGATCAGAAGGTTACATTTTAAAGCAAGAAGTAACAAAGCTAGGAAGGACATAAAGAATTCAGTCATTCATCACTGTCATTCATTATTAGGCTTACATAAAATGCTTGATGTATAACCTAGTTACACAAAGCAGTTCTCTATCCCCCTCTAGTGAATTAAGCATGCTATGGTTTCTAAGTCGGTGAATTATTTCAACAGGGGCCTAAGTCCTTCTTTAAATCAGGTTGAAACAAAATAAACCTTTAGATGTAGTTGAAGTTACACTTTATAGTGCAAACAATTCATAAGATGTGGGCATGACTGTAAGATGGAGGTGTAGCCTGAAATTATATTTAATGTAAGATAGCCTCTGGTACACTATGTTTAAGCAACTGATTGGTATGGATACCCTCTCCATCTAATCCAACATCTACAGTCTGATGAATGCCACTTTAAAAAATAATACATATATCTGTGAACTGTCCCACATGAGAGTTTATATTATTCATTACATTACTAATGCCATCTGTACCCCTCCAACCCATAACTATTACACACACACACACACACACACACAGCCCATGTATTTAAAGTACATGGTCACAGAAACACTCCCAGTAAGAATCACAATGCCTGTGTTATTGGCCGAATTATTTTTGTGAACCCCCAAGCACCTAATATAGTGAAGCAGCCATATTAAACTGCAAAAATGAAGGGCTAAGAGTAATAAGGGTTGTAACCAACTGAGTAATGTAAGAGAAACTTCCACACATGCAGCAGAGCACCCCCTCCATCCACACCATTCCCAGATTTGCTCAGGGTTCCCTCCCACCGGCCCTCCAGAGCAAATATGGGGGAGTGTTCAGTTGTAGGAGAGGGAGAAGTTCTGTTGTACAAATCAAAGTTGTTCTGCTCATGCAATGGCTTTGCTGGATTCAACCCACAGCCATTAATGTGTGATCACTCTTGACTGCTCTGAAGTGACAAATGTGGCATCCCATCCATCAAGTAGAGGGACATTTCCCACAAATACAACTCATTTTGGGGGGGGGGTACATATTCATCCCACTTTTTCTCCCCTGTGCTCCCCGAGGGTACATATCCTCTAGCCCACCCTTTTGTCCTTACAATATCCTGAGAATTAGGTTATTATGACAGGCAGCAGTGGGCTCAAATTCACCCATATTTAGACCAAGGTCCCAGGTATGTCCAGTAATCTATACATCAGCCTTCCCCAACTCCAAGCAGCTCCAACCAACATGGCCAACAGCTAAGGATGGTGAGTGCTTAAATAGTGCAGGGGTGGGGAACCTGGAGCACCATAGGTTCCCCACCCCCACACTACTATACAATTTTGCTCTCCAATAATTCTGTGTACTTTGAAAGTCAAAACTGCTTAGAATAATTGGATGATTAAGCATTGGTTGCTGTAGGCAACAGTCTACTTCATCACTTATAAAAGCTCACAGTAAGTCATTCAAAAAGCTGCAGGCCTGATCACAATTACTAGGGAGAAAAGAATCCATTTAATGTAATGAGATTTTGGCTCTGTTGTTACTTGAGGTGGCAAACCTGTGTCTAAGCTAGGGGTGCGGAACCTTTTTCAGCTTGAGGGCTGCATTCTCTCATAGAGAACCATCCAGGGGCAGGGCACCAGTGATGGGCAGGGCAGGAGGCGAAAACGGGCGGAGCAACAGCTAGGACTCTCACTTTTGTACAGGCTGCATTCCAGACACACAAAAGCCAGGGGTGTGCATGTGTACACACAAACACACACACCTTTCGATCCAGGCAGCCACAGTTCAAGGCCACATTCCAGGGAGGCAAAAAAACCCCCCAAAACACCAGAGGAGAGAGCAGAGCAGTGCCTCTGTAAGAGGTGTGGGCTGGGGAGGGTGCCCAAGGCTAGCTGCAGGACAGGAGGGCTGCATTTGACCCCAAGGCTCACTACTCCTGGACTATACGGATTTAATTCTGGCTGTAGGAGGAGGCTTTTGCAATTAAATTAATTACTTCTCGATACCGAAAATCCCCTCCATGTAGAAAATAAATGTCAGGGGGAAAGGCTAAGCTGAAACACAACCTTTCACCCTGATATCTAGTTTCCTATGTAAAATAATTTTATGTTGGAGGGTGCCCATGGAGAAGCATTCAATCAGGCTGACACTCCGCCCCCGTCAGAGGCGATAGCGCTCTGCTTAAGAGACTTGCCGCCTCAATGAGAACTAGACACCTAAGCCCTAATCACAAGCACTTACAAAACGCAGAAAAAATCCTGCGTGGACGTACTTAAGAACGGACTGCGGGGTTGCAATCTGAGTCTCGTTTATTAAGGAATAAAACGCCACTCCGAGCAAGAACGCGCATTTTTGCTTCTCTGTTGCCATGGAAACCTAATACCAGGCAAGGCCAACGCAGCCCAGTGAGCAACCGGCGGCCTCGTCACCAGGCTCTGGAGCCGCGCGCATGATTAGGGGAACCGGGCCTGCTTCCCCTCACTCGCCCTGGCGTTAACAGCGGCGCCTTAGCGGCACTGAGCTCACCTCGCCTGACGGCCGCCATTTTTTCGCTCCCCACCGCCACCCGCTCGCTCTCTGCCCCGCCTCAGTTCCTCCAATATCCCAATAGTCCTTGCGCAGCCTCACTCGGGGCCTCGTGAACCTCCGCATACTGCCGTTCGTTGCTTTTCGCGCGGGCGGGATTGCACAACAGATTTCGGAGCTCAGGCGTTCGGGCTGAATCGGACAGCTCCGGTCGCTTGGGATTGTGAGGGGCGGGATTCAGAAATCCCTGTTCGGCCTTTCCCGCTCGCTTCCCGCTTATGCCCTTCGATTCGGTTATAGCCGGAAAGACTCGGTTCTCTTCGGCAATCGCCGTCAGTCGCCGCTTTTGAGAAGCCGAGACGAACCTGCACCAGTTCGGGCGCCTTCGCAAGCTTTCGGCCTCGTTCTAGATCACTTCGATTGGGAATTAGGCTGATCGGAAGAGGTCGGCTTAGATCGGGAACTGTTCGGGATTTTTCGGGTGAGACCGAAGCGGCGCTCCGGAGGCCTCGGCCAGGGTTGCCATCGGCAGCACTCGGGAGAGTACTCGGGCAAGATCGGAGAGGGCCTTGGGCAGTTCGTTTCGTCACTCGGGAGCCGTCAAAGAGGCGCTCGGGTGAGATCGGAGACGAAATCTCAATCGGACGGCCTCGGCTCACCTCGCTTCGGTCACCCCCCCCCCGCGTCCCCCCTCCCCAACACCCCCGGCTGAAGGCCTCTTCGGATGGAGGACTCGGACTCGGCCGCGAAGCAACTGGGCTTGGCTGAGGCCGCGGCGGTAGCTGCCGCCGCTGCAGTTGCTGCGGCGGCAGCAGCTGCGGCGGCCACAGACGGGTCGGAGCACCAGCAGCGTGTGGAGGCGAGTGGCTCGGGGGCGGAGCCACCAGAGGAAGAGGAGGTGACGGCCGTGACCGTAATGGCGGCGGATGCCGAACACATCGAGATGGGAGCCGAGTCCCTGCCGAGCAGCGACGAGGCCACCGCGGCTGCCTTCGCAGGTCAGCGCACCCGGCGCATGCGCAGAGGCGCCCCGCCAGCCAGTCCGTTCAGCTTCGTTCCTGATGCTTGGCTGGTTCGCGCTCGTGCGCTTCAAGGAGTGTTAATGGACTCCCGCCTGTTTTTGCAACATCACGTTTTGAATGCTCGTATTGCATCAGACACCACTCTGCTCTGTGGAAGTACTTCGCACGTTCCTCAGCCGCTATTAGTCAAGTGTATAGAAATCACGTGTACACATGCATATGTGAATCAGCTCTGAGACATAGTATAGTGGAGTCGTCGCTGTCATGGCTGCAATGTTTCATTTCTACTGCTCCCTGAGTCAGGGCTACTGGACCTTTAATATCGTGGTAGGGAGTCTTTTTGGCCCTCCAGGTGTTGGCCCTGCTGTTTGGTGATGATGGGAGTTGGAATCTCAACGTCCGAAGGGTCACAGGTTTCCCGGCCTGCTTTGACAGCAGCTTGACGAGCAGAAATCTAGCAGATGTACAGTTCCTCTATAGTTCCCAAGGGAGAGCTGTGCCTGTTTAATTTCCGCCTGTCAGACAACTGAAGAAAGACACAGAACCCTGCTTTGTAGTGATTAGATGTGACACAGCAATATAACTTTTCTGTGTGCATTTATACGTTTCATTTTTTAGTTTGCCTCAGGAAATATGGCTGGATGTCTGAAATGCATAAAATATCAAAGTAGCATACAATAAAGCTGCACTCGTTTAAAAATTAAACACTTGAAAAAGCAAGTGAAGTAGAAAGTTCTGTAAATACAGGCATACATTGACCTCAGTCATACACTGGGACTAAATCTTGGAACTCCGTGAACTTTATTTCTGAGTAGACACACACACATAGGACTGCACTGTAAAAGGGAAAAATTTCCCACTGCTACTCACCACTTTACATTTAAGTGCAGTCACTATATTGGTGGCTTATTACTAATTAGCTGTGCTCACTGAGCCAAAAATGTTTGCTTTATGCATTGAAATGCACACCTCAGAGGGAGAGAGATCATGCATTGAAATGCACACCTCAGAGGGAGAGAGATCACCTTACACCTAGATAGTTGGATAAGAAAAACATTTACAATTGCATGCTTTACTGCATGGAATTTATCTGGTCTATGGGAGGCTGTAGCAGAAAATTAAACGTTATTTTGGCCATATTTTACAGAAGTGACTACAGTAACTGTAGCCAACGTGGGTGCCTCTGCAGACAACGTATTCACTACTTCGGCAGCAAATGCAGCATCTATTTCAGGACATGTTCTGGTAAGGTCAGGGTTGATTCATTCTCAAATATTCATTCCTTCATATTTAATATTTTGTGTGTGATAAGTAACATCAAAGCTGTGTGTGTATGTCGCTATGACAATTCATCAATCCAACTGCACAGATGTAGCTTTTACCCAGGGCTTGTGGGATAAATACATTATTGTGTACTCTTCCTTTTAATTCCATTATGGGCAATCTTACACATTACACAGAGGAAAACCCAGGTTTGCCAACAAGTGTAGATTCAACATAAATCAGTGAGTAGCCAATCACTTGAAAATGTATAAAGCTGCCTTGATGTAGCCATTGACTCTACAATGCTCCCTTTTATATCACTTGTACAAAACTCAATAATGTAATATTGTTTAAGTGGTTCATGATTTGCACAGGCAGTATCTAGAGTCTAGACTGTAAGATCCTTGGGATGGAGACCTCTCTCAATGTTGTATGCCTTATGTTCTGCTTGTAGTTATGGCCCAGGAAAACTCTGGGAACTGTGTCTATGCAACTGCACAATAAATGCTGAGGAAGGGAGATATGGATTTCTCCTCTCCCCTGTAAATATGCAAATCCACCTTAGATATTTCCATACTAACTTAGAAATCTATAGGCAAACTAATATAAAAGAATAACAATCCTTTCAGGTTGTATCAGCTAAAGCTCTTTCTTCTGCAGTCTGGAAGGACAGCTCTTCAAATTGGAGACAGCTTAAACACTGAGAAAGCCACTCTGATTGTGGTCCACACAGATGGCAGCATCGTAGAGACTGCAGGCTTAAAGGGTTCATCAGCATCTCTAACATCAGGTATTATGCGGCCTTGCAAAGTTTTTTAAAGTGTCACCCCTCCGTTTCATGCCTTGCAATGATAAGGTTATCATGACAGTTAACTCATAACGTTTGGCTTATCACCTCTTGACGTTTTGTTGGTGTATTTTCTGACTGTTCACTTTTATATTGGAAATGACAGATGAAAGTACTTTGAGTTAGTTCAAGTAGCTAAGGGAAATTTCTAAACTGAGAGATGGAAGGCAAAGAGGATTTTGCAACAGGATGACAAATGTTTATTGAATTTTGGCAAAATAAGTATAATGACTTGGACCTACACTTCCTATGAGTGGATTTCCACTCATCCGATTCTCCCTTTGGGAAAAAGGGCAAGATGGGTGATTTCTACAGATTCCTCCTTGCTCCTGCAACCATCTCTACACTTGGAAATCTTCTTTGTAGGTTGGGAAAATTTCTGGAATGTTGGGGCTGGAGGGGGTATTGGTTAAAATCACCTGCCCCTTCTACCTCTGTTGAACTGGAATCCTTTCCAGGAACAGAAGGTTCCTTCATGATCTATGGGAAGACATCGAATAATAGAATTGTAGAGTTGGGAGGGGGCCACAAGGATCATCTAGTCCAACCCCTACAATGCAGGAATCTTTTGCCCAAAGTGGGGGTCGAACCCATGACCTTGAGATTAAGAGTCTCATGCTCTGCCGACTGAGCTACCCCACATGTCTTGTTCAACTTAATATTAATATAAATGTGCATCAGTGTGTGTGCTTACTTTTTTATTACAATGATTACAACTATAGCAATGTGAATAAATTTCGTATCATGCATAGAATATCCATCTTAACTGTTTCCTTTGTCTAGTGTTGATTCCAATAAAGTGCAAAAGGATTCTTCCATCCCTTAATTGTTTGTATTGTATTATTTTATTCACTACTATTAAATCCAAAATTATCTTCTTCAAAAACTTGCCCATTTCTTAGCCAGATATCTTCCAAATCTTAACCAGACATCTTTTCCATTTTCCATGCTTCTGCAATCATTATACAAGCTAAATCTACATGAATCACCAAGATTTGTCTGTGCATGTGTTCTTCAATCTCTGTGTGCTTTTATCTATAAACATTTATGCTTACAACTGTTAACTTACACACTGTATTTTGTTGTTCTTTTCTGCTGTATATGTATTAATACGAAACAATGAATAACAATAAGTAAAATGAAAGGTTACTCAGAAGTTATCGTTGCGAGTACTATGTTTACGGAAACCACAGCTCAGTTGGAGTTCTGTATAATGTGTTACAATCAGGCTTTTAGTCCAAGTAAATGGGATTATATTGGCTTTGATCCAATTATTCAGGTCTAGCATGTTTTTGGTAAATGACAGTTTCAATAAATATTGGAAGCAGTAGGCTTTTGCAGGCTTGGAGAAGGACTTGTGCTTGCATACTGTGAGTAAAACTATAATTTTAAACATTGAAGAAAAAGTATTGACATAACTGATAAGTTCTGTCTCTTTGTTTCTGTATTTAAATCCTTTTTTCTTTTGAAAACCCAGCAGGGCTATCTAAATGACTGCAGGTTGCCTTGAGTAATGACATGAAAGGAAACAATTCAGCTTCAATATCCCATTTGTAGTTCAAAGCTGTTCTTGGCCTGCTGTCTTATTGTTCTCCAGGTGGTGGTGCAATAGCTACTTGGAACACCAAAATGATTTTACTGTGCCCTGCCTTTTTTAAAACAAAAACTTCTCTTTCATCTGATGCAGTGTTATGAAATCAGTAAATCAGGGCCAGTTCATATGCTATGACAACAGTGCAATCGGCACTGCTGCATGCTTGCATCCCATGTTGCACTAGTAATGGCTGAACTGGGAGAACCATGTGGAAGAAACGTATTGTGTGTCTCCTCTCCATGCTGCTGTGGTTGAATGGAAAGCAACAATGACCTTTGCCCCTTTCCACACGATTTCTGTATTTCAAACAGATATTCTGTTTGATACACAGAAATATTTGATTTAATATTTGTTTCCTCTTCTTTTGTTAAAGGAACTAGTTCCCAACTAGAGTGGGGGCGGCAGGGGCTGCTCCAGTTGGACTGTCTCCTCCACACCACAGAGTCCTCTTTACATTTTATATCATTTATTTGTTCTGGTACTGGGAAAATTGTAAACTGCTCTGGGTGCCTTTGCAGAAAAGCAGTATATTTTGTTCTATTGGTCAGAAGTCACTTTGAGAATCCAGTGGCGTTTGCCTTCCTGTGGGAAAGGCAGAAGTTAGAACCTGAGTGTGCTGTGTGTGACTTCGTTTTCTTTCCATTAATCCAAAGGGCCTCAGTCTCCTACTCCTTTAACATCTGGGCAAGAAAAAGCAGGAACAAAATACAACTGGGATCCTTCAGTGTATGACAATGAGTTGCCTGTGCGGTGCAGAAATATCAGTGGGATCCTGTACAAAAACCGACTTGGCTCGGGTAAGGTGTCTCTTCCTCTTTTTCTGATCTGAGGGTGATTATAAATCTTCTGTGCTCCTTCTTAAAGCCTGAGAGTCAACAGTGAGCAATGTGGCTCAGCCTCAAGTTCCTGTGGTTGTGGCAGGCCAGAATCTTGTTTTGTGAAGAACAGGGACTCAGCCCTTCCCTCTTCTCTGATCAAATCTGTTTTAAATGACCTCTGTCAGTGCAAAGTACAGTTGTACATTGGTTCTTGAACATAAGCCATTCCAGAAATCAGTTCGACTTTCGAAAACCAAGGCGTGGCTTCCGATTGGCTGCAGGAGCTTCCTGCACTCAGTCGGAAGCCATGTCGGATGTTCGCCTTCCAAAAAACATTTGCAAACCAGAACACTCACTTCCAGGTTTGCGGCGTTCAGGAGTCAAAACGTACAAGTACCAAGGTGTTCAAAAACCAAGGTACGGCTGTACAGGGACACTGCATGAGCGGAATTTCCAAACTCCCCTCTTCTCCCCGGCTCATGAGGTTAGGCCAAGTGCCTTCTCTAGGCCCTTGCAAGATCTACAAATAGCAGAGAAAGGCTGTTTCCAAGCTCAGCTGGGCCATCTCTGCACAAAGCAATTCTTAAGCAGGAGCTAAGCTTGTTGTTTTGCCCTCTTCAAGGTGGTCGAGGACGTTGCATTAAACAAGGGGACACTTGGTACAGCCCCACTGAATTTGAAGCTATGGCTGGAAGAGCCAGCAGCAAGGACTGGAAGAGAAGCATCCGCTATGCAGGAAGGCCGCTTCAGTGTCTTATTCATGTACGGTGGGCTCTCTTTCATTCATTCTTTTATTTATTTCCTACAAAAGTCAGAAGGTCATTCCTGCCTTCCTCTCATCCAGGCACAGAGAAACTGGGCACGGTGGAAATCCCAATTCTAGTCTCAGAAGAGTTACAGCTTGACTCCTGAAAGACCACCTGCACATTTACAGACCTGTAAGATCACTTAGATCAGTGGTTCCCAATTAGGGGTCTGGGGAACCCTGGGGGTCACGGAATGCACCCAGGGGGCCTGCGACTCCAGCCCTTGCCTCTCCCCCAACTTTTTTTGTCATTTTTGCATGGTAATATCACACATTTTATGGTCTGTTATAGCGCTGTGATTTTTCAATATATTGGCCAAAATCAGTTTTGTAATCACACCGCGATAATGATTTTGACCAGGCAATATACAGCAATATACTGTTCCTTGCGCAAGGGGGAGCAGGGCAGCCAGTTTAATGGCACCACCAATATCACACGGTGATCACCTGAAACATGTTTACATTTTTACTTTGCTAACTATACATTGGAATCTGCTCTGGATCAATATTGAGTAGTATTCCATGACACCCCCTAGCTACGCTAGTGCATCGACTTTTCAGAATTTTCAAAAGTAGGGGGTCCATGGCTTGGCTTTTAAAAAATAGGGGGTCCTCAGTAATTAACTAATTGAGAACCACTGACTTAGATCATCTGGGGAAATTCTGCTCATGCCACCACACCCTGCAGAATATCATAGGGTGGTAACCCGAAAACAGGCATTTTCAGTTGTCCTTTTGTTTTAATGATATGCACTGCTTAGAGATTTTTGAAATATTAAGCCGCTTTTAAATAAAAATAGAAAAAGAAAATGTTAATTCACAAGTAAGCCCCACTAAATGCAGTGGGACTTGCTGCTTGTTGTGTGTGAACAGGGCGGCATCAGTACTGTAGTAGTAGTAGTAATACAGTAGTAGTAGTAGTAGTAGTAGTAATAATAATAATAATAATAATAATAATAAAATTTATTTATACCCTGCCCAGCTGGCTGGGTTTCCCCAGCCACTCAGGGCGGCTTCCAACAAAAGATTAAAAATACATTAAAACATCAGTCATTAAAAATAGTAACAATTAGTAGAGAGAACATGAAGAGAACAGAACGAGAAAGAACAGAATGTTAATTTCCTGGGCAGGTGGCTGGGAAGAACTCTAGACTAGGTCTTCTAGGAGTAACTTCAAGAAGGTGCTGGGAACTCTGAACTTGATCTTTTGCTTTGTATAGTAGAGCATAGGATGGGTCTCCAGGCATATTTCCCCCTGATACTGTTCTTTACTTCCCCCAATTTAGGATGGGATATTAAATCCTCATGCTGCCTCATGCACTTGTGCTGCTTGTTGTGATGACATGAGTCTGGTGAGTGTACAGCTGCTGTTGCAGAAACTGGCAGGACTCTCTAATGGTACACTGTAGTGCCGTAAGTTTAGGTTATGAGCATCTCAAGAAAGGAATAACTGTAAACTTGATGGATCGAGGTGTGCTTCGCTTAGGGAAAGGCAGAAAGGAAAGGTGGTCTTTTCATATGACAGCTCTTCACTGAGACTTCATTACAGTTGCAGTATCTGACTTTCTGATGGAAGAAATATTATTGAGGATAATTTATCTGTCAACTTACTTATTTGAAAATGCACATTCTATTTATACATATATAAGCTCTAGTGTTTTCTAATAAAGTAATCTGTCAAGTGGCCTTCATTAAGAGTAAATTAAACTACTGCAATTATAATCTGTAAGCAACCTGTTCAAATGCACACCTCAGTAAGGACATTTTTACTATGTTTTCTAAAGATCACATGAGATGAGTGTAGAGGCAGCAACAGAAAAAGGCCTGCTCTTTGAGTCTTGTGTGATTGCACACCGTGATAACTGTAGGGTCCTCTCCCTAGGACTGTCCAGAGCAGGGGTGGTGAGCCTATGGGCCAGATCAGGCCTCCCAGGCTATTTCTCATGGCCTACTAGCCTCCGGATCAAATTTTACAATGTCAAGGTGGAAATCCACTGTGGCGGTGAAATCAGTCATCTTGTTTCCCTTTGTGCTACTGTCGCTAATAGGTCGGAGTTCTCTGGAAATGGGAAGGAAAGCTCTCATCTGTTCCAGGGTTTCCTAGGAAAGGCTCAGGAATTTTTTAAAAAAAGATTGGGGTCTCTTTTCTGCTTCAGGAGCACTCTGACCTGCTAGTGATGATGGTGCAAAAGGAATAGAGGTGCCTTGCTCAGCAGTGATTTCACCATTGGTAGGAGGGAGGGAGGGAGGTGGCAGTGGTCTCTGACAGGACTGGGGTCTGCTCCTTAAAACATGTTTTCCTTTCCTCAAGAAAATCACCCCCTCTTAGATCCAGCGGAAAGGTGGACTTTCTGGCTAAGGAAATGTTCCTTTTTTAAAACAAACAAACAAACCCTACTTTCCACATTGTAAAGTAAATTTGGCACTGAGGTCAAACACCACCACCCACAAGCATCTCTTTCCTCACTCTGGTAGCGCAAATACAATACTGTAATGCTAAATTAAATAATTAGAGGTGGGATGCAACATCCCACTATGACAAGCGTTACATCTGTGCAAACATTTCAGCTTGTCAAACAGAATGACCCCCATCTCCTCCCACCATGTGCTGTTCTGGGGATTCTCCCAACCCTTCCAGGACCAATTTCAGGAGGTGCAAGGGGGAAACCTCATTGCACAAGCAGAAGTCCTTGTTTGGGACTTCCACTGACATTGGGTGAATCATTGGGTGAATCCCACCCTGAATAAAAACCATATGCTGCCCTTGCATGATACCCCAAGTCAGTTGCTTGAGACACAGAGCAAGACAGTTTGACAGAAACAGCTATGGCCATGGCAGAGAAGCTCTGAGCACTGGTGTTTTCTGCTTGTTACCAGAGTGGTCCTGTGAGACTCTTTGTGCCCTATAAAAGACGGAAAAAAGAAAACGAATTGCCCACAACTCCAGTGAAGAAGGATTCCCCAAAAAACATCACTCTTCTTCCTGGAACTGCTGCTACTACTTGTAAGTCATTCTTGGAATAAACAGCCTTGTCAAATGAATCACAATCATTTATATACATATGTATATACATCCTTTGCATGTTGTAATGTTAAAATAACTTTATAAATGTTATCCATATGAAATGTCCATCCTCCTTTCTGCTTTCTCACTTTTATTCAGAAAAGCAAGCAATGCTAAGGATTTTTCCTTCAGCAACCAGCAGATGGTCATGGTATGCGTTGCAATGGCAAACACATCAAGGAAATACTAGCATAATATATTATCTAAAATTTGAATATTTAGATTAAGTTTTTATATTAGTTTCTCCAGCTGGTAGGCCAAATCTGAGGTTTCCCTTTCTGTGACTCTGTCTCTTTGATCAGTGCAATTGGGAGGCCTTTATCCTACTTCTTCTGGATTGTTTCTTCTGTCAGTGGTGTCAGAGGAGGGCTGTGTCTGTTTTTTCTGAAATGTAATGGAAGTTTTGTCAGTGTTTTTAAAAAACAAAAAAAAGAAAGAAAGGGTTCTGACCTCCCTTTGTCTTTTCAGCCTGGTCCTCGGACCCTTGTCTGCATAAAAGAGTCCACGAGAATATCCTTGCAGAGTTTTATTCTTAAAAGTCTTTGTGCAAAACACGAGTGAATAAACTATACACACCAGCACTAACCAACCAACCCAACCTCCAGACACCAGCCTCAGCAAACTAACATTTCTCACTCTATATATACAACTTGGTGCAGGCCGCTGAGTCATGCTGACCCAGCTTTATTCGCATTAAAGAAACAGCGGCCATTTTACCCGTGACACCCCTTCTGTTTCTTAAATGCGAAAAACCCCAACAGAAACAATACATACATACATACATTATATACATAAACCCAGTTTCGTCATCAATTCATTATGGCATGTTGCTGGCAAAGGCTTGGTAAACAAATCAGCAATATTATCTTGTGACTGACAATACTCCAGTTTGATTACCCCATTCTGTACACAATCTCTAACATTCGCATGACGGATAGCAATATGTTTTGATGCAGATTTCATTATTTCCGAGCCCACTAATGCAATGCACGATTGGCTATCTTCATACACTTGGATAGGCAAATCTACTTTACAATCTAGATCTTTTAGTATCTGTATAAACCACATGATTTCATTGCATGCTAGCGACAGGCTCCCATATTCTGCCTCACAGGATGAGGTCACAACAAATCCTCGTTTCTTTGACCTCCATCCAATTATGGAATTGGCAAACATCATAACCATTCCACTTGTAGATTTTCTGGTAGCTACACAGCTTCCCCAGTCCGCATCAACAAATACTTCTAGTTTTTCATCTTGTGTACTAGATATCTTCAAACATACATTTAATGTCCCCTTTAGATATCTGATAAGCCTTTTCAAAGCACACCAATCAGCAGTACTGGGTTTAGATACACGTTGGCTCAGAACATTTGTAGCACATGCAATGTCTGGCCTTGACCACTGGCTTAAATACAACAGTGATCCTATTTTTGAGTGATACAACTCAGGCTGATCAAATTCATCATCACACACTGTCTTTGGGAAATCTGGTGTCATGGGAGTCTGAACTGGCTTGCAGTTTTCCATGCCAAACTGCTCTATCAAATGAAGAATTTTCTCTTTCTGGCTCAATAGGAAGCTTCCATCTGCTTCCTGCCTTACTTCTACTCCCAAGTAATTGCTTACAGGTCCTAAGGCTTTAAGCTTAAACCTCTTTTCCAGTTGACTTGTGAGCTTCTGGATCTCATCTGTGGAACTCCCTGCCACAAGCAAATCATCAACAAAGACTAAGAGCATTAGATATTTGTTGCCTGTCCCCTTGGTGTACAGACATGGATCAGCCACACTCCTTTTAAAACCAAGTTTTACAAGGGCTTCATTTAAACACTGGTTCCAACACCTTCCACTTTGTTTGAGACCATAAACAGCCTTTTTCAAACGCCAGACTGCACCATTCCCCTCTTCAAACCCAGGGGGTTGTCTCATTAACACTTCATGGTCTAAATTTGCATGCAGATATGCAGCATCAACATCAAAATGGTGCACTGCTAGTTGTCTTACAGCAGCAATGGAAAGCATTAAATGAAAAGTTTCACTCTTTACAGTGGGAGAAAACACTTCATCATAACTCTCCCCTTTAATCTGAGTGAACCATCTGGCTACTAATCTGGCTCGAAAATGTGGTTCTCCAGATGCAAGGGTTTTTCTTTTGTAAACCCACTTGCATGACATCACTCTGCCACCAGGTGGCGGCATTAAGACCTCAAACACTTTGTTACGTTTAAAAGAGTCCATTTCTTCTTTCATGGCTTGTTCCCACAAAGCACATACCCAGGGGGTAAGTCTAAGACTTCATTATAACTTTGTGGTTCCACACAACTCACATTGCATACTCTCACTCCTCCTAGGGTCAAACGTTGAGGAGGTACACCCTTGTTTGAACGCTGGGAGCGTCTAGGCACAACTACTTCTTCTTCCCCCCTTATCTCTGGCTCTTCTTCCTCTTCCTCTAGAGAAGTATTATCTATTGCCACATCTTTTGGGGAAATCTGTGCCTCCTCCTCATCCTGCTCCTGCGTTGCCAATGGCTGAGAAGAAACCTCTTCTCTTACTTGCAGGGG
Organism: Podarcis filfolensis; assembly: GCF_964270895.1. Classification (NCBI taxonomy): domain Eukaryota; kingdom Metazoa; phylum Chordata; class Lepidosauria; order Squamata; family Lacertidae; genus Podarcis; species Podarcis filfolensis. Next base: position 60,073,526 of record NC_139604.1, on the reverse strand, counting down.
CAGTAGGCAATCTGGGTTGGCATGGCTCGCAGTCCATCTGTCCTGGTCAGCGAAGTCTGCACTTCGTGACAGAACCACGTATCCTGGGTGTAGATTGAAACGCCACCCTTTGCCATAGGACTGATATCCCACAAACCGCAGTTTCTGCGCTCTAGCGCCCCCTTTCTGGCGCTGAGCTTTGGGGATAGTTACATGTGCCCAAGAACCCCAGTTATGGAGCAAATGTCCACTCTGGTTCTTTCCCAAACAACACACAATAAGGAATATCTTTTATAGCGCTAGACCAGGTTCTATTAATCAAAACGTTCGCTGTCAGAAAAGCCTCACCCCACAGCCTATGGTTGTGACCCAGTCCTGCATCCACTAGCAGGTAGTCCTTTACTGACTGTATTACAGCCCCACGTCTTTCACACAGACCATTTTCAGCAGGGCTATAAGGGTTAGTCAAACGGTGAGTGATCCCCTTACGTCGCAACCATGCCCCAAATTGTTTGTTCAGAAATTCTCCGCCCCTATCTGTTTGCAGCTGCACAACAGGCCGAGCGAAGAGCTTTTCAGCTTGGGCAACCCATTCTCTGAATGTGGGGAAACACTCAGATTTCTGCTTTAACAAAAACAACCAACTAAAACATGATTTATCATCTATTACCAGAAAAGCATATCTGGCGCCCCCTTCAGTCTTCTGTGGGAAAGGGCCTATCACGTCACAATGGACAAGTTCTAAAACCTCTTTAGATACTCTGTCACTTTTAGAAGCCACAGGCTTCCTCTTAGATTTGGCCATTTTACATACATTGCAATCTAGGAAACAGTTACAGCTATTTACTTTTAGGTTCTTGCACACCTTTTGCATCTCTGAAAGCACACGGAAATTGGTGTGACCCAGTTTTCTGTGCAGTTCATGTACACACCCCTTATGAACTGGCAAATTATCCTGAACCACCTGAGCTGCTTTAACAGGTTGTCCTGCATTACATATAACCCATTTTCCAACTTTGCATGGCCACATACCTGAGTTCCATTCTTTATCAGACAGCCATCCCGTGTGAAGTTAACACTATACCCTGCATTAATCAAACAGCTTACAGACAGCAAACAATAGTCCAAACTGCTGACAAACAGAGTCTCTGGTAGAGTAGTGTTCAAGCACTGCAGGAAACATGTTCCCTGGCCATCAATCTTGCTTCTATGACCATCAGCAAGATAGATGGAGTCTTTTCCATCAGCTGGCTTCCCCAGGGTCTTAAAGTCCTCCCGACTGTTGCAGATAATCCTGCTGCTCCCAGAGTCCAGCAACCATGTTCCTCGAGGTATCTTCCTCTCCTCCCAAGAAAATGCAGACACAAACTGAGCAGAACGCGTGTTCTTCTTCCCTGAAGAGAACCCCTTCTGCTTACGTTTCTGCGTCGATTGCTGTCTCTGCTCCACGTCATCTCCTGGAAGTCTTGCCCTGCATTGACATTGGAGATGCCCGGGTTGGTTGCATCTATAGCACCTCCTCACCGCCATGGCCAAGTCCAAGCCTTGGCGTTGCTCCATTGGCAGATTCTGCTGCTGGCCCCCTCGACTGTAACTCCTCCGCTCTTGGAGTTCAGCCTGTCTATCTGACCTTCTTTCTGCTTCTTCGGTCAATCTTCCAACCACATACTCAAGGGTCAGATCTCAGGGACGCATACTCTCCATGCTGTTAATCACAGGCAACCAGCTTTCAGGCAAACTTGAAAGGATAGTGTAGGTTTGGTCAGTCTCATCATAACGCTTACCTCTCTGCTGTAGTTGAAGAAACAGAGATTTCAGCGTTTGAAGATGAGTTGCCAAACTCTCACCTTCTTTCATAACAGTCCTGAACAGCCTTCTGGTCAGAGAAATTATAGTTCCAGCAGTTTCTCTGACATGCATTGCCCTTAATAAATTCCAGCACTCAAATGCTGTGCTGGCATTTGCTACATGCAATAACTGAGAGTTGCTCAAACACAGCATAATTTGGGCACGAGCCCTTTCATCCAGCCGTTTTTTCTCAGCAGAGTCCCGTCTCAAAACCTCAGTTTCAACACAGTCCCATAGTCCATCTCTCCTTAACAACTGCTGCATTTTAATTGACCAACTCAGCCAGTTGCTTTCTGAGAGAAGTTCAAAAGGGATGCCTCCCCCAATATTTACAACTTGGGAAGACTGGAAATCTGCCATCTCTGCTGGTGCTTGCTGAGCCCCTTCTGTGGGGCCTCCAGCAATCTCTCCTGACTCTCTTTTTAGAGTCCGACTGGACAGTCCTGGCTGGCACTCACCGGCTTCTAGCTGCTGCCTCTGTTGACCCTCAGGTCCCGCCTGGCTCTGCAACTGGTGTAGCCGCTCTGTGAGTCACCTACTGTGGTCCTCTAGCAGTTCAAACTGTTCCAGTAGCCGACGCTGAGTGCTTTGCTGATCCTCAGATCCTAGCCGCTCCAGTGTCACTGCAGACAGTTACAGCTTGCCACCAACTGCTCCCACGCACAGCCACTGGCTCCATACACCACCAGGACTCACCAGCTCCTTGCTGAGATGCTGTCAGTCGTTTTGCACTCTGCACATGCTCAGAAACACTGGGCCCATAACCTGTCAGTGTTTGTAAAAAACAAAAAAAAAGAAGGAAAGGGTTCTGACCTCCCTTTGTCTCTTCAGCCTGGTCCTCGGACCCTTGTCTGCATAAAAGAGTCCACGAGAATATCCTTGCAGAGTTTTATTCTTAAAAGTCTTTGTGCAAAACACGACTGAATAACTATACACACCAGCACTAACCAACCAACCCAACCTCCAGACACCAGCCTCAGCAAACTAACATTTCTCACTCTATATATACAACTTGGTGCAGGCCGCTGAGTCATGCTGACCCAGCTTTATTCGCATTAAAGAAACAGCGGCCATTTTAGCCGTGACAAGTTTGACTATGAGTTAGTGCAAGAGTGGCTGAGCTGTGCTCTCCAAATGTTGCTGGATTCCCAACTCCCATCAGCTCCAGCCAGTGTAGCCAGTAATCGAGGATGATTAGAGTTGTCTACAGATATCTGGAGGGCCACAGTCACCCCTGAGTTAGTGGGCTGGTTTCTGCAACTTGGAAGCAGAAATGAAGAGACCTCTAGTTGATTGGTGTTAGCATTTCACTAATATCTGGAAAACGTTTTTACACTTTTTTTAGTCACTGTGACTCCTTCAGGACAGATCACTACCTCCGGCACTCTGACCTTTGACCGTGCATCAAGCGTTGAGGCCACAGCTATTATATCAGAAAGCCCATCCCAAGGTGATGTTTTTACTGGTACGTCTGGTAAGTAAAATAAGTAATTCACACATGTATGCACATGTGATTGGGATACTTGTGTGGAATTATAGATGCCTAAGGCTAACATTTCAGATTTAGGGATTGAGCAAGCTGCTTCAGCCACCATGATAAGCCACAGTTTATCCTGCGCAACTCAAATAAGCCAAAGTATAGTTCGTTGTGTCATTTGAACCTGGACCATGGTTTGTTTCAAACAAACTGCAAGGGATAAGCTCAGAAATAAACTAACGGTTGTTCTTGGTTAATTTGCGCTATACTGTTTGCTATTTGTGGTTTGCTTGTTTCAAAGAAACCATGGCATGTGTTGGAATGTCATGAAACACTATGCTGTGGCTTGTTTGAGCCACATGGGGGGACCCACACAGCAGGAGTAGAGGTATGTTCATGAGTAAACCATAGTTTAAGACAAACTGGTTTAGACAAACCTGGCCAATGTCTAAGGAAATTGGAAGACAGCAACTCAGATGACTTTACACTGCAATCCTATGGATGTCTACTTAAAATAAATCCTAAACTGAGTTTAGTGAGACTTAATCTCATGTAAATGTGTATAGGATTACAGTTGAACAGTGGAATCCTTTGGGAGTATATTCAGAAGTAAGCCCTATTGATTTCAATGGGATTTACTTCCAGGAAATTGTGTTTATGATTGCAGCCTTTAGCAATATCATAATAAACATTACGCCAATTCACACAGGACTTTTTTCCCTACATGCATGCAGTCCTGGCCTATACTGAGCCACATACAAGCCTGAGACTGCATGTAGTTGTGAAATTGGGTATACGAATACAGAGAGCAGATAACAGCAATTTTAATGAGTTGAAATATTTCTCCATATGAATGAGTATTGGCTTGAGACCACTGACCTTTATTGAAAAAGTTATATGCTGTAAGGGTAAGTAAACTTAATAAAACATACTCCACATGAAATGTCAACATCTCAGAAGTGGTTGAAAAATGGATTTAGATTTGATAATTTTTTAAAAAAATTAAGGAATCTGTAAGCATTTCTGATCAAATTTTAGACTGTCAGTTAAAGGGATAAAATTCTGGTTGTTTGCACAAGGATGCCTGCAAATCCTTAGGAAGTCATTTTGGATAAGCATTACTACTATTTTTTTTTAAAGGAAAAACAGCAGATGCTAGAATTTTGGTATTTATTTAGAATAAGGAACTTATTTATCTGAATTTTTGATTGTCCACATTCTGAATTCCAGTTTTAATCCTCCGTACTGAAGCTGAAACTTTATGCTAAACTATTAAATATATATTTTCAGTCTTGCTTGTCTTACAAGAGAAACAATTCAGTTCGTTACTGGTTGATTGCTGTTATGAGGGACCCAGCTATTTAAATAACACACTTTGCAAAGAAAAATCTGTGGATTCTAATCTAAGTCTTCGCATTGCTCTTTAACAAAGAGTGATATGAGCTCTTCAGTTCACATTGTTTCCAGAATAATTCCAGCTGCTGCTCATTCCTTTTCGTACTGTAATCTTGCATCTTGGGTACTCATATCAAAAGTTTAAATCAAAACCGAATGATGAATTCTTTTCATGAGTCCTGATTTTCCTTCTCCCCCCCGCCCCCCAGTAGTACAAGACACAAACGTTCAGCAGCCTTGCCGGGTGAGACATCCAGAGCCTCACTACCCAAGCTATCAGGACAATTGTCAAATCTCCGCATTCCCAGAAGCAGCACTGCCAACCTCTCATCCCAAAATTGGTAAGTTTCATCCCAAAGAGCTAAGGGAGAGATCAGACATTGCGCCAACAGGTGCAATGGAATTCCCCTTCCCCCTATGGTTCCCCAGTCTGTGTAAGGGCTGGGCGATAACTGCTTTCCAACATCGTAATATACTGCCAGCTAAACATCATGGTATGGCAAGTATATCACGATTTTGGAAAGGAATTGGGAAGGAACAAGGCAGTTGCTGGCCACCATGCACAGCTTCTGCCTCATCCAGAGTGCTGTCTCCTCCATCACCCAGCGCCGCCCGTGTCAAAGCAGCAGTGGATGAGGCAGGTGTGTAAACGCTCCATCACATGCCTGCCACACCCAATGCCTTGGCATGGGCCGGGTGGGATGGGCAAACAGGCTGCCTGTCCCAAATGAGACAAGCAGTCCGCTCACACCTCCCCCCTGCCAAGGCAGTGGCAGCAGCTAAGGCAGCATCCATCGCTGCCTTGAAATGGGCGGGGGGCGCAGGAGGAGGGATGTGGGGCTTGTTTGTGCTCCTTAGCCGGGGGTGGGGCAAGAAGCTTCCCACTCCCCAGCTGAGCAGCCTCAATCCTTCTTCTCACACGCGAGCAGGAGAAGGATCGGGGCTCCCTCAAATGGGGAGCGGGAGCACTTTAATGGAGCCCGACCCCGCTGTTGGATCGTGCGAGCCAGTGGCTAGTTGGGGGCTCCATAAAACTGCTTGGCTGAGGCAAAGGCAGTGGCGTGCCCATCACCCAAGCAGCTTAATAAAGCAAGGGAGGAACAACCTGTATCAGCGCCTCGCCGATGCAGCTTGTTTCTCCCTCTGCGCTGGTATGAAGACAGACCGCGATGGTGGTTTCACTCAACAGTATATCGCTGGTGAAACCGCCGCTGTTCCTGAGTCCCTCTGCCTCCAGCACCTGGCTGCAGCATGTTTCTCCTCTGGGCGCTGGTAGCAGAGGGACCAAGGGGCAGCGGTTTCACCCATGATATACCGCTGAGTGAAGCCATCATCACAGTCTGCCCCTCATACCAGTCCTGGGCAATACATTGATAGTCTAGTCTGCTTCAGGAAGTCCCCCCCCCAAGTCTTCATACCAGGTTTTGTGGGTGCTGGGGGCTGCATTGGGAAGGGAGGAAAATTCTTGTCTGTGCAACTGGAAACCAATTGTGTAAGTGAGACATCTTAACAGGATGTCACCTTAGACGCATATGTCAATATCAGCTTTCTTCCATAAGGGACTAGTTTGATTTTGATGCATTTTCATCAAGTTCCCTTTTGGAAGTCGTAAATAACACAAGTTTTGGAGTGCTCAGTATGTTTCATAGTGCTTGCTAGCTAACCTCTCCACAGATTGGAGGGGTGGATAGGGAATCAGGAGAAGGGTGGGGGTGTGCGAATACAGTTTCAGATACAAATGCAGCAGCATTGTGGCCCAATACTTATAGCAGGGCTTGTGCTGAGTGTTTTGTTGTATACTGGCCAGGAGACAGATGTTCTGGAGGCTAGAGGCCCTGTGACCAGGCTTTTATTGGGTTCAGACCGCTCACCAGCTGAAATATGGGTAAGCTCCCAGCATTTCCAGCCACACTGGCTAATGGCTAAGGAGTTGTAGTCGAACAACATCTGGAGGGCTATAGGTTCCTCCCACTGCTTTGATCTCTGTCTGAATAGGGAATCTCTTGGCCATCCCAGGGAATTTATGAAACCTGTCAGTTTCTGGAATGCATTGGGGGCTGTTCCAGTGGTACCATTTTGTTGATTCTCTGGAGGAAACCTCGTTATTGATTCAACTGCATTTGGACTTTCTCCCACAAGTCTGGTGCCATGGTTTGTAGATGAACTGCAGGCTGAGTAGCAGTTTTGGTGTCAGCTGAAGCACATGGCAAAAACTCACACTGAATCTGACTGAACATGTCATAGAGCCCATGTGTAGGCCTATAAGGTGGTGGTGGTGGTGGTGATGCTAGTAAAGGGGTTATACTTTCTCAGCACCATGGCATTAGCAGAATCACATCCAGTCGAGTTCTTTAGGGTTATTCACTGAGCAAAGAAAGAACAAAAACCTCTGGTGCATGACTACAGAAGTATAAACACTTATGGAAAGATCAGGCAATCAAATGTCAAGCTTTGTTCCTCACTGTAGAAAGCATAGTAGCTGAAAGCCGTTGCTTCTGCAAATATATGGAAGACAGGGATGTTTTACTGAATCAAATTAACTACAATCCTATTGATACTGTTGAGCAAACATCTGTTTCATTTACTAACTTAATAAAAGCTTTGGGGTTTACATTTTGATTCTCTAATTCATGGCTTTAACTTTGAAACTTGCACCCATTGCAGTATGGTTAAAGTCTAATACATGCTAAATAATTGCTACGCAAGTTTGTATTTAAAACGTAGTTAGCATTTTTAAATGATTTGGGGGAACTGGAAGCATACTTGGTGTATAGACATATTATTTCTTGCAGAGTTTTCTGGATGAAAACTGGAATTTTAAAATTGTTTTGATCTGATCTGTACACTTGTGTAATTATGCCTTTAAAGCTATACTCCTACCAACAGTTGCCTAGGAGTAGCATTGAACTCAGAGAGACTTGCTTTTGAGTAGACATAGATAGGATTACATGCAAATATTTGCATCTGTATTGTGATTCTAAACACACCTAACAGTGGGGCTTACTTCTGAGCAAACAAGCAAGAGTCTGACATTTTCTGGGGGATCCTTTGCCAACTGCTCCTTTTGCGGCATCAGTATTGTGGGCAGCTGGCATCACAAAGCAGGCAGCTTTGTTTCTTCTGTGGGGGCTTGTGTAGGGGCCCCATGCAAATACTGTTGAAAACAGTTGCAGCTTGTGTAACCACAGTGAGCTGATTAGTTTCAGCTTACACACACACACACACACACACGTGTCTTTCCTTTGCAGATCAAGTGCTTCATTGCTCATGTTTCTGTACCCATCACCACCCAACTTTTTTCAATGATGCAGCAGTGGAGAACAGCTTGACTTAACCTCCCTACTCCTGGTCCCTCAACAAAGCCGTTCTAAAGCTTATTTGGTATTCAGCCCATGTCCTTGCACTTGCCAGAGGCTCATAGCTGGTAACATGATTAGTGCATGATCAATGTCCCATTAAAAGATGCCATTAAGGCTACAGTCCTGTGGACACTTTTCTGGTTAAGGCCCATTGAACATGGTGGAACTTTTGCCAGAGTGAACATGGATAGGACTGTATTGTAAAAGAAGTCCCTGCTGTCCTTCTGGGTTGCAAGATAAAGTGGCTGTGTGTTGCTTCTGGGAAGATGCACAAAGCTCTGACTTTTGCTGGATCTCTGCAGAAAGTGACTTCCAAAGCTTGGAAAGGGACTACTGAGTATGCAGTAACACTTATAGTTTTGAAATCTGTGCTTCTGGAACTCCCTCCAGGAACTGAGGTTTGCTAGCAGTATGAAATTTTGATTAGGTTGTAGGTAATTCTGAACCTCTAAAGGGGCAGAGAGGTGAACTAAAGCAGTTACAGACTAAAGTTGCTACTGTACAGTAAGCTTCCAACGGAACTTGAACCAAAGTATCTTAATGGATTTCTTTTGATTTTCAGTATTGACCTCACTTCCTGCCCTGGCTGTGCCACCTGCCACCCCCACCAAAACCATATCGGCTTCCGTATTGAATGGTCTTGAAGTGACAGAGCAGCGGAGTTGGTTGTACCTTGAGGAGACGGTCAACTCCCTTCTCAGCACAGCTCAGCAGCTGAAGACTCTGATCGAGCAAGCTAAGCAGGCCAGCTCTTCCTACAGAGAAGCTGCTGTCACTCAAGCAAAAATTCAAGCTGATGTGGAGAGGAAAGAGGTAACTATGCTTGTGGAATGACAACACAATTCTAGCTCTAAATCAGTCTGCAGCTGACTTGCTCAGGTGGCAAGTTGATAGCCTTCACAGTTTCTTTTATGCCATAGTGGAAGGCTGCCTATCATGGAACTTCTTAAGTTTAGATTGTACTCTTCAATTTGATGCAGAAAGTACCTGTACTTTGAATGACTGGAGTTTGATTTTAATGAAAATTGTAACACTGTCTTTAGCAATAATAAAACAACAACCACACCGTTTTTACATCAAGATCCACGGGTGTTTGCTATCTGCCAGAACAGATCTAAGCTGTGGTCCACTTTCACAGATTCCAGCTGTAGGCAGAATAAATAATCATTGCAATAATTTTGCACAACTATACCGTTTACTGCATATAGACATTCACAGAAAATGACATTTATTTTTTTATTTTTACAAGGTTGGGGTGAGTGGAGCAGGGCGAGGATGAGATGAAAATGGCCAGCACAGGGGAAAGAAGCGATGTAATAGGAATAAGTTTAGGAACTATAAGGACACTAAAGCCCCAGCCACTGCCTAGTCCTAACCTTGGTCTTTTGTCCAGACGATTTGCGTGCTCTTCTATGCAACCATGGTGGCTAAAACTTCATAGAGCCAGTGAGATGCAGTGGACAGAGTGTTTGAATTGCAGTCCTGGCTTTGGAGCAGCTAGCAGCCATAAAAGCTTCCTCCGGGGGTGGGATAAAAGACTCATGTCACCCTCTTTTTGTACCAACTGCATTGGCACCTATTCATTTCCAAGCACAATTCCAAGTGATGGTTTTTGACCTATAAAGTCCTAAACAAGTTGGGACTAGGTTTCCTGAAGAATCAACTTCCTCCATATAATCCTGAGCTGAGATCTTGCTGTTTCTTCAGCTATCTGTAAGGTAACAGCATGCACAAGGCCATTTTTATGGTCTATCTGTCCCTTTCCACCCCACCTCTGGAACTCCCACCTCCAGGCTATCTGAATGGCTCCTTCGCTGCTTGTGTTAGAAGGACATTTTAACACTTTAAACATGTATTAAAACACTTTTGAGCCTTCTAGGATTTTACTGTTTCTTGTTTTTTTATTTCACGGCATGCCACTCTGAACTCCTATGGAATGGCATATAAAAAAGTATTAATACATTAATAAACAAAGGTCACTCAGTGGCCTTGGGCAGGGATGTCAAAGGATTGCTGACCAAAAATCCCCCAGGAACCTCAGAGGTCAGACATGATGGTAGTTATTAGACCAGGAGTGCATTACCTTTTGGGGGCCAGTGGTCTCATTGTCTTGTCGTCAACCACAAGGGGCAAAGGGCTGTATGTCAAAGTGGGTGTGGCCATTTAAAAAAACCCCAAATCTAATGTAATTAAATTGATTGATTGAATAAAATGATAAAATTTGGGGAAGTCTTGGGTAATCACAAAAACGTTTTGGCACCACAGAATTGCAGTAGGGGACCATAAAAAAAATATTGGTGGACATTTGGGTGTGTGTGCAAAACAATTGTTGGTATCAGTGGGATGGGGGCAGCTATGGGAGCATTCAGTCAGTAAAAAGATTTTTTTCAAAATTATTACAGTGGTACCTTGGGTTACAGACGCTTCAGGTTACAGACGCTTCAGGTTCCAGACTTCACTAACCCAGAAATAGTACTTCAGGTTAAGAACTTTGCTTCAGGATGAGAACAGAAATCGTGTGGTGGTGCGGCGGCGGCAGCAGCAGCGGGAGGCCCCATTCGCTAAAGTGGTACCTCAGGTTAAGAACAGTTTCCGGTTAAGAACAGACCTCCAGAACAAATTAAGTTCTTAACCCAAGGTACCACTGTATTATTATTATTATTATTATTCAACAAATTTGGGGGTGGGCTTTGAAGGTCTACAAAAACCCCTCCTGGTATCACAGCAGGGGACATACAGGAGTAGTCGGAAAAATGCGGGGGGGGGGGAGTGGAATCTACCCTACCAACCCGACACAGAGGGCATTTGGGTTGTAGTTCAAAGACTGGTCAGCACATGCCTTTTTTCTCCCTTGATAGTTGCATTGTCAGCTGATGCCTTGCACGTATCTCTGGGCACCGTGCCTCACGTTCCACCAAACACAGGGCTTTACAATTGCTCCACAGTGGTTGCTTCAGCTAGCCCTACACATGCAGCAGAATAAAAGGACAGCCTCCTGGTAACGTGGGTTGCACCACTTGAGGCTGCAGGCACAGGGTCTGCTGTTTTGGAATGCTCCTTTACATTAAAAACGTCCTGAAAATGGATAAATAGCATGATGGGCAATGGGACTGGACTTGAACATTTCTCCTGTGCATTGGTGGGGAGCAGAGGCAAGTAATCAGCAGTGGCAGGCACGCACGTATTCCTATTATACTTATAGACCCAGCTGAAATGTGCAGAAGGCAAGTGATGTGTGAACCATACAATGGCTTCTTTCCAGGATATTCATTGGCTTAAACATCTTGGTTAGAAGAAGACAGCAACTCATGACCCAGAAATTACGAGTCATATATGAAGGAGATAATATTGCCATTTAGATTAAGTTGTTAATGAGTGGCAATGAAGCAAGCTGGTTTCATAAATGCAGGCATTTACCGTATTTTTCGCTCTATAACACACACCCGACCATAACACGCACGTAGTTTTTAGAGGAGGAAAATCCGTAGGCATGCCACCCGTAGGCAATCCCTCCATAACACGCACAGACATTTCCCCTTACTTTTTAGGAGGAAAAAAGTGAGTGTTATGGTGCAAAAAATACGGTAATTGGTGGCAGGGAGAAAAGCTGCTCTTTCCTGTGCCACGGAAGTCATTTTCTCCTGTTTCGATACTTGGAGAATTCATACCATCAAATGAACTTTTCTGTTTCATTTTATCTGAGACTCAAAAAAGAATCCCGCCCTTTCCTGTACACATAAAAATATACGGCTGTCATTGCACAGCCCCCATTAGAGGATTTGCAGTGCCACATCACAACCCTGGACTTGCAGCAAGTCATGGTAGGATAGGGGAACAAAAGAGAAGGCAAGTTGCACAACACCAGTGTCCATGGCATGGGAGTGAGGAGGTAGAGACACCAAGAGGAAAACTGTGGTTTTAAACAGCAGAACAGAGTTTACATTCATAAGGCCAGGGGTTCCTGCCACCCCCTCCCCATTGCTCTGGATCCTCCTGTGCCCCCTGGAAATCTGCTCCTGAGAGTTGGGTGGTCCTTCGGAATGTGTGTGTTGGGTTGCAGGTGAGGGGAGAGGCTGCAGATAGAGAGGAGAGCTGGGAGAAATCACCTACCCATCCCAACTGCATGCAATTCAAGAAATATAAGACAATGTGCTTTATTACAGTGGTGGGACGCAGGTGGCGCTGTGGTCTAAACCACTGAGCCTCTTGGGCTTGCCTATCAGAAGGTCAGCGGTTCGAATCCCCGCGACGGGGTGAGCTCCCGTTGCTCTGTCCCGGCTCCTACCAACCTAGCAGTTTGAAAGCATGCCAGTGCAAGTAGATAAATAGGTACCACTGTGGCGGGAAGGTAAATGGTGTTTCCGTGCACTCTGGTTTCTGTCAGGGTATTCTGCTGCACCAGAAGTGGTTTAGTCATGCTGGCCACATGACCCGGAAAGCTGTCTGTGGACAAATGCCAGCTCCCTTGGCCTGAAAGCGAGATGAGTACCACAGCACATAGTCGCCTTTGATTGGACTTAACTGTCCAGGGGTCCTTTACTTACTTTTTTTTTTACTATTACTGTGGTGTTGCATTACATGAGGACTGTTAGAGCAATAGTTTCCTCACCAGTCATTCATGAAAAACAATGCTGCTACCCAGGCTGCTACCTGTTAAGTTATATACCAGCTTGAGCCTGAGGACATGATGTGTGACTGTTGTAATTACCTTCCAGAGTTATGTGCTTTAATAAACCACAGTCAGAAACAGCTGTCCCGAAATATGAGAAAAAAGGTAGTTAGGTGACTATTCAATCTGACATTTCTTTTAAACATTCCTCTATAGTATTTGAATTTTTCTAAGATAATTGAACATTTCATACATCTAGGTTTTCTGAAGGGGTAAATAATGTTTATAATGTTGGGTGGAAAAATCTGGATCATATTTTATTTCTGCCTCAGAGGTAAAAGCATTTCAGGGAGGAGGTGGCACACATTTCTCATCCTGCTGCAGCTTGATGTCGGCTTCTGCTGCAGGATGAGAAACAGTCTTCTCTTGTCCCTCTTGTCATAATCGGAGCTTTGCCTTGGTGGCAGCAAGAGATAGATGTGCTGGCTTGCATAGCTGGGCGACAACCATATTTGGCCCAACACACTGTGGGTTTGGGGGTACACTGGAAGAAACAGCCACATCTTGCTGGGGGTGGGAGGTTGACCCTCCAGCCCAGCATCCAACATTCCTTGGATAAAACTGCATTTCTGTACAGCAAATAGAAGCCTAATGTTAACTGGTTTCACCATTATGGATGTTCTAAAGGATGCCTGGGAACTGTGCATCTAGAAACTTCTGTGTCCTCCTGCATCCTAACAGTAACTTAAAGATTGGATTAAAAATGTGTCAAGGGATCCTCTATCTTCAAGAGCCCCATAGCCCAGGAAAGCTTTTTCTCTCAGGGCTGCGAAAATGCTTCTGGCAAAAATACCCCTTCAGTTCAAGCATACAGGAAGCTTTACAGAGTCTGGACTCAGGAAAAAAAATGGCACAATTAAGGCTATATATCTGTACCCCCTTACATTGGTTAGGTCTCATTTAACTCTGAGTATTTATGCACAGGATTGCACTGTTAGTCTGGAAGGGAAGTCTCATGAGAGAGAGATGCCAGCTCTAGCACAGATTAGTCTGCATAGCACAGTTTGTGCGGATTAAAATGCCAAGCACGGTTATATGTGGCTGCAGAGAGGTAATTATAAGGTGGCAACACGATGACCACAGCTTTTACTGTATATATATATATTGGTATTTTATTTTATTTCTACCCCCACATTTTAAGGCAAGCATGTGGAAACCGGCTGAGGATGAAAACGTTAAGAGCAATGCAACAATAGAATGGATAGCATATAATAACACAGCAGAGATAATGTTATATATAGCCACTAATAAAATCCAATAAAGAAACTCGGGATACAAACAAGGTTTTAGGGTCTGTTTAAAAGCCACAGAGTTCACCTCTTTGGCAGATACGCATTAAAATGCATACATGTCACATATTTCCTTAGAGTTAACAGAAAGAAGTTCTAATTGAGATTCGGTTTTGTGGTTTTTTTTATAAGATATTTATTAGACTAATTGAGATTCGGTTTTGTTTCATGTAACTGGCACCCCTCCCCACAATCCTGAGAACAAGATACAAATAGTTAACTGATATACACAGCTTGCTATGTAAGTGTTCAGGCATCCAAAGTTGAGGTACCCTTGACCTAATGCCTCTCATGGGCTTCTCTTGCAGCATTTACGGTGAGGTCCAACACCAAACTTTCCCCCCATTTCTTCACTGCAACTCAAGGATCAAGGCATTTCCTTCATATGTACTGTGTTACCATTCTTATAAAATAGCCTTACAAAAACTGGTGGGCAAACCCATTCCTTGCTAAGCAAAGCACAACTTTTACAGATTATTTGTTCTGACTAGCAAGCTTTTTCTGAAGCATAGAGACCTATATCAGGCCTTTAACGATTTTATTTATTTTTTTAAAAATGTATATAATGCTCTATCATAAAAATCTATCGCAGTGGTTTATAAAAACATAAAACTGGACAGTAAAAATTATTTAAAAGCTTCAAATGAATAAAAAGCAAAAAAAATTAAAAACAAACATCAGTAGACCATTGTTAGTGTTGTACACATCATTGCCTGCATAGGCCTGACTGAATAGGGACGTTTTTAGCAGGCTTTTAAAAGTCTGCACAGAAGACGCTATGAACATATAAGGCAATGATATGAATATATAAGCCAAATTATTAATACCAAGCAGCATCAAATCTGGTGTTGCTTGGGAATTCTAAGAAACCAACAAATGATTGCAGTTTTGAAATCAGTGTAGTTTGGAAAGTTTCAGTCTGCCATCTTGATTCAAAATGGCATCCAATTGTATCCCAACATGGACAAACCTGTTCCTTGATCTCAGGAACCATCAATGCAAAATGGGGTTGTGGTATCTTAAGAGGTGCCCAAATGAAAAGTGAGCAAAATATATAGTAGAGGCAGACACTACAACTTAGGAACAGTTATAACAATCAAATGAGTCATGACTGTCAAACCTGTGCTGGTAATTGGCTTTACTTCCTAGGCAAAAAACCAAAACCAAATCAATTTTTTTTCTTGACAGTTCTTACTACACTTTAATGGCATTGGAATACTTGGGAGTGTTAATACTGGTATCTATGTTACACAGTATTTGAAGGCTGAAAGCTGCTTCTCTTGGCTTACAGAGCAAGTATATCATAAAAAGTGTGAGATTTCCATCTTTTCCTCTCTGCCTAATGTGATTCTATGCCATGGTCATTTTATGTTCCTGTAAACTCACAACACTCCAGACCTTTAAATGCCGTGATGTCAGGTCATAAAGATGATCTGAAATTAAGCCTTTAATCTGCTTAAGTATTAGGTTCTACTCTTGGATAAATCTACTTTGCTTTAGATTGTTTTTGAACTGTTCCTCAGGAGATTTAACACCCTAGGCTGGTGTTGAATCTAATTTTGGCTAGTATCTCCAGTCTTGATACATTTAACTTAATTTATTTAGCACTGCCTAACCGAGTTCTTGTGCTTAGTTTAAGGCTCTCTGGAGCTTGCCTGCATTGTGAATTTATTGTGTGTTTCCATGCTGAATGAAGGGTATATAAATAAAGGGTTTGGTTTGAAGGAATATTGAGTTAAGACCACGGAGGAAAGTGTTATAGTTCAAAAAATGTCCATGTGAAATTTTGCAATCTATTTTTGCCCTACCTTAGGGCAAACCCAAACTTGTTCACCATAGCAAGTCCCCCTAATGAGCCAACCCCCTCCCAAAGTTTAAGCCTTCCTGTGGGATAACTAAGCCAAAATAAAGATGGATCGCCCCCATGGCAGTAGAACTCCTTCTCATTATAAGCCTGTAGCAACATGAAGCTTGTCAAAGGGAAGCAGGTAGAGCAAAGAAAGAGTTCAGGAGACCTCAAAGCCTACTGCCGCCAATCAATCAAATGTCTGGGGCGGGCAGGGGAGGAAGAGGACACCATATGTACAGATTGTCTGGATATAAAGACATTCCTCCAAGATTAGCAAAGCTACAGACATATCCATTTCCTTTTTTCTTTTTTCTAACTGGAGGTGGGATGGTGGGGAAGGAGATTTTGTGGAGTAATGGAGAACTGGAATTTATGCAGTACTTGATTTTCACACCTAAACTTCCTTTACCAGTTTAACTGCACAGTTTTAAAGCAGGGGAAGGGAATCTGGAGGCAGTTTGTCCACCTTATCCAATGCTCTTCCGGGCTGTCCTTAGCAGATGGGAAGTGAGAGCAGTGGAACACTCTCGTGCTCCTCCATTCTTTTCTTTTTGATTTTTTAAAATTAATACATTGTGTCCCAACTACTGGAAACAATGGGAGAGAAGTAAAAATGCTTTCACCCCCAATGCTAGACTACTATTGGGATCCTTGTGGTTGCCTTCCTGCATCTTAAGGTTTTGAAGAGGTTCCAGACAAGGCAAGCTCAGGGGGAGGGTTTTATCCCTGGCCCTTTCAACCAAGGGGTCACATGTAGGAAGGTGAAAGATCCTGGAGAGATAGATTCCAGAATTGCTGCTGGCCACCATTGTTGGTAGTGATCTACATAGAGCCTGGTACCAAGGCAATGCCTTGTAGCATCTTAACAACTTTCAGCCAATGAATCAAAGCTGGACCAACAAGCAGAAAGCTAACAGTCAATTTCTGTCTTCTGTGTCATGAAGTTGCTTCCCATGCTTGGCTCTTTAATGCTATTTTCTTGTTCTTGTTCTTTTTATTTTATTTTGTTTATGCCTTTTTGCAACTTATATATACACATCATACAGTATTCACCATTATCTCTTATCCTTGGACTTCCCAGTCCATGGGATTCTAGGTAGTTCTCTGTCAGCTGCATAATCTATTATTGCACCCCTTTTCATCTCAAATCTTCCTTTATTTAATGTTATTTGCTGTTCGTATGTTTATTCCTACTTTTATGTTAAATTGACTATTATACCCTCTAAGATACTCTTCAAAGCAACAAAGAAAGGCAGGGATATAGTAACCAATATAAAAGAAAATAAACTACAGGCTAAAGATAGTAGATTAAAGGGCCCTGATATTGGAAGAAGAGCACCAACAAAATTAATATAGCAAAAGCTAAGCTTCAAACCTAAAGGTGGAGCTTTTAAACTACTGTCTTGGGTGTCTCCTACCCCTTCAAAGAGCAATATAGACCAGAGAATGTTGAATCTAAGTACTTAAACCAAACTAAATATATTAGAAGGGCAGGAAGAAAAGTGGGAGCACCTGGACTTCCTAGAAAGCTCTCACTGACGGGAGAAGAAGATAAAGATAAATCTTGAAATTCAAATTAATATTAATACTCTTTTTCTTGTTCTGAAGTTTATCAAATTGTGTCCAAATTAACAGCTTTTGAGGGTGCAGCATGCTGTCAGCAGCATGTTTGGACGCCCTTGTGATTCCTTTCTCGCACACACACAAACCTAGGACCCTGCAGCTTTCCCACTGTGGGGCAAAAAGCAGCTTTTAATCAGGTGATATTAAACAGCAGGTTCTCTCCTGCTGCTGACCAATGCCTTGGCTCCAACCAGTGTCAGGTCCCTGCAGCTTCTATTCACTTTGCAAAGATTGCACAGGAGATCTTCATCACAGCCCTTCTGCATCACATCGAGTTCCCTTCTCACAGGAGTGATGTTGTTGAACAGAAAATTATATAGCAGCAGAACACTTTAATGGAATCATTTAACTATGCTCTAAAGAGCAGATTGAGATGTCTGTAAAGCTGAAGTTTGCAATGTCTTTTTCCTTTTAGCAGTATCAGGGCCAGTTATTTCAACAAGCTGAAGATGTAGATGGAAAAACAGAAATCATCATTAAGGTAAGCACAAGGCACTGCTATCAAACAGCAGTTCAGGAACGTTCTGTTCTGTTCTGGTACAATGTTGTCATTGTCTGTCAATGTTATGCGTTTCCAGTTTTGGTTTGCTCCCCGCCCCCCAATCCCCTGGTGGTACAGTGACAAAGTCTACCCCGTGACTGTTAGGGTGCTGTCATCCACTTACTTGTGGTGGCCTTTGGGACATTCTGGCTCCAGTATCATGATGCTCTGCTGCCAAGACCACTGGCACGGTCAGATAACACAAGCACAACTGGGAATTCCCTGGGACGAGCTGTGAAATGGCTGGTGCTCTTTGCCTCCTGTGACAGGCTTTGGGCCCCCCTGCACACATGTGTGCTCAAAGTGTGCAGCCTCTTTCAAATAATGCCCTCTGAAATTTGGGTGCAGTGTAGATAGCAGCACCTCCTGGCGTGATGTAGCACTTGATGAGTATTGCGTTTTTTGCTTCTGCAGTTGCATGGAGGCTAAAAGAGTACATATGTGTCCTGTTTCCAACTCATAAGGAGGGTGAGGAGATTTCACCCCTCCCATATCGAAGAATCTGCTGATGTTCTCTGCTGATTCTCGAGAGAGGAGGGGGCGGTTTCTGCTCTCTACTTATTCCGCTCCAGCCTCACATCAAAGAGAGAGAGAGACTGAGTGTTAGAGAGAGATCGTGTGTATAGATAAGGTTGCTGCTAAGAGCAGCTGCAGACACTCAGTGCAGTTCAGCATTTTCGTTTAGACCTCATTTAGCTCTGTACATAGTTGTGTATTATAGTTGTAGATAGAATAAAAGAAGATATTCTACAGAGCTGCTCTCCGAGTCGTTTATGCTCTGCTATACTTTGCTATACTCTGCTGTGCGACGACTGTCTTCTTGTTGGAGTGAATCCGGTGCTCACAACTCTAAGCTGTGAGTCCACAGCACTTTGACCTGTTCCTGTGCAGAAGGTGGTCTCTGGAAGTGCTACCCAGCTCGCCTAGCCCAGTCGGGGCAGAAGTGTGTGAGTCCAGTTGGTGGCACTGGCTCAAGGGCGATGTTGACAGAGGGAGCTCTATCCAACCACTCCTTTGTGCATCCCACTGGCACTCAAGGTGGCAGAGCGGGAGATGTCTGTGCAATACTTTCCATTCCCTGATCAGAGAACATCCCAGTTGCTTCCTTCAGTGTAGATCCCACCCAAACTCACAGCTCAGCGAGGATGAGGCAGCAGGCTGTTCTGCGGCTCTTGCAAGAGACAAATGCACTAGGGTGGGGGGCTTATTTGGATTATAGCTAGGGGGGGAATGTGTGTGTGTGTCATCCTTTCCATACAAGGACATTTTTCCCTGAGAGGCAAGGAGCAGAATTAAGGCTGTGATGCCTATCAGGAAAATGGTACAAGGGAGGGTGAGTTTGAAGCAGCCCACCCAACGTTATAGCTTTGATCCAGATTGGCAGGCCTCTATGGCTACATTTGCCTTTTTAGAAAACATAGGCAATCCAGTCTCGGGTCTCCTGCTGGCACATCTACTTTGGCCCTAGTCCCATATGTTGCTCCCACGTATATCAAACCTTGTACAAGCCGCAGTGTCAGGTTGTCAATGGCTTGCGTACACAAGCAGTTACTGCCGTACCCCCCACTAAAATCAAGGTATATAATTCTCTGGCACCTGTTATATTTCAAGATTTGCAGATAATTTGCAGGCAGATGGTGCAAACAAATTAGGTGATAATGAGAGTGTGAATCAGTTGGGCCCGAAAGCTAGCGGATCCATCTGCACTAAATATGGCCTGTGTTAATGCTTTCACAGCATGTCAATTTATTCACTGCCAAGAATCCCTTCCTGCGCTGGCCTCCTTCAATTATACCAGGTTGCTAATCACGCCTAGGTATGAGCTATAAGCAGATTGAGCTGGGAAACATTCCTTGCGTCCTTATTTTTGTTCAGGTTTTGAACAAGCCACCCCAACACGTAGAGCTTGCTCACTTTAATGGGATCTTATGAACCAAAGGACATAATGACAGCTCACCAAAGCAGTGTCCCGTTTCCCCCCACCAGTTGTATAAAAGTGTTGCCTGAGGATTTAATGCCTGTTTTTAGGTGAATGAAAAAAATGCAGTTATTCTCAATCAATTCTTTATTCTAATGCTTCCTCACATCTCTCCCCCACCCCCACCCTCATCACCTGTTCTTATTCTGAATAAAAATCCTGGTTCTTCCAAGTGGCTGGCAAAAGGCAGATTGGGGACACGGGGAGGTCTAATGCAGAGCCTTCAGCTTAAAAAGTTATGCCTCTCAGTATTCTTATTCTTGAAGGATATTCTCCCAGTTTTTCAGTATTACAGACCAGGGAAAAGCATATGGTACGCTCCAGGTGTTGTTGGACTATAACTCCCATCAGCCTCAGCTGGCTTGGCCAATGGTCAGGATTGATGGCAGTTGTAGTCCAACAACATCTGGAGGGCACCACCTTGTCTCCCTCTGTTGTAGGCTCCTGTTACCTCACTTTGGTGACCAAGAACTGTTGTTCTTTTATTCACAGTTCAGCACCATATTGTTTTCATGAGTTTTACTTATCTATTTTTTATTTATTTACCCCTTTCCATATTTGAGCTCTCTCAGCACTTGCTTGTGTTTCATAGTCAGAACTAGCAGTGCTCCAGAGTCCCCAGAGGTGGACCTGTGACAAGGTTAAAAATTTTTGGGAATCAATTTATAATGAACTCAAAAAAATATTTAGGTATACCTTCCCCAATAGACCGGAAGCGTGTCTATTAGGCTTAATAGGAACAGAAATTAAAATGCAAGATCAAAATCTGTTTATGTATGCTACGGCTGCCGCAAGAACCCTCCTGGCCCAAAGATGGAATATACAAGACATACCAACTATCCAGGAGTGGCAGGTAAAGCTGACAGAATATGCAGAACCTGCCAAACTGTCAGGGAGGATCCGGGACCAGGAAGATCAAAGATACCAAAATAATTGGAGTAAATTTATTGAATATTTAAAGAAGAATTGTAAAGAGGTTAAGACACTAGCAGGATTGACATAATACCTCCAATGTATAATAGTATTATTATGAGAATGATGTGTGTGATAGAAAGGGGTTAAATATACCAATTGTGAGGAGGGAGGCGAGTTGCGACTCGGCAGAGTCAAAGGGAATGTATGGTTTTATTATGGTTTGTTGGAAAAGAATATGTAAGGAAAACAATAAAAGTTTACTTTAAAAAAAAAAAGAGTCCCCGAGAGCAAGCTACACTGGGAAAAAGAAGCCTGAAGAGGCCATTTTTTTAAGATTTGCATTTTTGAAGGGGAAAAAAAGGATGGGTGATGACAAGGTCAATTCCTCCTGCTCTTTATAAACCTAAGCAACCCTTTGGAACCTGCAACCCATCTGCACACATTTCCCTTGCATGATGTTGGCTTGTTTTTCTCTCACTCCCCCCCCCAACTTTCATTTTCATCAGGAAGCATATATATAAATCTTTTCCTGGAACTGGTATTTTGAGTTGTGAAGTAAAGTAATTCATGAAATGAGCTTAGAAATAATGAGAACTAAAAAAATAATCAGTTGGGACTTTGTGCTTGCCACTGTTTACTGCCTTCCCCACAAATGGCCATGCGGCAAACTTTTCTGCATCCATCATCATTAGAGACATGATGAAAGCAGGAGCCTAATGAGCTCTCTTATGGGCCGTCCTGTTCCATATATCAGGTTCAGGCTGCAGACCTAAACACGTGTACTACAAAGTGGGACTCTTTTATTTTATTTTATTTTGAGTCATAGACACAGTCCATTTATTTATATACAGCATTTCCCACAAATCCACCTGTGCTCAAAGCTGCGGATATAAAAAGCAATCTGAAACTCAGTCACACAATAACAGTGCATCAATTGATTGATTTAAGAAAATACATACAGCTAATTCATTAAAAAAAAATCAAACTGGTTCACAACAACTACATAAAGCTGTACAATTCTTACTCATTTTATATATTTATGATATTTATATATCCCACTTTCCCCTCCAAGGCTCACCCATAAGCATTCATAAGGTTGAAGAATTTGCATGAAATGCATCAGCTCTTGAAACCTATAATCAAGTTATCTTTTTAATACGCTAAAACTGCTTGAACAATTCTTGTTTATGCAAACCTATCCAGTCATACAGAAGTTACATGTGTCTGATTTCTGTTTAGCTAGAGGTGATTTTAACCTTTTCAATATTTCTAATACCATTTTAAACTGTTTTCATATAGACAATTTCAATGTTTTGTTTTATATTGTAAATATAATAATAAGGCTATCAATGGCTACTAGCCACAATGGCTGTTCCACCTCCACTGCCAGAGGAACTATGTCTCTGAATGCTGGCCGCTGAGTGCTGCAGGAGGGGATAGTAGTCTCACGCTCAGATCCTGCTTGCAGGTTTCTCCACAGGGACCTGGCTGGCCACTGTGAGAACAGGATGCTGGATTGGATGGGCCATTGGCCTGATCCAGCTAGCTTTCCTTATGTTCTTAAATTAATAAACATGTTTATTCATGTCTAACCTTGTTTTGAACCGTATGTGCATTTGAAGAAGTATTGAGATATATTGCTTCCTGTGTACATGGAATATTAAAGAAGGTATGGTAAAAATCCACAGTTGGTCTTGAATATCTTTGGCTACATTAGGTTTTCACGACTGTAAAGTCAGAGGTATCCCTCCAAGGTGGAATCTACACACATATAAAAAAACGTTCTGAAAATGATTTTTTTAAAAAGCATTTTTAAAAATACATTGACTTTTCCATTAGGCTCACCATTGCCATCTTGTGACACGTATGTTGCACTTAAAACGTTTTATTTGCAGCTGTATAGCTGAGTCCCAAGCTGACTAGTATAGCCTTGGCTTCCTTGTGGTCCTTCAGAAAACTGGAGGGGAAAAGTCTAGGGAACTGAAGTGCCTGTTTAATCCTTCCAAGTGCTCAGTTGCTGTAGGCAAGAGTCAATTTATTTATTTTTTAAAAAATAAAGTATTCCCTACACAGGACCTCTGTAATTGTGCATCACTTCTGCCCTTTATCATGTATCTCGTACTATTAAGGCTTTGCAAGAGAGAGTGCTTCTTTCCTCCCCATTGACTTAGCTTCTGTGTCTGCATTGTGACAGCAATCCTGTGTAAACTGTGGTCGGGAAGCAATGAACGAGTGCACTGGCTGCCATAAAGTCAATTACTGCTCAACGTTTTGTCAGCGGAAGGTAATAAATTCCTTATACTCCGCAAAGCCAGAGAAACAAACACCCATGGCCTCTCACTTTTCAGCTGTCGCCACTCATTTATTTCACTGGGGCTTGATCAGAAGGGCTGCTTGGTAGATTCCTTCACGAAAAACCCACCAACCCGAAGGACCTCCTGTTCCCATGTGAACCTACCCAAACATGAAGATTATCTAGTGAGGCCCAACTGGCAGGTTTCATTGTCTGCTGAAAAGCCCATAGCTTTTGATGGTAGCCCATTTAGGGAACAATCCCCTCCCTAGTTTTATTCCCTGGCTCTTATCCTTTTGGAGCCATGTTAAAACGTATTTTAGTTACTCAAGTCTTTTCATGTGGTAATTTTAGGGCTACTTTTAATGTTTTTTTGTTTTGTTTTTTAAAGATATGGGTTTTAATTGAATTGTTACAAAATTATTGTTTTTAGTTGGTGCTCTTAAGTTTCCAATGAGAAAATGTTTTTGGAGAGACAGGGTATAAATGGGATTTTAGTTCCCTTTTGCTAAGTGATATTAGGATTCTGGTGTATGTACTGGGGGAATCTCAAAGCAGAATGTCACCTCATAAAACTAGAATTCCGCAGCCCTTGCCCAGTGTTGCTACGTTTTTCTTTTACCCGGTAACTGCTTTCATTTCACACTCTTTGCTTTTTGCCCCTCCTGTTCAGGATTGGAAAGACCACCAGCATATATGTGGCCAGGCAGCCACAGTTACTGTTCAGGCAGAAGAAGTGGATGTTGCAGACAATGTGATAGAGAAAGTTATTGTCTGAAGAGTCCCACCTCTTCCATCTATATGGACATGTGTAGGGAAGAGACTGGCTGGACCAGTAACCCCGCTGTGAAGTCCTACTGAACTGAACTCATCAGAAGATCAAACCGTGATGTTGTTTACATGTTGCTGTTCTCTAACTGTGCCAAAACTGACAAGACACGGACAAGAGAACATTTAGGGGCTCTGCGTGTTTTAAAGAAAACTCTGGAACTTACATTATGTTTACAGTCCTCTGTGTGAAACCGCTGCAAAACTGATGGACAGTTTGAATTGTTGTATCCTACAGCTCTGGTGGGTTCTTTGAAGTGACTTGAAAGGTTCTTTAAAGTAGTTTATGAGACCTGTTTTCTTTTGAGGTTCCTCCAAAGTGGTCCACATGAAACTTGAATTGTTCCCATTGTTGTTCTCTCCCTACCTCTCATGTAACAAAACGAATATGGAACAGCCCATCCCTTCAGTGGGTTTTGTGTGCTGACATTAGGGTATACCTGGACTTTGACTCTATCACTGATTTTAGTTTTGGTTGTTGCATTCTTCCATCCCACCCCCTGCAAGACAAAGTTCTCCAACATATTCAGAATTCTGTATTGTGCGGATACTGAGCAAACTGCAAAGCAGTCAGAAAACTTCCTGTAGCATTCACTCTGAGTGCAAATGCAAATCTGTGGTGTCTGAACGGCTATAAACAATTGATTTGAATGGCTTTATAACAGTTGATTTGTCCAGTATCACCAAAACCTTGAGATTATAGCACAGCTAGACCTAGCCTATTCACACACCTCACATATAAAAGGCCATCTCGTCTTGCACAAAACACCCTCTTATTCGTCTTGCACAAAACACCTGAGGAGAAACTGAGAAGACTGCACTGTGTCTACGGAGGTCACTATCATTTTAATTTTCACACATCTCAGTTTGTTTTCCACCTCCACCCACTTCACTCCATAAAATAAATGATAAAACATTCTCTCATATCTCCCTGCAAGAAAGAGCTCAGCACTGATCAGTAATCAAATCAGTAAAACTAATACTTTATAAAGAGTTTACAGCTCTGATTTCGTGCTGCCAGAAATAAGCGAGAAGGTGCAATTGTGCGTTTCACTTTATTCCTGCAAGGGAATTGATTTGAAAGCAGCACCTTCCTGAGTGCTAAAATTGCAGGATATAAAATGAGCATTGGTTTTAGGCCATATTCGTTCGTATAAAAGGAAGAACGTTTTTGGGAGTCGGAGGAATGAGAGAAGCACAATAAAATGTTGCTGATATTGATAGCACTTGCCATTTTCTTTCCAGTGTCTGTCCTGGTCCTCGTATTTATTTATAAATTTGCATTATACTTAAAAATAAACTTAATAAAATAAAGAAAGAATGGCTGCGCACAATCAGATGCTCCCCAAATAGGGTTGTGCTGACTTTTGCTTCAGTGCAGCATTGAAAAGCACAATGTTACTCTGGCATTGCAAAGACATTCACGAGTCCTTTGCAAATGCATTCTATATATAGACTTTCAATTGCACTTTGGTGTAATTTTAGGGAGGAAGGTTGTTCTTGATCATGCCAAATAACTCTGTTGCCAAATTTCCAGTCCTGGCTGCAAAGCTTTTAAAACTTCTAAGCAATGAAACAGCCCATCAGAAAGTCTTAAATAACAGCCAAATAGTGCATTTTTCTTTCATCCAGGGAAACCAGAGCTTTAAAAATCATGTCTCTGCGGTAAAGGAATTTTTCTTGCACCTTTTGCAGGTTAAATGTAATGAGCAGTATTCTCCTCAGTAGAAAGTGTAAAGTAAGGGGAACTTGTGTCATCACCATTTTGGTCCTTATGCTGAGAGTAATACAGATTATAATCAGAATGTGGGGAAGTTATACATCTGTGTGTACTTGACGCACATCCCACACAAGAGGAATGCTTCAATGTCACCTTGTCCATTTTGTGTTGACCACTCTTAGGGATATACATGGCAATAACGTTACCTCGGTCTCCATTTCAGTGGGGTCTTTTGCAAGAAACATTGGCTTGTGTCCAGTGCAGTTTCATGATTAGCAGTCAATGTGAGCAAGCAAGTATGTCTCAGGTGTAAGAGGAAGAGGCAGAAACCAGGAAATGCCCTTCATTTGGATAAGGTAGGGGCTTTGCCTTGCTCTTCGAACTAGAATGTGAGCTCATGGGTGAATGGGAAAGATATCTGCAAATGCTTTCAACAGGTGTCATCACTTTGTGGTGAATCTTGAGGCTAAACTGGGCTTGTGATCCCAAATCACGAGCCAAAGGGCAAGATGGCATCTGTCCAGTTATAAAATCAAACAGGACTAGCAGCTGAAACTTACTTGAACACGGACAGTGGGGCAGCATCCTCTATCACACCTGGGACAGCAGGCTGTCAAGTGTTTGATGGTGAGGAGAAAGAGGGAATGGAAGAGAAGAGAGTAGCAGGGGAGGAACGTGTGCCAACACATTTCCTTGGATGCAGATGAGGAGACATGGGAGAGTTAAGCAAGTGCTTCATGGCAAAACCAGGATTTGGAGGTTGAAAGAAGGGAGAGTCCTGATATTTCCTACCTCTTTGGGGTTGTCTTGGTTATCATCTCCCTTCTGAATGGAAAGGCCACCAGTGCTATCTGCCTGTTTTTGCCACCCTGACCTTTATCTGATGAAGATAAGAGCTGACTCGACTCTTAATGAGCTGCAAAAGGAGATGGTCTTGGAAAAAGGAGCTGCTTCTTTTTCAGTCCCTTTCACATTCCTCATGTCTTCTGCTAGACTTTGGCCTTTTGTCAGAGGAGCAGTGCAATTCAGCAGGGAAACGAGACCTTTGCAAGGAGTAACTGGGTTCAATAGCATCAGGGTGACTGGAGAAACTGAGCTCAGCAGGGTTGCTTTGCATGGTGCAAACCTAAGGGCCAGATTTAGAGCACAGATGAAACAAAAATATGTCCCAACACCAGGTGTATGCCTACATCTCCCAACCTCTTCCATGGGGGGCAGGTGCCTCTCTTCTCCCTCACAACCGCTCCTAGCTGGGTATGGCAAAGGATCTAGATTGGCAGTTCAAGTTAGACACATGGAAACCTTTTTTTAAAAAAGAGAGTGAGTTGAGTTGTTCTCTGCAAGAATCTTATTGTGCTGTCAGTTCTGCTAGAAGATCTGATGTGGGAGCAATGAGCTTTGAGGCATTTCAATGCTCTACCTCCAACTATGCGCAACCGATATATTGGTAAATAAATGCAAATATTTCAAAATGGCAGTTAGCCTTCAGTAACCTCATTCCAAAGGAAACCAAGCCCAGGGAAGTGCTAGAACCTCTTAATCATTTTGCCGCCAAGAGAAGTGTAGCATGTAGAACAATATACTCCATGGCAGTTCAATCTTCCTTCCTTTCATGGTCAAGCATTTTCATGCACCTCTGGCTACTGACTTCCTTCTTACTTTCCTCTCCCCTCCTCTTTTTCCCAAGGCCCAACTTTTTCTTATCTGACCAGTTTAGCGGACACAATGTCAGGAAGCACCATGTAGCTTTGCCTAATCACAACTCAGCGGTGCACAGCCTGTGCAAGAGGCAAAGCTTCCTTGGGAACACACTTTGTGACTCAGCTTGCAGAAGAGAAGTTTGCATGGAGTTAAGATAGAGTGAGGGACCTCCACATTCCCAGACCATCCCTGATCTTTTAACCTATCACCTTATTTATCTCCTTGCAGAGTGATACATCTTATGTTCCATTCTGTTTACAGCTTCCTCCTCTTCACACTTCCTCTCTTGGACCTCAATATTAGAAGTAATCTTTAACTAACTATGGCTACCTTGTTCAGCTCTACACTAGTTTGACCAGAACTGGAAACTTTTCTATCCAAGATATGTATCTCCTACAATAAACCACTTTATTATTTTCTTACCAATGAGCATCTCTCTGTGTGTGATTGCAGCAGGTAAAGTGTACACTCTAATCAAGATTCCGCAGATGAACATTGCTCACTCTGCACACTAAAGGGTAACTGGACCCTGTCACCCCAATACAAACAGTAGTAGTTCTCAAGAAACTGCAGGATAGATGTGGATTGTGGCTAATGTGTACACCAGGGGTGGGAGCATGCTAGAGCCATAGCGGACCATCTTAATTTATCAGTTTGAAGCTATTCAGGATAAATGTTGAGAAACTGAAACAGATATAACCAAAATAATATACATTTATTTGCCTGTAGTTTTCCCTTACATTTCTCCTCCTCCCCTTTAAATGCAGTTGTGGAAGCTGCAACAGGAGACCAACAGCTAGAGAAGGAAGGAAATTTTACGGCCTCTTCCTGTATTTTTCTGCTAATAATTTATCCCTCTGCAGTGCTGCTTTTCACCCTATATATTTTTCCCTGCAGAGGGAAAATCGGATGAACAGTTTTAAGCTCCCGCCTCCCAACACACACACACACACACACACACACACGCACACACACACACACACAAACACACAAGCCTGGGTTAAGAAGCTCCATACCCACTTACCAGTCTTCCATCCCAGTCTCCACAGCTGACTTCAATGTTAATTAGAAATCCATGCAAAATTGTCTTTTGATTCTATCCCATTGGTACCATTGTGACACCTAAACAATTCAGGAATCATCTCCAAAAGAATTCCCAAGGGAGAAGCTAGAAGTCATCATGGCTACAGGATTCTGTGCACATCTTTACATGATTCGTGAACTGCCTTGGGACAACTGTACTTGGTTAAATCTCACTTGGTTGGCACATTCGAAGGTTAAAATTAGAACAGCAAATGTATTACAAAATAGCGAGTTGTTTTAATCATCTGCCTCTTAATTAATATCATTAGATGAAAATAACTGAATATATTACCTGGAGCTCAATATTTTGTGTGTGTGTGTGTGTGTGTGTGTGTGTGTGTGTGTAAGAGAGCACACTGGTGCTATTTAGGGAGGAGAGAGACATTCAGTTCAGTTGCCTTTGAAGGTTAATCTGCTGAATTCAGACTTTTTTAAACAATAGAACATAGCCATCTTTTGAAGTTTACATTCTTCCTATTTTGCAATGCTGGTCACCAGCCAAGTAATATGTACAAAAATGCAAGTAGTGGAGTAGCATGTGCATAAAAAAAACTAGGGGGGGGGACTTGCAAACTGCATTATTTTAGGGGGAAATGCTCTCCAAAATATGTATTTAGGCAAAATGGCATACAAATGTGTAATTATGAGAAATTCACACTAAAATTATGATGACTTTTCATGAAGACTTAAAAAACCCCACAAACTGATGTGAACTTGAGAACTGAATTTGAGATTGGAAAAATGGGAAACTAAGAGAAACCAGAATTGACAGATTCAGCCATCCCAAGCATAATTCCAGCCAAACTTCAACTCCTATGTATGTATAATATCTGGAGATATTAGTTCCTGGGTGTACAAGAAAACCCTGCCAGGCTCTGTTTAAATAACCCCTGCTGTGCATGCAAGGAAGGTAATGAAGCGTGAGATTGGCCCAGCCTGAAAATTGGCTTGCTTCCCTTCTTTATTACCCTTTTGGACAGTCATGAATCAGCAGGAGGTCTCTTACAAGTGGATTGCAAGAGCTTATTGGGAAATAGAAACAATAATTTTGAAATATTCAGCAGGAAGCAGTACATGCCCAGGTTTATATGGAGTTAGTTCAGCAAAGCATGTCTTATAAACTGTGTGTGTGTGCATGAGATTTTATCTTTAATCAGGCAGACATCCTGTTTGTGTTTTCATTTTGTCTGGAGCATCATTATATAAACTGGATGGGTTGACTTAAATTGTAGGGATAGTGATTCCAGGGATGAATGGAGTTTGATGTGTGGATTTGGTCCTTAGGAGAACAGGGCAAACTCTACAAGGGCTTTTTCCTATATACTTTCAGTTTCTCGGCTCAGGTCAAAATTCTCTGCTCTTGGTATATGGAACCTTTATTTCTATATGGAAAAAAATTTTTTAAACTATTTTTAAAAATACTATTTATTGATTCATATGTTGAGTTCCTTTTTTTGCATAGATTTTTCACATAATTTGTCTGTCATCATCAGGAAAAAGTCTAAAGATGCTAAGAAAAGTTTCCCTGTAGGATTTCATGATGAACTGGAATTCCTTGCACTGGGTGGGCTGACAACAGGGCCGGCTCCTTGCTCAGTTGTTGTGATTCTTTGGTCCCAGCCTATTAACTTCCCAAATGGAATGGTAGACTACCCATGGAAGGATGTCAAGAGGCAGAAATTAGAAGGAACTTTAAATTCTCCTAAAAGTCAAGCTAACGGAATATTACAAAAGGGGGGGAGAGACTTTATTAAGTATGCTCTGCAGGTGGCTTTCACAATGCTGGGTTTTCAGTATAGTGGAAATATTGTGCATTTTTAAAAGAAAAATCAACTTTGTAGAGCTACCTGCACAGCGTACTTAATACTAGAGGTCATCAGAGGAGCGCATCTGTCCAAGAAGCTGCTCCTCTGACGACCTCTGTGTTGCAATGGGTCAGTGCATCTGGCTGTTAACCAGAAGACTGGTGATTCAAGCCCACCTAGGGATAGCTGTGGAGAGGATTCCTATATTGCAGGGGGTTGACTAGATGATCCTCAGGGTCCCTTTCAACTCTACAATTCTATGGTTCTTTAAGAGAAGGCATTCAATCATTTCCCTGGTCCATCTCAGGTTCTGTTCACCCATCAATTTATTTATTTTTTGTCTTGCCTAGAATCATTCTGATGAGATCCCCAAGCAAATGAAGGGAAGTGGATGGGCCATAGCTCAGTGGCAGAGAACATCCTTAGCAGGTAAAAGATCCCAGCTTCAATCCCTGATGTCCCCAGGTGGATTTGGGAAAGTCTCCTGCCTGAATCCCTGGAAAGCCACTGCTAACCAGGGCCAACAATAGATGGACCGATGAGCTGACTCAGTATAAGGCAACTTCCTACATTCCTATGAATGAATTGCTCTCCAGCTACCCTGCTCCAAGGATCATTAGCAATTAAGTGGCATGTCTGCTCCATTCCCATAACATGTTCCACAGACTTGCCTCGTGGAGATCAATACGGACAAAATAAGCAAAGCATATTGAACTGCAATCTCTGCTTTTACTGCTGACCTCTGGCCTTCAGTGGCCACAATTTATGCAGAAGTGTACATAAACCCATATCATGCTTATCTGGACTTCACTGAACTAGGTCTTTTAATCACTGCACGCAGGTCAAACATATAGTACAGTGCTACCTTGGTTCTCAAACTTAATCCGTTCCGGAAGTCCATTCCAAAACCAAAGCGTTCCAAAACCAAGGCATGCTTTCCCATAGAAAGCAATGCAAAACGAATTAATCCATTCCATACTTTAAAAAAACAACCCTAAAACAGCAATTTAACATGAATTTTACTATCTAACGAGACCACTGATCCATAAAATGAAAGCAATAATCAATGTACTGTACTATAAAATAAATAAGACAGTATTGTAGATGATAAAAATGAAAATTTAATTTTCCCCCCTTCCCTGTACTGATGATAGTCATTGTGTGGATGGGGGGCTTTTATCCATTTTCGCAGTCACACAATCAATCAATCAATCAGTAGATGAACTGGGTTCCACACAGTCACAAAAACAAATTAACCGAAAAAGCCTCAAAAACAAAAAATAAATCACAAAAACAAAAGCGCCAAACTTAATCCATTCTGGAATTCCGTTTGACTTCTGAAATGTTAGAAAACCAAGGCACAGCTTTTGATAGGTGCAGGTATCCCAGAAACAATAGCTGACAGCTGCATCAAATGTTCAGCTTCCAGAAATCGTTTGAAAACCGGAACACTTACTTCTGGGTTTTCGGATTTTGAGAAACAAAGCGTTTGAGAACCAAGGAACCACTGTACATACATGACACACATTTTCCTGCCACACGTCTTTCCCATGCTGCAGGGATGTTCAGAGCCTGGTAAAAATTGTGCTATGCTTCTGATCAAAGGGTGTGGAACTGGCCAATGTTGTAGGCTACAGTAGTGGAGGGGATAGATTGCTATAGACATGGTGGCCATGTTTGTTTTCTTCCCCCTTTGCTCAATTCCATAGCCCTTGTGAAAGGCCCCAGGCAGAGATAAACATCTATTGGTGATTGTCAGTTATATGGTAGTTATGTTTTAAAATCTTTTTATTTTAATGATATAAAATAATAAGCGTTAGAAACTAGGAAAGGTTTTACAGCACCACCAGAAGGTGCTTCAATTCTTTTCTAGGGGAAAATGGTACCATAAATTGGGGTGGGAGGCAACCACTGCAAATGCTTCTTAGCACATGCTGGAACTTGGCATGTAGATGCACACTTGAAGGTGGTACACAGGGGTGATGACACGTTTGTTTTAGGCCACATCAGCAGTCTCACCAAAAGTAGTAGCCTCTCTATCAGCCTTCCCCAACCTGGTGCCCTCCAGATGTTTGCATTACAGCTGCCAGCAGCTTTAGCCAGCATGATGGGAGTTGCATGATGGGAGTTTCTCTTCAGAACATCTGGAGAGCACAAAACTGGAGGAAGGCGGCTCCATCTGACAATAAAAAAGTTATTTGAAAAGATCATTCGTGCCGTGGATAAATGGCTATGTCCATAATTGTTGTGCATTCAAAAGAGGAACTGCATTGTTGTAGCATCTGTCTTCACCCAACCGGAGGAAAAAAGACTGAAGCACACAGTAATGTAGCAAGAAATAAAACTTTAATAAACTATACAAAGAAGTTAAATTTGTCTGGCTCTTTGCCTTGTGTAGTACACTCTGTTCTATATTCAGAATCCAGTTCTATGTTTAGAATCCGGCAGTGTTAGCAGAAGATGTGCAAAACTTTGCGGAAGTAGTTCCTAAATTCAGTGTTGAAGACGGTGTAGATGATGGGGTTGAGGGCACTGTTGACGTAGCCCAGCCATGTCACAATGCTGGTTACCTCGCTGGGGATGGTGCAGGAGTGACACAAGGCTCTGGTTATGTGGACCACAAAGAAAGGAGTCCAACAGAAAAGGAACACACCTGTGGCAGACAGAGAGACAAGGACAAACAAACTTAATTTCTGATTGCTGCAGGCTCCCCACGAAGCCAGAGGTCAGGTAACTTAAATCTTCAAATCTCTGTGCCTCCGTTTCTCTGATGCAGAAGAGTTTCATTCAAGAATAACGTCAATTAGCAACTTGGAAAAGTGGAATGGATTCTACAATGCGAGGCGAAGTGTCATTAGTAAGCTCATGACCCCCAGTGCTATTTCTTTATAACTCCTGAATCAGGAGAGGCAGTGAAGCCCTGGCTCAGTGTCTGGACCCAACACTGGGCTGGATGAGAGTGAAAAAGCTGAGCCTTAACCCTGACAAGAAAGAGGTGTCTGTGGGTGAGTACAAGGCTGCCAACAGATGGATATAAAGGGCTGGATTTGGTGGAGAGGGGAGCAGACCAGCAGAGGCCTCAGACTCTTAGCTTTATTTATTTTTTTAAAGCAAGTCAATCAGGCAAAAATGAAGACAGCTCTAATGCTTCAGCACACAGTAGGCAGCACCATTGCTAAGGACACTTAATCCTTGTTGCTAAGCAAACAAAGGAAATAATGTTGACCCTTCCCAACTGGGAAGCTGATTGGAGGGAGATACTGAGGTATTTTGTTTTTGTTATGTTTTGATAATATTAAAAGAATACAATTTATTTTGTTTAAATTGGTACTGAGGCAAGGAAGAAGGGCTACCCCTATGCTATCCATATAATCAGTTATCAGTAATCAATATATTCATATATGCTCACACATAAT
Organism: Podarcis filfolensis; assembly: GCF_964270895.1. NCBI lineage: Eukaryota > Metazoa > Chordata > Lepidosauria > Squamata > Lacertidae > Podarcis > Podarcis filfolensis. Next base: position 60,039,758 of record NC_139604.1, on the reverse strand, counting down.
CAGGGCTTACAGTATTTTATAATCCATTTTGAATCAAAGGGAAGCTGTGCCTTAGCTAACTGCGTACTGCTTGAAACAGCAAAATTAGGAGCCGGCCTTTCCCCTACAAACATCCGTGTACCCTGGACATGGGGAAGACGTGAATCAGAGATTCTGGTACAAAATCCCCTCAGATACAGGCTAAATTAATCCACAGAACAGGAAGAGCAAAACCGCAAAATCTCCAAACTCCCTGTCCTGTCATAACTAGGGGAGAGGTTAGACAGAGCGTCACTGCAAGCATCGGAAAGCAGAACTAGAACTCCGTGCTTGACCAGTGCTTGACCAGGAGCTGGTAGCATGGCAAGAAGCTTGCTAATTGGCTAATTTTCGCTGACAATATCGTGACTGTCTCATGGTTGTCTCATGATCTATGATTTGCTGTGATCTGCTCAGGTATAAAGACCTCTGGATTTCTGTCAATCGGGGTCCCAGTTCCTTTTGGAAGAGATTCCAAACTGGGTCCTTATTGCCTGGCAATAAACTTCACCTTCTTATTCTCCATTGCTGAGTCTGCCTGATCCTTATTTAACACCAAGCGAGTACCTGCTTACGTTCACGTGCTTCAGTACCACTATCATCAGTGCCACCTCAGCACCCAAATCCATAACTAAATAAGCGCCGAAGAGGCCCCCACACAAGCAGAGCCATTTCTAACTCCCTGCCTAAGGGAACTCTTCTCACCCCATGTGTGAGATTATTAGAGAATCCTCTGGTGTCTGGTTCAGTTATTGCCCTGGGTGTGTAAAGCAACAAATCTTTCAGTGCATGTGTCTTTCCCACGTGCTCAGTGTCATATTCAAACTGAGTCATTGTGCCTGTGCAAACCATAGTTAATTACTTAACTGAGGCAAGAATGGGAAACCTGAGCCATCCTGATGTTGTTGGGATTCCATGTCTCACATTAACCCCAGCCAGCATGGCAAATGGTGGGAATGGTGGGACTTATAGACCAACAACAACTGGAGGGCCACAGGTATCCCATACATGGGTTAAGGCCTTTGTATACTGCCCTTTTAATATTTAGGCCAGTAAGAGTACATTGACTTGTACATTTTGGGAGGCAATTCCCTGAACACCAGCATAGGAATCTTATAATCAAACAGAGGATCTGTGGCCAGGAGGATGCAGTGCTGGTAAGCACCAGCATTACAACCAAATTGGGCTTTGGACATTATATATATACACACACACACCTGCATAACAATAAATCTTCATTTAATACAAGCCAAGATCTTTATGCTGAAGCCAGTACACAATGGGGGAGGGGAGAGATGGGGGAGACGTGCTTGGACCCAATAGTTGTCCCCAGCTTCATAAAACATTCTTCATAAAACACTGAATGATCATCTGAACTAGGTCTGCATCTTACACACGGGGGGGGGGGGGGGCTGAGTCTTATTTTCATCCATGTGTGGACAATGAAAGTGCACAGGGGAACGGTGACCAGATTACCATTTTCAACATGGAGCAGAGCTCCTATGCTTTTACAGGAGGGAGATGTAGTTTCCTCTGCCGCAGAAGAAGCTGCAACCTGCCCAAATCACTCTTGGGAGACTTGCTGATGCTGTACACTGCAGGGCTTCATGGGAGAGGCATCGTGACAGGTCGTAAAGGCTTCACCCAACCCCTGTGTTTAGCCTGAGAGCTCTTCAGCAGACAGGTACCCTTTACTACTCAACAGGAGGGAAGCTGGTTATAATTTTTACAAATGCCTCAGAAAGCCTGCGAGTTTAGTCTACAATTAGCAGAAAGGCCCCCAAAGAGGCAAATTGCTGGCGGAGTTGAGGAAGCCCTTAAGCACTGAAGAGAAAGAAAAAGATTTCACAGCTGCAAGGATCCATTATGTGACCATTTAGTTTGACCTGAATAAAGCTGGTCACAGAAAAAACACATAGCCAGTTCTGGTACTGAAGGCAGGCTTCTGGCACAGCTTCTCACATAATTTCAAAAGGTTTTTTTTGACAATAATGGGTTCTATCACCACTTCCCCGCTCCAACCTCTTGGCCCACCATTCTGCTGAATTTTCTCCTGAGATTGCTGAAATATGCTATTGGTTTTCTCATTAAACACCTCCATTAAAATGAAATTTCCATTAAAACTTTCCTAATATAGCATTGTTGCTTGCCACCCCAATCTCCGAGCAGTGCAAGATTCCAGGGGTTCCAGGTGCTTACCCAGGGTTCGTGTTTTCTTTGGAATGAGGCACAGCAGAGACTGTGGTATCTTTAGAAAAGATGGTTTATTTACACATATATACAATGGAGGGAGGTCATAGCATTAACACCCCAAAGGGGCCTTGCTTCTCCCAGAACCATAGCCTTTGATTCCAGCAGAAGTCAGCCATGGCTCTCTGACCCTTTCACTGAGATGCAGAGGCTGTTTAGGAGAAGCGCCAGAGCTCAGTGGTAGAGCACATGCATTGCATGCAAAAGGTTTCGAGTTCAATTCCTTGGATCTCTAGGTACGGCTTGGAAAAACTCATGCCTGAAATCTGGAAGAGCCCCTGCCAGTCAGATGGACCTGTGGTCTGACATGGTACAAGGAAGATTCCAACATCAAAAGAGCAGTTCCAGTTCCATTTAAATGGCCCAGTCATGGCCACCTTTGATGCTACAGAAATAATGCGGACAGCACTGTTAGCATTAAGCAGTTCCTAGTCACAGGGGCACCAATGCCTGCCACAAAGGAGGGCCCATTTAGAGTACTCAGGGTGGAATATATAGGAGAAGTACGGTAACATATCCTGCTAGTGTCTGACAGTGCTCTTTACATTTCATGCAGTACAGGGGGGGAAATCTAAACTTTGTATGCCCTCCTCAATTTCCCCCCACTAATCATGCTTTATGGAAGTTAAGTGCACTGATTCGAATTTGCAAAAGCTAGTGCACCCTCTGATAACAGGTTGTAGATGCTCTAGTGCCTCAGTCGAAAGACTCATGTATGCAACAAAGCAAACAATGTACACAGCTTCTTCTGCACTGCACAGCCCTTTCCATGTACAGAACTATTCCCTTCACCACAGTGAATGTGGCAGCCCTTGTAGAAGAGGGAGCACCATGTGGGTGCCCCATATATACCCTCACCAGATGAGGTTGCTTCTCTGTAGGTGGTCTGACATTCTGCTAAGTAGGGTTTCTCAGCAGTTCTGAAATTCAGGCAATCAGCCATGTCAAAGGAACTGTTATGACAGGCACTTTTGACAGATTTGAAAGGTTTTGGTTTTGGTTTTTTTTTTTTAAAAAGCACACACTCCAATTCTCAGGGTGAGTATGATGTGTGTTCAGTACAAGGGTGTACTTTTGACCCAGTACCTATTCTGTACCCACTTGGGATATTTCTAATGTCAGATATTATAGCGCACAATCATTGACCACGGGTGCAAGCCAACCCTACTATTAATTATACTATCCCTTTACGATAAAAATAAAAGAGATCCTCAGCTCATCCATACACTTATCTCCTTTGTCAGATAGCAGGTAGAGCTGTTCCCTTGCTCCTCAACGCAGCAGGAATCTCTGCATGTCTTGAATGAAGCAAGAGATCCTATCAGCCATCCATGGAAGAGCCAGGCTAGCACATATGTTCAGAAGCAGAATGCCATTCATGGGTGGGAGCCCTGATTCTTCTCTTTTGTCAGAGACTTAGACTTGAAGGCGGAGTCTGGATGGAGCCCAGAGGGGATGAGTGAATCATGCAAGAAATTAAGCACAACTGGCATATGTTACTTGCGGAAAGATTCCTGCTACTTAAAAATTCAAATTGTAGCAACAAAGTTATGCTGTGCACTGCTCTGCCACGTAGGCCAGTTCTAACAGGACAATGCTGGGGAACCATAGGCCCTCCAGATGCTGTTGGACTCCAACTCCCAACAGCATGGTCAATGGTCAGAGATAATGGGAGTTGTAGTCCAACAACATCTGGAAGGCCAAAGGTTCCTCATCCCTGTAACAAGACATCCAGCAGCAAAAGGTGTGTCATATATATTTTTCAAAATCTTCCAACAGGAGGAAGAGTTAGATTAAGATTCAAGTGGATTTCCACTATTATGTGGAAAAAGGTGTTTTAGAGATACTGAAATGTTCTCTGAAAGGTGCCCACAAAAGCGTCCCCCTTTTTGTCTAATTTGCACATTATGCTAAACCATGGCTTATTAAACTATATTTTATCAAACCATGACTTAGTGATATGTACAAACCTTGCTCTGTGTGTTATTGTTGGTTTATGAACTGTGTTTTAATTATGGCTTGGTGCTACATGTGAACCCAGCACCTTACCTTAACAGCATTTTGGGGGTTTTTTTTGGCTACCCCGCCCCCAAACGCACCCCAAGCTACAAAGGAATATAGCAAGAGCTGCTGGGAAACAAAACAAAACTCTGAAGAAACAAGCCTTGGTTTGATCTCCTGTTGCACAATTCACGGTCAACCCATTTAAATCAGTATAACACCACTTTAAATAGTCATAGTTTCCTCCTAAGAATCCTGGGAATCCCAGTTTCTTAAGGGTGCTGAGAGTTATTAGAAGTCCTTGCTATTCCGCTCACAATTTCCAGGATGGCTTAACAATCAATTCCTCCTCCCTGGGAACTCTAGAAAGGGAGGGGCTAGCTGAAGTCAGACTGAGATAGGTGGGGCAATGCCCCATTTGCCCTAATGAACCTGACTCTGCTGCATGTGGTCATGTAGGGAGACATACAAAGGACCCAGTCTGACACAGCTACTTAGATAAGCAACACCCAATCCCATCAATTTGGTGCTTTTGTTTAACCAGCTATCAGCACTGTGAGGTGACGAGAGACAACAAGAGTACAGAAAATTAGGGTAGATGTGCCCTATGGTCTGCATATTAGAATCCCAAATCCCACAACTGGTTACTGCCTGCTTCCCATTTCTGTTAATACGAGCCTTCTAAATTGTATCTGATCCCTGTTGATTCTCAGTCCTATTAAATAACCACTGAGCATTGAATACTCACCAACCACAACCGGCAGCACCTTCATAGCTTTCCTCTCTCTGCCATTGATCTTTGCCTGCTTCCTTTTGAGTCCTTTATGTGGTGGGTATCTGAGGTGTGGGTAGGACACAGTCTGAATCCCATTGGTCACGTAGTCCCTGGGAAAAGAGCACTCGGAGCAAGTATATCGGTTGCGCTCCTCCAACTTGACCTCAGCCTGGTTCCTCTCAATGACAGGTGGCGGACAATACAGTGGCCTGTTGCCCAAGTAGATGCTGCTCTTCAGTTTGGCCTTCCGGGCTTCCTCCCAACGCCTAAGTCCCTGGAACATGGCACAGTACAGGACCAGCATGACAGGGCAAGGAATGAAGAAGGAGCAAATAGAAGAGTACACAATGTAGTTGTTATCCTCCAGCTGACACAATGTAGGGTCCCGGTCTGGAACATTGTTGAGGCCAAAGATGACCGGGGAGGCCACAGCAAAAGCAAAGATCCATGTGGTGGAGATGAGGACCAGCTGCCTCAGGTCAATTTGCCGCCGGTTATAGTTCAGTGGGATGGAGACAGCAATGAACCTGGAATGACAAAGAAGAAGGTGAAGCTGGGAGTAGTCTTGTGGGAGTGGATGGCCTAGAGCATCTCAATCTCTACCATCAGGTGGCCAACATAGTTGTTGCTGTTGACTTCAACTCCCATCACTTCTGATTGCTGGGAATGTTGGTAGGAGATTAGGGGAGTCCAACAGCATATGGGGGCACCAAGTTGGCTATCCAAGCTCTAGGAATCCAGCCTGTCAGAGGTAAACAGCTTTTGCTTCATTAATCTGTTCTTATATCAAACATATCCCTGAATGTTTCTCCTGCTCCCATCAATCTATTCCCTGAAATTTGTTTTCTCCCTTGCTGCCCTTATGTTGGGAAGTGTTTCCTAGAACATCTTACTTCCTTCAAAACCCACCTTTTCTTTGAAGTCTTTGTCTGTACCCACTAGTCCCCATTGCCTGTTGTAGCTTGCCCCAACCTGTTGCCTTCCTGATGTTGTTGAACATCAACCCCAGTCAGCACAGTCCAAGCTTATGATCACCTAGAGAAGCACCTTTCAGATGTTATCCCTCCACACACTGAAAGAACAGATGGAAAGGAAAGAAGGTCCCTGGGCACTAGGCCTATGCCACAACATCCTTGCCAGCACCACACCAGCCTGTCACTTATTGAGTGGGAGATCTGATGGGGGATTCTATGTGTGTTTGGCTGATTGTTTTTCAGGTATCCCTATGTGATCAGGAACTAGCTGCCTTGAATGGATCAAAGCTGCATGTTGGACTGTTGAAACTGATTTAAAAACAAACAAACCAGCATGTGCTGGACCAATTTATAATATATATCAAGGAATATATATTATAAATAATTTGCTAAAACTATTTTCAAGTGGATCGCCAAACAAAACAGTAAATTAACACTGGGAAATCTGTATCCATCAGTGACCTAAAATGACTTCTGAACAGGGCATATTTGCTAATGGAATAGTTGTATACTAGTTCAACAAAATTTTAGCTTTTCAGTCTTTAGACAGGAGTTCTGTGGTCCAGAGGTAATACGGACAGATGCAGGCTCAGCACAAGCTTGGTTGACAGCCAGCAGTCTAGGGAACAGTTCTACTGAACAAAGGCTTTTGCTTTCACAGGACTCAAATTCCTTCTTTCCATTTGTGAAATCTGTGGAAGAGACATAAAGTGGTGCAATTGTATCAGACCAGCCAGCTCAACAGCCAGCACAACTGACACTAGCACCAACCGTACGGGATCAAGCTTCAGCACCAAGATCTCAACCAGCTCAGACAGGGGACCCTATTCCCTATTGGATAGATCACTGGTTTAACTGGTGGATTGGGACCCATTGCCGGGACATGGCATAATCTAAGATGGGCTGCAGCAGTAGCAACACCATCATACAAATACATGGGTAAAAAGAAAAAGAAATGGGTCCCCAAATACATGTTTGGGTTAAATGTGAGCCCTGGATCTGAAAAGGCTGAAGACTACTGGGGTAGACAGACCAGGATATATCCAGTTCAGAATATACAGTGCCAGAACTCTGGATTGTCTTGATCGATCTAAGGATTTGAAAATGCTCCAAAATATATCAGACCTCCACTCTTGAAGCTACCTCATCAGTTGTACCCTGGGGACAAGGAGGTTTTTAATCTGAAAGTGATGGTATGTATCCAAACTGTATTATTATAGGATGGCAAGTTATTCCAAACGCCTTCTGAGGCCCCTACTGCAGTTCATGTGTTGTTGTTTATGAATGAAACTCAAATCCAGCTGGAAGCTGTTCAAGTGTTGGGATGTGAACACATGAATGTGTGGATAGTGGTGGACAGGAATATAATGAAGCTGGGAAAATCCCAAAAGCTGAAATCCAAGGCAGGCAAAGGAGCTTACCGATCAACGCTGATTGCACAGAGGTTGAAAATGGAAGCTGTGCACAGCATCACATCCATGGTCATCAAGGCATCGCACAGGACTGTGCTCAAGGACCACACACCTCCCTGAAACTGAAGACAGAGAGAGAGCATCAGCTGAGAGGGAGTTCTCACAGCACCAGCCATGACTAAGATGCCTCCCCATATCCTCAAGAGATTCTAAGCTTGCCTCTGCTACTTTTCTCCAAGAAAGTCCTCCTCAATGGTTGACTAGAGGTCGCCAGAGTGCAACCAGGATTTCTGAGCTGCAGCTTTAACACTACCAATAAAGTGAGAGGTGAAAGTAACTTCTCCTGCACGTTCCTTGCTCAATCCTTTCATTTGGCACCCCATGCCCACTGTCCATCATACCCACAAGTCCTACTTAATGCAAGGGAAGGGGTGGGTGAAAGGAATGGGAGGGAAACAAAGGGGAAGGGACTCTTTCAGAGAGTAGCCATGGCTGTAGTACTGCTTCCTATTTGACCATTAGCTTTAAAGATGTAAAGCAAATCTCTAGGTAGCAACCTTCTTAGCTCCGGACAGGTGCCATTCCAGCAAAATGCAACCTTGCCTTGGGGTATATAAACCACTGCATATCTCACTTGCTTTGCATCAGAATGGGGGAGATTTGTCCTGACAGGGGTACAGGAGGCCATTGATACACTCAGGTGCAGAGAGAGTCTAATGCAATGGCTCTTTAGCTCCCTGCCCCCAACCCAAGATCAGCTGCAGTGGCACAATACTTCCTTTGTAACCAAGCAACCAACGGTGAGCCCCAAAGCATCACCTCTTCATAAGATAACAGCATCGCAGAACCTTCCTTTTTCACCTTAATGCGTATTAATAGATCTCAAACACGTCTGCAAAATCTGGGATTGTCCTAGAAAGAAAATAAGTCACAAAACCCTGCACTAATGTCAGCTAATCCTTGCTCTGCCGTTACTATATATCTCCCGCTGCAATGACGTTAGCGCAGGTGGATTATTCGCACCTTTTGGGCTACAGCTTCCTTATCCCTTAACTTTCAAACTGACTTCAGGGTCAGGCTAGGAGAAGGTTAATGTTCTGCATAGCCTCATCAGCTTCCCACACATTTGCAGGTAACGTAAGAGACCCCCAGGTTTGCTACACGCACATAGCACAACTGCTTGTCTGGAACACACAGGTCTCTGTCAAATTAAAAGAATTAATGGAGCCAAGACAAAAGTGTGGTTTGGTTGATATAGTTTTTACTTGTTCTGTAATGTAAAAATTTGTTTTTAAAATCATATTGTTAGATAAAAGTTTTGGTCTGTGTAGAAGAGCTTTAGGGAATGGAGAACTTCCCCTTTACTTCACCAATAAACCAAATTTCTATGGCAGCCTTCCTCAGCCTGGTTTGGACTGCATTTTCTTGGCCTGGGGCTGATGGGAATTGCAGTCCCAAACATCTGGAAAGTGCCAGGTTGGGGAAGGCCCTTCTGTGGGAGGCAGTTGCTGTGCACATGTTAGGCTTGGCGTTGTGCTGCTCCCTTGCTTTCTGTCAGGACAAAAGAGGGAGGCAGTGCATCAAGGAGAGAATGGGCAAATATGTTAGTTTGGGGGGGGGGCGTTTCTCAGTTTCTAAGTTTAATTATTGTTATAAATTATTATTATTAATGTATGTATTACTTGCACTTCACCCCAAGTCTGGTTCTCCACATTTCTACATCAGTTTGCAAAAAAGGAAAGGAAAGAAAAAGTACTCATTCTATAGACTCCTCACATTTCCAGAATATGTTCTTGCTAGGAGAACCTAAGTGAAAGAGGCTGCTTTGATGCTCACTCTTATTAGAAGTTCAGAATTTCCAAAGCCAGCTTTGAAAGCAATTTCAAAAGTATTTTGAGCTTTTAATTAAAGCACTGGTAAATGTAAGGTGGTGTGCAGTTTGTGCTAAAAGAAATGACCAAAAAATATGTCCCAAGGTAACTCAGCATGAAGTAGGTTAGACTTTGCACGTGTCATGTGCCCAGAACCATCTCATGAACTTTCCTTTGCTGAACTGAGGTTTCAGCTTAGTGTTTCCCATGTCCAAACTCATCACTTTCTGGTGCTCATTATCAGTTGTAAACCATCAAAGCAATAAAATGCTGCTTATAGGAAACTTTCTGCACCCAAAAGGAGAAGCGAAATCTTGACAGCTCAGTCCCAGAGATCTTTATATCCTTACCATTGCAGCCCTAGGCTTGGAAATCCTTGCAATAAAAACTGCTGGAACCTGGGCAGTGCTTAAAGGCAAAGTGTAGTGTGGGTCTAGAAGTGAAGCCTGCAGGCTGAGCCCAAAAGTTTGGGGCATGTATAATTATGGAGCCTCAGTAGCAAAGCCCAATGCAGTTTGTTCATTTGTAGCATGAGTGGAGAACCTGTGGCCTTCCAAGCCATGTTGAACTCCCATCGCACCTGGCCATGGTCCATGCAGCTGGGGTTGGAGGGACCATGAGCATCTGGAGAGTCACAGGTTCCCCACCACTGACTTATAGTGTACAGCCAACAAACAAGCAGCTGAAGAGAAAACTGCCTAAAGGAGGAAATCTGGTCTCGCTCCTTGCTTTTCTGGAAACCAGTCCAAGAGAATTAAGCAAGAAAATGGGCAGGGGTGTGGAAAAATTAATGTGCTTGAAGTAAAAATCTTCATTCTCTCTTTTTAATCATTGCATTGTTTCTTTCTTCTCAGCAAATAACAGACTTACCCACATTCCAGCTTGCCTATCATGAAATACCCACAGCTGCCAAATTCATTTATAGTCAACATTTTTAGAAAAGTACTTGGCAAAGACTGGACTCTTTTCTTGGGATTTGTAAAAGAGAAATGGGATCTAATTTGACCCGCATCTGATAAAATAAACAACACAATAGGGTTACATTAAGTTCTATAATTGGTTCACTTGATAGAGCTATTGTAGTTTTAATCTCACCTTCACACTCCCTTCCTTATTAAATTACATATTCTTTCCTACACTCTTAAAACTGTTAACAGGCCATTTGGTCAAGTCATTATCTGCCTTTCTCATTCTACTTTAAAATCCTTATGCTATCCTCTTAAATGGGAAAGTAAAAATGGTATAGGCCTAGTTCTTCTCTGAGGTAATAAACCTGTGCCTAGCACTATTTCATTCAGACTGCAGTTGTGGGTTTCAGAAGACCAATTGCTCCTCCACAGAAAACTACCGTATTTTTCCCTCTATAACACGCAGATTTTTTCTCCTAAAAAGGAAGGGGAAATGTCTGTGCGTGTTATTGAGCGAATGTGTGGTCCCTGGAGCCAAATGGCAAAAAAAATCAGGCAAAAATCAAATCGCGCGTCTCGGAGAAGGGAAACCTGAAAAGAGGAAGTGGCTGCTTTCCTGCATTCTGCCTCAGGGTCTTACTGCCCACCCGTCTCTGTTTCCTTGCTGTGTTTGCTCAAACGGAACAAAGAGCAGGGAAAGCCCCTCCCCTCCAGGCAAGCAAGGGGAAAGCAGAGTGTCGTCTCTGTGCTCCGGTGCTGCTGAAAACATGCAGGAGGGAGAGAGAGAGAGAGAGAGAGAGAGAGAGAGAGAGAGAGAGAGAGAGAGAGAGCTGGCTGGCTTGGGTGGGTAGGTGAGGGAAAACTTTTGCCTTCCTTTCCTCCCTCCCGTTATACCCCTCTCCTGCATTCTTAGCCAGCTGCTTCTCTGCACACCCCTCTCGTGCTCCTTGTCCATTCTGTATTTTTCCTTCCTTCCCCACTTAAAATGTGGTTAAAAAGCATGGATCCACATGGATCCTCAGGATCTTTGCATTGGGTCACCCCAAATTCACCATCAGATCACATAGCATGTCCATGGCTACAGCCTGCCCCCCCCAAAATCACACACCCACTGTTGCCTGGGGCTGCAATGGTGCAAAAACGTGGTTACAAAGCATGGATCCACAGGGATTCTCAGGATTTTTGCATTGGGTCACCCCAAATTCACCATCAGATCACATGTCTGTGGCCACAGCATGAAGCACAAAAATGATACATCCACTGTTTCATTCAGAATGTTTTTTCCCTTGTTTTCCTCCTCTAAAAACGATGTGCGTGTTATGGTCAGGTGCGTGTTATCGAGCGAAAAATACGGTATTTCTTCCAGATAGAAAACTAGATATTAGAGAGATGCGTTTTAGGCTTCTTCCTGGCATGTTCGTTTCCTGTGTTTTTAAAAAATATTTCAAAACATTTTTTATACATCAAAGTCATGTACAACCTTATTAAGACTAACTTATTGTTCAACCATATCACAATAATTCTAGTAATAAATCCAAATCTTCAGTAGGCAGCACATGTTCAGTAAATATCAATCATCAGGAAATGCCAGGGTAAACAAATGAGTGTTTAACATGCACTTAAAGCATACTATGGACGGTGGGTGCTATATTTCCAAAACGAGGTTTTTCCATATGCTGGGCGCTACCACCAAAAAGACCCTTCTCCCGGTGGTCTGGAAACCAGGGGGTGGGATACACCCAGAAGGGCTTTGTTTGCTGATCTCAATATATGAACAGGTTTGTGAGGGAGAAGATCTCAGATATATGAATGTGTTATGTGGGTTTACAAAGCATGGTTACTAAGTAACTTATTTTGTGCTAACCAGCATTTGTGTTAGTGCCTATGAAATACAAAGCTCTGGCTATCACCAAGAATAAATAGTTTGAAATTGCTTTGGAGAGAAGAGAACATAGGTTCACAAAGCTGTTTCCTGCTTTTTGAACCATGGCTTACCACCAAGCATTATCTCTGTCTTTGTGCACCTGCACAGAATTCTGACTCTGGCAGCTTCCCCACCACAGGGGCAAAGCAAAAGGACAAGGCCATACATACCATTGTGTTGATCTGATTAACTAAATCTGGCCTGAAAGGGTTTGGATGCAGCTTGAATTAGCAGAGACTAGAAAACGGGTGAAGGAAGAGGCAAGCAAAGGTGACTTTGGAAACGCATGCTACTGTTCATCCAAAAACAACCAGACGATAAAGCCAGATGTTCAGCGGCCAGGTGCCATAAACGGCAACTGCCAAAACAGGGAATTGCACACGCTGAGATAATCGGCTCTCATCTCCACAGGCTCAGCATCTGCTCCTCCCTCTAACCCTTCTCTATTAGAGGGGCAACAGTGGCTGAACTGGACAGGCGATCAGTTCTGCTGCAGCTTTATTACCTCTGCCCCATTTTATTCTTAACCCAAAAACATTGCTGGGGAAACAGCTGGTTCCTCACTGGCAGCAAGCAATTCGTTTCCCCTCATCTCTCTTTCTCCAGGTCTCCTACAAAGACGGCCAGGTGCAGACAAGTCTAAGGCTCCTTTTATAAATCAGTGATGATGGTCCCTACTCTCCTTTGCATTCAAGCAGTATAACCAGTGGTGTCAGTGGAGCAGGACAGGGCTGAAGTGCCACCCCTTATTTCACTCTGACAATCCAAAAGCAACACAGTGGGCTAATAATATACGTACAATACTTTTATATCACTACTGAATTATGTCTTAATTTACAATCAGATAACGTACAATATATACATGGTGACACCAACTAATATAAGTTAAGAAAGTGTCCCAAAGTGAGGGATTTTTAGGCTAGTATAACACCAAGAAGAATCACTCAAGCTTGAGGCAACATGCCTTCCAAGGTAAGTGTCTTATGCAGTGTTTTGCAGGGAGTGAGCTGAAGGATGTTGGTGCTCCAAACACAGCGACAGGACAGTCCTTCCAGGATAACTGACTGTTTCAATGTTCTTCCTCAGCAAGTAAAACGTCCAAAAGGGTACACAGGATACATATGGTTCAGGTAACTGATCTCTAATATTAGAGACTTCATTTTGTACAGTGAGAATTTCTGCTTTCAATCTGTGTACCCTTTTGGACGTTTTACTTCCTGAGGAAGAACATTGAAACAGTCGGTTATCCTGGAAGGGCTGTTCTGTTGCTGTGTTTGCAACACAGCAGATCTTTTTTGTTATCCCTTATTTCACAGCAGGGAGGAGGGTGTCATCTCCAGGGGTGCTATTTGCCAGTTCCCTGCACGCCAAATAAATAAACTTTTCTCAGAAGCAAATCTGCCAAATAAACTTAAGCAGAGGAAGAGGTGGGTTGGTTGCATCAGCATTCATGGGTAATGGTGAAACTACCACTTCAGTTTTGAAAAATTCCCAAGTCACTTTATTATGACCAACCTAAATGTCACTGTAATGTCCCTCTAGTGGTCAATCTTGGTGTGACACTGAGATATGCATAACTGGACCGCTTGCATTTCTCTCCTAAAAGTAAAAGCAATGGGGGGTGGGGGTGGAATCAGATTAGGACAGCAGTATGCAGAGTTCATGGGGGGGGGAAGGTTAAATCCTTCCCACCCATGGCATTCTGCTGCTTTTATTTTTATTTCCCATAAAATACCTTTATGCGATTGAACACTAAAAACATCAGCAATAAAAGCAATTACACCATTTCATATGTAAACAATATCATAGCAATTAAAAAAGCAATTAGAGCACTTTTAAATATAAACACGGTTTCGACTCTAGTACTGATATAGGCTGGGATAAAGCTCTCCACTTCAAAGACATGTTGGGAAAGGCAAAAGGTACTCCTGTGCCCAAATGCCTGATGAGTGAGATGGTACCTGCTGGAGACCCTCTTCTGCAGAGCATGCTGATTGGTTGTAGGAGTGCAGGTATCCGAATTGCCCCATTAAAGCTGTTTGCTGTATTGGGGAGGGGGCAGAGAAAAAGAGATGCAGTTATCTGTGTCTACCCATCCCCACACTGCAAATAGCATCTCTGGGGAAGCAATTGAGATACCAAAAAGAAAAAGTCCTAGGGGAAAGCCCTGGCCCAGTACTGCAGCCCCATCAGACCCCAGCAGCTTTTGTGGGGGGAGGGGGGAGACTGGAGATGCAACCATGGACCTCCTGACTTCAGTTGGGCCCTGAGACTCAAGCAGAACTAAAAGCAAAAAACACTCAAGGTGAGAATACTGCATTCATTTCTAGTTGCCAGGCTATTAGGTTTCTACGGACAGGATGCAACTGCTGGAATGTTCAAAAAGACAGGCCAGTTTACACCCTGGGTAAACCATCATCACAGTTTACACCCCCATCATCATTATCAGCAGCAGCAGCATTTTAACGAAGGCCACTAAATACATAATGCAGGAAAGGCACAGCGGAAGAAACTATGCAGTGACATTACCAAGTTCAGATTCAAGAGATCGTGCCTTTGCTCCCGGGTGGCAAGAGAACGTATGGCATCTCCTCTCCTGCCTCTGTTCTCAAACCATCTGGCCACAGTATCAAAGATCAATTGACTTTCCCTCCCACATGCAACATGGTGCAACTACAGCCCAAGAACCTTGTAGGTAAAAGGAACTGCTATCAGGGAGATGCTGCAGTTGCATAGTTCCTCTCTGTCCCAAAGTTCTTAAAAGCTGCAGGCAGGGTCTGTATGTCTGGACCTGATAATCCTACAAGACAGCAAAATAGCACCTTGGAGATGCTGAGTCAGTGATCCATTCAGAAGGTGGCAGAGAGCTAGTAGGAACTTTTCGAGCACAATCAGCTTACGAGTCCTCATGGCACTTTACCACCCTGCTTCAAGATGCCACAGCAGTGCACGATACACTGGCAGCATGTACTCAGCTCTGCATCACAGTCACACCAGGAGTGTGCCTTAGATATATGCCCTGGAAGATATAGATAGAGGAAGCTTCCAGGTATTTAAAACGGATACAACGTATAATTTTGGCTTCAGATGCTTCATTCTAGGACACCTGCCAGTGGCATGGTGTCACAAGGCTTGTTCATTTTTAAGTAAACAAACAATCCCCTGTATTGCAAAATATGAGTCAGCAATAATCAGTAATCACATGAGCACTGTTCCAGAGTATTTTTCATTATATCTATTCAAAAAAAGATTGGTTAATGAAGAAATTACATATCTTTCTACTTACGAGTGTTGAACTAATTGGCTGATGAAGAATTCAACGAAACGGTAGTTGTTATCCGGAAACATTGTTCAGCAGATTTCAGAGTTGGACATCAGAATTGGACATTTGCTGATTATACAAAGCTTCACAGCTTGCTCTCTGCCGGGTAAAGTCTGGCACCGTGATTTATTTAAGGACTTTCAGAGCCTTTCAGAGACTTCAGTTTGTTAGTTTTGATGTTTTGAATTATTCCATAAAGTTTTTCACATTGTTATTGTTTCTGGCCATCATGTTGCTTTTGATATTGCTTGTTCCTTTTTAAAGCAATGTTAGTGGCAAAGAGGCTTGTCATAGGCACTTGGAAAGCTTCACATCCCTCATGCTCTTAAGTCTGGCACAGTTATTTGACTCAAGGCTTGTCCACTCCACACTTCCAGCTGTCCCACTACTTCCTTCTGGGGAAACTCACTCCTTACCACTGAATCAGAGCAAATGTCAACCAGGTTTTCCCTGGATTGGCATTTGCTCCAATTCTATGCTAAAGAGTGGGTTTTCCTGGGGAAAGTGATGGGGAAAAGAGAAAACCTCTCAGACTTGTGTGCCTAGAAGGCACATGACAAGTGGAAAATTTCTAGGACCTAAGCTTTCTAGGCATGGGACAATCAGAGTGTGGATGAGCCCTTATTAATAGGAAGGGGAGAAATAGTCTATAGCAAGTCTAATAAACTGCAAACTTGCTCAGATACTGGGAAATCACGGAGGGGGGTTGTGAGGGAGAGGAAATGCAGGTTGCTCTTTTCCTTTTAGGCAACCTTTAGCCTCCAGCCAGCCAGATATGGTTCATTACACACACTTCATATCTCTCTGTTGTTTCTAATATTTGGAAGGAAAATGCTGGGTTAAGACAAGGGACTGACTAATGGCGAAGTTACATAGAAAGGAATAACAACAAATGCTGTTGTAATGGGGTTTGCTAATCTATCTGAAGCTATTTGTATAATGAAAATTCCAACAGACTGTTAATAAAAAAGAGCAGAGGGTTTGTATTATGTTTGGGCATTTTCAAATTTACACAACTGTGATCTCTTTGGTGATCGCTTGTAGCCGAGTAAGATGGTCTTCCATAAACACGGTTTTAACAATGAGTCCATAAGTGGCTGTGGAGGCCAATTCTGGATCCACACGTCCTTCCACAGCGGGGACATTGGTTTCCGTGTGGGAGTTGATCACAGTGTGGATTTGTCAAGCATGCCTTCCTCTTAGCATGTTTCTCCCTTGCGCCCTGAGTTTGAGTGTCTTCAAAGCCCATGACACCTTTGGTAGAGGCTGCTCTCCAACTGGAGCGCTCGAAGGCCAGTCTTTCCCAGTTGTCAGTGTTTATACTACATTTTTAAAGATTTGCCTTGAGACAGTCTTTAAACCTTTTTTGTTGACGACCAGCATTACACTTTCCATTTTTAACTGTGATAAGGATGGTACAGATGCCTCAATAGTGTTTTGTCCCTACCTAATGCTGGCAATTAGAGAGTCATCAGAGTCCTGCTGCTCATTAATGTTTAGCAGTCAATTCTACAGACATTTATTATCATCTTCACTTATTATACACTACTTTCATTTGTTTCAAGTGCATTTTTAATAAATAAATGTCGAGCTGTGTACTGGAGTACTGAGCCATTGCACATCCATCCTAATCCACAATAATCCCAAATAACCCCCTATCCAGCCAAGAAAGGATGGAAAGATGGATCTGAGGAGGAAGAACCGGGTTCCCAGTCACTGCAAGTGCTGCTCTTGCTACTGGATTCCATACCACATCACAGGACTCTATGAAAGTGCTTCTCTTGTCTTAGAACACGAGAGCATGCAGCTCATGGACTGGTAACAGCTCTCCAGGGTTTCAAACAGGGAACATTCCCAGTCTTACATGGAGATGCAAGAGATTGAACCTGGGACCTTTTGGATACAAAGCACAGAATCGTAGAGTTGGAAGGGACCGAGGATCATCTAGTCCAACCCCCTGCAATGCAGGAATATGCAGCTGTCCCATAGGGGGATTGAACCTGGAACCTTAGCATTATCAGCACCAAGCTCTAACCAATTGAACTATCCAGGCTGACACTGAGCCACAGCCTTTCCCTGCACTAACACCTCCTCCACCCACAGAGATGGATGTTAGTATTTCATGCATCTGATGCTGCAGATGTGATTGGTGTAATTCACATGCCTGTCTGGGAAGACCATGGGAACGGAAGACAGCCTTATCTCTCTTCCATTGTGGGTACTGTTGGACTGTACTTTTGCTTTTACTTCTGTTCTGTTCTCTCCTGGAGCTGATGAGAGAGGACGCCATAATTCTTTGTCTGTACATAGTATGTAAATAAATACATAGATTAGCTCTACGGTGTCTCATGCTTCCTGCTGTGTAATGCTAGAAGACTAGTGTGCATATACCATCTGGTATATGTTGCTGAGCACGCTGGAGAAGAAGGGAAATGCCTTTTCCAGAGCTGCACAGGACAGCGGGGGCTGCAGGAGCACCTCAGGGTGTTTTCCAATCGGCAGAGGAGAGGGGCTGGAAAGACCTGCAACCAAACCCTAAATTCCTACTTGTGGAGAGTCAAAAGCAGGGTTTGAAATTAGCAGGGCGCCAGGCACATTTTGCACCTAAAGGTTCTCCATTTGCGAGCACCTCAAAAAGTCTGGGTGCCATTTTTTGTGCCTGGCTGACACTCAAGGATTACTGAAATGTATGTGCTTTGAAGCTTCAAAGTATATGTTAGGGATAGACAATATGTTAATAAGTTTGACAATAAAGAGTAGAGTGTTTTGAAAACTGAAGTACAGTACCAATTTGCAAGCACAAAATTAAACATTAACAATTTATGCTAAAATGTGATATTAACAATGTGTCACTTACGTGAATTGCGTATTAGTTCATGCTTATCAAAATAATAAATAGAAAGTTTTGCCACACAAACATCCCCCAGTGGCAACTAGGCATTCTGTTTGGGTGCTCACAACCCAGGTCCCAGAAGCATTTGGCTCCTAGCTTTACTATCCCATTTTCTAGCCTACTAGTCTAACATTCCTTGCTGCTTCCAATAAGAGAGGATGGCCGTGTGCTCCTGAGTGTGTGCTTTCTTTTCCTTGCACCATTGAGACTGGCACATCACATTTCCTGGATTCTCAAAGTAAAGTATGCACTCACTGAACTAGCAGGTGGGTGGGGGCAAGCTTTCATAAATTTTATCTGGAAAGCTGAAGGAAATAATGAAACAATAATTGAGGACCTGACAAGCATTTTGTGTGAGCTGCTGAACCGATTTTAATGGCACATTTTGGCATATTACTAATCCATTCCTGCAAGAAGTACTAAAAAGTAGCCCCAAATGAATGGTCTGGTAGCAATTCATTTATGATACATTAACTCAAGCTGTTCTTCTGCACATTTCCTTGATGCTGCACTATTCCAGGGTGACTTTAGACCTTAATCGTATTCATATTTAGGATTGCATACACAGATCTCACTGCTTCATTCTCAGGGTACTGGATGAAATTCTCTCCCGATAATTGATTTTACGTTACAATTAACTTACACACTCACAGCGCTCCAGTAGTCCTCTTTAGAGGAACTGTTCATTGTGTAATGTCATCACTCAGGAAGATAATTAACAGCATTTGCCCCTTACCTAAGACAGAAAACATAGGAATTGGTTTGGCGCTGAATTGGTTCATTGCCTTTTTTAGTCTTCCCTGTTCAGAATATGAGTCCATGGCAACTGTATGATTAATATCTATGGGTTGATAAAACTAACTATTCAAGTCAGAATCCATAATTACGGTGATAATAGGATAATAGTGAGTGCAGGCTTGGAGATTTTTAATCAGAGCTTAAGGATAAGAGTTCAGTTTCCTATCAAAATATTGTGTCTGCAATGATCATCTAAAAATCTGACAAACATTAATTTCTATACACTACAGTCAGTATAAATCCCAAAATACTTCTTAATAAGCAAATAAGGAGATAGGATCTCCTAATTTTATTAGTTTTCATGATTAATAGAGAACAGCTTAGTTTTCAGGTATAAATTCCAGTTCCAAATCTATGCTTCGGTACGTATACAGCGTTGTTGTTTTTTGCACACAGTGCAAAATGTGGTAAAATGTGGACTGGACGAGGTAACTGTGAGGTGGATTTGTAGCTGGTTGACTGACCAAACCCAGAGAATGCTCACTGATGATTCCTCATCAACTGGAAAAACGTGACAAGTGGGGTGCCACAGGGTTCTGTCCTGGGCCTGTTGTTGTTCGACATCTATATAAATTTCTTGAATGAAGGAATTGATGGGGTGCTAATCAAATTTGCAGATGACGCCAACCTGGGAGGGGTAGCCAATGCTGCAGAAGACAGAATCAGGAATCAATATGACCTTAACAGATTGCAGAACTGGGCCCAAGCTAACAAAATGACTTTCAGTAGGGACAAATATTAAGGTTCTACAATTGGCAAGGAAGAACCAATTGCACAAATATAAGACGGGGACACCTGGTTTGCCAGTAGTACCAGGAGTCTTGGCGGACCACAAGCTTAACATGAATCAACAGTGTGATACAGCAGCAAAAAAAGCTAATGCTATTCGAGGCTGCATCAACAGAAGTATAGTGTCCTGATCAAGGGAAGTCAAAGTACCACTCTATTCTGCCTTGGTCAGACCACACCTGGAGTACTGTGTCCAGTTCTGGGCACTACAATTGAAGAAGGATATTGACAAGGCTGGAATGTGTGCAGAGGAGGGTGAACAAGATGATCAAGGGTCTGGAATCCAAGCCTTATCAGGAATGGTTGAGGGAGTTAGGCCTGCATAAGAGGAGACTGAGAGGAAATATGACAGCCATCTACAAATGTCTAAAGGACTGTCAGGTGGAAGATGGAGCAAGATTGTTTATTCCTGCTCTGGAGGCTAGTCCGCAAGCCAATGGCTTAAAGTTACAAGAAAAGAAATTCTTACTAAACATCAGAAAAAACTTTGTTGGAATGTGTTGGACTCTTTTTCCTTGGAGGTTTTTAAGCGGAGGTTGGATAGCCATATGTCGTGGATGCTTTAGTTAAGATTCCTGCACTGAAGGGTTTTGGATGAGATGACCCTTGGGATCCCTTCCAATTCTATGATTCTATGATCAAACTGAAAAATTAACAGCAGCCTTCAGAAACCTCTGTTGTAATTATGCAGAAAGCACAGGAAAAGTGGTGGTTTGTATATTTCTAATTTCGGCACTGTTTGTATCCAGGAACCAGAAACAGCCACACTGCAAACCAAATGTATACATTACTCAGTCTGTGGTGTTTAAACAAAGATCCAACAAAGGCAGAAGTTTATTCCCAGTGTCAGTACACTAAATTCCTCTTTCAGTCACAGATAAACATCCCTATAATGGGTTCAATTATTACAGATACAAAGCCAAGTCACAGATACCAACCCAAGTTCACATTGATATCAACAGGTCTTAAATGCAAACTTAACTGGACAACATTGCTGCAGATTGAATTTATTCATAAAATGGTGTTAAGTATATTCTGAAAAGAAAAAGGCTGAACATTTAAAAGGCCTGAGACAGATATACAGAACATAGCAGTTAGTTTTGAAAATCTTGGTCTGAGATTTTGGACACTAATTCTTTCCAACTGGCTTTTCATCATCATCATCAACCCCCCCCCAAAAAAACCCCCACCTAAAGCAAAGTTAGATCCCTTTTACCAAATATCACATATCCCCATTTTCCATGTTGTCTTTGTGGCTTTCAGGCAAGAAACTGTTTTATGCTTATTGCACTAAATGTACTACATGTTAACCAAAGCCACAGCCGTCTCTTCGATGCTTGACTAACTGGATTAACAGAGGCCAAACCCGCTTCAGCCTGGTCACAAGGTTAATTGTTACCTGATTATACTGAGTTGCTGGAGATTAGCTTGCTAGGGGACACAGTGTAAAGCTTTAGAGATCTTAAATGTGCCAGGCCTCCTTTAAATAGTGCTCCAGAGCAAGAGATCCACCAGAAGCTCTTCTTTATCTTCTATTTTGTACAGCTAGAGTTTTCAGTGTTTCCATGACAAGCACCAATGGTACAGAGGCTAAGATTAGAAGGCTATAGCAAATATTTCTCTGGGGAAAGACACTCAATGAGACTCTTATACAACAAACCTTCAGGGAAGGGCCATAGCTCAACCGTACAGCAAACGTTCTTCATGTAGAAAGGTCGCAGGTTCAGCTGTCAGCATCTCCAGGTAGGACTGGGGGAAAAACTTCTTTCTGAACCCCTGGAGAGCCATTGCTGAGCTAAATGTGTTTGCTTCCTCTTGGTAAGAAGATCTACCACGCTGGTGTTTTCCTCCATTCAAGCCCAAATCCTAGAATATGATATCTCTGATACCACATCATGCAAATCCAAATCATAGTTCTCCTGATGCAGTTTGTGGATGTCACTATTGCTGGCTGGAAGATTTCATCTTTGTCACCTTGCCCAAAAGTAGCCAGTCCTCTCTGGTTCTACTGCATCTTCCAGACTCACCCAAACCAGCCATAGGGAAGGCTGGCCCATCAATGAGGTGAGGTGAGCTGACTGCCCTCGGTGGCAGGATCCACAGGGGCAGCAGATCTCAATGAATACCTTTCTTCCCCACTAGTTCCTGATACAGATCTCACCCTTTCTTCCTTGATGGGGAGGGGGGCACCATTTTGCAGTTTGCCACAAGTACCAAAATGTCTTGGGTCAGCCCTGGTCATAGGCAGCTTCAGGGTTTTGTGTTCTCCCTCTAGCAGAGGGGTAAGGGAGCTCCAATTAGTTTCTCAGCACCCCAAACAACCATCTTCCTCCCAACATCCAAAGCACATGCTCCTCAGGGAAATGCCCACCTTGGGATTACACAGTGAACTACATATCCAAGGATATGTGCCCCATATTATATTTCCCAATTCCCCACGTGCTGCAGCGACCCTAAAGAAGCAAAGTTTTCTCCTCAAACATTTAAAGAAACCTTATTTTCCTAAACCTTCCTTCCCACCCTTAAAAAAAAAAAGGAGCAGGCTAGTCTGCACAGACAGAGAGAACACGAAGAATCTGTGAAAGAATTCATTAAGACTGATATTTCAGGTCATAATAAAAATTAGGCGATGCCACTAAAGAGAGCAACTAACATATAGCTGTTGTCTTGCAAATAAAACACAAGCCCTATAAATTTTGCATGCACCTGTAAATGTTGATGTCTAGTGACTGAATCTTGTTAATTTCAGATGGTTGATTAGTATATACTACCTCTTTTTTATCTCAACTGGCACAAGAGTCCTTCTCCCTTCTGTCATCAGACCAAGTGTGTATATAGTATCTTAAACCTGAAAAGGCTGCCCTGTGCACCGCCCCCCCCCCCCGGGAAGTTTGAGGAAAGCAGATGAATAAAGATGGCACTGATGGATTCTCAGATGTGTGCTGAGAGGGAGAGACACAAGGAAAGCAAGCAGAAGCTTTGAAACATGTGGCTCTTTGAAATTTCAGAAAGTGCATCACATATCTTCAGAAAAATGGTTGCACCAAAAAGTAAGAGAACATGATTATTCTCAAAGCCATGACAACTATTTACCAAAGACGTTCTGCAAACAATACAGATGATAAACCGATGAGAACACTACGATGGTTAACTCATTTCATACTTCTTCAGAAGCAGAATGGAGAATCATTTGTAGACGGTGGCCATAATCCCTTTCAATGCCTCTTTCTTTCAGGAATGTGTTATTCCTATTAATCTTCTTTGAATCTTCTATGAACTTTTAATCATTTGAGTTCAATCTGAAAGCTGTGGCTCAAAAGACTGTAATCCAAAAGTGAAGAAATTTAGAGTCCCAGGCAAGGAGTAAGTTATACCAGTATGCTGTTGTTGCTGAAGGAAATACTAAAGGAAGTGGTAGAAAATTTGTATTTGCAATTTTGTAGT
This sequence comes from Podarcis filfolensis, assembly GCF_964270895.1. NCBI lineage: Eukaryota > Metazoa > Chordata > Lepidosauria > Squamata > Lacertidae > Podarcis > Podarcis filfolensis. Next base: position 60,016,379 of record NC_139604.1, on the reverse strand, counting down.
CCATATACAAATATCTACACATGTCCACATGTATAGCTGTTCATATTGTTACAATTATTATTAATGATATCATTCATTTTCACTTGGGTTCCTGTAACTTTGTCTTTATATATATAACTTTGTTATTTATATGAACAGTAATGGAACAAATCACCAAAAGTACCTAATCTCCAGGAAATAAGTTCATTTTTTAAAATTCTCTACATAGAAAAACCCATACTAGGTGAGAAAGTGAATGGATTGGCTAAAGGAGAACCATGCCAATTCTTTATATAGGTTTTCCAGAGATATCCAACATGATGAATGAGCACTATGTGCCCTTAAAAGGTTCCCTCTTATAAAAAGTAATAAGAATAGTTGATGAGAGCTTTGTTTAGAGCCTGCAATGAGATAGAGGAATATGCAGCTATTGGTTTAGAAACACATTGTCCCAGGTATCTGTTTTTAGTAGATAGCAGTCATGACAGATATTCAAAAGTAACTTGGAAAAAGGTCATTTTTGAAGGCCTATCTTCAACCATGCTGAATGAAGCAGTCTGTTAGAAACATTTCCTTTTCTCTTCATTCAGTGACTTTTTAAACAGATGTTTATGCAATAAAATTTGATGTGAATGCAGTTAGCAGATCTACTTCAAAGCATGGTCACTTATGGGTTAGGAAATGGGCTGATCAAGTGAGTTTTCTTGCAGATAAAGACTTGCAGAATGCTATAACATGGCTGCATTTGTACATCACACTTAACTAAAAGTGAAAAACAACAACTGTGGAGCCAGGCATACACTTAGAATTAAGGAACAAGACACCTTAGAGCACATGTTCAGCCCAGGGATTTGTTTTCAGTAGCAGAAGTGAGCTCACAGTTTTTGTCACTCACAAAACTCCTCATTTCCTCCCCAAGTTTTCTTCAATTCAATGGCCTAATTTGTGCTGGAAGAACCTTTCTCATTCACTGTCATTGATAAACAATTGGGACTCAGAAACTTTTACCTAGGTAAGCCCAGGTGAGCCTTGGACTCACACCCTCCTCCTTCTCTGCACTGGTGCAGCTTTTGCATATCAGATTGTCATGTTCATTATGATTTGTTTGAAACAAGCCATACTGAAGTCATTGAGTCAGCAGCTGGCAAGCCGTACTGTCACCTCTCAGTTAAGAACCCTCAGGTGACCCTTTATAAAGGTTTGGAGGAAGATTTGCATATGGGGCGAGTATTAGTGAGGACTTCTCAAGGCAGATCAACAGATTGCCTGTAGCCATTTCAAGCATTCAACAGACTTTTGAAGCCAGTCCAGAAGAGCAGGACAGCAGATAAATAGATTCACTGGAAGGTACAAGTTGAACCTTTTTGTTTAAACTAGCTCTCAGCTCTGAGGGTCCCATACATTTTTGCAGAAGAGGTGTGGCTTATGATGTCTTGGAGATGCTGATTCTGCCCTCCATTCAGAAGCTGGCAGAGAGATACTAAAAACCTTTTGAGCATAAGCAATTTATGAGTCTCCATGGCATTTTGTCACCCTTCTTTTAAGATGCCAAAAGTAATGCATGGGGACACTAGCAGCATGTACTCAGATATGCATTACATTCACACCTGGAATGTGTTTTAGGCATTCATTCTAGAAGGGTACAGTTGTACTTCTCTTTGGGGATGAAGTTTGCAGGTATTTAAAAATGTCGCATTGGGTATAATGTATAATTTTGGCTTCCAATGCTTCATACTAGGACACCTACCAGTGGTATGATGTCACAAAGCTTGTTCAGTTTTAGAGCAATGTCAGTGGCAAAAAGGCTTGTTGTAGGCACCTAGAAAGCTTCACATCCCTCAAGGCACTCAAGTCTGGCACAGTTAACTGATGGAAAGAGGAGGAATAGTCTATAGCAAATCTGATAAGCTGCAAACCTGTTGAGATACTGGGAAATAACTGAGGGCATGCATGGGGAACCTGTGGCCCTCCAGAGCTTGCTAGGCTACAGCTCCCATAATTCCTGACATCTGTCTATGCTGGCTGTGGCAGATGGCAGTTGTAGTTCAACAGCATCCGAAGGGCCGGAGCGTCCTCACCCCTGACTATGAAGGGCACCAGAACATAAGAGACTGATAAATTCCTCATTTATCAACTTTGATGCAACCGTGCTCCCTTTGTAAGAGAAAGTTTGCATACAGAGGGTTGCAAACTGCACTCCTCAAAACTATTTTTTTACTGTACAGTATAAGCATTGGGGGAGGGCCACAGCCCAAAAACTGAAAGTTAATTTTAAAAAGGACAATACCCTGTATCGAATTTTGATTGCCCTTATGCAAACACACCTGATATTATTTTGTGTACATCCTATTGTCCTATCATGATAAAGCAGATAGGTAAAACAGGTAAAGGACCCCTGGATGGTTAAGTCCCGTCAAAGGTGACTATGAGGTGTGCCGCTCAACTCGCTTCAGGCAGAGGGAGCCGGCGTTTGTTCACAGACAGCTTCCCGGGTCATGCGGTCAGCATGACTAAACCACTTCTGGCACAATGGAACACTGTGACAGAGCACATGGAAATGTCATTTACCTTCCCACCGCAGTGGTACCTATTTATCTACTTGCACTGGTGTGCTTTTGAACTGCTAGGTTGGCAGAAGCTGGGATAGACCAACGGAAGCTTACCCCGTCGCGCGGATTCAAACTGCCGACCTTCTGATTGGCAAGCCCAAGAGGCGCCGTGGTCTAAACCACAGAGCCATCCTCTCCCCAAATCTACAGGAGAGCCAGGAGGGTGCACTTCAGCAAGGGAAGCAAGTGAGAACTGTTTCAGGACCCTGGACAGAGGACAAGGAGCAGATTACATGTTCCACAGAGAACATCAAAAACAGAAATGATTATTGAGCACTAAGACAACATGGAAAAAGTCAGGACCATTCAAACACAAACACACACACACACTGCAAATTGTACTCATTATGTAAACATACACAGAAATAAAATAAAATAGAATAGCCATAAAACAGCTTCTGAACACAATATTAAACCGCAATGAAAAAAATCTAACTTGACAACCTAACACAAATAAGCAAAACAAATGTTGAGCCAGACTATACTTCTCCAGCTCTGACCTCTTGCTGTGGAGTACACAAAACCTTAGTGGGGCATCTACTCTAAAGTCCAACATTCTGTCATCTCTACCAGGGATGTTGCCTATGTTAACACACTAGCTCTTGGACACAAGTTTATTAGTTCCTTGATGAAACTAAGCTAGGATGGGGGCAGCTATGAACTGTGGGGGTCTAGACTCAGAAACTTGAGAGAAATGGTGGTGTTCAGGCCTAGTGTTTCCTCAGTTGGCATCAATGACCTCTTGGTCTCTGTGTGTGTCATTGCTGGATTCCGTAAGATAAAGACACCTATGAAGTCAAAGGAGATGCACTTCACAATTGGTAAGGATTTCTATTCAACAGAATGTGACTGCCTTATCATATACAGCCCAATATAACAAATATATTGCATGCTGAGTAAATTAAAAAGAAGAAAAGAAATAAGACTAAACATGATACTGTTTTCTGTAGAATTGGGAACAAGAAAGCCAACCATTAGGCTGATGAGGCTTTCCTTGTTGAATAACAAATCAACCTTCACTTGTTAAAGAGTGTTATTGTGTTCCCTCCCAGCAAGCAAAATGCACCAACCCCCCCCCAAAAAAAAACAAGAGGGGAATCGCTTAGCCAACCACTGGTGATTCACTCTTCTTTCCTAATGAATTGTATTAAAATAAGTAGCTAAGTGGTTAACCCTGGTTTGACTGAATAGGCAGCAACAACCCAGCAAAAGCTATAATATTGAATTGACTGCCTGCTGGCATCACCTTTCATCCAAAACTAATAGAATTCACACTGGAGATGATAGAAAGGGCTACTAGGATCTTAATGGAGAGAGAAAATCACCCTACAGTGCTCTAACTACTCCAAATGGTTTATAGCAGAATTTGTGTGCTCTTGACAGGAGGAAATAAAAGAGACTACAGGGATATCGGCAGAGCTGACAACCCTTCTGGTCTGATTGCAACCCCAGAGGCACTGTGTAATTCTTATAGAGTCCCGGCTCCTGGCATGATATATAAAGAAACACATACATCAAAACAAAGGTGATGTTGCTGTGTGAGGTCTATAATTTGAGATCTCACAGGTGAGAGGAAGGAGAAATCCCTTAAAGAGTTCAGAAGCTGGGGTCTGGCGTAGACTAACACCAGTAACCATGGAGTTGACTATGGGATCACTACCCCTTGTTGTAGGGATGGTTAGACTGTATTGCACAAATTTCTACTCCCCATGGACTTTAAAGCACCAGAACTAACTGTGGTTAGCACTAACCAGAGTAACCTTTTACCAGGATTTAAAGCTAGTCAGTAAATCCTGATTGCAAGGAAACCTAGTTATTGCTAGCCATGATAAAATCTGGTGCCAATGAGATCTTTAACTCTAGTTATGACCAGTGGGGCAAGGGAAAGAGAATTCCTGCTAGTGATGAGCTGTGAAGGGACTGGGGTGGGGAGGGGAGGGGGGAAGCTAAAAAGCATGTTACTCTGAAGACCTTTCCCAGACTTGAATGTGGTAAAGCAACTGCACAGTGTTACATCAGCACTAGCTCCAGAAGGCACATAAAAATAATTCAGGATCTTGACATTATACCCAGATGTTCAAATCAATCTAATGATTTATGCATCTTACAACCAGAGATCTCCATCTCCTGTTTGTTCACTCCTTCGCTGAATGATAAGCCTCTGGTGAAATGCTCTCATTATGCTCAAATTATAAGCATTTAACAACTGCTTCTACTTCCAAATATGGGATGCTTCCATTTTTATGTTCCCATTGCTAGATTTAAAAAAAACCAAACTACTGGGTTAAAGCTTATTCTTCAGATATGCTATCAGTGCAGCATGATCCAATTGCTGAGGACTGTGGGAATTACTCTAGCTTTTTTGCAGTCCACAAAGCAGAATCTGGTACACTTTGGGAGCAACTGAGAAAGGGAGGGTTAAAAAAGGTTAATATCACCCTGAAGTGGTCAAAATATGTATCATTATATCTAACTGTTCAACTTTAAATATTGTACAAGTGAGGAAGCTGTTGCACCCAATAGTTGTACAAGGGGAAGGCAGCTAGCACAACCAATGTTTGCCGTCCCCTCTTCCCCCTGCAAAGGAGGTGTCTAACCTTTGGCCTTCCAGATGTTGTTGGGCTCCAGCTCCCATCAGCCCCAGCCAGCATGACCTACAGTCAGGGGTGATGGAGACTGATTTGTAATCCAACAACATCTGGAGGCCACAGCCTCTAACCTCTAGCTATGGTTGGTTGGCATCCATCAAGAGACAATGGAGCGTGCCTCTGGGGGGTGAAGTCAAAGCATTGCATTAGCAGCACCGAAGTGACATCCCTTCCCCTCCCCATCTATACATGATCATTTGTTGAAATTATTGTACTTTTTCCTTCCATAAGACATCTCTTGTATTTTCCATCTGAGGCACCAAATTTATTTCCACCACGGGATGATTGGCACCATCATAATAAACTAATTAGGCTCATTTTTAAACAAGAGCGAAACCAGAATCTGATCACCAACCTTCATTAGATTTTCAGTGAGCTAAACCTGTCACCAACAAATTATTCACCTTAAAATAATCATTAAAAGCTATGATACAATTGCTAGAAATATTTAAAATATTATTGCTACGTGGTGAAAAGCCCAAAGAAGGGGAAGGATGACTGCTTTCAAGCATCATTTGACTGAAGAAGTCACAGTGGCATATGTCTAAAGGACAAAGCAAAGGTAAGAACTGCCCCCCTTAAATAGGGTCATAAGGGTCAAAAGGGTCATAAATGCCCCAAAAATGCAGCTCATAATTTTTCTTGGAGCAATTAAATTAAATCTGTCAGATTAAGGCAGCAAAGAGATTGAGGAACATGTGTGTGTTGAGAAACCTATGTGTGTTGTCACTGCATACCAAAGTTTATTTGAAATGCATGCATCCCTCTTTTCCTTGGCTATTTTGCCTTTCCCTATCAGTTGGGCAAGGCGGGTCCTGCCTATCACAGGGAGGCACATTTCTGTTCACTGTGCTGCAGGTTATGGAGAACCTTCATTGTACAGACATGTTGTGTCCTTAATGGGCACAAGAAACACCGTTTTCAAGGACCACATGAGCCGTTACATCAATATTGGGCTACCCTGAATGAGGTGGGCAATCCTCATGCTTCGGTAGGACAGGGAGATATCTCTAGCTTTCTAAACAGCTTCGCATCACACAAACACAAATTTTGGAAATGTATGTACTATACTTCCGTACATGTCTTTGCTAGGGTTTTATGCCCTTGTTGGAATATGAACACCTGCCAATTCAGCAGAAAACAGCTACGCTCTGAAGGCAAAAGAAGAAAAGCCACCACAGCTCCTCTTCCTTTACCATGTGTTGTATTTGCTATGACGTTGTATATCTCCTAGCACAGGTCTGTGTAGCCTTTGACTCACCAAGCTGAATGCAACTACCAGCAGCAAATTTAACCTTTTTTTTTTTTTTTTAGGTGCTACCTGACCAGAAATGTGAAAACAGGGAGCCTGTCAAGTACCTTGGATGCGACAATAGATGGGTAGTTGGCTACATTCAGCCTTATAGGTTATGAGTTGAGCATGTTTGCTCTAACACTTTCCTGCAGTGCCACAGTTTCCAAATCATCCAAACGCTCCCATCTTTTCCAGGCCCTGTTCTGCTGCCGACTCTCTACTTCTAAGTCATACTAATCTCATAAACCATTTGGAAATCCTGTCCGCCTCTTGCTCTGGATTTTATGTGATGCATACATGCGTGGGTCTTCTAACCCTGTGCTCTACCTGTTTTCATAGATTTTGAGCACCACTGACTGCTGCATATCTATTTGCCCTGGGATGTTTGGGAAATTCCATTGAGCACCTCTCTTTTACGTAAGCCATGCCCTCCTGGTAACTTTTGAATATCAGAGTTTCAGGATTCACACGCTAGAAGATACCGCTCTTCAAAATCTTTCTCAGCAATTCACCGAGTCCTATAATGGCTAGTTGACACTGGTTTTGGATTCCTGTATATAATCAGTCAAAATAACTCCCTACCCTCCTTGCACATCACAGGTTTCATGGATGTTACTACTTCAAACTTTGCTGAAACTGTATTGTCATCAACATTTTGCAAATGGAAAAAGGATAAAGTATCTCAAAGGGTCAGAGATACAACAGAACCAAGGACTCAATAATGTGTTCCTCTAACCACTGTTTCATTATTTGAAACAGAACAATATTAGACAATTTGCAGAGAAAATCAGTATGAGTCTTTAAGAACTGCACATGCAACAGAACAGAGAGCTAAATACAGACTTGTGTGCTTTAAAGCAGAGATATATGAGGATCAAAAGCTGGTGGATATTATTTTCCAGTTTATTTCAATGGACTATGAGATCAGGAGCCAAGCAAGCATTACCCAAAAGCTGCATTCACTTACATGTAAATGGGAAGAATGTTTTAGCTCAAAAGGCTTCTTTTCTTCTTTAAATTAGAGGTACCCTTGGAAACATAAGTGCTTTTTTCATCTAATAACAGCCTGCTAAGATAATGGATAATAATATGTGTCGCATCACTGTTTCTAATTCATATTCTAATACATATTTCTGACATTCAATCTACTCCACATTTAGCTCCTCTCACACCTCTGCCTCACAAGACTTCCATTAACTCCAAATGACTTTGAATCAGATCTAAGAGGGAATGGCACACCTACTTTGAACATTAAATATTGGTTATGCTGTAAAACAGAGACCTGTGACAGGGATGCATGCACACATATCAATGCCCCACAAAATAACCCCTAGCCCCTACAAGTAAGCGAACAGCAAGGCAAATCATCCTAATTCAAGCTGCCCATGGGTTTTATCTTCTAGTCTTCCTCAGATGCCACACAAATTTTCAATGACAAAGAAACAAAAGCTAAACAAATGTTCAGCTCTGGAACAATATGCTCTCCAAATCTGCAAGAAGCACTTGAGTTTCTGCTACATCTGCCATTTGGGCTTATCTGAGATCCACCTGGACACTGTAAATCTCCCATGTATCAGTTGGCTCACTTAACTAGCACTAACAGTGCTCTCATTTATCTCAACTTCTGATTTTCCAAATGTTTTGCATGAGATCAGCACAGAGTGGCAAAGCTAGATAAGTTTAGATCCTTGACTTAATGGCCTTATAGGCACCCTCCCCCCACCCCAAAAAAGGTGGCTGTGTATTTTACTTCATCTGCCATTCCATGCTGTACAACTGATTGTACATTCCTGACACGTTAGGACAAAAAGCAAACAAAAAACAGTTTGCCAACCCTGATTAGTTTCACATTTTGAACTCATTTAAATCATAACCCCTCTGTGACTGCAGGAACAAAATGGAGCTCATTTGTGCTGCCCTGATGGTAAAGGTGTTTGCATGAAAATAAGCAGCACGTTTTTGTAGAAAGACATAATATATTTCTTGAAGTAAAAACAATAAAATGACTAAGTATGTGTCTGCCTGTCTGGTCCCAAGTACATATTTTGTTTAATAAAAGAGAAAGGAAATAGGAAAGATGTTGCAACAATGACCATCACCCCCGGTTGGCTCTAGCACGCCCGTAGAAATCCTAGTGCCATTGCCACCCCCACCTGTCACTCTCTGGGTGTTCCTCAGTGAGCAACCTTGGCTGAGGAGCCCTGAGCTTCAGCCCTAAGATCTGGCCCTAGCTGCAACCACTGTCCACACACTGCTTGCAAACTACCCCAAACCACAAAAGTTTAGGCTGCATTCCTTAGCAGATGTCCTAGAACCTTGGTTGAACTTCTTCAGGAGTAACCTTATGTTTAGTTTCAAGCCATGACTCTATGTAACAGTGTTTATGCCACATAAATCCATAATGCCCCATGGTGCTGAAACTTGGATAGAAAACACATTTCGTTTCATTTCCTAGCTAATTTCCCCAGGTTATGAAGACACTTGCAACTTCAGCAGCAGATTCTATGGTAAAATTAGGCAAATTAGCTATTTAAGATTAGTCAGTATTGAAGAAATGTCAGGCTTGGACCAAAGAGATCTAAACACAAATACCTCTTCTATAACAGACATACTGAAGAGTTTGGACAAATCCCCTACTTACATACCTCCACTCCTCATATGTTAAAAAACCCAAACACTACTGTCAGAAAGAAGAACTACCGTATTTTCCTGTCTATAAGACGCCCCCATATATAAGACGCCCCCTATTTTTCGGGAATCTGATTTAAGAAAATGGGGGGAGATGGCCCCCATGTATAAGATGCCCCCAAATTTTGGACATTATTTTTAGGGGGGAAACCTAGTCTTATATATGGAAAAACATGGTATATACCCACAGATGACATAGTAAAACAACCCCTCATCATCAATAGGCCATTGCTCCTGTACCACCATAGTCCTGACAATATTCAACCAACGCCCAGACCTGTGGCTGTGTAATATGCCTTTATCCACCTAGCATTACATATTGAAGTGCCAACAATCATACCGTTAGCAGAAAACTTCAAAGAAATTAGGACACCACAGAACTGCGGCATCTGTTCTGGTCTGAACACATTTGCACAGGTCTTTCTCAACCACTAGACAGAAAGTACAGAAGGTACAGGCTCATTCTGTGGTGATGTTCTGCCTGCCTCCCTGTCTCTTGCAGGCTCATGCAAGAGACACTGTCCACATAGCAGTTACAAAGCTTGCAATGTAGATGTGTGCTCTCTGCTCCCAGTTAGCCCCACAGGCTCACCTAGACAGCACAACACCCCCAAACTCCATGAAGTCCCGCAGCAAGTCCCTGACAACTATGTGCAAGGTCTAAGCACTGAAGCAACATTTCACAGGCTTTCCATTACAGGATCCCAAACATGCCCACAAGGCACGACAAGCTTTCCTGCAAAGGCTGCCCTGTGGCATTCAAATCTGCAATAGTCGACAAGGATTTGGGGACCTTTGGAGAGTTGTGGGAAAGAGAAATTCCGACAGGTCCTGCTTTTCTCCTCCTTGGGCAACACTAGGACTCAGCAAACTGCACCTACCTTGAAATCCCCTCCTGCTGCACAACTCTCTTTAAAGTCCTGGCCACTCGTTGCACCTTACCTTCTGAAGTATATATAGACGTGCTTCAAACAAGGGATATTTATTAACATAGGTGGTGCCTACTCCCACCCCTTCAAATAAAGGTTGCATGGGAAATTACCTTCGCGAGGGGGAAACAGGAAAGCGAGGCGAGAGGAAAAGGCGATGGACTTTACCTCTGAGAAGACGTAGAGAGGTAACACGAGGATGGCCAGGAGCAGGTCTGCCACGGCCAAGCTGACGATGAAGTAGTTGGTGGTGGTCTTCAGCGCTTTCTCGGTGCACACGCTGAGGCACACCAGCAAATTCCCGCTGATGATGAAGAGGATGAGGAAGACGCCGAAGACCAGCGCGGCGAAGTTGTAGTCCGGCTCCTCTTCGGGAGTGGGGCAGGCGTCGGTGGCATTGAAGGCGGGGGTGCTGTTGGCCCCCATGGCTCCCGCTCGCCGCCCTTTCACTTAGCACCCGCGTCCCGCCGACGGTCGCTTCTGCGCCTGACGAGCTACAAGGCCGAAGAGCTTCACGGGCTCATGGTCCTTAAACGGCAGGGCTCGGCTGGCGAAAGAGAGTCACCACGCCCCGGAGCTGCCTGGGCGGGAGCCGGCGCCCAGGCTGCCCCACTCCATCGCCGAGCCAGAGGAGCGATCCCGGCGAGCAAAAGGCGGCAAGAGAGACGCCGAGGCTCGGTACCGCCCGGTCCCTGCTCGCGAGGGACTTCTCAGCAGCCGGCGCGCTTTGCTTCTCGCCTCAGCTACGCGGCGCGGCCTCTTTCCCGAAGTTTTCTTTCCCGCTCGACCCTCGCCAACCAGCCGGGCGGGAAGAAGGAAGAAGCCCTCGAGGCTTCCTTCCGCGCGCCTAGAAGAGGAAACGCGTCCGTGCGCAACGCACGCGCCGGACCCTTGCAAGTCCCGCTCACTTTTTTCTCCTGTTGGAGCCCAGCTCTGCTGCCCCGGCGCGAGCTACAAGTGGGTCACCTCGAGGCGAGGAAAGCGAGCTGACTGGACGGAGGGAGGGAGGGCGCTCTGACGGGGAGGCCGGGCTGGGCCGCGCGCGAGGAGCCGACGGCCAATCAGCAGCGCCCTGCGCGGCGCAATCCGGGCACATGTGGACAGCGGGAGACCCGTGGTTCCTGCGCCTCACAGCGCCTGGCAGGAGTCCCAGGCGACGTCGCGCCAAAATCTGCCACCGACCGCCCAGAGACCCGCCAGCACCCTGGCTTGAGCGCTCGCACGTGCAGCTCCTTAGAAGGTTTCTCGGGGCACGAAGTCGCCACAGGGAACCTGAGGCGTTGCCAGACAATCGAATGTCTGTTTTTGCGGGATTCCCACCCAGGGCAGTTACCGCGGTAGATGTCGCCTCGTGGGAGGCTTCTTACAAATCTGATAAAAGGGAGAGGGCAGATAGCTACTAGCAAACAGGGTCAGGGAGAAATCTGCAAATAAAGGCATTTTCTCCCCTTCCGGAGTAAAGTTGCCTAGAATGGCTGGATGGCTCGTGATGGGCACAGCCTTTCTGCCTTTGATCTTATCTTTCAAAACTACTGGTGGATAAATGCAGACCTGCTGCACGAAAACGCATTGCCTTCCATACACTTATTTTCCCCCCTTTTAAAGATGGGTGAAAAAGTTCACGTTCGCAACCTTGCAGCTATGGGAGACAGCAGTTGTGTTGCGTCATTCGTGACATCACAGATAATATCCAGCAGGTGCCTGTGTGACACTGGTGCAAACTATACTCCATTACAGGATCCCAAACATGCCCACAAGGCACCTCTGTGGCAAGATAAATAGCTTTCTCGGGGAAGATAAGCACGCAAACTCTATACAAAATATAACATGTTCCCTAGCACATTCAGTCTTCAAACAGAATATCCCAAGGCACAGCCAGGAGTAGACATGTGTGGACTTTGCAGAGCAAATGGATAACACTATGATTAAAAACTGATAATCATTTTTACTATGTTAAAGGAAGTTCCTAGACACGACAGAGACAATATTTTCTGAGAATGGGGCATTAGTGCTCTAAGTTCTATAGGGCTGGATTGTCATGTTTAGGGCCTCAGTGTAATTGGTTAATTTAAAATATTTAAATGGAGTCGAAATATGCCCTTGAATGAATAGGTAGCAAATTTTGAAGAAACACTGTTAATTATTTTTAATGCAAGTGCTTACAAAAACTGTGGGTGGCAGACATGGGCCAGGATTTTTGTTGGGGTGGGGCAGCCAAAGTGGTGGCAGATGTTGCTGTGGCTTTAAGAAGGTGTGTTTCTCCTCCTGTCCTGCAGGAGGGAATGTCTCCTCTAAGACCATGCCTGCTGTGAAACATGAATACATCATCTAAAAGCAAAGGAATAATGCTTTTATTATTTTATTCATGAATGCAGATTTAATCAAATAATTATAACTCGTACGGTTAATGAATAAACTACCGTAATAAGCTTATCAGTTGAAGGACCAGAAACACAATAAGTGATTGAAAAGGAAAGTGCAGCACTCATGAACTGAGTTGTGCAAAATCACAAGAAGAATGTAAATCCAGCTAACGTTAATTTAAAAATTAAGTTAATGTAGGAGTCAAAATTGCAAAACATTTTTTGGGGTCTTTACTTTGCTGGCATACAGCCTGAGTCCACTTTTCGCAAGGGCAAAGGGTCTTAACCCTCAGCCCCCCTTGGAAATTCTGGCACTCCCTCCATTTGTTTATTCCCTTCTAGAACAAAATGTGAAATGGTCATTGCAAAAAAAGCACTTTGTGGAAATGACCTTTTTATCACCACTCTTGTAGGACTTGTTTCTTTACAAGTAGCATCATGGGGATTAATGGATTCCTCCAACCCCACCACTTAAAAAAAGAGAAGAAGCTGGAACAAATGATTCCCTTAACTATTCTGTCCAAATAACTTTTGGGGAAGATTCTTGTTTGTTTGTTTGTTTGTTTGTCTGTCTGTCTGTCTGATTAGTATCTGAAGGTTTTTGTAGGCTACCTTTCATCCAAATGTATCCTGGGAGATGGGGGTTCATGTTAGGGAATTATGGTAACATATAATTATGTAATGGGTAAAATATTACCCCCCAAAAATCAATTATTAGGGATGGAACACGCCTTCCCTTTCTTTTCAGCATATGAATATGAAGGAGATGATTTTCCTAATTACCCCTGTGCTATGGTCTTTGGAGAGCTATCAGGTATTATTTTGAATAATGTGTTTACCCACCTTTCATGATCACATACAAATATGACTTTTCATTTGGGGGCTCTGTAGAACCATGTGGCAGGATTTTACTTCTATTTCTATCAGTCACATAGGAAGCTGGTATAGTGTGATATAGTGGGAACGCACAGGAGTTAAGAGGTAGAAAATCCCTAGGCCACATCTCATCTCTGCCAGTTTAAGTCACTAGATGGGAATAGGCAAGCCTCTATCTCTCAGCTTTAGCCTCACCCCCCAACAGCAAGAGAACAATAACGCTGACCTTGCCTTGTTGTTGCAAGGATTACAGAGATAATGTATGTGAAGTATTATCCCAAGACAAATTGCTAAGAAAATCCAACACGGTCACAAGAAGAAACAATATTAAAACACAAAAGTGCATAACATAGTAGGAAACAAAAACAATACTGCCCCCCCCTCAGTTTAAAAGACTATAGGCAGTTAAATTAGCAAAGGCCTGGGAGAAGAGGAATGTTTTCCCTCTATACCTAAAGATATGTAACAGAGGTGGCAGGGGAACCTCCCTAGAGAGAGCATTCCACAGATGGGGAGCCACTGCAGAAAAAGCCCGTTCTCGTGTTGCCACGAGAGAGCCAGTGTGGTGTAGTGGTTAAGAGCGGTAGTCATGTAATCTGGGGAACCGGGTTCGCGTCTCCGCTCCTCCACATGCAGCTGCTGGGTGACCTTGGGCCAGTCACACTTCTTTGAAGTCTCTCAGCCCCACTCACCTCACAGAGTGTTTGTTGTGGGGGAGGAAGGGAAAGGAGAATGTTAGCCGCTTTGAGACTCCTGAAGGGGAGTGAAAGGCGGGATATCAAATCCAAACTCTTCTTCTTCTACCCTTCTGCCACCCTCTGGACCTCTCATGGAGGAGGCACACAAAGAAGGGCCTCAAAGGGTGGCTACAGGGTCTGGGTCAGTTCATATGGGGAGAGGCAGTCCTTGAGGTTTTGTGGTCCTGAGCTGTTTAAGGCTTTATTAGTCAAAAACAGCACTTTGTATTGGACCCAGAAACCAGGGTGGATAAAAATCATTTTTAATAATAATAATAATAATAATAATAATAATAATAATAATAATAGGATTTTTTTATTTAAAACAGATTTTTTTATTTAAATTGGATTTTTAAAATAAAATGCTTTAGGAGGAAAAATCTTTCTAAAGATAGTTTTGGACATTATAATCCAAAGGCTATTCATCAGGAAATAAGGATTTGTTTTAAGTTTTTCATGTGTGCTAAAACTCAGTCTAAGGTGTGTGTTTTTAAATCGTTTAACCACATCAGTTAGCAAACATGGATAAATATTCTATAATGTTATTGTTTTAGTTAAAATGTTTAAATTGCTGTTAAGAAAATGATAATTTTTCTCCTTCCAGTAAAGTACAGCAGAAAAAATGTCTAAATATAAGCAGTTAACTTATTAAACCTCACAATAATGTCATAATTATCTGTCAATGTATTTCTAATAGTATAACCAAATCAGTAATTTTTGATATAACTGTAAAAACTACTCTGAAAATTTATTATTCCAAAAATGAAACCTTCATCTGGTTGTAAATATTAAGATTATACCAGCAAGAATGAGTCTTTCTGTAAAAAAAAAAAAAAAAAGATTTAAATCAAGTCTTACTGACTAGTGATTTAAATCGTGATTTAAATCAATTTGATTTAAATCAAATCCACCCTGCCGGAAACTAATTGGTCACAACAATACAAACACAACACATAGGGTAATAGTTAGTAGAAAATATATTGCAAAATATTGCAACACAGGGGTTTGTTTTTGGAAACTAATTGCTGGCCAGTGCAGTCAGGCCAGGATTGGTATTACATGCTCAAGCCATTTTGCCCCAGTGAGCAACCTGGCCACTGAATTTTGCACCAGCTGAAGTTTTCAAACCGTCTTCAGGGGCAGCCCTACATATAACACGTTGCAGTAACCTAATCTAGAGGTTACCAGAAAGTTGATGTAAATTTACTCTCATTTAAATATGCCTAAATTCAGGCTACCCTTCAGTTTAGCTAAACATGCCCTATCTTATTATAATAGAATGATTTAGGAATGTTCTGGTGGCAGATCACTCAGTGGTAAATTGGTATGGGATTTGGAGTGACTGTGAATAGCATATATTGCCTAAATATACTGCCTAAATTCCCATTCCTTCCACATTATATATATATATATATATATATATATATATATATATATATATATATATATATAAACACACACACAGTGGTACCTTGGGTTAAGAACTTAATTCGTTCTGGAGGTCCGTTCTTAACCTGAAACTGTTCTTAACTTGAGGTACCGCTTTAGCTAATGGGGCCGCCTGCTGCCGCCACGCCGCCGGAGCATGATTTCTGTTCTCATCCTGAAGCAAAGTTCTTATCCCGCGGTACTATTTCTGGGTTAGCGGAGTCTGTAACCTGAAGGGTATGTAACCTGAAGCCGAGGTACCACTGTAACCCGAGGTACCACTATGTGTGTGTGTGTGTGTGTGTGTGTGTGTGTGTATCTCCTCGTGTAGAACTATTCTGTTTTGAAATAGAAAAGCAAAATGCCAGAGTTCTTTTTTTTGACAATGTTATATTTTTCTTTTATTAGCTCTGCCCTTCTGTGTATAACAGGGATTGATTAGACTATGTGTCTCTACCATTCATCATGTCCTGAGCGCTTCATGTCAGAACATAACGTCGTTCCTTTTTGCTGCAGTTTAAGCTCTTTTAATATTCTTTTGAAAGCCCCAAATATATGAAAAAAATAATTGTAAAGAAATTTCTTCAAAACGACAACAGCAATGGAAGCAAAAATATTTATGCTTCTGCCTCTGAACCTGGGAGATTCTGTATAGGCATTCGTCTGCCTGTTTGTGAAGTTCAGAGATGAGCATCAATCCTTGCACAGCCAAATTAATGACGGCAACACATAAGGGGCATTAGGAGGCTCAAGGAAATTCCAACTCTTGTAAAAAAATTAAAAACTAGAAAAAAATACATAAACATAAGGGGCCAAATTCATCTAAGTCCTTGTGCTAGCAGAAGCTGGTGCAATGAGTCTCACTAGCGCAATGGGACTTTCCCCCCCCCCCCACTCTCCAAATTTGCCCTGGAAGGTTGGGAGGACCTATAGAGCAGGGCATGGGAATAGGGGAAGGGAAGTTGTTTCCTCTGGGAAGCAGAAATGCTTTCACTGATGGAGCAGTCACCTTAGTATGACAGCGAATTCCACCCAAGGTGTCAAAACCAAACACTGAGGGAATGAGGGAGGACAGAGCGTGCTCAGTGGCTGCAGAATGACAAGTATCTGTTACAGGGCAGATCTGGGTGTGTGGAAAACCAGGGAGGGGGAATGGAATATGGAATAGCATATCTTGCAGCAGGGTGCAGTTGGCTAGGACTGTGAGCAGGAGCCTCCATGCTGCAACGTTTTGTTGCAGGTCACATTTGCCTCCCAAGACTTTGTCTCCTCAAATCCCCTTATAAAGCCATCTGAACCAGTGGCTTCCCCACTAGCTTAGTAGCAAATTCCACACTTTAATTATATGTCGCCCGGTGGGTGGGTGTATACATGCTTTATTTATCCTGAATCTCCTGCCAATCCATTTCATCCTATTATCCCCAAGTTTGTGAATTGTGAGAGAAGGGTTTTATAATGCTCAGTGCTGAGTGTCTTTTCTTCTCATATGGGAAGGCTGAACCTTTGACATTTAAAGTTCCTGTGCTAAAACAATCACAAACAAAACCCTTTTGGAAGAATGACCTTCTTCTGCCAGTCAACGCTGGAACTGTCAGTACAAAGGGTAGAAGATGGTGCCCCTTTGAGCCAGTAAATCTGGGCTACTGACATAAATCACTCCTTTTTTCTGGACTAGTACACCATGACATCATTTGGGATTGTAAGCCAGAGACAATACATGTTGCTGAAAGAGTTTGTGCGAAAGGTTTTGTAAGGCATTCTGAGTTTGGGGAGGGGGCACTGTCATTTTTATATACAGTGGTACTTCGGGTTAAGAACTTAATTCATTCTGGAGGTCCGTTCTTAACCTGAAACTGTTCTTAACTTGAAGCACCACTTTAGCTAATGGGGCCTCCTGCTGCCGTCGTGCCGCCAGAGCACGATTTCTGTTCTCATCCTGAAGCAAAGTTCTTAACCCGAGGTACTATTTCTGGGTTAGCGGAGTCTGTAACCTGAAGCGTCTGTAACCTGAAGCGTATGTAACCCGACGTACCACTGTATCTCTGGTAAAAGGGTTCCTAGCAAAACATTTATACATTGTGCTCTGCAAGCAGACTCAGTAGAGGATCCACCTAGCACAGCCTCTGCAATCAGGTGCCCTCCTGGTGTTGTCAAACTCATCCCTGCCCTTCCAGAAACAGCTAACTTAGAATGGATGCAGCCCTGGGTATTTTGTTTGCATTATCATTTGCCAACAAAATGTAAGACAAATGAGAAAGCAATTGTTTAATTACTGCTCCAGACAATTTACCTGATCAGGAGCAGGTGGCTGCTGCCTTATCACCAAATACCTCCAGACAGGTAATGGAAGGAAGGCATCATTCTTAACAGCAAGTTAGAGTAGGAAAGGCAGAACGCTAAGGAACAAAGTAAGAGTATGGATTTGCGACATAGTGTTTGGCCATTAACTGACTGCTGTTCTTCTGATCTCCTTGAAACATTTTTGTGCCGCTCGTCTAAACTCTTGTTAGAATTTGAGCTTTAATTTATTTCATTTAATTTATTTCTAGCTTTCTTGTTGTTGAGATAAGCTTGAAAACATGGCAGTAGTTCAATTCTCAAATATGTGTTTATTTTTAAATTTTATCTCCCACCCTTTACTATAAATCAATCTCAGAGTGGGTCACCACATACAAAAGTGCATCAACACACCCTGATACAGAAGCCAAAACTGTTTACACAAAATGCCTGATGGAAAATAAGTCTTTTCACCTGGGGCTGCAGACGTCTGAAGGCAGCCCTGTTTAGGGAAGCTTTTAATGTTTGATGCATTACTGTATTTTAATATTTTGTTGGAAGCCGCCCAGAGTGGCTGAGGAAGCCCAGCCAGATGGGCGGGGTATAAATAATAAGTTTATTATTACTATTAAGCCAATCTTGGTGTTTCTTAAACTCAGGGAAAGACTGTTCCACAGCCAAGATGCCACCACTGAGAAGGTCTTGTTATGAGTGTTGAAAGTCCAGACCTTGCTTGATGATGACATAACCAAAAGAGCCTCCCTGATAGATCTCAGGTCATGGGAATGACAGGACAAAGGGAGGCACTTCTTTAGGCAGCCTTGAATTGGGCTCAGCAATAAACAGGCGACAAGTGCAAATCTTTCAGGAGTGGTGTAATATGGTCTTGCATAGCCATTTTAACCAACACCATTTAAACAGCATTTTACACCAGCTGCAGTCTCCAATTTGGCTTCAAGGGCAGCCCTATGTAGTGTCCATTACAGTGGTCTAACCAGGGCCTGCACAGGAGCAGCTGTAGCTGGAGAACCAGCTGGAGCAGGAAATAGGTGCTCCATGTCATTACACCCCCCGGGCCTCCATGGAATGGAAGAGTATCCCAGACCATGCACCTGCTCCTTCATAATAGGTTGCTCCCCTAATTCCCAAACCTGGGAACTACTGCTCCACAGCACCTCCCTCTTGTTAGGATTCAGTTTCAGTTTATTGATCTTCATCCAGCCCATGCCTGCCTCCAGTCACCAATTACTATTCAGTTACAGAACTATGCCAGTGTGCTGATTATCTGGTAGCCAAACTGCTATATAATGAAATTGCCCTAATTCCTGCTTTGATCACATATTCCTCTTTCTCTATTCCAAGTCTCAAAAGCTACTTTTTTTGCCTTGCAGCCACATCACATCTGGTGACAGTGGGCCTGAACAGTCTGTTAGTTTATGAGACCAGTACAGGTTGTGTAAGAGCCATAACTCAGTAACATAACACAGGCTTTGCATGCAAAAGGTTCCAGGTGCAATCCCTGGCATCTCCAGGTAGGAGTGGGAAAGGCCCATTTTGAACTCTGGAGAGTTGTTGCCAGTCAGTGCAGACAATACTGAGCCTGTGCAGTTTGCTATAATTCTGTGGTCTTCAGCCCTGCTTTGCCTACGATCCACACACACAATCGCCTTTTTAGCAAACCAGCCCCTTTGGAGAGGGGTTTCATGCTGTAAACAAATTCTCAGACCACTTTAAAAAGAGTAGCTTCCTTGAGAGGCTAGGGCAGGTCTTTCTCAATTTCAGAAGGGACTGTGTATGCTGTTTGCCCACTTCCTTTTGTCTTATTTGAAATTGTAATGGAGCTTAACCCAAGACGCACTGTCATGTTGCTGGCGATTACACGGAGACAAAGTGCAGGCAGATTGCAAATTGAAACACATTCTCTAAATGATGTTTACCAGATTGTTGTGTCACTCCAGCTAAAAGCATCCCTTTCCGAAATCGTCTCAAGCACTAGAAATGTTTTATCCCTTAAAAAATTGTTCATGTTCCATTTTTTTAAATCTCTCCCCTCCTGACCTGTTCTTTTCATAACATTTACCATTAATGTAGCAATATGAATGTGTAAGAACGAGAGCATAGGGCAGGTAAACAAATAAACAGAAGTGTGGCATTTTACTTTTTTTAAAAAAAGAGTCACAAGGACTGGGAAACAAGAATGAAATGAAATAAAACACAGGCTGTCAATTAACTATTTGCATGGTAACATTTCAGTAGTGCCAAGAGCTTTTTTCTCGCTAATGAATAACTACAGGCAGCATCCAGATTTCTTGACCTTGAGTCTCCTGGCTGTTGAGCTTAATACCACTGAGAGAGGCTAATGGAAGTAATTGACTCCTGTGCCCATCCTTTCATTTGTTCCCCTGTCCAGCAGCTGGAATACCAGTCAGATGCTGCCCCCTCCTGCAGGTATCTAACCTACACACACAATGTGTGTGTCCTTGTTTGAGAACCTGTATAGGTTAGGAAGAAAGATGTGAAAGTCAGAGGATGAGATTTAAGAGTCCTGAGTCCTAGCATTTCCAGGTGTTCAGAATAACGTGTGTGAAAAATGGATCTTTCAGTGAGTAGCTTTCAGACTATATGTAGTAACAAATATATTGATCTCTTACTGAAAAATATCACACACGCTTGAAATTTGTTTGAACTACTTGTGCATTCATGCCATTTTTATGACTTTTTTATACATAATCCACACCAAGCTTCTCACAACCTACAGCTGGGTAGTAAATTAATAAACGAGGACAAGATTGAGAGGACAAACTCACCATGCACACTTTTAGTTCCAAAATTGCAAAAAATAAAATAAAATAAGAGGCATGGACTGGAGCTCCCAGTGTGGTCATCTAGCTTAGTGATAAAGAGGGGTTGGGGGTTTTTTAAGACTAAAGAAAGCATTTGTGTGATTATGTGAAGAAGAGCTGTATTATTATTCTAGGTTGGGTGAATAAGAATTTCATGGTGTGCATGAGTCAAATATCACTTAGTCTTGCTGTCCCCTCACACCTTCAGGGTGGTCAGTAAAGTATTCAAGGCAAAAGCTTAGGCATACAAGGAAAGAAAGCTACAGTGTGTCCTTCCTGACCTCTGCTTATGCTAATCAATATGAAGGTCTCTTGCCAGCATGCATAATAGTTTGAGACCTCCAGAATATGCAGATGCTTTTCTCATTAGCTACTCGGTAAAGTTATCAAACTACCCAAGGCACAAACTGATTTGGCTTACTCAGAGCCCTCTCAAAGAGGTGCCATGCCTCAGGCAGCGCAACCCAGTGAACTCACTCATTGGGATCCATCTGGGTCAGAAGCCTCCACCCAAAATATGCACATGGAACTCGTTTTTGCACACCACACACCTGTGTATTTATTCTCACATTATTTATCAATTTTATCTGCTCTGTATCTTTTCAGTGATGGCCCCCAGAAATTATTTCAGTACATTGTGGATGTTTTCATAATTACCATAAGTTGTTGTTTTTCAGTGAAAGCTGCTCAGTTCTGATAGGCAGGATGGCTAATAATTTCACTAGGTACAAAGGCTAAAAGGTAAAGGTAAAGGTACCCCTGACCGTTAGGTCCAGTTGCGGACGACTCTGGGGTTGCGCGCTTATCTTGCTCTATAGGCCGAGTGAGCCGGCATTTGTTTGCTTCTGCAGACAGTTTTTCCGGGTCATGTGGCCAGCATGACTAAGCTGCTTCTGGCGAACCAGAGCAGCACACGCCGTTTACCTTCCCGCTGAAGCAGTACCTATTTATCTACTTGTACTTGGACATGCTTTTGAACTGCTAGGTGGGCAGGAGCTGGGACTGAACAATGGAAACTCACCCCATCGCGGAGATTCGAACTGCCAACCTTCTGATCGGCAAGCCCTAGGTTCTGTGGTTTAGACCACAGTGCCACCTGTGTCAAAAGCTAGGTATACTAAAAAGATAACCTCATCTATCAGTACTTAGTGGATTGTTCCCCATGTACCATTGTCTACATTTAGCAATGCAAATATGAATTAGTGATTGCCCAGATTTATTATATATTGGTAGTATCCCTATTTACCTCATAGTCAATTAGCTTTTTCCAAACCGTTCAAAGCATTTTGATCACCTTTCTAGTTAGAACAGAACAAGCTGGAGGAGGGCAGAAGGGTGCCAGGCAGAAGGTGATTTTCATTCATCAGGAATTAACTGACCTAGGTTTTTCTCTCTCACTGCTGTTAATCACTGCAGATCAAACCACCATGAAAGGCACAAGAGCAGGTCAGGGTTTCCCCCCCTAATGAGTTGGCCGCCCTATTGGAGCTCATTTGGCCATTTCCTCTTAAAGAAATATAGCACACAAGCTATACACCTTTGCCACGTACTGCTTCTTTAAAAACTGGTCCTTTGGAAGCAGACATGCGTGTAATCAAAAACTGAAATGGTTTTCCAATAAGCCAGCAATATATTAATCAAGCTGCATTTACCCAGCATGATTAATTTCCACCTGCAGTTTAGAAGGCAGTAATCTGCATGCAAGAATAAATCCAATGCCTTTTTATTATTCAGTTAATGCCCATCTTTCTCTCTCCCCTCCCATTTTTCGTGTTCAATTTCTGCAATGTGTTCTCATGCAAAAATGAAGTTCTATACACTTCATTTTCCTCAACCACCATCAAGTTCTGATGAACCATTTATTTTAATTATCTCTTGCCCTTATCCCTGGATGGAACTGAAGTCGGTATAATATACACGTGTTCTTTCCAAGCAGTCTTCCATCCAGGCCTTCAGAACATCCTGTGGTCTGCTTGTCAGTATTATTCACACTATACTATTTATACTAGTCAGAGAAAGGATAGTCTTTACTTGAATATCATAGAACCATAGAGTTGGAAGGAACCCCCGAGGGTCATCTAGTCCAACCCCTGCAATGCAGGAATCTCAACTAAAGCATCCATGGCAGATGGCTTTCCAACCTCTGCTTAAAAACCTCCAGTGGAGGAGAGCCCACCAGCTCCCAAGGGAGTCTATGCCACTGTTGAACAGCTGTTCCTGTCAGAAAGTTCTTCCTGAGGTACGTAGCTAGCCTGTGGCCCTCCAAATGTTGACTATAATTCCCACCATCTCTGCTGGGGCTGACAGAGCCCAAAAATAACTGGAAGGACACAGATCATGCAGTTTAAAACAAGGAAACAGAAAAACTGAAACACCACCATATAAGCGCAGTTTATAGAATTACAGTGGTACCTCGGGTTACATACGCTTCAGGTTACATACGCTTCAGGTTACAGACTCCGCTAACCCAGAAATAGTGCTTCAGGTTAAGAACTTTGCTTCAGGTTACAGACTCCACTAACCCAGAAATATTACCTCGGGTTAAGAACTTTGCTTCAGGATGAGAACAGAAATCGTGCTCCGGTAGCACGGCGGCAGCAGGAGGCCCCATTAGCTAAAGTGGTGCTTCAGGTTAAGAACAGTTTCAGGTTAAGAACGAACCTCCGGAATGAATTACCTACCGTACTTAACCCAAGGTACCACTGTAGAAACAAACACAAAGTAGAATAAAAACACTGTACAGAGCATTTAAAGGGAGCACCCAAAGGAGGACATTTACTAGAGATCATTAGGGGAAGCAGGGAAATGGTTGAGAAGAACCTCTGCACTACAAACAGAAGTGAAGCTCTTTATTTGAGCTACCTCAGTTTGTAGCTTGTGGGCACTTTTCCATTTGAGGAGAAATTGCTGAATTTCTTTCACACATTATTTGGGGGGAAGTGGTGGTCTCTGGGCAGACCTTTGCTTCTGTAAACACGGAGAAGCATAGCAACTGACAAGCTAAAAATGAACATCTTTTTCCAGAGCAAATATAACCTATACCTTCACAGCTCCCAATTGCATTTCTCAGTGCTTACAGCATTTATAAGTCACACAGCTGGTCCCAGACTTGTTGGTCTATTCTGAAACTAATTTCAGGAAGTGCCAAATTCAGTACAGTAATAAACAAATAAAACAAAAAAGCAGTCAGTGATAGGTTCAGCCACCACCAAAGATGAATTATTCTTTAAACTACTTTGCTGCCTCCATTTGTTTCAATAAGCGATAGTTCAGCTTCTGTTGCTCTTGTTGCTGACCAGTGCTCATTGCCAGACACATTACGCTTATTCAAGTATTTTTTGGAAATAACAAATGCAATAAACAAACGTAGTCAGTTTGAGTAAAATGTAACACAAAACACATTAAGTAACCATCACCAGTAAGCGAAAGCAAGCAGGCAGCTCACCATTGTCAATATAAGGAACATGTCTGGTTGCAAACTTTCTTCTATGAAAGAGGGGGGAAATGGGAACCACTTAGTGAGGAAGTGATTTTGGTGATCGTTTCCCCCAGGTAATTTTGGGCATGATCATGAACTCCCATTTTTTATTAATCCAATCTCATGGGGGATAGAATTGCTGTGTTTTCTCACTTACTTGCCTACACAGTTTTAACAGCAAGGAAAAGATGATGGAGCAAATTATAATGATGAGAGACAGGGGTTATGGGTCTCCATCCTGTGCTGTAGGCTTCATATTTCTTTAATACCCCAAATCCCTGTGTGTCCAGGCATGCCCACCAAAGGTGACAGAGAAAACTGATCCGTCCATCGCCTTTCCCGCATTATAGGGAATATGTTGCATTAGCTCTGTGTATTTTGGCTGCCATAATGTACCATCTGGACATTAATTTAATTTGAGTCTCCAGAAAATTAGTATTAACTGTTTACTTGAAAATAATTCACCATGCCCTTTTGCAGGATTTGGTTTCTGTATGCACATTTGGATTACAAGCTAGGAAGCATTGTTGCTTTATGGAAGACTGGGATTTATGTCTGTGTGAGGTACATGTTTGATATTTGGCTGCCTTGGCAAGTCTTTCAACTACATGCTGTAACAGTGGAGTATTCATTTCACCTGTTTTAGCTAGATTTCCTCTTTTGACAACACTGACTTTATATCGCATAATATGCAATATTCACTTTGGGGATCCTCCAGTTTGTAGACTATCTTGGAGTATTGTGAACCATAAATTCAGGGATATATGAACTGAAGTGAAAATAGAAAGAACAGAAGGTGCTATTGCCCTCCATTTGTCCCATTTTTGTGAAGTACTGAGGACCACAGGATGCTGTGTAGCCAAGTTTCATCTGCCTTTGGCAGCATAATCTACAGGAGCAGTGGGGATAATTCAGTCTGCTCAATTTTCTTCCATTGTATATGATGTGAGTGTGTGTGTGTGTGTGTGTGTGTGTGAGAGAGAGAGAGAGAGAGAGAGAGTCTGCTCCATGTCATAAAAATCATATAATCAAATAGTCAGATAGTTGCTTTTCAAATCGTGTGTGACCCGCCCTACATTAAATCATGACCTCTGCAATGTAGTTTTCCTGGTTCAAAGATATGTATGCACCCACACACAAAATGACTGTATTCTCTGGAGAGTTGTGCCATAGCACCTTGATGAATACAAAGCATCCATTTTGATTAATTGTTTAGTCCCTGAATGTATTAATTTGCATGCATTGACAACTTCCCTGCTACCTTCCACAAAAGCTGATCACAGAACAAGAGATGTTCCAGCCCATTTCTTACCCTCCTTAGGCTTCTGACTCTCCTGGAGCAGTACTGCCTCCATCCTGCCTTTATATATCAGGGATAGGGCACATGTCACCCTCCAGATGTTGTTGGACTCTACCTGGCATCAGCCTCAGCTGCCATGGCCAGTGATCAGGAACAATGGGAAATGGAGCCCAGCAGCCTATGAAGAGCCACAACTTCCCTTCCCTGCTTTCCATAATGATTGCATTATGGTTGGGCTCTTTCACATTGTATGATAGAATCTTTGGAGGGTCAGCCAATAGTTCTATAAAATGGAAAACTGTATTTGGGGAAGATCTTGTCCTTGTGGTCCAAATAAAGGTTTGAACGTCTTGGCTCACTGATGCAAATATGCAAAATTTAAAAGTACACTTTTAAAATTTTTATTTTAAAGGGAAACTATAAAATCAAAGTGTTCAAAACTGCTTTCGACTATTTTAATATTTCAGAGTAGTTTAATTAATAATCAGAAATAATTTTAAACTAAATGAAACAAAGCATGTTGTACACAAAATATAGTCCTTCCCTTTTAAAATGTATTCTAAAACACTTGCACAAAAACATCCCTTTGAAGCAAGGGGTAGGAACCTCAGGCCTAGGAGTCAAATGTGGCCCTCCAGGCATCTCTCTCTGGCCCTTGGAACACTCTATAGACCACACAGCACAGGGGCCCTGCGTCACGCGCTGAGTGTTTTCTCCTGGCTGGCCTGCGTCTTTGGAAGCTGATCATGCCTCTTCTTTAAGAGGACGAGAGGATAAAGAAGTTGTGTGTAACTGTATAAAGAAAGCAGCCAACTGTACAAAGGTAAAAGTTGCAATTTTTGTGCTGGCCACTTTTGCCTCTGGCCCCACAAACTGTTGGCATGTGGCCCTCGGGAGTTTGCTCTGAAGGAAATGTGGCCCTTGGGGTGGAAAAAATGTTTCCGCCCCTGCTTTAAAGGCTGCATACACCTACCAGGAAGTCCAGCTAAAGACAGCAGAACTTTGCATTGCAAATGACAGGGATTTTGATAGTGAAATGCATTCCATCATCTAACTGAGAGAACTATCTATGCCAACATTTAAACTTGGGGCAGCGGTGATAATGATGGTCTTCTGATTTGCTGAAATAAAAACCCTTGGGAGCGAAGAAGAGGTCCAGAAGCTCTGACCTAGCACTTACAAAGCAAAAAAGCTGCTCAGATGGAGAGTGGATGGTGACAGAACTCACACCTTCAGTGGTAATTTCCCGCCTGTTCTCCCTTACTTCATTTCTAATGCACCATTTCCAATGCGCTATTCTTCTTCCTCGAGGTTCTGTCTCTGTTAGCTAGGCAGGAGAGACTGAACGTATACCCTATGTATACTCTGCCTCTTCAGGCAGATATCAAGTGTTAAAAAACACAGTGCCCTAAAGGAACATTTAAAAAGCTAAACTCCCTAATCCCCTTGTTCCAATTAGGGTCCTTTCTCAGACAGCTGCTGAACATTTTCACTGCCATAACCCCTTCCAAAACGAGAGCCATCTGCTGCTAGCAAAAATCAGAACCATCTAGGCTTCTTGCAGAGCTGCTGCTTTTTATTTTTATTTTAAATGAAACCAAACACAAGCTTTCCTTCTTCCTTGTGCTCTGTAAGCTGATTAAAGGATATTTTACTTCTATGGGGAATGGATTTAGCCAGGCAGTCCCTAGTACCATCTGACCTCAATTTGCTTTGCTTCGCATGTGGTGGCCACATCCTTAGGGTAGGTGGAGAACCATACGATAGATTATTTGGAATTCCCCATGGTCATATGCCCCAATGAATCATTGTGCCAGTTCCTATAGCAGTGCTTTCTCGGCAAGGAAACAGCCTTTACCAAAGGTGTCATGGGCTTTGAAGACACTCAAACTCAGGATGCAAGGGAGAAACATGCTAAGAGGAAGGCACGCTGGACAAATCCACACTGTGATCAACTCCCGCCCAGAAACCAATGTCCCCACTGTGGAAGGACGTGTGGATCCAGAGTTGGCCTCCAGAGTCACCTACAGACTCATTGTTAAAACCTTGTTTATGGAAGACAATCTTACTCGGCTATGAGTGATCGCCAAAGAAGAAGAAGAAGGGGGGCTAGTTCCTCCTTTACTCAAGGGTGAGGAATCCATTGCCCTTCAGATGTTGCTGGACTACAGCTTCCTTCACCCTAGACTATTGTTCAGAGAGATGCTTCTGGGCCCCTAACAAGCTGTGTCTGTATCTCCTGGTCTTCTTTTTCACTTCAGGGAGATGGTATGTGTGATTGTTTCTTCCCGAGCTCTTTCCCTGAAAACCACCCCACAAAGCTGCTACTTGATCTATCACAGGCAAAAAGACAGCCTGCCTCATGCACTGCTCTGACTTGTCAAAAGCTCTGTCTTCTCTCTCTCTCTCTCTCTCCCTCTCTCTCTCTCTCTCTCTCTCTCTCTCTCTCTCTCTCTCTCGTTATTACTCTCTGCTGCCATCATGGGGCTGTTTAACCAATCCATCAATCATCATCATTAGGAACCTTCACCAACTTCCTTGCACCTTTCACACAAAAGGTGTTTTAGAAAGATGAAGAACTTTCTGCAGAATGATTTTTTGCATGTAAAGTTACTACAGATGCCTCGGCCTTCATTATGAGCTCTTCCCCAGGAAAGCTGGGGTATCTTCTGGCATCGAAATGATGAAATGTGCCAACTATAGTTCTCCCATGCATACACCCCCTCACCACCACATAATTTTAGAGGAAAAGCATGATAAGTAGTTCTTTTAATAAGTAGTTCTACCACTAGGGCTCACCCTTCCTTCCTTCCTTCCTTCCTTCCTTCCTTCCTTCCTTCCTTTTGCATTTGAGGCCTAGATCCTATTTGGTTCCAGTTAGTTTGCAGTGCTAATATGAAACCTACATTGGCTATAACATACTTTTAGCCAGCATGGCACAGTGATAGAGTGTTTGACTAGGATCTGGGAGATCCGGGTTCAAATCCCCACTTGGCCATGAAGTTCACTGGGTGATTTTGGACCTGGTCACTGTCTCACCTACCTCACAGGTTTGTTGTGAGGATGAAATGAGGATGAGAGTACTATTCACACTGCTTTGAGCTCTTTGGAGGTGAAGGTTGTATATAAAACCAAGAAATAGATAAATCCCACATGAATGGCATTCACACCTAGCACAAATACTGCTAGAGGCTCAAAACCACCCACAAGTGCATGTAACTGAACCCCAACCATGATTTATAAATGAAAAGCCGCTTTAGGAGAAAGAAATTTCTTTAAAGGATACTTAATCTTTCCCCTAACTTCCATTTCTTCACAGGTTCCCTCCTCTGGCGCAATTCTGAAAAGCAAACACCTTGGAGGATACACTTCAGAAAAACTGCTTGAACATTTCAATAGCTGTGTTGTTTAACAGATCAGAAAGAAAGAAGTGTCAACTGATTTCATTACTGCCAGAAATTTAGAAGACAGAATGATGTTCAGCTTTTGTTACATGCACAAAGTGCCTTTTCAGAGGGAAGAGGCAAACACTGGCGCATATTTCAATATTTCTAAGAACTGCAATCCAGATAACACCAGAGGACAGCTTTCCCCATTAAGAAATTGCTTGAGCATAGGTAGTGTGGGATGGAACTGCAGTGTTCCCTGCTTTCAGCATAGAGTCAGTTTGCCGTAATTTTCAGTAGTTCAGCTCTTGTCTAGTCTAGAATGGATCTAAAACAGTAATGGGAAACCTCCAGCCCCACAGACCTCATAGGGCCCAATTTAGCCTTCAAGGCCTTTTTCCCCAAGCCATGTGCCATATGTGATGACAGGTGAGGGGCAGGTAGAGACACAGCTGCCAGTGCCCAGTTGGAAGCCTTGGTTGAGCACTGGCATGGGAGGCTTGCCGTCATGAGCAGCTGGAATCAGCTGTGCTCCTGAGCTCTGCATGGTGAACTCTGTAGTGCAGTGACTCCCACTGGAAAGCGGAGCTTGAAGTCAGTACCTAGCACCTGATAGGTGCTTTCAAACTTACTGGGATCAGCTGATCTCCTGCTTTCTCCATGGGGCACTCCATAATGCAGCCACCCCATGTAGAAAGCAGCTGATCAGCTGATCACCAGTAACTTCAAGCCCCACTTGTCTGGAGAACCTGTTGCTGGAATACAACTTCTGTCTTCCCTGACCACTGGCTATCCTTTGCTGGCATCGTTCAGGCCACCCAGTTCTTGGTGGTGGTGGTTGGAGAGGTGGATTACTCAATCTGCTTATGTGTCCTTCTCCCCCTACAGATTTGTCTTCCTCCATACACAACCCTGGAAGCAGGGAACATCCAACAGTTTGATAACTTGGTTATTAGGAGGCAACAGGAGGTTCCTGGAGAAATTCCAGGGAGTTTCCTCGCTCTCAAAAACATGGTTGATCAAGCCAAGCTTGTCAGGTAACTGTAAGCCATCTGGAAGAGGAAGGAAGGTGGATATTTGACTACCACCAATGCTTCCATTGTAACCTCTATGATACACCCATCATTCTAAGTGAGCTCTCGAATGTCAAGAACATTCCTAAAAGACGCACACATTCATCCTGGCAGATAATACCTAAGCAAACAAATATATATTTTTAATTCCCATCAAATAGGGTAATTTAAAGGTGAAATAAGAGATAGCAGTGCCATTCACAGAAAATCAATCACTCTCAATATGCTTGCTATCACTCCAAGGATGTTTGCCAGACAAATTAGGAAATTAAAAAGGCATTCTGGCTTATTTGCCATTATTAAACAGTACCCTTATTCCAGTCTTTACCTAACGATTACTGATAAGAGCAGAATATTTATAGGAGAGAGGCACAGGTAAGAGTTGGGCAGCAGCACTGCAGGCAACAGCTGAGAGAACTTTCACTTGTCCCAGAGCAGCGTCTTTTGAAACGGTAAGTATTTTGTCCTCCTGGCTGGCATATTTGTTGACAGAGTCCTTGTGGGGTTCACATTTTTTTACTATGGCTGTGGCTCTGGGAATGGTTCCACAGGATGCAAATAAGTAAATCTGTCAGAAGGGAATTTAGCATCCGCCATAGCACTGCAGGTAAGACTGGGTTATCACTAGATTCCCTTTTAGCAATACAGTTCTGTAACCAGGATAGAAACAGTAGACAATATATCTTCACACACAGAGAAAGGGGTTGCCAACTTCCTCTTCACCACAGCCGACACTGACCTAGAGTGTCCTTGAAGTTTAGAGTGGCTTCTTGGGAAGCTTAAGGATGCAGCAGTGGGAAATGGAGGGCTATAAAGCCTATGTACGTGCACACCCCTTTGGGTTGCTGGCTGATGGGTTTTAAGCCTTAGTCATGTCTGTCAGCCACAAAGCCCAACATCTAATTATTTTTATGACTCATCTGAAAGAAACTAAAGACTAATTATGTGTGAATTCGCAACAGAAAGGAGGTAAACCTGCTTCTAGGACGCTGTTTTAGGAACTTATTTTGTATTCCTCCTGTCGCAATAAAAAGCGCTTGAGTGGCTTTTTGTCTTTTTTTAATAATAATAAAATCCATTAAGGTTTGTGATTGGTGTTGTTGTTTTTTAAAAAAAGAAATTGCTACATGTTTAATTTTATTCACAGTATTACTAAGTGAAGGAACATATATTATAGCTGGATGCTTGAAAGAACAGCGTAACAATCCACACAATTCTTTTTCTTTCTGTTGGCGTCAAAAATGATGCCAAAGCCATGGGGAGGCTGTTCTATATGCAGACCTTTATTGCAATGATAAATTATCTTTCTAGACGATTTCACATGCGATGGCTACTTCTCTCCATTCATTTGTTTGATGTAAAGCTCTTCTGTTCTCTTTTCTGTTATTTTAACATCCCTTAACACATGTAGTAGGCAGAGGCAGCACAAGGCTTGTAGTTTAACATAATGTTTGGCAAATTAGATGTAAATCAGTACAAGGATCCAGTGCCTTTTAATAGCTGTGGAGAAGAGAGAATTTCAGTAGTGAAATGCAGTGATGAGAAAACTCCACTCATCAAGATTCCCTCTTAAGTATACAGTCATTAAAGGACATGAGACCTGTCAGAGATAACCATAACTGTGTGCTGAAAAGGATTTTGAACAGCAGAGTTATAGTGATCATTTTCCAGGTTCCACCTAAGGCCGGTTATTGACATACATCAGAATTACGTGGCACAGTGGTGAATGGACTGGCATTTTGTTTTGTTTTTCTCTTCTGAAATGAAATCACACGATGAGGGAAGCACCCAGAGCTTGAGAAGAAAGGAAGGGTGGAGAAGTGGGCAGTCTCTTTTGTTTTGATGGACAGGTTCAGCTTTTAATCACACTGAATTATTTCTCCAGGGCACTCCAATCAGAGTGATCTGAGGGAAGGATTAAAACTTAACTTGTTTTACATGGGAATCTGTGTCTTTCCTGTGCAAATCTATGAAGAGCTCTGCATTGCACCCCCCAAAATCTGAAAGCCACCCTCCACCAATGACCCTGGGGTAACAGGATTGTTGTTGAGGGGATTATACCTCCCCCTACTCCAGTTTTCTGTGGGGATTCATGCTATTACCCCACTTCCCCCTTCCCTTGTGAACATCAGTGGAGAGATCACTCCCAGGGAGAAGTAACTGTACCTCCCCTGAAATCTGTGGGGAGAGAGCAGAAGACTGCTCCTCACCAATGACCCTTGGGTTAGCAGGGTCCTTGCTGGGGATACCCGCCACCACTTCCATGACTATTATTGTACCAACACCAAAACAGTAACATCTGCCCTTTCTGGAGGCCCACTGCAGCCATTGTTCTGAAATGTAGGGGGCTTCATCCTCTCAGAAGTGATGACCATGCTTGCAAATCATATTCAATTCTGATAAAAAATGAAAAGGTTATAGACTTCTTTTTTGTTTTTTAAATCAAAATTCAAAGGTGTCCTGCACAAACCCTCTGAATGTATCTACCTGCAGTTTGGCAGGCTTAATCCATGCAAATTTCATTGTATGAAAAGGAACAAATTTGTAGCTGTTTTTAGATCCCCCGCTATAGTGAATGGCCAGGGAGGAGGGAAGCAAAGCTTCATTTTTAACAAAGGTAATTTTCTCCCAAGTAATTGAGTGGAGTTAAATTTTTAGTATATGTGCTGCTGAAGCGAGCACAAATTGAGTGGAGTTAAAAAGACACTGCTGCTCTGAAACAAATTGGGCTGCTTCCAAAAGATACACGTTAATTTTTTCTGGCCACTGCGCATTCCTACCTAATGAACGCAGCATGAAAATAATAGGCAGAATTAATAAAAAATTAAAAGCCTGGTAGAAAGCTTTTGCCCGGCACCAGAAACAGGGCATAAAAATGGCCTCCAGACATCCCTCTCAGGGGAAAACGTTCCAACTCCAGGACGTCACCAACATTAGTAATTATTTAGAGAGCTCCGGAATGTGCATGTGTGACACAATAGGCAATCTGTACCAATAAAGAACTGCAGCCTTTCTGTTACTCATTAAAACTTGTTTCAGTTTTAAGGGGAGCATCATGGCTTCGCTGATGGCTGGACTGTGGCAGCTAGCTACTGTGGTGATGATCTTGTCTCACATCTCAGCATCACTTCCTTCTCTTGGGAGGTAAACATCTTTTCTGTGACTCAGCCCTTCCTTCCCCCCCCTCCTTTCGAATTGTATGATCTCAGCAATTCAAAGATTTCCCTCCCACCCAGTCACTTTGGTGACTCTTCCCCTCCCCGCCTTCATCACACACAGAGTACTCTAGAGAAAAAGTGTGATGCCGATCACTTTTTGGAGAAATGGACAGTTGCAATGACAAGTGCAAGCTTCCTTAGACACTTCTGAGATTGGATTGACAGCTAGTGCTTGTTTTTCTACAATCTGTCCTTTTAAAAAGATGGAAGGAGCGTAGGAAAGAACGCCATGCAGTTCTGCTAGTTTAGCAGGCATGCAGGGAATGTGACCACTGTTAGGACTTTTGTTATTAAGATTCAAGTTTCAAAGTTTAATTACAATTAACTGTCTTTGAGATGACATTGCACAGCTAATGTGTTATAAATATATCACATCAAAAACTAGTGTTTTCCAACAAGTCTCAGTTCCCCAATTTCCCCCAGGAAAGCCTCCAGTAATTAGTATCTTTCTTAGAGAATGCTCACTTGTCTCATTCCATGTTGCATCTATAACGACATCAACATGCTCTCTGCCCCAGCCCCAACATCCGCACTCTCAGTGGAGCAACAGGCTGGATGGCCTACCCTTGGGCAAATGATAGATGACTTACAGTGGAATTTAATCCATTTTATGTTAGCTTGACTCATTAATTCAGTTCAACTCTACATTTCTACGATTCTCAACCCTAGACACCAGAGGCAAATCGAGCTCAAATTGATGCATGATGCGGGAATGAGAAGAGAATATGAGAAAGCTGCCAAATTACTACAAAACCTGATGAACTACAAGCGCAGGTAAATACAGAGATAATGCTTTAAAATGCTAAGACCGAAAAGTCATCAGAGAAAGAGAATTTATTCACCTCACCATTTCAAAAGATCGCATACGTGAAGTCCCCAAACTATAGGTCAGGAGCTTATGAAGGGTTGCTATATACAGTATGTGTAGGCTGATTTTAAACACTGGGACTCTCTTGGAAGATCAGAAGCAGGAAATCAGTAGAAAATTAGGAGTGTTAGGAGCGCGGTGCAAAAGTGTATATAAGGTGCATGGAAATGGGAGGCAGATCTGAGAACTTTCAGAGTTATTACTTAAGCAACGAACAAACATTAAAAAAGATCTAAAACAAGACGAAAAAACAAACTAAAACACAAGAATAATCATAAAAGAGCCGGCTCAACCCCACCCCACTAAACATATGCTGAGAGTTAAGCTCCAAAGGATTCGGAAAATAAACATGTTTTCACCTGGGGCTTAAAAACAGATGGCACCAGTCATGCCTCCTTGGGGAGAGCATTCCACAAATGGGGAGCTACCACTGAGAAGGTTTGTTCCCAGGGCTGGCGCAGCCATTAGGTGGGGTGAAGCCACCGCCTCAGGCAGCAGAAGCCCCCTTGCCCTATCACCTCTGAAGCAGTGCCAGCAGCTGCAGAGTGTTACTTTTCATTTTGCCTCAAGCAGTGAAACAGGATGCAATGCCTCTATCTGTTCCCATGTTGCCAGCCTCTGAAAGTTCCTTGGAGGTGGGAACGCAGGATGAATGCAGACTCCAGGTTGGTTCATGTAAGGAAAGGCACACACAAGGTAGGGATAACTGGGATTACATTTTCCATTTCTGCAGTGTTGGCTCAAACTGATGTCCCAGTTAGATGCCACATGTGAACACCCATAAGGAAATTCTGATGGGTCACTTTATTATTGCAAAGCACCAGCAGGAGGGAAGCAGGGAAGTGGAAGGGTGGGAAGGGCTTAGCTCGTCCCTGGACACCTTGCCCATTTCCTTCTCCCTATGTTTTGTTCTGCCATAGGGTTTCAGATGTACGTTTCACCATTCACACATGCACATAGACTCCTGGGAGGAAGAGCAGATTGGGGTGAAGTGGCAGCCAGGGAAGCATAAAACACTATCTGCTTTTCTGCTCCATCTTCCCTTCCCTTGCATTTTAGCATGAACACTTTTCATTCACATATTTATTATTATTTTAATTGAATACGCATTCAGAAGGATACTCAACTGTAGGAGTATATACACAAGAATGGCAAAATATAGTGGCCAGAACTGATTGAGAAATTTTCATCTCAAAACACTTTAGGCTTTTGTGGACATTAATCAGTCTTCAGAGAGAGGAGAAATTGCAAGGTTAATAAAGCTACTTTGTAAGAAAGAAGCTTTTTCCAAAGATGTATTTAATTTATGTGAATTTACATTCTAAAATAACAATGCACGTTCCTTTTGAGTGGATGGGATGAGTGTCTTTAGAGAAGAGAGAAAATCCCAAAAGTGGCCTCTTAGCAGAATGTGCCCTCTCATCTCTGACCTTGCTTTCTTGTGCATTAGTGTCTCATCTGGAGTAATGGATGCCTCTGGCTTCACTGATAAAAACACAGATGACTTGTGGAGTTCAGAAGAGAAACTCATTAAACTGAAGACTTGTTTGCAATTTGTAGAGAACCTTGATGCAAGGTGAGACTTGGTAGTCAATGGAACACCAGTTTTTACAAAGGGATCCAGGTGCCCAAGTTTGCTAAATTGTTCAAGGTCTTGAAAAAAGAAATTGTGAAGAGTTGCAAAAAGACCTCTCCAGACTGAGTGAATGGGCGGTAAAGTGGCAAATGCAATTCAAGGTGAACAAGTGTGAAGTGATGCATAGATGCTCTTAGGGTCTGAAGTGCCAGTGACTAACCAAGAATGAGAACTTGGCATCATAATGGATAGCTTGGTGAAAATATCTATGTAGTGTGTGACAGCTATGAGAAAGGTAAATTCCATGCTAGGGATCTTTAGGAAAGAAACTGAAAATTCAACTGCCATTACACAAATCTATGGCGCAACTGAATTTGGAATACTGTGTACAGCTCTGGTCATCTTACCTCGCTATTACACTATTTCCTTTGCCGATTATACTGTTACTCTAGAGCTACCTCTCCCCAACCCTCTCCCCACAGCAGCTGTGGGAAGCAATGCCTTGCTACTTGTGCTTCAAGTCAGGAACAGTAGGGGGCGGAGGAAGAATAGATGATAAAGTGGAGGGAGGAAATACGAAGAAATAGACAAGGCAAGGGCGGGGGATGGGGAAGATGACAAGTAATTTTCTGACTATGAGCATGAAGGATGGGTAGATTAGGTCAGTCAGTTAGAACTCATTCACAAGATTTTCCAGATTCAGTGAGCAGATTGAGGAGGCAATGTTCCAGGGAGGCTGGCCAGTGAACTATTGCATGATATTTGACCTGCATTTCTCTCATGGCAGTTTTTCAGGCAATGATGCAGAGGAAGCCACTCAGAGAATGAGCCGCTCGGTTTGCCAACTGATTGCAGAAATAAATGAAGCAGTATCTGGAGCAACAGTAGATAAAAATCAGGAATGAAGCTCTGTGAGGATCTTCAAAAAAACAAATTGCAACTTCTGTTTTTCATGTGTGGATTAAGTGATTGGGGAAAACAAACTGTGGAAATTAGTAAGGATTGCATAAATCAAAAGGAATGGGACTTAGAATGAAAGACTCAGGCATTTATACGCCTCATGGTAGAGTCTAAAATTATTTATCTTCATCTTGTCTTCATCTTCTCCAAAATCAAATAAAGAAACTATAGCACAGCTCTTTTGTTATTAGTATTTATTTATTTATTTTGCATGTGACAGTTATCTTATAAATCTAGCTGCATTTTCCTGGGTAAATTAGACTTTTGGAACATTCCCTCATGTGGAAGAACCCTGGTATTGAAAGGTAACAAAATGTATAGTGTGAACAGTTGTTCTCACCTACCTGGGAAATTATGAAAAGCTGCTTCAATCATGAGAAACTATCAATGTCATCTGTATTTCATGCTTATATGCATGCCGGGTAAAGGATCTCATTCTGGGATTCAGCAAGGTTCCAGGGGGTTCCAGATGCTCCTTAGGGTTTGTGCTCCTTAGGAGAATTGAAGACGCAGCAGAAACTGTTGTAGCTTTAAGAAATATGACTTATCCACTTATTTACACTTTCAGTTTGGAGGGAGTCCAGATCTCACAACATGGTCATCTCAAGCAGGGCTTGTCCCCCACAGCAGTGCAGCCCTGGAGTCAAAGGCATCTCTCCCAGGCTTCAGCCAGCCTGCCCAAGATGGCTCTCCCTTTGTTCTGCCCCTTCTTCCCAGCACACCTTGCTAAAAACTCTATTTTCCGGCCACTTCACACTCAGTTACCCTGGCAACATTCCATACCTCCCCCCCCCCCGTTCACACCTCTGGGGAAGGGGGAAGGATAGTTTTCTTGTACAGTACAGTCATAACTCGGGTTACAGATGTTTCGGGTTGCGCACCGCGCCAAACCCGGAAGTACCGGAACGAGTTATTTCTGGGTTTCGGCACTTTGTGCATGCGCAGAAGTGCCGAATCACGACCCATGCATGTGCAGACACGGCACTGTGAGTTGCAGGTGCTGCGGGTTGCGAACATGCTTCCCGCACGGATCACGTTCGCAACCTGAGCGTCCACTGTATTGCCAATGGCTCTGTTTGTTTCTTAATAGCCCTACCTTGGCCAGGTCATTTTGCATAGGCTAGCTCAGGAATTCCTCTGCAGCTTGTATTTCTCCCTTCACATCTGAAATAATCAAAATTCTAGCATTTATTAATTTCTAGGGTTTAGAGGCCACCCCAAATCTGCAACAATATATAAAGAAACAGCAAAAAGCACTTTAAAACATGAAAATATTGGCACAGCATAGGACAAACAAATGTTAAGCCTTACTCCACAGCACATATTAAGGCCTAACTACAAAGTAATGACAAAAGCATTCCCTTAGGAAAAGATTTACTATGAAAAAATAGTGACAGTCTCCTAACAGAGAGGAAACTTTGCCATGCTGGATGATCACAAGTACTGTAATGACCTTTGCATCCTATTCTGATAGTCTTGTGGAAAGAGAGAGAGAAGAAATGATCTGCTTCCCTGGCACAGAATTTCAAAGCACTTCGCAGTTGCTATGATCTAAAGTTTGAAGATCAGAGTGAGATTCACAATCCCTCTCTTTGGAAATCTCCTAAATGAGAAATGCTGAAGTTTCCCCTGAAGTTTTGCTGTCTCGCTTTCTTTTTCTTCTCAAATATGTTACTAAAGTTCAGCAAAGGCACTCTGCACATGCCCAGAGAAATATTCATCTTTGTTATTACTTTATGAGTTCTTGGGGCTTAGCTTGGGTATTAAAAACCTGTGAATAGGTCCCTGACTCTCTCTAAATGGCACCACACTGCCTGGTTTCAAGCATTGTTTGAAAAATTTTTGACACCCTGTGTAGCCCATTCTGATATTTTTTGGAGGGCATGTGTGAAATGATTCGCCGTCTTCCATTCTGTAAAATGGCCCACCCTCTTCCGTTCAGCATCACCCATTACCCTTGATCCTAGCCACATGCAAGTGTTACGTAATATGTAACAGCAAAGCGGGACCATCCACTTATCGCATTCAGGAACTGGTAACAGTAAGCAAGTCATAAATAAGTGAATCAATAAGCTAGGATGCAAAGGTTAAACGACTGTGTCAGCTCAGTGTTATTTGCCACATTATTTCCTCATGGAACAGTGAAAGGAAGATACATTGCAACAATTAACGAAGAAAAGTGGATGGTCCGCTTTCCTTAATTTTTGGATTTCTTTTCCATCTGCCCAATGGCTTTCTTCAGGCAGTCCTGTACCTGGGTGCCTTTCCTCTTGCTGTCAGCAATTCATGTTCAGGCACAGAATTCAGGTCAGTATGTTTTCTGGGTAGGGGAAAAAACTCTGATTTGGGTTGGTTTGATTTTTTTAATATGAAAGGATATACCAAGTAGAAAAACAATTGCCACAGGTGCTCTCAATGTGCAGCACAAGTTGGTACCTGTTTCACTGGAAGCATGTCCTACCACATAGGACTCTTTGATAAGTGTGCCTTGGATTGCAGCCTGAATGCTGTGCATATTCCAAGCACAGGCTGTAGCATGGTTTGGTTCCTGTCAGCCAGAATCTATATAACCTTTCTAATATTTTAATGAAAGATGTATTTTGTAACAGACCTTTGAATGGCCAAATTATCACACAGGCAAAAAGATGGCCATTTCAAAAGAAAGGGCTTTTTTCTTGTTAATTATCATTTGAATAATTGGTTTATAATTAATTACATGGACAAAAAAAAATAGGGATGAGGTGAATGATGGCACTTTTTTGACTATGATGTCTGGAGTTTACTTAAGAACTGGAAATCAGATAAAGGAATTAATGATATGAAGAGGAATCCTTTTACACGATGTTGGGTTTGTCCCAAGTTATATGGTTATAAGATGTTGGCAAAGTTAACTACAGTATTTGCTAACATTTGAAAGACTATGCCTTCACATGCCTATATCTAGATATTGTGGGAAAGAAAGCTTATTAGGCAGATTGTCTTACACCTGCCTGTTACTGAGTTCAGGGGCGAATCTGCTATGAAACTAATGAAGCTTAAGGCTTCAGGGCCCCCAATCCTGGAGGGGCCCCAGAAGCAACTTAAGTCCACATTGCTTAAAATCTTTGGGTCTAGTAGACCCAATTTGAGTCACATGACTCAAACTTCTCCTTCTCCTTCTCCTATATTTTAACAATCCCAATGTTTGAGAGTCAGTAGCACAGATGTTGTAGAGGTGTGTGATCTGTTGTGGAACAACCCCATTGAATAGGATAAATGGGGTTACCCAGACCTTGTTGCTGGTTACAAAGGGGTCCCCATGACAGTTCAAGTTCCAGGGCCCCCAAAATGTAGGTCCACCACTGTCTGAGTTTATATGATATTTCCTATATATTTGTCCCAGACAAATTCTTGGACTAGAATACACAAAGCACTAGTTGATCTTATGCCTTCTTTTGACTAAGCTTGTGCTTTGGGAGATTTAAAATATTGTCTTTTGTTTCACTAGATTGTGGTGTGCAAGATAACGTTGTTAATATCCAAGAGAATAATCCTCCTGGGGCTTTGATTACCAACATTAACGCAGTTGACGGTGTCACAGTAAGAATTAACCCATTGGTATTGAACGGTGACCAGTTTGAGATTCAGAACTCACAACTGCTCCTGAAAAATTCAGTGGATTATGAGGTAATGAACTGGTATGAAAAAGATGCAGAAATATGGCTGGGGGGTTAATAGCATAGAATCAGAGAATCTCAGAGTTGGAAAGTTCCCCAAGGGTCATCTAGTCCAACACCCTGAAATGCAGGAATCTCAGCTAAAGCATCTATGACAGTAATGGTAGCCAGTCAGACTCCTATCTAGAAACGTGGTAAGGTGAGGTGGAAGTGAATCAGGGCAGTACAGTCATAACCTGAATATAGCTATCCAAATATGTTAAAGCTATTTAATAGCCTTAATTAAAACATTGAAAACAAGTGCTTGCAAATGTCCATTCTCTCTGAGCTTGTATATTCTTCTGGCCAGAGCAGTGTAAGGCAAAGGACTTACTTTGTTGCCTGAGGCAACAGACAAGATGGCTTCCCCTCC
This sequence comes from Podarcis filfolensis, assembly GCF_964270895.1. Classification (NCBI taxonomy): domain Eukaryota; kingdom Metazoa; phylum Chordata; class Lepidosauria; order Squamata; family Lacertidae; genus Podarcis; species Podarcis filfolensis. The sequence goes on along the minus strand of NC_139604.1, from coordinate 59,975,781 downwards.
CTGTTCCATAAAGTGTTCCTCAAAGTGGTAGATATGCAAACAGGCTTTCTACCAGGCAGCATACGTCATGTGATAGATTAAAGCCAATTTGCATGCCATCATTACATGCAGGTAACGCTTCTTCATTTGAAGGCTATGGGGTATTTTCAAGTGTGATGATTAAACTACCTCTGAGCGCCTCTTTCACTTTTTATGTATGTATGAGATAGTTACTAAATAGAGAACCTGGAGTGGAAGAGAGGCTTTTGTAATTCAAACAGGAATTCTGGTCAATGTTGGGGGTTTTTAGTCACATTCTAAACCTATTTTGACGAAAAACCTTTGTGTGAAAACTACTAGCAGTGATTCTTAGTACAGTGGTACCTTGGTTCTCGAACTTAATCTGTTCTGGGACTCCGTTCGACTCCCAAAACTGTTCGAAAACCATGGCACGGCTTCCGATTGGCTGCAGGAGCTTCCTATACTCAAGCAGAAGCCGCTGAAGTTGCGTCGGATATTCAGCTTCCAAAAAATATTCACAAACCAGAACACTCACTTCTGGGTTTGTGGCATTCGGGAGCCGATTCGTTTGGGAGCCAAGCCATTCGAGAACCAAACTAAATTTGTTTAGTTTATTCTGATGTACACCATCCTAACAGATCAAGATAGGCAAAAATGTTAAAAATGTCTAATTTTTTATTATTATTTCACATATCCTCATAGCTAATAATACTTCAGCCATCAAGTGCTTGGGTGAACAGGAATGTTTTCATATTCCTCCTGAATGTTAATGATGAAGGCAGATGTACTTCAGGAGGAGGGCATTCCATAAACAGGGAGCCACTACCAGGAAGGCCCTATCAGGCAGCACCAATAGCTAAAATAAAAATAAATAAATAAAAAATTGTTCCAGAAAACATGATTTAATTGAAATCATTTGTTTTTAATACAGGTTTCAACAGCGCTAGTTGTAGAACTACAGTGCTTCAGAGCGGATATAGTCGTGAGTAATATCTGAGATGCTACTTTGTGTTGTTAGATGTTGCACAAAGATAGTGGGAGACACTTCTTTGCAACGTCATCTAGGTCCAGAGTTTTTTCCCAAGAGAACCACATTCCCTCTGCAACTAATCCGCCAGGGGCTGCATGCCAAGTGTGGGTGGGGCTGAAGCTAATGGTAGACATGGTCACACACACCTTCTATCTCCGATACACCCTTTGCCTCCTTCACCCTCTTCTCTTTCTCTCCATCCCTTGTCAATGGCATGCCAGGGGTGGGGCCAGTGCTCCCCCCCTCCTCAATTTTGTTTGATAATTTCAATTTTCAAAAAACAGGTGTATTGTATAAAAAAATGTCAAACACAAAACACTTGAAACTGCTAAATTTATTTTATTTTATTTTATTTTTTAAATAATATTTATTAAAGATTTTTTTAAATTATAAAAAAGAAAAAATAGAAAAAAAGACAAAACACAAAAATGGAAAGAAAAAATACATCCATCATTCTCAAGTTTTTAACTTTCATTACCTTCTTTCTTTGACCTCCTCCTCCTCCCCTTTCTTGTATCCTGGTTAATAATTATCACAGCAAATCCTATCCATAGTTCATAATATTTTGTCCTTACATTATCTTGATCTATTTTCATCTTGTCTTATAGCAAACCTTAAAACTTAGAACTTAAATCTTATTTTTACCGACTTCTCATAACCATACCATTAACGTAATTCTTTAAACATTTTTACTAGAACCAAGTAGTTCCCCTTCAACATTTTTCTAGCATTCATCAATTATTTTAAAGCAGTCCTAGTGATAAAAGAAAAACAAGTAAAACAATCCAATCTTCATCCAGCGTCCCTTCCTCCTGGTTCCGGATTTTGTCAGTCCTTTTTGTCCCATTTATCTAGCGCATTAACCTGGTGTCCTTATATCCGAGGCCCTCAAGTCTCTTCCATGTCCCTTCCGCGACTCTTCTTCATATTTTCCTTCCACTCATAGGAACTCCAGCTTAGTAATATTTTTGACCCTTTTCAACAAATCAGCCCCATTTCCATAGTCCAGACTAAACTCCATGTGATATTTAAACACCTGTTTCAGATTCCCTCCAAAATTAAAAGCTCCCACAGCTCCAAACATCTGACGGCCCATTACCAGACTCAGAAAGTCCCAACGTCCCGGCATGGGAGGGTCATTCCAACCCCCCATTTCCAAACCAAACCTAACTTTATCTTTCCAAATCTGGTTTTTTCCAAATTCATTTATCGAATCCAGAGGCTCATGATCCTGCAGGGCCCCAGCTCCCTCCATTTCTGACACCCAGGGTTCAGCAATATCCTCTTCTCTCATCTGTGCTGTCATGGCACACTCCTGTTTTAGTTCCTGGGTAGGCTCCATGTAGTTTCCTACTGCCTGTTCAAAATTTCTGGTCGCATTAGTCATCAAGCCCGTCTTCTGGCTTAGCTGATCCAATAGGGCATTTATTTTACAGAAAGCACCCAACAGAGCTTCTGAAAACATTGTCCTGCAAGGTCACAAGTCCTTTCCCACGATTGTAATCTGTAACAGCTGCAAGCTCCTGAAGTTGGTTACAATTTCACAGTCTCCCTCTAGGGGGACAACTTGTTTATTCTTTCTTTTAAGAACAATAGCAACAAAATTTCTTTTTAAAAAATATTCAGACAATATTTGTTCCTTTAACATGCGAAAGGAAACAATGGAGTCACTATGTTACTTTTCTTTTAACTATCTGTCAAAAACATTTGTCTCTGGTCAATGAGCTTCAAACGTCAGTCCTGACACTCCGCTCCAGGATCAGGACGGTGGAAAGTTACTTTACTTTAAACTCACTTCTGCAGGTTTAAACAGTCCAAAAAGAGACCCCCCTTCTTCTCCTGCTACCGAAGGGGGGTTCCACGATTTTAAATGATGAAAGCCAATCCTTTAAAAGTGAATTTCTATGCTCTAGTTACGTTGTCTTTGCTTTATTCTGACTACAAAGAAACGGAAGGCTGACTTCCTGTTTAGACCTTCCCGTTTCAGTACCAAATTGAAGTAAATTTTAAGTCCAATTCCTCTCTGCTGGCCGATCCTTATTTAAAGTCCAGTTGTTCAAGTTTTAAGTACTCACGGGTGATTCTTTAGATGCCAAATTGTCCCAGGAAAAAGGCAGCGCTCTCCGGCAACGGCTATGCGGCTTCGCTCCACGGAAAAAGCAGTAGACTCACAGCACCGCGCCACTTCCCCCCTCTTCGCTTCGGAGCCCATTAATGGGTTCCTTTGCGGGTTGGGGGGCGCTAAAGGTGCCCACCGAGTCCCATGGTCACAGGCTTCATCCGCCTGTGATTTTTTAAAGGGTCCCCGCTTCGCCGTAGCGGAAAAGACCCGTTTCGCGTGAAGCTGGTCCCTCCGGTTCAGAGGGAGTCCGCCATTGCCGATGGCGCCACCCCGGAAGTCCCTAAATTTATTTTATTTTAAATTGCAAGAATAAGTAATGCAACATATTTGAATTCGGTGGCACTTGCTTCTGCAGACATGTCTTGGGTTGAACTTTTTGGATTATTGTCATTTTCAAGCTTAGTTCATGTTTGAAGCCAAGAGGGCCACCCAACATTCCTTTTTTTTTTTTTTAAAGACCATAGTTCTAACATCACCAGCATCACCCCTGATTTTCAGCATTTCAACAGTCAATCAATTACTAACATTATTCTGCTTTGCTCACCACCAGGTAAATAGTATTACTGTTGTAGTGAACATTATTGATGTGAATGACAACCCTCCTGTGTTTCCAGAAACCAACATCACCGTCAATGTTCGAGAGGTATGATAATGATGATGATGATGATGATGATGATGTCTCTGCAACAAGTGACAATGGACTGTAGCTATAATTCTGACAGAACCATAATCTTGGGAAGAATAAAACCTTGTATAAACATTAAAATACAAATATTAAGCATAACACAATGAAATAGAAATGATACTTAACCATAACATATTATTGCTATTTCCAATTTAATTCCAAAATAACAAACAAATATCCATGAGAGTTAAGAGAGAAATATAGATTACAACTCTATTACACTATTAAGCTCACTAAAATATTTTATTTGAAACAAGTTCATAAAAACTGCTCAAACAGTAATGTCTACTTTGTGAGCCATAGATACAATTGTATGCAAATTAACGCAACCATGTCGGGGGGGGGGAATATAGAAGATGCCAAATACATTACCACCCTCAGGTCCCCTTCAGTGACTAGTTACAGTGCACAATGGATTTCCAACCTCAAATCAAGAAGTTTGTTCAGAAAATAGGGGTAGCTGTTCATTTAAAATACTGGGTGCGATGTTCAATCAAACTGTTTAAATAACTCTATCATATCCCAGTTTATTTTTATTTAGCAATATTTCTAAAGGGATAGCATCCTAATCTGCTACTAGTATTGTAAAGAACTCATAGGTTGTAATTTATAATGCCGCCTACTTCCTTTGCCAGCAAAATCATGTATCTGCAATACATGAGGTTTTACTCCTTTATTTAATATAAAATACAGAAAACTCTTCTTATAGCAATTTAAACATGAAAAGACTAAATGTAAAATTAGATAAAGGTATCCTCTCTACAATAAAGTTATTAATAGTCAAATGCAAGCTTCTCCTATTCTGATTGAAGGGAACAATAACTCTCTTTTACACTAGATAAGATCCTCATCATTATCCCACACAGAATCTCGTCACACTGAATCTTTCAAATGATGAAGCCAAACACATTCAGTTTTAAAATACAACGCAGACTCCCCTCTGCATGTGATAACTTGTTGTATGGTTCTATTCCATTGTGCCTTATGTGGTAAACCATTAATTCTCTCTCACTTAGTGCAAGGTATAAAGAGGCCAGTTGGTGAAAGACTAGGACTGGACTGGGGAGACCTGACTACAAATCCCCAACGAGCTCATGGGGTCCACTTAAACCAGTCACTCTCTTTCTATCTAACCTGCATCACGAGGTTATTGTGAGGGGGAAATGTAGGTTGGGAGGAGAGAACTATATGCTGCTGTGAGGTTTTTGTAGAAGCGACAGGATGCAAATACAGTATTAAAAACAGAAAAGCATATGTCTACATGTCTATGCATTTAGTATAGTGCCAGGCTAGATGTGAGGCTATAACTATATGAACAAAGTCAACACACACATTTTGGGGGGTTATGTAAATCCAAATAACAGCTGAGGAGGATCCTGGACAGCTTCCATAGGCAGGAATGGAAGTGTTTTCAAAAAATGGCAATAGCAGCTTAGGAGAGGAAAAGAGAAAGAGATGGGACGATCTTAAACTCCACACCTCACGGCACCATGGTCCCCAAGACTCCTCAGGCTTCCTCATCACTGCTTTGCATTATGAGAAAAGCATACATGTCAATTGTGATCCTTTTCATTTTGGCCCAGGATTCTGCAAGGAACTTGTTGCTCCTTTATTCTAGATTGCATTTGAATGTTGTGACCTACTTTGGTTCTTCTGAGAAAATTGTGTGCATGTTACTTATCTGCCTAGTAAATTATCTATCTGCTGTAAATTACATGTGACAAAAAATAGCTCAAAATGATGTTCCTTTTTTTGTTTTGTTTTTCAGGATATAGCAGTGAACACGACTGTCGTGCCCCAGGCTAATGTAACAGCTAAGGACGCTGACAAAGACACAATATATTACAACCTTACAGCAGATCCACCAGTTAGTATATAGTTGGGTGGGGAGTTAGTATAGCCCAGGCAGAAGCAAACTTCGGCCCTCCAGATGTTTTGGCCTACAACTTTCATGAGCCCTAGCTAACAGGACCAGTGGTCAGGGATGATGGGAATTGTAATCCAAAACATCTGAAGGGCCGAAGTTTGCCTATGCCTGGTATAGCCAGTGGTGCAGACAGGTAGTTTTACTGGAGCTCTTTCAGCGGGAATGTGTATTTGTTCACTTAATTCAAAACATGCTGAGTTTGAGGGCCCTCCCATTCAGGGCTCATCCAGACTTCTGCTTGTCCCACGGCTTCCCCCCAGGGAAACCCAATGTTTACCGTCAAATCCGAGCAAACATCAGTTGGGGTTTTCTCCAGATTGACGTTTGCTCCGATTTAGAACTAAAGAGCAGGTTTTCTGAGGGAAAGCAGCAGCGCAAAGGCAAAACCACTCAGACCCACCCAGGCCTGGAAAGCATGGGAGAAGCAGAAAACCACTCAGAGCCATGCTTTCTAGGCATGGGACAAGCAAAAGTGTGAACATGACTTCAGTCTATGGAATGGGGCCCCGAGATTCTGCTCCAAAGCCCGGCACTTGCTTCTCCCATAGCTGCAGCCCTGAATCCAAATAAACATAAAACATTATGCTCTCTCTCTCCACTGTTTTACTATCTGTGTTACCTCATTCCTAAGCTTCCAGCCTACATTGCTTCAATTGCTTCCACCCTCTCTTTTTCTGTGGAGGATGGGGACTCAATTGGTGTCTCAATTGGTGTCTCATCCCCAGTTCTTTTGATCCTTTGATGTCCTAATAGTCCATTAGCCCAGGCTATCACCTCACACCGGAGGCTAGTCCTGGCTTAATTAGCTATTGACACATCACAGTAAACATGACCTTGGCATCATTAGCTTTTGATGCATGCTGATTCCAGAGAATTAGAAGTGTCTAACACACAGTTAAAATACACATGGGTCAAGCATAGTTTTCACACTCTAAGCCTTAATTAAAAGGATTTAAATGAAAACTCCATTGTACCAGTAAGAAACCAGAGATCATATACTTTCCATAACCCAGTCACTTTAGGTGTCGAAACATGCAACAATAAGCAATACCTTTGACATTAAACAGTGTTTTTGAAATGGCATTAGGTTCCATATCTGTGATGAAGAGTGTGTCACTATCTCTTCTTGTCTTCTAGGTAGGACTGGAGTATTTTAACATTGAAGGAGTTAATAACCCGCAAATTTACTTGCTCAAAACCTTGGATTATGAAAAAATTAACTACATGCAATTTGTCTTATATGCCATGGTGAGTTTTATCATGAGCAAAATATGTGTTTATTTGCAACTGCCCTGCTGCACATGTGTTTCCACATTCACCACATAAATGCCCTTGTGCTTTTAGGGTTGCCACTGGCAATCTTGACAATTGCCAGGCCCCCACATCCCAGAAGTCTGGCCTAGGTATAAGAGCTCTGATGCGCGCGCACTGTTCCTTGCTCTGCAAATGCTTTCTCAGTCATTTCAGTGCAGAGATCCAAATATTTAAATAAAAGTGTTTGCAGAGCTTCCCCCTTCACTGAAATGCATAAGAAAGATCATGCTGAAAACATACTTGTTTACCCAGGAGTGTCCTGGCCATGAATATTGGCTGCTACATGCGGCCAGCCACTGTGGTTATTGTATTATTGCAAATGTTATATCATAACAAATTGTGTCCTTTTTTTTTTGCACTGGGTGGTATTCAACTAAGGGCTTCCAGAACAGTGCAAGTGGGTAGGCAGGGAGGGATCGTTCCATCTAGCAACCCCAAATGCTTGCCCTGGTTGAACGACTGCCTTATCTCAATGTTGAATTCCTCCCACTCTTTTTATTTCTGTACATTGCATTCTGTTTTCAACTATAAAGCAGTATGCCAATGTTTTAAATAAATCAAATCACACATTGGTGCTGGACTATCAGTTTCCAGCAGGGTGCACTCATGACCTTTGATCAGAGGTATTGCCTTTAAATGAATTTATTTAATTTGGCTGGTATGAATCAATGCAGCTACTTGAACTCAGAACTTCTGACAAGGTAACCTGCCCTGGTGGGTTTTGCACGCATAGTGCTAGGGATTGTTTTGGTGCTGCTGTTATAATGGACATGTTCCCATTTCTTGTTTTTGTCCTTCATTTTTCTTTCATATAGGATGGGAAGGCTGGTGAAGCTCCACACACAGCCACTGCAACAATAACCATACATATCCTACAGGCTGACCTGAGACCTCCCTGGTTCCAGCCATGCACTCCTTTTGGAGGGAATATAATGTGCATCAATACGGGCTACACTGGCAAGGTCAACATTTCGGAGAATATGGTATGCACAAGGAACCCTTCGGCTGTGTCCACCCCAGGATGCCTCACTTAATTTTGCTTTGCTCCTCTCGGTCCCTATAGGACTCTTTTTGTCTTTGCTGTCTATGGACTCAAAGATCAGTCCAGGAGTGCCCTGGAACCAAGCAGCACCTCTGCCTGCTGCATCAAACCTGGAACAGAATTGGTGCCAATACCAAGAGGGCACTGGCTATTCCCAAGAAAAATAGCTGGGGCAGAAAAACTTCTACACAACATTACAACTTTTACAACCCAACTAAACAACCTTTGCATGAGGCTCAAACTACATCTTTGGTTCTTGCCTCCACTTTCCTTTAACCCATTGCAGTCTATGGCAAAGGATGTCTAAGCAAAAAAAACAGCAGACAGAAGCTGCTTTGGCCATTCCCTCCTGTCTTAAAAAAAAAAAAAGCTCAAAACATGCCCTTGTTGCTTTTTTGCCCACAAGGGAGAAAGAAATGGGGTTCTCATATCTTTCCCCCGTGTCTTTCCTTCCACACATGAAAAGGCAGTTTGGGGAGGGCAATATTGAGTCGGGAAAGTGGCAGAAGGGGGAAGGGTTAAGCAGCCAGCCAAACTTCCTGTTACCTGCAGAGAAGCCTATTAGCCATGCTAGGGCTGCTGCTCGCAAGTCTTCTGCTTCACTCCAGATCAATGCCAGCAAGTCGGGGTTTGACTCCAAACAGCAACACAATGAGGAGTGTGCTTTCATACAACAAGCGGGGTTCTGGAGCAGACTTTGCCTGTGTGGTGGGTATGCTATGAGCAGCCTACCCCTTCCAATAAGCATCTTCTTATGCATAAGAAACGGCAGTGACAAAACAATACTTCTACGTGTCATGAAATTAGCTTCTACTACCAGGAAATGGGACTCTTTTGGTTGTGGCTGCCACTCCTTTAGGCTACAGTGGCTGCTTCCTGCTCATGGACTTGTTGTTCGCTAGGAAAATAATAACCTACAATTTGGTATGTAAGCACACAGCTTGCATTGAGGCTGGAGGCTACATGCAAAATGGCAGGTTTCATGTCAAACTTATTAGGGAACCTTTTTAGCATGAGAGATAGAGAGCAGCAATGATTGCAGGCTGGTGTGGGGAGTAAGCATGGGAACAATAGGAGTACACAGCATCTTCAACAGGCCAGGACCTCCGAAACAGCCAGAGTGAATGTAGCCACATCATTATCATCATCATTAAATTTATATCACTCATATGTGAAAAAGGCTTCATCCAATTCATCATCAGCCAGCTGCAGCATCAGCTCTATAATTTATAATTTGTTTCAGATATGTTGTTATTGTAACATCTTGTTAACTAAAAGCCAGACTCGTAACGGCTGAAAGTACCTGAAGTGAGCAAATGCTTTGATTTCTGGAAACATCTGAAAATGTTTTACCTTGTTTATTGCAGAATGAGTCTTTGGTCTTGGAGCCAGGACCCCTCTCTGCTATTGATGGGGACAGAGATTTGAATGAAAAAGTAGAGTATGCAATTGCTGATGGTGAGTAGATTACTCCTACCCACGGAGGGGGGGGGAGTTTTGGCTGCCAACATTTCCAGGAAAATCAAGGCTTAGTTAATAAATCCCTGTGTAGCCTTTTGAGTTTCTATGTGTTCTAAATAAGCTACTCCATGTGGCAGGCACAGGTGCGTACACACACACACACACACACACACACACACACTGAGCCTTGTATCCCAGCTGGTAACATGGGTCATCAGCTACATCCAGCCTTGGATGTGATGGTATCAGAGCCATGAGCGTAGCCAGGATTTATTTTGGGAGGATAAAACTGAGCTATCTGCAACACAATCACTCAGTTAGATAAGTATTTTTATTTATTTACTTGATAGGGGGCAGTTGCCCACCCCACTCCCGTGGCTACAGCCATCCCATTCTTTCTTCTGGTGACCAGAAGTTCCAATTACTAATTTTCCCAAATTTCATTAGGAAATGACGACACGTTCTCAATAGACAAGGATTCTGGGGAAATAACAATGAACAAGACTGTTAACACTCTGAAGACTTTCATGTTGTATGTTGTGGTAAGTCTCTTGGTGATCTGTGTTGATCAACTCCTAGCCGGAATATGTGTTTACCAAGGAGAAAAGAGCTAGCTCAGCTCCCCTCAAACTGGTGCCCTCCAAGTGTTTTGGACTGCCATGGGCTGATGGGAATTGCCATTCAAAGGATCTGAGGGCACCAGGCTGGGGAAGGCAGAGCTAGGCTGTGAGAAATGTCTCTTAGCCATTCATTAGATCAGGGATGGGGAGTCTGTCGCTGTCCAGATGTTGTTCATAGCAAGCATGGTCAATGGTCAGGGATGGTGTGAGTTGTAGTCCAGCAACATCTAGAGGGCCACTAGTTCCCCACTCCCACATTTACCGGTAATCCATGATAAACTGGATCTAATCCTATAGGCCTTCAAGGATGAGCAGTCTCAGGCCCACAGTCCAAATTTGGCCTGCCAGGTCTCCCTATTTGTCCCCCAGACCTTGCTCACCTGCCCCACACCTGATATCATCTGCTGGTGTGTGGGGAGTTCAGGCCTGCTGGGTTCAGGTGTACAGGGCAGCTTCCTGAAGAAAGTGAGGCTGAACTGCCCACGCATCAGCCGAATGTGTGCAGTTTCGAAACCAGTGGTTTTGAAAAGTTCAGTTCGCTAACTTGATTCAAAATGGTGTCCAAACATAGACAAAACCCTGCTTTTTGATCTCAGGAGCCATTATGCAAAATTTGCATATGACCATGTTATGAGTCTGGGGCAGGGTAGGCTTCTATGCTGAGAGACCCTTCTAAAGCCTGGATCCAGCAAGTGTATAAATCTAAGCAAGGATTCAAATTCTTGGAATAGCCAGGCTAGTTTCTCAATGAGGTAATGGCCTAAGTTTGGATTGTTATGGTAACAAAGGAAGTGGCTCTGTGCCAGACAGCAAATGGGTGGGGCTCCCTTCCCCAACTCTCTGGTAGTTAGAAATACAAATGCCAAGCTGGAGAGTCGAGTTACCGTATGTGTGCTAGAAACTGGAACCTTCAAGGCTGCAGGCTGGGGGGGGGGGGGCGGGGAAAGAAAGAGCTATGTTTGATTTCTGTTAGAACCCAAGGTTATGGCTACAGTAGAAACAAGACCCTTTTTGGAGTGCTTAATAGTGTTGACCCATCCATCACAGGATCAGATTGTACATATATGTGTGTAAACAAACCATATATCATAAAGATACAACAGTCTCCACTGTCCCTCAGTCAAAAGGAAACAGGAACCCTGGAACTCCTGAAATCTTGCAGTACTTGGAGATTGGGATGGCATGCAGCAATATCTTAAGAAGTGTCCAAGTACATAGAGTGGTATTCAAGGACAGGGTGCCAACTGTGCAAGGATATCCTCTCGTGAAATGAGGTCTCCCCCTCTCCCTCCCCCATACCCTTCCAACTCTACAGCTAGAACTCTAGGATGCTATGAAACATGCCCCTGCCTTGGAACAGATTCAGGAATCCCTAGAACAGAATTAGGGTGTGCACAGATTTCTCCTTGCGGAACAGATCATTCTCTCCCGTGCTATGTTGGATTCTACCCACAGTGAACAGACAAAGAAACAGCTTCCCAAAATATGTAGTAGGAGTTCAAGTGCTTGGTTAAAATGTTGCTCACCTCAGTTCCTTAGATTAAGAAATGTAGGCTACAAAACTGAATTTCTGCATTTTTGGCAGAATGCCAAAAGGGACAATCCTGTCCCCTCAAGAGTCTACTAAAAGGTGAAGCACTCCACACTCGGTGACATTGTAAAAGCCAGTGGCAGAGAGTGGAAGAAAAGCTTATCATCCCAGATCTCAAGCACATACTCCACCCCTACCCCGTGCTTACTTTCTATTAAGTCATTTTGCATTTTATCCCTTGAGGAGAATGACTGTTTTTGTGCTTCTTGCTCTCTCTTTTTCCAGGCTTTCCAGACCAACAATCCATACAGATATTCCCAAACAACAGTGGAAATCAAGGTTGTGCGTAGAAATGACCACAAGCCGTACTTTGAGAAAACCCTCTACGCAGGAACTGTGTCTGTGGGCCTGCCTGTTCCCAGCCTGGTCATGGAGGCTGGGAGACCTTCAGTGCCCCTGCGCATCTTTGCTGCGGATGATGACTTCACTGATGTATGGAACTTTAGATGCCTTTGAAGGTCATTGGGGTGCCGGGCAGGGGGAGGGGGGCAGAGATGTTAAGATACTAATAATGATATCAGATATGGTTCCTATATGAGGTTCATGCGAGTTAATGCATGAAGGGTTAGAACGACCCTCATATCTCTTTTAGCATTATGATCTCATCTCTGTACTTGTGCAAATCTTCAAACCCCTGATCTGCATATGACCTGCCCACGTTGCCTCTCATTTACCTGTCTACAATGAAATAAAAACCACCTGGATCAAGCAATCTTTTGCAGGCACCAAAAAAAAAAAAATCAAAAAAAAATCTGTCATGAACATTAAAAATTAAAAATTATTTGGTCAAATATTTATTTACATTTTATGCCCTCTCCTTTCTTCCATAATGGAATGCAAGGCAACACAACACAACACAACATACATGGGGCTCCCAGGCCATTTCCCAGCCAAGCACTGGCCAGCTGAGCTTTTACAGCATAACTGTATCACATGCCCTGAGATCATGCCCTGGGACCATTTTCAATTTGGACCTTTTGTCAAATAAATAATGCTCTGAAATTATGTAATTCAGAACTTCCTGATAAAATTGGAAGTAAGAAGTGGTACAGTTTATTCAGTTATTTTATCTTATTCTGTGTTGAAGGGGTTGCAGAAATGAGGATTGGAGGGGGGGCAGGTACATACCCTACAACCTGGAGGAAATAATCGGGGCAGGCTGAAAGGAAACATGCTGAAAGTGTTGACAATAACAGGGAAGCCGATACAAACAAGGCCACAACCAGGACATTGGCACTGGTGACTAGGTGCATATTGCATAGCCAGGGTGGGAATGGGGTGGAGAGCATAGGGGCAAATTGTTGTCTGGCTTCCATGTGCTTAATTAAAGTCTATTTTTATATTCTCCATTCACAGAAATTCAATCCTGATATCAAATACCAAATCCAAAACAGCACGAATTTCACAGTTACCGTAGATGGATTTCTCCTGACTGCTGTAGTTTTGGATGTGGCCTCCACCGTCACCCTTTTGGTAGGTCATCTTTCCCCCAAAATTTGTGTGCTATATTAATTTGATTGTAATGTCTGATGTTAGAAAAAGGCACCAGAGGGCCCTTTAAACATGGGCTGCTGTCATCATAATTTCTCTCATTGTTATTTCTCACTCCAAGAGAGTCTGGTCATGGATAATTTAAAGTGGACAAAAAAACCAAACACAGAGATGGGAGCCAGGACACGATAGTTATTTACCGTATTTTTCGCTCTATAACACGCACCTGACCATAACACGCACGTAGTTTTTAGAGGAGGAAAACAAGAAAAAAATATTCTAAACGAAACAGTGGATGTATGATTTTTGTGGTTCATGCTGTGGCCACAGACATGTGATCTGACGGTGAGTTTGGGGTAGCCCAATGCAAAAATCCTGAGGATCCATGTGGATCCGTGCTTTGTAACCACGTTTTAAGTGGGGAGGGAAGGAAAAGAACTCAAGGGACAAGGAGCACGCGTGGGGTGTGTGGAGAAGGATGCTGCTAATAATGCAGGAGAGGCTCCTCTCTGGCTTTGCTCCTTTAGAACAAGCAGGCTCTGCGTCTCTCCCTCCTCCCCGGCAAGGAAACCATGATAGTAACCACTCTGAGACAAATCAAGAAAAATTGCGACCAACACTCTCCCCCAACAAGCGCAGTGAGGTCAAAGCACACACACACACGCAGAGAGAGAACTGGCCCTAAAGTCACAGGGGTGCTGGGGGAGTGAACGGGAAGCAAGAAAAGGAGAAGGAGCCCTCACACACAGAGAGACACACAGAGTGTCATTCTAAAGTCGCAGGGGCGCAGGGAGAGTGAACAGAAGCAAGAGAAGGAGAAGGAGCCCTCACACAGACACAGACACACAGAGTGTCAATTCTAAAGTCGCAGGGGCGCAGGGAGAGTGAACAGAAGCAAGAGAAGGAGCCCTCTCACACACACACAGACACACAGAGTGTCAATCCTAAAGTCGGAGGGAGAGCGCAGGGGCGCAGGGAGAGTGAACGGGAAGCAAGAGAAGGAGAAGGAGCCCTCACACACACAGAGACACACAGAGTGTCAATTCTAAAGTCGCAGGGGCGCAGGGAGAGTGAACAGAAGCAAGAGAAGGAGCCCTCTCACACACACACAGACACACAGAGTGTCAATCCTAAAGTCGGAGGGAGAGCGCAGGGGCGCAGGGAGAGTGAACGGGAAGCAGGAGGAGGAGAACGATAGCTCAAGCACACACACACACACAGCCCCTACAGTGGCTAATCCAAAATCGGACAGCAAAAAACTGCAGGCAGGGACAGAGAGCATGGGGTTGTTTTAAAGCAGCCAACCCCGCTCTGCTTCTCTCCCTCCTCCCGGCTAGGCTGGCTGAAAAGCTTTGCTGCTACTTAGCAGCTCAGTGGGGAGGAGAGAGGAACATAGAGGACGGGGTTGTTTTAAAGCAGCCAACCCCGCTCTGCTTCTCTCCCTCCTCCCCGGCTCCGCTAGCTGACAGGAGCCGCTTACTGTTTCAAAGCGAGCCACGGACTGCTCACAACTGCAGCAGATTCCCCCGCCATCTGTAGGCATTCGCTCCATAACACGCACAGACATTTCCCCCTACTTTCTAGGAGGAAAAATCTGCGTGTTATGGAGCGAAAAATACGGTACATTCTGATCAGGATCACATTTGTTTAAAAAATGTAACAATATTGGCAATATTTGTTCCAAAGACTCCGGAAACACAAATTAGGAAAGATTATGTATCTTTTATTAGACCAAGTTCTGCAAGCTTTTGAAGTACACCGGCATAGGTATATATGGTAAGATTTCTGTGTAACTCAAAAGCTTGCATTCCACAGCACCAATAGAAGATTGTCTAATCTTCTATCCTACCTATTTTATGTTGCTTTTCATAATAAATAGTGGCCTTGCTCTATTTGAGTGCTGTTGTGAGGATATTTTAATGAAAGCAATCAACAAAATGAAACAGGAAACCCTTTCATCCTAATTTTATAAGTGTGTGTGTAGGAGTCATAATTGTGCTGCCTAGCTTCACACACTTGCCAGACCTATCTGTGAATTGCATATGTAGACATCAGCTGTATGTTCTGCAGAACTGGAGTGTATAGATTACACACTCCAATGCACAGAAGCTTGAACTGTTCAGAGCCTTTAACTAATTTAGTGCCTTCATAAATGAATTGATGGAATAAATGTGTTTATGCGAAGGGTTAACATCCACTTTCATGTCTGCACAGGCTATTGCTAATGACACAGCTACTCTGCAAGAGGACAGCACCCTGATAACTGTAGATGTCAAGCCTTTAGAAAGTAAGTTAGCACATACAGCGTAGATGAAATATAAGGATCACAGATATTGCTCAAAAAGACTAAGGCAAAAGTCTGATTCCAGATTATCTCTGTTTGGGGTGGGAGGCTCAACCACATACCAACAAATTCAGTTTACATATTTAAAGTGTTTTGTGTGTGTGTGTGTGTGTGTGTGTGTGTTCTTGCTCAGCAAACATACTTTCAAAACAATGGGACATACTGTACTGCCATAAGGAAAGTGATAGGAAAATGCAATGGAAAGTGCAGGATAATAATTGCTTTGCTCAGCCAATGTAAGAATAACTACTACAATTTTATTTTATTTTATTTTATTTTATTTTATTTTATTTTATTTTATTTTATTATGTGCCACCCATCTGACTGGGGTGCCCCAGCGACTCTGGGTGGCTCCCAACAGAATATTAAAAGCATGATAAAGTTTGATACATTTAAACTGTACCAGGTTTACCACTGCCTTGCCCCTACCCTTCTACCTCCTGGTAAGCAGCAGTAACGCAACCAGCCAGAGGTCAGGGGAGCGCTGCCACCCTACCATGCCATCCTCTTCTGTTTGATGTGATGTTGTATAACCTCCCTGCAAACAAAACAGAATGAAGGTTCAATAAATATATGACATTATATAGCCACCCCAGAAACTTTGTACAAACCAACCAAGATTAATGCTCAATTAACAGGCCAAGGGAAGTTACCTCAGGGAAGGCGTGTTGTGCTATATGGCTTAAGGGACCTTAGCTTTATTATTGGCCCAGCAAAAAATCAATAGCAAGCCTGAAAGCCTAATTTGGACAATCCAAATGTGCCCTTACAAAACATTTGGTCTGTGATTTTGGATCTGAACTAGTCACTAACCCCTTTTCCTAGCATAAAACTAAGGGTATAGGTTTTCTTTGCCAACAGCCACAGGGTTCTGATAAAATACCTGTTGTCATGATTTTGTCTACATGGGATCTATAAAGGTTCACCATCTAGGGGCTGTTACAATATTGTCTCCATTTTATAATGGTTTTGAGCCTTAATCTGTGTACATTTCATATGAATAAGGTGTTCAGTTTCTTGGTGTAAAGATACAACACTGAAAAATAACTAATACCATGGCCTAATGCATTTTCAGCTCCGACCATTCTTCCTACAGCCATCACTACCACAGGGGCAGGGACCACTATTTCAGATATTTCAGATTTACCACCTGGGACAATCACTACTCTTCCTATAACACCTTCTGCAAGTACAACCAGGAATACTGCCATTACAGAGAAGCCTGCAACAGGCCCAACATCTGACTCAGTCATCCCTCCTTTTGTAACTACAACAAAGTCTCCCATAATCACAGGTAGCACTTTAGAACCCCAGACCGCCAGTTCTCCCATCACTGGGATAAGCCAAGCAACAGATAGGACTGATGAATCTACTGCTGAAACAACTTTTCAGTCTGGAGTAACTGTGCCTTCCATATCCACGGCAACAGGGGGAACGGTCCAAACTGTTACTTCAGCTTCTTCTCAGACTGGAACTACCACCACACATCCCATAACAGATATAAGCCCAGCAACAGATAAACGGTCGACTGCAAATACACCTTCTCAGGCTGGAACTACCGCAAAGCATCCCATAACAGGTGAGAGTCCAGCAACAGATGATATAGGGCAATCTACTACCAAGGCACCTCAGACAGAAACCACCAAAGTAACTGATACGACTGTTTCTTCCACTGTTCCAACACCTCTCTATAATGGAACAACCACCTATACCACAGGAGATGCAACTAGAACAACCACCCTATCGATAACACCTTCATCTTCTGACAACCAATCGACGTCCAATCCACGAGGTAATTCATCTTATAGACTATCAGAACCTGTGTCTCCTCAAACACCCACCACCACAAGTTGCCCAAGACATAGAGTAAACGTGTTATTCAGAGGCAGACTATACTTGACATTTGTCACGTGGTTTGGTCCTGCTGTTGTTTTCTTTCACAAATAGCCAGCGTAGGGGGTGGGGCCCCATGATACACAAGAATGGTGGCTTTAACAGTCCCTTTTAGAATCCGTCCCACCCAGCGGCTGTTATCCATCAATAGAAGAAAACTTCTTGAGATTGTTTCAGGGGATTGTTGTTGGAGAAGTGTCTAGGTCTGGGGCCTAGGCCATGACATTAGGTATTACATGCAGGGATCCCAATACAGCTAAAACTGATTGTGAAAAACTTGAAACAAATGCTTAGTCATGGCTTACTAAAATTCTGCTCCTTTGAACGGGGCTTAAAAAAGGTAAAGGGCCCCTGATAGTTAAGTCCAGTCGCTAGCGACTTTGGGGTTGTGGCACTCATCTCGCTTTACTGGCCGAGGGAGCCGACGTTTGTCCACAGACAGTTTTTCTGGGTCATGTGGCCAGCATGTCTAAGCCGCTTCTGGCGAAACTAGAGCAGCACACGGAAACGCCATTTACCTTCGCACCAGAGCGGTACCTATTTATCTGCTTGCACTTGGACGTGCTTTTGAACTGCTAGGTTGGCAGGAGCAGGGACTGAGCAACGGGAGCTCACCCCGTCGTGGGGATTCGAACCGCCAACCTTTGGGCTTAGTCATGACTAATTTTAGCTGGATCAGGGCTAGGGTGGCATCAAAGTGACTAGAGATAGTGTTGCTCACATTATTTCTCTGTGTAAGGTAAGACCACTATACCTCCTGATGCGTTTGAGAATTGGTTCACACTGAAGTAGTAAACCTGTGTCTGGCCTGTACCATTTCAGGTGGGGAAGGGGTGGGAGGAGACCCATGTGACCAAATGTTCTGCGAGACAGAAGAGGCTCAGGCAATGAATCCTACTGGAACCTGGCAGAACTAGCCTAGCAGGAAAAATAGCAGGGAGTGTGTATGGGTTGGTCAGGTAGGTTACCAGGGGGAGGGAGTGGACCAAAGAGTCCAGCTGGTCAATGCAGAGTCTATTAGCTCATATGGCATGTTAGGTCAGGTGTGCCCAGGTGTGAGGGCTCACCCCCTCCCATTCGTATTGGGCTTTGCCCTAGAATTCAAGCCTGGGATCCCCTGCATGTGAAACATGAGCTATCCATCCCAAATAGGCCTCTTCCTAAAGCCCCTGAACCCCTGGTATGTGTGATGGGGTGTTGGGGAAGTAGGTGGAAGGCAGATAAATATCCCATATGTGTCTAATGCTTGGGTGTTGTGTGGAACTGCATGCAGTGCATGTTTGAGTATGTATGTATGTATGTATGTATGTATGTATATTTAGCATGCAAAAGATGTGTGGTTCAGTAGGGTCTCTCTCCCCCGGGTGGTGCTAAAACTTCCTTCTACTGCTTCTTTGGTGTGAACTCCACTGGAAGCTGTTACTGTTATTGTCGGGGCTTCATGAGATGTATTTTTTGCAGATAGAGCAGGGTAGAATCCAGTTAAGAATGGGTAAGCAAAGAGGCAGCAGAAAGCAACAGACTGAAAATATTATTGACAGGTAGGACAGAATGTGCCAGAGACTTTTAAAGTGAAATAACAGGTTCAATAACAGGGGGAAATGAAGTCATAGAATGGTAGAGGTGGAAGGGACCCCAAGGGTCATCTAGTCTAACCCCCTGCAATGCAGGTAGCTTTCAGAGCAAGAAGGAAAGCAATGTCAGGAATGGGCATTATACCTTTGTGGAATCCAAGGCACAATACATTACCCCTGGGAAAATGTAATTCTTCCGCCATCAAGGTGGCCCATTGCTATCTGAATGCAGAGTGGAAGAATGTAGTTGCATATCACTGCATATACACCATACATTTAAAACACATGGCTCCCCCCCCCAAAAAAAACCAATTATAGTGATTGTGGTTTGCCCCTCAAGAGCTACAGTTTCCAGGATGTGGTGTGCGCGTGTGTGATTTTAAATGTATGGTGTTTATTTAGGCTGAGTCAAGGGCTGACATCAGGAACACAACCCCACTCTTCCAAGGCCTGCGTCATTTGCTGACCTTTGAAATGTTTTGTTTTCCATAATCCCCCCCTCCAACTTCCCTTCTATAGGCGAGAGGAAGGAGGGAAGGTAGGAGGGCAATAAAGTTTGCAGGCTATTGAGAGACTGGTTTCATTTTTTAAAAAAATCAATAGAGGCTGAGCTCTCCATTGTTGTATCACTCAAACACAGGAGCGCTCCTTTTTCTCTCTTTAAAAAGAGGGACAGTGCCAACCCCCCGTGCACCACCATTTTGTGGACCTGTTGGCTGAGGCTGATGGGAACTGCAGCTCAACAACATCTAGAGGGCCAAAGGCTCCCCATACCTGCTCTAACCCACCATGGTTTCCACCTTTGGCTGACTGGCAGTGGCTCTCTAGGGTCTCAAGTTGGGAAGTCTTTTTGGACCCTGCTGCTGGAGAGCCTTAAATTGCATTTAATTAGGCCCTTCTGCCTGCAGAGTATGTCATTTACCACTGAACTAGGCATCCCGCTTCTCCATTTTTTAAAACTGAGCCACCCTTCTGGCTTTTGCTCTCTCCAAAAGATTGTTTTATTTTTAAAGAGGGAAAAAAGCCCTAATTTAATAAGTAGCAAGAAATAAACCACATCAGCAAAATGCATTTAAAGTGGCAAAACAATTGTAACATCATCAACAACAACATTTTACTATTTATACCCCACCCATCTGGCTGGGTTTCCCTAGCCACAAGTGTGGGGGGGAGTTGGATATTGTCTTGGAACTTAAGGTTCCAGAACAATAAAAAGTGTCAATTTTTAAACGGATTGATTGGGTTGTTTCCAAAAATGGCTTCTCGTGAAGTCAGCTTAAGAATTCGTGTAATATATCATTTTTTCCTAAATCAGTTAGCAAGCAGTATCTTGATTCCAGCACTTCTGAAGTTGTGTGATACTGGCTATTTTTGAGAGGTGAAGTGCTAGTCCTTTCACTTCATATTAATGATAAACTCTTAGAAGTAATAGAAACCTGCAGGCAATAGTCAAAGTCCACGCTGCTGGAGATTACAGACATGAAACTGATAGCTGGTCATGGTTTTACTAATCGCCACAAAGCTTTAAAACGATAGCTTGGTAGTTAATAGGGATGTGAAGTGTGAAATGAGAAAGGGCAAATTCCTACGGCAGGCAAATCCAAGTCAACCTAAGAAAACCCTGGCATGTGTTTCCGATTGGATAGAAACTTGGAGCATAGCTATCTGCTGGTGACTAGTTCAATGTCAGATACATTAACTGAAAAGCTAGGGATACTTTTAGATATACTGCGTCTTGGAATCTGGAAGAGACCATCAAGGAAAGAGGAGGAAGTAAAGACATTGCAACCTCTAAAACCTGTTATCCACACCCACCTGTCTTACACCTTAAGTCTTATATTGACATTCAGGAGGATGTCCCCGCGCCCAATGATTTTTTAAAATTGTTTTTCATTTAAATACAAGAACAGCACCTACAGTAACTACAGTAACTTGTTCAGTGGTACGTTCTTATTAAGTTCCATATGCAGTACATAGTACGCAAGCAGTACATTTGTTTACTGTATGTATTATCCATTAAAGTAGCCTCTCCACAGAGATTGTTGTTCTGAGGACGGAATAAAAGTATCTTTTTATAAAAGAAAAGGAAGGAAGGAAGCCAAGTCTTCCCGAAAGTGCCTACCCTTGAAGTGCCTTTAATTACCCTTCTGTGGCAAGCAAGGCATGCCAATAAAGCCACATTCCAAATATTATTTAACCAGATTTCAATGGGGATTTCTAGAGATTGTTTCCAATATCAGGCTATTGTTTTATGTTTTTGTTTTCAGAACAGAGTTGTCAGTATAGAACAGAGGACATGGCTGCTGTGGGCACCACTTTGGGATGTTTACTGCTAGTCACATTAGTGCTGCTTGGACTGGTCTCCTACAAGTATCACAAACTAAAACAAAGATATGGAGAAGACACTGAAGTAAGTGGACCTTTTGCTATACATTGATTTTGGAGTGAGAGTACAAGCCTTAGTTGTGAAGAACTGCAGTGCAGGAATTTGTGAGCTTTTATGCTTTTATCATGTTCTAACGATGGCCAACGACAACAAAAATACCCAAAGAAAGATGAGAGCCGTATGCAATGAGTTGTTGGAAAGTCACACCTGTACATCAGTTACAACATCACACAAGCTAGTATGTTGAGCTGGGATTGCAATTTGTCAAGCAGAAACAGAAGGAAAAGTTGGTGCTGCCATGTGAGCATCAGCCACTACACAACATTTGTGAGTTCTCAGCATATTGCATGAAGCATTTGTATGTAATATGTAAATATGTAAACGTGGCAGACATACTAAGCAGAAATGAATAGTGTGATTTGGCTAATCATTAGATTGAATTATACCACAGGGGGATTAGGCCCAATCATTTCCAATGTGGGTGATCCTTCTCTACGCACCTCACTTCCCTTTCCATCAGTATGAACAATAAATGTCCCTCTTTTGCAGTCTGTTGCAGGCTTGATCAACAGCTGCATTGAAAGCGATGAGAAACCTAACTCAGGTGGAAAGGAGGATAAGTTGCCAGCAAGTGTGATGTCTGAAGACGACAAACCGGTTGCAGAGAAGCGGTCAGGCACCCCGTCTCCTTTGGAGGAGACAGCGGGAAACAGCCAGGAATCAGCAGCTTCTGAAACGAACAAGGAAGGTGAAGAAGGCAACGGGGACACAGACAGTGAAAAGGAAGTAAGATCCATCCTCACTAAAGACAGAAGGATGTCAGACGATGGCTACAAAGCAGTGTGGTTTAAAGAAGACATTGACCCAGAAGCTAAGGATGATGTTTTGATGATTGAAAATGACAGCGATACAGAACAGAAAGGGAATGAGAGTGACAGTGACAATGCTGATGACCAGGCTGGTGACGATGAAGTTGGTGATGGTGGCAGAGGTGGCAGTGACAGGTCCTTCACTCTAGGAAGAGCTCAACTCCCGGAAATTGATTCTACTGATGATCTTCAGGATACAGAAGGAGATGGTGTTTTTTTGTAGGTGAAATATTGTCCAGGATTCTGTGATAGAGCTGACTGTTTTAAACTATGTTCTGACCGAGCTTCTGCAGCTTCTTCCTATGACCTCGGCCAATTAATGAGCAGCATTCACCAGGAAGGGCAGTGTGCAACCTTGTCCCCTTGGTAATATATCACACCTTCCCCAAGCATAAAGCTGATAACAACATCTTATGGAATTGTTAGGATCATTCAACCCAAGCATGATAATTAACATACAGCAGCAAGGACCAACCCAAAACAGTTTGATCCCTGAGGCAGCCAATTCAAATGGAGTCACCACCTTCCAACGCGAAATAGGAAGTAGCTTGTAGAAGATGTACCTGTTATCACCGGCATAGTGAGCTCAGCTAGGGTTGCTGCTAGTTTACTTCTAAGCAATGGCTGCTGTTCCACTGGTGCTAATCCTGCTAGTATATTTGGGCTCATAGTGTTCAACATAGAGATGTCCAGCTTGGTGGGATCAATGTGGCCAGTCATCAGCAAAAGCCAACATCTGGAAGAACATAATAATAATAATAATAATAATAATAATAATAATAATAGTGGTTTTATTATTTCCCTCCTGCCCTTCTTGAAAAAGCTCTTTAATGAGCAAAGCTGGGATAGTATTTACAGAAGTGTTATTTCAAACCAGGAGAAACATATTGCTAGTAGTTTATGGGATTGCCATCTCCTTCACAGGACATTGCCAGGACATTGCCAATATGGTCCACTGGGTGGGCTTGAATTCATCCCACTTCCACCGTGGATTGCCTGGGATAAGTTACTTCAAGTCTTCACATGACATGTGGGCTGCTGCAAAGTTGGTAACAAACTAACAGTGCCCTTTGACTACTCAGAAATAAGGCACATTGAATTCAATGGGGATTACTTCCAGATGAGTATAGGATTGCATCCTATGGTTGTGATAATGACCTCATTTTTTCTCTTTTTTCTTTTCATATTTTTTAACATTATAAACATCCATTCAAACCAAATAACACTGATACAAACTTGGGGTTCTCTGAACCCCCAGACTTCCCCACCACCACCATCACCCACTCTGGTTTTCAAAATGTAGATTTTTTTTTTATATTTACCGCATTTGATTACATTTATCTAACTTTGGTTTAATCCTTTTTTTTTTTTTTTAGTCTTTTGGTTTTTGCAGATTACAAGTGTTATGAAAATCCTACTAACGTCTTTAAATCTTTCCAATATTCTTTAATATAATCTATGTACTTTTTCCATTCTGTATTAAATTTGTTTTCCTCTTGGTGTCTGATTCTTCCAGTCATCTTTGCCATTTCAGCGTATTCTATTGTCTCCATAATCCACTCTTCTTTAGCTGGTGTTTTCTCTTCCTTCCATCCCTGGGCGTAAAGCATTCTTATCATGACCTCATTAAATTAGAAAAGGTTTAAAGGGAACTTGTGGTCCTCCACATATTCCCATCATCCTTTACATTTCGCCATGCTGGTTGAGGCTGGTGTGATTGGAATCCAACAACAACTGGAGAGTCACAGGCTCCCAACACCTGCCCTATGAGGAATGGGGCTTACTTCTAAGTAAGTAAGCATAGAATTGTGCTGCAGAACTGCTGTTATTTTCTATGACGTTTATTCAAGGTATTGCAGTCTTTATTCTATAAGGCGAAGTCAAACATTTGATTCTATGAACACCTACAGTTTCACAAAGCTCTTCTCTTAAATCATTAAACAAACAGGAGGAGACAGAGAAACATCATATTGCTATTCTTTACGTGCATAATTTGCAAGGGATCAATTTTGAAATGATGACCTGGTGCTATACTAGGATGGTAGCATGGTGTATTACACCAACAAAATTAAATTTAATAAAAAAAATGTAGCAATAATTGATGGAAGTGTCGAAATGGGAGGGGGAAATTCCCCAGTTGTGACAGAATTGCCCTTCAGCTAAGAATTGATATATGAGAAGAGAAGACATGAGGGGGGAAAGCATGAATAATGGATTTGCAACTTTTCTTATTGGCTTATAGAAGCAACTTTTTTAAATAAAAAAATAGATCAAGAATTGGCCGTTAATATGATTGTGACAGCAAGAAATAAAATATGAAGAATATGGGAGACAGAGAGACTCCAGTGATCAAAGAATGGATAAATGATGTGATCGGGCAGAAAAGTCAATGTTAATATATGTTCTGTTTGAGTTGAAGAAAATTAAACTATTCTCTGTGAGATGGGTTGCAGGTGTCAGAGGAAAGGAAATATATTAACATCTAATCATGTCATATGCTTAGACTTGGCTGTGATAATTATGTAGAGGAGAAAATATAGTTTAATGATTGTTAGGTTGGTGCTTTTTTGTTTTAAAGAAATGCTATCTCTGTTTGAGACCTTAAATAATATAATTTTATTAAAGTCCTTTATAATAAGTATAATGTGCATAGAATCTTAAGCGATATACATCACTTTGGTGCTACTAATGCAGCAAAAGCAACACAGGAGGCAGCAATTATGAGTTACCAGTTTCTGCAGCCACAGCAGGTGCTGTGATTCACCAGTGGTTTGACTTGACCCCTGGAGGTACACGCCATTGTCTCTCCAGACTGGGGCATGCCAACCAAAAACACATTTATAGGATTTATATTTTCTATTACTCTCTGATGCACTGTAATTGCACTACCAGCCCCCTCTATCTAATTCATTCTCAGGTGTTTTTTGTTTTGTTTTACATTTTCTCTGAAAAAAATTCTGGAAAACCAGTATATGCCAGGCAAGTCTAACAGGTAGATCATGATCGACAGGTAGATCACCGGACATCTGTGGTAGATCAGTAGATCACTGGCTCCCCCCAAAGAAGCTCAACAAGTTTGGCTCCCCTAAAAAAAGCTCAATAAGTTTGATCACTGTCAGTCTTTGTGAGTTGATCGCAGTCTCTTGGGAGTTGGCCACCCCGGTATATGCCATGAGGCTTTTAAAAAAATTGGCCACCATGTGATTCCCACACACACGGATGGCTGTAGGGAGAATGAAAGACAAGGAGAGGTGATAGGTGGGATGAGGCAGAGAGGAAAGGATTGGGCCAGCTGGGCTTATTCTCCTGCTTTCATCCCTCTTTCTCTTGGGTCAGGCACCCCCAAACTCGGCCCTCCAGATGTTTTGAGACTACGACTCCCATCATCCCTAGCTAACAGGACCAGTGGTCAGGGATGATGGGAATTGTAGTCCCAAAACATCTGAAGGGTCGAGTTTGGGGATGCCTGCTCTTGGTGTAAGAAGCTTACATAGGCTAAGCTCCTCCCTAGCCAAGGAGGAGTCTTATAATCAAAAGACAAAATTTGAAGACAGACTGACAAATCTAATACACAGAGGGAGCTCAATGGCCTCCATGGATCTAAGGTTGGGGGTATGGGATAATCAGTCTCATAACCAACATGCTTAAGTCTAATTAACACAGAGGTTAAGGCCATAGAATAAACTGTTCTGCCAGTTTAGTTTAGGTCCCTCCCTCGCTACTTGGAAGGAAAGAAATTGAACTTATTGCTGCACCTCAGTATACCTGAGAAGCTCAACGTGTGAAGAGGCTCTCACATGGCTCTCACAAACCATTATTCTGTATCTATACCAATAATTTAGGAACTTTCACCACTGTACAACTAAGCCTAGTTTTACGGCTTGTAAAACATTTTTGACTGATGTATGGAAAAGCACATGAACCTGACCTTTGAAGAATTTGTAAGTAAACCAATTTTTAATTTATCAAACATGTTGTCTTTTCCTATGCTGAAGGAAGAGGGGAGTTTTTGAACTCATAAGGGCCGAAAGGTGTTCAGAAACAGCAGTTAGTGGAAAACATGGCACCTTACACTCTATCTACTGAGTTCCATTGCTTGCCAGTCTCGTTCCAGGTATAATTCAGAGTACTGACATTTGAAAGTAAAAACAATCCTGGTCCTATATATTTTAGTGATCACCCGACCAACTTCCCATAAGTGTCTCTTCCCCTGCCATTCAGCTGATGAAATCAGTTGCTGCTGATATCCAACTTCCTTGAAGGTCCATATTCAAGGTGAGGAAGAAAAGAATTCCCTGGCAAATAAGGGCCACACATTAGGGAAAGTTATACAGCTGTACTTTGCTATAATTATGATATATTATCTCTCCCATTCTTTGGCAGTATTGTTGGGTTGAACTTTGGAATCTGTGTTTGTTGTCTCATCTGGGTTTCCATGGAGCATCTAACTAAGAGGGGGAGGGAACGAGAGAAGGAAGTATCTATAACACAAACAGAAGGGAATTGTTGCCTTAATTCGAATTGACTACAGCCACATGAAGAAAAAAAATTATCGGAATAATAAAAAAAAATCCAGGAGCAAACTGCTGAACTTCTCATCTTTATCAAACTTTTTATCTGGGAGGAATGAACCATCTGCTCTTTCTTCTGTCTATGGGTGCTATTTATTGTGATACTGCTACAAAAGGTTTCGGTCATTTGACTCTCATGCTGCTCCCTTCCTTTCCTTGTCTGTTCATTCCCAGATCTCTCTTCAATTTATTTACTTATTAAATTTATACCTCACCCAGGATTCTTTGGGTGAAGCCATGGCCATAGTGCAGGTGGGGCCTTATTTAAGTTCCACTAATTTCAGTTGCAACTACCATTTGTTGGATTGTGTCTTTTGCTTTGCCCACAGCTTATGCCCTTG
The DNA here is from genome assembly GCF_964270895.1 of Podarcis filfolensis. Classification (NCBI taxonomy): domain Eukaryota; kingdom Metazoa; phylum Chordata; class Lepidosauria; order Squamata; family Lacertidae; genus Podarcis; species Podarcis filfolensis. Next base: position 59,948,520 of record NC_139604.1, on the reverse strand, counting down.
ACATAACGTTCGATATTTTCTCATGACTATAATATTAGTATAATAATTAACAACAGGAAGAGAATCCAGCTGCACATCTCCCTGCTCACATATGCACACTTTTATTAACCCAGAAAGAGCAGGTCAGAAACAACATAGTTAAGAATGAAATATGAAAGAAGACAGGTATGTGCTTAGCTAACCCAGAACAGATTACACAGATTACATGCAGGGAAAGCATTCTCAACGAGAACATGTCACACTGTAGAAAAAGAGAACATGATCCCATTACCAACAGTACAAAGAAACCTCTAAAAATGTGGTTAAAATAGTTACGTGTGCCAGTTGTCCATCTGAAATTCCATCCATCTGTGTATCCCACAGGTTCTCCTTGGGATGGCAAACATCAAGCCGGGTGGGGGGGATGCTGCACTCTCTCTGGATCACAGCCCTCACTAGCCCTCTTTGAGTGTTTTTGCCTGGCTGAAATCAGTCTCAACAATGTTTCTTCCTTGCCTGCAGGGAGGATAGAGAGGTAGGCCTTAGGAAAGAGGTGTTCAAAAACTAGGCTACCAGACAATGGTAAAATTTACATTCCTTGCTCTGCTTACTTTTACCTGTGGCCCCACCCACCATTGGCATGTGGCCCCCGGAAGATTGATCAGAAGGAACGTGGCCCTTTGGGTCGAAAATGGTTCCCCATCCCTGGTCTATTCAATGATAGCTTAGCTATCTGCCTCTTTCCCCAGCAGATGGGCCATAAGAAACTTAAGCTTTGTGCACACAACAAGGATCAGTGCTCACACCATTTGCCTTAGGAATTTCTTGTTTTTCCCCATGCGTTTTTTGCACATTATTGAATCTTTTTTATGCATTTTGCTGGCAAAGTGATGTATTGCAGTTTTGATATTGTTTGCATTTTTTCATTGTGGCACAGATCCAAAAAGGTTTTGCGCAACAGCCCATTCGCTGCAATGTGAACACCCGATCATGCTTTCTCCTGTTTGGGCTTTCCATTCCCCACGGTTCTCACAGTTCAGACAATGAAGATTTATGAAGTCCAGAGTCTAAAATGGCCCAACTGTAACATGGAGTCACATGAGATATTCACACTCACTGCTCTGCATTGTTGCTTTTGCTGGGCTCCACATAGAAATGTCACAGACTGGTTGCTATCCCTTACATTTAATGTTCTTTTTGCTCCACTGTTTACATATTATGGGTATCTTCCAAATGCAGATCACACACATGTCTGTTGAGTAAGGTTCTAGTCCAGTGGTTTTCAACCAGTGTGTCGTGGCACCCTGGGGTGCCTTGAATGGTGGTCAGGGGTGCCGCGGGCAACACTGGCCTCTGTCCCTCTTTCTTTCCCCCTCTCCTCTGATGCTCTCTCATGTCTGCCTCCCAAAGGCTTGCACAGCTGTTTGTGCAGCAGCCCTGGCTACAAGCTCCCCAGGCGAATGGTGCCTCTGGGGCTGGCCAGGGGTTGCTTCCCAGGCCCCTGTGGGCAGTGGCGTAGCGTGGGGGGTGCAGGGGGGGCGGGCCGCACCGGGCGCAACATCTGGGGTTAGGGCAAATCCATGGGTTAGGGGGCGCAAATCCACGGGTTAGGGGGCGCAAATCCACGGGTTTGGGGGCGCAAATTACTTGCCTTGCCCCGGGTGCTGACAACCCACGCTACGCCACTGCCTGTGGGGCAATGTGAGGAAGCACCTCTCTTTGGAGTGGGGGGGGGCAGCACAGGGACCAGGAGCGGCGGCTACAGCTGCCCAGAGGACTCCCAAGGAGAGGGGAGAGGAGAGAAGGCTGAATGAACACTCCCCAAGGGAGGGTGTTCGAAAAAGGGCAAGAGGCTACCAAGTCTGCAGGCAAGGGGTGACACAACTGGGGTCCTAAGCCCCTCAGGGGTGCCGCAGAAAGAAGATAGTTGGTCAAGGGAGCCCTGGACCCAAAACCTCTGCTCTCGTCCACAAAAGCTATTGCTTCAATAAATCTGTTGCAGCACAATCCTATAAGTATCTACTCAAAAGTAAGTGCCATTAAGTTCAACGAAGGTTTCTTTCAGATAAGCAGCCTTAATCTTTAAGGTGCCTCAAAGCACTTTCTCCTTTTAAAATATGGAATAGCATTTAAAGAAGCAATCTGAATGCCCTGTGGGTATTGCAAAAAAAAAAAGTATCAAAATGTTTTGTTCCCGAGTTATTTACATTGTACCTTAGGTTTTGGGTTTCTATCTAAGTTACACAGAGTTGCAGCAAAGGTTTGCTATGTTCAGTATCTTATATGCAATTTCAAAAAAAAATGGGTATGGGCGCTACCTTGTGGTTGAAGCAGGAATTTCCTCAAGTCTCAAAATAGTTTTGTCTTAAGAAGGTGACAAGTTTAACAACATGGACACATTTTACAACAAAAGAATATTTTTCTGTGATTCATTTTTTCCTGAATCAGACTATTTCCTTGGGAGTGCCAGTCAAAGATGTGAAAGCAGAACTCAACCACTTTCAAACACTGTATTTCTTTCAACAGGAGTTTTCTCACTTTTTAGAGGTAAGGAAATATATGCTACTATGTGCTGTTTTAGAGAACATGGCTCAACTGTTTTTAGTTGCTGTTTTTTAAAGTAAATATGCTGAACCTGAAAATTGTACTACCTTGAGAACTAATGAGATTTAAGTATACAACTAAACAATTGAAAAATCAGTTGTGAATAATGAATGCTTTTCTTTCTCTTGATTGAACCTACAGGTGGTGCTAGTGCTTTTCAAAGCATATGGATATTGCTAGATGGATGTGGAGAATGCTGAACAATTATTTTTATAATTATTTGTATTTATTGCATAATGTATCTGAACTTTTTCTCTCAATGAGTTCATAGTTCCCCCCCCCCATTTAATCCTCACAACAACCCTTTGAGGTAAGTTTGGCTGAGAAGCAATGACTGGCACAAGGTCAGTCAGTGAGCTTCATGGCTGAGTGGGGATTTGAACTCTGGTCTCCCAGGTCGTAATCCAACACTCTAACCAGTACACCACACTGGCTCCTTTCTACAGGTAGGAGATAAAAAGTGACAAATGTGATAGGATTGCAATCAAGGTTAGGAAGAGAACTCTGTTCACTACACAGGCAATTTGACTTATCCCTAGAGACTGGCGATTCACACCCTACTATGGCACATGTTAATTTTCCACATGCATGTTCTGTCAATGCCTGCATTGAACAAATCATTGTGTGCATGCAGTCAGATAGGTGCACGGGCATGCAGACTTTGTTATTTTAACATCAAAAGCTTGTTCAGCATTCCATCTTTTCTTTCTTTCATAAAATTTATATACCACTTGATTAAAAAAAGAACCCTCAGTGGTTTACAAAAGATTAAGCAGTCAAATCAAGAAAAAATCAGTTCCTTTTCCTTCTCACATGGCCAACAAAACAACAAACCATTCATTAATTTCCCAGTGAAAGTGGGATTTCCAGTTACGTTTCATTCCATTAAAGCTACTTAAGAAGGCTGGCAAAGCCATTGCTGATATTGTTAAGATCTAAATACACTGTAACCACAACGGAGCTGAGGTGAAACTGAAAGCAATCATGACTGATTGCAGTCTTAATCAAACTGTCATTGATACATGTTTATGATAGTCTTTCCCATGAGAAACTGCTTCTTTCCTGTATAGGACAGAAACTCCAGACTCCTTCAAGGCCATGTCAAAAGAACTAAGAGCATTACTTTTCCAACTGCTGCCAAACGATACAGGCAGGGTTATTCTGACCTTCAACGGGAAACCCTCTTTCCTTTTTCAGTTTTAATTCCGCATGCCTTGGCACTCTTGTTCATTGCATTTGAAGTTGCTTCCTTAACTGGGTGCAAAACAATTCTGGACTCAGGAGCGCTTCTGAAAGGTAGTTTTGAAGGAGCAGAAATGGAGCCAGGGAAATCATTTGCAACCAATACTTCCTGGGCCCTTTCCCCACTTCACATTGGGCCAGCAAATGTTGGCCTAGCAAGGCAGAGTTTGCTGCAGGGCAACCTTGCTCACTCCATGCTGGCTGAAGCTGATGGGAATTGCGGTCTAAAACATCTCAGTGTTTTGTATTGGCTCCCAATGATTGTGTGCTGAGTCACAGAAATGCTAATAAAAGTTTAGGCTACATCAACAGAGGTATAGGTGTCAGATTATGAGAAGTTATGTTCCTATTCTGTTCTGCTTAGCTTAGGCCACGTGTGGAATAAGTAACTGTGTCCAGTTTGGGACACAGTAGTTTTAAACGGTTTGTAACGAACTTGAGCATGTCCAAAGAAGGGCAACAAAGATGGTGAGGGGCTGAGAAGCTGGTGAGTTGGGTATGTTTAGCTTGGAGAAGAGATAATAAAGAATGTAATAAAAATGCTGCTCTTTCAGGCCAATGGCCCATTTGGTTCAGTATCCTGTTCTCACAGTGGCCAACCACTGAGTTTACTGGAGGAAAGGATTACGATAATTGTTAACCACCCTAGGAACTGCAGCTCTTTGAGCAAACTAGGGGGTCTCCTAACAACTCTTAGCACCCTGAACAAACCAGGATTGTTTGGGGGAAGCTATGACTGTTTAGTCAGGGGACGTGGGTGGTGCTGTGGGTTAAACCACAGAGCCTAGGACTTGCCGATCCGAAGGTCGGCGGTTCGAATCCCCACGACGGGATGAGCTCTCATTGCTTGGTCCCTGCTCCTGCCAACCTAGCAGTTTGAAAGCACCTCAAAGTGCAAGTAGATAAATAGGTACCGCTCCAGCAGGAAGGTAAACGGCGTTTCCGTGCACTGCTCTGATTTCGCCAGAAGTGGCTTAGTCATGCTGGCCACATGACCCGGAAGCTGTACGCCGGCTCCCTCGGCCAATAAAGCGAAATGAGCGCCGCAACCCCAGAGTCAGTCACGACTCTGGTCAGGGGTCCCTTTACCTTTACCTTTACCTTTATGACTGTTTAAAGTGGTATGACAGTGCTTTAAATGTATAGTGCAGATGGGGTCATAGTTCTTCATAACCATCAAACTGAAACCACAATAGCCCTTTCAAAATGAACAATTGATCCCCAGTGCAACAATTTAAAAACACACATTGATTATTATTTTTAAGGCCTTTAGAGTTCTCCTTAAAACTGCTAATGACAAGGTCACACATATTTCCCAGCGAAGATAATCCAACAAGTACATAGCCCCTGACAAAAGCAAAAACCCTGGATTTCAGAAGGATCTCAGAAGATGATCTTAAAGCCTGGGCTTATAAAGTTTATTATAAGAGTTATTACACAGAATCCATTGCCAGATTGCATAGCTGATGATGCAACTAGACTGAAACAGAAACTGAAAGGGAGAAAACTCAGGCAGGTGTTGAGGGAGCAGTACTGTGAAGTCATCATTAAGCAGAGAAGCAGCAATGTTTGTGCAACCCAGCCAGACCCACCCACCATGATGTCATACATGAGGCTGCTGCCTTGGATGAATTCTATATTTAGGATCATCCAGATTTGCTGCCCTGTGCCAGGTCAACACAGGTGCCACCCTTCCAATTAACTCGGTGTTCTGGTTTACCCAAAGGGAGTGGAAGATCAGCATTCCTTCCTGTGTAACTGCAGAAGGAAAGGTTTAAAACTGTAGAGCGTGTGTATGACAGGGATATTCTTTTAGGCTTAATTTGTGGCAGGGCTGTACCTTGAATTGGTGTAGTGTGTGTGTGTGTGTGTGTGTGTGTGTGTGTGTGTGTGTGTGTGTAACTTCTCTGCCTCAAGCAGCAGAATGCTTGTGCTGGCTGGTATAGTTCCTTAAGGGTGCTGGGCATTCTAGCTCTGTAAGGGATAAACTACAGTTCCCAGGATTCGTTTGGGAAAGCCATGGGCTTTGAATGTATAGTCTGCATGCAGCTATAGTCTGTTATAAGAATTTTAAGGTCTCAAATATAGAATAAATATTCATAAATGCACACATATCTAAATATATGAACCACGTGTCTGAATAGAATGGGAGAGCAATCCTGAATCTATTTTGACTGTGCCAATGACCCCAGATATTCCACTACAGTAAGGAAGGCAAATGGGGAAAGCCTTCCCATTGTGTTTTTGCTTGCAAATCCTGTCTTAAGGGCATATTTGTGTGTGAATAGGGTGAGCCTGTGACCTGGATTCAGGAGCTAAAGTATTAACCATCAGAAAAGAATGACCAGACCGCCCAGGTAATGCAACCAGTGACCATTATTAGGTATCCTGGCAGGCAGGATTTCTGCTGCATAGACTGCCTCCTTCTGTGATGTATGTATGATGTTTTGCGGTGGTCTTGGGCTACAGAGTGAGGAATTTCAAAAGTCTATACAGTGTAAAGGGTTGCGCATCATTGTTCAGGGTTCTCCTCCCTCCTGCGTGTGGTGAGTGGCGACTCTGTTGCAACAGTTAATAAAGATCAGACTTCCGGGTTAGTGCCATCGGCAATGGCGGCGTTGCTCTGATTGAGAGGAACCCGCTCCGTAGAATTCGGGTCGTGCCGCCGCGGCGAAGGCGGAGACCCTTTAAAAATCCTAGGCGGATGAAGCCTGGGAATGTGGGATTCGGCTGACACCAGGAGCGCCCCCCCTAACCACAGGGAAACCCCTTTTCAGGGCTTCCGAAGTGACGTGGGGTGAGTGGCGCGGTGTTTTGAATCGACCGCTATTTTTACGGAGTGAAGCCACGTAGCTGTTGCCGGAGAGCGCTGACTTTTTCTTGTGGACAATTGGATTTCAAACAATAACCCGTGAGTAAATGGAAATTGGACTCTAAAGTATTTAAAGTTTTTTTTAAAAAATGGTACTGATCGGGGAAGGTCTAAACAGGAAGTCCGCCTCCCCTTTCTGTAAACAAACTGAAGCAAAGAACCTGTTAACTAAGGTCATGGAGAATTTTATGTAAAGGATTTAAATTCCATTAATTGAAACTATCATCAATACTTTTTGTGAAAGCAGGGGACCCTGCAGAAGAAGGTTAAAAATTTGGGAATTGAAGTGCCACTTCCCCAAACCCGGGAGTGGTCTGTGAGAGCCCGCTGACGGTGAATAGATAAATTTGACAGCTGTCAAGTCTGCTGACAAGATACAAAAGAAGGACTTTGTTTCTACTGCCCATTTTGGTTACATCTTTACGTTTAAAAGGAAGCAAGGAACTGTTTCAGTTTAACGTATGGGACCTTTGGGTCTGTGTTGGAAGGAGTGAAAAGAAACTTGAATCCCTCTAGAGGGAGCTTTGGAATACTGTTACAAGGAATCAGCTGGGAAACTGTTTTTAAAGATAAAGCCCTGAGAAACTAGTTTTTGACCTTGGATTGTTTAAGGATGGCAGTCGGGAAAGAAATTGAGTGCGAGCTGAACAGGACATTTTATCTCTTGGGAAAGCTGCATGATCAGATAAATGCTATGGCTACGAATGTAGTAATATTGGGAACAAAAATGGGCATTGATGAAGAAGTGGACAAGAACTCGGCGTGGGAACCTCTGCCTATTGAACAAATTGATAAACCTGAAAAGGAGAATCTCATCGTGACTGAAGTGATGAAAGGGGGAGCCGTGGCCCTACAGAGACAAATGGTGGACTACAACTGGAGGCCTTACATGATGGCAACTGGGAGAAGCAAAATTTTGGAGATGGAAGCCTGGCTCGGACTTGAGAATGAAGGATGGAGAGATCTCCCTGTGTGGAGAGTAAATGACCTCTGGGATATAAATCTGAGCTAGGTGGAGGTCGGAGATTTGGGGGTCTTTGGATTTGAAAAGAGTGTGAAGCAAGATTTGGAACATTCTATAGGCCCTATCCTTAATTATGGAAGTTTGGCAGGAAGGAATATGATTACTGTTGGGTTGGAGCTGCTCCAAGATTTGGTTTTTAACATCAAAGACTATCAAAAAGACCGGCAGAGGGGATACGAAAGAGACCTAAGAGCCTCGGACTTGAGATCTCCGGGTTGAGGGTTTTTGGAGATTGGTGGAACTATTGCTAGGGGCCGAAACCGGGATGGGGATCTGGTGGAAAAAATTGGGAATTTAAAGTGTATATAATCTGTCTGGTTTTTTTTTCTTCGTTTTTTTTTTTAATTGTTAAAGAGAGATGGGGGAATCGTGGAATTGAATCTTTCTTTGACCCTAGGGGAAATGTTTTTAGAATAAGTATAGATTATAAGTATTACTGGAAATAAGATTAAAGGAAGTAAAAGTGGATGGTTATTTAGTGAAAGAGAGAATGGGAAATTACAGTATATTAAGACAAGATATAAGGATAAAGTTTAAGATGAAGGATTTGTTGAAACATTTATATGAATTAGAATATAAAGAGGGGAATTATGGTAAGTTAAGATAAATTAGCAGGATAAAAACTAAGTTGCAAGGATTTGCTGGAATATCTAATTGAATTAGAATACAAAAATGGGAGGCGGGAGGAAGTCAAGGAAATAAGTGAATGCAAATAAGTGAGTTAAAGGTTTGATGTGTTTTTTATTTCTTTTATTTTTTCTATTTTTCTGTTTTTTGATGTTGTTTTTTCTTTATATGTATTTTCTTTTCTTTTCTCTGATTGTCTTTTTTATTCTTTTTTGTAACCTTTAAAATCTTAATAAAAATTTATTTTAAAAAAAAACAGTTAATAAAGATCAGGCTTACTAGCCACTTTGCTTCTCAATATACTCTGGTTGCCCTTTGTTTTCTCCTACCGATAGGGAACCCACTTAAGTACTCTATATGGGCTCTGGAATACCCCATAAAGAAAAGGGAGCAGATTTTCTTATAACAAGTCTATGTTTAAAAACAGCGGGAAACACTGTGACCCAGCCATGTGTTTTCAATTTGCAAAGCAAAAGTGCATGCTTAGGCTCGCTTAACAGCTGAGTCATCAAAACTCATCTCGCTGAAGAACATAAGAATCCAAGAATGCAACTATCAGGCACTAGGACAAGGGAGGGTACCTTGGATTGGTGAAATGAGAAAGAGTGAAACTGTCTCTATGGGGTGGCCATGTGTCCTGCTTCACACAGGACAGGGGTCAGGAACCTTTTTCAGCCGTGGGCCAGTCCACCGTCCCTCAGACCATCTGGTGGGCCAGACTATATTTTGCGGGGGGAAATGAACAAATTCCTATGCCCCACAAATAACCCAGAGATTCATTTTAAATCAAAGCGCACATTCTACTCATGTGCAAACACCAGGCAGGCCCCACAAATAACCCAGAGATGCATTTTAAATAAAAGGACACATTCTACTCATGTAAAAACATGCTGATTCCCGGCCCGTCCGCGGGCCGGATTGAGAAGGTGATTGGGCCACATCCAGCCCCTGGGCCTTAGGTTGGTGACCCCTGACATAGGACAACCCTCTGTTTCAGGGGTAGGCAACCTAAGGCCCGGGTACAGCAGTGCTGAATACAACTTTGAGTTAGCTGCACTTAGGTCTCCCTGAAATCATTTGTACAAATTAGACTGTGAATACAATATACCTTTAAAGCACATTTAAAGCACATTCTTTCCCTCAAAGAAACCTGGGCACTGTGATTTGTTAAGGTTTGCTGGGGATTCAGATTCTGTGAGGGGTAAACTACAGAGCCCAAAATTCTTTGAGGGAAGAATGTGCTCTAAAAGTATAGTGTGCACACACAGCCTTAGTACTGACTTAGGTCCCACTGAAAGCAATTGGACATTAATGCAGCTAATTAGGGTTGTTATATTTAAAAAAGTGAAAATCCAGACACCACTGTTGATGAGCTTTTTTTTTTTTTTTTAGCAAAGTCTGCCAAAAAAAACCCCCCATTCCCAACAGGAGTTGCCAGATATCCAGGTTTTTCCATATATTTTTCCGAATGGCAAAAAATTTATCTGGGTGCCATTTTCGACGTCTGATTCTTGGATATGTCTGGGAAAACCCAGACATTTGGCAGCCCTAGCTAACATGCAACCCAATGCAGTCAATGGGACTCACTCCCACATGTTTACTGTAACTGAGCTTTATTCCTTCAGCTAGCAAGGTTCTCAGAGGCTGCCAGTTTTACTACTGCCTGTCATCATCACCAAGATCAGTAACCAAAGGGACTTTTCCTGCAATTGAAATCAATCTAAGTCAAAGAGAATTAGAGAAAGAATGCAGAGCTGCAAACAGGAGTGGCTGCTCTATGTGGGGGAAAACCCATTGCATGGGAGTAGAGAAGAGAATTTTGTCTGCCCTGTACTTAAGTAATTTCATCATTCCTTAAGGTCTGGGTATTTCCTGCTCTCCCAAGGGCTGCTATTGCATAATCCCAGCATGGGTAAGAGTTCTTATAACACAAGAGAGAGAGGGGGGGTAGAGCAGGGGTATTTCAGAGACTTTTAGGAGGGAGGGTGGGGTGGTATTCTTGGACCTATCATTGTCATTGGAGGTACCAATGGCCACCATGGCAGGAGTGCTTTCTATCAGTTTCAGCTGGTGGCTCAGCCGTGGCTCCATCTGGGTGGGGAATGGCAACCTGGCAAATAGAAAAGGGTGCTGCTATTGGTTTTTGTGGGTGTGTTTTTGCTGGAAAGGCCCTGCTCTGCTACTATCATGTGCTAGATTAAGTTTATCACAAGCCAACCTTCTGGCTGACTCAGGATTTGAGATCCAATGAATGCCTATTCTAGATTAGAGTTTCTCTTTTGCTTCACATTGTAAAATGCAGAACCAAGCAGCTTTATTTATTTATTTTATTTTTTAAAATCATTTTTTCGATACAAACATCAACCGCAAAAGACACATACAACAAAAATCATAATAACAATAATAACACAATTTGACAATTCAGATTTGAATACACTGATATACCTATGACTACACCTTTTTTAACAATATTTTCCCACCTCTCTCTCCTCCCCCTACTTCCCACCACTATCTGCCTCATCGCTTAAATATTCGCTCCAGATTTCTTCATATTTATCCATTCTTATTTTGTGTCGACATGCAATTTGTTCATATGTAGCTAATCTGTCCATATTATCAATCCATGTGCTCAATGGAATCTTTTTGCGGCTCTTCCAATTCATCAGAACAAGTTTTTTTGCTTCTAATACAGCACAGTGCATCCATATTTTTTTTGACCCATGGAAATCTCCCATGTTTCTGGAATATAATTTAGAATTAAATTCAATTCCACTAAATAACAATTTCTTTTTATTACTCTTGCTATAAATATCCTTTCTCCCTGTTCCCAATATATTTGTCTTAGACTTAGTAGGCTGAACTCAATTTTTTTGAGCTAGTATATTATTCAGTTCTAATGTGTGTTGTTGTATTCTTTCGTATGTAACCTTAGATGGGTTATTTGCCATATTGCCCCATAGTGTTTTAAAAGAAATTTTTAGATTATTTTCTTTTAATCTTTGCAGCTTGGCTTTGTTGGCAGAGAAGGATATTATCTTCCCTTTGAAGTAAGCTTTATATCCTTCCCATTCCATCAGTCTTGATGTTGAAGATTTGGAATTATTTTTAAAATATATTTGTGTTTCTTGGGTTATATATTGTATGAAGTTTTTTTCATTTAATAATGATATATTAAGATACCATCTCCTCATACCTTCCTGAGTTTTAGATAAATTATATTCCAGTATTACTGCTGAGTGATCAGCTATAATGGGAATATCAATGTCACATCAGCTAGTAAAGGGATGTAATGATGCTGATGTTAGAAATAAATCAATTCTATGTTGGGTATTATTAATTTCTGAAAAATATGTATATGATTTTTCCTTAGGATGATGCAATCTCCATGAATCCACTAAATTCCAATGTATCATATAGTTATTAATCGTCTAACCTCTGTCCTTTTCCCCCTAGCTACTGGGTGGTATCCAGCTGTGGATCTAAAATGTCACTGAAGTCTCCACCTATTAGCAAGTGCTGATATGACAGAAAGCAGCTTTATTTGCTCCGCCAGTTTCAATTGTGCTAATAAACTCTGCCTCAGGGAGGAAAAATAACAAGGAAGAGAAACAAGGAAGGAAGCAAAACAGCTTGTCCGCAGTAGAACAAGGTATCTCTGTAATAGGAAGCAGGCTTTCTGTGCATGAGGCTGCCTTTTGCTGCTGTTAGATGCAGAAACAATACCTAGTTCTTTCATTTCCCACACCTGTTGTCATCCTTTATAGGACACTCCTTTGTGTGTCTTACATGAACACAAGTCCCAAATATGTTCAGTGACCTTTACTCCCAACTACAGTGCGTGCAGGATTACAGTTATAACCTGTTCTGGCCAGGGTTGGCGAGAGTTGTGGCCTCAGATGTCTGGAGGGCACCTAGTTAGCAAAGGCTGCTTACAGTAAAATAAAGAAGTGGCATTTAAATTCCAGGGTGGGCAAATTTTCACTTCTTCTTTCACCATCAGAATAAGCTAGCAAACAAATTATCACGGGGGGGGGGCTAAAGGAAGGGCTATACCTGTTTTTTTGTTTAAAAAAACAAATATTGCTGTAGTGGGGGTTTTTGGGGGGTGGTCAATATAGATGATAGCCATGGGTACCTTACAAACCAGTGATCCTGTGTAGGTGAGGGTAGAACCTCAACACTGGGATAGCTCAGTTGGGAGAGCACAAGACTCTTAATCTCAGGGCCATGGGTTTGAGCCCCACATTGGGTGTACGATTCCTGCATTTGCAGGGAGCTGGACAAGATGATCCTTGTGGTCCCTTCCAACTCTACAATTCTACAATTCTATGATTCTAAGAGGAAGCCAGTAAAACCAATTCCATTGCAAAGGCTATGGCTTAGCCAACCAGTTAAGTACCACCATTTACATTGGGAAAAGATTGCCCTATTGCCATAGAGACAAAGGGGAGCTAACCCCTCTCACCTAATGGGAAGCAGCATCTCCTTGCAAAGTAGAAGGACAATAGCAAGAGTTTTGTGTAGGAGCTTTGGCTGGTGCTGGAAGTTGGAGAGACAGACATGTCTTGCTCTGTGCTGGACCCACGAGCAAGGAAAATTGGGGTGCATGCAACAATATTTCTGTAAAAGGAACAAGTGCTGGGATGAAAGACATTGCAACAAGTGGTCTGACTCCTGACTAAACAGAGGAAGGATTAGCACCTCCTTCAAAAAGATTTAGCTTTTAGCACTTGAGTGCCATGCCAAGACTGTCAGTCTCCAGGACTGTCAGGTTGGTGACAGATTATTCCCAACACACATTGTTGGGCTGCTTGAAAGAGGATTGATTACTTGTGTGTGAGGGTGCTGTCAGTGGCTCCTGGGTGGTTGCCCTGGAAAGTATAAAGACAGGGGGAAGTTTCTTACAGTCCTTTTTTATTTCAAACCTTACAGAGAGAAGCTATAGAACCCAGACTCTTGGACAGTGGCGGTGTCCCAAAGGAATCTCCACCCCCTTTCTCTCCCACTTCCTCATTCGTCGTCGTCATTATCATCTCCTCTATGGGTGCTGCTAAGTGCCCCATGTCTTCGAGCTCTTTGCTATCCAACTTTTAAAGCTCATTGAGTTCTGGGAGATGGTGGGTCTGGAATGCTTTCTAATGTGTCAGCCAGCTGCTGCTCCGGCTCTGCCTGCTGCTCCTCTCCCATGATTCCCCAACTTTTCCCCTCATCTGCCTCTGAGCTGTGACCTCCCGCAAACCACTGTTGTAAATCTATACTGTCTTCCTCCTCCCTGGAAGGGTCAGGATGGGGAGGCGGTCTCCACCATTCCCCCTCCTCTGCCCAGACCCTGACATTATGGTGCGTACATTACTAGGGGGGAACGTAGGGTGAGTGCACAGCCGCTACAAAAAAAAAAAAGGAATCCTCTTTCAAACAGTTTTTATAAATACCAAACATTACACATGTCACCAGCCCGTGTGTCCCCAAACAACTGTTACTGTATTTCAAAGACCTGTTTTGCCAGATGCTCAGCTGAACAAAAGAAATGCATGTTTCCTATAAGTGAAATCCTTCTTATGCTATTTCCATACTTAGCATCTTCAAGAGAAGATGGAACCATTTGGAAGTGGTAGGTCAAGTGTATATAGCATCCATTTTTAAAAACCATCACTGCTTGCCAATTGTTTTTCCAAATCACAACTCTTACTTTTCTGAATCCAGAGAGAAAAGGGCAAACTGCAAGCAGGCCCTAATCAAAGCCCTTTTTGGTTGTTGCTGCCAAATACTAGGCAAATACATGGTGAAGGAGCAATTCTGCCCATGGTACCTTATGCTTAAAATGGTGAAGTAACAGGCAAGAAGGGAATTAGGAATGCAGCTGCTCAGGATAATTTCAGATATTTTAGACTACATTGAAACTAGGAGTAACTCTTTGTGGTAGCACCTCTCGTTTCCACTGGGAATCCCCAACCAGAAAAGTAAGTGTGGTTGATAATCAAAAACCCCTAAGCTTGGGCTTTTAGAGTTCTGAGTGGAAGTTAGAAGCAGCTGTGGTCCTGCGAGAGAGTTATTGTCAACTTTTGAACCAGTTCATTTAACTGTATTGGGCAAAGGGGGCTTGGTCTGCAGCAATTAGCAAGGGAACTGTGTTAATCTCTATGTCTGGAAAAGTCACTGGAATACCAGGCTGCTGTGAAGGTCACAAAAGCAGACCAGGCTTACCCCTCCTCTCTATTCATTTATTTTGATCATCTCAACACCTGCCCCAGACAGGTGGCCAACTACAAAAGACGAGAGGGACTTCTTTTAGCAGTTATATGGAAAAGGGAATATCAGCAGATGCTGTTTGTCATGTGAGGTACACCTGCTTAAATTTCCCTCTTCTACACAAGGCTTTAAAATGGAGGGGCCTTTTCCCTCTTTTGTATCTGCCGCCCTGAGACCAGTGCTTTTCAAAGGTTTCTTCCCCATAGACTACTTGAAAGTTGCTGTCGGTCTTGGCAGACCACTTAATGATTTTTCTGTTTGTAATGTTGCTGTATGAGTTTTAACTCTATTCTGTTGCTTCTTTTCTTTCTTAATATATATTGCATTTTATTATTGCATTCCATAGAACTCATTTTACTATGCAGTACCAAACAACATAAGGAATAGAAGAAAATGTTAACCAACAAAGGAGAGTGGAATAAAAATGCTAGCCCTTCTGCCAAAAGAAGGCAAACTCAGCGCGTGAAGAGTTCATATTTATTGCTGCAGCATAAATCTAGAGGCCCCAGTGGATATCTACGAAAAGCTGGGACCCCAAACAAAGGGTGCACAAAACTTTTATACTATTACAGAAAGAAATACAGAAAGAAATTACTACAGAAGCTTAAACTATCTCAGTTGGCTATACTGTATCTATGCACACTCAAGGCATGCTACTATGTACCACGCAATACCATAGTACCAGATAACAGGAAAGCAACATTTTGTATGAACTTTGCTTAAAACTATCTGTTTCATGAAGCCTAATCTGGGTCGGGAGAATTTACTGCTTCTCTTCTTTGAAGATCTCCTAGAGTTAGCTCATTCTTCTCTGTTTTGGAAGCTGATAAGAGAGGCCCACGATAGCGGCTATGCCAGCAAAAGACAGAAGTGCATTTTCTTTTCATAGATGTGGAGGGTGGGGTGCAGGGAGAATTAGCAAGCTGCCAGAGCTTCAAGGCCAAGACAGCAGTGAATTTCTTGTAAAATAATAGAGAGCTAACAGCAAGAGAGAGAGAGGTGCCTATATTTCCAATACAGGACAATGGCAACCACATTGCAGTTGTGACTGTGTGTGGTTGTGACTGTGAGAAACGTGTTTATGCAGACTCGGCAGGCTGAGGCCAGTTGTGCATCAGAAACGTGCTCTGTGACAGAGGGCAAGAGCAACAGGGGTGTGTGCTGTGGGTTCTGGCATATTTCCTGGGCCAGGTCATGACACCCAGTTATCAAACGCAATAAAAAGACGACTTAAAAAATCAATATGAATATTTCGTGTGATGGCTGTGCTTCATTCACAAGCACACTGCACACCTCCTGAACAAAGCCCTGAGGACAACTGGCAGTCTGCAGACTGCAGTCCAGGAACCCCTGCCCTAGACCACACGTATTGCTAAAGTTTTTGTTTTTCTCAAAAAATAAATAAATACTTGTACAAGTTTTTAACTTCAACATACTTTGGCTAAATATTTTACAAGCACAACCAGGCAGCCAAAGGACTGCTCATCTATTACAGGAAATGGCAGCCTGCCTCTTCCCCAGCCTCTCCTTGTTCTTAATCATGGAGTCACTTAGAGTTGCCAAAAGACCAGAGGAAATGACTTTGCCTGCGCTTTCCCACTGGCCACTGTACGTGTGTCTTGAAAAGCAGCTTGAAGTGCAGATGATGTTTATCCCCATAGCAATAAAAAGTTTCACCTTCTGACTGTAGCACAATAAGCTGCTGTCATAAGAGAAGATCGTGCCACTCCTCCCCTTATTAATTGGCTAGCCAATTTTTGTTTGTAAAAACACCCAAAGACTCTGGGAAACATAGGCACCAACTCATAGGGGCCAAGATACCTTTGGCCACCTCTAATAAAATATTTGAGGGATGTGCCCCTGCAAGGTTGGGGGGCATTGCCATTCAAATGGGCATGTGTGCTGCATCTTGCAATTGATTATGTGGGGCACAAGCTCCGTCTTGCCATTGCAATTTAGGGGGCCATGAGACATCAGCACACTGTGCACGCATGCCCCACAGCATGCGTGCATGACACCAGCACACCCCACAGCATGCATGCATGGCTGCCAAAGAACTTGGGGGGGCTGGCTCTTTGGTTTGAAATTTGGGGAGCTGCCCTCAGCCCCCCTACTTAGTGCCCCTGGGGGTGTGGTTTACCAGGGCCCGCACAATATTTTATTCAAGTTGGTACCCCTGGGAAGGCTCTTAAATGTGCCAGGTCAAGGTACGTTGTCTCTTTTTTCATGTTTCTTTTCTAAGTTCTTGTGAGATTCCTCAGATTCTTTCACCACAAATTCTTTCACTTGTCCAGGTTAGTGTTTTTTGTTTCTATCCTAGAATGAGTTTTTCTTCTTGGACACATATACAGCAACTTTCACAAGAGGTTGGGAAGTTAACAAATATTGCATACTAGATTAGATGGAAGCAAAATTAATGGTCCTGATCCTTTTGTCTCTAGCTGACCTGGTATGCAATATGAATCAAGGAAGTTGGTTACCTCATCTACTGGGCAAATGCCAGGTATCTGCATAACCATCCACTGCCTCAGGAAGTGTGTCCGGATGTGACTGAGGTATGTTACACCTGGGCATGGTTTCTTTCTTTTATTTTTTTACTGCCCTTGCTCCCATGCTTCTAACATTCAGAAATTAAGTAGGGAAAAGTTTTCCTGGCATGAGGATGAGTTTCATCTGCCTGATTTGTGTGTCTTAGGCAACTGTAAAAGGCAGAGGAGCAGAGATGGTTTAAAAAATTGGCAATCCTAGCTCATGGATTGTAGTGCAAAACTCAGTTAAGGTTTCAGTACAAAGTAAACAAGCCAAGGAATAAGAACCAAATGAAATGCCATGTTAAATGCATAATCATATTGTTGACAGCAAGGAAAAATAGGTAAGAAAGGAGAATTATTTGGGCGCTAAGATCCAAGTTTGGAACAAGTACCCTTTGGTGAGAGAACGCCAGCAGAGATTTAAAATCACAAAATATGCAGCAAAGTAAAATGTGTAAATATAGGCTTTTAGACCTCTAAAATATGCCCTTGTGAGTTCCAAAACTTCCTGCTTCCCTTAACATAGAAGAAGACCGTGTGTTTGGCAAGTTAAAAGTGGTTTACTTACAAAAGAACCTCTTCACGTGTTGAGCTTCCCAGGTAGACTGAGGCGCAACAATAGACTTGATTAACCTTCCTCCTAAGGTTAGGAGGAATGACTTAGCTAACCTTGGCAGGACAGCTTACTCTATGGCATTAACCCCTTCACGCATTAATTAGACTTAAGCATGTTGGTTATATGAGGCTGGTTATCCACACATACATATTCACAGCTGGTTATAAAACCATACATATAGTTGTCCATAAAGTGACTAGATGCCAAAGAGGAGAGAGACTCTTGCACCTTTAACAGTTGGGTAGGACAGGGCATGCCAGCAACTGTGCTGCATCTTTCTATTCCTCTGCACATTCCCAGCTGTGCCATGATGTACCCAGACCTATCTGGGCACGTTGGTACCTGAACGTGCTTTTCCACCTCCACATAGCTTGTCTGGTATATGACAATTAACTTTTGTCTCCTGCGTGTCAGGAGATGGATGTTAAGACCTTCCCACTCTTTCCTGGAAGATGCTTTTCTCGAACGTGGAGAGTTCAAGCAAGTTTCAAGCAAGTTCAAGCAAGTTTCGCTTCCCTTCAGAAGCCTCAGAGCAGCATAGCATACTAAGAAGATGCCAGGAATGGCTTCATCCATCGTGTGCGTGTCGATGTAAAGGTGCGTTTCTTACCCACCCACATTGCACTTGAAACCTCGCCCAACCTGTGGGGTTTTTAGCAATGAATTGATTGACACTGCAGTGCTCCTGCTGCTGCTGCTCCAGCTTAATGTGGTATTCTGTTACATACATCTGAGATTGCAATATGACCATGTGAGTCTGGTCACTGAAAGAGAAGCTTGTGGGCTCTTTCTCGGTGTGTGTGTGTGTGTGTGATGTTTTAGCATGTGACAGATTTTTCTGGACATTGCAAAAATGATTTCTCGGGGGGAACACCTCCATAAACCAGCTGCACATTTAAGTGCTAGAAATACTTTTTCTTTCTAGTTTGGCTGGTTGTGACAGCCAAAATTCCCCTCTTTTATATTATATATAGACTGTGAGTGGTAGGAGGAGGTTGCTGGGTTCTCCTTTGCAATATCTAGGCTATGATGATTCAAAGCCTGCCTCATTCTGCTCAAATAGTATGCCCCAAACCAATTCCTATGTGTTACTACCATAAAGTTTTGCTCATCCTCACAAGTGCCTTTCCATCCTAGACTGGTGAGACACCTGATTGTTCTGTTCCATCTCTACCAAAACTAGCATGACCTCCTAGGGCCCAGGCCTCAGTTTCTTACTGAAAAGATTCAACCCTCTTCATCTACTCAGAATTTCCAGCTCTCCTCCAGAAGCTCTGCATTCTTTCCCACCTGTCTCCCCTACTTAGCCACTTAGATGGCCAACTAGCACCTTGTATGTAGGCCTAGCCCTCCATAGCTCAAATTGTTTCAGAGACCAAAGGCATTTTGGTTCCCTGGTCAAGCATAGGAAAATATCACATTTCAGCTTTCAAAGCCAGATGGGGGAAAACAGAGCGACTTGTGACATCTTAAAGACTGGGATCCCCTCCAGAAGACTGATGGGGGTTTTGTATGTGTGTGTTTTGACACAGTATCAGTGTCTTAGCAATAGATCTATACTGGGCCAGCCACACATCATTCTGCTTCATTGGTTGTTCTGTGATGCTTCCCCCAACATTACTGCATTGTTGGCATCTAGTGTTCTTGGTGTTCTTGCACTGTTTCATAGATTATTAGGATATAAACAATTTCAGGATTCTATTGATGGTGTTGGAGCCCATAGGGTGGTTTCTGAAGCATAACTGTGGTAGGGAAGGTTACGTGGAGCATATATATGCATGGGTGAGACAGAATGAATGTGTTGCATGTTCATGATGTGCATATGTAAATGTGTAGCAGGCGGGTGTGTTGTGTGTAAAAGAGAATGGGAGGCTTTTTTGCTTTGGCTTCACCAACTTTTGGCATGCCACCCAACTAGTTTGCCAGTAAGCATTGCATTCCAGAGGCCAAAAAAGCACCTATGGCATGCAGAGCTGAGACAAAGAGAACCACCACTTCTGTGAGGGCCATTTCACACACTGGGAGGCATCAACTCTTGGTTTGCTGCAAGTGTATCCTTGACAGGGAGCTGCAGCCAATTCTGGCTCTTTCACAAGGGTAACGTGCAAACGTGTTGGTTAAACTCACACTGTACATTTTTACAGGTACACAGTGTGTGAAATAGCAATACAGTTGTGCTGGACATGTCAATTGTGAAGGCAGTCAACACTTACCAAAATACTGATATCTGTTTTCTAGTCAAGGGAGCTGAGACATTTGGAGGTTTGTCTTTGCAAAGTCAAAGAAGAGAAGGCAGAACTGCTTGGGGAAAATGAGGTGCCTGTGAAGTAAGCAAGCAAAGACAAGCCTGCTGGATCAGGCCAATGGCCCAACTACTTCAGGATCCTGTTCTCACCAACCAGATGCCTGTGGAAAACCTGCAAGCAGGATCCGAGCACCTAACACTCTCCCAGCAATTGGTTTTCAGAGGCATATTGCTTCTGGCCATGTAGATGGAATATGGCCATCATGACTAGTAGCCATTGATAGCCTTTGGGCAAATCTCCTGGAGTTTTGTGCATGTCTAGGGTGATGGCATATTGCACAAAAACGGTGCTTCTGGTTCTTAGAAGTCGCAGTCAACTATTTCTGCTAGCAACGAACTAACAAGCCACTTCTTTCTTTCACTCTTATGTCAGCCAGTCGTCTGATGTAAGGGCACAAACCACAGAGTGAGCAAGTAAGACTGAGGGATGGGTAATCCCATCTATGCAAAAATTCGAAGTCACAGGATAAAAGGTTGTAGTCAGGTTTGCCAGTTTCAGTTCATGCTCATTCATGTGTGAAGCTATGAATGGGTAGGAGCAAGCCGCAGACTTAGTGAATGGAACTTAATTGCTTTGAATGAGGATTGCTGCCTTTTTAAATGACTCTGCTCCCGTGCCTTGAACAGCGGCTTGCCATGCAGAAATAGCGTAGGTGGAGATTTCTGTGGCATGTAACAAATGACGGGGAAAGCCTCACCACCCTGGTCCCCCTCTAGATATCCTTTTTATTGTGCATCCATGAGGGTATCAGGGCTGTTATATGTGATCCTGCTTTTAAGACTTCGTTTCCAATCAGTGCTGAAATCCTATAACTTTTCAAACCACATATGTTCCAGGGCTGTTGGGGGGTTTTCTCTCTCCTATTTGTTGTGTGCTACAACGCAGGTGTGGCAATAATGCAATGGCGTTGGGGAGGCATTGCAGAACAACTCATAAGGCAAAATAATTGTGTGGGCATCCCAGTATAAATCTACCACTAATGCACTATTATTGAGTCAATAACGTGTTGCAGAATATGCCTGTGAAAAAACCACCCGTCTGGAGGGACCCTTCATTCCTGCATGTCAGGCTGCTGTCAAAGAACAGGAACAGAGCCAGTAAAAACAGTTAGTAGGTGCTTCTGGTGGTAGCAGAGGTCATTGCTGCTGTCCGGGGCACAGATAACGAGTTGTTTGCTGATAAGAGCAAAGGTAAAGGTAAAGGGACTCCTGACCATTAGGTCCAGTCGTGGCCGACTCTGGGGTTGCGGCGCTCATCTCGCTTTATTGGCCGAGGGAGACGGCGTTTGTCCGCAGACAGCTTCCGGGTCATGTGGCCAGCATGACTAAGCCGCTTCTGGCAAGCCAGAGCAGCGCATGGAAACGCCTCTTACCTTCCCGCCGGAGCGGTACCTATTCATCTACTTGCACTTTGACGTGCTTTCGAACTGCTAGGTTGGCAGGAGCAGGGACCGAGCAACGGGAGCTCACCCCACTGCGGGGATTCAAACCGCCGACCTTCCGATCAGCAAGTCCTAGGCTCTGTGGTTTAACCCACAGCGCCACCCGCGTCCCTTGTGATAAGATAAGAGCAAAGAGAATATACAAATGCTGCCAACTATGTCACATAACAAATGTGTGGATGATCCAAATATTTTAGTTCTGAATTGTTATCCACAGGTTGTTCCAAATGTCAACAAGAACTCCCAATAAGAACCTGAAATATTAGCTTGTATTATTTTCCATCCATAGCAATCATTTTCCAAAAGCAATTTGATCATCCCTGCAGCAGTTTGGTAGGTTCAGTAATTGCTTTCTTCCACTTTGCTCCTGGAGAACCATTGCAGAAGGAAGAACTGAATCACCAGACAGGGTAAGGAATGCATCTGTTAACAGAATCTCTGCATCCTCTCCGAAGTCCACAGAGGAAGACACACTTCCTCTTGCAACTTATAGGGTTTTTTATTCACCAAATACATTCTACTAAATCCCTCAGAGAGGGGAATCCCGCCAGACCACTAGTATCAGCATAAGGGATAGAAAGCAAAAGTCTGGCTGGAAAAAAGCAGTGCTTTAATTAGCTAGCGTGCAGTTTAGAAGCTGAGGGCATACACAGATGTTAACAAAAAAGAATAAATGCTTTTCTAGTTTCATCCCTCTGTGCCAACTGGGGATAATTCTAGATGATTTTAAGAAGTTGGAAAACAGCCTGAAGTTATGCACACAACTGTGTACACACCTTAACATTTAATGCACGCACGCACACACAAACACACTGGAGAATCCTGGGGACTGTAGTTTGTTAAGGGTGCTGGGAATTGTAGCTCTGTGAGGGGTAAGCTACAGTTCCCAGATGCTATCGGAGGATGGATATGCTTTAAATATGCTTTAAATGTACAGAGTGTACACAGATACCTGAAGTGAGTCATGCCGTGATCGGTGGGGCTTACTCACAAGCAGAAGTGCACAAGTTTGCAGCCACTGTGTGACAAGCCATGGCAAGCTAATCATTAAACTGGCTGGGTGTGGGAGGGGGCTCCCAAGAGTGTTGGGTGTTATCTGAGGATCAACTTAGTGGCAGACACGGCTGAGACAAATTTTATCTTGCATCCTCAGATTTTAACCGCACAAGCTCTAGCTTTCTATGGAAACAACAGTAAAAAAATAAAAGCTTCTCCAAAGTGGTGCCAAGCATGAGAACTAAGGGTAGGTTCTTAGCACATGTCCCAGCACCACTGCAAACAAAGCTGCTCCCACAGAGGCTTCTGATGCCATGAGAGGTCAACTTAGAGTGTGCAAGAAGACGACACTGGCTAAGATTTGTTCTGGTGAGGCATGCAAGTTTTTCTGTTCTTAGTCTCCCTGAAAGGTAAGCTCCATATGACACTTAGGGTGGCCAAATGCAAAAGAGGGAGGTGTGCTCATGCACTTTAGTTGTTGTGCAGTAGAGGGAATTTCATCAGGCTGCAACTTGCCACGTAAGGTGTGCCTGCGGAAATGCTCCTCTTCTACACAACTCATAAAGGTGTAGGTGCCCCTCTCCTCTTTTGCATCTGGCCAAGTTTCCCAATAACTACTCCCTCTATCTGTGCCTTTTGAGAGCAGCAGGATTCATAGACATTAGCAGGCATAAGGTGCACCATCATGCTGTGTAAAGCTTCTGTAGAGCAAGCTACCCTGGTAAATTATCAGCCAATCTCCCCCTGGAAACTTTATTATGGGGTACTATTGGGTAGATCCCAGGAAAAAGCTGTTCTTGTTATTAATACAAAATACGGCATCGGGTTTTTAATAGGAGAAATAGCAAGTTCCCAGAAACCCAAAGCTAGCTGATTTGCAAACATGCTGGAAAAAAGGTTTCAACTTATTTTAAAGACTGTGAAGACAAGTTGCATTCAAAACGGCTAGAATGCTACAGGAGCAGCTACATGTCATTAAATACATACAGACCAGTCTGCAAATAGTAGTAGTGGTAGTTCAGCCTGGACACTGAGGTACACTGAAATCCAAGGGCCTTCTGAGTGTTTCCTCAGTGTGAGAAGGGAAGTTACTGCAACCCAGGCAGAGGGACTTCTTGGCAGTGGCACCCTCCCTGTCAGATGTCCCATCAGATGTCAAGGAGATAAAGAACTACACAGCTTTTAGAAGACTTCTGAAGGCAGCCCTGTGTTGGGAAGTTTTTAATGTTTGACATTTTATTATATTTCTATATGTGCTGGAATCTGTCCAGAGTGGCTGGAGAAGCCCAGCCAGATGGGTGAGGAATAATAATAATAATAATAATACCCACCTTGTTGGCTTAAGTGACTAGTGTATGTTAGAGTATGGTTACAAGATGTCCCTGTTTCCTGGGGACAGTCCCTGGATTTACAAATCTGTAATTTTTTATTATTCTGCAATTTATTTATAATTGCTTAATCATATGGGACTAAATTGCATTATGTTGTAAGGACCTTTTATTAAGTCTTAGAACTGTAAATTTGGAAAGGACCCAAGGGTCATCTAGTCCAACCCACTGCAATGCCTGGAACCTGCCATTGGGCTGCAAGAATGTACTGTAAGCTATCACATTTTCAAAATGTCTGATAGCCACGTTCCACTACTTTTCACAGGCTGGGAGTAGTGGCTCCCTCATATTGGTACAGTGGCGTAGCGTGGAGGGTACAGGGGGGGCCGGCCGCACCGGGCGCAACATCTGGGGGTTAGGGTTAGGGGGTGCAAATCCACGGGTTAGGGGGGGCAAATCCACAGGTTAGGGGCGCAAATTACTTGCCTTGCCCCGGGTGCTGACAACCCACGCTACGCCACTGTATTGGTACATTATGGGTACATTATGGAATTAAGACTTGAAAAGAAAGTTCTAGCACAGTTTGTGTTGTGGATATGCTACTTCCATACAGTGGTACCTCGCAAGACGAACGCCTCGGAAGACGAAAAACTCGCAAGACGAAAGAGTTTTTCGTTTTTTGAGTTGCTTCGCAAGACGATTTTCCCTATGGGCTTGCTTCGCAAGACGAAAACGTCTTGCGAGTTTGTTTCCTTTTTCTTAAAACCGCTTGAAGAGGTGCAGTTGCGACTGACCGTGCTTCGCAAGACGAAAAACCGTGCAAGACGAAAAGACTCGCGGAACGAATTAATTTCGTCTTGCGAGGCACCACTGTAGTTTACTTGACATGGTTCAGACTGACCAATGCATTGTTTTCAGGGACAGTGTGTGACAGCTGAAGCTGTGAAATGTGCTAGAGGCAAGCATTTTTGTTGTTGTGAATTCCACTGATGTTAACCTTACCTGACCAATAGTATGCAAAATCTCTTAACTGGTATTTGAAGCACACAGTATGTGTTATTTTTTTGAGAGCTGGCTTGATGTAGTGGATTTCAAATTTTAATTATTTTAAAATACGTTTGCACGTTGTTTTAAGGTCTCCCTTATTAAAGCAAAGGATTAAGGTGTTAGAAGAACCTTAGAATTTGAGGAAAAACTATGCCATACAATGTACTGTATCGAACTATTTTACATGAATAACGCAGCTACTGTATTCTGAATTTAAAAAGAAATCAACATTGTTAAAAACAAGGTGCTACATAATAAGA
Organism: Podarcis filfolensis; assembly: GCF_964270895.1. Lineage (NCBI taxonomy): Eukaryota > Metazoa > Chordata > Lepidosauria > Squamata > Lacertidae > Podarcis > Podarcis filfolensis. The sequence continues at coordinate 59,923,398 of NC_139604.1, read as the reverse complement.
CAATTTGTCTTAAATCTGGCAAAATCAATGCGGTGGTGTAATATATATAAGTGCATCGTTAATAAACAAGCAACTAAAAAAGTTTGTTTGTTTCCTGTTTTTTTCCCCCCAGGCAGAGATTATGTGTAAGCGTGGTGTCAGCTCCCTAAAAAAAGGTGGACAACTCTGGGAAAGGGGGTGCCGGAGGGATCTTTGCACCACGGCGCCGGATATGCTTAAGACAGCCCTGACCAGCATGCAGCGGCGCAGGTCGTTGGCAAAGTCTTCTTGTGCAGTGAGGTGGCTGCTTGCCAGCAGAAGTGAAATCATTCCAGCCCTGCTCTGAGGGCGCATTTGTGGTCCTCCTGTACAGCAGCTAGGCTCTCTCCTTCCAAAAAAAGAACCTCTGTGCTTTCTAATGGGCAACCAGCAGGCAAGCCACGTGGCCCGCCAAAGAGCTCCTCGGAAATGAAACTTAAGTTTTCGTTGATATCATGTGATTTACAGGGACGGAAACCGCCGTATATGGTCAGGGGAGACGAGAAACGCCGGTTTCGTAATAGGGAGCGGTGTAATGCGCTCCGGCGAGGATTTTGTTTGGGAGGAAAGAAAACCCTCCGTGGGGCGGGGCGCGCCCGTTTGCCTGTTCGACAGGCGGCTGCCTCTGATTGGCCGACGCTGACGGCCTCGGAGCCATTCCGAGCCAATGAAATGCGTCCCGGCTTCTCTTATAAGCCGTCGCCGGAGGGGGCGTGAGCGTATTGATGTCGCCAGAATTCCACTACCTGCCGCGCAATAGAAAACACTTGGTAGCAGTACAGGTAACGCACCTTTATATTGGGCGTCTGGAACCGGGGGTGAGGGTCGCTGAGGTAGAGCAGCTTCAGTGCAGAGCGAGGGAGGAATGACTTGCATCATTTTCTGTCTTCCTCGTTTTAATCATAACATGCACACTTACCTGAGAGTAAGTCCCGGCAGGCTTTCTAGTGTTGCTCGCGCGAGCACTGCCTCGCTCTTGAGAACCATTTTTAAGGCTGTTTGGTAAACCGTATTATTTACCCCGTGGAAGCCCCCGTAGTTGAGTTTTATGCTGACATTATCTGTTGTTTGCGCGCCTGACCCGAGGAGCAGCTCCCTGCGTGCCTGCGTTGGTCGAACATATTCAAAGTTAGCATGCTTGTGCAATCCCCACCTGCCCAATGTGCACACTGTCAAATGGCTTGTAAGGACTTTATGTTTGGAGGCTACACGTGTAGGCAACTTTGGGGCAGCACGTGTTGGTCAGACGAGCACACAGTGGACAGCAGTTGCCGCTGCGATCACTGTCTTCCCCCCATCCCCAGGGGGGTAAGAAAAATTACATCTGCACAGACATAGATGTACAGGAGTGGTAAAATAGCTCCTGAGGGTGTAGGGAAAGACATACCTTCTATAGAGGAAATTCACCAAGGGTAGCCAATGCTACCCTTGGGATGTTGTTGTTGAGCTACACTACAGCTACCAGTGCCAGCCAGCACGACCAGTGATTAGGGATAAGAGTTGTCCTGCAGCAGCACCTGGAGGGTAATGCCCTGGCTAGGCCAGAGATATTCCATGCCTCGTCCCTGGTACAGAACAGGTTGTAGGAATGAGAATCCCTGGCACAAATTAAGCCTTGCATCATGTGTACCAGCACTGATGCAGTAGTTCCCTGGTCAGACTTAGGTTGCCTTTTAAAATGCCTAGCAGTATAGGTTGCTTCTGTATTTTTGCAAGAGGGATGATAATTCCTCAGAAGAGGACATTGACACTGAACTGCAGGACTGCTGTGTCAATAGGAAGAAAATATTGCAACAGAAGTCAACCAGGACAGTGGCATTTTTAAGGGAAGTCTCGCCTTTGGCTTCTCAGAGAAGCAGTTCTTCTCTGGTGATTTTTCAGTAGCACATGTCAGAAGACAGAATACTAGGCAGGTCCTATTCAAAGTTTTGTCAAAGGGCAATTATTGACAGTGCACAAATGGTCCTTTGTCAGCACTACCCAAATATTCAGTAACTTAAAGCCAATGCTTGATTACTCTAAATTGGTGTGGTTCTGAAATTACATTTGTTTTCTAACCTCCCTCATAAGTTCATAGGGGGAAATTCACCCTGGCTAAACAGAACATGCCACTGAAAGGGATAGGGTCGCCAAGGAAGCTCCCTCAACCCTAATTAGTTGCCCTCTGCTGCACTTCAGACAGCAGAGGTACCTGAAGAAGCATCTTCAGTTATGATGGCATTGGTGTACAGTTGGCCTGGAGTTTTACTGATGAGGATGTAACAGAGGTTCAGCTAATGGGAAGTTAGCTGCAGCAAGATATCTTCATCCTAAACTGCTGGAAATGTTGTTAGGAGGTGCATTTTTGTGCAATAAGTGAGGCTGAAATGTGTGGCTGTGGCTGTTTGGAAAATTACTATAAGTTTTAGGGTTGGGAGTAGTTTAGATTTTTGCAGTTCTCAAGCAGGCTGAATTAGGCAGCACATTAGTAAATGAAATGATTGCAAAGACACTGACTGTCTAGTCATAATAATAGACTATGGCGTAATGTTTTTAAGCAGATGTGAACTTTGGGGTGCATCTGTGGTGGGGGATTTTTTTATTTTATTTTTTGCCTCAAGTGGCAAATATCCCCAGCTTGCCCTGACAGGACTCCTTTTTTGCTCTTGGACCACATGGCAGCTTTTGTTGCCATTATATGCTTCTGCATCTAGTTTGTGGGTGGGGACTTATGGAAGCACTTTTGTAGTGGTTCTGCTCTTATATTGCCAGATTAGTTCCATAGGCATTCGCTCTAAGTCCCGCAGGGATCTTATTTACTCTCTCACACATGCTTCTTCACAGCTGCAGGGAATTAGGTCATCATTGGTATATGAAGGACAGTTAATTTTATTTCTCCTTTCCATCTGAAGCAGCTGTGGAGGCTTTTCTGCCCTGGAAAGTGGCTGGGTGAGGTCAGATAAGTTGAAACTCATCGCAGACAAGAAAACGGCTGATGGTTTGATAAAAGAGAAGTAGTGCAAGTCGTTATTCTGGGTGGTTTTGACACACTTCCTGAAGTGCAAGCGATCCTGTTTTTCTCCTGAATTCTCAAGTGGATGCAGTTCGAGGGTGTGTTTATCAGCCCTGATTAATATACCAGTTGCACCTTGCATTGTAGAAGAGCAACTTTATTGTATAATATAATTATATATAATTTATTATTTATACCCCGCCCATCTGGCTGGGCCTCCCTAGCCACTCTGGGCGGCTTCCATAGAAACCAAAAATACACTAAAATATCACACGTTAAAAACTTCCCTGAACAGGGCTGCCTTAAGATGTCTTCTGAATGTCAGGCAGTTGTTTATCGCTTTGACATCTGCTGGAAGGGCGTTCCACAGGGCGGGCGCCACTACCGAGAAGGCCCTCTGCCTGGTTCCCTGTAGCTTTGCTTCTCACAATGAGGGAACCGCCAGAAGGCCCTCAGCGCTGGACCTCAGCATCCGGGCAGAATGATGGGGGTGGAGACGCTCCTTCAGGTATACTGGACCGAGGCGGTTAAGGGCTTTAAAGGTCAGCACCAACACTTTGAATTGTGCTCGGAAACGTACTGGGAGCCAATGTAGGTCTTTCAAGACCGGTGTTATATGGTCTCGGCGGCCGCCCCCAGTCACCAGTCTAGCTGCCGCATTCTGGATTAGTTGTAGTTTCCGAGTCACCTTCAAAGGTAGCCCCACGTAGAGCGCATTGCAGTAGTCCAAGCAGGAGATAACCAGAGCATGCACCACTCTGGCGAGACAGTCCGCAGGCAGATAGGGTCTCAGCCTACGTACCAGATGGAGCTGGTAAACAGCTGCCCTGGGCACAGATTTGACCTGTGCCTCCATGGACAGCTGTGAGTCCAAAATGACTCCCAGGCTGCGCACCTGGTCCTTCAGGGGCACAGTTACCCCATTCAGGACCAGGGAATCCTCGACACCTGCCCGCCTCCTGTCCCCCCAAAACAGTACTTCTGTCTTGTCAGGATTCAACCTCAATCTGTTAGCTGCCATCCATCCTCCAACCCTCCAATTGTGAGAGGGGGGTGGAAGTTCTGGTAATATTTCTGAGAGATTGTAATAGTTGCTGGTGGTTCATGTTGCTGTTATTATGGTATTTAGCCTCATAGAGGACCCTCAGATTTTGCACAACCTAATGCAGAGCTTTCCAGACTTTTCATGTTGGTGACACACTTTTTAGACATGCATCATTTCATGACACAGTAATTCAGTTTTACTAGCAAACCAGAGGTTAAACTAACCCTTTTCCAGCCCTGGGAGGAGTGTGGGGAGCGTTTGCACGACATACCTACACACTGCAGCTGGCACAGTGATGTGTCACGACACACAGTTTGGAAAGCTCTGACCTAATGAATACATCCTGTGCTCGCTTAGTAGCAACTCAACCATACAGTAACTCTGTTTTCTAACATGTAATAAAACCTATCAAAACTACCAAGTCTGCTGACGTGACTTCCGCCTTTTTATTTTCTCTGGTCTGTACAGATTCTGCCTCATGATCTTCCATTAGTCCACAAGACAGTAAGCAGTACAAGATTCAGTGTGTGTAGCTGTCATATTTCAACTTCCCACAAGGCATATTTTAAGACTTACTTGACTCCAGAATGGCTGCACCAGCAAGTGAGAGGTGAGTGTTCTTGTGGCAATCAGAGGCATGCAGGCATGGGCGGGGAGGGAGAACTGGGTGCGTGCAAACACACACACACACACACACACACACTCACACACTCTTCTACACAATAACTCCTGCTGTGTTGGTTGAGTTTGTCAGCCAAAACTGACAATTCTGTCTGCTTGATATAGGATGGCATTTCACACACGCATTGCATTGCATTGCATTGCATTGCATTGCATTGCATTGCATTGCATTGCATTTATTTATTTATTTAGTAGCAGCCCATATTAACTAGAACATGCTCAATCGAGTCCTACACGTTTACTTGGAAGTAAGCCAATGTGTTCAGTAGGGCTTACTAGTAGTAATTGAGTTTGGGGAATGCAGACCTTATTGCATGAGATGCCAATGGCCAAACAGTAGCACCATTAAGGGTAGCTAAATTTGAGGTAAAACTTAATATAATAATAGGTCCAGTGTTCTGCTACACTGGTTGCTCCTTTGGTTTCTTGCTCCAGTTAGTTTTAGCTCCTCTTGAGTGTCAAAATCCACTTTATGGCGAGCCTGCGCTTTGGAGTTTGGGCTTACCCAACTACAGACCTCGCCTGTGGTGAGTAGATATGTACAAGTTTCATGATTATTGCGCAAGAATCCAAGTGCACCTTCTTTACCCCAGCCTTGTGACAATAATAATTAATCCAAGCAGTTTTCTCATCAAGGTGAATCGCCCTGATTTTCATGGTTCAAATGGTAGACAAGCTCAGGTTCAGACTGAAGTCCACATCCAACTCAACTGTTGCCCTCCAGCTGCTGATTTGTTGACCCTCTTCACTCTCATGTCTCTTAATGAATTATATTGCTGGGCTGTCCTGTCCAGGAAGCTGCTGCTTTAAAAGTATTTTTGACATTTGTGTGAGGAAAAGTGTTGACTTCCAAGACCAGAGCAACCTGTTGTTTATTAAGAAGTTGCTATGGTAATCGGCATCAGTTTTTGTGTAGGATCCATGTCTTTTCTTTTTCCTAGAGGTCTGACACGAGTGATTTCTGGGGCCATTGTGCCACCTGTGCATCCATCATAATTGACGCTGCTGCTGCATGTTGTGGTGATATCTAGGCTACATTCCTCCAGTATTTTTGAACCTCCAGTTCAGTATTTCTCTTTGCTGTTTCAGGGGTTGTCAAAAGGTCCGTTTCTTTGACTGGTTGATCAATGAGATCAACAGTGGAAGATATAAAGAAAGTGTGGCCTGGACTGATGACACCCACACAACCTTTCGTATCCTTTGGAAGCACAATTCAAGGAAGAACCTTGTGGCAAGTGATTACAAGATTTTCCAGGTAATACTCTCGTTCTACTAAGGCTGACTTCTTGCATGTATTTGCCATGGCCAGATTCAGCTAATGGGTTGTGCCGTTTAAGAACTTTGGTAGTGCAATAGGGAAGTCCCCTCTCTCCTGCACCCCCACCAAATTGGCTCTGAGGGGGTTCAGGAGACACCAACCCCAGAACAGCACCAGGAGTGGGGAAGGAGAAGAGAGATCATTCCATCAGGCAAGCAGAATGATCTCTTTAATGCTACGTTGACTTCCTCCAACTCTCTAGTATAAAAGCCATTTCTGGCACCTTAAAAAGACTAACAAATGTATTGTGGCATAAGCTTTCACAGACTGGAGTACAATTTACTAGAGGCTGTAGCTGAATAATAAGGCAGATTCTCTGGTAGGCATGCAGGGTGCCTATTTCTGCAAACATGCAATGTACCCTGCCTCTGAATGCACCCTGCAGCTGCTATAATTTCCATAGTGGTTTCACAGTCAATCCCTCTTCCTAGGGAACTTGGAATTGTAGCTCTGGCAGGGTCACCTAACAGCTCTCAGTACTCTTAACAAACTACAGCTCCCAGAATTCTTTGGGGGAAGCCATGACCGTTTAAAGAGGTATGATAGTGCTTTAAAAACGTGGTGTGAATGCGATCTTCATCAGAATAGTTCTTTCACACTTTTCCATCTCTTCTTCTCCCATGTTTCTGCGTGGAAAGGCGTGGGCTATGGTCAGCGGAAAGTACAATGAAGGTGTACCAAACCCAGCCAAATGGAAAACCAACTTCCGCTGTGCCTTAAACAGTACAAAAAGATTTGAAGAAGTTGAATCGGAATACCCTGACTACCACGTGTACCGAATCATCCCCCACAGCCGCAACTCTACATCGCCTGTTAATCCTCCTGCCGACACAAGTAAAGACAGAAAAGGGATACAGGGTTAGGGCTGCAAAACTTTCTTTAACATAAAGTGCTTGATAAATGGCAGGAAGTGTGGGCATCCACCACAGGCTTTCTTTGTTCATGCTTCAAGGGAATTCCAGTGTCTGAAAAAATCTCTTTTAAAAGGGATCAATTGTTAAATCACTCCAGGAATTGTAGGGCTGAGAGGGGAATAAGGGTCTCCTAACAACTCCTAGCACCCTTAACAAAAGTTTCCAGGCTTCTCTGGGGAAAGCCATGACTGCTCAAAGTGGTATGCTACTGCTTTAAATATATAGTGCAGATGGGGCCATAGTTCTCTGCAACCAGGTCATGAAATTACCGTATTTTTCGCTCTATAGGGTGCACCGGATTATAGGGCGCACCTAGTTTTTAGGGAGGGGAATAAAAGGGGGGATTATTTTCCCCCCCCAGCCCCAAAGAGCAAAGAAGCCAAGACAGTGAGTGGGATCCATCCCGCTGGCTGTCTTGGCTTCTTCTTTAGCCATGTGCAACCTCTCCAGCTGGAGAGGTTGCGAGCGGCTTTGTTTTTAGCCGCGGGGCTGGGGCAGGGGAAGCCCGAGCTTCCCCCGACCCCAGCCCCCGGAACAGGCTATCCGCAAGCCTTCGGAGCATGGCGGGAACTCCCACCATGCTCAGAAGGCTTGCGGATAGCTGCCTGAAGCCCGGGGAGCACAGCGGCAGTTGGCACTGTGCTCCCCGGATTTCAGGCTACAGACTGCCATCCGCAAGCCTTCTGAGCCCGGTGTGATAGCCTGCATTCGCTCCATAGGACGCACACAAATTTTCCCTTCATTTTTGGAGGGGATAAAGTGTGTCCTATAGAGCGAAAAATACAGTATGTATCTTCTCGTATTTGCATTTCATCCTGGAACTGTTGTTCATTGTGTCTTTTTTCCTATGTGTCTCCTCTCCAAGTCAGTGGAAGTAACCATGAAGTTGATCAGTTGCATATGAGCCCCTGCAGTGAGGGATCCCCAGCTCTACACCAGTCTACACTCCAGGTACAATACAGTTGGGCACAATAGGTTTGAGAGGGCTGTGGAACAATTCGAATGCTATTCAGTTTAGAGCTGGTCAACGCATTGCTGTAGGACTCTAGACCAGGGACTTGTTTCTAATGAATAAACATCCAATAAGTAAGTTGATGTGAATGCAAAAATTATTGGTGGGTGAGGTGTATTCCTGTTCATGTTTAAACAACTCCTTGAGCAAGGGACAACATTGCTGAAGAACTAATGGAAGGACAGGCATCTCAAGTAGTGGCAGACACATGAAGAATCCCTGTCTGTAGGGATTCAGTCTGCTAGAGGCAGCTTCTCAGTCAACTTAAAGGTTTTTAAATTGATTAATTCGGAAGCAGATCAGTGTGTTTGTTTCTTAATTTTTTACAAATTTTACGTATATAAAAATAACAAAGATTATCCAGCAGCTTCAAGATATGAACACATGTTCATGATGTTTTCATGGGAAGTTGGGAAGTGTATTGCAGCAAAACAGTTTATGGAGCTGCTGGTGATGTCATTTCCATGTAGCAGGAAAGAAGGAGATGTGCCTGTCTTTGTGCTCCGGTGCACTAGCAAATAGTATTTGTGCAAAGAGTAATGGTCCCGTTACTGGCCAGCTTTGTGCAGCTGATTACAGGAGTAAATCCAACAAACTTTCCAGACTTAATACATACTGGACATTTTCACAGGGGATGGTTATGTTGCAATTAAGCACAAACCACTTTAGCAGTGCATTCCTATGCAGGCTGACTCCGTAATAGACAAGCTTAGGATTGGATCCCAAATTTGGTATTTGAAAACGTACATTACTTTAAATATGTGTGAGAGACTCAAAATGATTGAAACCTCGCATATGAGAAATGCTCTTGAGATTGTAGCTCTGAGGGAAGCTTCCCTCAGTTCTAGGCATGCACAGCTGGTGTGAGGGAGCCTTTGCCCCCCAGATGTTGCTGAACCACAACATCTGGCTGAACCACTGGTCATGCTGATGGGAGTTGTAGTTCAGCAACATCTGGAGGGCCAAAATGCTTCCCAATCCTGAATGTAAGACATTTTGGAATTTCCAGACTAGTTCTTGTCTTTGTTTGGCTTAACTTCAATTTTTGCAAATTAAAAGGCAAGGCTGCTGCTCTGAATCACAAGAGTTGAAAGACAGTTGATTACTAAAAATGTTGAAAGTTCCTGGGATAAGCTGCAATAGTATCATTTCAAGATGCTGAAAACAGCATCTTTTGTATGTATGGTTGTCTTGGAGAAAACTTTATTTTTCTGGTTTACAGCAGGAGATCGATGATGTTTTTAAATCCCTGTCACTGGAAAATCCATGCCCAGGTAAGCTGTCAAAACCTGAATGCTCTTTTTCTGGTTTACGAACATAAATTTGGGGTAGATGCTTAGAACATATTTTTGCTATATTTATTCATTTATCACATTTGCATTCCAACTTTCCTCCAGGGATCTCAAGAGAGCATACATGGTTCTCTTCGTCACCATTTTGTCCCCACAACAACCTTGTGAGGTAGCTTAGGCTGAGAGTGTGACTGGCACAATGTCACCCAGTGAGTTTCATAGCTGGGCAAGACTTTGAACTGTGTTCTCCCAGTCCTAGTCTGGTACTCTAACCACTACACCACAACGTAATGAAACATGCCTGACAGAGCTACCATTGGGAAGCAAGCCTATCCCTGTAGGATCACAACACACCCAGCACAGCAATTGAAAAATATCAGTTGATATTGGAAGATCCACTGGAAGTTCTAAAAAAAATGAAAACCCGCACAGGAATCCCTAATCCAACCATTTGGAATTAGGGGCTGCTCATGCAAATTTCCAAGCCTGGCATATGGCTTGCATCAAGCCATTTTGCCCACCTCATTAAAAGAAATAATGACCAGAGAAACTAGAGAGAGAGAAAGAAGCTTCACAAATGAGTGATTACTTTTGGAACTGTTTCAATAAAAGAATTTTGAATGTGTATACGCTTTAAGCTTTAACATGGAAACGAAAACAAAAAGCAGCATCACCACTGTGCAGTTTTCTGCTGGGCACTGGCCTTTAGATATCATTTTTTTAAAAGCTTTGGCAGATGCATAGACAGTTCCCTAGCCCCTGTGGCAACTGAAAAAATCAAGGCATCCCCTTGTTCATCTGACAAATGGGAAACGACTACCCTATCTTGTCCAGAGAGGCACTTTCCAGGCGCATTTTGCTGGCAGTTGTTGGAGGTGGTGCTGAACTAGGTGTGCCTCTGATTGGATTCAGAACGGTGCTGTTTTGGTTGCTTGCTGAAAACACGTGGAAGTCATTCATGCCTTGATAATCTTGCAGCTTGATTCCTGTAACGTGCTCTGTGTGGGGCTGCCTTGGGTTCAGTTCAGAAGCTGCACCTGGTGCAGAATTAGTTACTAAGCTGCTAATGGAACTTAATCGTCTGCAGTACATAGCTCTTGTTTTTGAGGATTGTGCACTATTATGCTACTAGTCCAGGTTTAAGTATTGGTCTATAAAACCTTGCCCCCTATATACAGGTGTGGTCGGGGCAGAGCAGTGGCGTAGCATGGGTTGTCAGCACCCGGGGCAAGGCAAGTAATTTGCGCCCCCTAGCCCGTGGATTTGCGCCCCCTAGCCCGTGGATTTGCGCCCCCTAACCCGTGGATTTGCCCTAACCCCAGATGTTGCGCCCGGTGCGGCCGGCCCCCCCTGCACCCCCCACGCTACGCCACTGGGGCAGAGTGTATGCCCGCACTGCCCAAGGCGGGCACGAAGACTGCACCCCCAAGGGGGGGAGGGGCGTGGAGGGCACCCTTCCGTGCACCACAGTTCAGGGTTGGAGAGGGGTGGGGAAGCTGCTGCCCACTCTCCTCCTGCTCTCTGCCGCCAGGTCAGGCCTTGCAGCCAAGGAGGGGATGGGCATTGACGCCGACTCTCCTGCTATCTGCTGCCAGGTCAGATCTGACCCAGCCACAGAGCCACTACAGCTGGGTGACCAAGGAGGGCTGCTCTCTGCCACCGGGTCAGAAGAGCTGCCTCCGCCAGGTTTGAGGTGTGCCACGGCTGAGGAGGGGTGGGCGGCAGCGCTGCCATCCACTCGCCTGCTCTCCTCCCCCGGGTCAGGCCCAGGGAGCTGAGCTGCACCAGGCACAGGCGACGCAGTCAAGGCGCATCTCCTCTAGAGCGGATTTGATAGTTGGTTTGATTTTTATGAGCTCCTATTCTGGAGGGCAAGGGACACACGCTGAACCTGGGGGTGGGCATGAGAGATCACTTTCTGATACAAAAGGATGGGGGGTTATTTATCACATACTTGGCACTGGCTTCCGTTTTGTGGGCTCTGTCTGCATATCCTCCTCCTCTAAACTTGCATGAGAAGAAGAGAGAATTTCAAAGGCATTAAACGCTTTAAAATTAGGACCGGTGCAGCATCCACATCAACATCGTTCTGAACCAGTATAGACTTCATCTGCCCAAATGCATCACTGCTCATGCCTGTTTTACCATCTAGATGTGCTCCAGTGGGTTTTGCAGCAAGCTGACATGGATGAAGTTTCACAAGTCTCCTGGGCCCCTGTTCCAGAACATCCTCTAGGTAGGTCTGGCTGTGGGCTTGGCAAAATCACCTTGCATCTCCTCCTCAGCCTCTGAGTTCTAAGGATGGCTACACATTTCTGTTTCTGGCTGCTGCTCAGATACTTTTAATAACAAATGTGATCTCATGCTCAGGGGCTTTAATATACAATATTTCGTGTGTGTATATGATGGGGAGTGAGCCGATGCAGATAGAACCTATATATCCCTACATCTTTCAAAATTTGTTCAAGAGGCATGGCATACAAATTTCACATTGTCTTGTGCTTAATTTGTTATAAAGGGTAGTGTGTTCTCTTGAGTTGCATTATTATTATTATTACTACTACTACTACTACTACTACTACTACTACTACTATTTTATTTATACCCCATCCATCTGGCTAGTTACTCTGGGCAGCTTCCATCATCTCCCTTCCATTGACTTTTTTCTTTTCTACCCCCAATACAGCAGGGGAAGTTGCACATACAATCCCTTGTATCGACCAAAACAGCTGCTTGCCTCTGGTGCCTGGAGTAGTGAGTGAACCACTGGCAAATAACTGTTGTAAAGTAGCAGACGGCTGGCTGGCTGCACATCCACCAAATGTGAATTCCCAGCCAATTGCCGTTCATCCACTGCAGCATCCTCAACAAAATAGACCTCCTGGGATAAATCAAGCTAACCATGTGGGTGAGTAGAGTTACTCTGCAGTCTGCATGTTTGAAATTGTTCCAAAATGAATAATTGTGCTAAAAAGAAATTTTACTGAGCTGCGCAGTGGTTTTTGCAGCACTGGAGAGATTGATTCATTGGATCGCCATTTGATTCCTGGAACTTGCATATGATAAACTATTTTAAGGTTTTCAGCCTGCTTGAATTAGTATCAGATGTCCAAAGCAAATATGGTAGTTCCTAATGAACAAAAAATCCAGAACGGACAAGGTGTAGCAAAGCTCCTGATTTCCTTTAGCAACAAGCAGAAGACTGTGCTTACCTCCAGACTGCCAGTAGTTTGCCCCAGGGATTCAATTGCATACCAGAAATTTAAGTTTGTGCCATTAAAGTGAATTAAAGCACTCTAGTGCAAATAATAATAATAATAATAATAATAATAATAATAATAATAATAATCCACTTTAAAAAGAAACCTTGACTTTTTGCAAGTAGGAAACTGAGGGGGAAATGCACTAAAAGTGTTGGGCTAAGAGGGCACCAGGTCAGCAAAGGCTGAGCTAGGGCATGCATAACATTTGTTAGAATTCCCAAGGTGTTCCTCTTCTGTGCTAGGAGAAGCCCTGTATAATAACAACTTCATTGAACACGTTTTCCTGAATGAAGAACCTCAGGGAAATGGAGTGATGAACAACCTGTCGAGAAATGACTGCCATCTGTTTCCAAACCAGCAAGCCATGGTGGAGCAGAACACATTTGCACCTCCAATTGCCCCCTCTCCACTAGAGCAACCCCCCCTTCATGCTGCTCCACTGCAGAACAATGCAGGTTAGTGAATGCATCCTATTTTTGAGCAAGTCCAAAACAAATGTGGAATCATGAGGGGAGTGGGTGTAGGTCTCTGGGCAGCAAGGTCTTAAAGAAGAGGGCCAAACCTCTACAGCACTGTAGGGAATATATGCTGTTTGCTTAGCTATAGCTTATGTGCAGCAGAGCTGCTAACTGCCTTAATTTAGCCACACGGATGATAATATAGCTTCCTCTCTGTTGGATATGATGGTTCTATCAATGTACCTGCCGCTACCACCAAATAGCATTTTTCCTCTGTCGGTGTAAGCGTTGTGCTGCGCTGCAGATGGCTTGTCAGCCTGCACCCCTTAGCAGGCATGGAGCTAGTAAGCTTCCCCCACTGGATTAAGCATGGTCTTGTCTCTTTCAGGATGTGCCCCTCTCAATCTGGATGTCTCTATCTACTACCGCGGGAAGCTGCTGCACGAAGCAGGAGTAGAATTTAATAGCTGTATGTTCACATACAACCCTTACTATGAAATTGGAGGAAACCCGCAGATACAACATGTTCTATTTCCAAACCCGGAGATCCTTCCTGATCAAAAGCAAGTTAATCATACCTTGACACTACTGAAGAATGCGGGTCTGCTGCTGTACCAGAAGAACAATAAGATCTGTGCCTGGCGAATTGGTCGATGTAAGGTCTTCTGGGCTTTCTCCAAAGAGTTGGACCACACAGCACCGCGTCCGCCACCCAAGCTGTTGGGACGGGAGGAAGAAACTGACATCTTCAACTATGAAAGATTCTGTCAAGGTGATTCTCTAGGAACATGGTATTTCCTCTGTGGGCACGAAATTAAACTGTGTGTTAATGCATGACTCATTTAAAAACAGGCACATGATGATACAGTTGTGAAACTGCTTTTGTTGAGTCATGGAGAAAACACCTGAGACAAGGGTCAGGCCCAAAGGCTTTGATTTGGAACCCTTATGTGCATTAAAACCTCCCCAATGTCATAAAAGGCCTCCCTTAGGGGGCAGTAAGACTTTTTGCTTAGCTGTGATTTGGCCATAATACGGTATTTCAAAAGTGCTTTGTGCAATGAATGGTGTTAGGTGTTATCAGTAGCCTGTGACTTTTCCTACCCAGGCCTTACCATTTCAGCTTTTATGGATATGAGTGAGATGAGGCTGTTATTGGGTGCAGAATGTATCATTCTCAGAATCTGCTCCCCACCCCCTTTTTTAAAGGAACATTCTAGTCCACAAAGCTTCAGAACTTGGAGCAATAAGCAACAGGTATGGTGGGTTGAGGAGCATGTCTTGACACACAGTTTTGACTGCTTACTGCAGGGTACACATGGCACTAATTGTGGCCCATTTTCATTACGCCTGTCAAGCTTCTGGCAGTGCCGAAGTGAAGGAGAGCAGTAATGCTGCTTAATATTTTTGGAGTGGTTTAGAGAATATGAGGCAGTTCACATACCCTATTTTAGTAATCCTTACAGTGATCCAATAAGGTAGGTCAGTGTTGTAGGGGCTAAGAACTGAGCATCTGACCCTAAGAGGGGTGAAGAACCTCTTAGCCTGCCAGGAGGTCCACTTTCACCCACAAGACCTTACCCTAAGCTACACCTGCCCACCCATCAGCTGACACCACTTGTGACATCATCTGATGGGTGCAAAGGCAGGGTTAAATCCCGCATTGACTACACATACCTGTTCACAGCAGAGAGCAACAGCACACAGCCAAATTGAAACCAATTCAGTGAGGGGTTTGAATCACAGTCCCCTGCTTAAAACAGAGATGGCTTCCCCTATTGTATTAGCAGAGGTTACAAAGTTAACCTGCTAATCCCTCTGCTTGAGCAGATCTCCACTGTTCAGTCTCCGCTGCTTTTGTTATTAAACTATGTTAACAGAACTCATCCACACTTCTGCTTGTCCCTTGCTAGGAAGCACGTGTCGGAGCAGTTTTCTGCTTGACCCATACTTTCTAGGCATGGATCAGAGCAGTTTTGCCTTTGCCCCACTCCTTTCCCAGGGAATACCCGCTCTTTAGTGCTAAATCAGAGCAAATGTCAATCCAGAGAAAATCTGGATTGCCATCTGCTCCGATTGAGTGCTAAGCAGTGGGTTTCCTGTGGAAAGAAGAAGTGTGGATAAACCCACAGTTCAGACTCAGTTGTCACCTGTGTATAGAAGTCCATTCCTACACGTTGAATCTCTATATGCTGTTGCAGTTGCAAATTGGCACTTGCAAACTTGGGTGAAGAGCTTATTGATTAACTGAAAATCACTTCTGCCTATATCCTCCTGTTATTCCAAAGTTCTTTTCACATAGAAGGCTTATATTGATTTCTTCTTAAACTGGCCTATAATGCAATGCAAGCATGTCTAAATCTATATTGCCTAGAGCAGGGATAGCAATATGATGCCCTCCAGATGTTACTGAACTACAGCTTCCTTCATCCCTGACCATTGGGCTGGGCTGATGAGATTTGGGAGTCCAGTATTATTCATTAACCTTCACACATGACACAAGTAGCTGTTTACCAAGACAAGTGAAAACACCTTTGGGTTTTTTATTGCCCTTTCTGTTCATGGATCCCCAAAGTGACTTAGAAGAGCCTTGGATCTTTCTCTTTTGTAACAGAACTGAGGGCTTTCCGCGATGGTCAGAGATGTTCCTCTCCTGACTACACCATCTACCTGTGCTTTGGCCAGTCCTTTGCATCTGACAAACCCAAGGAATCCAAGCTCATCTTGGTGAAGGTGAGCAGAAAGCAGTTCTCTGAAGTTAACAGTGCACAGTACTGCCTTTAGGAATAAAATGACTTTCTAGCCCACTTGTCCAGACAAAATCTGAAGGCCATTTCCACCACTGGTAGGGTAGCAAAGCTGGCTTGCTTTCAGAAAAGGAACCACGATTACTCTGGACTCCCTAGCAAGCATACCTGTATGATGCATGTGTTTGCAAGCACCTTTGGAGGCAGTGCAAAGTAATGTATCCTCCAAGTAGATTAAGGTGCTGTGCATAATTGTTGCACCTCCCCATCCCCCCCAAAAGTAGTAGTAGGCAAGCCTTAATGGGCTTTTTTATGTCTTGCAGTTGGTGCCGATGGTTTGTAAGCAGTGGCATGAAGACCTGCAGAGGCAAGGCTTCTCATCCTTGAACAGTGAAAACTTGAGCCTGCAACTCTCCAACAGCCTGTTTGATATGATAGAGCAGCTAACTACCACGATGGAGATGGATTAGTTCATGTTTCTTGTCAAGATCTCAAATAGTAAGACTGGAGTGTGTGGGTTTGTATGTGTGTTCACCAGTGGCGTAGCGTGGGGGGTGCAGGGGGGGCGGGCCGCACCGGGCGCAACATCTGGGGTTAGGGCAAATGCATGGGTTAGGGGGCGCAAATCCACGGGTTAGGGGGCGCAAATCCACGGGTTAGGGGGCGCAAATTACTTGCCTTGCCCCGGGTGCTGACAACCCACGCTACGCCACTGGTGTTCACATTCGCAAGGGGTCACTTCCACATTTGGCTTGCATGAGGAGCTACAGTAAAACCCACTTTTTTGGTCTCTGTATTCTGTCACCCTGCATAACTTCTGCTTTTTATCTGAGGCTGGAACTAACAGGTGCACATCACCATAGTGGTGCACTTCATAAAGCTTCTGGGAACAGGGTTACAATCAGGGTTGAATTTGCATCCTGCCCTTCAGCCCAAAAGATTCTAGGAAGGTATGTTGCAATTATAAAATAAAAATAAACCAACAACATAAAAGTAAATATTGGGAAACAGATCATAAAAATAACAAAGCCAAAATGGCAATCTAGCAGCGTTCCAGTTCTCGGCCAGTTATATATACACCTGACAAAACAAATGCACTGTCTGTACACCATGCTAAAAACAGGGCTGTGTGTACTCCATGCTAAACGGGGAAAAATCTGCACCATGAGATGCAAATTCTGTGTCCTGTAGAAATTGTGCAGGTTAATCTGATTGGCACAACTTGTTCACATTTTGCATGTCTTCATGGGTAAAGCAAGATTGCTGAAGCCCTGCATCAAACTGCTAAAAAACATTTACCCAGCCACGTCTCTGGCTTCTAAGGGTTTTCATCAGGCACACTTTAAATCATCTTCATGGCAAGAAATAGAAGGTGAAAGCTGATATTCTCAGGAAGCAGAGTTCTGAGCTCAAACCACAACCTGCAGATTTCCCCCTCTTGGATGCCTTCGACGTGCACACAGCCCTGTTTACCATGCATCTTCAAGTGAAGGAAGATGAGTTTCTCTTCCCCCGTCTCAAAGTTGTAGCTCAGTGGTAGAGCATCTGCTTTGCATGCAGAAGGTCCCAGGTTCGATCCCTGGCATCTCAAAGTAGGACTGGGAGAGAACCATGCCTGGAACCCTGGAGAGTGCTGCCAGTCAGTGTAGACAGTACTGAACTTGATATACAGTGTCAGACCACTGGTCTAAGGCAGCTTCTTATGTTCCTATTGCCATTTTTTTTTTACCCTTAAAAAAACAACAACCCAATTACTCCTTGCCCTCCATGATACCGGTTTCAGACATTTTTAGCTGGTAATCCATTGCACCAGCTGAAATTGCCTGCAGATGGCAAAGTCACAGGCAGACAGTGCCTGAGAAAGGTCTGGGTGAGCACCTTCTCATGATCTACCTGCCTGCGCCTTTGAGGAAGTCCCCCACCCCTCCAGCTTGCATGAGCCAGACTGGTATGGGGGCTCACTCAGCTAGGAGGTGGGAGGCTTCCCATCCCCCAAACTGAGCAGTTTAACGAAGCCCCGGTGCCCCTCCCGCTCGCCTGAGCGGTATGGGGGCTTCGGCTGGGCAATGTATCTTGGCTGCTTCAATACATTCCAGACACCATGATAGATCAGCATATTGTGGTATTTAGCTGCTGATATATCACAGGAACGCGGGTGGCGCTGTGGGTAAAACCTCAGCGCCTAGGACTTGCCGATCACATGGTCGGCGGTTCGAATCCCCACGGCGGGGTGCGCTCCCGTCGTTCGGTCCCAGCGCCTGCCAACCTAGCAGTTCGAAAGCACCTCCGGGTGCAAGTAGATAAATAGGGACCGCTTACCAGTGGGAAGGTAAACGGCGTTCCGTGTGCTGCTCTGGTGCCGGTTCGCCGGAGCAGCTTCGTCATGCTGGCCACGTGACCCGGAAGTGTCTGCGGACAGCGCTGGCTCCCGGCCTATAGAGTGAGATGAGCGCACAACCCTAGAGTCTGGCAAGACTGGCCCGTACGGGCAGGGGTACCTTTACCTTTACCTTTATATCACAGTGTTGAAAACCAGGTGTTGCCCAGCCCTAGCCCTAAGGCACAGAGTGCAAAAGAATTCGCAATAATGGTATAGTAGTTGGGGTGGGCTGTTCCCTTCATAAGTGAACTATTCCAGTCAGTTTGGCTTGCTGGGACTGAGAAGAGCTCACAATGTGCATTATATAAAGGGTCAACAGGGCTTTTTCTGAGTTTTTTTACTTTTCTTACCTACCCACCCACCCTCCTTACCCGGGGTGCTTCTGGGTTTGCTGCAAAAAAATAAATGCAGGCATCCAGGCACCCCACTCTTGTGTTCCTTTCCCCAGAATGCTTTTCAGTGTGGTCAGAAGGTGGCAGACTGCCTGAAGGCCAAGCTTTGATTTTTAGCTTTACACTCCTCCTCTCCTCCCTGAGAGGTTTCAGATGGATACTTTAAGCTGCCTGGTAGTTTGAAGGAGGGGGAGCAAACCAGTCTTCCCAGCCCCCTTTTTTTAGGTGCAAGGAGAAGTGTTTTTAGGTATTTATGATGTATGTTTTGCCTGCTCTTGGTTTTAACTATTTGTTTAGGAGAAACTCTTTGGTGCTTTGCCTGTTTTTGAAGTGGGAAGAAGGTTCTGAGCATCTCCAATTTTCCTTTTGCTGTATAGAAATTTTGTGGTGCCCATGACAGGTTCTTAGCTTTCCATATGTGCCCCAGGGGCCCCAAAAGATATGGAACCCCTGGCTCTATGGGGTAGCAGTGTAATTTGAGAAGTGAATCTCCTGCAATCTTGGTGAGATATAGGCTCAGAGAGCTGCATGCCAGCACTGTTTGTGACACTACGAGGCATCCTGAAGTGCCCACTGATATTTATACAGAGCAGTTCTTTGATGTGGGATGATGACCTCCGTCTGTCTAGCCAATTGCACATCTCGAGGGGCAAAGCAGCTCCTCCATCCACTTACGTTTGTGTCCACAAAGGAAGTGGGTGTGTCTTCAGCTGGGCAATTTTATCTCAAATAGTTAAGATGGTTAAGATTGTGAGGGTTGCAAGCCTAGTCATGGGCAGCTGTGTAAGACATAGCTGTGCAACAAATGTGCATTGGTTTGAACTGGTGTTCTCAGCTCTGGCAGTGTAACTCTTCTATGAGGGGCTTGGGAGCCAGGGCAGGTCTTGGTGATGACAGAAAACTTACCTTGCTATATTAGTTTAAACTGCCTTCATTTGAATAGCTCCCAGGGGGCTTCCGCACAGTTGTTTTTATCTGGAGAAGGATGTCCCACACTCTTCGCTCACTTCCAGTTTAGAGGAAGTGTGTAGCAGCAGTTCTTGGTGGGTAAAATCAAGACCTGCTCTTCCCTTTTGATATGATTTGGCAGTCATGTAATAACTTTACCCTAATGTTCTTATGAAGGGAATCTTATTTAAATATCTCTGCAGTTTTGTGCCTCCTGCTTTAGGAGTTAGAGAGCTCTTGCATGGATGTGTCCTAAGATGCTCAAGGAATGGAAAACATAAATTTAGCCTTTTGCTCTGGCCAAAATTTTGTACTCAGGCCACCTTGTTGGTAGATGGTCTCAAGAGGTCATGCGTTAACATTCTGCCCGGCCATAGTGTGTGCATGAAAAAGCCCTTTTGTTAATAGGCCATCAGCGGTGCTTTTTCCCCAGAAAAAAGTGTCGGAACACACTTCCCTCAGAAGACCCACCCCAGAGCCCAGAGAGGATCTCTTCAGGCTGAGGGGGGGTGGTGGTCTCATCACCAGCCAGAGGCTTGTTGAGGCTGCTCCACTGAGGTGAGGGGAGCCTTCTGCATCTCAACCGACCAGCTTAATGAGCCCCCTCAGAGGTGCTGGAATGCTGTCCTGGTGCATTCCAGCTGAAAAAAAGCCC
This sequence comes from Podarcis filfolensis, assembly GCF_964270895.1. Classification (NCBI taxonomy): domain Eukaryota; kingdom Metazoa; phylum Chordata; class Lepidosauria; order Squamata; family Lacertidae; genus Podarcis; species Podarcis filfolensis. Next base: position 59,903,283 of record NC_139604.1, on the reverse strand, counting down.
TGGCCATCAGCATCCTAAAATACAATGGGATATGACTTTGCCCCGGTATAAGCAACATGGCATATGAGATGGGGTCATGAAGTGTTTGTAAGTACTATGGTGTGTGGTGGAGCAGCGAGACATTGCAGAAAAGATAGATTTTTTTCTTTCGCTCTTAAGACAAGTTGCTGGCATACTATTTCATATTACGTAAGTTTTATGGGAAAGGGAAGATACTGGTCTCTGCTTCCATAGTCAGTTTGATGTCACCTGCTTTTAGTTCATATCTGTGAGAAGAGCCAGATTGCCATTCCTGCTTAATATTCAGCATAGGTTTTGCATTCTGTGAAAAGATGTGAGCATGTCACACTTACATAGGGCTGTCTTAAGCATATGTGGTGCCAGGATGCAAAGATCCGCCCAGCGCCCCCCCCCAGTCCCAGGTACGCAGGAGGGCGGAGCTGGCCGGCCGCCTCAGCTGAGTCACCCCCAAACTTGCGACGCAGAGCCCATCATGGCGCTCCAACCGACGGGCAGGCTCTGCCTCGGACTCAACTCTCAGGTCCCGGACTCTCGCCTTGGCGCCCCTGAGAGCCCAGCACCTGGGTGCCCTGCCCCCTAGCGCCTCTGGGTAAGACGCCCCTGCACTTACAGAATCCATGTTGAACATTACCCACAACTAGTAAGCGGGATCCTATCACTGGCCACTTATGTGGACAAGTGAAATTAAAGGGACTGTAGAGGCTCCTCAGTTTTGGAAGTGGGCTGCAGGCAGAAGTTGAATATGAAAACTCTATCCAAATCATAGCACAAAAAGCGCTCTCGTAAAATTCACAGCCCTTGAAGTGACAAAACCAAGAGCAGAGCCAGCCATAAGCAGAGCACTTGGTTGCCTACAGTGAACGAAGGGAGGGAGGATACTAATAAGATCTGGAATGAAGCCTCTGCCACCTCCCAGTTATAACACTATTTTCTCTGTACAACAAAATTCCCCACAAAACAAAAATCTAAAAGCTTGAAAATTCAATATGTGTTTATGGTTGTTTTTTATAGGGGAGGTGTAGGAGAGTTTGTTTCTGGCCCTCTTTATATGACATTGTTATTTATTTATTATTTTTATTATTTATATACTGCCCTTTATCAAAAGATCCCAGGAAAGTGTACATCATTACGAAGACATTTTGCAGGGCATAGTAAGAGACAGCATAATAAAGTAATCAGAATAACATTTCAAATGTACTGTACGCAGTGCTGAATCAGAGGACTTATTTCTTGAGCAAAGAGGCACCAGCATTACTCCATTAACTCTTGTGAAACTACACTTGTCATTGATGCAGGTATTTAATAGAGTGTACTTTTTGTCTTGCTACCTTTCCAGATCCCTTGAGAATGGGCAGCTCAAACACTCCAGCTAATGTGCTTCTAACACGCCTTAACTTTCCTGTTACAGTAATAGTGTATCTGAAAGTTCTATTGTTACTATAATTGCATTCCCTAGTGTTAACATTTTTTGTGTGGGGGGGGTCTCTGTGAGCACTTTGGGTTCTCCCTGCCTGTTGATACCAAGCACTGTATTCCTTGTGGCACTTGCTAAAAACATAATTGTGTAGACAAACTTACCTAGATGCTTAGAAAGCTGCAGGGGATTTTTAACTTTTTTATCTCGGAGGTGTTTTTTACAAAAACGTGGTATATAAATGTTATGAAACAAATAAATGATTTTTTTTTAATTGCATATAATCAACTTAAAGTGAATGATGAATCATGCTGAAGAACCCCTGCAAATTGTTCTGTAACTTATGGTAGAAGTTTATTAGATTGCATACTTGTACTTCTGTTCACATATATCTGTAAATAAATTGGCATTCTACCATGGAATTTGCATTGCATTTTCAACCTATGGTGGTCAACAGTCAGTTTAGAATGAAGCGTTTCTAAGGTCCCACATGAACCAAACGTGTCTCTGAAAATCTCTGAAAATGTTGCTGGCAATTTTTCTTGCATGGTTCTTGTCATTTGTCCAGGATATTCTGCAACAAAACAGGTAATGGGATAAAGTTACAGAAGTGGCCATTTTGTTAAAAGAAGACAATTTAAAATGTGTCAGAATTATTTAATAACATTTTATGCAAGGATACTCTGGGTCCCTTCACACCATGCATTTAAAGCACCGTGGTACCTCTTTAAACCGGTCATGGGTGCTGAGGGGTTGTTAGGCGACCCCTATTCCCCTCCAAGAGCTTGCAGTTTCCCATTCAATCCGTTTTACTAGGGAATTGTACTTCTGTGAGTAGAATAGGGATCTGCCTTTGAGTGTAGAGCAAGCAGAGGGGTAATCTCCAACCACAGCACTAGGGTCCTTAGAGGGATTTCCTCTCCATATTAGTACTGTCAAGATTCCTCTTTCATTACTGCAAATTGCAAATAAATATTGGGTGAGCTTTGCAGGGGGGGTGTTTTAAGCTGTGCTAATAGTCAAATAAACATGCTATATTCGGTCACTCTCTAGGAGGAGTAACCAACATGGTGCCCTCCAGCTGTGTTGGACTACAACTCCCATAATTTCTGGTAAGTGGCCTTGCTGCCTGGTGCTGGTGGGAGTTGGCATCCAGACCTCTCTGGAGGGCACTGTATTGGTTACCCTGCTCTAAGGAATTGCAGTCTGAATTTCCCTAATTGGCATAGGGAATTTTGGGGAAACACTCCAGCACTTTTGGGGAGAAAGTGATGAAGATAATATAATAATACACCTTTTAAAGCTGTATGGTACACTCCAACAGGACTCATCAAGACCGCCTAGACAAAAGTATAAATCCCCAAGAACAAAGCACAGTAAACAGCAGCCCACACATACATGCATACCTGACTTTCCACATGGACAGTGCTGGATCCAAAGGTGGCGTTGCCATAGCTGGTGACATAATACTGTGCAGGGGCCTGGGCAATGCTCCGTTCACTTGGGACTAAAACAATAACATGGTTAGTTATCCAGCTAGTAAATGCGACCACTGACTGGGTGCATATTTTCCCCCTTCATACTCTTAGTTTTGCATTACTATTTCATATTCCCAGTGGGGTTTTTTTGTGATACTCGTTGATAATCGCACACCAGTACTTCTTTCTTTTTTATGCTGCCCATGGCAGCCAATTTTTGCCGATACCCCACACTATTTTTATCAATGTAAGAGTGCCAGAACCTTTTCCTTGCTTTCATGCTTTTTAACTTAAAAAGCACTGTGTTTTATGATGCTTTGAGCAAGTAGAGGAGGCAGCCAAAGCATGAACTCTGGGCAGTATGCTAAAATGATAGCCGTAATAGAAATTATGAAGGCCTGAGGGGAGGGGAGCAAGGACACACTAGGCCAGCGGTGCCAACTTGAATAAAATATTGGGGAGGGGGTACAGGTAAACCCCTACCCAAATAATCGCTCACATGACACTGTGCACACACACACACACACACCATGCCCATCAACTTAGGAGGGGGGCAGTCCCCTCAAATATTTTATGGGGGGGTCCCAAAGGGACTGCAGTGCCTAGGAGTTGGCTCCTATGCACTGGGCTATGGACATGAGTCAAGAGATGGAAAGCTCCCACCAATCACCTCCTTGCTGTACTTTGGCAAGATCCTCTGATTCAAAACACCCCTACTAGCATGATAATATAATACCAGCAATTACAGTAGCTCCTGTTTTGGCCACAATCCAGTGAAGACGTAAATGTGCTTAAACCCGCTGAAATCAATCACTTAACTATTAGTTGTTGTCTATATCACCCTCCAACACACTCACAAAACGAAACAGAAGAAGCAACGGGTGCACTTTAGAGGGCAATACAGTCATACCTTGGTTCTTGAACAGAATCCGTTCCGGAAGTCCGTTCGACTTTTAAAACCCAAGGTGCGGCTTCCAATTGGCTGCACTCAATCAGAAGCAGCAGAAGCTGCATCAGATGTTCAGCTTCCCAAAAAAGTTTGCAAACCGGAACACACACTTCCAGGTTTGAGGCATTCAGGAGCCAAAACGTTTGAGTCGCAAGGTGTTCGACAACCGAGGTACGACTGTACTTGACAGTCTCTCCTCAGCTCCTGCCCCACACCAGCCAGGTTTAAATGTGTCTACAGTTGAATGAAACCTGAAATCTCTGGTCTCACCTTTTGGTAACAGCAGCTCAGTTTCAAATCGAAAGGCACAAGTTCCACATGTTTTGATTTCTTCTTTGGTCCTTTGGAGAAGGGAAGGAATACCAAGGCAAGAGTAAACAGATTTTGCAATCAAAATATTTATTTATTTTTGGTAACTCTTCAACTTGAAGGATGGCGACACAAAGGCTGTGTACACACTACAGCACATTTGAAGTACATTTCCCCCCCTGAAAATAATTCTGGTTTGTTAAGGGCTGCTGGGACTTGTACCTCTGTGAACAATAAATTGTCAGTGCCCAGAATTCTTTGGGTGAAAGCATGGGCTTTAGGGGTACAGTATGTACACAGCCTAAGGCAGGGAGGTGGCATCTATGACCCTCCAGATCAGATAATTGCTGGACTACAGTTTCCATCATTCCTGACAACTCACGATGCTGGCTGGCACTGATGGGAGTTGAGTTCAACTACATGTGAAGGGCTCACCAGTGCACTAGGGGTTGTATTCCCACATTGGTCATACTCAAGAGTACACCCCCTGAAATTTATGCACATAACTTAGGTACATTAATTCAAATGTGCTGATTCTGAGTAAAACAATCCTAGAATGCTGGACATACAAAAGCCTATTCAAATCTCACCAAACCACTGATAAGCTCTTGGGGGGGGGGGAGTACACAATGACTGGTCTGACTGGCGAAATCTACCCATTTGTGTTGAACTAAAGCAGAAATGTTCCAAAAGGCTTGCAAATACCATCTTGGTAGTCAAGGTAACCCCGGACTAATTGGTGGTTGTTGCAAAAATGAGCTCGTATATATTTATATTCCCTTCCTTTGATGTACAGTGGTACCTCGGACGTCGAACGGAATCCATTCCGTTTGACTTCCAAAACGTTCCGACTTCCAAAGCGTGGCTTCCAATTGGCTGCAGGGAGCTCCTGCAGCCAATTGGAAGCCATGGAAGCCCCGTCGGACGTTCAGCTTCCAGAAGAACGTTCGGAAACCAGGAACATTCACTTCTGGTTTTCGAGCGGGAGCCAAAACATACGAGTTCCAGGGCATTTGAGAACCAAGGTACGACTGTGTGCTAATTGGTTTGCTTTGCTGTTGTGCTTATCTCTGGATCTTGGGATGCTGGGCTCTAGGCCCAGAGGCAGGAGAAGCTCTGGAGAGCTGCCTCACCATCCAGGTGTGATGGGGTGTTAAGGGCAAACCAACCTATGCTGCTTTGTGCATGAAGGCTGCATGAACGTTTGCTTGGGTGTGGACACCCAGAGCAGAAAGGAGGAACATCAGTGCTGCACTTCCCCCATCTCTGTTGGACATCAGAATAGGGGAACATCAGAATAGGGGAAGGAGAGAGTGGCCTATGTGAGAACATTTGTGGCTGGCTGCTATTTCTGGAGCTTGACAGCTTTGAAAAACTTGCTGCTGGTTACACTATTCATAAAAACCTGACAGCACCTGAGAGTTTTAGCCTATCAGCTTTAAATGCTTTCAAACATAAATGTTTATATTTTACGTATGCCTTAGATCATGGGTAGGCAAACCTAAGGCCCAGCTGCTGGATCTGGCCCAATTGCCTTCTAAATCTGGCCCACGGATGGTCCGGGAATCAGCGTGTTTTTACATGTGTAGAATGTGTCCTTTTATTTAAAATGCATCTCTGTTATTTGCGGGGCATAGGAATTTGTTCATTTTTTCCCCAAAAAATATAGTCCGTCCCCCCACGAGGTTGGAAGGACAGTGGACCGGCCCCCTGCTGAAAAAGTTTGCTGACCCCTGCCTTAGATATTTTAAACATCATCTACTGATAACTTTTTTTAATGGTCAATATTGCCTATTTTATCATGAATTTAAAATATTATAGCAATATTTTTATGTTTATTTGCTTTGACATGTTTTGAAATGAATTGGTATTAAGACTGTTGTAATTATGTGTTCTTCCTCCCCCCCCCCCTTTGCTCTTGTGTGGTATGAGCGGATTTAGACATACTTATGTGGAAAAGAGGCATGCAAACTGAAAGAACAACAATAAAAAAGAACTTGCCTGGCCTATCTCACAGGGTTGTTGTGAACATAAAGAAGTATTTGAAATGAGATAACTTAACATGTTATGTGTTGCCTATGGTCTCTATGTGGGAGAAAGAAAAGCTTGATAGATAACTTGTCTGATTTATATATTGTGCAAATTACCCCCCTGAGGTCTAGCTAGAAGAATGTGAAGCCTAAAGGAAAAGAAAAAATCAAAACACAACACATCACACATCAAATAAGAGGTGATAAGGAAGATGGACAGTTAATTTGTTTCTTGATATCACTAGTGGAATATGGTGGAGCAAAACAAAATGGCCCATTGGAAATATATGAAAGTTTTTAAATTGACTTTGATGGGTACAGAGCCATCCTCCTAGTTGCTTTGAATTCAGAGCACTTTGCCTCTGGGCCAACATCAGGGCTTTGTTTGAAATACACTATGTGTTCTCAGGGTATGGCTAAAGCTACTGTAGTTGTAACTTAAACATTATGCAAATAACAAAAGGTACCTGTGTTGGCCTGTAAGAAAAAAATCAAAATCCATATTAAGGCAATACCTTTATTAGGCTAACCAAAATGTGCTAAACAGTGTGCAAGATTTCAAGTTCTCCAGAAGCCTTCATCATTGAAGATGGAATTTGCTGTTTTTACTGCTGAAAAGTTAGGAAACTTCATGCTCTCAGGGCAGGGGAGCAGAGGGGTGAGATACTTACACTGTGCTTTTGTCATCCACATCTGGCCAGACAAATTCTGCAGGGCAGCCAGCTGTCCGACAAGGTGTCTTCACACAAAGATGGAGACCAGGCCACTCCTCCAAGAGTTTATTGCTGATGGAGATTATTGTCATCACAAAGTCCCACACCAACTGGAATCCTTTAAAAGACATCAGAGAAACGGAACTATGTGGGATTTTCTGTCTAGATAGTTGGCTAAAGGGAAATGTTGACAGATGCATCTTTTTAGCCAACAGAAGTTGTCGGCAAAACAATTTATCAGCAAAAAATAAATAAATTACCAAAAACAACAAAGCCTCCTGCAGTACCCTAAAGGCAGCAAATCTAGCTTTCATAGACTACAGTCCACTTCATCAGATGCATTAAATGTTACCCCAACTTGCAGGCGTATTTGTACATCATTGGGGAGGAAACTAAACAGTGAGATCAGAAGGGAAGAAATGCAGAAAACTGCAGGCATAATTCCTTATTAAGAGAGACTGTTCACAAAACATGTGATTAACGCAAGCATCCTGGCATCAGCAAGGGCAGAGCCACAGCACACATATAAAGTGCATTCAACCCACATTTAAACCATGTGGTTTCCCCCAAAGAATCCTGGGGACTGTAGTTTCTCCCCACAGATCTACAATTCCCAGTATACTTTGCAAACTACCGTTCCCAGGATTCTCTGGAGAAAGTTATGTGCTTTAAAAGGTGTGTTGGGTGTACTTTAAATGTATGGTGTGGGTCTTCCCTCAGCTAATCAACACATCATCAAATAACCCATTATGCTTATTTAATCCACAAGTGAATAGAACTGAAACCAACAAGTCCCAAATTTTTGCACTCGTTTTGCACTAAAAATATCCCACGTTTTGTACCACTCTCCAAACTGAGGAATTGATACAGCAAACCATGGTTCCCAGTTAACACCCAAAAATCCAACATTGTCTGATTCACTCCACACTGGTGCAAAATGCAGGGTTTGTGGTGCAAAAAGCTTGGCACTGGTTTGGATGGGACCCCAAATTTCAGGGCACGTGGTTCATGAAGCTTTCCATTGAATTACATTTAAAAGTTGATTATTATCACTTGTGGGGTTGAATTGGCACAATTTTTAATCACACTACATGTTGGCTCACCAATGCTAGGATGTTTATGTTATCAACTGCTGCCACAGTTAGTAAGGTATTTATCTTCATCTGTGCTTTTCCACATTTCCTTTCCCCCCTGACCTCATTGTTTACAAATCCCTCCCCCAATCATGTATAAATCTACCTGCAACTCAGGATAACACTACATGCATCTGAAACTGCCAAATTTAACCTACGCAAAAGTTTTCTGCTGTTTGTGCCTGAGTTTGGTGCTGCCACCATCAGGTCTGTGTTGGCACATCAAAGCAAGCTTCAGATTAACACCCTAAAGCAAGCATGATCCTATCTGCTCCAATTTCCCATAAAAGCTTTGTGCTTGATATGTGATAATGCTGGCTTTTCAGGTGAAAGACAAAGGAAGGAGATCATTTCTAACATCCAACAAAGTGAGTCAAAGTTTGTCCTTCTGTGGTACCTGCCCTCTCAGCTGGTTTTCTGCACCTGAGTTCAATGTAGCTATATCCTTTCTGGTTGTTCGCTTTGATCAGTAAAGGTTTGCCACTGCAGATGAGCAGGCATATCGCTTTTGCAACCCAGTGGGTTGAGAAGAAAGAGCAAGCTTTAACCATGAGCCTGGAAAGAGAGAAACAACAGCCAATGCCTTCAGATCCCATCATGATGTGCACAACGTATTTCCTTGGGTGTGCAGCCAGGGAATATATGAATATACAGATAGATAGATAGATAGATAGATAGATAGATAGATAGATAGATACTCATTCTTGGTTGTAAATTATATTGGTTTAATTTATCAAACAAACAAAAGAAACTAAAACTTAACTAAATGTAACTTTTTAAATTAAACTTTACTTAAAAAATACAAACTGATCAAAAGACACACAAAATACCAAAATTTTGCTGTAGTGCTGTGGGAAATGTATGTATGTTTGTGGCTGCCCCAGGTTATGCAAATCAGCAAATTTTCATGACTGCGGCCCTAATTCAAAGGAGACTGCAAACAGCAGAAATTGGTCACAAGCTGGGCCATCACTTCATATGGCCTCTATGCAATCAGCAGTCTGTTTAACCAGAGCTTTTTTTCAGCTGGAACTCACCAGAACTCAGTTCCAGCCCCTCTCAGGTGGGCACAATTGCCATTCTAAGAGGAGGGAGGTGTTCTTGGTAAGTTCTGGCACCTTTTTTCCTAAAAAAATAGCACTTTGTTTAACTACCTTTTGAAGAAGCCCTCTGGGATCTCTGGGGAAAAGTAGACACGGATATGAAGGTCTTCTTTGTGGTCTCCTCCCCACATTTTGGAAACCTCCTCACTCTGGTTGAGATAAGTGGGAAATAAGTAGTGAGTTTCCTCATGGCCCTGTGCAGCTTCCCAGGGCAATCCAGGCACAAACACTCGGGCTCTTGGATTGAGCCCCTCTGTATTTCTGACCTCCAGACAGATCTCAAAGTGCTCCAACAGGCTAAAGAGCTTCCCCTTCTGAGATCTGCTGCCCACCATTTCCTCAAAGACGTCTCCCATGCCGTCCAAGTAGAGCTGGTGTTTGAGCAAAGCTCTCATGGCCTTCTGGCACAACATGGCCTTTGATTTGAATGCCCACACCCAGTTGGCCCGGTCTCGAATGGTGGCATGTTCTGCTATCAAGATGTCCACAGCAATGCTCTCCAGCTGCTGCGTCAGGCCATACCGGACAAGAGTCTGGAAGAACAGAAGCATTACAAAATAAAATACAGGCATAGAAAAATTAAGTCTTAAATACACGACAGGTAAGGCTCACACCTTCCCTAGATCAGGGGTAGCAGATACATCCTTCAGATGTTTTGGACCACAACTCCCATCAGCCCAAGCCCAAGTGTGATCAGTAGACAGTGATGATGGGAGCTGTAGTTAAAAATATTTGAAAGCACCAAGTTGGGGAAGCCTGCCTAACCCTCTTAGCATATGCTACAGCTATTAGGAGTCACTGAAAGAAAATGGCTTCCAGCAAAGATGTGGTTGGCAGGCGGGAATTCAGAACTGGTCTCTCTCAGTAGCTGATACGCACAGGTGAATCAACACACATGCCTGGCTAGTCCATCCCGCTGTATTATCTGCAATCCTATTGTGAGATGCAATGCCGACGGTGATGCAGTGTTTGAAAGATGGCAAGGGGGGGGCGGGGGGGACAGACTGTTCCTATAGTCCATTCTTTGCTATCTTTTCATAGCCTATTGATAAACCCTTTTGGAGCAAGTGGTCTCATTTAGACAGCAATTACCTGAAATCCCCATTTTGTGCTAGAACACAACCAAGAAGGTCATAAAAGTCTTGCATTCGCCTCTACAGCTTGCAGTGTGAACATGCTGATCTGAAGGACGTGCCTGCCTTTGGAATGCAAGGGATCAGGCGTGGTGAAGCTGCATTAGTGATTTCCTCAATCAGGTTCAAACTAGATGTGGTTAGTGGGGACAACAAGATGGTGGGCATAACTCCCTCCTGTAATGAGGCATTAACCACTCCCTGGACCCATCTAGCCAATTCCCACCTACTAGATTTTATAGTAGTGTATAAATAAAAGGCACAGAACATCAGTCTGTAAAGCAGTTGGCAACCTCAGGCTGAGCCTTGGCACTCTAAAGGAGTCTGTTGATCTCCTAGAAAACTTTCTGTTGTGACGTGGTAAATAAATAAATGCTACACGCTTGTGTGGCACCTCCATTTTCATTCCCTTTCTAGCTAACTTCAGAGAATCAATGTCTCTACAGCATAAAGAGATCTGGTGTGGAAGCAGCCAAGGACACCTGGAACTCACTTTGAAGATGGTTATGAGAATGTCCGGGCATAGAAACACCGTGCTCTCCAGCTGCTTGACCTCTTCGTACCACACGATTAGCCCAATGCGGTGAAGGTATCTCAGGATATCCCGCAGAAGTTCTACATCAAGGTGGGTCAGGCGATACTGATAGGAAAGCTCTCTATGTAACAGACTGAGATCCATCATACCTAAAGGGCCATTAGAAGAAGACTTGTTTCTAGTGACTGCAAGGGATCCACAGAACGAAATACTTTGAGTAAGCAGGTTTGGGATCAGCCTGTCCGTAGAATGGGATGGATGGATTTGTCAAATTTGGATTATCTCCGTTTCTCATATTTCCACCCCTAAACTCATTTATCCACGTTTCCACATGACTTGGCTATTTATTTATAAATTTTGAAGAACGGCTGTCTGTCTTTCAGTTTGCGTATTGTTTCAGAAAGTGTGAATTAGGTAAGGTTTGTCTCCAGATGTGACCTGAATGTCTTTCCCTTCCCTGTCTATAAGTGAATGAAATGCTGTAGTTCTGCTGTTGGAGCAGAACTAGAGGAGGGCAGTAAATATTAAAGAGGTCAATGCTAATGAAGAATCACATCCTTACTTAAGCTGGCTCCTTCAGGTGGTTAACAACTATTTTGGAATTCATTGTAGATCTGGGAATGTGAAAATGCTCCCATAGTTTTAAATTTGAATGTGTGGGGAGTTTTCTCTGTGGTCTTGCTGCAGAAGGGGATCAGGGCCATCAACCAGTGATCATTTTATTTTATTTAATATGCTTTATACTTGGTTCAAATGTTGTTATTATGCTTTAATTGGAGTTTTATGCTTTCACTGGATTTTTATTATTTTTAAAACGGGGGCCTGCCCAACTTTTCAGGCTGAGTGGACTATAAAAATAAGCAAATTGACCACAGAAGAGAAGCCAGTATCAGCCTCCTGCTATTGTCCTGAGGGACAGCTGTCTGAGAGACTGACTCAGAGACTTCGGTTCTCCCCCAAGCAATCTAGAGGCCATCACCTTTATTGCAAGTGTTTATGAGATGGCTGTGACGGTGGCTGTGTATTTCAGGGAAATACACTCTGTACATAGGAAACTGCCATCTACTGAGTCTGACTATTGGTCCATCTTACTCAGTTTTCATCTATGCTAATGATCTCCAGGGTTTCAAGGCAAGGGAGTCTTTCCCAAGAGATGCTGGGGAATGAACTGGGAACCTTCCACATGCAACGAAAGCAGATATACTACCCCAAGCGACGTCTCTTCCCAAATGTTCAGAAGGACCCTGTTCTGCATCATGACTTCACCTATTCAAGGGCTAGGATCTTGCATTTAAAAGGGGGAAGAGAGGGGAGGCGCAAAATGCCCATTCATAACAGTTACTTGCCATGCTCTGCCAACTCTTCATTTTTTTGCACAATATTCACAATTGCAGCTTCTACTTGCTTGTAGATAGGGGGCAGCACTTGGATGACATTCGGGAAGACAGCCTCATTCTTGACGTGCTTCAGAATTGTGCCTTCGAGTGTTTTGATGTCCTCGTAATCCATGCAATTGACGGGAACAAGGTCCAAAACCTGGGGCAAAAAAATATACAGATGCCACAAACAAACAAACCAAAACTCCAAACAGTTTACAAGCAAGCAATAGATGCAAACGACCAAAGACTGGCATCTTGTTATTCTGGTGGACAGTCTATGGTTTATGCATGCTGGTGGCCATAGAACTTGAGATTCCTACAATCAAACTAAATCTCTAGATGGACATGAGATTCAGAACAGATGAAAGGAAGTATCTTATTCATAAGTGAACAGAGTCATTTGTCAGTGGTGGTTGGATGCATCCTCCCAGATCTGAAGATTTAGGCTTCAAAGAATCAACTGCTGGGGAACAATAACTTCAGGTTCCACTTGTAGGTGCCCACAGGCACAAGGCTAGCCACTACTGGAAGCAGGTCACCGGGCATGGCCAGAGGAAAAACAGGGTGGATCAACTCATATAAATTTTACCTTTGTACAGCAGGATAGCTTGTAATTCACTCACACACTGCTCTCGGTCCTGCATTCAGGCAAGTGAGAGACATTATCAAAGATAAAGGACACATTCCAGCCAGGCTGAAGCACTTGTGGAAGGTGTAAAAGTAAGGCCAGTGAGTGGTGTGGGCTGGCGAAAGGGGGATGTGCTTAGGGCGGGTCTCAATGGCCTGCAGCATTAGCCTCAAGGGCCACTGAGGGTGACCTGGTGGGACATATTTGGCCCCCAGATCTGAGGTTCCCACCCCTGGAATGAATGGACTTTTGGTCTGCTCTAGGCACCTTCTTTTGTTCTTAAGGTTCAATGTCGTAGCCTCCAAAATGTCTATATACGCCCCCCCCAACAAAAATGCTGCTTATTCACATCCTACTTTTGACTAAGGAGTTGACAAATTGGGGGCCAGATGGCACCACTCACAAGAGAGCCATGTTACTGCCTGTGCTTTCTGACTGCTGTATGGAAAAGCACATGAATCTGACCTTTGAATAGTTTGTAAGTAAACTATTTTTAACTTCCCAAACATGTTTTTCCCCCTAGGATGGTGAAATGGGAAGCTTTGGAACTCACAAGGACATATTTTAAAGGTCCAACAGTCTATTTTTACACATTTCATTTGCTGCATATTTTGTGATTTTAAATCTCTGCTCGCCCAAGGGTACTTGTCTCAAACCTGAATCTTGGCATCCAGGGAATTCTCTTTTTATCTACTTAATTTTTCTTTCCCAACCAACACACTTTTGGGAGTTTACATCACATCATATTCTGTAATGCAGGGACTGGAAACTTGTGGCCCTCCAAATGTTGTTGGACTCCTAACTCAGGTCAAGCCACAGCCATTGTAACTGATGGTCAGGGAGTTCTGTCCAACATCTGACGGGCCACAGGTTTCCCACCCCTGATGTAGGGCATCCGAAATATTCAAAATACATCACATTTTCCTCACCGTAAGGGTGCATTGCTCCATTTCCTTCAGCCTATTCCACTGGTCCACAAAGAACTCTGATTCCTCATTGTCCTCCAGGTTGGCAATGAGATGGGCTAAGGTGCTCTTTCTCTCATCCAGCATGTCCTGGATCTTGCTCATTATATCCTCTTTCTTTTCTTTAACCTCCTGCTCACAACAAACATCTATGTGAGTTCCAACGGGAAGGACCACAGAGTTGGGCACTCGCATAAAGAGGTTGTTAATCCAAAATCCAACAAGCTCCTTGAAGGAGTCATCGCTCCGCTGATACCTGAAAAAGGGAAGTTCCAGATCACTCACAGACTCGGCCCGCTGCCCTGACAGTGTGTGGGTAAACAAATTTGTTTCTCTAATATTGGTGGCTCACAAAAAGAGTGAGGTGACATTCACACTATGCACTTAAAGCACATGATTTCCCCCAAAGAGTCCCGGGAACTGTGGTTTGTTAGGGTTGCTGGGAATTATAGTTCTCTGAGGTTAAAGTACAGCTCCCAGTATTCTTTCAGGGAAAGATAAATGCTTTAAATATATGGTGTGGATGCGACCGGAGCTTAATTCAGATATTAAGAAGTGGCCTCTGCTATGAGAAAAATATATTCTTCTCAGCTTGCAATTGTGGCACTTGTGAAAATATCCATAAAAAGAGAATAATGATGATTATCCATAAAAGTAATATTAATTGATTGGTGGTGGCCAAGCAAAAAAGATGTTGCCATCTTTTTTTAATCTATATGGGGTGCAATGATGAGTAGTACACCTCAATGTCTAGCAAAGGCCTCTGCAATAGGCTTTAGCCACCTCCCATTTAGAAGAATAGCTTGCAGTGCAAGCCTATGCAAGTTTGCTTGAAAGTGTTCAGTGGAGCTTACTTCCAAGTGTGCATAAGATTTAAGACTTCATTAGTTCACTGCTCTCTGATGGGCATACAGTACTAGCAGGCATAAAACTCCTGCAATTATAGAGATTCTGGCTGACAAAAAAAGCTAACTTCATACCCAGGAGTACAAATTTAGCCAAAGACAACACATTTAAATCCCATTCACTTATAAACAGGAATGTGAAGCACACATGTAAATCGACCCCGCTGGAGCCAACAGGACTTAAAAGCCACGCTCCCCTTTGCCCTCCCTTCACAAGGTAAGCAAGATGACACTTACTGCTGAAAGTTGATGACCAAGATGACCAGAGCCTGTGGGGTGATGAACATGTGGTGGGTCATATAGTATTCCAATTGGCCAGCGAAGTCCCAGAAGAGAAAAGTGAAGCCTTGGATCTGGAACTCGCTGATCTCAATCCCAATGGTCCGCTCTTCCTCTGACATTCGAACTATTTGCCTTTGCTTCAGGCTTTTGCAAATGGTGGACTTCCCTGCTAAGGACATCCCCAGGAACATGGTCTTGACTCGCCTGTCCTCTTCCGCTCGGCTGTTTTGCAGCTGGTCAAAGTAGCTGATGATCTGCCTGAGGCCTCCGGCGCAGACCTCGTAGGGAGGCTCCCGGAGAGGATTCCCGCTGACCTTGAACATCTTCAGAGGCAGCTCCTTGAACATCTTCATGGGAAGCTGGCGCAGCTTGTTGTTATACAGGTAGAGCTCTTGCAAACATTTCAGCTCCAAGACCGCCAAAGGGATAGCTAGGAACAAGTTGTTGGACAGGTTGAGGTACTGGAGGCTGCTGCAACAGACTGCCAGGTCCTTGGGAAGCCTATCTAAGCGGTTGTTGTTCAGTCGAAGATGTCTCAACTTTGGAAGGCAGGAAAAGACTCCCTCTGGGACAACACGGATTTGGTTCTGATTGAGTTCCAGCTTCTCCAGATGGACCAAGCTCCTGATTTCCTCTGGGAAGTCTATGATATCATTTTTAGACAAAACCAGCTTTTTCAGGTTGCAAAGTTTTGCAATCCCAGGGAGCTGTTTCAGCTTGTTCCGGTCTAAATTCAAGCTTTCTATGCCATTATTTTGCAGGACCTCAGGTGGAACCACTCGGAGCCTAAGTCTGGAAAGTGTTACTTCATTGCGGTAGCCTTCTTGCCCTTGATCTGATGAACAGAGGGCACAAGATACTGTGATGTATCATCAAGAAAAAGGACCATTGTTTCCAAGTGAGTAGCTTGCCAGACACTCTGCTCAAATTATTTCATGCCACACACACACATAAGTGAACGCTCCAGCTCTTAACCGTGTAATGCTAAACACTTTTACTAGGGACAAAACCTAATTGTTTAGAGAGGGAATTATTTCTGACAAACATACAGAGAATTTTACCGTACACCACTTCATCTGGAATTAACCTTTTTCTACTGCTTAGCTGCCTGGTTCTGAGTATAGGAGGGTAGTTAAATTATAACCAGGTTGCTGTAACTGTATGTGCACGTAAATGCAAGAGAAATTGGAGACGGGATGGGGTAGGACTTATGGTATGCTTAAGGTCCTACATAGCCCACTCTTTTATTTTATGTATGTATTTATTTTATTTATATCCTGCCTTTCCTCTAAGGAGCTCAAGGTGGCAGACATGGTTTTCTTCCTCCCTACTGTATCCTCACAACCACCCTGTGAGGTAGGTTAAGACTAAGAAGCTGTGACTGGTCCAAGACCACCCAGTGAATTTTTGTATTTTCAGTCAGAAGTCATTCTCACAGAGCTCAACAAATGAGGCAGGATTTAAAATATAAGTATGCCCCCTACCACCAGCTCCCATTTCAATACAGTTCCTCTAATACTCATTTCAATACAGTTCCTCTAACCAGGCCTACTTCTGAACACATTATTTGAAAAAAAGATCCACTGCGTTGAACACAAAGGGCATAATAAAAGGGACTCATAAGAGACAGGAACAGCCTGTGCTGTTGGGGGCTTCCTCTGGCCTTTTCACTGCTGCAGCTCCCGTAGCTGAGGAGTTAAGCAGCGGAGTGGAACAGGTCAGCTTTAAAACATCTTGCCTCTTGTCTGTCTGTCAGTGTTGCAATGAGAAGGACTGAGAAAGTTATGATTCTATGCACAGCCTGTGCCAAAACCTGAACATATGTCTCTTGGCACAGGATTACTATTTTAAAGATGGCAAGTTCTCTCTCTCATCCTAACAAATGGCAGGTAGGCCCAGCATCAGCACCCAGCACCTGACCAAGCCCTCCTCCAGCACTGCCCCTTCCATTGTTTTTCTACTCCACTCCAAGCAGCAGCAATCAGTAGGAATCAAAGGCAGGTACTCACTAGATCCATGCTGGGCCATGTTGTTGTCCTGCTGCTCCCTGCTTCACAAGCCACGGCTATATCCTTCTGACGTAACCATCTGCTTTCATTTCCTCAATTCTCTCTTTCAAAAGCCTTTACCTCCTTCTTCTTCCCACAATTAATTGTGCAAGATGTGAAACTTTGTGTGGGGCAAAATTGAAGGCTCAACACAGTTAAAATCACCACAGCCGTTTCCCTAGTATATGATTGCCAGTGAAATGGGGGGGGGGGATACACACACACACACACACACACACACACACACACACACACATTCCTTCACACTCGGAGGTGTGACCATGGCCCTTTCTTGCAGGGCTGGCCCAAGACATGTTGCTGCCTGAGGCAAAGGACAAAATGGCACACCCCTCATTTAAGGTTCTGAAGCCAAATGGGGAGGTGGTCAAATCTTACTTCAACACCATTGATGGGACAGCCTCCTCTGTTGCCCCTGAGGGCAGCAGGCTAGCACAGGGCAGGCCATGTGGGGCGTAGCAGAGGGGTATAGTTGGGAGGGGGCTCAAGAGGAACAGTTGGGGGCCTGCAACCTTTGGCCCCCACCCCAGCATCTGCCACCTGAGGCAGTTGCTTCCCTCTGCTTAAGGCCAGCCCTGCTTTCTTGGGATTGTGATGTTGCTCTCTAGAGCAGTCAAACTCCACTTTCAGTTAATAACATCCTCTTATCTGGGGTGAAAGTAGACAAAGACCCACACATGTAGCTATCTTTGTGGCCTTCAGAAGGGAGGGAGAGGATCTTGTCCCCAGCGAAAGCTTTATGGCAGGCTTAACAGACAAAACCTTGACAATGTGTTATCTTCTTGCTGATAAAGACAGACACGCAATTCATAAAGTAGTCCTTTTTGCAAAAGGTTAGAAACAAAACTGTAGCTGGGTATTATGGTGGCCATCTTATCTAATGGCTTATAGGCAGAGCCCATCATGGGTCAGTTTTTATTCAAAGTTGCTTTTGTGTTTTAATTTGTACGTTGGATATTCTTCATAGTATTGCAAATCTACAACTTGTTTCACTGTTTTAATAAAGGGCAGGTGCTGAACCTATTGGTCATCCCAGTTTGGGGAGGGGTGGGGAGAAGAGAAGAGAACATTGACAACAGATTACTCCAAACAGGTAAATCTCAAGGCTGACTTGTGCATGTGAAGCCAAACCCAGATGGAAAGGTGGGGAGGCGGGTGCATGCATGCAAACTCACAACCTGTTTCTGATCCCCAAGTCTTGGAAACTGTATCTTTGACTACCCCCACCCCAGTCTCTGTACTTAACTAATAAATACTAATAATGATACCACAACCAAAGAACCACTATGAACAACAAACAATTCAAAATAACTTTATAAACTGTCACATTTCTCCTTTGTACATCCTTTTTGCTGCATACCTCAGGTTTGTTATTGAAAGTCTGCAAATGGTGCTTCTCTGCCTCCACTCCCCCCACCCTCCCTGTTCAGTGAAAGGCAGCTCGTTGAATGCAAAACTACTCAAAACCAGCCTTCAGCACATTATTCACAAGAGCTTCAACATAGTTCAAATCCCCTTCCACCAATTTCCACCCCCGCCCTTTCAAAATGAAGTTCCTCATTTGAGATATTTCAACAAAATGGGAAATGAATGCCATCTCTGGAGCAGTGTTTTCAGGAGTGGATTTAGAAAGGGTTGCAAACGCCTGCAACTCCCATAAGACAGAGCGAGTCAAAGTTTATCACAGAATAGGCTAGAAATACTGCGGTTCAAGTATTAAACCAAATTTCTGAGAAATCACTAAAGAATCCACATTTCTGATAAATAAGAACACAGTGGGAGCAAGTATACATTGCTGTACACTGCATATAAAAGTGTCTGTTTTAAACTGGAAAGACAGGTGCAGAGACCAAAAAAAAGGGGGGGGGCGATCAAAGCCATGAAAATTGATAGTGTGTCCTCTCCCCAACACACACATACTTTTCTTTGTCCAGCTACTCCACAAGCTGAGTGGGATCTGCTGACATCTGGCTCTTGAACTGCAGTCCAATCCACGCCCATCCCTGTGTGAGAATGGGTCACCCTGCAGGAAGGCCCGACCACGTTCAGTTGCTGAGTGGGGAGGGGTGTCTTGCAACATGCAATTGCATTATCCCTGCTTTCCTCTGCAGAAGAAGAAAATCCTTGGCTAGAAAAGCCTCCACTTGTTTCATCTTTGGGGCTTGGCCTTTTTCAGTTCCCTGTTTCAAGGGGCTCTTCTTCAGGGTCAGCCTTCTTGTGTTTCCTTATATGTTTGTACTTCTCAACATAAGCCTTCACAAGATTAGCCACCTTCACTGGGTTAATTTCACCACTTTTGCTGTGGCAGATCTAGGAATGGTAAAAGGGTATTGAGTTAGTTTCTGTGAACCTAGCATTAAGTCACCCTGCCTTTTTCGACTTCAAATTCACTACCTGAAAGAGCAGGAAAGTCTTGTGCCAGCAGCTAATATTCAGTTTACAGAGCATGACTTAAATGGGGCTTTTCACAGCCATTTGCCTAAGTTTAAAATAAGATATTCCCTCTCGTTACCTTTTGCACCGCCTTCCGAAGAATATCTTTGTATTCCTCCTTAGTGATTTCCCTCTTCTGGTAAAAGGGCTTAATTGCGAGTTTCACTTCTTCCACAGCCCTCTCTTGCATGTGAAGTTTCTTCATGTACTATAAAGGACAAAAAAATCAGTTAACCAAAAAGCTGCCTGCAAGTAGGGTTTTCAAACTAAGTTATCAGAGCAGTGGTTTTTAAATTACAGGAGGAAGATATGCTGCTTCCCCTGTGGCAGTCCTAGTTGTGATGAAATGGGGGGTGGGGATCAAGTGGGATATGCAGACATCGTATTATTTCAGGTCTCCTCAGGAATACAATAGGTTCAGGGAAAACCTATTAATGAACCGCACTGTAATTTACTGAATGCCTTGCTACAAAGTACAGTGACAGTGAATAGCTTAGACCAGGTATCTTCAACCTTTTCAAATCCAGAACCCACTTTTAACCGAAACAATACATTTGGGGACCAATTTCTTGATCTTCTACCATATATTTGCATGTTCATAGTGCTCCTGTTGCAACCCACCTAGGATCCGGCTAGGACCCACTAGCCCACTAGCATCAGACACATTCATAAAGGACAGGTCTATCAACAAAATAGTTTAATGTTTCACCAAAATAGTTAAATGCTCAGTGGTGATTTACTTCTAGCAACCAAGGGTTGGGGATAGCTCTCTCTGTGAAGCATCTGTTGACTGTTCTGAAAGACTAGACGGTCTGATGCAGCAGGAGAATTCTTAGATTTTATGGGAGAGATCCTATGCAGTTTGAGAGTTGATGTTGTGCAAGCAGTAGCACAAGAGGTAGTAAACAAAGCTTAAATGTCACCAAGTAGAATAGAGTTGCACTAAGACAGGCACTGGACTTGGCTGTTGTGCTGTGCTAAGAATGGGGCTCCCACGAGCGCAATGGCTGTTGTGCGAGTGTGCTACTCCATTTGGGGTTTGCCCATGAGTTCAACTTCATCATCTTAGCGAGCCATCTACCTCCACTCACCTCCTCATTTTTTGATTTATCCACAGGGGACTTAGGTGCTTTGACTTTCTCCTCTGTATCTCCTGTGGAAGCTGCCTGAATTCCTGGTTCTGAAGCTGTTGCCAGATTGCCAGGCTCCGGAGTCAATCCTTGTCCCGCCACACAGCTAAGCAGAGGGAGACTCCCCTGCATGATGAACTGGACGGTGGGCTGACTAACAGGCGCATAGGGGGGCAAACTCGAGGGCAGTGGTGCTGTCAGAGGCAGGTTTTGGTTGTAAACCTGAAAAGAAAAGAAAAGGATCACAGACCACTTCTCATATCACAACATGTTCTCTACTTCTGAATGCCACTGAATACCAGTTGCCAGGAATCACAGGCGAGGACAATACTGGTGGGGCAGGTCCTGTTTTTAGGCTTCCCTGGCTGGCTACCGGGAGAAAAGGATGCTGTACTCACTGGAACACTGGCCTGATCCATCAGACTATTCTTATGTTCTGAACAAATGAGGGTGGGGATATGATCCATAGGGTTTACAAGAACAGCTTTCATTTAAAGGGACACGTATATTACTTTCTGCTAATTCTAAAAGGGAAAAGTTTGTTTTAAATTATTGTAACCTATCCTGGGATCTTAGAGGGAAATGAGGGTAATAAATAAGATAATACTGGGCTCACATCAGCCCCACTGGTGAGCAGTGGGTGGTATTCAATAAGCATTTTTGTATGCAGTCTAATAGCTGATTTTAAGATGTCTAACTCCCCCCCACATATTTAATAAGCTATTGGAAATTAGAAGTAACAAGCCCATTGCAAAGCAGCAGGACACAGTTTCAATTTTTAAGTAGGGGAATGCCAAAGTCAGAAAAATTATTGCAGTACATGGGCTGAATGAAATGTACTACAATACATGTGAGTGGGGGGGAGGAAGAAGACTGTTCCACAATGAAGTCAAGTTGGGGGCACAAGTTTACAGATGGAGTGGAATGGCCTCCCATGACACTTGTCTTACGGCGTGGGAACCAACCTGGGAGGAATCTAGATCAGGAAACATAGGCTCAGGAATCATATAATTGGTTGGAGGAGGCTCAGTTAACTGCACCTGATTTAATGTCTGGGTCAAATCCTCTGCTTTCCAGACCCCTTCTTTCGTTCTCTGCTGTTTGCAGAATGGCACCCCTGAAAGATCCCCAGGAAGAAAAGCGTATCAGAACAAAACATCTAGATGATCACAGCAGATAAAAACACTTCAAGTTATCAAACTTCATGACAACCTCAGAAGAATTCAGTAGAGATGGTTTAACAAGCTTCCCCAACTTCTTAAAATGAGATTTTAGTCTGCAAGCACAAACATGTCTCTAAGTTCCTAGAAATACCTAGCAAAGCTGAATTCATAGCTTAAAGCTCCTTAAAATTGGCACAATTAGTTTATGAAGTGTGATCCAGGATGAGGGTGGAAGAGTTATGCTTGTTATAAGTTAGATATGTTTTTATGATGCACATACCCATGTTATATTCTTCAAACCACACATGTAACAAGTGTAACAAGAGGAATCAAGTCTCTCTTTAAATAACTCTAGCTGTTTTGGAAAGTTTTAAAGAATTCCCTGCAGTACTAAACACTGCTTAAGGACACATGCGTATATGCTAGAGAGAACTCCATGGCTTACTTAACAAAAACAAGCAGTGTCTGCTATTACATCAGAAATGGAAAACCATAGTTTAAGCTTCCTCTCCAACCCCCCCAAAAAATCTTGCTTTGGAATTCTGCTTTCTGGGAAAGAGAAAACCAGTTTGCCAGGTTAGAGGTAATGGCAAAATGGATTGCCACCAAAAAAAGGCAATGTCAGAGGGCATGAAGGAAGGAGAGAGCATGCAAGGTGAATACTCACTAACGTAAGTGCCAAACTACAGCGAAACTGCACCCCTTATTTTTAACATAACCTGAGGCTCTCATTTAGTGGGACCAATCCAACCTTGAACCATGACAAACAACTACATTCCGTCTCACTTCTAATGAGAAAAGCAGCTCCTATACTCATGACATCGACTTTTGCCATTTTAAAGATTTACCATGTACTTACTTGCTGCTTTGTCTGCAGTCCCTGCATCACTTTCTTCCTCTTGAAGATTCCACGTAACTCTTTTTACTGGTGCTTTAGATTTCAACACAGGACCTTGAGCTACTGCTTCCGGTTCATGTTTATTTACATCAGTGGCATTCTCACCCAATGTAAGGCCCCCGCCTTTAGCCTCTGTTGGCGTTTTGATTTCAGGCAAAACTTTAATTGGCATTGGCTCATCATGCTCCTGTACAAGTTCCTCCTTCACTGGAAGACAGTCTGATAAAAATGGGCACACATCATCAATATATTCGTTTCTAACTTCAGTTTCTTCCAGTTGCTCACTACTTTGGCTAGCAAGTCCTGGTGACTCATAGCCTGCTGCCAATTCCTTCCCAGTGGAAGAATCTATATTGTCAGGTAGCACTCCAGAACTTGCACACTCTGCCTGAGAAGTTATTATAGTTACAAGTTTCTTGCAGATTTGCTCCTTTACAATGGCCTCTTCTAAATCAACTTTCATTGCTATCTCTTTTGGAGGGCTCTCCTGTACAGGCATCAGGTCTAGATGAACATTCAATGATTCTTGTGTTGAATCTTCCAAGTCTTGGGTCCAAGGAGGAGCATGATCAAAAGAACTGCCCAGGTTATCATCTGAGGATTTCTGGCCTTTCTGGTCCTTCTCTTGAAGAGGTAGCAGTGGCATCTCTTTCGGCTTATGTTTCCTTTCTTTGGAGTGTGACCTATATAGCAGTTGTTTCTCCCTAGACTTAGGCCCTTTGGACTCTCGGGGTCTTGATGGCGAGGATGATCTTGATCTCCTCTTTCGCTTCTCCCGGGATCTAGATCTAGATCTCTTTCTCTCTCGGGACCTTGAGGTTCTCTCCTTCTTGTACCTGTCATGGCTTCGCTCTCTTCTGTGCTTCTTTTTCTTCATTCTCTCAGCACTGTCTGATGGGGAACATTCCCTCCCCCTTCCTCTAGTGGCAGAGTGCTTTTTCTTTTTCCGACTTTCATACAACTCAAAAGAAGAGTTGCCAGGACTACCAGATCGTGATCTAGATCTCTTGTGTTCTTTTGCCCAGGAGCTTTTTGCCCTTTTGTCTTTCGTCTTATCCTTTGCTTTCTTTTTCTTCAATCGCTCATAACTACTGGAGCGGTCACTTGAGGAATGCCGAGTCTTTGATTTAGTCCTGTGGCTTTTGCTGTATTTTTCTTCTATGGAGCGAGAAGTAGACCTGGAGCTTCTATCTCTTGAACACGTTCTTGATCTAGATCTTGATCGTGTGCTTTTGTAGTCTTTTGTAGCTGCCTTTTTTCTTTTTAATGTGTTCTGGCTTCGAGAACTGGAATTTGATGGGGATCTTGAAAAAGATCGCTTTTCTGTTTGCTCATTTTTGGGTAACATCTGTAGACTGTTTTCTCTTACGGAACTGTCCACCTCAATTTTCGCTCTAGCCGTACCTAGGTCATCTTCAAAAACTACCCTAGGACCATTCTCATCCTCCTCATTTAAGTGCTCTACACCTGTGACTTGCTTGATGGCAGAGGATGTACAGGGTGGACTTGACAATTCCTCCTCCTCAGCTTTCTCTTGTTCTGCATCAGATACCTGCTCCACAAGCCTCTCCTTTATCATATCATCATGAGACTCTGTGTTACTTGATGGCACATCTGATGATTCGGCCCCTGATCCAAATACATTTTCCAGTGTGTAAGGGGTAATGCGGCGC
Source organism: Podarcis filfolensis (assembly GCF_964270895.1). Classification (NCBI taxonomy): domain Eukaryota; kingdom Metazoa; phylum Chordata; class Lepidosauria; order Squamata; family Lacertidae; genus Podarcis; species Podarcis filfolensis. The sequence continues at coordinate 59,878,943 of NC_139604.1, read as the reverse complement.
ACTGTTTGGAATGTCTGGACTTTTGGACTCGCTATGGATATTGTTCTGGTGATATTAGTAAGGGGCAATCTTTCCGGACTGCTATTTGTTGAGCTTGAATCAGAGCCTGTTGGATCAAAAGGATCATATATTTCACTTTTGACTGGTTTAGTCTTTTTCAGCGAAAAGAGGGGCGACGGATTCTCCTTTTGCTGTACTTTATTGTCCACAGGCCGGAAAGTATTGCAAAACCCAGGATTAGACAGTCTGCTGGAATGTCCCACATTTCCAGGGATGTTGATTTTAAAGCTCTCAAATGATGAGCTTCCAACGTTCCCCCTTGAAGGAGGAAAGGTGCAACTGGCATGGGCAGCAGCAGAGCCTCCACTTGTGTGCGCTTGTCTCTGAGGAGCACGCGACTTGCTGCTCTCCATTTTACTATCACCAGCTGGTTGGTTTGTACTCCCTTTGCCAGTCAACTGTGTTACACAGGAGCTGGGAATATCACTGTTTCGGTCACTGGCCGGCTGCAATCCCAAATGTCCACTAGTCGATTCCTTTTTAATCTTTGGTATCCTGGGGAGTTCAGAGATATCAAGCCTTTTAGGGGACAATTTCAGAGGCTGCCGCACAGGTACGGGTTTTGAGAGTGAACTCGAGTTATTGGACAATAATTTAGAAGATACAGAAAGAGGAGCCCCAGGCAGTTTAGAGCCTCCATTAAATCTGAATACTTCACCCAGTTTGGGGCCACATCTATTCAGATTTGCTAAACTCTGAGCCTGAACAGACCTTGGAGTCATTGAGTATTCAAATCTAATGGGAGCCCTTCCAGATGTAATCTGCAATGGATTCACTGCTTTGTTTGCTAGGCTTAGTGAAGAAGAAGACAAGGCGGAAGTATTTGAGACAGCAGATTTGGAGTTCGAATTCAGTTGTGAAGAAACCAAAGATTCAGCAGCAGAGCCGCCACTAACTGGAGTCCCCAGTTGGGAAGCCCCCTGCTGGGCGCTGTCCTCCAAGCCTTCCTCCACTCTTGAATTGCTTGCTGAATTGTCATGCAGCAATGAGACTGAAAGAGACACGAGAAAAACCCATGAAAGTTTTCCCACTCATTTGCTTGTACTATTCTATACCGACAATAACATCCCATAATTTTAATATGAAGTTAACACGGGACAACAGAATTGGGGTTTTAGCAACTAATTAACACTATGCAAGTGAACTGTCAGCTGTGCCAGCTAGCACAACTTCCAGTATGACAGTAAGTTACACCTCCAAGTGTCAACACTTAAAAAATAAAAGGGTTGGTCATTGCACCATAAGCTCTCTCATACTAATTCCGTATAACCTCTGATCACTTACATATATTGCTTACCAAATCAAATGTGGGCAATCAATTGGTCTATTTTATGAAATTCAGATTAATGTGATACATTCTAGAAAGCACAACAGCAGTACAATGTCAATAGTCCTATACTGTTCTCTTCTATTGCTATGCTTTGACAAATAAACAAAATACTGATATGTACTGATTTTGTAGCTCAGTTGGTTAGAGCGTGCTGCTGATAATGCGAAGGCTGCAGGTTCGATCACCGTAAGGGACAGTTGCATATTCCTGTAGTGCAGGAGGTTGGACTAGATAATCCGCAGGGTCCCTTCCAACTCTATGATTCTATGATACTCTATGAATAACTCTGGCTACCAATTCAAGACATACTATTACAGGATGCAACATGGCATTTGCTTGCCTGGATTAGAAAGTGCTTGTGCACATAACGTGCTAACAAACTTCAGATCAGTCTAACTAAGCATTACCTGCTTTCTTTGCTGTCAACGATCCATCTCTATTAATGACAACGTCAGAACCACTCATCATAAGGAGGCTCTGTCCAGTCAGGATGCTCCCCAACAGGTCGGGCACAGGGGCTGGACCAGCTTCGGGCTCAGGTGTCAAGGCAGGAACACTCCTCCTATAAATTACACAAGGCATGCCTTCTGATTTCACACTATACAGAACTATACTGGTTACATCATAATGAACAAAGGATCTTTGACATCCTATTACTATAGGTTTGAGACTGTAGCACATCTCCACAAACCTGAGGCAGCTACATAGGTTAAAGATGAGCCATCCCCAACCAGTCCTATTGCTACCAGCAGTGGCGTAGCGTGGGGGGTGCAGGGGGGGCCGGCCGCACCGGGCGCAACATCTGGGGTTAGGGCAAATCCATGGGTTAGGGGGCGCAAATCCATGGGTTTGGGGGGCGCAAATTACTTGCCTTGCCCCGGGTGCTGACAACCCACGCTACGCCACTGGCTACCAGTGTTTTCAGAAGAAACAGTCTACCTTGAGTTGATGGCATACAAAATAACTATAGCTAGTGGGATAAGAAAATAAATGGGCAAGTATTATTTTCTTTATAGAGGGCTGAAAATACTATGAAAAGCCTTGCTATTGGGGGTGGGGGTGGGGCGGAAACCCGGTAATATGCAGAGTTGTCTGTACTCCACAATCCAATGCAAGTGTAGAAAACCTGCAGAATCTCATTCTCATTTCATTTAATGTTTGCACCCACTTTTCCTTCCAAAAATGAAGCCTGAAACAGCTAATATAATGAAACACATATAATATGGAAACCAAAGTAATATAAAAAATGCTGCAATAATTGTTTTCAATCCAATACTTGTCCACAGCTGGATAAGCTATGTGAACATTTACCAAGACCAGGGAGGGGGTGGGTGTTCCAATTGGTATTTCTGAAACCCAGAACCTTCAGATAACACAACATTTGTAGTAACATCTTGGCTTTCTGCCTACTACACACTTAGAACATTCTCTAAGTCTGAGACAGCAAGAAAGAACATGGAGCACAATCCAGTCATAAGTTGAGCACTTGTTGATTTCAACTGGAGAACGGAACGTGTGCTTAAGAGTGCAATCCTCTGCAAATCTACTCAGAAGTAAGGCCAACTGAGTTCAATGGCATTTGCTCTCAGGTTAAGAGCATATAGAAATGGAGCCTAAATCTGCTCCACCAAAACCCAATGGCCTTAAAATGTTTTAGTCTGGCCCATCCATACCAGTGGGCAGCTGCAGTTTTGTTTTGTTTTTAATCATTTTGGTCCTGTCCACTGTGTAAAAGCAGCCTGCTCAGCCTGTGTAAGTCTTTTGCAGCAGCAGCAGCGTTTCTTTGCTTTGCTGCAGCCTAAAAGATTCTTCCTGCTGCTCTTGAAGCAGTTGCTTTCTTTTTTAAAAAGGCAAACTATAACAGCTTTCAATTATCCAAATGAACAAAATAAAAACACCCCATCTCACCCACATTTTTATTTATTTCTTTGCTACTCGTATCTCTTTAAAGGAAAAAACTCAGTGTATAGAACAAACTTCATTAGTGAAACAACTCAGCCGACCTCTGCCAAATAAAAGGTGAGTTTTATTCACATCTCTGCTTTGATACTGTGAGCTTGAGCTTTCCGCCTGCCTACTGCAAAACACGGGAGTTACAAAAGAACCCCCAGTATTTTAGGTATCAGTGTCTTTGCACCCAAGAAGCTCACTAAACTCAACCATCTCATTAGAAGGTGCCCCAAAATTACAAAATGGTACTCCAAACCAGAAGACCGGAGGAAAACAATGCAGACATTCCATAAAAAAAGAAGTGAGACAAATAAGATGCTCCACTGATGTTTTGAAATGGCTCCAAAACATGTACCTCTTGTGGATTCCTAGATCCATAACTCCTTCTGCTTAGCCAAGGCCACATCTGAGAGAAAAGCTAGCTGCCTCTACACTCAACCTGCTTTGCAGCTGAGCTAACAGGCTTCACACCTATTGCAGAACCATTAACTCTGCCTGCAACTCCACATATACTAATCCTACAAACACTTACTCTCAAATAACACCAATGTTACAGAATAAGCAGAAGGACTTCTAGTCACTCTTGCTTTTCACAGTAAGCATTCTATACATCACACTTCCCTCCCATTGTTACTTTTAAAATCAAGGGCATTGTGCAATTGTCAAGAATGTGGAGAGCTAAGAAATACTGATCTAAAATATATGGAGTCACTATATATCATGCATTTAAAATGTGGCAAAGCAGGGTAACTATACCAAGTGTTGCCTGCATAACATGGAAATACGCCCACTGCTATAAGCCAAGCAGGTATAACCAGATCTGGTGGCAATTGTTCATGCTTTAGAATGCACACTGACCTGGGAGGAAGGCCTACTGAGCTCAGTGAGGCTTACTTATGCGTAAGTTGCATAGGAATTCACAACTGGTCACCTCCAGGTTGGCTTACTGTAATGTGCTTTTTAATGAGGCTGCTTTTGAAGACAGTTCAGACACTTGAGTTTGTCCAGAATACTGCTGCTAGGATGCTGGATGATGCAAGCCAACTGGAGCATACCACTTGCACCTTACACTTTCTGCACTGGTTATCAATTCATTAGGATATTTATAAACCACTAAAGATCCCCGCACCACAATAACGATATAAAATAAAAACTAAATAGGTAAGAACAAATAAAGCAGTTCTAAACAACAACAAAAGACTGCCTTCTGGAAAAGCCTGTGATTTTTTTAAAAAAAGGTTTTTTTAAAAGGCTTTAAAAAGGAGTTGTATGCATTTCAACTGCAACGGGCAGCATGCTGCACAGGGCAGTTGCTACTGCATTGAAAGATTAAGTCTAAGCTGACATGAAACCAAGTTCTGATGCATGAGGTTCTACTATGTGGGCACCCATAGACAGTGCTTTTTCTTTTTTTAAGGAAAAAAGTGGTGCTGGGACTAAGTTGTTACAGTAAGTGCTGCACTTTAACTTTTTTTTTATGGGGGGCGGTTAAGGTGCCAGTACTGTGTATCCTTGAGTCTCCCCAGAAATAAAGCACTGCCCATAGATCACCTTAGTCAACAGACAGGTATATAGGGAAGTGAGGCAATCCCTCACTTATCAGTTGTTGGCTTTTGACCTTGAAAGCTCTAAACAAGTTCAAATCATTGTACCTGAAGAATCACTGCTGCCCATATGAATTTTCTAGTAGATCATCTACTGAAGCCCTGCCCTCAACTCTTCTGTCAGGGAGGGGTTTTCTGGGATAGTGCCAAGAATATACAATGCCCTGCCGAAGGAAATATGCCCAGCCTATTACTGCTTTTCAATGAGTAGTGGAGGCATATTGTCCAGCAAGATTTTTTAGGCCCACTTAAAAAAAAAAAAATTCTGACTGTTTTCAATGGAGTTTTTTATTGTTTACCTTTAAAATCTATGATAGCTATACTGTTTAGTATATTGCTTTAAATTCTGTTGTGGTGTTGCCACCATGATCACTTCTTAGAAAGGCAAGATAAATACACAGTACTGAAATAAATAAAAAATATTAATATATTAAGTGTCCAAACTGGAATGGCCATAGCATCAGACATACATCTAAAAATACGCTTTTGGTGTTCCCCAGGAGCCATATCCTGAATACACACACACAAAGACCCCTTAAGCTAAGTGCTCCGAAAAGACCAAACTGCTGCAACAAGCTACTTCCCATTTTGGAACTCCAATTTGCTTTTGCCTTACCTGTAATAACTCACCTGGAACTTGCCTTCTTTGGAAGCAAACATTTGGCTGCATTCCTGCTCTTTTGTAGATTCTCCCCTAATTCTCAATGAGCTTTGACCCTCTTTGGCTCTAGAAAGAACATCTCAGTGATTTCGGCTTACGCTTTGGCTCCTAATAAAAAGGAAGCAGAAAGCTCCCTAAACCTTAAAGCATTTTTTAAAAATTTGACAGGCATGGATCCACAAGACAGAAGCTTCAGTTTTGGTAGTTTCTCGGGGAGAGGAGCAGGAATCCAGTCAAATGACCCTGTTCAAATCCGAAGTAAGGAAAATGATTCTTTTTCCTCTGAGAAAACTTAGTATGCAAACCTTGAGCTATCTCTCGGCCTAACCTTCCTCACAGGGTCATTGAGATAATAAAATGGGGCCAGGGAGAGAACCACTAAGCAACTTGGTGGTAATGAATTAATAACAAAACTAACAAAAGCGAAAAGAAATGAAACTGCTTTACATAACTGTCTCAATAGAGCCCATAGAATTTGTGAATCATGAAATATGTCATCCATACACCCCTTCTGATGCAGTGAACAGACCCCTACCCACCATCATTTATATCATGTACCAAAACATGTGAACACAAGACAAAACAAAACAGCTGCTTCTTATCATGTTTAGTTGTAGTCTGAGTCTTCAGCCTCAGGGACAAAGCCAGGCACCAAGTTCCCATGATGCCGCCTCCCTCACTTCCTCAAAATCCCTCCTCAAAATCCACCTTTTCCAAACCCCATTCCTCAAGTCTCCATTCCCTATTGTAACTGAGCCCAATTGCATATTCTTCCCCTCTGTACCCCCTGCCTCCATCAACCCCCTTGTACCATTTTCTAGCACAATAAACTGTAAGCCCTTTGGGGCAGGGATTGGTTCCCTCATTCTTTCTAACGCACCATGTAAATTTAATATTCTTAAAGCAACAACCACAACCTCAAACATCTTTTTCAATGTGATAAAGCAGGGCTGTGATAACCTCCACCCAACGCCAAAGAAAACCCTCCAGATTACCCATGTTGAAAATCCCCTAATATCTGTCCTATTCCGTTGGTTGTCTTCCCCTTTTTCCGCTTACTCACACATTTACTCCTCCTTGCTTGGCAAATTTCCCAGTCGCCCACCCTTTCCCTCCAGTTTGTTTAGGGCTCTCCGCTCCCAACTGCAAGAGAACCTCCCAGCTCCAACATTCCACCTCATGCCCCAGTTAAAGGGAAACTGCCTTAAAACGCTCTACCAGCTGGCGGGCGCCTGATCTGAACTGGACATTGGGCATCCTTGAACAAAACAGACCCAAACAGGGTTCCCAGGTACTCAGCACTGTAGGCAGCAGCAATGTTAGCATGCCAAGGATCAGTAGCCCAGGACTGCATGAACCTGGCAGCCTAAGGGCTCCTTTAGAAACACATCGCTGAACATGTGGAACACTGCATGGGTAAGCTTGCTGGGCATTTTATTATTATTATTATTATTATTATTATTATTATTATTATTATTATTATTATTTTAGCATGTTTCCAAAATGAGGCCTGAATAAGCAGGGAATGGGGATAAGCATGCAGTAAGGCATTCTTCGCACAGGAGGCAAGCTCAATGGAGAGCCTCTCTCGTTAGCCCTCTCCCGTGACGGAAGCAGCAGGGATGTCTCACTGGAATAAATGACAGCGAGAGACTCCACCCACAAGCAAATATTTCCTTCTCCACCACTACAAAAAAAATCAGGGTGAGCTAACAGTCTAAAGAAGGAATATGGATGTGCTATGTGTGAAGAAACAATTGGGCAGACGGTGCTTTTCCCTTTCCCACTCTCAGCTTCCTCCCTCAAATTTGATGACAATTTGATCTCAGGAATAAGCTTGCTTAGGATTTCATGGTGGCCAGCAGAGATCTCCCGCTCCCCTAATTTGAGAATTTCCGACTAATTTTAGGGGTGTTTCATAAGCTTTCCTAAGAATTCCAGAGTCTTGAGTGACATTTGTTATCAAATGCTTCCCTTCCACCTGTCTGGTGGAATGAGAGAATCAAACTAGTGGGAATGAGTGTATGAGTGTGTTTGAGTGAGTGAGAGAGAGAGAGAGAGAGAGAGAGAGAGAGAGAGAGAGAGAGATGGAATATTTAGAGGTATATGGTTGCTATTTCTAATTGCTCACTGAGAGTCATCACCTTAGTAATTTTAGGAATAGTGACCTATTCAGCAAACTGAGAACTGAAAGGAAAAGATTGTAGCTTCTTCAAGCCACCTACAGCTAAGACAGGATTTGAACTGTCTTTCTATCTGTCGTGGATGCTTTAGCAAAGATTCCTGCATTGCAGGGGTTTGGCCTAGATGACCCTTAGGGTCCCTTCCAACTCTACAATCTTATGATTCTCCACATATACACATATGACACACACTATGCTATAGTCTGTAGCACTGAGCATGAATCCATGAAGACTGCAAAAAGGGTTTGAGGTTTCAACGCAGTGTGAAAAACAGGAGAGACCACAAACTAGAAGAGAACTTTGTGCACCTCGCTTCTCTTGCTGCTGCTTTGTATAATAGAGCACCATGTGGCTGGCCTTACCCAGGAAGCCCCATAGCGACTGGCCGAGCGACAGGACGATGTGATCTTAGTGCTGATTGAGAAAGGCCTCTTCTTTTGTTGCTCACAGGTGAGGCTGAATTTACAGGAAGCTCTTCATTACTAGGAGAGAGAAAATTTTGAAGATCACAACCAACTTCCATCTTATCTGCGCTTTGCCTATTTTCTTAAATGAAATATTCAAACTGAGAAGATCAAATTCTGTCTTCTGATATACTATAGAAGTTTCTGAAATAGCAGGGAAGCAAATGGGTTAAGGAACATATAGAGTAGGCACACTTAAAAGATTAGCTTCCAACTGAATAAGCTTTATAATCTAATTTGGATTTAGCCCCATTTTTCTTCTTTCCTGCCTATCACAGATAAAGTCTCCATGCATTTCTGAACTGCAGTTCTTTGTTTTCTTCTCATTTGTCATATTTCATACCTGTTATAAGGATCCAGTTCAAAAGGATCTCCAAACACAGAGAGAGAGGCTGCTCCAATATCTGCTCTCATAAGGCCAAGAGAGGGTTCCATTGGTTTGTACATGGAAGGGATTGAAATGCCACGTACAGGCTTGCCAAGACGAAGGGTTTTTGCAATCCGGGAACGAGAAGTCAGCTCAGTTTTCACCTGGGTAGAAGGAGAGCAGGTTAACTTTATGCTCAGAACAGGATTGCCACCAAACACTATGAAAATAGAAAACATGACTATGTATCACAGAAATATGAGGGGTTGCATTCTCTACTCTGCAACCCTCTTAAAGGGAATCATAGAAAGTAAGTGAAAACCTTGGCCAGTAGGCCTGGAGACTGTCTGAGTATATGAAATAAAGTAATAATTAGTCCTAAATAAATAATGCTGTATTACAAGAAAATTGTAACAATGCTCTTTTACGAGAAAAGCATAAACAATAGAAAAATTTCTGCATTGGTGAAAAATCCAGGAACATACTTTTATTTTTTTTCCCTTCCTCCGCCTTGCTCGGCGTTTGCGTCTCTTAATCCAAGTTCCAGTGCTCTTTTTTCCAGCAGATGACTTGGTATGAGGTTTTTTACCTGCTGATTTCTTTCTCCTCCCTGTATTAGAAGAAGAAGAGAAGAAGAGTTTGGATTTGATATCCCGCTTTATCACTACCCTAAGGAGTCTCAAAGCAGCTAACATTCTCCTTTCCCTTCCTCCCCCACAACAAACACTCTGTGAGGTGAGTGGGGCTGAGAGACTTCAAAGAAGTGTGACTGGCCCAAGGTCACTCAGCAGCTGCGTGTGGAGGAGCGGGGAATCGAACCCAGTTCACCAGATTACAAGTCCACTGCTCTTAACCACTACACCATGCTGGCTATATTAGGTAAAATATAGAAAGATTTTGGAGCTGGAGATCAGCAAATACAGCCTATAACCTGAATCACTTCTGTAATCTGCATGCTAAATACAATCCATTCTCAAAAGGAAAAGCAGCACGTGTCAGAAACATCACAGCCTAAATTTAAAGAGAGAGAATAAATGAGGATTATTCCAGAGGTGTTCACTCTCTGTTGACCTCTCATTTCCTGTGGCTTCAACAAACTGGGATTAATTCAGATGACCCTGCCGACACTGGTCAGGTTCATGTGTCATGGAAAGCCATAGTCTAAAACAAACTAGTATTTATCGTGAATAAGCAACATGATTGTGCCCTCTGCTAATTTGCACCTGCTTTGCACCACCTTTTTTCTCAAGCTGGGAAAAACAAGCCACCACACTTGGCTTAGGTTACACAAGAACCAGTGCTTGTGGTTTCTCTCCGACCAAACCACGAGCAGAAGTCAAGGTTTGTTCTTGGCCTACAGCATATTTAGAGGGTCACCAACCACAAGCACTGGTTTCACATATAAAACTAGGTCAGCCACTCTGTGGTTGTTTCCTATCTCTATGTGGGGTGAAGGGAAGCAGGCACAATCAAGCAGCATGCATCAGCACACTGCTCACTCACAGTAAACCATAGTTTATTTCAGACTATGGTTTGCTCTTATGTGTGAACAAAGCCATTGTAAAGCCACCAGAGGTTACAGACCATATGAAACTAATGGCTGGTCACTTGAATGCCTGGAGCATGTATGGTGCAAGACCCTCCAACCCTGGCTCATCCGAGGGTCCATAAAGTGGCTAGTTACCTCACCAAAAGAAAATCTGTAAGGCACTATTATGTCAAAACAAACATCTGAATCAATCTACCAGGTTCAAGTGCAGCTGCCATCTGAATATTCATTAATATCCCACACACTTGGTAGCGGTTTTGTTTTTCCCTAGAGTTACTGACAGCTACATAGGGCCTGCTGCACCCACATGAACCAGGCCATGCACTTCAATCTTCAGAGAAGGCTCTGCTGCGTGTTCTGCCTTTCTTAGCTGCCTGCTGGTTTTATTGGTACTGCTCATATTCTGGGCCTTTTGATTGTTGTTTTACGCTTGTCTATTTTGTTTAGCTGCCATGGAGGCTTCACTGTGGAGGCTAAAAGGAGGCACAGAAACAGTTTACCAATAAATAAATGAAATCCACCGACAGCTTGAGTATTGAAACAGTTAGTGATGTCATACTGGGGGAGGGCAGGGAGACAAAGGTTCAAATCCACTGTGAGCCATGAAGCACACATGGTGATTCCTGTGCCTATCAGACAGCTTCACCCTAACCTACCTCACAGAATTATTTTAAGATGAAAGGGTGGAAAGAGAGCTGTGTAAGCCTCATAAAAAATTAACTAAGAACTATCACCACCATTCTTAGCAAATTACCTCCTCTTCGTTTTTTCTTGGTTGTAGTTCGAGGAGCCAGTGGTCTCTGATACACGGCTGTGCTCAGCCCTGCTGCGACTGCATCAATGGTTTCATCAAGAAGGGAAGACATAAGGTATCTTGGTACATGCTAAAAATCAAGATGGGAAATCACAATTGATTTACTACAAAATTAAGGAAGTAGAAAAGCCGCCCCCGCCCCCCCAAGCCCAGATTTCTTCCTAAATCAAACTGTCTCTTCGCTACAATTAGGAGCTTTCTCCACTCAAAATCCTCCCCTCAGAATGTGCAGTACCTGAATTCGCTGTGCAGTTGTTATGCGATTCCTGTTCACTGTTGCCCGCACACGCTCACTCTGACGTGTTCTGGCTATAGCTCGAGTTCGGACACTGGGACGTAGTCGACTGGTGGTAGGGACGACATCAGCTATGAGGGAAGCAACTTCCTCTTCACTCACATGATCTGTTTCTTAAAACAAGATCAGTTGTCAGCTGTGTTTCAACCAGCACCTGAACACCTTTCTAGAGACCTAAATCCAGGCATTCTGCTAAGCCTCCAGAACAAAACTGGCAAGGGTTCTGGAAAAAAGAAAGCTCCTTAAATCCCTTTGCTTTAGAATTCCCCATGGACAGTGCAATGTTTTCCCTTCCAAGGCAACTACCAGATCCAAACACCAGTTTAGATAAAGAGATGGTTATGGAGCAATTTACTGTTCACCGATGCCAATGCAATGGTGTGGCTGACTCTAGGTGTAACAGGCTTGTACAATGGACATCAACATTAGCTGAAGAAGTAGTGAGATAAAAACGTTGTTTTGTTACCAGTTTTTAACACTGAATGAGTTTTCCTTCAATTATAGCAATATTGATTGGTTTATATGGGAAAATCCTATCTCAATAAAAGTCATGTTGCATAAGCTGTGGGAAAGTCCTGTTTTCTTGAAGAACAGCTCTCTACAATGCAAAGCTAAGCTACTAAAAAAAATACTTGCCAGCATCAACAGATACAGCATTTGCTGGTGCACATGGTGGGCAGAACCATTCATCGACAGGTATCTCACTCAACGGAGGATTAAGGCATTCCATGTGGTATCTTTTAAAAAGAAAGAAAGTGTAACATGTTCTTACAGAGCAAGAGGGTGCAAAACAAGTAATATGTAACTGGCCAGACAAACATCTTTTTTTCACTAAGATGATACATGCAGGAGCTTCCTAACAACAGTAGAGCAGGCACTAGTAGAGACATACATAATTCTTTTGAGTGCAAAGGAAGTTCTGCAACTCTTTGAAACCTCCTCATCTCACAAGCCTGGCTGCTTATACAAATCTTCAATCATAGCATGGCTCCAAGTACCTCATGGTTCTAGAATAGCACAGCATAGGGCATACATTATGATTGCTCCTATGGAGGTATCTCCCAAACAAGGCCAACTTGTGCCCTATGTTGTATTCATTGACCTTCTTCTATCCTCTTCTTATAGGCTTTGAGCGGTTCCTTCATCTAGGCACATTAAGGACCACCTCCCACTTAGCTTTAAGTAATGGGCACCTAAATAAAAAAAATCCCTAGAGAAAACAAAGCAGGTTTTCTTTTGAGCCTACAATAACAAAATTTCATTTTTCTTTTACAGTACGTAAATATCTGGTGGCTGTTTTCACACCTTAAATTGTTTTATAATTTATTATTGCACACTCTGTTTTTATGGTATAAGCTACCTTATCTCAGTGCTGAAGGGGGGAAAACCCTACATTTTCAAGTTCTGCCTAAAAAAAATGAAGATCTTCTAGCAACAATGATTTGCTAGCATTCCCCCCTGCAAGAAGAAAAAAGGCAGCATACCCATCAAACATGTCAACCTAGCGGGGTAGAGGGGGTGGTGAGAAGAAGAAATTATGCTATATATTTTTGTGTTTTTATATTGTGAACTGCCCTGTAATCTTCAGATGAAGGGTGGTATAGAAAATTAATAACATAAAATACAGGCAGCATACAAGAGAAAGAAGCATCTACAGGCCTAATATAGTGTGAAAGCATCAGGCAAAAGTAGCATACCCAAGGAGGGTTTTTAAAGGCAGAACTCCTTACCCATGATCACAGCCATCACACAGCAACAGGCGATCTTCTCGGTCGCTTCGGCCACACACTTCACAAAAGGTAGGGTCCTCCTCCAGATTATCCTCCTCAGATTTTGCATTCTCAACAGGAATCTGAGCAAAGTTGCACATTTTAAGGAAGTTTTACACTATCATGTTAATAGCTACACTAAGCATAGCCACTATTGCAAACTCAATAGTGTTTGCACCTGGCCAAGCACCAGTCAACTTCATTATCCGCTTTTGTGCAATGGGGCACAACATTCCTGTTCCCCTATACTCTCTACATAAAAGCATGCTTCACTGGTATTTCACCTGCAATACAAGCCACAATGTTCTTAGACAAGGACTAGAAGACCCATCCCACAGAAAGCCACCATAAAGAGGGCACACACGGATTGGGCTGTGTATAGAAAGGCCCTTCTACGCATACACATATAAGCCAGATCTCTAAGTGACAGCTGTAGCCTACCCAAAAAACATTACTTCTGAAAATCAGTGTTGGAAAAATTGCATATTCCAAAACCACAACCATTCATTCAAGTGAGCAATTCCCATCAACAGTGCCATTAAGGAAAGGTTTCAAAGCTTTAGGATGGTATCCAGGAAGGGAAAAATTGCTAAGGATTACGAGTTGAAGGAGAAAGTGGACACAAAAAGTTTTACAAAAACTGCGTGAAACATGGATTCTGACTTTTAACTTTTCTTAAGTCAATGGAAAACCTACTTTCTTCAAGATTTCTCCACCCAGGCGCACTCGAACGCAGATAGACTTAAAAAGTTTGCGATCTACTGGACAAGAGTTGGCATTCTGCAAAGAGAAGGAGGGGATGTGTTATTTATTTGATTTCTTACCCGCCATTTACCATAAAGTACCAGAAAGGGTACAACAATAAAATATGCAATTATAAAACAATGAAAACAGCTAAAAATGAAAAATAAAAGTAATTAAAACAGTCCATACATAAAACCATTAAAAACAATACTAAGGTAAGGGGACCGCAGCAAGCACAATTTTTAGCTAAGGTAAGCCAAAATCTGCCAGATTATGCCAGAGTAGCAATTTTGGTTTTTATATCACCCAAATAACAAGACTGAGAGCAACTAATATTATTGGTATTATAGAAAAAGAGAACAAGGTAATGAACGCATGCACTTTTTAAGGTCTACTGGGTTCACATTATTACTGCAAAAACTAAATGAAGGTTGGGCTCTAGTAGTTCAGGATAATAACTAAAATGCATAATGGTAGATTCTACTGGTCTAGTTCTTCTTAGCCAGTGACTGTAAATCTGCATTATAACTTGATCCCAAGTTTGTAATCTCTACAAAAATCACAAAGCATTTTGCACAGGATGATCTGAAAATTGCCTCAGGTATGGTATTATTTTTATCAGGTCACATCAAATTATACTGCTTATTGCCTTTGCAAAAAAAAATGTAAACAAACTGAGTAAGATAAATTATGCAACAAATTTATCTAAAGAGTTCTTACTTTAGACCACTCGACTATACAATCCAAGCAGAAGTAATGGGTACAGTCTTCAGGCGTTCCAACAGCCTGGTCCCTGAATGTGTTGAGGCATATTGGGCAGTTTTCAGCATCTTCATCAGAGGAAGAAAGAAAGCCTCCATTAAGTTGCGGCTTTGCTTTAACCAAATGTGTTGATTGCGTAGCAGCCATTTCCATTTCCTCCTCCTCCTCCTCTTCTTCCTCCTCCTCCTCCTCTGAGTCTTACAAAACAATGAAAGAATTCCTTAGTATTTATTTCCACATAATGCATTTTGGATTGAAGTGCCCTATGATCCTGAAGAGAAACAACAGTCAAATAGATTCCTGGGAGACCATGAATACCCACTTTCAATGCTAAAGCTTCATAAGGCTGCATTATTCAGAACCAGCACTCTACAGCTATCCCATCTATTTCCATGATTCAACACCAGTGGGCGCACAGTAGCCCAATGCTATATTAAAATTTCAGTTAACTAGCAGTCATCATATGTATGGCTTGCTTGATAGGAAAAAGAAAAACTCAAATAAAGTCACAGTGTTTATCAGGGTATTGCACAGCAAGAGGGAGTGCAATACAGTGGTTAAAGCAGGTATAGGGAACCACAGAATCATAGAATCACAGGTCCTCTAGGTTTCTCTATCAGACTTTTGGGACTCTGCCCAGCTCACCCAATACGCATTCTGCAGGCCACATCTCTCACTGGTCCAGCTCTGCGCTCTCCTCTAGTGATTTTACCTGTCCTTGAATTGTGACAATACTGCTTGCTTGGATAAAAGAATGGCACACAACCACTTATGGAACACACACCACTGGTACGCAAACCCCGGAAGAAAGCTGCCCACTAGGTAATGTGGCCTTCTGGCTGAAAAGGGTTCCCTGCACCTGGATCAAAATGTTGAGATTGAAGACCAGGGTATTCAAATTCCTGCTCACCCACAAAGCGGATGATTTCAGTCTAGGTTGTTATAACCATTCCACTCACATAGAGCATTAATGCTGCTTGAGATCTTTGGAAGAATAGAGAGATAAATACGCTAATGACAGTTTACATTCTATCTCATCTCATCTCATGTGTGAACCATGGCCCAACACGCTATGTCCAGTTAAATAGCTGCTGGAGACAACTTGATTCCATAAAATAGTAATGATCATAACATTGAGCTGTTTTTTTATCATCACCTTCTAGATCTTCATCTTCACCTTCTTCATCCTCTTCACCTCCATCTTCATCAGTATCACCTTCTTCCTCACTGCCCGTGTCATCAGAGTCCCCACTATTTCCATCGCTGCTTTCTTTTGAACAAGAGGAACATAAGAGGGGCAGAAAAGGGAAGAACATGAGTGTTCAGGGCCAACTATCATGTAAGGCATAGAAAAAGCAAAGTCTTTACAAAAAAATCCAACCACCCATTAACATGTAGTACTGGTGGTATTGTGCGTACCATTCCATATATCGTACCATTGTGGTTGTGCGTACCATTCCATATATCAGAAGTGTTTATCTCTTGCCAACATCAAGTAACTACATCTCCACCACCAGGGAGGGACTCATGAAGAAAATAATAGGCAGTAGTAGTGGCCAGTCTCCCTTATAGGAGTTTGAATTAGGAGCTATCCAAGACCATTGGTACTTAGTTTCTGTTTGCATATTACATATGCACACACAAAACTGTATAATCAGTAAATCTATACAAAAACATGGCATTGGTATCAGAAACAAAATTATTCTGAGAGTCTACCTCTATTTTTATTTTCCAACCAGAAAAGAATAGATTTCTAGTTCTCATGGCTGAAAATGTGTGTTTAGTGAGCTACGAAATCTCAAAAACAAAAAGGAAGGGTGTGAGCAGGACTTCAGGCAAACAGGGACTGAAGCGTCATTGGCTGCATATTGTTTATCATCCCTCCACCATGAATAGCTGAAACAAAATAAAAGGCCAAACAAAGTGTGTAACATTAACAAATTCACATAGTTATTCTTATCAGGGTATTTGGTTTTCTAAGGAAAAAAGATAGCTGTTGTTCCCTTACTTCCTCTGCTAAAAAAACCCCAATAGTTGTATTGCACCACACACTAACGTGCATGAGAGTTTTAACAGCTAATGCTTGCAATAGCATTTGGCTGTGTAGGGTATTCTAGCCATCAGTGTTAGCTAAATAAGGAGCCATGTATATGAAGCTTCAGATTGCTAAACATAAGAAAATCTGGAATGATGTAAACAGCCTTCCCCAGGTTGGCACCTTGTTGCTGGAGTACAACTCCCACTCTCTTTGGCCAATGGCCATGCTGACTGAGGCTGATGGGAGCTGTAGTCCAAAACATTTGGAGGGCCTCAGGTTAGGGAAGGCAGATGGTTTCTAAAAAAGACCACCAAGTTGCTTTCTGTAGAAATGTCTTAACATTTATAGAGTAAAACTGCAAACCTCACTCACATCCAAGTTTGAAGTGACTAGGAAATAAATTATGCCTATGCCTAGAGATGTACAGTTGTGAACCCATGAAGAATATCTCCAAACACAAAACCACAGACCAGTTTTTTCTTGTAAATGCCTTAAGGTTCAGAAGCTCCAGCAGTTTTAAGAATAAGGCTCCGACTAGTTTCAGTTACCTGCGTCGCTGAAGAGCAGTGCAGTCGTTCTTTTGACTTTGCCTACTGCAGCATTCTTGTTAATGAGCTCATCCTGACTGTCATCATCCATTGCAGGGCATCTGGAATTGGCTCCCTAACAAGAAACAAGATTCAAATTGAAGGCAAACTTTTGCAAACGACACAAAATGCTGAATACATTGTTTTTGACTTTGTACGTGCAACCTGGACCATGTCATTCTCTGGGTGACATACAGAAAAAAATTATTATTAGGGAACATTTAAGTTACAGAGAGAGAGAGAGAGAGAGAGAGAGAGAGAGAGAGAGAGAGAGAGAGAGAGAGGGGCAGTTAAACAGGGTATATCTTTTGCAGGAGATGTGGGCAACAGTAATAATCTGTATATATTTTTGTGCGACATCATTTCCATGGTGACAGAATGACAGTTGTCAAGATAAAGGTAAAGGGACGCCTGACCATTAGGTCCATTCGTGGCAGACTCTGGGGTTGCAGCGCTCATCTCGCTTTATTGGCCGAGGGAGCCGGCGTACAGCTTCCGGGTCATGTGGCCAGCATGACTAAGCCGCTTCTGGCGAACCAGAGCAGCGCATGGAAATGCCGTTTACCTTCCCTCCGGAGCATTACCTATTTATCTACTTGCACTTTGACGTCCTTTTGAACTGCTAGGTTGGCAGGAGTTGTCAAGATAGTGGGTGTCTAAAAGACAGTGAGCAGGGCAGGTCCAGTTTCACCTTGTATGTGACCAGGTCAGTCTTCTTCCACGAATTATTAAAACACTTTACAGACAACTGCACACCCGTAATGTTTTCACCACATATCAACAAGTAGAAGGCATGTCATATTTCCTAACAGGATTGGAGAACCAGTTAAGCAATAAAAATATTCTTCCAAGAAAGTCTCCTGTCCCACAATTGACCACCCCTGCCCCACAATTAAATTGGATTTGAAAACAAATTGATTCTGCCATGCTATCTGAGAGCAAGCCTGGACCTCCAAGTCATGTTTTATCTGCATCTAGGAAAATACCAATTGCATAGAAATGTTATGCTAATACGTAGAAATATAGGATATTTATTAAGCTATAATTAATTTATTTAGTAGATGCTAATAAATATGAAATAAATTTCCCCACATCAGGCTGCAGTTACTGGAATAAAGCAAGCAATGCTGAATTTTTTAAGGGCTTCACACATGACAAACTCAGTCTAGGACAGCTATGACGATCGGTTCTGTTGGTAAAGGAGTCAGTTTTGTACAGTTTGGAAACATTGTTTGTTCCTTTATTGATACTGAGCTTCAACTGGGTTGGACCTCAGCCTAAACCTATATCCAAGACTCCATTAACAGGTTGGAACACCTTAACAGTCTAAATGAATTGGGGCATGGGTATCTGATGGACCACCTACTTCCACATGAACCGACCCACTTACTCAAGCCCAATAGCACCTGCCTCCAGAGGTCAGAAGGGGTGGCAGACAGAGGCAGCATTTTCTGTTACGGCACCCCATTCATGGAGTGGTCATCAGTTATGGCATGTCACTGATGCAATGCTATCCCTCTGGTCTGGCACTTACACTTTTATCTTTTCCAGTGCCGGGCAGACGTTTTTCTTCACCTTTCTTTAAAATAATAATAAAAAAGATTGCCTGAATTGGATTTCACCCTACTGTGCTGAGTTGTTGAGGTTTTTTAACCACTATTTTGCTATTTTATTGTTTCAACGTATCTGGGGGTAGCAGCACTGAAGGATGAGATTTGTAAAAGTCCTCCAAGCAAACAAAATACATACTTTATGCCCGACTAGTCAGCCAACAGTGGTATCAGTCCTTCCCATGTTACCTTTTCCCTCATAGTGTGGTAGTGGCCTAAGGAGCGGCAAATCAAGTACAGTGGTACCTCGGGTTAAGTACTTAATTCGTTCCGGAGGTCCGTTCTTAACCTGAAACTGTTCTTAACCTGAAGCACCACTTTAGCTAATAGGGCCTTCTGCTGCCGCCGCACCACCAGAGCCTGGTTTCTGTTCTTATCCTGAAGCAAAGTTCTTAACCCGAGGTACTATTTGTGGGTTAGCAGAGTATGTAACCTGAAGTGTATGTAACCTGAAGCGTATGTAACCCGAGGTACCACTGTACACACCAATAAAGCAAAATAAATACAGAAAATAAGTCTTTGGCGAGAATGTCATCAGGTGCAATGCAAGACTGTTGCACCAGGCAGAAACGGGCCACTCATTTTTGAATTCTAGTACCGGCACTTATTATGCCTGGGATGGGGGGGAGGGGCGCTCCAAATATTTTTGGACTTCAGCTCCCAGCTTTCCCACACCACGGGGCCACTGGGAGCCCAGTAACAACTGGAAGGCCGCCGGCTCCCCATCCTTGACATAGGCCACCCACCGGACTGGGAAAACAGAAAAGCGGAACGCATCTTAAAATAGAGAAGGAAGCGGGGAATTCTCCAGCGAGCAGCCCAGCGCAGCCGCCTTCCTCGCCCGTCACCGGGTCGTCGGTTCCGGGCAGCGGATGCCTCTCAAAGACCACCATCCCGGAAATGGGCGCCACCTCCGCTCGGCCAGCCAGGCTCCCTGGTCTGACCTGGAGGCCCCAAAGGATCCTTCCCTCCCCCCCTCCGCTCACCTGCCAGGAGGGGACCCCACAAGGCTATGTAGACCGGAACAGGAGAGGAATGCGCACGCGCACCGGCTGCTTTTTGACACCCCCCTTTTCCCGCAAAGGAACGCAAAGCGGAGCGCGGGGCAGGGGGAGACAGACGCCGCGTCGCAAAGCAGGACCGCTGGGAAGGCCGAGAACGCCTCCGGAGCCGACCCGGAAGGGAACGCGCAGATGTTCCGGGTTACCTGACGCGGCAGGCGGCGAGAAGGGCTGTTCCATTTCGAGGCAAAACGCGGGGGGAGCAAGGGCGGAAGAAGAGGCGAAGTAGAGCGGAAGCCCCACGGAGCCACGGCGCAGTGTGAGCGCCCGGATTCTGCTCCAGTGCAGTGGCGGCGATTGGGCGGCGCTGTTTCGCCGGGGCGAGTTCCCGACACAGCGAAACGGTGGGCGCAACGCGGGCTCGCTGCCTGCGAAACTGACGGCGCTGCTCATCGCAGAACCGGGTCATTTTCAATCTCGCGTCTCGGGAAAGACCCTTGTTGACTTGAGATTTCTGGCTTGGCACCCTGTCAACCCGGGCATTTTTGCATTGATTCGTTGATCGAATCTATGCACCGCCTTTCATCCGACATAATACACAGTGAAAATGCGTGCAAAGCATTTTCTTTCTCGCTGAGGTGTCGCCTCCTAAACTATTACTTACTGAACAGTGGAGGAACTAGAGACCCCCATCTTAAAAAATGAAACCATGCAAAGCAACTCCTCCGCTAGTGGGGATGGCCCTTTGCACGCGCTCCAGGGCGCTCTTTCATGCCTCTGTGGCATAGCTGTCAACTTTTCCCTTTTCTTGCGAGGAATCCTATTCGGAATAATGGAATTTTCCTTAAAAAAAGGGAAACGTTGACAGCTGTGCTCTGTGGCGACCCAGCGCCTGCACCTTGGGCAGCCCGATTTTGTGCCTGTTGGCTCAGGGGCCGAGGTCAGTGGGATTTACAGATGCGGGCTTTCTCTGGTCCAAACACTTGAAGGGGGGGAGGGGTTTCCCTTTTGGCGACTGCAACTTGTCATGCAAGCCTACCAAAACTCCCTCTTGAAGCCGGCAGAGTGATGGCAAATGCCGAAGTGCGGGAGCTCTTCATGCCACCCCCTTCCCTCCAACGACGCCCTTCTAGAACAACGCGCAAACAAAAACTAACTTTTTAACTAGTGCAGACGTTATGACTTAAATACCAATCCAGCTCTTTATATTCGATCGCTTTGTTTAACATCCAACCGGACGAAGAGTTCTGGTGGACTCGGAAGCTTGCTCACTGCTTTGGCTGGCCAGAAAGGAATTTTGATTTATATAGAGAGAGATGGGTGTTTTTTTTAAAAAAATAATAATTATATAACGCCATCGCCCCTGCCGTGAAATAAGTTGTCCTCCCCGCTCGCCACCTCGTCATAGCTGTCAACTTTTTCCTTTTCTTGCGATGAATCCTATTCGGAATAAGGGAATTTCCCTTAAAAAGGGAAACGTTGACAGCTATGCACCTCGTAAATCACGGGAACTGTTAACCTTACACACAGTCTAGAAGGCTGCGCATCTGCAAGGGCGAAGTAAACGGATATAAAGCTCGATGTCTGAAAAGGGACATGTCTGAATTTTCAACACCGTATGGAATCAGGAATTGCAAGTCTGAGCTTTCCTTTCTTTAAAACGATTGTGTGCGCCTAGGTCACGAAAGAAGCGCCCGGCTTCTCCAGACAGAGATTCCCACGCACGTACGCATTCCTGGCTTTCTGCAAGGCCCCTTCGGAATCGGAAGCGTTGCTCTATTAACTTGGTGGGTTCCTTAAAGCAGGCTTGAAGCAAAAACGTCTGTTTGATTTGCTGAAAGTTAAAGCAGTATCCGCGTAATTCGGCTTAGTGTTGCCAATTGTGACAGCGGTCCCAAGCACGCTCACTACACAGAGTGAGACCTATTGAACTAAGCAGAGGCTTCGTGCCTCAGCACGTTCAGGATTGTGCTCTTTCAGTGGAACGTGCTTTGAATGAATCCCAACAACGTCTGTGCAGAGCGTTTCCCTCTTTTATCTGGCAGTTTTAAGAGATGGGGACCTCCGCGCTTCTGCACCAAGCGGCAGTTCCGCAGTTCTGCCGCAAGAGGTCTCTGGAGCACCCATCCCCGCCGCCGCACCCTGCAGTCGAATGCGAGCGAGCCGTGCGTGTTAAACCCCGCGGAACGGATGGGTAGGACTGCATGCCAGTATTCTCTTGCTAAAGAGTTCGGGATTATAAGGATTATACAGCTAGCGCGAGCGGGAAGCCCGGTGTTATTAATGCTCCAGCTAACCCAGCGAGACAAAACAAAACGCGCTCGTGGAAGCAAAGAGCAAGAGCCAAACTGAGAAAGGTTAATCGCTTATTTTCGCTGCATTAAATGTGTCGTTATCCGAACGGGGAATGTAAATTCACATACAGACACACACACAAATGCTTCCTGGAAATGCATGGAGTGCGCTTTATGGCTGCTATGGCTGACAGGGCAATCCTAACCCCGACTATTCGGAAGAAAGTCCTGATGAATGCTCTCAGGAAAAGGGGGTAGAATTGCAACCTTTGCTAGTGGCCCTCGTCGTCTCTGATTTCTTTATTTAGATCAGAGCTTTCCAAACTGCGTGTCGCGACACATTAGCGTGTTGGCTGCAGTGTGTAGGTGTGTCACGCAAACACCCTTATAAGGGGTTAGTTTAACCTCTGGTTTGCTAGTAAAACTAAATTACTGTATCACGAAATGATGTGAAACTGAATTACTGTGTCACGAAATGATGCATGTCTAAAAAGTGTGTCACCAACATGAAAAATTTTGAAAGCTCTGATTTAGATTATTTGTACCTGGCTCTTCAGCCAAAAGAGCTCCCGGAGTAGCTTTGAAACAATCGATTAAAACAAGACGGTCCTTACCTGGAGACTAAAAAAAAAAAAAAAAGGACACACAAGGAAAAAGGGACATGGAATGAAGAAGAAAATCACTCTGGTACAACAAATTCTTACAATGACCAGGCGGCACAGTTCAGGGGCAGGAGGTGCTGATGGAGCTGGTCTTTTGGCAAAGCTGATGGAATAAGCCCCGCTTTCCATCTCTCCCACTGAGGCAGTCTGGTGGAATGGCTGCCCCAGGTGACAGCTGAGGGAGAGGAGGCCTGATGGCAGCGGACTCCACACATTTATCATGCACTGTTTGTGAAGGTCTGCCTGAAATCTCCTGCCAGTCAGTTTCATTGGATAGTTCTAGTATAACATCCCATTCTTCTCCCCCAAAACCACTCATAATTGTATAGCCTTCCTCAAGTCCCCCACTAGTTATCTTATTTACGATTTTCCTGCATTATGAGAACTGCCTGTTTAATCTAGGCTCTTGTTCCTGAATACAGTGGTACCTCTGGATACGAATGGGATCCATTCCGGAGCCCCGTTCGCATCCCGAAGCGAACGCAACCCGCGTCCATGCGGGTCGCGATTCGCCACTTCCGCACATGTGTGTGACGTCATTTTGACTGTCTGCACATGTGCAAGCGGCAAAACCTGGAAGTAATGCGCTTTGTTACTTGCAGGTCACCGCAGCGCGCAACCCAAAAATACTCATCCCAAAGCAACTTCAATGTATGACTGTACATTGATCCCCCCGCCCCATCTTACTAAGTTTACTCATGGCCTCTGGTGAGGGACTTAAGCAAAAACCTTTCGGAAGTCCAAGCATACAACCTGGGGCTTGTTGGAAGTTTTGCTTGATGCATTGCAAGAATGCCCAAAGCAATGCATACACATCAATTCTGCATGCAATTAAAGCTACCGTTCTCAGATCATTTGCAGTGTAGTCCTTTTAAAGCCAATGTGACTATTTATGGGGGAAAAACAAATAGGCTGTGCGCTTAGTACGAATTTGCACTACCACAGTAAGAATTGCACCTCCCAGTGGTACCTCTGTTACTATGTTCAGTTTAGTGACGGCTGGAAAAATGAGCGATTGTTTCAAAAACCCCTGGGGAAATGGATTAAAGGGAAAGGGCAGGTAAGTCCAGGATACCGAACAACTAACTTGATGCCTAGTAGGGTCGCCAAGCTTCCACACCCTTTCAGTGCCATAGCTGTGATGTAAGTGGAAACGAAGCCAGTGAAACTTTTCCAAGCATGCCATGATGGAGGAAGCCACTGCTGCTCAATTCCTGTTTGCTATGTGACAGTTTAAGCAGTTTTGTAAATAGGCCCACAAAAGTTACTAGCCTGCCCCCACCCAATGTACCAGCCTGCTGGGGTCTCACTAATGACAGGCAGAGCGCTCCACCAGCCTCCTCACTCACCTGCATGCAATTCCTTGTCACCTATGGCTACCAGGCTAGTGCTTAAATGCAAGGCTGAGTAAAAGGCATAGTAGTTCTCCCAAGAAAATTAGAGCGGCAACTCAAGCTACCTGTGGGGACGAATCGAGACATGAGACAGGAGATAGGCAATTAGGATCTCCTGTACCCGCCCCGCCCCCATTTAACAGCTTCAAGTTCATCTTTCCCCATCCAGATTATTTATTTTCCTATCCCACCTATTCTCCAAGGAGCTCCTTCCCATTTTATCCTCACAACAACCCAGTGAGGGAGGTTAGGCACTGCAGGTGGAGACAGTGACTGGCCTAATGCCACTCAGTGACAGCTTCATGACAGAGTGGGGATTTGAACCCTGGTCTCCCAGGTCTGACCACTATAGCAGAGTTTGGGACTGCAATGCTGGTGGGGATGGAGAGGCTTATTCCCACCCATCAGTTCCTGGGCAAATGTTTTCCAAATAAAATTGCTTCCCCAAGCTATTTTTGGCCTTGTAGGGGAAATGTACGGGTATTTGCCCTTCCTTTACAGAATAGCAACTTGGAGGGTGGGATTTTAATTGGGAAAACAAGGGGGCGGTTATCTCCCCCTCCCACCACATTATGGTCCGGGTACCATTTGCCCACAGTAGCTGCTGTTAATAGATGCTTAAAAAGCAAACGGTCTGGGAGATCCTCACACCAAACCCCCAGGCTGCATCTGGCCGTGCCTCTAACTCCCACCCCATCCAGCAGCTGACCAGCCCTGTGAGAGTGCCTGGACTGGGAAGCTGCTGGAGTGAAGCAGTGGAACCAGGGAGGAGTGGGAGAGGAAGCTTTGTCTGGCGGTCTCTGTCTCCCCAATGCCTGGCCCATTGCGACCAGATCAGGTACTCTCTCTCTCCACTCCTAGTCTGCAAAGGATTGGGCCTAAGCTTCCCTGGGAGTTATTCTTTCCACGTGCTTCTGGGCCTGTTCTGGGGAGGGCAGGATGGTCAGCAGGCAGCATGCAATAGCACCAAGGTGGAGAATAGCCTGTTCTCTGGTGTGCCCTTAGGGCTGCAATTTGGTGGCATGCATAGGTGACATGCAAGCTCCATTGAATTCAGTGGGGCTTACTTCTGAGTAGGCACACAGAGAATCAGACTGACCTTTGAGTTTATCTGCAAGGAGAGGCAGTTTGTTGAAAGCAAAAGACTCCCAAGGAAACTGGGAAACGTACGAAGCAATCTCTCTCCCTTATACATAACATGTACTCATGAATCATGTAGGTTTCTTGCTCAGCCTTGGGATGGGATCTTGTCAGAAACCAGGGGAGGGTAGAGAGTGCCTTTCCCTGGTAAGACTGAAAAAAGCAAAGCGAAGCAAGCACGACACCAGCCTCAGCTGTCCCTTTCTAGCAACGCTGAGAATGAAACGAAGCAAAAGTAGGAAACGGCCTTTCCAGCTATAATTCATGAGACGCTGAATGTTGAGGAGGAAAACAAGGCCTCCGCTATGAATGGAAGCCCGCCCAGATGCAATCTGAAGCACTCTTTTGGAACAAAGCAGGATTTGTTGATGTTTGGGGCTGTTCTTAGCAGAGAATACAGTTCCAGGGGGGGATCAGAGGAAGAGGGAAGGGGGGGCTGGAATTAGAGAAGTTAGTTTAGTGCTCCTAAACCCCAAATGCTAGTCTTTCATCTACAGCAGAGTCCCTGTGTAATCACCTGATGTTTCCTACTCGTCCTTGTGCCTGTGCCGGCACCTTGAAATGCAGAAATGGGACTTCCGGAGGCGGCGCGACCGGTAATGGCTGCCTTCTCCGAGTAAGGAGAAGGGAGCTCCGCTGTAAACGGGTCGTCCGCTACGGCGAAGCGGAGACCCATTCAGGAAAACCACAGGTGGCAGAAGCCTGTGGTCTCGGGACCCGGCGGGCGCCAGAAGCAGCCCCCAAAACGCTGAAGGGACCCCGTAAGGGGCTCCGGATCGCGGAGGGGGTAGCGGCGCTGTGGGTCGTTGCGCAAACAGCGAAGTGAAGCCGCATTGCTGTTGCCGGTCAGCGCTGTCCTTTCTTCCTGCAACTTTTCTGAACTTTGGAAACTACAACCCGTGAGTAAATTTGGACATTGAAAACTTTCTGAAACTTTTGTCAACTTTCTGAAACTTTTTGAGAACTTTATGAAACTTTTAAAACTTTTTTAAAAAGTTGAAATCTGGCTGAAAACGGAGTGAGGATAAGCAGGAAGCCCATCTCCCGCTATACTGAACTTTAAGCAAAGAGCAGGAGGAGTGGAGACAAAAAGTTATGCGTTAACTAAATGCTGGCACCCTGTTAAAGCAGTTTTCTGAGTGAAAGACTTTGAGCTATTGACTTTTGCTGGTCATATTCGGGGTGCACTGATATCCTTCTTCTGTGGCACCAGTGGATTATAAAATAAATAAGAATCTCTGGTGCTGGAGCTGCCTGGATGAGCACCAGTTTGCAACTTTGGATACATTGAATTCAGGTTTTGAAACATTCTGAGTTGGAACTGGATACTTTGAAACTGTTGCAGTCAAGGCACTGTAAGAAACACTGTTTTGCTTTAAGTTTTACTCTGCTAAAAATAATACATTGTGGAGGCGATAGACATGGATTTAAATTTATAAGTTTAACTTGGATTTGATCTTTTCCCTGAAGACGTATTAAGCTCCCTCTAGAGGATTTTGGACTTACAGCAGTGACTTTGTTTTACTTTCCCTTTCTCGGCCTCTGTTTGACTATTGCATCTGGGACTCTGCTTTCTCATGGGAACAACTTGGATTGACCTTGGATTACAGATAACTTTGGAATGAGTGGCGCAAGGAGAAGAGGAAGGACTAAACAAACAACTCTAACTTTATCTGCAGCCTCACAGCGTAGATCTTCTGTGCCGGCCTTGCCTTCCACTTTGCCTCCAGACATAGAGGCGGCCTCCCTAATACAGGCAGGGGAGGGTGAGACAGAGGAGCTGCACCTGGGAGATATGGCTTCAGGGACAAGTAGCTCTGTCTTGGAGAAAATTTTGGAGAAACTGGAGGCTCTGGACAAGAAGGCTGATTTGCATACAGCTAAAATTGAACAGAACACAGAAAGCTTGAATAAGCTGACTGGACAAGTTGCACAGAATGCCCAGTCTATTGGAGAATTAAAGGAGGCTGTAGGTGAAAATCGTAAACTGGCTGAAGATACTAGTCAAAGATTGGAAGAACTTGAGAAAGAAGTAAGACCACTCAGCAAACAAGTTGGAGAACATCAGATTTACTTTTTGATGACAGAACTGCGAAACAGGGAGACCAACTTGAGGATACGGTCAATACCAGAGGTGGAAGAAGATAATTTTATTGAATTTCTAACTAAGGAATTTGCCAAGTTTTGGAAGTTAGAGGAAAAAGACTTTAAAATTGTATCTGCTTTCAGGCTTGGCAGAGTCAGAAGGACAGAGAAGCCCAGAGATTGTTTGATAACACTGAGATCAAAGGAGGAAAGGGACAAGATTTTGGGCCTGCACTACGAAAAGTCACTAGACATTTTGGGCAAGAGAATTGAAATCTACAAGGACATTCCTAAGCAGTTGCTGGACCTTAGATCTAACTACACGGAATTGGCAAGACTGTTGAGAAGCAACGCAATTATCTTCAGGTGGGAGTTTCCACAAGGATTATCCTTTACCTACAGAGGGAGAAAGATCAAAATCAAAACAGTGGAAGATAGAGACAAGTTTTTGGGAGCACACGGAGAAGACCTCCACAAAGGACTTGGATTGCCAGCGCCAGAACTTCCAGGGGAGCCCGCCCCCTCGGATCCTCAAGGACCGGAGAACAAGGTACCACCCCAGAAAGAATAACCAGACCTATCCAGGATGTCTCTGCAGCTTTTGAGTTGGAACATAAATGGCTGTAACAGTCCCGAAAAAAGGTCTAAAATTTTTCATATTTTAAAAAAGGAACAATTGGACATTATATGCTTACAAGAAACACATGTGATTAGGCTCCATAGAAAGGTGTTAATAAATAAAAGGCTTGGTCAAGAATTTATATCATCGGATACAGTTAAAAAGAGAGGTGTAGTGATCTATGCAAAAGAGAGCCTTTCACCAAAATTTCTCTTTAAAGATGAAAGTGGAAGAATCCTCGCAATAGAAGTACAGTATCAAGGAGAAAAAATTTTGATATTAGGAATTTATGCTCCAAATGAAGGAAAATCGGATTTTTATAAGAAGTTGCACGAGATCATGCTGGATTATCTGGATTACAACAACGTCATCATGATGGGGGACATGAACGGGGTCGTATCAACAAATATGGATAAGTCACAGAACCAGAACATTACTAAAGAGGGAAGACTACCTAAGACCTTTTTTGAAATGACTGACAATATGGACTGGGTTGACATCTGGAGAGTTAGAAACCCCCTGGGAAGAGAAGGAACATTCTTTTCTGAAGCTCAAATGACTTGGACACGAATCGACCAAATATGGATAACTAGAAGTCTGGCACCTAAGGTGAGGAAGGTGGAAATCTGCCCCAAAACATGCTCCGACCATAACGCCTTGAGAATGGATATGACATTGATCCCAATCGGCTCCTTTAGATGGAAGATGAATGATGGCCTGTTTAGAGATCAAAGAATTGTAAAGAAGGCCCAAAAAACCTTAAAGGACTATTTTGAGATTAATTTGAACACTACGGTGGAAAAAAGAACTATCTGGGATGCAAGTAAAGCTGTGATGAGAGGGTTCTTGATTCAACAGAATTCCTTAAAGAAAAGACTGCAAAATGAAAAGAAAGATAAAATTCTGGAAAGTATCAAAGAGTTGGAGAAGAAGTTAAGATCTAACCCGAAGTCCCAACCGATTCTGAGAGAAATTAAACTTTATCAGGCGCAATATTCCAAGCTGATAAATCAGGAAATAGAATGGAAGATTAAAACAATGAAACAAAAAACTTTTGAATCGGCAAATAAATGTGGGAAACTGCTAGCTTGGCAGTTGAAAAGGAGACAAAGATTAAATACAGTAACAAACTTAGAGGTTGAAGGAAGGAACATTCAGAACCCGGGAGAGATTAGAAAGTGCTTCCAGAGGTATTTTAAAAAGTTATATACTCAAGGGCCACAAGATGAAATAGAGATTACACAATTTTTGGAGAGAAATGGATTAGCAAAGCTGTCAGAAGAAAATAGAACAATTTTAAATGGCAAAATAACACGACAAGAGATTGAACAGGCCATCCTGAGTCTGAAACAGGGCAAATCACCAGGGCCAGATGGACTGACCTCTAACTACTATAAGACATTGAAGGATTATTTGATACAACCTTTGTTGGAGGTCAGTAATGAAATAATGGAGGGGAAGAAGGCGCCTGAATCGTGGAAAGAAGCATTTATCACATTGATTCCAAAGTCAGAAACTGAAAAGACACAACTCAAGAATTACCGTCCCATCTCCCTTTTAAATGTGGATTACAAAATATTTGCAGATGTTTTGGCACGAAGATTTAAGAAAGTTTTAAGTGAGATAATCCATAAAGACCAGGCAGGCTTTCTCCCGGGCAGACATATGTTTACTAACACAAGGAACATCATAGACATATTGGAACTTTTACAAACAAACATAAACACTAAAGCAGTTTTAATTTTTATAGACGCGGAGAAAGCCTTTGACAACATTTCTTGGAAATTTATGAAGGGGAATTTAAAAGAAATGGGAGTGGGACGGGGGTTTGAGAACGGGATTGAGGCAATATATTCAGAACAAAAGGCTAAACTGATAGTTAACAATGTGGTTACAGAAGAGTTTAAAATTGAAAAAGGTACACGACAAGGCTGCCCGATTTCCCCATTACTGTTTATTTCGGTTCTGGAAGTGCTCCTGAATATGATTAGGGGGGACCGGTTGGTGGAAGGGATTCAGGTCGGAGCGAAACAATATAAACTTAAAGCTTTTGCAGATGACCTAGTTCTGACATTACAGGAGCCGGAGTCTAGTTTGAAAAGAGTACTACAACTGATTCAAAACTTTGGTCGAGTGGCAGGATTTAAGTTAAATAAGCAAAAAACTAAAGTTTTGGGGAAAAACGTGACAGATATTGAGTTGGAACAGCTTCAGAAAGAGACAGAACTAAATGTGGTTAAAAAAGTCAAATACCTAGGGGTAAACATAACAGCAAAAAATCTGAGTTTATTTAAAGATAATTATGAAAAATGTTGGTCAGAGATTAAGAGAGACTTGGATAGTTGGTCAAGACTAAAACTTTCTTTGTTAGGCCGAATAGCTGCCATCAAGATGAATGTATTGCCAAAAATGTTATTTTTGTTTCAGACACTGCAGATTGTAGACAAGACAGAGTGCTTCCGGAAGTGGCAGAAAGATATTTCTAAATTTGTCTGGCAGGGCAAAAAGCCCAGAATCAAATTTAAAATATTAACAGATGCGAAAGAAAGAGGGGGCTTTGCCCTGCCAGATTTAAAGTTGTATTATGAAGCTGCAGCTTTCTGCTGGTTAAAAGATTGGTTACTTCTTGAAGATACGGATGTCTTGGATTTGGAAGGTTTTAATAATGCGTTTGGATGGCATGCATATTTATGGTATGATAAAGCTAAGATAAATAAGGCCTTCAAGAACCATATTGTCAGAAAATCAGTTTTTAATGTCTGGACAAAATATAAAGACTTACTGGAGAATAAAACTCCGAGGTGGCTGTCACCCCTGGAGGCTAAGGCTCGGAAAAGAGCCAATATGGAGGCCAACTGGCCAAAATATTGGGAGATAATAGAAAAGGATGGTGACAACTGGAAATTGCAGAGTTTAGAAAAGATGAGAGACAAAGTGCGAGACTGGTTACACTATGCTCAGATTAAAGAAGTGTTTAAAAATGACAAAAAGCTAGGATTCCAAGTGGAAAAGTCAAAGTTAGAAACTGAACTGTTAGAACCTAAGACTAAGGTACTTTCAAGAATGTATAACTTGCTGCTGAAATGGAACACACATGACGAAATGGTAAAATCAACAATGATAAAATGGGCGCAGGATATTGGGTATAATATTATGTTTGAAGATTGGGAAAGGTTGTGGACCTCTGGGCTGAACTTCACTGCATGTAATGCGTTGAAGGAAAATGTGATGAAAATGATGTATAGATGGTACATGACCCCTGTTAAACTGGCTAAAATATACCATTCGTCTGATAGCAAATGTTGGAAATGTAAGGAAAATGAAGGAACATTTTTTCACCTCTGGTGGACCTGCCCTAGAGTGAAGGCCTTTTGGGAGAAGATATATAATGAATTAAAAAAGGTGTTTAAATACACCTTTACTAAGAAATCAGAGGCCTTTCTCCTGGGTATTGTCGGCCAGAGTGTGTTAAAAGAGGACAGAACATTCTTTTTGTACGCAACAACAGCAGCAAGAATATTAATTGCCAAGAATTGGAAAACTCAGGAGCTACCCACTGTGGAAGAATGGCAGATGCAACTGATGGACTATATGCAATTAGCCGAGATGACCGGCAGAATTCGAGACCAGGGAGAAGAAAGGATGGAAGAAGACTGGAGGAAATTTAAGATTTATTTACAAAAGTATTGTAATTTGGCTGAGTGCTGAATTGGATGCCAGTGCAGACAATTGTCTACCATTAAATTAGATTTAAGGCTGAATTATATGTCAAACCAAATTAAGATTATTAATTAAGATGAGTTAAATGATAATTTGTTTGAAATTAATTTAATAATGATGTAAGTGTATGCGGGAGGTGTGGGGGAGTCCCATGTAACAATTGAGAGATGTTAAATGGACAATGATAAGTGCTTATCTAATATATGCTTTATTTGAAAACTTTAATAAATATATTATAAAAAAAAAAAAAAGAAATGCAGAAATGTAGCAGACAAAGCTTTTCCTGGCTTGGAGAGAAGAAATCTCTACCTGTGGAATTTCAGCCTGTTGGGCTGGTTTAAAAAAAGTAGGAATACATTCAACTTCAGCTGGTACTCTCTAAATACTTCAAAGATATCTCAACCATTTTAATTCTTAAGATGCTGGAGCTGTAAAACAAAGGGAACACAATGCCATACCCTTCAACATTTCTCCAATGAAAATAGGGACGTCCTGTTCCATAATAATAATTTTACTATTTATACCCCACACATCTTATTGGGTTGCCCCAGGACTCTGGGTAGCTTCCAACATACATAAAAACATCATAAAACATTAAACTTTTTTTTTTAACTTCCCTATACAAGATTGCCTTCAGACAGCTCTATACCTTCCAACATTTCTTCAATGAAAATAGAGACATCCTAAGGAAAAGCAGGACATGCCGGGATCAAATCAGAAACTGGGATGGCCTCTCTAAATCAGGGACATCCCTGGAAAATAGGGACACTTGGAGGGTCTGCAGTGCTGACAAGTAAAGTTATAAAAAGCTCCTGGCAAAGTAAAACAAGGAAGATCTGCCTCTGGAGATGGTTCAGAAACTGCGGAATACTGCTGCTGCACTTCTAAACGGGATCAGACATTACAAGCATTTCTCATTCCAGTTTAAGGTCTTGATGTTGAAAGGGCTTCGAGACTTGGAGCAAAGGACCTGACTCCAAACCTGCCTGCCCATAGTCTGGAATCACTGTCAGAGCCGCCCCCCATACGAAGTGCAGAGAAAAGGGCCTTTTCAGGGGTGCTGCCTCGGCCTTGGAATGATCATCTCATAAAACTTTGCCAGACACCCACTTTTCAGTGGCAAATACCACCAGGCTTCTTACTTTCCCTTGCTTGGTTTTATCTGGGTCATTTTGATGCTGTTTTGATGCTCCTTTTGTATGCTTCCTTTTAGCTTATTTTTATGTATTCGTTATTTTATAGTGTTTTCATCATTTTATCGTAAGCTGATTACGTATCCAAAGAGTGTTGCATACAAAGTCATGATACAGTGGTACCTCGGGTTAAGTACTTAATTCGTTCCGGAGGTCTGTTCTTAACCTGAAACTGTTCTTAACCTGAAGCACCACTTTAGCTAATGGGGCCTCCTGCTGCCGCCGCAGCCCAATTTCTGTTCTTATCCTGAAGCAAAGTTCTTAAGCTGAAGCACTATTTCTGGGTTAGTGGAGTGTGTAACCTGAAGTGTATGTAACCTGAAGCGTATGTAACCCGAGGCACCACTGTATATAAATAACTAAAACAATTAATATTGGCTTCGGTACAGCTCTAATCACATACACTGTTCTGTGACTAGTGGCCCCAGTTTAGGGGTGCATTTCCCCATCACTACACTCATCCATCAAATTCATGCTTGGATGAGTCAGTGCCTCTGGCGGGACGTCTTTGTCAATCCGTGGGTAGGGAAAATCCATGCCAAACTTCTGAGCATCGGAATTTCCCCAGCGGACTCCTTAAAGATGAACTTACGCTCAGCCAAAAGCCTTATTGAGCAAAGATTAGCGGACATTGAAAATCAACACAACCTCGCCAGGGGTGGGGGTGTCTGCTCCCCCAGGTATCACGGAATAACCCCACCACTTGGCCTTCCATCATATATGTCATCTCTTTCATCAGTACCACACCGACGTGCATTTATTCGTGCAAGGTTCAATGTCTTTCCATCGAACCTGCTGAACCACAGATTTTCTAAGGGTTTGGTGTCTCCGCTATGTGTGTGTGACGGGGAAACTGTTGAATCTCTTTCACATATAATGTTCAACTGTCCCCTACATAGCGTAGCCAGGGCTAAATTCCTGGGTCCTGCTTTACTGCGCTTGGTTGGCAGGCCTGTTGAGTCACACGCCGCACTGCTTTTGCAGGATACAGATCCTTCTGTAACTCTGCAGGTGGCGAGATTTCTGAATGCGGTTATCTCACACTCAAAAACCACCAAAAACCAACAACAACATCAAAGCTAATCGAACTGTTACGATGAGAGTGCATGTCGGAGTTCGTCTTCAGTTTTCCTTTTCTGTGATCTGTCCCTTGGAGCTCTCCTGGCCCCAAGCTGTCACTTGGCTCTGCTCAATGACCCACCCTTGCATCGTGGTGTTCACCTCCTGTTGTCAGATATATCTGTTTTTATGTCCCTGTGTTTTTATGTTTGTACATATTTTATGGGCTAATAGCCGTAAATAAATAAATAAATTGTAAATTATGCTTGGATGAGCATCCTAAGGTGGGCACTCATCAGCTGATCTTGAGAGAGGGAAGTCAGTGGTAGAGGTCACATTTTGCATCCAAAGATCCCAGGTTTAAACCTTGGCATCTCCGGATAGGGCTGGGAAATACTCCGGCCTGCAACACCGAGAAGCTCCTGGAAGCCAGTGAATAGTAAACAATGCTGAACTAAATAAACCAAAGGTCTGACTCAGTATAAGGCAGCTTCCTAGAATAAATGGATTAGTTGCCACTAACACTTGGGCTGTTTGACTTCTCAGGAAACACAGGAAGCTGTGAGCTTTCAGAGCCACATGATGACAAAGCATATTGCTGTGATGAGCTGCAAGAAATGCCCGAGATCAGTGATGGCGAACCTTTTATAGACTGAGTGCCCAAACTGCAACCCAAAACCCACTTATTTATCGCAAAGTGCCAACACGGCAATTTAACCTGAATACTGAGGCTTTAGTTTAGAAAAAACAACGCATACATTAACATATTTTGTCTTAAAAGAAAAACACAATAACAGAGCTTTCAATGACACAACTTGTAAAAGTTTGCATTAAGATGATCCAAACTAAGTAAGGAAAGCAATCCCAAGTGCTTTCATTGACTTAAAATTATTTGGCAGAGAATTCCACTTTAAGGATTCCCTGCTTGTAAGCTCCAGCCCGAGCAAGCAAGCATTTTTGGCGTGGCCCTCTGAGCGTGTGCAGAGCGGTGACTCCCATCGCACTACTGTTTTCTGAATGGGCCCTGAGGGCTGCCCCACGTGCTAGCCCCGCTCCCTCGCCCAGCCCCAACTGGCCCCTACGCAGGGTGTCCGGCGTGGCCAGAGGGGGTGTAAAGCCTCAACCTCACAGCAAGAGGAGGCAGCATGCCTCTGAGCATGTGCAGAGCGCTGTGCCCTCCCCACCCACAGCAGAAGCTCCCCAAGGGAAAACATGCGCCTTGGGGGTTGTGGCTCTGTACATGGTGCTCTGGCCACCCAAGTTGAGCTAAGGACTCGACGCACCACCCTTGCCTTCTGCCGGCTCTGTGCTGGGGCAATGGCCTGTGTGCCCCCTCTGGCATGCGTGGCATAGGTTCAACCACCACTGCCCTAGATTGACACTGGTTTATCAGCAGTGATTGACTTAACTAAAAATATATTATGGGAAACATTTAGCAAGGTGCCCACATACATGTTAAAAATCATTTATACATTATTGCTTTCTAAACAAAACAAAAATGTTACAATGCTGGAAAGCTGATCAAAATCTGGAGAATGTACACAAATATCTTGCTAAATAAATTGTGTTTTTAATCTGACTTAAAAGAATGAAATATAATCCAGCAATTATTTCATTTCCTCTTTGTAGTGAGAAATAAAATAATAGTAATAATGAGATCGTCATCTACTCTTCCTCAAAAAGCCCAAGGAGGCTACCACCACAAGTCGGAAAAGTAAGTTATCCATTTTAAATACAGTTTGAAGACAACAACAATAAATACAATAAAGCAACCATAAAACACTAAAACATCAGAGACAGAAAAGATAAAAGACAGACCACCATCTCAATTATTTCTTGGACATTACAGCCACTGATGTCTGTGGTCCCTGACTGTAAGATATACTTTGGCTCTGACTGAAAAACAGCCCATTGTCTTCACATAGAGGATTTGAATCCACTCCAGCCTCCGATGTGCTCTCCAGTGTATGGTCACGCACAGCTAAACACTGGGATAATTAGAACTACAGACACATTTCCCACGTAAAGCCAGCCATGGACTGTTCATTTTTATTGCTGAGCTGTAAAAGTGTTTCTGTGAGTCACAGAAAGGCAAATAAAGGCTCAACCAGTTTAGATTGTTAAGGGAGATCTCCTCAGTAGATCGGACTGAAATTCAAAGAACACTAACTTGGAAAGCTATCCTTGTTCTCCCAGGCTTCCATCAGATGATCCCAGGCCAGCCACCAAGCTCTCTGTGTGGTCTCATGCAAGTCACTCTCCCTCTCTCAGCCTTCAACCTACCTCACAAGGTCATTGTTTGGGTCAATGAGGAAAGAGCTGTCAACAATTATAAAAACTGCGGAAAGCTAAGCATGACAAATCATAAGCCTTATGCCGGGAGTGGGGGGTGGACTGGATATTAAAAAAACCACTTTGAAGCAAACTGGGATCTCGGGACTTTCAATATTTTATATAAACTATCCAGAGCCATGATTTCCAATGCCCCCACAGGGGGGAAATTTGATTTTTAAGGAGGGCAATTTGGAAGCTTGTTTAGACCAAGTTAATGGCCTTTTAGACTTCCTTCATGTGAATAGGAATTCACTTTTTGAATAATAAGAATTATATGTCATGGGGGGCATCAGGATGTTAGAGACGCTTAGGTGGGGCATGACTAAAAAAAGGTTGGGAACCACTGATCTAGAGTCTCTGTGAAAAACGGATGTATGAAATCTTATCACTTCTACATTCAACTTGACACACATCAATTTTGTTATTGGATTCCAACTACCGGTAACTCAGTCTGAGGAAAAGGCTGCCGCTAAGAGGCCAGTCTCATGCTTTGTATGTGGAAGGTTTCACACCCCTCAACTCCAAATGATCAAAGAGTTGGGAAAGGCTTTCCTTTGAGCTGTTGAAGAGCATCTGTCCGTCTCACTGTCTGTCTCACTTTGAGACAGTTCTGGGCTACATGAACCAAGAAGTCTACCTAATATAAGGCAGCTTTGTATGGTCCGTTTATCCTCCTTGACTTCAGCTGTGAGGCAGGCTGAATATAAACTGTGCAAACGTCTAGGTGTGTCTGTGAGCTATAAACAGACGTGGTTTTATTGAAGGGCATTACCAGCAATGTGCATGTGTGTGTGTAGTATAACCAGTATCTTCAGGCTCACACTGCTGTCATGTATAGGGTCAGGTTCAAGGTGCTGGCTTTGACCTTTAAAGCCCTTTGTGGCTTAGGGCCCTCGTATTTACGGGACCGCGTCTCCTGGTATGCCCCGCAGAGGAGCTTAAGGTCCACGAATAACCATAGTTTAGAGGCTCCAGGTCCTAAGGAATTCAGACTATCCTCCACCAGGGCCAGGGCCTTTTCAGTGATGGCTCCGACCTGGTAGAATACTCTGTCCCATGAGACTAGGGCTCTTCAGGATTTAACCTCCTTCCGTCAGACCAGTAAGACAGACCTATTCCACCTGGTGTTTAATTTGAATTCAACCTGATCTTTTATTTCCCTTCTCTTCCCTCCCCCTCCCCTTTTATGAAGATTACCCACTCTGCGACCCCACAGCTAATTCTCCCCTGGCTTCCTCGCTGGCCCAAGTAGGATTAATTCAGCCAGCTAGCCCTGGCTGATGCTTATTAGATGGATTTCCCCCAAATTGATTTTTGAACTTTGAATTTTATTGTTATTCATGTTTTTATACTGTATTTTATGCAGCTTCTACAATTAAGTGTTTTAAAATTGTTGTTAGCCGCCCTGAGCCTGGTTTTCTGAACTGGAAAGGGCGGGGTATAAATAATTTATTATTATTATTATTAAATGGCCAAGGAACCACCCATTAGAACAAAGTAAATCTGCAGAAAATGTTTTACAAACTTTGATTTTTAAAAGATGGTATTTCTCCTTTCTCCAGGGAAAAACTGTACAAGAACTTCTAGAGGTATAGCAGAAAATGCAGGAAGGTACAGACAGGGATAACAACCACAATTAGTAACATAATTATCAGCCTACACGTCTCTGCATTTTATTTTATTTATTTATTTTATTTATACTGCCCTTCATCACAAGATCTCAGGGCGGTTCACAAGATAAAAATAAGGGATAAAAGCACAAATAAACAGTTAGAACAAACACAACAGAACCATAACCCCCATCTCCCACAAACACATTCAAAAGCTTTACAATTTAAGATATTTACACACACAAAAACCCCATATGTATACCTGAAATTCAAGATAACACTTCATGTATCTGATGACATGAGTGTAATTTGGGAAAGCTTACATCATAATAAAATGGTTGGTCTTTAAGTTGTCTGTCACAAGTTTCTTTGTCCACTAGAATGTAATGGGTGCTATTCCTTCCATCCTGCAGGGCAAGGGAACTTCAGCTGCCCTCAAATAGTCCTTTCTCACCCTCAGACCTCTCTCCTAGGCCATTCCTCTAATTGGCCCTGCTTCACACCCGATTATTTTTGCCTGGCTGGAATGTGTCCTTCAACTCCTACAATGCCTCATGCTTTGCGAATAGAGGAGGCGTGGCCAGTGGCCTACAACATGAGAGCAACATTTGCATTTGTTGCCCTGCCCACTTTTGACTCTGGCCCCACCCACTCCTGGCATTTGGTCCTCAGTCTGAAAATGGTTCCCCACCCCTGCTTTTTGGGATGCTTCTCTTCTGATACATAACTATTTGGGAGGGGCAAGTCCTTATTGGTTTCTATGGAGTTTACTCTAAGCCTCCATGTATTGCCCCATTGCTCTCAAGCATGTGGTTCAGCATGGGACAGTAGGGAGCTACAGTTCACAGATCACCTAATTGTCGCAATCCAGTGGTATAGCAGACACGGGTAAAGTGACCAACTGCTCATGAAAAAAACTGCACGACAACCTGTTCTTGTGCCTTCAGCAGCAGCTGGAAAACAGCAGCTGGGTCTGCAAAAACCAGGAAATACTTTTCACAACACAGCTAAAAACCTGTATCATGTGCTAATCTTTGCCACAATGACCACCTGAAAAAATGATTAGCCATCACCCTTGGACAAAACCAGTTCCTTTTCTTTACTGGTATGTATTGGAAGACCTTGTGTACAAGTATTAAAACTGTGTAAACTCATGCAAAGGGATCTAAGTCTTTAGGGCTTAGTTACTGCAAATCCCTGCAAAAGACAATTAGCCTGAGTCTAATCTCATTTACAGTGGTTCTAAACCACTGTAATTCCGTGACTTCATTGGTATTGCTCTGCATGTATGCCAGCAGCACTAGATTAACCAATGAGCTTACTACACTCCAGTAAAGGAGGTTAGTCCGTGCTGTTTTGTACACGTGCTGGTCTGCTGTGTATGTAGACTAGAAATATTTTCAGCCTATCAAGTTGCCAACACCAGAGACAGCTTGCTCCAGTGAAATTGGCATATGAAGTAAGCAAGAAGCCACCGAAATAAATGGAAAGCAGTTTTCTAGTGCTGTTGTGGGACAGCTAGAAACACAGATTCAAGTATTACCAAGCAAAGTTAGATGGAATACCAGGAAACATGCCTTAACTGTATGAATAGGCAGGCAACATGGAACACAAGAGGCAGGGAAGTTGTGGAGCATCGCAGGTTGACGGTTTTCTTTTTCTGGTTCATGTAACATCAGTGTTTGCTAAAAATCCCAAACTCTTTGAAACACTTCCTCTTGGGAGCAGAATGAATGCTCTGAAATGTACTTAATTTGGCTAATTCATTCTGGTTGCAGAACTCCACTTTCCTTGGCACTGAATCTACATTAGATTGGCAGCTAGTATGTATGCCAGTCACATATGACATATGAAAGCAATGCTGTTTCTAAAGGCAGAAAAGGATATGTGTTAAAAGCAGCCGATTAACTGGCTCAGAGGGGCAAACATACAGCTTAAAAAGCAGCGAGCAAGTGTGGAATTAACTAAGTAATCCGGGGGGGGGGGGTAATGCAAAGCAGAATATGATTAGCCCTCCCTTTGTTTTTGCACAGATGCTTGTCAGAGAGTAAGGGGGGGGGGGTTGCCTAGTCCAGATGCTCCTATACCTTTCAGTTGCCTAAAAATATTTTCCCACCGCAGTTCTTACTGATAGGAGCGGCAACTGGTGGAATTTCCCCTTCTACACAATTCCTAAATTGATCTCTGGGGTCCTCTGAAAGCTCACCAGCTGAGTGCCCCTAGGGCTCCTTCTGCCTTAGTGGGGGCTGGGAAAAACCACTCACTGCTGTCTACCAGGGAAAGGGGGGCAGCAGGAGCTATGGAAAGACCCAGCGTGACTGACTGAGGATGTTTGCTGAGGGTTTATATGGGGCTGCTCATCATTAGGGGAGCGCAGGGTCCCACCAAGCACAAATACTGAGCTCCGGCAAGATGCTCCAGGTCCAACACGAACTCCAGATGCGAAGTGGGGAGAAAGAGCAACATAGGAAAGAACTAAATGGAGGGAGAGAGCAGCAAGTTGTGGCACTGGTGAGAGGAGAGGGAGGGAAGAAAAGGGGGAAATGCGGGGGAGGGGTGTGGAAGGTGGAGAAATGGCAAAGGAGTAAATCTGGGCAGAAGTGAGTGGGGGTAGGAGGGAGACGATTGACAGGGAAACGGTAGCAGTAAGATTAATGCTTTTTTAATTGGCATCATCCCAGTGCCCCTATTCAGCATGGCCACCCGTGCCCCATTCCTATGCAGTGAGGTAAGGGGGCAGTAGTCCGTAGCCATTCCCCTCCATGACTGCATAAGTTGTGCACAAATCCCTTATGCATCGTTGCTCTTTTGGCCTGAAAGCTTCCTGCCCTGCATTCCCGTCCTCTGGACTGCAGCCTCCGCCGCCGCTATAGGCTGAGTCTCTCCTCTTATGTAACACTTTTGCCACACTGTTATTTGAGGCTGAGCCGGAGTGCAAGCGCTGAAGGCGTTCGACACGCTCCTCCTCCCAAGGATTCTTGTTCTTAGTTGACACCAATTCTGTAAATCCCATCGTAAAATTGGGGTGGGGAGTCAGAAAGAGGTTTTACAAATTTCTTGGAAGGATTGCTGTAGTAGTGCATTGTCATTGCCATTTCTGCACTTTATCCTTTGCCCATACTTGATCGAGTCATAGAATTGTAAAGTTGGAAGGGACGGCCGGGGGGCCGGCGGGATACTGCTAGCCCACATTTAACAAAAACAATTGTGTAATTAAGAAAAATATGTCAAACATAATCTATGTGCAAACGTGCACGTGTTGTGTGTGCATTCTAGGGCCATGCCACTAGATACCCTTTCTGGAATGCAAGAGGGGAGCTTGCTATAATAACGTTTAGGCGTTATGTGATCAGCTGAGAGACCTCCATTGTCATGCAAGTCTTTTGCCCCAACTCCCGCACAAAGTGCCATGCAGTTCATAAAAGGTCACATTATACTAAAAGTCCACCCTGAGAATTCCTGCAAACCTAGAATTCCTGCAGTGGAAGATGATGAAACAGCATCTCAAAATCGCATCAAGGTAGACATAACGGGGCTTGAAAGCAATACATTCAGATGCCCCTTCATGTGTTCTGTGCATCACTTAAGAAAAATTCAAATGCACCTCTCCGACTATGGTTCTATACACTTTTTTAAAAAGAAAAAAACTACGAAAGTGTCCGAAAGGAGCCATGCAATTCATGGACGCCAAGGAGCCCAACGAGGCTCAGGTGCACAAATGCCTTCGATTTGCACCACCACCACCACCACCCCAGGCAGCGTGCAAGATTTGTAGCGTTTGCCGCACAGACTTGAATGTACTGTTCCCGTGCTAAAGATAAACCAGATCCCTTGGGCTTTTTGCACGCACACAAACACGCACACGCGCGCGCATCCTTTAAAGAAGCAAATGAGGTAAAAGAGCAGGGCGGGGTTTCTTTCGCTCCGTCTACCTTTTTGGAGAGGTGGAGGGGGGGGATAGAGCAGGAGCGGCCGGGCTGCGCTCGAAAGAGCCTTTGAGGACAGCGCGCGCCAGCTGCAAACAGCAGCTGCCTCGGCGGCCGCGCGGGGAAACATCTCGCGGCGCGCGCCCGCCCCTGCCGGCACCGCGCGCCGCTTGGGACCCGGCCTTCTGCCGCTCCTGCGCTTGCTACGTGCGCACTGACACTGTCCTCATGGCAAAGCCCAGGCTGGGCTGTACCACTCGGCGCCCCCGAGGAGGGGAGGGGCGGCCGAGGGGAGCCGAACCGCGCCAACTGAGAAAGGCGGCGGACGCGACGCCGCGGGCTCGACCCCGCCCGGCCCTTTCGCCAGCCGCGTTCCTGGAAAGGAGCCTGGCCGGCGGCAACCATTGCGGGAAAGGGAGCGGGGGGGAGGGAGGCGGGCGGGCGGGCGGGAGGAGAGCGGCATCGACGCTCGGGCAAGTACAGTTGGTTCCTCCCTAAAGTAAGGACGTGCAGAACCGAACGCGCCGCACCCCGCGCTGTAACTCCCGGGGCAGGGCGAAGGAGGGA
This sequence comes from Podarcis filfolensis, assembly GCF_964270895.1. Lineage (NCBI taxonomy): Eukaryota > Metazoa > Chordata > Lepidosauria > Squamata > Lacertidae > Podarcis > Podarcis filfolensis. The sequence continues at coordinate 59,836,552 of NC_139604.1, read as the reverse complement.
GCTGCCTAGCCCCGCGCGAGGAGGGGGTCTCCGCCGATTGGCGGGCGCGGCGGGAGGCGTGGCTGGCCGGCAGCCGGGCGCAGCCTCCATTGGCGGACCCGCCGCGTGACGTCATCAGCCTCGATTTGCATGTAGCCAGGGCGGGGTAGGGGAGCGAAAGAGAAGGCAGGTTGCGCGGCAGCGGCGTGGGCTGGGTAGCGCAGCGCAACGCCGGGAAGGAGAAGTTTCCGCTGCCGCTGCCTCTGCTTCGCTCGCGCTCTCCCTCTTGCCTGTGGAAAGTGGGCAGCGCAGGCTGCCGAAAGGAGCCGGGTGGAAAGTGTCCGAGGAGAGGCGGCGCCTGCGAAGTTCAGGTAAGTGGGGTAACTAGGGAGGGAGGTGGGTGCTGGGGCTTCGGGGTAGGGCTTGGTTTCCGGCTGGGTGTTTTAAGGTTGGGCGCAGTTAAGGGAAAGCATTTAAAAAGGGGGGGACAGCATTTCTTGGTTTCACTTTCAGCGTGCGGCATAGAGCATCCCCCCCCTTTCCCGGCCAAGTCAATTAAAAGGCGCATCCGTGCTCAGGGAAGAATTTAAGTCGTCAAAGCCAAGTGTAGATGTTCGCCGAGGAACGAGCGGAAGCAAGTTCGTACCAGGTCATTGACAGTCCTCGATTCCCCCCCCCCCCAAAAGCTCTGGGAAAGGGCTCTGAACTTCCATTTAACTTTTTTCCTCCCCTTCTTAATATTATTTCGAAACGCTTCGTTGCCTAATGAAATTGCAGCTGATCCATTGAGGAGGAAAGAAGCAGTTTCAGTTTTGTCTCAAATTAGCCAGTCGCTTAATTGGTCGGCCAGGTTTCCACACTCGCTCCGCTTCAGGGTGTGCAAGGAAAGGAGTGGGGCTTCTTGCTTCGTTTTGGTTTGCGATCAGTATAACTTGATTCTGAGCAGACTTGCAAAAAGGGGTTGCGCTGTTCGGTTGCCTGTGCTTGTATAAACACCAAGTGGGGTGGCGGAGGATGTAATTCATATCCAGTTAAGTCAGTGGGTAAAAGTGGCGGCGGGGAATTGTCCTCCAGGTGGAAACGGAACTTCCTTATTGCTCCAACTTCTACAGCAAAATCTCTTCCTTTCTTTTCTGTGAATTAGCTGGGGGTTTGAATCCACTTTTGACTGGACTGACCTAGCTGTTTCTTCCAAGTTGACATGATGTTTTGTGTTGGGTAAGTGCAGTACAGAATTAAACAAAAAGTGGCCAAAGGGAGAGACTTAAAAACGCCTGCAGCTGACGCCTTGCCCTGTGTTGTAGAAAGTCCCTCTGGTGTGGTTTGCATCTGTCTTGCACATGTTGGAATGGCCCAGGGGTGTTGAAACAGAAGCATTCTGGGCTTATTTTTGTATGTGTTGAAATATGGGAAGTAGTATGGCTGAACATATTGGGGCTTAGGGAGTGCTGGTGGTGACTCTGCTGCTGATCTATTTCTTGTGTATTTCAGATCCATGTTGGTAGGGGCAGGGGTGGTGGTAATGGGGTGTCTGTTGCTGACATCTTAGAAGAGCCAGCCTGCCTGTGGTTGGTCTAACTCTCCAGAAGCAGGTGAGCCACTGACTAACGCACATTGTGCTGCTAGTGCCCCCACTGTGCGTGTGACAGCGGCTAACCTGCTTTTCGGGCATCACTATGTCTCCTTCTGCTACCTCCTGCCCCTTCCCCAAGAAGAAACAACACATTGGAGCCTGGTGACTTCTTCCAGTCTGAGTGCAGTTGGAGAAAAGACTCCTTCAAGAGCTGGACATCAACCACTAACAAGCTTGCACGTCCATGGCTGTTGCAGAAGAGCAGAGTTGACGTTTGCACACTCATGGGCATGTATGTTCCTTCCTTTGAGGATGTATGGAAGACTCAAAATAAAATGTGTTGGATCTGCTATTAAATAGGTTGTGCTTTTCCTCGGGAAGGCGTGCAGTTGGCAAATACTACTTGGCTTGGACTCTCTTGGGTTTTCCCATAAAATCAATGAAGTGGAATGCATACAGAATGAAGTAGAGAGCCGTGTGGGTAAATGTATGATGGTCAGTCTAAGGGATTGAACACCCTTGCCAAAATAAAATAAAATTATACACTTCTAAAAAGTTGCTTAGTGGAGATTGTATTGAACCAAAGAATCTGCCTCCTGTCACGGTATAGTAATGGGTGAGTGAGTCAGGCAGTTGAGAAATTACAAGTGTGAGGGGCGCTCTGTGATCTTTTGAGCATCAATTGCAACCATTCTCTCCCTCCCCCTTCCTCTGAGATCTTTGTGGTTTCTTGCTCCTTTCTCCGCTTACTTGTCCTGTAGGTGCAGATCAGGACAGGACAAGGGGTTAAGCAATGGCCTGTAATCTCAGACACATGGACCACTTAAAAGTCCTTGGCACATGAGACCACCGCATTGCTGAAGCTGATCTGATCTAGGTCAGATGGATGAGTGACCCTCTCCCACAGAGCCATCTGTGTGCCACCTTGAATTCCATAATGGACGAAAGGCAGGATATAAATGTAGGAAAACAAACACTTACAAGCCTCTCTCCTGCGTGAAAGGCAGAAATGCAGTTTTATGTGCACTGTCAGGGTTTTAAACTGATTGGCCATGCAGGAAAGTATATTTACAACTGCATTTCAGGCTTCTTTCATTTTCATGAAACCTGCGAAGAGGTGTTCTACCTGAAGTGCTTTTTTTGTTTTTCAATCTGCCATGTCACATTTTTTACATTTTCCCTGCAGAAGTGTGATGGGAGGAAAAGCTTTTTCAATTTCATCAATATTGGGAACAGCTTCACCCACTCTTACTTTCCCTGCTACTCCATAGCTGTTGCTGCTGCTTCAAGAAAGAGAAGAGGGGAGTTTCCTCTTCAAAAGGGCATGTGGGGGATGCACACTGATTCCCCCCCCCCCCCGAAACTGTCAAGGCCCTGTTTCCCTAGAGAGCAGAGAAAAGGACAGTAAAGAAAATAGTTGAGCAAGCTCGGAGGATATCTGTGGGGTTGCATCATAGTCTAAACACAGAGCAAGGTGGAGTAGGCAAATGCCCTTGGGGGGTGTCTTCTCCCACGGCACCTGGGATGGTTATGGTATAACATTTAAAGAGGTGAAAGCACAACCTGTGAATAGTGAAACTGTGGCATTAACAGTTGACTATCATTTTACCATTTGTGTCCAGTGGAAGGAATCTAGGATGGCCAAATTATTACTTTTTTATGTCTGGCTATGAAATAATTTTGCTTGAAGGAAGGGTTAAAATTTTCTTGTAGGTCATTCTGTTCATGATGTAAAAACTGCCAGATTACCATGGTTTTGTATCACTTCTAACACTAGTTTTATGTGCAATGTTGTACAATCATTATTCCATTCCTCCTAATAACAATCTTATTAAGCAGGTCATTGCGCTCCTTCCCAACCAGAATTGTGAGGGAGATACTCTCGGCAGTGATACTTAAGGAATCCATGGTGACAACTGGAATTTGGACCCAAATTTCCCTAGGTAGTCAAGCAATCCACTGTGTTGCATTGGCTCATTGTTCAGATGTGTTTATTTTCACAGTGAGGTTCCAGGAAAATGAAGGTGTAGTTACTGACAAAGCAGTATGCAAACATTAAAGGAGATGCTATATATGCCTCCCCAGCTACACAAATGTGGAACCATAAAACTGCTTCAAATATTGTGTACTACCCCAAAGAGCTATGGTAGTGCTCAATGTCTTACTAGCATCATTTGTGGAATGTGTGTTGCCAAAATATATATTATTTCCTTACATATACTTTGCAGCTTCTGATTGTAACACAGATCTACCTGGCCTCTGTAGGTTAGGTTAAAAACATAGTTGCCTTAGTCTAATTCCAATGCCCAGACAGAAAGGAAAGCGATGCTGACAGCTGTTGGTTGATTAATGTTCTTCTTTGGTTTGTGTGCTGTGCTCCTCCAGATTCTGGGAGTGCTCCAGTACACCTTACAATGTACACCTCATTGCAATTCACTGGGTGTCTTTTTCATCAGAGAGGTTGTGAACTAAGTAAGTTAGAGGGAATTTCCTAGAGAGATATGTCTTCTGCAGTACCAACAACATAGATGAAATGGCCAGCTTTGCTTGTTACCAATTCCCTTGAGAACACACATATACTTCTGTCTTATAGGCAGGGAGGCACACTCATCCAGGCATGCTCCTCAGTTGATATACTGGAAGATCAAATAGCATGTGTGAATGAGCAATCGAAGACATGAAATAATTTTATCACCTCATTTTAAAAGAAGTCAGTGGAACTGGTTTACATATTCAGCTGTGAGTAATCAAGTGATGTATGTGAATGTGAGAACCAGCTTTAGTGATGAAACCTGGAGAAATATTCATTATGTATTAACGTGATCCTCTAAATGAAAGTGGATGACTTCTTCGAACAGAATGGATCCATTAGCCACCAACAATCAACTTACCTATAGTTTGTTGTTCGTTCTCAACTTTACAACTGTGTGTAAATTACCTATACGATACTGCTCAAAATAAGCAAGATTTTATATAGCATTACATTCACTATAAGGAAGATTTACTTTTTTCAGGGTACCCCACCAGTAAATTTCCCATTGCAGTGGCTCATGAACTCGTATGCTTATCTGTAAAATGGGAATAATTATGACCTAATGCAGGTTTGTGGCAAGGCTGAATAAGAGTTTGTAAAGCATTATATAACATAAGAAATTCATCATATAATCTACTGGAAGGTTGTTGGCATTGGCAAATATTATTTGTCACTTCATCTTTGTCATATTGTTAAATCAGTAAACATTTGCAACCAAAATGTGTGTGTGTGTTACTTTTGGGGTGGAAATATGCTTTACTATGAGCCACATTTGATAATCCTCAGTTACTGAAAATGAGAAGGGGATCTAATTTCATCTTCTTTTATAACCTCATTTTACCATCCAAGTCACTGCATTTATACTCCCCTTTCGTTGTGACTTCATTTGCCATTTAGTTGACCTGTAGATATGTACAAGAACAATAAGAAATATTAGTATCCTCATCAAGACTATGGACTCTAGAGATCTCAAGAGGACCTTTAATTCTAAACAATGCAAACAGTGCACATTTCTGATGAGAAAAATCAATTTATTTGTTGTGAACCCCCCCTCCCCGCAACATAAGGCATGGCTCTTAAATGGTAACTTTCAGGTATTTCTGTTTTGATGAAGAATGTTATGAGTTAAAAGTCAAATTATCTTAAGTCTTGCTTTGCTACCAGTACATACATACTGAGAATTGAGATCCATGGTCATGCATGATTAAAGCATGTAACTATGAAAGCAAAGATACCAGAATTCAAATGCAGACTACTTAAGCAAAGTATGAAGGCTTTGCTTTAAAAAAATAATAAAAAAATACAAGATCAGACGCTCAAGTGGTGTAAAGTTTTGCTAAATATAAAATAACCAAGCACATAGGAGAACAAGTCTTGCTTACACAGCCAGCATAACTTCTCCAAGGGCAAGTCCTGTCTCACAACTGATTATAAGTTATTTGGGAGTTTTAAGTATACTGATAGTTGTTTCAGCTTGCAGAGTATACTTGGACTTTCAAAAAGACTCCTGAAGTAAGCTTAGTTGAGTAAAAAGATGCGAGGTCCTGTGATTCAAGGGGACGGAGCAATTCCTTATGAGGAAAGCATTCAGGACCTTTTAGAGAAAAGGCAAGGAAGTAGTGACTTGCATGCATGCATGCATGCATGCAAGGAATTGTTCATGGCTTGGAGAAAGTGCATGAAGAAAAGTCTGCCTCCTCAACACTAGAACTCGGGGACATCTCATGAATCGGAATTTTGGAAGGTTCAGGAAAGGTGATAGTACCTCTCCAAGCATTGATGGCCATCTACTTAGATGGCTTTAAAAGATTAGACAAATTCATGGAGATAAGGCTATCAATGGCTGCTAGCTACAATGGCTGTGCTGTGCCTCTAGTTTCTGAGGCAGTAAAGTTCTGAATACCAGGAGTCAGAAACCATAGGAGGGAAGAGTGCTCTTGTGCCTGGCTCCTGCTTACTGGTTTCCCACAGGCATCTGGTTGGCCACCGTGAGAACAAGATACTGGATTCATTGGCTTGATCCATCAGGCTGTTATGTTCTGATGCATAACACTATTCGATTGGAGAAATAGCCACGATGGTACTGTAGTGCTGTAAGAATTGCCAATGAAGGCCGTTTAACTTCTTAAGAATGCTTTTGACTAAGATACAGTGGTACCTCGGGTTAAGAACTTAATTTGTTCTGGAGGTCCGTTCTTAACCTGAAACTGTTCCTAACCTGAGGTACCACTTTAGCTAATGGGGCCTCCTGCTGCTGCCGTGCTGCATCCTGAAGCAAAGTTCTTAACCCAAGGTACTATTTCTGGGTTAGTGGAGTCTGTAACCTGAAGCGTCTGTAACCCGAGCTACCACTGTACTCTGATTTCTTATGATTCTTCCTTTTTTCCTTTTGGAGAAGGCAGGTTGAGACACCCTGCCCTGCTCCTAAAATGCACCAGAGTCTCTTGACTATGCCAGTGGGATCCTAGAAGAATGCAAATAGCATTTGGGGCTGAGAGCAGTATGTTTCTGAAGCACCGGAAGAGCACATGTTACTTTCACATCAATGTAAGCAGAGGCTTACATAATGCTTCTTAAAATCAGTTGGCAGGAAATTCCACTGGGATAGAGAACTTGCTCATCCAGAAACAGCCAGAATCTCTTGATACAGAACAAGAGCCGCTGAAAAAATAATAAGGCGAATCCTAAACTCTTGTCTCCCTGCTATTAAGTGTCTGTTGCATAGGACATGTGCCCTTATGGATTTGTTGGGTTTTGAAGTTACACTGCTTGACTCATTTGCAGTACCCTAAGCGTGAGACTATTTGAGAGCAGCTTTGCTTATCTGGATGGCCTGGTGTGTGTGGGTGTGTTGACACAAGGCAGCGGCAGAGATAACAGGCTTGTATTGTGTGTTACTGAGTCTTACTTCCCTGATTGAAATGCTCTTGTTTAACTTGCTTGCAAGCCATCTGCCTGAAGATGATGAGCCCTCTTGGCTAAAGCAGCCCCTTCTAGTATATAAAAAACTCCTGTTTGCACTTCACCTGGAAAGGTGTTGGAGTCAGCCAGGTCTCTTCCTGTACTTTAGACCTTGGATTTATGTAACAGGCAATTCCTGAAAGAAGACCTGGGGAAGCTGGCTGCAAGAAACCCAACATAGAGAAATTTGCACTGCTGCTACATAGTCTACCTTTTGGTTTGTCCTAGATTACACGGGAAGGCCAAGACACATTCTTGGCCGGGGTGGGCGCTCTCTGGTCTTCCAGATGTTGCAGGACCACAACACCCATCATCCCTGCTGGCTGGCTGAGGCTGATGGAAGGCCAACAGCATCTGGAGGGCCACAGATTCTCCTTTGATTGTGGACTCAAAATGATGAGTTCTGGACCTTGCAGAAATGGCAGATATGTAATACATGGAGGTGCCCAGCTGGCGAGGGAGGAGGATTAAGCTGGGTGCGTTGGAAAAAAAACTTGTTTCTGCTCTTGAACTTCCATTATCAAATATTTCTAGCTGCTGCAGGAAGAGCAAACTGGCCACCTCCACAGAAAGAGCAGGCAACATCAGGTAACCACCACACTTTATAGCATGCTTGTTCTCTGTAGGGTTCTTCTCTCCCATTGGCTAGATTTCCCTCTGTTATGTGCAGAGAGAGTTGTTGGCCCTCTCTTCCCCGCCCCGCCATATCTCCACATTTTGTTTAGTAATGCTGGCATAATGCGTTGCTCACTACTTCCATGAAATGCGCAGCTTACTGCATTGTTTACTAGGAAAGCATCGAGCGCAATAGAAAGTGACTCTGAAGTCTGATTGAATCTGAAATAAGCTTACTAATGCTGCTAGGAACTGATGTTTGCCATCTTAAAAAACAAAACAAAAACAACCAAACTGGTGACCTTACCCCTCTGGTATGACTTCATCAGCTATTGGAAATACAACATATCCACCCATGTGATGTTGCTGCTCAACTGTTCTTTGTCTAGCTGGCGGGGGGGGATGCCTGATGATGCCCACAAAGAGATGATTTGAAATCCCAGCTTGGGCCATGAAAGTTAAATCCTACTCTGTGTAAAGAGAGCAGCCCTTTGATTGTTCATTAAAAAAAATTTTTCTTTGAATAAGTAATGGCTTTTGAAGAGGAGACGCTCCTTCCATTCCCCATACTCCCTCCTTCACATACATAAAAATGTCCTCAGACTCCATCTCCGTTCTTCCTGACATCTTTGGGGCAGCATAGAAGCTAAAATCAGATGCTGACTCTGTACAAATTATTAAGCTTGTAGCAGGAGGGAAACCAGTTATGAAAGCAGAAGTAAACTCACCTCCTGCTTTGGCCATGATTCCTTCTGAAGGAACCCGTCAGGGGCAAGTTCGTGGCTGCACCCTGCTGTCAGCAAACAGCATCCTTACACGCTTTTGTGAAGAAATCTTGGTTCATTCCCAAAAGGGATTTAGGTGGGAAAGAAGGGGGGGGGGCGGCAGAAACAAAGCAAAAATAAAATAATAAACAAAATGGCCTCTAGCCATTACCCCAACTTGGTAGCCTCCAGATGTTTTGGAGTATGGCTCCCATTAATCCTGACCAATGGTTGTGGTGCTGAGGGCTGATGGGGATTGGAGTCCAAAAACCACTGGAGGGGACCACTTTGCTGGGCATGGACTTAATTGACCACTGTGAAGCAAGTATGGTGACGGGGAGAGGACCACGAGAGGTGTCCTTCCTGCACCACTTGCAGTTGCCAACCCAGTTTCCTTTACGCAAGGGTTCATCTTCTAGAATGCTGCAGCAGCCTTTGTACTTCCTGCTCACAAGATTTGGGAAGTTAAAGCTTGTTAGAATGGGCTATGTAGCTCACAGTTCTTTGTCAAGATATATCCGTCCACCATCCAAGGATGTCATCTTTTTGTCCAGACATCATGTATCCCAGAGGATGCATTTAGATGCCAGCTAGCTATATGCATGATTATTTCCAGGTATGGCTGGTCAAGTGGGATCAAAATGTCTCACAGGGAAGACTCGCACATGGAATTTGCACAAGATATATATGCAGCAGTGACTGCATATATAAATAGTTATTCGTTAAATAACTATGAGGTTGAATTCTCAAATGTGAAGGAAGCAGAACTATCTCAAACTGGAAATTGTGGGTGTTAAAACTTGTGAGGAAAATAATGTGTTAAAAAATGGGAATGATTTTCCAGAGCACGGTCCATTTGAGTCCTAACAGAGGAAAAGAATGATACAAGGCTTTGTCATAGTTATGTGGTTGTAAATATCTATTTTACCATTGAGTTTCCAGGAGGAAGAAAAGTATTGATCTGATGTTGCTTAGTAGTGCCTTCACAGTGCTTTCACATATCTAGGGCAGGATTTTGGGGAAACTGTGTTGCTTAAGTGCTGAGTTCCAAACAGGCAGACTGTTGCTTTGCCTGCACAATTTCCATGCTAGGAGGCAAGTGGCAAGCCCCATCCCTCTTAGGAACTGTATGACAGAAGTAGAAAGCTTGAAGCATAACCATTCTTCAGCACCAGGCCTTTCTCATTTTTGCCTGAGCATTCATCCCAATACTTGGCCCAGTGTAGAAAGATGGCGGGGGCGAGGCAAGTTTATCAGCTACCAGCCTTCCCACCAATAACATTTGCTAATAACAATGACTTGTAGGGGCTCTTGTGGAGTCTTGTCTCCTTTTCCTTGTGATCAGTAGCACTGAACAGCCAAGGGCATTCTGCTCATGTCTAAGCACCCTAGCTCTTAGCCTCAATCAATTAAATCCTCTCCCTTACCAGGCTTTGAAATTTTAATCTGCGATTTGCGAGTTGCTTAAACAAGAATGGCTTGGAGCTGCTGGTCCTCTGACCTGTTAATTAGACTCTGGCTTCTACTGAAGTCACAAATTTTGACCAAGAGGCAAAGTGGAGAGGAGAGGCCTGTATTATGGGAAGTTCTGAACACCCGTAGAACTTTTTCAAATGTTGTCAATGGCTTGTTCCATTGGGGTTTCTGGAATCAACAATGGATGGAAACTAAGGATGAGCGCATCATGGACTGCAAGTAAAGTGTTGCGCTGGAGCACCTCGACTTCAGCTGCTGTGGCCGATGCCCACATGGAGAAGCGCAGTTGGGCTTGCTGCCACAGAATACCTCAGGAAGGAGCCAGCTGAGGCACTCAGGGCTCAGAATCTTGCTCAAGCCCTTCCTCCTCACGATCTCCTCTTCATTTTCCACACCATGCTTAAGTAATAGTTTGTTGTACGGTGGCCAGCAATTCCTTCCCACTGCTCTGTAGTGGTTTGGGGGGGGGGGCACCAGAAGCATCTCCCGTGTAGTGAGGAGGCTTCTCCTGTCAGGCATAAAACTTTAATCAGAAACAATCAGCAGCCTTGAAATGGGAACAGCAATCTGCAGAAGTCAACTCATCAATAAAATATTAAATGGCAGAAATGTATTATTGACGCCACCTCTGCGCAAAGCTCACCCCCCTTTTTAAAAACCACACCCGAAGGAGGAGAAATGTAGAACATGGAGATGGCCTGCCTTTTCTTGTCATAGATGTGCAGATGCTTTTAAATGAGAGCATATGCCCAGCATTCATTGGCTTTCAGGAATAATAACCATCCATCTAGCCTGCTACTGGTGTGATGAAGTGAGAGCAAGAGATTTGCGAGGCCCACCAGCTAAGGAAAGCTCTTTAACTTGACTGGTGGCATGTCACAAGAAGTACAGCTTCCTCTTTACATAAATAGCAGAGCAGAATGGCTTCAAGATGCTTGGGGCTGAAGTGTTTCTTTCCCTCTCTCTCTGCCTCTGCCTCTCTGCTAAGTGAAGGTATCTTGTTTAAAGGTAATACTGGGCAGAAGCAAAGTGATATTCTACATTCTGCAGAGCAGTCTTCCCCAACCAAACTGTAGTCTGAAAGAACAAGAGGAGAGGGCTGCTGTAGAGAACTTTGGGAGTAGGGTATTTGTGGAGGTCTTTTGTGTTCCTCACCGAGAGGCTGGCCTACTACTAACATTCACAAGGTAAGATGGCAGTAATAGTATCCTGGGCAAAAAAGGCCCATCTCCCTGTTGAGTGGGGTAGTGCGGCAGCAGTGAGAGCTCCCATGTGCCATTTTGGAGCCCTTGGAGTAGGTTTTTTCCTGGACTTTTGGCTCACTGATGTCCTCTTTGGGCTCTGAGGAGGGTCTCCTCATGAGGCGCAAAGACTTTTCATCTCCCTCCCGCCTTTCTAGGTTATAATTTATTTATTTATTTCCCAGCACAACTGGCAGGGACGCCTGTCCCTGTGCTGTTTCTCATGCCAGAACAGAGGTATTCAAAGATTTTTTATCCTTACCATTGTTTATGTGAACATATGCATCTCTAACTTCCCCCAGACATCATGTGCAGGTGTTTCCCTGAAAAACTAAATTTCCAAGTCCACCCAGAAAACTAAATATAAATCATCTACACGCATATTCAACACTCATTTTAAGTTGCGGCAAGCCTTTAAGTCATCACAGGATGAAGGTTGCCTACAGTTCTAAAGAAATCTGTGTCCTGTCTGACCCAACATGGCAAATAAAAATGGTTTGTTGCAGAGTTAGCTGTTTGCAAACCAAATCCAATTAGCTGGCCTTCGGCACCATTAAAAATGTTGGTTTGAGGATGTGTTGCAGAATGTTCTTGTTTGTACAATGCCTCTAAAAGATAAAAGTTTTAAAATAAATGCCAGTTTTAGACTTAGTAAAGCTTTTGCATGCATAAAATTAAAAGTCATAAAATATTCACTGTCAATTGATTAGTTGTGATGAGGGGGTGGAAATAGGTGATTACCTTCAACAAATTTGTGTTAGGTATAGGAATGCAGGTTTTTGAGCGGCACAGAATTCATTAGCAGAGAACTAAGGTCTGTCAGTGACCTTGTTTCGGGAGGGAGATTCTCTTTAGAGTCTTATGTGGGCTTACAGGGAAAAGGTTAATACCATTTGCAGGAGACCTGAATCAGATCAGGAATATGGTACTGGGGGGACAGAATCCTTTGCGGTGCAGACCCCTACAACTGGACTCCTCAGATGCTGTGTTAGTAGCCTATTGACTTCACAAAGCGTATAGGGAAAGGGAGAAAATAATCTCTTTCATGGAGCCAAAACGGACACATCTTGCATTCTGCTTGGCCCTGGTTCTATTTTTTTTTTTTTTTTGTACCAAATGTCATCATAAGGCACCAGCAGCCATTATTCTATGGATTTTATTAGCATATTAAACTCAACTGGCTTTGCAGCTATTCAGCTATGTTTTATAGCTAACCCACAAAATCTCCTAGACAGCAGCAAGAGTAAAATACTAAGTAGATGGCAGTAGTGTAAACACCACTTTCAGACTTCCCTGACTGAGGGAATTTCAGAAAGGCAAACTAGTAGCTATAATATCCTTAAGGGTTCATTAACAAATCCTGTCCCATAGGACAGATTTGAGGTTGATTTTACTTCATCTAATTTAGAGGATCCCCACCCCCACCCCCGGCAGGTAATGGCTGTTGTGCTGCTGCCACAACAGGTTAGCAGAATCCATTTTGTCAGAAATCATTAACACTGCAGCCAGTGCTTTTTCTGGGGGTACTCAAGGATATGCAGTACTAGCACCTCCCCTCCCCCATGTTGAAAGTGTGACACTTATTATAACAACTTCATGGTGCGTACAGGGACATATTTTTTTCTAAACCAAAAAATCACTGCAGCCATCTCAAAATGCACACAATGAAGGAAAATTAGACATTGATGTGATGTTTTCTGGGAATTTCCATATTACTGGGGATAAAGCCTTCAAAAGTTAAAATAAAAGAAAATAAATGTCATGGGGGACAAAACACATGGCACATAATGTGGACTCTATCCTTGGTGGCTTACGAATACATATGAGCAGAAGCCCGTGATGTGTGCTGTTAACCATCAGTACTTTCTGTGACATTCTTTACAAAGAGTTATTGAGCTTTGTTTCCCACTGCAACAGCAATGGAGCTGTAGGAGGGTACGTGTAAAACTAGACAGTTTTATTTCTAGAACAGTTTGATGGGCTGGATCGATAGTCAGGAATTGCAAGCATCTTAACTGTCTTGCGTGCAAAAGCCAAACAATGCCATCAGACGCTGACTTGATATCGCTGGTGGAGTGGCTCAGTGGCACTGTTCTTGAAGCAATTTATCCATTTGATGTGCTTACAAGGGAGATTATTTTGTGGCCCTATTTTGAACTGGAAAACCAGTGTAAAGCACAAAGGGATGATCCAACACATTGCAGGACATTGTGGAATTTGAATGGCTTAGATTTGCCTCAAAACAATTCAGGGTGGAGGGGCTATGCAGACAGGAGCATGCTTAGTTTGCAGTAGTTCGTACCGAGTTCTATGGTTTCAGCTGGGAGACTTTGAAGTTTTTCTCTTGCTCCTGGCACTACTACCAGGGATGCTTACCAGGACACATACCTCCTCTGACCCCATTTGGTATGATACTTGTGCTGTTCATTAGAGACCATACTGTTTTCAAGTGGACATGCTAGGATTTGAGTATGGGACAAAGCTTGTTCTCTGCTACTGAGCCATGGCCCCTTCTATTTCAAGATCTCTCTCCCCCCCCCTGCATCTTGGTAAAAGTTGGATCTAGTAGAATAAAAATGGATCCTGCTTAATTTACATATTGGTCTTCAAAAAATTACAATCTAGAGCCATTTTAGTCGGGGTTCAGGCCCAGTTTTGACACAGAAACTGCTTTGGTTGCCTGGTATGGTGACTTCCGTTGGGAGAGAGTGGTAATGTGTCCCTGTTAATTCTCTTTGACCTCTCAGCAGCTTTCCATACCATCAGCCATGGTATCCTTCTGGAGGAGCTGTCCAAATTAGGGTTCGGTGGCGCTGCTTTGTGGTGGTTCCAGTCCTACTTGAATGGTTGTTTCCAGAGGGTGGTGCTTGGTGAATGCTCTTTGGCCCCATTGAACCTTCAATGTGGGGTTCCTCAGAGTTCATTTTTATCCTCCATCTACATGGAACTGCTGAGTGGGGTTATCCAGAGTTTTGGAGTATGCTGCCAGCAATATGTGATGACACACAGCTCTGCTTATCCTTTACATCTGCAGGTGTGGCAGTGGCTATGCTGGACCATTGTGGTGCCTCTGGGTTAGATTACTGCAATGGGTTATACGTGGGGCTGCCTCTGAAGATGGTTTGGAAACTTCAGTTACTGCAGAATTAGGCGGCCAGCAAGATGGTTTGAGCATTTACAGTGATCCTGGCCCAACTGCACTGGCTGCCTATTGGTTTCCATGCCCAATTCTAAGTATCGGTTTTGACCTATAAAGTATTAAATGGCTCAGGACCGCTATACCTGAAGGACCGCCTCTCCCCATATAAACTGTCCCAGACTCTGCATTCATCATCTGAGGCCCTTCTTTGTATGCCTCCTCCACAAGAGGTCTGGAGGGTGGCAACACAAGAATGGGCCATTTCTGTGGTGGCTCCCCATTTGTGGAATGCTCTGGCCAGAGAGGCTCACCTGATGCCATGTGAAGAGTGGGCTCCACTAGTGGCACTGGCATGTAGAAAAAATATTTGTGAAAATAAAAGAATTATTTGAGCAGCTGTTTAACACAGCACCATGAAATCCACCCTGACTCTCCTCCCACTGGGTTTCTGGACCTGCTATTTAGCGCCCCCCCCTTTTTTTTTGGCTTTTCTTAAATCCCTTTCATATTATTTTATTTTTTTAAAAAAATGATATTTATTCAAATTTTCATAAATACATACACACGAAAAAAGAAACAAGAAAAACAGAAAAATACAGCAAAAAATAAAAAATAAAAAACAAAAAAAATAAAAAAATACGAATCTCAGATTACAACTTTTCATTTGCTTATTTCTTGAACCTCCTCACACCTCCCTTTTTGTATTCTGATTTAATTCGTTATTCCAGCAAATTCTTCCCATGTTTCTCAATTTTAATTTAAACAATTAATCTTCACAATCTATCTTATTTATTAATTCAACATATCCTTTCCATCTTTTAATATAGTCTGTTATTCAATTTACCTTAATCTCTTTAACCTTATCTTATCTTAAAAATCTTAAGATTTCAAAATTTAAATCATATTCATACATAAATCATTTCTGCTAACGCCAATTTAGTTCCTTTCCAGCATATTCCCTGATATTTCATTAATGTTGCACTAATTCCAAAGTTGACAAAAGAATTTCCCTTAATATCTCTAATTTTTATCCAACGTCCCTTCTTCCTGGTTTCGGGTTATGTCAGTCCTTTCTGTCCATTACATCCAGTCCATCAATCTGGTGTTCTTATGTCCGAGGCCCTTAAGTCTCTTCTAGGCCCCTTCTGCAGATTTTCTTGTTCTTGTTTGTGCTTACGCACTTCTTTGTCTGTTGTTGGTTTCTTGGGGAGTGGGTCTCCGGAGGGTTCCATCCGGTAATAATTTCCATTTTCCTTCGTCAAACTAGCCCCTTCCCCCCAGTCCCACTCCCACTCCCCATCGTCATCTTTGTAATCCAAAAAATATTTATCCGAAAGCTAATTGATCACCTGTTTCATAGTCCCACTAGAGTTAAGAGCTTCCTTGACTTCAAACACTTCCAAGCACTCTCCAAATTCAATCTTCCAACGCAGTGGCTTTTGTTCCTGCAGGACTTTGGATCTCTCCATTTGTGTTGTTTGAGGAGTAATCACTGCCTCTTCCTTCCTCATCTGCCCTTGGACTTGCCTTGTCAAACCAGATTCCTGAATTGGTCGCTGTATAACTGTTAGTTTAAAGCAGAGTCCCGTGCACAGCAGAAGGATGAGGAGTACGTGCTGCATACTCTATATTGCTTTATTTAAAGTTCAAAGCGATTATATTACAGAAAGACATCTTGCCTCTGCCGGAGCAGAGAAATGCATCCTCTCTCCTCGACAGCTCGGAGAGAATCACCAAAGTGAAACTGCAAAGAACAGTGAAAAACAGGAAACCAGTGTACGTCACATCCAGTCTCCCTTTCCCGTGAGAAACTCCAACAGTACAGACTGTGGAATGTAAACACCTGTCTCGTGACAAGCCCTTTCGCTGCACAGTGAAGGAAAGCAGAAACCAACATCCTCCCCCTTTCTGTGAACATCACTGGGCAGCGTGTTCGTACAATATCAGTACAAACCCAACTTCTGCACATAGGTACAGTGTTGATCCCTGGATACAATCTTGGACAATACATCAGCAGGAATTTCATTACCTGGCATATAGGACACCGTTACGAGTCCCTTCTGAATACGTTCCCTAGCATGCTGCAACTTTAATTGCAAGTGCTTTGTGCTTTGCTTACAACCTTCAGACTTCAGCAAAGCTAAACATGCTTTGTTGTCCTGGTAAACCCGGATTGGACATTTGACAGGAATTTTCATATCTTTGCACAATTGTATTAACCATTCACAATCCTTAAGTGAATAAGACAGTGCATTCAGTTCGGCTTCACAAGAACTTAAGCTAACTGTTGTTTGCTTCTTGCATGACCAATCAAACAGACCCTGATTGTACATGTAGCAAACTCCAGACGTACTTTTCCTGTCTGTAGTGTCACTTCCAAAACTTGCATCTGCAAATATCTCAAGACCACCAGACTTTCGATTGTTAAATCTCAGTCTGTAATGCATAGTGCCTTTCAAATACCGCGCTATGCGTTTCAGAGCTTTCCAATCCTTGATACTAGGATTGTTGACTTGTCTGCTTAGCAAATTACAGCTAACAGCAATGTCTGGTCTTGAACATCTGGCAATGAAGTTTAGCTTGCCTAGCACACTTCTGTACAATGTAGTGTCAGAAAATGCTTCTTCAGTGTCATCTATCTGATAACCTGTTGTCATCGGTGTGTCTACAGGGTTAGCATCCATCAGATTTAGTTTGCTTAACACATCAGCAATTTTCCGTGACTGGTGTACTAGAATGTTACCATCTTGATCTCTCTCTATTTCCAGAGATAGGTAGTTGTTTACCTCACCAAGATCTTTCATGTCAAAGTGCTCTTTCAGTTGAGCTAGGGCGTTATTGTACATTGCGACATCTTTCCAAAAGAATAATAAATCATCAACATAAAACAAACAGTACAGTTTCTTCTGCCCCTCCTCTTTGACAAATACACATGGATCAGCTTTCCCTTGCTGAAAACCTAGAGAAAACAATACTTCAGTGAGTTTTGTGTGCCAACACCGTGCACTTTGTTTGAGACCATAAAGGGATTTCTTCAGAGCACAAACAAATCCCTGTTTTACCTGTACGCCATCAGGTGGAAGCATATAAAGTGATTCATTTAGAGATCCATACAGAAAAGCTGTATTAACATCATGGTGACTAATGTGTAGATTTTCCTCTGCAGCTAGCTTGAGCATAAGCCTTATGCTTTCATACCTCACTGTGGGTGAGTAGGTCTCGTGATAGTCTTCACCTGGTACCTGTGCAAAACCTCTGGCTACCAATCTGGCTTTGTGTCTGACTATCTTGCCATTTTGATCTGTCTTCGCTTTGAAGACCCATTTGCTTCCAAGCAGTTTCATTCCTGGAACTACTGGAACTAGCTCCCATGTTTTGTTCCTTTCTAAGGAATCAAGTTCAGCCTTCGTGGCATTTAACCATGGCTCAGCTTCCTTTGAATCCAAACCCTGGATTTCTTGGAAACTAGAAGGTTCAAATACCTTCTTGGAGCTTTTAACAGCTGTTACTGCTACCGTAGCAAATTCATCAGCAAATCTCTTTGGAGGTCTGCCTTTTGTGGCTCTCTGTGACCTACGAATTAGCCTTAAGTCTTCAACACTCTCCTCTTCCTTCTTAGGAGAAAAACGACCTATTGTGAACAATGGATCCTCCAATTCTTGATCAGAGCTTTCAGAGGGTCGCATAGAGGCTTTCGCACTCTTGAAATCCTCTGAATCACCCGATTCAGTTTCAGATTCAGACTCAGAACCTTCATCAGTGGGTGTGGGTTGTTGTGGCTGCTTTTGACTAACCTCAGTCTCATCACCGTCATCAGGATAACATTGGAAAATTCCCACATTCTCCCCCCACTTTGCATTGTACTCAACACTTCTCGTGAGCTTAATTGCCTTAGAGTCAGTCATCATTATTCTGTAAGACCCTTTCTGATAACCTAGAAAGATACCATGCAATCCACGCTTGTCTAACTTGGAATTTTGTGGTGAATGAACCCACATGTCAGAACCAAAAATTTTCATGTGTTTAATGTATGGCTTCTTGCCAAACATCTTCTCATAGGGGGTACAACCAATCGCTGAAGATAACCTGCGATTGTAACTGTAAACAAAACACGAGAGAGATTCGGCCCAATAACTCTCTGGAAGATTGGCATCATGCAGCAAGGTTTTTAACCCTTGAAGCAATGTCTGATTTGCCCTTTCCGCAAGTCCATTCTGCCATGGCGAGCGAGGACTAGACAAATCGTGTTGAATTCCTTTCTCAGTCAGAAAAGCTTCAAACTGCTGAGAAGTGAATTCTCCCCCGCGATCACTGAAAAGAGTCTTTATCTTCTTACCATGCACATTTTCCAACCAAGCACAGAATTCCTTGAACCTAGGAAAAGCCTCTGATTTCTGCTTGAGATTGTACACAAAAATATATCTGGAAAATGCATCAATGAGAACCATGAAGTACCTATTGCCACCCAAAGAGGGCGCTAGTGGTCCAACCAAATCTGCATGAACAATCTGGTATGGTTCCGTAGCTTGCCTACTAGACACCTTACCTTTCGCAGCCATTTTTACCTTGTTTGCTGCGCATGCTTTGCACTTCATGTGGTACCTGCAGGGTTTAATAGTCATACCTTCAACCAAGGCAGGCATTTTAGATACTGCCTCAAAATGCAAATGACCAAATTTTCTATGAAAATCATGAATACATTCTGCATGCAAACTTTTGTTAGAACCTGCAATGCAACAAGTGTCATCCTGCACAACATCATCATAATACAAAACAAACAAACGATCAACATATTCAGCATGCAATACATAATCATTTTTCTTTGTGATGATGCACTTCCTGTTCTTGAAGGAAACGTCAATGTTCCGCTCATTCAGCTGTCCAACGCTGAGCAGATTATGTTTGGCATCTGGCACGTAAAGCACATTCTGTATCGATAAGTCCAAACTGTGAAGAACAACAGTTCCGTAGCCTTTACTGGGAATTGTGTGGTCATCCGCCTGGTGAATCGCACCTTCCTGCGGTGTAAAAGACACAAACAGTCTCTTATCGTTGCACATGTGGTGGGTCGCCGCTGAATCAACAACGAAGAAAGATCTAGACGTCTTCTGGACCTCTGCAACCTTTGGAGTGAAACGTGAAACCATAGCCTTGTGCTGCGTTGTCCTTGACACCGGACCTTTGCCTTTGCCTCGGCCTTTTCCGCGCGATGAGCTTTCGCTGCGCTGCTCTGTCTTGGCCCTGGGATATCTGCATTCCCTCTTCATATGGCCTAGACGTCCATACGAGTAGCATTTCACTGCCTTCAAAGCTTTGGCGCCATCTGGTGGTTCCACTGCACTATGGGACGACGTCTGTGAAGACTCCCCCTTGCCCATGCAGCTAGCACCCCGGCGATCTGCTTCATTTAAAATCACGGCAGTAACATAATCCACTGTTAGCTGAGCTGTTGGTTGCACAGCAATCTGGGTTGCAACAGACTCCCAACCTGAACCCAAAGATTGTAGTATCATGAAAGAATACACAGCCTCTGGAAAGTTGAGTCCTCTCTGTTGCAGCTCATGTCTCAGATTTTGCATCTCCATCAGATGTAAACGCACATCTCCACCTTCAGCAAGAGCCATATTATGCAGCTTGTTGAAGTAAAACATAGTGGATCCAGCTTCTGTCCTTAAGTGAGCCTCTCTCAAAGCGTCCCAAATTTCTCTGGCTGAGGTCTTATCACGCAACAGACAGAGCTCTTCCGGGGATACTATCAATGTAAGAGTTCCCCTTGCTTTGGAATCCTTAGCTGCCCATACATCTGTAACTGGAGCTGGGGGGTTGTCTGTAATCACCTCAAACAAACCCTCTTTCCGCAGAATTGCCTCTGCATACAGAACCCAGTCCGCGTAATTCTTCTTATTGAGCTTTGGAATCCCACAAGCATCCTGAAGGGCCATCATGACTCTGGCATTAGCCTTCAGCGTCATATATGCTGCTTTAAATCTTGCTGCGTCACTGCTGCAGCTGCCTTATTCCAAAAGCGCACTTAAAAGTTACTTTCGATTTCCCCAGCATAGTAACTTGTGCCTGGGAGCCTTTTGCCTATTCCCAGCAAAACGGCTTTAAAGTTAAAAGTCCAGCCATAAGGCCATTAACTAGAAGCTGGCAGGCTGCCCGGAGCAGTAGCACATACCTCATCAATCATCTTGACACGCAGAGCAGATTCTGATCCGATCTGTCCCTCTGCATTCCGATCCCTTGCCGGCACTCCGATTCGACTTCTGGAGCCCATAACCACGTGTTAGTTTAAAGCAGAGTCCCGTGCACAGCAGAAGGATGAGGAGTACGTGCTGCATACTCTATATTGCTTTATTTAAAGTTCAAAGCGATTATATTACAGAAAGACATCTTGCCTCTGCCGGAGCAGAGAAATGCATCCTCTCTCCTCGACAGCTCGGAGAGAATCACCAAAGTGAAACTGCAAAGAACAGTGAAAAACAGGAAACCAGTGTACGTCACATCCAGTCTCCCTTTCCCGTGAGAAACTCCAACAGTACAGACTGTGGAATGTAAACACCTGTCTCGTGACAAGCCCTTTCGCTGCACAGTGAAGGAAAGCAGAAACCAACAATAACTTCTTTATCCTTATTCCCTGTTAAATCATATTCACTGGCCACAGCACTCATCAAGTCCAACTTTTCATGCATCAAGTTCATTTTCTCATGCAGCTGCTCCAGCAAAGCATTTGTCATGCTTCCTTCCTTCCAACACATTTCTGTTCAAGGTCAAGCGGCTGGTCCCACGATCCCAATCTTGCAGCTGTAGAGTCTCCAAGTAAGCTGCAACAACAGACTGACAGGCTCCCTCTAGGGGACACAATTTCTATTTGTATCCATTTTTAAAATGTATCCAACAAAGGAGATTACTTTCGATTTCGAATACTTTCGATTTTCAGATACTTTGTTTCTTTAAAATGCAGAGATGCAGAAAGTAGCGTTGAAGTTAGTTTGTTTCTCTTTTTTTTAACTATCTGTCAAAGTACTCCACTTTCAATCAATGGACGTCTCAAACAATTTCTGTCCCGACACCCCGTCCCCAGATTTGGGACGATGGAAACTTAAATTCCTTTACTCTCCTCCTGCAGGATTAAACGGTCAAGTCCCCCCCCCCTTTTCTCCTGCTTCCAAGGGGGTTTTATTGGTTGTGGATGCAGGAAATTTCCAACTTTAAAACAGTTTTCCAGGCTATTAGGTTGCAAGGTCTTTGCTTCAGTTTATTTACAAAAAGCGGAAGGCGGACTTCCTGTTTAAACCTTCCCGCTTCGTGCCTAATTCATAAATTTTGCATATTTCTTGATCCAATTCTCCGTTTTTATTCACGGGTACTTGATTTAGAGTCCAAATGTCATCAGGAAAAAGTCAGCGCTCTCCGGCGATGGCTGTGCGGCTTCCCTCCATGGAAATAGCGATCGGTTCGCAGCACTGCGCTGCTCACCCCACTTCACTCCGGAGCCCCGAAAAGGGGTTTCCTCGTGAGTAGGGGAGGCGCTCTTGGTGCTCTGCCGAACCCCACGTTCCCAGGCTTCTCCGCCTGGGATTTCTAGCGGGCCCTCCTTCGCCACGGCAGGAAGACCCAATTTCCACAGAGCCCGTTCCTCCAATCGGAGGAACTCTGCCATTTGTCATTGGCGCTAACCCGGAAGTCCTTTCATATTATTTTACTCCCTTCCAAGTAACCAAGTGAGTACCTCCAAGTTGACAATACAGTGGTACCTCGGGTTAAGTACTTAATTTGTTCCGGAGGTCTGTTCTTAACCTGAAACTGTTCTTAACCTGAAGCACCACTTTAGCTAATGGGGCCTCCTGCTGCCGCCGGAGCACGATTTCTGTTCTCATCCTGAAGCAAAGTTCTTAACCTGAAGCACTATTTCTGGGTTAGCGGAGTCTGTAACCTTAAGCGTATGTAACCTGAAGCATATGTAACCTGAGGTACCACTGTAATGGAGTCCAAATAGGACCCTCGAAAACAAAAGAGCAAGCTCCAGTAACCCAAAGTGTGCTGAAGTACAAAAGGTGGCTCTGTGAGGCAAAACCTCCCAAATGCAGCCCATTGGAACCAAGCATGCTCAGGAACCACAAAGTGCTTCTGAAAAATTAAAACTGAGTGCAGAGTGTTAATTTGTTTGCTCGTGCCCCTAACAGCAGAAAGGGTGGAGCAGTCCTCCCCACCAGAGAAGAATGGCAAATTAAACTGTTGGACTAAGCCAAAATGGCAGGACTGATCGGGGAGCTCAGGAACCAAAAAGACCAAAACTTTAACAAAGAATGGAAAAAAATTATTATTTATCTTGGAGACCACTGTAAGCAGATGGAAACGTTAGCAGGATTGCAATCACATTTTCAATGTAGCAAGTACTATGGAGATAATGGAGTTATATAAAATATGGACTATTGAAAAATATGCAGTTGAAAAGGTTAATAATAGGACCCATGGGGGAGAAAGTGGGAAGTCCAGAGATTCTGAGGAGTTTTCAAATGTGGGTGTGTATGGTTGTATTGTTATAATTTTCTATTTGTAAAATCAAATAAAAAATATTTCAAAAAAAGGGTGGCGCAGTCCTATTGAAGGGCAAGGATCTAATGCACCATTTTGTTGCACTTCCCACTTGTGTGTCTTCTTGCCAACATACCACTCCAACAGTGAGGCTACTTCATATATTTCTTTTGATGGGATTTAGCACCATTGTCACTAGATGATGTCTATCATTTCTTCACTGCTTGGAATGCAAGCCTCATTTATTGGTTGGCTGGGAAGGGCCCCCAAGAGACCACCTTTCTATTGTCATCTGCCCATCAGTCCTGGATTGCTGGAGCCATAGTAGCAGATGGAGTTCCAGTACTGACTGACAGAGTTGGGGAGAGGATAGAATTAGGAAAGAAAAAGATGCTTAAATTTAACCATTAACAATGGTGAAGTCCTTTTGCAGAAACAGACCAACTTGATTAGATTACTTTTGAAAAAGGAGCCTGCAGAAATTATTAGCTTTGCTTGGGGGGGAAAAAGAGGCAGGTAATATGCTCTGCAGGAGGAGCCCACAGGAAAACAGGGAGGTTGTTTAGTGGGGGTGCAGTTAAACACAGCATCTGTATTTGAGCAGGGTGAACCAATGTTGATTTAAATGGCCTGCTGTCTCTTAGAACACAGAATGGTATCAGATAAGATCACATTGCCTTCTCTGCACTGCAATACAGCTGATAGGACCTAATCTGAACCAGGGTTCTTGACAGTATAAGCCCGGAGGTGGAACTCTGAGACAGAAACATCTAAAGCAAGCAAGAGTACCTTTGAGAATGTACAGCCTGCATTTTCATCACTCTAGATCATGGCTAGGCAAACTAAGGCCCGGGAGCCGGATCCGGCCCAATCACCTTCTAAATCCAGCCTGTGGATGGTCCGGGAATCAGTGTGTTTTTACATGAGTAGAATGTGTGCTTTTATTTAAAATGCATCTCTGGGTTATTTGTGGGACATAGGAATTCGTTCATCCCCCCCCCAAAATATAATCCAGCCCCCCACAAGGTCTGAGGGACAGTGGACCAACCCCCTGCTGATAAAGTTTGCTGACCCCTTCTCTAGATAGCTACAACTATTCTACATATTCTTGAGCAGTAAGGTATTTTGGGGTAAGAGGGGCAACCTACATGGACTACTAAGCAAGCCAACAGCTGTGCCTACATTTCTGGGCAGCAGCCTTGTTTCTGCATACTGTAGAGGCATCTATGTGCTAGAGACACATCGCTATCCTTTTGCTAAAAGGAGATGAGGCTCTGGGAGTGACTGACCTGAAAAGTGCTACAGCTATGAGGTTTGTAAAAGTAACCACAATGTGTTTTGTTTTTGCAATTCATCTAGATCTTAACCGGCACCCCAATTTTATCATATATTTTTTTAGACTGGGGAAGGTAAGCCACTCCAACAAGATGAAAGTGTTCTACTTCCGTTCTTTTCTAACCCACCTGCAATTGTGTTAATAGATGCCACATGGCAGTGTGATCACCACTCGTGCTGATAGGGATTGTTGGACGCAGGCCGTTCTGCAAGCAGCAGTGCTGCAATGATATTTTACTCCTCCACTGCATTTCCAGCTCAGAGCTATAATGAAATGTGTGGATGGGCTGGTTGTGACATTCAGGTGGAGTCATCGCCCAGGAACAAGGCTGGGGAACTCTCTTTGGTACGCAAAGACACACCTTAGAGCAAATTATTTTCAGGAATTTTATTACAACTTGAAACCAAACAATGCCAGTGCATGGGATATACATTCATACAAAGATTTTTTTTCCTAATCAGAAAACAAGTCATATTTCTTATATAATACACAAAAGACATTTTAAAACAAGATCAGGGCTCCCAGAGCCATTCACAGCCTCCCACTCAAACATCCATTCAACCCTCCCATGCCAATTTGCCTCTCTTGGTTTCACAGTGAGAATGCACATCAGCTTTGGACATTATAAATACACAAAAGATGTACCTTAACTGGCCAAATAAAGAGTTCAGCAAGCAATGCTACCAATAATTGTTATTTCATTCCCTCCATCATACCCCAATACACGGCTGTTAAAAAGCAGCTTCCATCACACATTTTGAAAATTGGAGTTAAAAGTTTATCCTTTTTTTTTATTTGAAGACCAAATTAATGTATGTTAAATAGACTCAAACTTATACAAATGAAAGGGGTTCTATCTGGTTTCATCAGTGCAACAGTCTAGGATGTTCGGTGCTACCGTCCTAGAAAATGTGGAATGTGTTTGGAAGCAAGTTGGGTTTGCAACATAAAAGTGTTAGTAAAAATTCATTACTAGCTCCACTCAGACCTGGTAAAAAAATGAGCAAGAGCTCTCTCTTTTTAAAATGTAAGCACCAAAACAAGAAGGGTTAAAAAAATGTTGAAATTATTTTCCAACTAGTTTGTAAGAAGATAGGGTTCTTTTTATTGGCTGCACCTTTCACCACTGAATCTAAGGAATGTCTCAGCAGTTTTTGTTCTTAATTTTGAACTTACGCAGGACATAAGCTTTATGGGTGCAGCTTAAGTTGCAAATGGAGAAATGATAGCATTCCACCCATGTCCAAGTAGTTAAGAAGACAGTAAAACAGAAGACTACATTATATTGGGAATTGTTCTATCAGACATAATAACTGGTACTTCTGAGGTCCCACCTAGTAGGCTGAATATTTAACAAGGTGGGTTTCTTCCATATAGCTTTACATGCTTTGGCTGATTATTTGCAGTAGTATATGATCAGCCTCATAAAGGGAAGGTGTTCAACAGAGCAGTTCTGAAGCTACCCTTTCTTCTCTTAGGTTCTGAATAACCAGCATCAACGTGATGTGAAAATGCCACTTCATGTATGAAGCTTCTCCAGGGATGTACTGGGGGCAGGGGAAGCAGCATTCTAACTTGTTTAAAGTCTCCCATTTTTATTTTTAAAGAAGGCTTAGATAAAGAGAGTGTTTAAAAAAAGCAGTTAAATTACAGCAACATACTGCATGCCCATATTGAAGTTAATGTTGAACGGCACATTCAGCTTCACAGTCTACTCTGATCACCCAACCAAGTCATATTAACAAACAATGCAAAAAGCTACTAACTAAGAGTGTGGGAGATGCAGGTGGGAAGAATCTTTCCCCTTTCAGCAACCAGAATGCCAATTTTTACATTGGCAATCTGACACACACACACATGCAAGCATGCATATATATACATGCTCCCCTACACTCTCACCCTTTCTCTCTCTCTCTCTCTCTCTCTCTCTCTCTCTCTCTCTCTCACACACACACACACACACAGTTTTCTACTTTCCCCCAGATTAAGCTCAACAGCATGTCCTGTGTAATGTAACTTGAAAGGAAATTCCTGTTGTGAATTGTAAGGGAAAGATAAACTCATTACTGCCACTACTGCTTTGCGTTTCCCTCCTCCCTGCCCCCACCCTCAAAATCCTTGAACAGGGACTCCACACCCATCTGATAAGGCCCACAACAAGCAGAGGCCAATGTACAGGAGATGTGGGGCACTGGCATAAATGTGAAAAGGGGTATAGACCTAGGGTTCTCATTTTTTAATTTATAGCAGATGCCTTGAGCATCTTAAGCTACACTTAATCAAACCTTGAGTTTACAATGTGTGTTCTCTCCAAATGACATAGAGGCTTTTGCCGAAGCAGAGGCCACTACAGGTAAGTCATTTGAAGAGCAGCATTGGGCTGATCTCATATGCAACACAAAAAAGCAGCCTTGCAGAAGCTACTTTGCAAAGGAGAAATATCAAGATACACAAACCCAGGAATTGGCCACTCAACAACAGAGGAGAACTCTCTTAGTTTGCAGTCCCCACTGGAGTAATTTCACAGTTATCAACAATTGGAAAAAGTCTGGGAAAACCCGCTTGGAAAAGTTTAGTTTTGCCATATGGGCCTTGGAACAGTTTAGAACAGAGGACTATTATACATTCCTTCACCAAACTATGCAGAGAAATATACCTGGACAGGATGAAGAGAGTTGATTCTCTTTGTGTAATAGTGGATGGTGCAATACTTGGCACGAGGCACAAATGGCAAGATACTGCTAGCACCAGAATCCCATTTTACCAGATCTGAAAGGTCCTTAGTATGAAAGGGACCTGTTGATGGCCACAAATTCTGTCTCGGGGCAACATTTCTTCATCTTTATATGTTCACCAAGAATAGAACAGTTTGTTTATCCCATTCCAACTTAGAAAGCAAGATGTGCATCTTCACAAAATACCAAACATACAAGGTAAAAATTGCTATCATGCACACGTGGCAGCACTATAGTGCGTTGGTTCAGTCCAGTAAAGACGTCTGGCTGATAAAATACCCTTTCACTGTATGGTAGTAGCTTGCAGTATAACCTTCTGAATGGACACAGAGGACTCATGAGTATACACTCTGGATAGTTTTGTCTCCAGCAGGTTTCACACCCTTCCAGGGCAGCTGCCATTTAGTCCTCTTGTGGGATGAAGTTTTGAAATAGAAAGGTTATATAAATTTTCAGAGAAGCCACAAACAGCATCTTCATTTTAAATGATAACAAACAGGGTAGTAGTGATAAAAAATACAACCGGTCTGTTTCTTCCAATGTGTTCAGTTCTTTTTTTAAAAAAAAGTCTGTAAAAATATTTTTGCACAACCTTCTATATCCATCCATTCATGATAAAAAGTCAAATACATACATGAAATAGGGTTTTATTTCTATACAGTTATACTCGCAAGGCAATCAGTCCTCCTTGGCTGGCCTTTTTACCTCCAGATGCTCTGCTTTGCTGACATGACTGCAAGACATATAAAAATAAATGAAGTGACCCCATTATGATGGCTTAGTGTTTGATAAACCAGAAGATGAAGACAGAGAGGAAGGCAGGGGTGGGGAGGGAGGATATGCTATTCCATGCAATTGCAGATTCAAACAGTGACAGATTCTTCATGAAAGCATGATCAAATTGAAATGATCACACGAGAAAATTTCAGAGGTGTACCTTACTGTGGTAGTATCACAAAATGGGAAAGCCCACCTAATCTGTACCATAAGCATAGAAAATTAGTTCAAGTCAACATAGAATTTCATGATCATTTGTTCCTATATTCAAAGCAAAGTATCAGCTTTCTCAGAAGCCATTCTCACCATTAAAATATGCAGAACTCTCCAAGAACAGAATACCAGCTTGAGAAAACCAACTCTGATTTAATGTAGCACAGCCAAGAAAATAGATAGAAAGGCTGTTGTGATGCTATAACTGTAAAGGATTCCTAGCTCTTTGTTGTGATAAGACTAAGATTCCATAGCCATCAAAAATAGTTATGGGGGTGGGAGGGAATTGCAAGCTATAGTCAAGATAATTTAAAGCCCCAAATACTGCACCTAGATCGCTTCTGAAATATCTTGAGGATCTGGCTTTTAATTTTAACCCTCTCTATAGACTCAGTCAAGAAGGTTGCCCACAAAGTGAAGGTTGCTGGGATGAGGACCACCACCACACTCTAGTGGAACATTCCACAGGAATCCTTTTTAAAAAGAGAACCCACTCAAACAAATGGGACCTGCCCAGGATAAATTAACAGGAGACAAATCTATTTGCATAGATAAAAACGTTAAAACTGGATATTGGGCCCATCATCATTGGCCAATTAGATCACCAAACTATTATTCCATGGATTGGGTCCTAATTCCCACAAAGTGATATCTTCACCAGCATCACCATTCAAGGGTTTAAAAACTGGTCTGGAAAGACAACGTGGACATACTGCTTTACTTGCCTTGCTATGTCTCAAAGTAGCTTTGACTAAGGTCCATAGGGACAACACGTGGAATGCACTGATTGCATTACAAAACACAAAATGTTTTGTCTGTCTGTCTGTCTCTCTCTCATGACACCACTTCGCAGGATGTGAGTGGAAACCTTATACTTTGTGATGGTTTTCAGCCAGGCTGTCTAAAATTACCATTTGTTTCCTTCAGAGCTAAAATAGTTCTTGGCATCCACCTGTCTTGAGAGACAATGGAATGCACCTCTGGGGGGTGAAGTCAAACCACTGCAATAGCAGCACCAAAGTGACCTCCCTAGGGCACAAGTCTGGGCAGTGTGCATGAAGATCCTGGGCTGGGGTCTGTGGGGCATCAGGAGAGGGGTAGCTCCGGTGGGGGATACATCATGCTCCTTCCAGGGTAATTTGTTCACCTTTGGTTCCCAACCTGTACTCATGTGCTCACCTGTGGCTCTTAGAAGCTGTCAGCATGCAACAACAGCCATAACCCAGGAAATGGCTTCAACTGACCAGCTAAACCAGGAAGCTAAAACTGTGTCTTTTTAAAACAAGGAATGGGAACCTCTGGTCCTGACGTCATATGCGGGGAACTCGATCGCACAGCCAATCCATGCAGAATGCAGGGTAGAACTCACTGCTGGACAGCAAGTACAGACTAGCATTTTAAAATTGTACAGACCAGTTCTGGTGCACTTTGAAGCAAGATATTTCATACCCACAGCATACGGGGTTAAAATTTACATTTGTCAAATGAAACTAACAATGGTGGATGAAGAAAGGGCTGCAATTAATCCATCAGGGATAGCCAGCCACACATTCTGTAAGAGTTTATAAAAGAGAAAAGATCCCCTTGCAATCAACTCTTTAGGAATCTAAGCTGCTAACTAAAATATGAGACATTAAAGGAATTTGGCAGAATGACCTTGGGTGACGGACAAGCGAATTGCATATGCAGGGCTTTGTCTTTGCTAGTGAAGTTTTAAATATGCTTGAACTAGCAAACATCCTCAGCTGAGTAAGCAATACTGCACTGTGTAGCTAAAGCAACTGCTCCGAGACAAAATGCCATCCTGCAAGCGATTAGACTGTTACTGGTGAGTGTCTATTGATCTCTCAGCCACTGCACAGTGGAGCAGTCTTGGCCCAAGCCTATCATGTCATACGGCAGGCATAACTTCCTGTTATTCTCTGCTTACTCCCACCCTCAGCTTCTCTTCCCTTCTCTTTGGTTACTGCTGGCCCCAACATGCTACAGTTTATGGGTACCCCCTGCAAAACAACCAAGCCACTATCTGCTGATTCAGGAAGCGGGGAGAGAGGAGGAGGAGGAGCACAGAAGGCAGGAGAGAAAAATTGAGTAGAAGAAGAGTTTGTAGTAACAGCCACCTCCTTGCAGATGAAAGCTGCCCCCCACTATAGCAAGATTAGGACGTCTGGAGGACTGCTTGACAAGACCAGGTTTTCAGCACACAAGAGGCTTAGGGCAGTTCAAACATACACACCCTCAGGGTTCAAGCTGGACACCAGGGGGTTCTGAAGGTTTCGTGGATTGCCGAGGAACTGCTTGGCTGTGGCTCGGGGAGGTGAATCTGTGCTGGGCTCAAGTAGATCTAGGGAAAATAATCATGGTGACAGTTCAGTTAACCAAAAGTACAACAAAATAGCCTGAATTTTCAGGAGCAGCACTTCGATACATATTTTCTTAAGCTCCGCCTTTCTGGAGTCATACCCCCTTACATTCCTTGGGTTTCTGAACTTTGGGTATATATCTGTAACTGAACTTTATGCAATGCACTGGAGTTACACCTTTGGTTTTGTTCTCCATACCCCCCCCCCGCCATTTGTAGCATAATCAGTACACTATAAGTACACACATTGCTCCCAATTCCTTAACCAGAGTTAAGAGGTCAAGAGATGGCCATGTGATTCAAGTTCCCTCTCCTGTCCAGTACAAATAGGATGTTGAACCTGGTTTTGTATGGTAATGAATCTGAACATATGCAACTAAGCATTGCTTCCCTGTTTATCCCTCCCTCCTTTTCCTCTGTGATGAATTTCAGATTGCAAGCTGCTCAGGGCAGATTCCTTCTCTCTTATACTCTGTACGAACAAACAACAACAACCAATGTGTGCATAAACTCATGCTACAGCATTACCATGGCCTGCTTCTGCTGATTTGGCTGGCTGTGCAGCCGTGGAAACACTGCTTGCCACACAACTAAACAAGAGACTGTTGTCTCTCCCCCCCCCAAAAAAAAACCACCATTATGGAAAATGTTAAAGCTGCTTAATTGGTATGTGGCAATATGCTTTCTTCTGGCAAACGATCTCAAACTTTTTAAGGCACCCTTCCCCCTCATCAATGGTCCCCAGCATGTGTCCTGTGCTGCCACTTCTGACCCACATTCACAGTTGGTATCTCTGCTATTTCATCCCAATTCAGCTTTCTCCAGCTAGATAAATCACTGTATCAATCGTGGAGTACTAGTGGACCCAACTTCTGTGACCAGGCAGGCAGGCAGGCACCAGCATTTGCCATTGATTGATTTTGTGGAAGGCCACACCTTATGCCAATACCGCATCAGTGTGAAAAATCAGTAATAATTGTGTGCTGGTGCAAAAAGGGGGGGGGACACCCAAGCCTGTTCCACACATGCATGTTGTCAACTTCCAAGGTTTTTCTTGGGAACTAGAAAAATTTATACCTGAGGTGGTGCTGCATTGTGCAGGTCATGCCAAGACAGACCCAGGGAAGACCCAGTGAACTACACTGCTGCAATTGCTGCCCACATTCCACAGCAAGAGCTTCAGCACAGGTGGGTCCCCCCCCAAAAAACCAATGAGCTGTATTCAGCTAAGTCTTACTCAGAATAGACCCACTGAAATTAATGAACCTAAGTTGGTAATGTCCATTAGATTCAATGAGTCTGCTTTGAGGGCAAGTGTTGAATATCACCCAGTTAGTTTCTTATTTAGGCTGGCCTATATGCAGCGGCTGCAAAGTTAAGGGAAGGCTAACATATCTTCAAAGACTAGGCTAGCTAGCTAAAATACCATAGGATGCTGGGCTTTGAGAATGCCAGATCTCAGTAGAACCCCTCTCTCTGCCCATGAAAGCTTACATCACAGTAAATCTGTAGTATTTAAGATGTCACAATACTCTGTGTTGTTTCCCCCCTGAAGCTGAGATAGGCAACTAGCAGAACAGACCTCTAGTCCAGACCATTTCCCAGAGGCTGCCCACCCAGATACTGTGTTAAAGGAAATATTCTTGAATAAGTGGGAAGGGGACCATATTTCAGTTGCCACCATCACTGCTGTAGTTGTGGACCTTTGTAGTGCTTGATGCTACCTTACCAACACAAAACCTATATAAATGCTTTTAGACATCTACCCTGTTTAAGCTGTGTTGCACTTCTGGTAATATGTGGGAATCCAGAGTTTAACATGGAGCAAGTTCAACAATCAGAAATTGACTTTTTCCTTTCTTAATAATTGTGCTACATGTTCCACTTAGAACTTCCAATTTTTCTTCACATTTCATTTTTAGGTCTATTTTCAAAGGAAGCTGTACCTAGCACAGTGTTTGGATGCAAGATCCATACAGCAAAGTTCAAGCAGATGCCCAGTAACCTATCCACCTTCTCACTGCCCCCGCCCCCCAAACTATTCCCTGCTACTGCAGTATAGATTTATGGATAAGTTTGTATCTGCTGTCCATTTGTTTCTCCAGCCAGATAATTTTAAAGGGAGGCTTCAACGAAAGCCACACCAATGCATTTCCATGGGCTGCTGATTGTTTGCTGATGTCACAACTAGAGGCCAGAAAACTGGGGATATTGACATTCCCTACCAGCTTACATGAGAGGAAGCACAGTAGGAGGCCTTAACTAAAGTGAGGTCTCCTGCCTCCCCTCTCCCCCCAACTTTGCCCACCCTTTGAGTTGTGTTCCAACCTCCGGTTCTCTGGTGAGCCAGCAGCTCAGAGCTGGTTTCATCCAGCTGGGGTTCCGCTTCTGATCTGGGCTGTGGGGAAGTCACCATGGCTCCTGTCTGCTGGATGAACTGCTGCAAGTTACACTGCCTCAGCTCCTTATTTAGCTCCTCCAGCTCTTGGTTCTGGGCCTGCAAGATATAGGAGGAACAGGCAGAGTGAACTTATCTTCATCTGAGATATGAAGCTGCAGAAGAAAGGCTTCTGATCCCACCCCAGCCTCCTCCAACTCGCTTCTCTCTGCTTCTTGGCCATTAGCAGAAATCTACCAGAAACTACATGAGCTGACAGGAATAATATGGGAGGTGGCCAGATGTTCATTCCTGGATGCTTACACATTCCAAAAGCTTCTTTATCATGAAGTCAGTATCTGCTGGCAATCTGGTGTGGGTCTGTGTGGTGGGTGTTGGGGGTGCAGCTGAAGACCTATCCACCAGTTCTAGACAACTTGCTAGCAAAGCATCTAACCCCATACAATCTCAAGCACACCACCACCCCACTTTTGCATCGCTCAGGTGGCCCATTTTCCTCTCTGCTAACAGAATGACAATATTTTCTCTTCCTTCTAAATGTGGCTGAAGATGGAGACTGAAACATGAGAGCAAGATAACCCATGTATTCTGACCGTGCTATAAAGACTGAGGATAGACTGTGAAAAGCACAGACCTGCAGACAGACAATCTATCTGATTCTCGTAATGGCTCTTCTATGTTACGATAGTCTATTTATTTAGCTGTCAAGACAGTGCGCGTGCTGCTTAATTGCTCCCACTTCATTGTGCCCTGCCTGCAGCCAGGAGAAACAAACCCACAGATGTGCATGGGACTATTATTATTCTTACAGTTTGGAATTATTTTAATGGGTCCCCCACAAACCCATGCACAATCATGTCCTTATAATCAGAGTCTGACAGCGGCAAAAGAAAAAAAAGTACAGTACAGTACACAGCATTTCCTCTACTTGGCCATAAGATGGCGCCAACGTCTAGTCAACAGTTAAACAAGAACCAGGAGAAGACTTGGGACTATTACTGCTGCTTACTTTTGCTTAAAGCAAAGAACAGAAAAGAAGCAACAGCTGCCTGTGCTTTGAAGATGCACATAATTAACATGCTGCTATAACACCTTCAAACACAGATTTCTAATAGCTAAATTAAACTGGAAGCAAACACGAGGATACAGTACTTTGCTTTTCCCGGCAATGCTCCTGAGCAAAATCACAGTTCTGAGCCTCCCTCCTCCAAAGGCAAATAATTCTGCTTGTGTTGCTGCTGCTGCAACGGAAGTGACTAAGCTGGGTGAAACACACCTGATGTACTGAATGACATGCCTGCAGTGCAAGCAGGAAAAATCAGAGAAGTGATTCATGCAGGGATACAGCAGGCTGGTTCTGCTGTGGGTGGGTGCTTTGGGCTCACAAACGACTAATTTTTATTTCAAATATTATTATTTTTACCACACAGTAGTGTGCTTGGTGCACAGTTTGCATACCCTCCATCATTTCTCTAATGAAAATAGGGATGTCCCACTCCATAATGATAAATTCTACTATTTATACCCCATACATCTCACTGGGTTGCCCCCAGCTTCTCTGGGTGGCTTCCAACATATATAAAAACAAAATAAAACACTAAACATTAAAAAAAAACCTTCCCAATACAGGATTGCCTTCAGACGGCTCAGGGGTTGGATAACTCCATAGCCTCCAAACTTTCTCCAATGAAAATAGGGACGTCCTAAGGAAAAGCAGGACATTCCGGGATCAAATCAGAAACTGGGACGGCTTCTCTAAATCAGCGACGTCCCTAGAAAATAGGGACACTTGGAGGGTATGAAGTTTGGGGATTACTCTACAAATACAGTGGTAGCTGGTTTGATGTTGGCAAACAAGTAGCCTTTACCATTATTTAATGGTTTTATTTCTACATTTGTTCCAAAGCAATGTTCCCTTTACTGTAGGATGCTTTCAGGGTTAGATTACATGCAAACGACCATTTTGCACACTCAAAGTGTGTGCACACACATGCCCACAAATATAATTCCTATGTAAACCAACACATCACAGTACTATGCCTGAAGGACTGCACACCTCATAATCAGGTTCAATTCATGTCTGCAAGAGTTGCAGTATAACTTTATTAGGCCCGTTCTATCAATTCGGGCACAGAACAGCTTTAATTCCTTTGGGTTTGATGATCTTGCAAGATGCTAATCTCCCTGCTTCCATCCCAGCTAAACCACATAATAATCCTCATGGGAAGAGTCCTCAACTAAGTTCAACAGAAACAACTAAGAGCTTAGTGCCCCATCTCAGAACATACAACATTGTGCAAGATCATTTCCATTTGGTTGATGTAACAGCTACACATTCTACTGCTATCTGCCAGGTTTATAACTCAACAGATTCCAGAACTCACCTAATCTACTGCTAAACGCCTGGAAGGGTAGAATTCTAAGGAAGCCCAAGGCTGCAAAGGAGACCCCAACACAGATTTCCCATAGAATTTTGTCTTATGGGGATGTACTTTTTTTTGCAACTAGACCTAGAATCCTAGTCTAACAGATATACTATTAGCTGCATCCTTATTCTGTGCCCAAGTAATTTAAACTGCAAAATAAGTAAAAATAATGCTCAACTGCATTCTGAAAAACATTTAGAGGCCTAAAAACATGGATCATGCATCATGGAATTCAACCACTCATCCAGGGATCCCCTCAGAAAAGAACATTATTGTGAAGTGCATACCTGAAGGCTTTGCTCTGCTTCCTCCAAGGCCTTCCCCACAGTTTCCAGGCTGCTCTCCAGATGAGCACTCTGCTTGGCCTTAGCTTCCAGGTCCCTTTTCATTTTAGCTGCCATTTCTTCTAGTTCAGCAGGGCTCTGCCTCGGGGCTTCCTTTGCCCTCTTGGCCCTCTCGGAAATCTCCCACTGAATTTCTCTCTCCAAGGCCTCCGTTTTCACCATAAGCTCATGTATTTTTTGCGTGTACTCCTCCATGGTGGCCCGCAGGGTGTGGACTTTCTCCTGGCGCTCCCTTTCGCACTCCTTCTCTGAGCGCAGTTCACTCTGCCAAAACCCTTCCTCACCCAGCTCACTCTCGTTTTGCCGAATCAGCTGCTCCAGGTGCAGGATCTCGTCCTCCTGGCAGGTGCCTCTGTTGTGTTCCCAGTGCCGGAGGTCCATTTCCAAGGCATCCCCCTGCATCTCCAAGGAGTAGAGATGCTCCTGTTGGTGCAGTATGGTCTTGAACAGTTCCTCTTTGGAAAGCAGGCCCCCACTAGCACCTTCCCTCCAGCCCACGCTGTCCTTTTTGTGTTGCTTCAGCTTGTTCTTGGCATGCAGGTCACTGGAAGCCATAGGGCCCAGGTTGAAGGTTAAGGATTTTTTGGGCTGCCTGGGCCTGGGCACTTCTGTGCCGACCGGCCTGGGTTTGATGGGCAGGCTAGCCCTGACAAACGTCCTCTCGGGTACCTGGGGAGCACTGTCTGAAGAAGGTCTCTCGGTGAGGCTGGGGCCTGTGCGCTGCAATATGAATTGCACATCATTGGCATACTGTCCGCACTTGGCCATGGACTCCACAGGGCATTCATGTGGGAGAAGCTGCCTCTCTTTCTCACGTAGTCTTTGGATGAGAACATAGCGACCTGTTTGACCTGAGAAGAGGGACAGGCGTAAGTGGGGAGCATTTCTTCACTACGGAAACACCAATAACCCTTCCTGCCCCATTCTAGCTGCATCACACTCACATTCCACCCTAATATCCCTCTCACAAGGACAAGTCCATTACACCAGAAGGCTAGATGCTTTTGGGGTGGGTGGATGCTGATCATTTATGAAAACTGATAGATCTGTCAACAAATTAAACAATAGGCAGTCTTGCCAGTGACCCTCAGCCCACGCAGCTCCCATTCCAAGTTGGGCCACATGTTTTTAGCTCAACATTTGACATGGAAATTCCATCCTTGAGAACTGGGTTTACCCTACTGCTCCATCAGAAAGCAGTTCTGGTTTAGAGGGTGGCTTGGAGATTCACACCAATTTTTCTTCTTATAACTCAAGGTTAGGCATGAACTTAATCATTTACACCTTAATGTTTACACCCACTAGGGGAGGAAATACCAAATTTGGAAATACCAAAGCATTCCAAATGCAGCAGTTCCACCTCCATTTGTACCCTGAGCTAGGATTTGAGCTTCATTTGCACACATGACAAGCTAGCAACATGCTTAAACCTCTTGCTAAAATAGACTCCTTTGGGAGTGATGGGGAAGATGCGCCTTTTGGGGAGTGTGGGCAGAATTCGGCTAAGTGGCCGAGCCTCACTTCTTCGCTCTGGAGGGTTGGAGAAAACCCCAGAACAGTGGGAAGGGGGAACAGGTGCTATGTGAATGGACCTCATTCCCCATTTCATAGCCCTTTTACTGCAACACTGAATCCCATACCCTGTGTTTGATCACCTTTCAAAAATCATGAAACAACCAGTTCCACAAGTCCTCCTCTTTGACCCTGTCAATAGGTCCCCAGACAAGGAAGCAATTAGCTTTCTCCTGGCAGCTGACAGGCTGATGACACCAGGTGGCTGGAAATCTTCTTCAGACTTTTCCTTGGACAATTGGTGCAGCCCAATTTAGTGCTTAGCGCTATCTGAGAAGTTAACCCATGCTGTCAGGTAGGCAAAGGGTCAGTCTCAACCAGAGGTGTTCTGACACCGTTTGGTTCCTACTCATACCATTTATTAATCCATTGAGGGAATGTAACCACCAAATTCCCAGAAGGGTTTTTGGAGAGATGCTTTATGTTGAGGAGCCTCATATCTGTGGATTCTATCTAGTTGGAACTCCCTGACCATCCTTGCTCAGGGTATTTGCAAATAATTCAATGTGAGACCTTTAACTGTTTATTTCACTGTTAGTTTTGTCATTTGTTATACATTTTTGGGGGGGAACCAGAAAGGGTTCTTTATCTTCTCCCACACTTGCTATATTGCCTCCCAAGGCCTCCTCTCCTCTCCACAATCTGACATTTTAATGCACACACTTAGTATCTGGAATGACTTTGGAAGATTTATTTCAAATTCCATTAACATTTTTTCTGGCTGCAGTTCTTGGGAGCATTTTAATGCAGGAACCTAAACCCTTTTAGGCAAAGTTATCATTAGCAAGATTTTGTGAGCTCCAACAGCTTCCAGTAGTGAGTCAATAAGCTGCTAGCCCACAAGGTTTTTGCCTTAAAAGCCCTGATGATTCCTTACCAGATCATGGAGTACTTACATAAGCTGAAACTGAAACCCTATCTTGCAGAGTCAGGACACAAGTACCCCTAAATCTAGTTAAAGGGCAAAAGTGGAGGCTAATACAAGCTTCACTTGCTGTTCCTAGCACATTTCCGCATCAGAAAACACAGCGTAAGCCTGAGTACTGAGCTGCCTAGAAAACAGTTAAGGGGAAAACAAACATGCAGGCTCTGAGTCATCCTTGTATGTTGCAAATGTAAATCAAGGTTGTGCTCTGACCATGTGAAATGCAGTATGACTGTTGAACGTGGGAGGTGGCAAACAATACCCAAGCCTCTTGTATATGGCAGAAGGCTTCATGAACAAACACCAGAGCTGCCCAATCACTACTTTAGTGCATCACTCATTATCTACTCGGGAAAATGTGTTATGGGAATTGAAAGCCAATTGTCTCACAAAGGACTTAAAAAGGCATAAATGAAATGCAGAACATCCTACTATGCAGAAATAGCAACCCAACTATAATTTGAGGGAAAGGGGCATCAGATAGCATTTGTCCTCACTAGCAACTTGCACACACACACACACACACACACACACACACACACACACTTCATAAATTCCTCAGGCACATGCAGAACATTTCAGGAAAAGGCAGAGATTTCTCCTCTTTGCACTGAGTTATAGGGAAAGTTAAGAAAGAGCAGGAATTTGCAAGGGAGTAGCCATACGAGAGACTGGCTCTTTAAATCTCCCCCCAACTCATTTCCCCCTTCCATGTATCCTCTGACAGTTTTTATTTGTTGTACGCTCTTGCAGTGCAACCCCACCCCCTGAATTAGAAGTAAGTGCCAGGGGTCAGCAAACTTTTTCAGCCGTGGGCCGGTCCACTGTCCCTCAGACCTTGTGGGGGGCCAGACTATATTTTGGGGGGGGGGATGAACGAATTCCTAGGCCCCACAAATAACCCAGAGATGCATTTTAAATAGAAGGACACATTCTACTCGTGTAAAAACACACTGATTCCCGGACCATCTGCGGGCCGGATTTAAAAGGCGATTGGGCTGCATCTCGCCCCCAGGCCTTAGGCTGCATACCACTGAGTAAGTCCATTTCAGGTGGAGGCTGCTTAGAAAGAATTGGTAGTGGAGAAGTGGCCAGAAGGGGTAAGCTACTCTTAATCAACCCCTGCACTATCCAAAAGCCTCTTCTACACCTGCATTAGTTCAGCAAATGTGGTTTTGGAAGTGCGAGTTTGCTGAACAATGTATAAGCAGTGACAATATGAAGCGCTTTAATAGCTTCATTAGTGATTGTAGTGGAGCCAGCTGTCTGTCCCTATTTTCACCTCACCCCAGTACAAACTTGTATCCTATCCCCCTTTACCTGTATTTCTTCCTCCCCTCGTCCACCAAGCCCACTAGCTTCCCCAAATGAACCCAAGAGTGCTTAGAAGTCAAAAAAATAAATAAATGCAAAAATACAAGAGGGAAGGGGTGAGTAGGGAAAATGGAGGGAAGGTTTATTTTTTCAGTTGCAGCAATAGCATAAATCTGGGAAACAAGCCTACCTGTATGCCCAGACACACAAATGATTTTCACACAAAGTTTTGTAATATCCCTTCTATAAAAAAATTAATGAACGTGGTGACAAAAAAGGTAGTTGGAAGCTACGCATATCAAACATGGCAACATTCATGTATCTCCATTGTATTACAGAATAATGGCCATCCTTACTAGCATAAGCTCCATTAACTTCATTTGATCTTGCTTCCAATGAAACTTGTAAAGGATTAAACTGCAAGCTTACTTTTAGACCAAGCAAGTGTAACGATTACTTACCAATGGCACGTGCCAATGCTATGACAACCTCCTGGCATGTGGTCTGTTCGGAGACACCGCATACAACCCGCTGGACACCATCCACCCAGACCTTTAGCTCCATAACCAAAACAGTAGATTAAACTTTCTGGATCATTGCAGTAGGTCTTCCCTGCAGAGAGGTTTTAAAGAAAGAGGAGTTTAAGCTTGCCGTCTGATTTCATTTTCACATACATTTTCTTGCTCCAGATTGCTTCAAGAGCAAAAATGCTAATTGGCTGACATGCAAGGAAGTTCTGAGGTGTCTATACCTCTTCTTCCCACCCCTCCAATTTCTAGCCCATCTGTTCCAACAGACGGTTCTAGGTTTTCTTAGAAAAAGCTTCTGGCTCAAAAACAAATGGCAAATAATCCCCCCCCTTTTTTTTCAATTTCACAGCTTCCTAGATTGTTTATCCCATCTCTCCAAAATGAAATACAACAGTTAGGACAATTCAGAATGCAGATGTGACATTTCACCACTCTAGATAGGTCAGCAATAGCCCCCTGCTAATCACGAACTTCAGAAACCAATAAATTTATGTAGCTAACTACAGTTTATCCTGTTCATGTTTCTGCTTGAGTTCCCAAAGACGGACTGTATGGGGTAGCTTGCATGAATGAAGAGTAACAGGAGTCTAAAGCATAGTTCTGTTTTATAATAGGGTTGCCATATTTCAAAAAGTGAAAATCTGGACACAAATGTTGTTGAGCTTGGCATTGCAACAACAATCCTAACACATTGCCTAGATGTAGCCAACCAGCATGAGAAAACTTAGATGAGATCAGAGATGGTGCTCAGTTTAAGACTGTGTGGGACATAAGAGGGTAGAACTGCTGCCAGAGCGTCCATAAGAAATCATACAAACATATGCATATAGTAAATTCACCTTCTATCTGCTTTAGCTAATATTCAGATAAGCAAAGTCTGCAATCATATGATAAGCCGCAGCATATAAAGCAGTGAAGTCATACAGTTTGAATCGTATGAATAGAAATACAGATCTGCATTAGGCCAGGTGTCATTAATGGACTAAAACAGGTTCCTGGAGATAATAGGTTAGGCTAACCGGCTAAGAGATTAGTGAAAATTGCTTTGCCCTTTTCAAAAATTGCCTGACTGAAGTGGTATGCTGCACACACATTAATCAGCTCCTGTTCCTTCTACTTCTCACTTCATCAACATGATGAAGTCCTTTTCAGAGTTATTCAAGATACATCACTTAAGTCTTTAGAGAAGCATAGTTCTGTTTATCAGGATTCCGGATAAATCAGAGGATAACTACATTTACTGTTGTAATTCTGACATGAAACTTAAATGGAGACAAATATTAACATCTGTGTAAGTCAGAGAACAAGCTATTTTATTTTAAAAGCATTTTGGAAATTGTAAGTTTAACCCAAAGTCTCTCCAAGTCACTTTTCCACATTTTTTAGTGTTGTGCAACAAACCTGAAGAACCCAGCTGGCAATGCTTCAGCAGCCCAGATACCAGAGAACAAGAATGCTGCAAGTTAAATATTAAACAGCGCTAATCTGGTGTTAATCAGCTGCCTACCAGAACTATGAAAAGAATGAAGGGTTGTGGCTTACTGGCTGGATATCAGCCTCTTGGATTCCAGCCCTTCTTACAAAGTCACCTTTGGCCGACAGTGCCACACCTGAAAAATGTTCTTTCCTCCCAGCCAGAGTGAAGTGCAAAAGTACATCACCCGGAAAAAGGAAAAGAAAAGAACACCCACCCCATAATATCGCTACAACATGCCAAAGAGCAGGTTAGTTTTGACATTGTTAGTGGTGCATTTCAGATTTCTCAACTCACACCTAAGCTTTACATGGAGTTCTCCCTATAGTGCTAAGAGAAAAACATTAACCATTTCAGGTGTTGTTGCACAGAATAGTAGAACAAAAGAATATGAGAAAAGGAGGATCAACCATAACTTTTTTTTCAGCCCAGCACAACCCCATTTCATACATACATTCTCATGTGTCATGAAAATAAAACTTCTTATTTTAATTTTAAAATTACACAACAACCCACGCTGGGGCTCTTCTCTTACCTTGACACAAGAATCTCTGGGACTGCTAATTGTTGGGAGCTTGTCACCTTTTGCTGCATGGGGCAGACGGGCGGTGACGACTCCCTGATAGTCCACATTCAGAACTCAATGAGTCTGGCAATTGAATATGACTTCACCACTAGTAATGTACAGTGCCCTCTACCATACTTGAAGGCAGAGACCTAACTTTGGTAGGGCAAAGGGGAAGTTGCATGGCACACAGTGCTGTTTTCCTAGCACCTCATCACTGTTCCCCAGCATGTTGTCTGAGGTGGTTGCCTCACTCTACCTAATAAGAGGGCTGGCCCCAAGCAAATATTCAGTGCAGTGGGACACACAGCAACTAACCTCAACCCACCAGGGTCTTGGCTTGGCTATCTGCTTCTAGAGCAATGGGTATGGGTAGGTAGGATCAGGTAGGGTCGCTTGATCCAAGCCATGATACATCTCTGTGTGCCAGTGCTCCACCACTGGCGCTCCACCACTGGACCAAAGAACATGTGCTCAGGACCTGCTACTATCATCAAACTGAAAACCCTAAAAGTATAGCCCATCCACATTGGCAACAAATTGCTAGAGAGTTTCAAGCAAAACATGAAGCAGGCATATGTTCTCACATCTCTGTTTTCCACAAATATGTAAACTAAACATTTCAGGAATGTTCTGTTTTTAAAAGTGTAATGCTTATATGCAGTAATTATTGAACTAATTTTTTTTTGGTAGAGATTTCCAGTATAAACACATCCCTGCCAACATTTCACAGATGAAAACTCCTGCATATTAAAGGGTGGGGCTAGGGGCTAAGTCCAGCAGTGTGGCTGGGAGACAAATGGTACATGCAAACTCCAGATGACAAAAGCAGCAAGGCAAGCCAGATACAACAAGGCAAGAAAAAAGGCACGTATACTGTACTGCATTTATACTATTTAGATAGGACATACAAGTAGGCTCCATTTCCCCTGTCTTCCCCGTTCCACACCCCGGCAAGCTTCAGCTGCCATTCTGACTGGCTCATCTTTTCTAACAGTTGCTATTTCATTCTCTGTCCCTCCACCTCTTCCAGGTGCAGGTATTTTCCAATCTCAGCAGGCCAGGAGAACAAAACAGACACATCTAACCTGTATTTAGTGCTGCGCCTTTGAGTAGAAAGTATCAGATGAAAACGGCGGAAATCATTTTAATATAAAAGAATACATTTTATGTCAGTTTCTGAATAAATTATGATTTCTCAACAAGAATGTTTAATCACTAATGGGGATTTCCATTCAATCCAATTGCCTTTGATGAAGGGCAAGTTATATATATATGGAAGGCAGCCGTTATTTCTTCATCAGATTAAAAAACAATCCAGGAAGCAAATGCAACACAGATGCTGAAGTGATTGATCCTGTTCCAGAAACAGATGTAACTTAGAAATATTTCCATCAGTAATATTGAACTGATATTGTTTGATCTTGGTACATGCTCAGTTATAAATATTGAAAGTAGTTTCAGTTCATATTAAGTGCTTGTATCGCAGAATTAAATACCAAATTACTACAAGGACTTGAAAGGGATTGATTATTCATAATTTATTGTTCATGATGGTATGTCAAAACCCAATCCTGGTCTAAAATTCAGCACATAGCAGCAGCTGGCACAAACACAACTGGCTCAGCATGGCTTGACATGACTGAAGTCATCATGGGCTGACTTGCAGACATCTGCCAAGGTCTAAGAGAGTTGTGTAAATGGCCCCTAATCAATAAACTTTATTTGATTGTCTCTAGTTGTTGTGTTATGTATAAAAACATGCTACAAAAAGAAGGAACCAGTTCACATTTCTCCAAACCTTCATCAATTTGTCACAACTATTTCTTTTTTAAACTCAAGTCCTAGTCCTGGAAACTTCTTATGTTGGAATTTTAAGATTTTAGGTCTTTGATAATTTTGTTTTAAGAGCACTGTGCTTGAAGGCAGCTCGCTTATCTGGACTTTTCCAACAAAACACATAGAATCATAGAACTGTACATTTTGAAGGGACCCCATGGGTCATCTAGTCCCATGTTGTTTTTGCTGTGTTTGCAGCACTGAAGTGACCCCTCTGGGTTGCGAGCATGGACAGTGTATATGGAGGTCCTGGGCTGCCTTGCTAACGTGATCCAAAGGAAAGCAGAGCAATATGTTTGGCACCAGCTTGGCTGCAGGAGTTGCCAAAAGGAGGCATACAAGACATCGTCTAACCACCTTAGGGACTCCACTCCAGATTTGTGTAAGGTTTGCTTCTTAGCCTTTTCTTCTCCCGAAGATGTTCCACAAGGCAGTGGGTACAGATTGTTCCCCAGGATTTGCTCCCAAAGCCTTTCTCATGAATGAGTACAGTGGTGCCTTGCAAGACGAATGCCTCGCAAGACGAATGCCTCGCAAGACGAAAAACGCGCAAGACGAAAGGGTTTTTCGGTTTTTGCGTTGCTTCGCAAGACGATTTTCCCTATGGGCTTGCTTCGCAAGACGAAAACGTCTTGCGAGTTTGTTCACTTTTTTCCTAAAGCCGCTTGCAGAGGCGCAGTTGCGACGGACTGTGCTTCGCAAGACGAAAAACATCGCAAGACGAAAAGACTCGCAGAACGAATTAATTTCGTCTGGCGAGGCACCACTGTATAGCCACAAGGCAGTGGAGGTTTAGGATCAGAGTTTTCC
This sequence comes from Podarcis filfolensis, assembly GCF_964270895.1. Taxonomy (NCBI): domain Eukaryota; kingdom Metazoa; phylum Chordata; class Lepidosauria; order Squamata; family Lacertidae; genus Podarcis; species Podarcis filfolensis. Next base: position 59,792,113 of record NC_139604.1, on the reverse strand, counting down.
TTCTCTTAGGCAGGCTACCTTCCCAGGTTGACGAGCCCCATCTGCCCCTTACTTCCCTGTGCAGCGCTTGCAGAAACCGCTTTCTTGGTACCACTGGACCTACTATTGGGTCTCATCCGTTTAATCTGCTGGAGCCTGTCTTCGCATGCAGGGGATAGAAAAGTCCCTAACATACCGAGGGATCAAGACCCATTGGCTACCCTCACCTGGTCAAAACTGTTACTTGGGGTGTGGCCACTGTTGCAGACTGACAGCTTCTAGGAGCCACAGATAACAGCTGATCACAGGGACCAATGGTGGATGAACTACCCAGAAGAAGCACGACATATGCCCCACCAGAGATACCGTCCCTCTCCTAACACCCTATACTGCAATCCAGGAATCTCAGCTAAAGCATCCATGACAGATGGCCATTCAACATTTTGCTTCGAAACTTCCAATGAAGGAGAGTCCATAACCTCCTGAGGGAAAGTTCTTCCTGATGTTTAGTCGTAAGGCAATTTAGATGGTTCTGCATGTAAAACTGCTCACTGTTGAAAAATGCTTCTTTGTATATCTGTTTTATCCACAGGAGCAAGCATGCAACATCAGTGAAGAGCCGCACAACCTTATTCACTTGCAGACTCTCCAGGCAAAAGAAATACCACTTGCCACTCTTGGGGAAATATAGCATTCTTTGCAAAATGGCCCAGCTTAAGCTCTATCACAGAAATGTGACAAAACATTTAAAATTTCCTGGAATTGGTAGACTTAAATGCTGCCTTGGGCTGCATTACGGACTGGCATCAGTGGCGCCTAAGCACGCCAGCTGTTAAAGAGGTTGACATTATATGAAGTGGTGGCTTTCAGGTGCTATAATTTAGGTTTGGCTGTAAATCCTGACATGTCTGACTTAGTAACTGTGCTTATTTTTGTCTACAGATGAGGTCTAAATGTCTGGATGAAATAAGGCACTTCCTGAGAAATATAAAAAGGCAACTGTAGGGAGGAGGAGGGATGTGTGGGGCACTTATGAATCTCCCCCATTTCAAATATTTCATGAAGCTTTCAGTAAGGTGGATATTAAGCAATAAACAGGAAGCACCAATAATGAACCGCACCATGAGCTGCAGAGCACCACATAAAGTTATTTATGGTGGTTTTGCTCTTTTAAAGATGTACTTCCGTTTTATTATTTTTTAACACACTAGTGTTTCAATAACTCACTGTATGGATTCTATGGATTCCACTGTATGGAAGCTATTCTTCACAAGAGTGACTTCAGACAGTTTTGACAAGTGAAGGGAACAGGAAGTAGTTCTATAAATCATCAGTGGCAGGGGGAAAGCTGGTGGATTTCAACGAGTAAGTAAGAATAATCCCTTTTTTGCAGTCAGATTTGACTTTTATGATGCATTTTTTTTAACGTTCTTTCAATCCTAGTACATAGCTAATATATAGTATGCAAAAAGCTTTTTAAAGCTGCACATGGTGAAGAAAGAAGTAACAGGAGGCAAGACAACTGCGACTATAAAAAGAAACATTTATTTCCTGAAGGAGTGGGGGAAGGGACAGCATCTACTAAGCAGCAACAATCAAGTAATGCACGGACCATAAAGTTGCTGCATGCTTGCTAATTCAAAATTGGGACATACATTGAAAATATCTGGTAAGTTAGTAAGGCCTAGGATATCATCTTCAGAAGTGTTATTAACTTTAACTCTACCTTTAATACCTGAAGGAGAGTCTCGGGAACCAGGAAGAGGGCCTTCTCGGTAGTGGTGCCCTCCCTGTGGAACACTCTCCCTTCAAATATCAAGGAAATAAACAACTATCTGACTTTTAGAACACATCTGAAGGCAGCCCTGTATTGGGAAGTTTTTAATCTTTGATGTTTTAGTATGTTCTGATATGTGCTGTGAGCTGCCCAGAATGGCTGGGGAAACCCTGCCAGATGGGCAGGGTATTATTACTATTATTATTATTATTATTATTATTATTATTAAGACTACAACTACTACAAGGGCAGCATTGCTGTAATATGAAAGTGCTAAGTGGCAATCTTCTGAGTGAGACTATTCACTCTTCCTTAGCAGGAACAAAGGCAACTAGATTCCCCGCTATTCCCCTCCTGAATAAACTCAATAGTACTAATCCCTTCTTTGTACTGGTAATCAAGATTTCCCAAGGGTATGATGTCTTCAAATAAGCCAATATGAATAGCCTGATATATTCAGATAACCATCTGAAGACAATTCCCATGCTCTCCTTCATATTGTTGCAAGGCACAGTATCTTGTAAATCAAGGATGCATCTTGCACACTTCAGTCTCTATTGTTAAGTGCCCAGCTTTTAAAAGGCACCTGCATAAGTAGGTTGGGGGAGGGGCATTCCCTTAAAGGCTCCTTGTCAAAGACCTGTATGTTCAGCACCACAACCTGACAGTATAAGCACCCTTTTACCACAGCAGGAGGATAGCATTCTCAATATCAGCAGTATAATAAAGAATCCATAAATTCTGTAAATCATCTGCTTTCCAATAAAGTTGAAACAGCCACATTTCACAACACTCTTCAGGCAGAGTGAACAGACTGTGCGTGGACTGCAGTTGTCAGACACAGCAGCTGAGGCCTCTTCACACAAGCAATTTTGACATTAATAATCCAATTCTTCTCCAAGACCACAAATTTAAAAGGTCTGATGCATGGGCAGACAGGCTTAATTGCAACCATGTGTGTGAAAACGGCATAGTTATTCTTTTGGTGAGTTGCACAGAGAAACAGAACCTGCAGTCAATATCTAAGGCTTTGTACTCCTAGTTAACAGGAGTCAAAGTAATCCCATGCCAGCACCCTGACTGGCCTAGGTCAGCTATAAGACTGCAGGATTCAATCATGTAAGAGCAAGTTCAGGGTGCACAATTAAAGTTTATTTGGAGTTCTTGCATAGCAAACTTGCTTCCCCTGCACGTGCACACACACAAACCAGACTTTTTCCAATAAGGGTAAAACACTGAAAATGTGGGATAAAACTTTCATGACACAACATCATCTAACCTCCCTGCAAACAAATTAGAATGACCACTTAATAAATTGCTGGCATCATCTAACCTCTCCACAAACTTTGAGCAAACAATTTTGGATGAATGCTCAATTAACAGGTCATCCAGAAACAACCTCAGATAAATACGTTTGCACTGCATTTGTACGCAGACATTCCTTCATCTTTATAAGGCGTTTAAGTAATATTCTTGAATCAATGAAGCTGAATGTTGGAAAGTGCAGGATAGACCAGAGATCACTCACAAGTTCTGCTCCAGTGGTGCCTACCTAGAATTCACGGGTTGAATGCAAGGAAGAAGTTGCGTGAGTAAAACAGCTTCCCAAGCACAACAGAATCTCCTACACACATGAACCCCAAATGTGTTTTGGAGGGTTTTTTGGTGGCGGGCAGAACCCAGAACAGATTTAAGAGGGTGCATCAGGAGGAGAATTTCTGTGGTGCTTGTGAAGCTGCTCCACTTGTGCAGTGATTTAGTTTGATATGACTCTAGCATGTCTACAGTTCTAACCATTAATGGGCAGTTTTGGAAAGCTGCATACATTTAAGTCAGCTAACTTGCAAGATAGAGGGCAGAGACTGAGAATCAGCAACTTGCCCAAAGCTCCAAAAACCACTTTGAGGGTTGTTGTTGTTTTAACAATCAAACGGAATATAAATTTTATTAAATAAATTATGACTGCTGCTCTCACCTTCTAAGTAGTAATTTTTCCTATTAAATCCTTTCATAAAATCAGATCACATCCTTATCTCACTATGATTTGTGAACACAGTGGGGAAAATCATCATGCAGAAGGTACGGTTGCCATATGTCCGGAATTTCCCAGACATATCTGAAATACTGCAATCAGCAGCAGTGTCTGGCCAGAAGTCAGAAAAAAATGTCCAGGAAAATCTGGACATATGGCAGCCCATGGCAGCAGTGTCATTTTTGCCAATTTCCCATTAATAAAGCTCCAAAATGGATTCCTGCCTCCATGTTTTTGCCAAAACAACTCTTCTGGATTTTCACTGTTTGAAATATGACAACCCTACATAAGGAATCTATGAATCCAAAAAAGGGTAACTTGACAAGTTCAAGGTAGAAAGGAGAAAAATTATAACATTTAGTATCTGGAACATAGAGGAGTAGAAACACCCATAGGTTTTGCCTGAGCTCTCATATGGAACAGTATGTCATCCAAGATAGGGAAAATATGGACATTTTCTTTCAGTTCCTAGCCACACAATGCAGCCTTTCATAGCCAAGGATTAACAGAAATTGCACCACAGCAGCTTAGACAGCACACAATAACACCACCACATGCTCTCACAGGAAATATTAATTAATACCCCCCCCCAACATCTTTGTGTAAAGACGTGGGTGGCGCTGTGGTCTAAACCACTGAGCCTAGGGCTTGCCGATTGGAAGGTCGGCGGTTCGAATCCCTGCGATGGGATGAACTCCCATTGTTCGGTCCCTGCTCCTGCCCACCTAGCAGTTCAAAAGCACATCAAAGTGCAAGTAGATAAATAGGTAGCACTCCAGCAGGAAGGTAAACGGAGTTTCCATGCACTGCTCTGGTTCACCAGAAGTAGCTTAGTCATGCTGGCCACAAGACCCGGAAAAACTGTCTGCGGACAAATGCCGGCTCCCTCAGCCAGTAACGCGAGATGAGCGCCGCAACCCCAGAGTTGTCTGCGACTGGACTTAACGGTCAGGGGTCCCTTTATCTAACATCTTTGTAATTTGTGGATCTTACGAAATCTATCTTAGCAAAGCTTAACAAGCTTGCCATTAAAACAACATAGTAACCAGCCCTGTCATTAAGTTACTGTCCTAAATTTGTTTTGCCAGCAGTGAAATAAAATTTAGCTGAAATATTATAATGAACTATTGCTGCTGTTTTGTCAATTAAAAAAAAAACAGACTAAGCATAAAATATAGTTTAAAGTTGCTTGTGCAATCTTATGAGGCAAACAAGAGGCATTTTTGTTGGTGTTAAGAAGTATTCATATTCTGAGGAGGATCTAATTTCTCAAATTAATCTAACTTGCACAAAACAATTCAGATAGACAGCTTTTTACTTCCTCCGGCCTACTTGTCACCAGCTAATCCAGCATTTAAATCAACCTCCTCTGAGGTGCAAGTAATGTTCTTAAACAATTTTTGCACACTCAAATCAAGAACACCTACATGTCCAGAAAGCAAAAGGAAGAGGTCATTCAGAAGTTACAAACCACTGCCTCTTGCTATTTTTATTGGAGAAGTAACATAAATGGCTTGGAGAAAACCTCCACTAAACAGCACAAACACTGCAGCAAAGTGCAGCTAAGCCTTTTGTATGTTCAGGCATAAAAAAATAATACAGTCATACCTCAGGTTAAATGTGCTTCAGGTTGAGTGTTTTCAGGTCACGCTCCGCAGCAACCCGGAAGTAGCGAAGCGCCTTACTTCCGGGTTTCACCACTCGTACATGCGCAGACGCTCAAAATGACGTCACACACATACGTGGAAGCGGCGAATCGCACAGTCGCAGGTTGTGTTCACTTCAGGATGCGAACGGGGCTCCGGAACGGATCCCGTTCGCATCCAGAGGTACCACTGTACATTTTTGAATGCCTGCCAAGTTTGTTCCAGGTACAGTGGTACCTCAGGTTAAGAACTTGATTTGTTCTGGAGGTCCGTTCTAAACCTGAAACTGTTCTTAACCTGAGGTACCACTTTAGCTAATGGGGCCTACCGCTGCCGCCGCGCGATTTCTGTTCTCATCCTGAAGCAAAGTTATTAACCCGAGGTACTATTTCTGGGTTAGCGGAGTCTGTAACCTGAAGCGTCTGTAACCCGAGGTACCACTGTATTTTTTTTGGGGGGGGGGAGAAACCCACTTGACTGCTGCTTGCTGCTGCCCTGCCCTGCTTATTTACCCTTGGCAATCATTAACCAGCAGCTCCTCTATAGTACTTTCTGCAAGTACAATGTAGGAAAAACAATTTAACCAACAGCTATGTTTCACATAGTTGTTCTTGCTCCTTAATGGTGGGTGGGGGGACACCCTATATACACTGGGGAAAGGGTGCAGGGAAAGTGGTAGCTCTAATTAACATAATGATTTAAAAGAACCACATGCCATTATATATTTTTGGTTCTTTGCCCTTGTAGATTCTTAAATGGGTAGCAGCAAACAGCTACCATTAAGTACCACTAGCAAAGCTGTGCTTGCCCCCCTCTCCTCCTGCTGCACCCCCTCCCCATTTGGCTTGGGCAGTGTAGTAGGAGAATCCCCAGAACAACATGCAGGGGGAAGAGAGGGGAGATGGTTCTATCTGGCAAGCGTAAATGTTTGCACTGACGGAATAATCGTAATAGCACAATGCTGAACTTCTCCCATACCTTAAATCCTGTAAAGCAAAGCTGCAACTTAAGAGAGAATTATGAAAAATGATTACTGTATGTGGCTTCCATTCTGCCTTATCCTTCCACTACCCAGAAAACTGATTAAGTTGCACAAAACTTATAGTGAATATCCAAAATTATTACAGTTGTGAGGGGCATTACAATAGAGTTTAGCCTGATACTACACTTTTATTTTTGCTTTATCTAGATAGGGATTTTCAGAGAACTTCTACCAGGCTATTGCGGTTGCCCCCCCCCCCGCCATTCCTCCCTCTCCTTTGTAACCAAAAACAGCAGAACAATTAGAATACAAGGCCCATTAATCCCTTTGCAAGCGTGTGCAGAGTTTATCTTCAAATTTCTATCACTGGGGTTTAATTAAAAGACTCTCAAAAGGCAGGAAAAGCCATACCAACATTCCCCACATGCACATTATGTTGTGATTCTTAGCAGCAGGTCACACTGACAGCTGGATAAGGGGAAGTATTACTCAAACCAGATGAGCTAGTGTGTTTACATTTAAACAGGTTCTTACATAGATAAAAGCCTACAACCCTGCTTCAAAGAACAGGTATTTCAGGTTGCTAGGAAACATCAAGTCATCTCAGATAGGCTCTGGTGTGTGTGTTTTATAAACCACCAGATCACAGACAACACAAACCTCTTTATGTTGCCCAGCTGTGTTGCTTTCTGTTTACTTAATCCCTAATCCCTAGAGAGGTTCACCCATTACACTCATGTGCTTTCCAACCTTTAAAAGGTGCACTTAAAAAGTAAATTAAAGATTATTGTTTTTTCAGATTGGTAAATACATCACACACTCCTGTTTCCGTCTTCATGGTATGCTCAGAGATTATTATTAGACAGCACTTCTTTAAAAATACATACTGAAGAAGGATATTGCCTATACAGATTCAGGAGAGAACAATGGGTAACCTACTGTTTGAGTCTCAAAGGCAAACATGGCCCCCATCAGGAGGCTTAAGATGTAGGAAATGGGCCTTTAGTGTTGCAGGACCTACCCTTTGAAACTCCCTCCAATTACTTGTCAGAAGAAGAAGGTTCTCTATTGTCTTTTTGGGCACCTATCAAAGACCTTCTTTTTTCAATTAGCCTTTTAAGTTAATGTTTTTATATCAGTCTGACTTGTATTGGATTTGGAAAAAGTTTCCATATATGAAATTGTTTTATATATGTTTTTATTTTTTAGACTGCTTCAAGATGTTTCATAGGCAGTGATTCCTAAGTGGAATGGGGGGGAAAAGCCTGCCTTATTCTGCCTGTAAAGAAAGAAAAATCTCATCGTACCATTATAGCAACCCCATTATAACAAGAGTCCTTGCTCTGTCATGGCAAATTGACCTGCACAATTGCTAGTTCCCTGGATGAGGTAGTGCCCCCCAACTGAAAAAGGTGGGCCCACCTGACAAGGACCATTGATGCCAAAGATTTAGTATGGTATACTAAATACAGTGGTACCTCGGGTTAAGTATTTAATTCGTTCTGGAGGTCCGTTCTTAACCTGAAACTGTTCTTAACCTGAAGCACCACTTTAGCTAATGGGGCCTCCTCCTGCTGCTGTGCCGCCGGAGCACGATTTCTGTTCCCATCCTGAAGCAAAGTTCTTAACCCGAGGTACTATTTCTGGGTTAGCGGAGTCTGTAACCTGAAGCGTACGTAACCCGAGGTACCACTGTATAGTATCTGGAAAGAAACTAGATCAAGAGGAAGCTTCCTGTTTCAATATTTCTATTGTTTCCTTGCCCCGTCCCCACCTTTTTTGAAGCCTGGGCATCTGGACGACACTCCCATTCCATTAACAGTTGATTTGGCTTTGAGTGGGAAGTCTCCATTATTAAGGAGACAGTTTATCATTTGGGGGAATAGCCGAGTTTGGAGAAACAATACATTTTTACAGAGTCTTCGGTTCAGGTACAGAAACCTTTTCAAAACATGATTAGAGAATACACACTAAAGCACATTCAAATCATAGTCTTCCTCACAAATAATTCCAGACGCTGTGGTTTACAAATCCCAGCAACCCATAACAAACTACAGTTCCCAGAATTCAGGACACAGTCTCAATCATTCTCTCTAATGCAAATCATCAACATATTAACACAAGAAGAGTACAGAAACTAAGGCGGCTGTGTTGATTCATTCTTGCACACATACCAGCAGCTGATAGCATAAACCCCCATTCCTTAGGATCAGTATAACTGCAACCCTAGCACAGCTTCCTAGGATTAAGCTCCACTGAATTCAGTGCTGCTGAATTCTACTGCAAAGGTTCAATTTGTAAAGCCTGTTGAGCTTTAACCAAAGATTTTCACCCTTTGGTTTTTAAATTAGAAATGCAAACCATCTTTCAAAGAAATATTACCATTTAAACTAGGAACTCCATAAAAGAAAAATAAGAAAGGATCTAACCTCTGCTTATTTCCCATATTCTCTTACTTTCTTTAAGCTAATATGTCACAAAAAGTGCCTCATCGTCAGCTTATTCACTTGCAAAAGTGAGGAAGGTCCAGTCAATTATAGCTGGGAGCTGAGACAATAGTATAATCACACCTGCTCTGAAAAAACACACCCCAGGCCTGCATCCCTTCCAAGATAACATTGCATAGGGAGGCCTGAATCTTAGCCAAGCAATATGACTGCAGGCAATCAGAATGGTCTGATTTTGGGTACTCCCAAAAAGTCTCTTTAAAACTATTCCAGTTTGAATTCTAGCCGATAATCTACAACTACCAATAAATTCAAGATAATTTTACTAGGCCAGGCAAAAACATCAATATGCATCCCTAATGCTGACCTTAAGAAGCCAGTGAAACAAAGGAGGCTAAATATCCCTGAACTGCATTTTTATTTGGTCTAACCTTGAGCATAGCCTTAGAGCTGGTTTTACTTTGGAAGAATTCCGGTGACAATGACATTAAGGAGAATTCCAGTCCGTCTTTTACTCTGCTGAACTGGAATGCAACATAAGCCCAACACTACAGTTCATTAGAAAAGCAAACTTCAGACGTAAACAATCCCAAAACTTGTAAAATCATATTCACGTTCACAGTGACTACACTTCTGCTGCCAGACAGCCCACTCTCGTAAAATCTATGTGCATCACGTAGCCAGTTCAGTTTAAGATAGCTGCTCAGTCATCATTTTAGCTTAATAAAAAGGCTATGGGCATGTGGCCATGACCATTTGGTGCTAAGCATAACTATTTTGAAGAGATTGTGTATAATAAAGTTAGACAGAACTGTCAAATTTTGGCTCAGCCTCCCATACAAGCAGCATTCCAGATTGCTGACGTGTAAGATAAAATGGGAGAAAGGCTTTAGCTGCTTGATTTCATTCTGCTAGAATGCAGTGTCTGGAAGTGGAATGGTTGTCAGCACCAACAGCAATAGGAGGAAGCAAGTTTCATTTTGTCTGTTAACTGCAGCTTCCTTTTTTCATGAAGTGGTGTTTGGAGCCCACATCAAAGTCTTCCACAGATGGGGAAAATGTTTACACCTGAAGGCATTAATAATACCTGTGCATTCAGTTTCCAAGCAAAGCCAAAGCTAACCCCAAAATAACAGTATTCTTGTTCTGAATCCAGAAATCATGTGGGGGGGGGCATACTGGTTTGTTTGTTTTTTTGCTATGTAAGCCAATTATATCAAGAAGCACATTTTTGTTTTTCAAAATCCCAAAATATGGATACTTAGGACAGGGAGAGCTGAGACAGATGGCAAGATGGCACAATCTTCTGGATGATGTTTTCACATGGCCTCCTAATAAAATGGAAAAACAAATGGGTGTGTGCATGTGCAGTGTTCACACAAACTATGGGTAAGAAAACATATAAAAAGCATTTACTGTGATATCATTCCTATGTGAAAATTCAAAATAGCAAGATTCCCCATTTTACTGCTATCACTCCACACAAAGGACTGATGTGTTATTCAGAAGGCTTGCAATGTATAGTTTTAGCATTCTTCTGTTATTTTAATGTTCTTGGTGTTTGCATGTATTATGCTAGTCTGTCTAAATTAATTGTTTGAATAGTCTGGTGTTTGTTATAAAATGAGGACTGAGAAATTAATAAAATGTAGGGTAGCAGCCTATCTTTCAGAATATTACATGCTTTAAAGAACAGAAATATAGATTAATTTAGTGGTAGTACCAATCAAGCCTGTGCCACCATAGAAAATACCTTATTTATTTGCTGAGGTGCTACTGCATCCTAATACTGCTATTGGGAAAATAACTAATAATGTAGAGCGATTGTGAGCTTGACCAAGGTCTGAATTAAATTAGTTATAAAATTGGAAATTTCTTTGAGAAACAGAAATTGTGTGTGTGTGTGTGTGTGTGTGTGTGTGTGTGTGTGTGTGTAAAAAAGAAATCTGCTTCTAAGCACAATTCAAAGTCTTGGTGCTGACCTTTAAAGTCCTAAACGGCCTCAGTACTGTATACCTGAAGGAGCATCTCCTCCCCCATCGTCCAGCCCGGACACTGAGGTCCAGTGCCAAGGACCTTCTGGTGGTTCCCTCACTGCAAGAAGTAAGGTTACAGGGAACCAGGCAAAGGACCTTCTTGGTAGTGGCGCCTGTCCTGTGGAACACCCTCCCAGCAGATGTCAAGGCAATAAGCAAGTATTTTACTTTTAAAAGACAACTGAAGGCGGCCCTGTTTAGGGAAGTTTTTAATGTTTGATGCTGTATTGTTTTTAATATTCGGTTGGAAGCCACCCAGAGTGGCTGGGGAAACCCAGCCAGATGGGTGGGGTATAAATAATACATTATGATGATGATGACTGAAAAGAATTACGTAAAATCTAGTACAGAAATACTTTACACAGTGGAAGTATATTCACAGGGGTTTTTTTCTGCTATTGGAGATCAGGAGTTACAGTGTCCAAACCAAGATAATATGATTACCTTGGTCAGGATCCAACTCACTGGTCTGATTCACACACCACTTTAACCATAGTAAAAATCAACTATAGTTTAAAGTGAATGAGCAGTGTGTTGGTACATGTTGCTGAAATCACAGGCACTTCTCTACAATACCTGAGCTGCTGGAAAAAACCAAGCCACATGGTCAGATTCAACTAAACTTAACTGCTAGCACAACATAACCCAGTCTCCTCCCCTGCCCCCTCAAATTGGTTGGAGGAGGCAGAAGAACCCCCAGGAGAGTGAGGGTGGGGGGGATAGTTCCATCTGGCAAACACAAATGCTTGTGATGGTAAGTATCATAACAGCATGGTGCTGAATTCCTCCCGTTGTGGTGTCCTTCCAAGCCCAGGATCACGGGTTGTTTCTCTCCAGACAAACCACAAGCAGAAACAAAGGTGTGTTCTTGGTTTGCCACCTGCAGTTTGTTTGGGGAAGCAAGTCAAGGCTTTATTTTAACTATGGCTTAATGCAGAGGTACGAATCTGTCTATGCAGTAGGCCCTGCTCCAGGCCCTCCTTGCAATGGGTCCTGTGATGCTGTATTCCGCTTGCCAGCATAAAGGATGGAAAGGTATGTGTGGTGCCAATGTGTGTGGAAATCCTTGACATTGGCCTGGCTAAAATGCACCCTACTGTACTATTGCTCTGCCACCATTTTACTATCTTCTTGCCTTCCCTAGCAAGCACAATTTTCACCTTACATTATTTTCTCTAATCCATTTAAGGCAACCGTTTTGGCTAACTACTATTTGGACTATTTTAAAATGTTAGGGAAATTCAAGGCTTTATTGGATCCACAATGTACACATTTCCCACAAAGTTGTGTATGTTTCTTTATCCTCCATTTAAGCAACTGGGAATTATTGCATTAACTTACCCTATTTAATTATGGAAATTTCAAAATTTGGAGAAAAGAGCTGCAATGACTAGTCTCTCTGTGTGTGGCTGATCACAAACATTTTAAATCACCTTCCCTCTACTTCTCTTTTGTAAAACATGTCCTCATGAATGTCAACAAAATGTATGCCCTCCTGAACAGCCAGCTACAGAAATACTGTTTACTTAAAGGCTCTATATGGAATGGACATATCTGTCCTACAAAAATTAAAATCCTGCACCAAAAGCTGATACCTACATTCGGCATTAAGTATGCAAACGAACCAATTTGCATAATTTCTCAATTTTACTTTGCAATTTTTACTGTTTAATTTCTCTTAAATCTTAATTTTGCTGTATCACCCCATGAAGGATCAAAATATGCTAGAAAACTACTGCCTCAAATTGTGGTTAGCAGAAGCAGAGCACCTTTTTTAATCTTTATGTAGTTTCTTACAATATAAATAGCAATTGTTTAGCCACACTGAAAGCGTATTGGCTTGAGTATTTCAAATGTTCATCTTGGAAGAGATTGGGAGAAACCTGTAATTTTCATGCGGCAGAAGATTAGCTGCTAAATTGACTTTCAGGGTCAACAGCCTCACAAACTCAGAAATCCACTATCTTGACCCAGAATTGTTATGACTGCATTTACTGGTTGTTTTTTTAAAAATGCATTTGCTAGGATAATTTTTATAAATGAAACTGGCATTCTCAGTCATTTCTGTCATCAAGACTGAGCAACAGTCACACCAAAATTGCAACCCCTTCAAAATCTCTGTAAAAAACCCTCCTATACTATATTTGCAAGCACACAGGGTAAAAAACCTACAGTATGCTACTCCAAAAGGATAAGCACAGAAGTGAGAATCTAGTTTCAACTTCAATGTTTACTTCAATTTCCATTATTTGTTGTGGAGAGTTGGACTGTTCTGCACTGTTAATATACACATGGATAACTTTGTTAGGATTATTATCACCCCTTATGGATTTGTCGGTTTTACTGCATTCTCTGAATGAATAATATAATATAAGCAAAAGAATTCTTCCTATATGCGCTCACACAGAGCAAACAGAATACAAGTTTGGCTGCTGTGGGGAAAGAGAAAGGGTGCTCCAAGAAGCATGTTAGCAGTCAGGGTTCCTCCAAACTTGAGGAAAATCTGTCACTCCAAGAGCAACTGATTTTGTGTTGTTCAGTGTATGTTGTGAACTGCCCTGAGATCTATGGATGAAGGGCGTTATATACATTTAATAAATCAATAAAAATAAAATAAATAGAAAGGCAGCAGTCCTGTTTCACATACCATACTTAGAAGAAACAAAGGTCTACAGTTGTGAAACTGCTACTGTTGTGATTATTTTTACACTTCAAAAGTGTAGGTCCCTGTCTCAAGGATCTCACCATCTAATATGACCACAGAAGACACAGGAAAGGCAGGAGCAAATAGAATAAGAATGCAGGACTATTTGAGTTGCATTTGCTGAGTTACAGAGGTGCTTGAAAACTATCACAGCAGAATTTATTCAGAGAGTGGCTCGTGCACAAAACTTTATTTTCCACGACACCAGTTCATTCCAAACTTCCTTCTTACTGTACTTTCAAAGCAGGAGAAGCTACAGCTTGTAATGAACAAAATAAAGCTGAAAATGCTACAGTGAGTGGTTACACTATACAGAACGTTTCTTTCTGTGTAGGAGATCCAAATAAACACTGCCTTTTAAACCCCTACTGCAACTTTACCCAGCAACATAATCCAAGAAACTGATTAAATGTGCATGTACTTGTATATTCAATCTCTCATATATACACACAAACTTCCGGTTTTAAAGCTGTACTTGTCTTTTAAAGCTCAGACAGCACATGCAGATTCTGTAATGTTGCATTTGATTCAATTAGAAACAGCAGTGACTGGGTGGACAGGTTCCATAGTCCAAATTTGTTGAGACTATATTAGATGACAGACGATTAATAGACAAAAGGTAAGGTAGTTGATTAACAAGTCTGTGTTAATTATATGAGAAACCATCTACATTTTTTGTTGCAGTGATGTTGCATACATACATATAAGGCCAGAAAGCAGGCTGCAAAAATGTTTCCGTACACCCTATATGTGTATATTATCATCTTGCTCATATGCTGGAAAGCCAGCATGACTCCTTTTCAGGCACAAAGTGTCCATTCATTCAGCTCATGTTCACTCCAGTTTATCTGGTTACTCAAGCAGAAGGTTAATTCTACCTGGCCATTCTCTCGTGTAACAATGGCTGTTTCTGTGAACACAAATAGGGCTTCAGCAGCAGATTCTGGGAAAGTTCAAAGCCAATGAAGTTGTTGTACTGCATTGGTTTCCTATACTGTATGGGTTTTTACTTTAAAAGCAGGGGTAACTTTCTTTCAATTCAGGTAATATAACAGGTAGCCATTCCGCATCCTCTTGAAGAAAAAAACAGGGCTCCTGCACCTTTAATAGTTGTGCAAAAGAGCAAATTTAAGTAGGTATATCTTACATGACAAGTTCTACCTGCTGAAATCTGCTCTTCTACATCAAAGGTGTAGGAGCCCTGTCCTCTTGAACTAGTTGGATATGTTGTGGCTGAACCACAGCTCCTATTACAAGAATGTATAGGCATACTGAAGCATAATGTCGCACAACTTCAATTATAAAAGGAACAGAGGTAGCCACATTTTAGAAAATGACATAATGTCTCTCTGTAATGATTCTGACAGTTGCTTAGGCCTAACTATTAAATACTTATTTTCACATTAGGAAAAGGAGTGGTATATATAATTAACAAACCAATTTTCTCAGTGCAAAACAGGCAGACTTCCATCAGCTTAGCTAAAATTCTACTATACACTGTAAGTAACTTTAGCTCCCATTTTAAACTGTGTTTCCGTGAGCTGCTCTGGTTCGCCAGAGGTGGTTTAGTCAGGCTGGCCACATGACCCAGAAGCTGTACGCTGGCTTCCTTGGGCCAGTAAAGCGAGATGGGCGCCGCAACCCCAGAGTCGTCCGCGACTGGACCTAATGGTCAGGGGTCCCTTTACCTTTACCTAGGATTCTGCCTAGTTTACTGTTATAAGATGGTGCAAAGTTTTCCTAAAATTAGGCAAGTTTTAAATTCCTTAACACAAAGAACACACATTTAGCTTAAGCCCAATTTGTGAAAATACCTCAGAAAGAACCCATGAAAGCAGGGTAAATTAAGCTACCAGACATAATACACATCAAATGAAAATGACAAGTGAGCTGTCATAATAATTATCTACTGACTTTCACTAACATTTGTTGGCCTGATCCTGGAAGCTAGTTACCGTACATCCACAGATAGGTATTCTTCCCACGACAACCCACCAACTCTTCAACACCTCTGCTTGGGCTCCTCACATAGTGGCAAATGGTGGCAGGAAGAAGAGAAAGGGCATTTATGAAAACATAGCTAATACTTGTGCCATATTTATTACTCCTGGGGATCTTATGATAAATGTATTTGGAAGAATCATACTGAGACAGAGTAGTATTGTTTTGGTAAAATAAATCAGCAGAGACAATGAGAAAACAAGGATTCAAAGGTAAAAGTATGATCCAGTGATAAAATGCACTTCGGCTATTCCAGGTGATATTGATAGGATAAACAACTACCAGAATGAGAACACAGAGTTGGTAATGACAGGCTGTATGCCAAAATCCTGAATGTGCACTACCAGGAATAGTGACTCACGGGTCTGTTCTCTTCTGTGATCAGTGACATGCTAGAAACTATTTAAAGACTTTCACAAACCTTTATATAGAAGCCACTAAGCATTGGCTGCTATGGACCACATTTGGTTCATGTGTACAATGTACCCTCCAGGATCAAGCTCAGGAGACCAATTTGCAGCAGAAGCCAATTGCAAAATGAGGATGAGCTAGTTAGTGCCTGTGACTTCAAACCTCCCCTCCTTTCTTTGCAGCAATTTTTTCCATTTCAAAAAATTCATAGTTGGGATCACCCTGCAAACATGGAGGCTTCCAAATGTTGTTGGGACTCCCAACTCCTCTCAGCCCAAGCTAGAATGGCCAAAGCCCAGGGATGATGGGAGTTGCAGTCCAGTTTCAATTACCTTCTGCTTTTTGAGCCTTTCAAGAATGCATTATATGGCCCAGCCAGTTACTACAACAAATCCTATGGACAAAGAAAAATGTCCCCGAGCTGTGTCTGACTAAACATCTGTATTTCTAAATGTATTAAATCTGCAAGTCACAGGTTGGATCAGAGTATCCTGCCTGCAGAGAAGGAAAGATAGAGAAGCAGCAACTCTACATTTGACTTGACCACACATACTTAATGGCCAGAAACCATAGATGGTATAAAGAAAGCTCATGACTAGTGCTCACCCATAAGAGAGGTCTACCTCTGATTCCGATCAGAAATTATCTTCAGAAAGGGTTAAGAGAAGAAGCAGCTCTCAGTTTTCATGTCAACCTCTTCCTGGGGTTTGACACTGCAACACTGTGTGCCCTTGCAACAATGGGAGAGCACCATTTTACACTTGGTGGTAGGAAACTGTCTTAGCTGGAGCTCTCCATAGCTATTTTAGCAATCCCACCATGGTGCAAGTGTGTTTGAAGCCAGATCACAGTTAACTGTATGAGGACAAATGCTTTCAGTTTGAGAATCACTCCCCTCTCAATAGATAAAGATGACAAACAATCACAACCACTCAATCAGTGTCATAGCTCCTCCACTTGGGGAAGCGGTTCCACAATATCTTGCATATCATCGCCCCTCTTTTATTTCCGAAACCTTGGAGAAAGTTGTCTGACTAAGACAGAGGGATGCTAGCAATAGATAACAAATATCCAGGGACTACAAGATCTCAGGTATAGTAAATGAAAATTTGTGGAGAATCACTATACCTCTTGAGTTTATTTCTTTCAGTATATCTGAATTTATTTCTACCCTAGTTATTTCAACTGAATCTACAAGACAAGGTTGTGGGTTCTGAATCTGCTGAGCCCCTGGTAGATGGGAACTGACATTCCAGTTCTTCTTTCATCTCCTTTTCCTAGTTTGTAATAAACATTCTGAATCACCCCAAGACACTCAGTGAACCAGAAGCAGACCCTGCCCAGCCTGGATGGCTCCTGACTGGTAGAATTCCATTGATCTGCCAATCATTCTCCTATCTAGTCACCCTGATGGGGAGGGCTATTTACTGTGTTATGTCATCTCTTATGGATCACTAGGGAGAGGCCCTTGCATCTGGCAAGCCTGATGCTGATCTAATGTAAGTCAACGTAAGTATACAATTTAGAATTCTGTATGTTCTTTCATTAGCCTCTTTTATTGCTCTCTTTTATTGCTTTTAAATAAACTTTGTTAATTTAAACTCTGGGGTTGGGTGGATTTGCTTACCCACCAGATTGGCTAGGCAAGCAGGTGGAGCAGTCTTGGGATCACATGCAAGGCTTAAAAGGACAGGTAAATGGGAGGAACAGGATTGTGCCCTGATTTGCAGTGACCAGTTGTTTTCTTCCTCTCAGGTGACTACCCTCGAGTCCAGAGGTTATCCTTGACTTACTGCTATGGTGCACAGAGGAATGGCTGTGACAAAAAGGTCCTGATCTCTGTCCTCCATGTCTTAGCAAGAAAGGCTTGTCTTTTTCCAAATCCATGGGTTACAGATTAGAATGCCTAGCAGAGAGGCAGGGAAAACCCAGTGGTAATTAGCTGGAAACCACCAGTGGTCACTCAAGGCTAACTGGGATACAGAACATTTTAAAATGTACTGTGCCCATACAGTCTTTGTCCCTCACCATCAGAAAACCTGCAACTAACCATCTGTGCTGTTTTACTTATGAGGAGACCAGAAGTCTGTTTTAATTAGAGAAGGAAAGAATAGCTAGATGGTTCTTTTTGGTTTTTTCACCTTGAAACAACACTCTGCTTTCTGCCTATTGTCATCTTCTTCCTTGTTCATTTTTTAAATAAATTTTATATAAATTGGCTGTGGGGTTCTTGGCTGTGTTAATGCAATAATCCATAGAACTGGCAATCTCCCACATGCCTATACACTGGACGCATACTAGTGGTGTGAATGAGTGTGGCCTGACCAGGGGTTGTGGGGAGCAGGCTGCTCTGATCTCTGGGATGGGAGCTAGCCCTGCTTTCCCAATAAGTTGAGAAGAATTTGCCCAGGAAGCACAGCTGTCATTTTAAACATACATGCTTTGGACTGCAAGAAATCACTTCCATCTGGGTGCATAGGGTACTAAAGGGGAGTGTGGTGGCAGCAAACCAGGTAGCTTAAGAGACAGTTGTGCAAAGAAGGCCATAAGCAGACACTCTTTTCCTCCACTTTCATTACAGTAGAAAACTTACTTGTGAATAAATTCACAAAGCACTTCCAGCCTGGCTTGCATCACAGGGTGGGTGGAATGGTGTTCATGACAATATTGCTCAAATACCACATGAAAGTTGTTGTTACTCCTGCTATTGTCCGTTTAGCCTGTCTCAGCTGGAACTGTTTATTAATTATCATCACCACCACCATCTTTAATAGTAAGAGACGCATATTGTACAAA
The DNA here is from genome assembly GCF_964270895.1 of Podarcis filfolensis. NCBI lineage: Eukaryota > Metazoa > Chordata > Lepidosauria > Squamata > Lacertidae > Podarcis > Podarcis filfolensis. The sequence continues at coordinate 59,773,302 of NC_139604.1, read as the reverse complement.
CATAGAATATGTTTTTTTAAAAAAATACTGCTAGTCCAGAGTGTGAGTTACAATTCAGAACATTAAAAGGAGATACGATCTTGCCTTTTGAAGTACACTACCTGGAACCTAAGAGATATGCCACCATTTTCAACTCAAGAGAGCGGATTGTGTGATCCTGAGCAGATTTATTGTTCTGCAATTGTGTAAAGTTAGTTAAATAGGTAACAGCACTCTGGAATAAGGGATTTCAAAACTCTATAAACAAGACAAATCCTTTAAAATAAGGAGGTATCCATCAATTCCAAGATGAGAAAAAGAAAGGTTAGAAATATCCTCCAGTTGAAACAGACCCTACATGGCAAACCAGTGAATACAATTACAGGCACTCAAGCAAACCCATTTTGGGTTTGAATCTGCACTTTGTTCTCTCCCCACTGCACCCCATGATAAAAGTTTTCATCAAATACTGTACTGGAAGCTTACAAGCTGCAGAAACTCATCTCTCAAACTATGTTGTGCTCTACTCTAAACATGGTGCAGTCTTTAAATTTTATCTTTACTGAATTCAAGCCAAATACAGTACCCAAAAAACAGAAGCTGCTGTACACTTCTTCTGTCTTTTTTTTGGAACTGATCAAAAACACAGGCATGGTTCTGATTCCCAAACATGTAAAAATTTGGCAAGCATTTGAACAGTGAGCAGCACTAGCAATGTATCTTTTTATTTATTTACTTTTTCCACTTTCAACAAACAAGCATAAAGACAGGGAAGGGAAAATAATGTAATCTAGTGGAAATGGCACATCTTTATCATGAATCATTCTGATAAAGTAATGAGTCAAGAAAGTAGTTTTGTGTTGCTCCATATAACTAATCTTTGCAGCAATTCTAGGAATCACAATGTTCTTGCCATTTAAGAATCAGGCAAATAAATGACTGGCTATTTCCTGCCAGGTTAAAGATAGCAGCTGTTTGGGGACCCTGAAAGCCACAGCTGACCAGGGAATAATGCTGCAACTACAATAAATTGCTTCTGAAATCTAACAGGTACTCAAGTTGTTAAATTGTAATTTACAACCAGAAAAAGCAAGATACGTAAATAAAATACCCCATTCAGCATTCTCCCCACCATTTGCCAAAAAAACAGTTCTGAATATTTGACTCATTGTTACTATTAAACCAGATTTGAAGGCCCTGGAGGGATTGGCTGCACTACAGAATTCCTTGCTGGAAAAAGGTGTACATACAGTTATTGTTTTCAAAAGTGAAATTGGGTAACTTACTAGAGGGAAATTTAAACATTATCAAACAGAATTTTAAAACACTGCCAATATATATATTGTCTGAATTGACCTCTAACAATGCTGTGACCCACACACTGTTTTGCGCTCCCCAGGACAACAAAGAAATTTTGTTCTAACAACCCACATTTTAGCCAGCAATGCACACATGCGCCCCTGCTACAGCAAACAAGATACAAAATCACTTGGACATAAATTTAAATATGATAATTCCACCCTAAGGAAGAACTAGCTATAATCAATTAGTAATTAATAGCAAAGGATGAAAAGGCCACATGTCAAATCAGACTTCTCACACAGGTCAATAAAGAAATAGGACGAGGGAGAGACCCAGACTTTTTATGCCAGACTAGCAGGATGATGGCATGGCTAGGTAAAGGTAAAAGGGTAAAGGGACCCTTGACCATTATAGGTCCAGTCGTGACCGACTCTGGGGTTGCGGGGCTCATCTCGCTTTATTGGCTGAGGGAGCCGGCATACAGCTTCCGGGTCATGTGGCCGGTATGACTAAGCCACTTCTGGCGAACCAGAGCAGCGCATGGAAATGCCATTTACCTTCCCGCTGGAGTGGTACCTATTTATCTACTTGCATTTTGACGTGCTTTCAAACTGCTAGGTTGGCAGGAGCTGGGACAGAGCAACGGGAGCTCACCCCGTCGCGGGGATTTGAACCGCCAACCTTCTGATCGGCAAGCCCTAGGCTCAGTGGTTTAGACCACAGCGTCACCCGCGTCCCTTGGCATGCCTACAAGGTACCAATAAGGCACCTTCTCCATGTTAGAAGGATAAGCATAACAGCTTCAGCCACTCACTAAGGCTTGATGTTTATGCAAGACTACCTGAGATGTAGTAAGCATCCAGGGCAGAAGTGAGGGAAGCAGATGACAGTGTGTCTTTCACCCTCCTCTTATGCATCTGCCTCCAGCAGTGGTTGTAGCTCTTGCGGACCCCTGCTTAAGAGCATGTGCCACTGAGCTCTGTGGTACCTCTGAGGTAAATGTGCACAGAGTCAAGCTTTCAAGGTGACAGTGTAGTTAGACATTAGTTTTGGGGTGTGGGGTTTTTGTTTAATCTATCACTTTTAATAGTTACCATATTCCCACATGAGAAAATAAATGTAGGGTTTTGTTTTGTAGAAACACAAATTTCACATATGTGTATTCAACAAGCCTTCAGGAACTCTTTAAGAATCACAGAGAGAGAATGTTTCTTAACAAATCCAAGTTTCATGTATGCTTGAAGGTTTTTGCTACATTTTTTCCAGTAATGGTGTGCAAACACTTTCATTAATATTCATTTACCACAAGAAGTTTTAAAATCCGTAAAAACCAACCTTTTCAGAGGACTGAACAAGTAGCCAATCATTCATTCAAGGCTGAAATATTTGGTCAGGATACTGGTTGTTTTGCAAGTGTCCACTTTTGGGAGCAGTGTATGTTATTAATTAGTCGGGGGGATCATAAATCCTAATCAGAAATCAGAAAACATTCATAATGGGTCTCTCCCCCCCCCCCCCGCTCAAACTGAGTCATGCCTGCAGTTAAGCAATTCAGTCTGTTATCTTTCAGAAAACCTCACAGCGTTATCTCACCCTTCACAAGCTAAGCAGCTTGTGTTCAGCTGCCAAAGTACAAATCATTGCTTCTCAGCAGGTGGTCTTTTTAAATTGAACAGAGAGGAAAGGTATCACAGAATAGCTCTGAGTAATCATGTCAATGCTGCCGTTATCAGATACATTTTTTTTACCTGTGCTCTTCATACTTATGCAACAGCAACAGGGAAAGATGTTTCAAGCATAATGCATAGCACGTCTCCCATCTCCTAGGACTTGGCTTGCATTTCCCCCAGAAATAAACAAACTGGTTCTGGTCAGTGTCTACCTGTCACATTAGGGCTTAATGCTCAACTGACATTATGTTGCAATTCAACTGAGTGGAGGTAGAAGCCTATGTGCAGATCAAATGCTACACAGCTTGTTTTAATGGTGTCCAGCTATACAGCCATAAGCATAGTTCTATCTATATTGGCTGATGTGTTGAATTGGCTTTTAACACCCAATCACAATCTGTTGGAGTGGGGGGGTCAGCAACTGACACCAGGTGTCAAAAACCAATCTGGACTTCATCAGCATACAAATATCAGCTCAGCTTGCAATACAACATGGTGAGAAAATAATAATCATATGATGGCCAGAGACTCGAAGGACTGCGCAGATAAAACTGACATGGTAGTGCCCATCTTCACAAATATTAAAATCCTGAAGAGATTTAGTGACAACTTCAGCAGTCTAGTAATCAGACAATGAACCAACCCCTCGCATTCCCAGTTCTAAGATGCCTACATAACGTCATCTATGCACAAACCTGTAACAACTATCTTTACATTAAAAAGTCACTGCATTGATTCACAGCATCCCAAATACCTGATAGTGCAGCAAAACCACTTTGGATCCTAAAATAGCACTTTATCATATTATTCAGAAAGTGTTTAACAACTTTCCCACTAAGATCTCAATCTCATTACTCACCTGATGACTGCTATGTGGCATATTATTGCAAGGTATTGGAAGACTCTAAATACATACTTGTTTGAGATATGAATCACACAACCCTGCGACTTAATATTAATTGACAAACTGACAGCCCATGTCCAAGAGTCAAACAGACAAGAAAAATCCCAGAAAAGGGTCATAATCAACATAGTGGAATGCAATCATTTACAAGTATTCTCAGTTAAGACAATGCTCCTTTCTCTGCCTCAGCTTCCCCTTCTACACTTTGCACATCTGCCTCATCTAGCTACAAACACAGCTGCTATCAGTATTATATCCAGATGGTGGAGTGCTACCTTGATATTTTCAAACATTATGTTATAAGCTCAGAGAAAATGGCAACATGGAACTGAAGGAAGCAATTTCTTTTCCCTTAGAGGGGAGAAATATTTATCCACTATAGGGGAAGGGTGGGAAGCCAGGGATTTCGGTTCTCAATAGCCTCTTGAAACGAAAATATATTCCTCAGACAGGAGTTTAGCATAGATATACCCTCACACAATAACGGCTCTCCAGTACTGATCTTTTAACCAAATCACAACACTGCAACAAACTATTCACGGAGAGACGAAGGTACTACTTCGCACACCAGGTTCCCTTCAGACATTTTGGACTACAAGTTCCATCAGCTCCAGCCATCACAGTGCTGGCTGGCATAGTCAACAGCCAGAGTCCAACAGCATGTAGGGGGCCACTTGGTCCCCATCCCTGCTGTACAGAGTGTCACCTGGTTGCCATTACTTCATACTGAAAGAAAAGCTCTTCTGCATAAATCCACAACCATTCTTATTTTCTAGTACTTCATAACTTTGAGGACTGAACACTAGCAATGAAAGAGGTCCATTGCTCTCTAGCAACATAGGCTCCAGTCCCCAGACCCAATATTTTGAGGGTGGTAGTCAACTAAATCTTACTCAGAGCAGACCCACTGAAATTATGATAGTTAGCTCTGTCATGTTTATTAATTTCAATGGGTCCACTCTGAGTAAAACGAAGTTGAATTACCACCCTTAATCACTAGTGGCAATTTGTGCTCAATTAGATCACTTCCATATCAGGAGCGAGGCATGCTGGTTTTGTTCCATGGGAAAAGGAAACAAACCTCTACTTTTTGGTATATCAGGAATTAAACAGTCAGCTACAACCTGAAGATCATAATTAATGTATTGTGACTTGGCAGCATATCCAAGCTACTCCCACATATTTCATTGAAGTGAAATCCTTATCTCCCTTCTCCTATTTCTCACTGAAGCATAAGAGAAAACTCACAAGAGCCAAACACGTATAGCATCCAGATAAGCAAAGAAATCAATTGTTCTAATCCGATATATTTAACAGCAATCTTTTGAGATGCAAGGACTATCTTCAACATGACACCCACATTTATTTCATTTTTTTTAAGTTTCTGTCTCCCATTTTGACTTTCATTTGAAGCAGCCTAGTCAATGACTTCTGCATCAATACTCACTTTAGCTTTTCTTTTCTTTTTTTACTCTTCCCCTAGCATGTATAAGCTCCTTTACCTTTGGGCCCGTGTGTCATTCATAACAAATCAGCAGCTAACAAAAGTGGTGGCAGATTGACACTTCCTGAGAAAAGCAACTTTAATGGTGTCTAACGTGTTTTGGAAAGGATTCCCTCTTTCACTGTTCTATAAAGAAGTCATGTTTTTTCTCCTGTTTTTGTGAGAACCACATGCAGACCACACAGGGCCACTCATGAGTGACTCAGTGACAGATCACAACCCACCAGTTGACATATTTTAATAGCATCCTACTCAATTTAAAATTTAGTGTAATAGAGGTTAGTGCTTCTTTTTAATGATTTAGCCCAATTGTAAACTGCATTCATGGAATGAAATGAACAACACTGTCTGTCAAATGATGACCTTAGCATGTACATTCTGCAGCAAAACATTGACAGCTATGTTTCCCAACCAAGACTCCACCTACAACTTGCTAGTTAGTTCAAGTATCTTTAATCTTTTCACACACAAGCTTTTACATAACTTATATTCCTCAGTGCACAAACCAAGTGCACACACATGCTTCTCTCCCACACCTCTACATATCCCAAACATTGTAAATAGTAACTGCTAGTCAGAACTACAGTTTTTGGACTACAGATGTAGTGGGCACACAAATCTTGATGATGACAAAGTGTACTCAAAGCATATGCAATCAAAGAGAGCTTGCCTATTTACACCATATTCATTAATCATCAAAGGATATCTTCATATTTTAAGCAAAATAAATGAGAATTCTAACAGCTACAGATTCTAGGGCAACATCCTGGAGCTTCATCTTTTACTTTGCTATATTCTACAATCAGACAGTAGCCAATTTAAAATGATATTGTTAAGTCAATACAATTCTGAGCAAATGGTTCAATATGAACAGTATGTGCATGTGCAGATGGGAAATAAAGAAGCTTTCTCACCTCTGTCCTGTAATAGCTTTGTTATGGACTTTCATTATGAGACATACTTTGCATGTTAAGCATGCCTAGTCCCACAGAGCACCACTCATCTTAAATGCTCAACTGCACTTAAACCCTACAAATGTCAAGAAGGCACATATACCGGTACATAATGAAACCTATGTAACATTGCCAAATAGTTTTAACAGCATTCTAAAGGAACTTAATTTTTCTAGCGACACATGTCAAGTGGTAGTTTCAACGGTAATTAAGACTGAATCCTACAATTACTTTCCTCAGTTACTTCTGAGTAAAGGCTCAGTAATCTTAACCCTATTTACCAGAGATTAAATCCCCTGCATTCAATAGGGCTTGCTTCTGAGTAGACATGGTTAGGAATGTGCTGTGATGGCACTTAAATCCCACACCACTTCAGAGATACCTATCATCAGCATTAAGCAAATCTATGTGAACTTGGAGTAGCTTTTTGCCATTAGTAAATAGACTTGGACCATACTGGCAGTCTATCAGATACTACTGTCTTATTCCATAAGGACTTCCATTAAACATGCCAAGGTAAATACATCCATCCCACAGTGGTCACTGAAAAGGATTCACCAACGCATGTTGCTCCCTTTTGTGAATCCCCATCAGAATTCTTCTCACGCACTAATCCCATCTCATGTAGAGGGGTAGTAACACTAAGGACTCAGCTACACAGCTGCAAATAAAACATTTTAAATCTGTTGTAAAGTGCAATATACAAATGTGACACTAGATGGTGACAGTGAGTTATGCAAAATTCAATGTATTTTTCAAAACATTTTATAAAAGGATTTTGATACATGCTGTGGCTTGGTCTAGACATAAAATTTCCTGTTCCTTGAGCATGACTGAAGCATATGAAAAAGGCCACATAGTTACAGTGTAGCATTTTGGTATAAACCTGTTAAAGATAAACTCCATATCTATTATACCTATCAAACTGTTGTAATAAAAAATAGAATTACAGTGGTACCTTGGTTTACAACCATAATCCATTCCAGAGGTCCGGTTGTAGACCAAAACAGGCTGTAACCCAAGGCGTGCTTTTGCCAATGGGGCCTCCAAAAAATTGGGTTGTAATCCAAAAGAAAGAAAAAGGATTGTAATCCAAAAAAAGGACACACACTTCTGGGTTTGACATGGTTGTAATCCGTAATCCAAAACGGTTGCAAACCAAGGTGCCACTGTACAATTCCTTTAAACAAGGAGGACTAACAATGTAAGGTATTCCCTGTTTAAGTGTTTGTACTATCAAATCAGAATATATTTTAATGCCTTTTCAGCAATTTCTTACAGCTTTGAGTAATCTACATACAATGTATACAACAAATTATTTAAAGATAGTATTCCTTTTCATTAGATTCCGCTTATACATTAGAAAATATGAAAGTCGTAGCCATGGTTTATCCTTTCATATTGCATATACCTCATATTGCCTTCTAGGCTTTTTACTTCAACTGTCTATCCTTGAACAGTGTTGTTGGATAGCTGGAGTTGGAGAGAACGTGTTGCTATAGCCTTTGTAGTACATTAGACAGTGATGCAGCCCAGAGCCATAGCTGGGAGGGGTAGCTGGGTTTTTTTTGCCCCAGGTGAAGCCTCCAGGGAGGCACCATTGAGGCTTCCAGCATGTGTGTGCACGGGGGTGCCAAACTGGGTCTTTGACCTGTGTGAAATAAAGCCTAGTTTTGCCCCTGATGCAGCCAGCGCCACCACTCTATACCTATGATTTCCTTATCTCAAGGAATCCTGCACTCATTTGAGTTTGAACAGTGCACATAAAACTCAACATATGGTGAGCTCTGGAATACATTCCAGTGCATTACCCACCTGGAACTCACTCATCTCCATAAGGTCAGGATAGTATTTGCATCATTTTAATTCCTTCCTTCATGCTTTTTTTTAAATTAAAATGTCTACTGCATGTTGTACTGAGGCTTTCACTGACCAAACCTTCCATAACAACCGCCAAGCCTCTTTCTTCTGGGTGATTATAATTAGAACCCAATAAGGTGCATGAGTAAATCAAATGAATCCTTTTGATGTACGCTACCTTGCTTTTGTCAACATAAGAGTAATTTGTCTAAGGTCACAACCCAAGTCAGTAACAAAACTCTGCACAAACCCCCAGAGGGTTCCAATCCAGTCACATGATCTAACAATGCCACCTAATACAGGAAGTCACTTGGGGAAAGGGGTTGAGCGTAGGACAAGCCCAAGGGGAGCAGCCAGATTTACATAACAGGCATAGCCGTTTATGGCAGATTCACACATGTTTACCTTATCCAGAGAATCTGCTTATAGGTATCACTTCTAAAGGTGCTTATTCTACTGTATGGACTGACTAGTGAAGCTGCTGCATGTCTGCATCAGGAAAAGGGAAGCACATGCAAATTGATCTCTGTTGAAAAGTCGCAAATTACATCGTTAGCCAAGCTCTACAAGATGCATTCCTTCTACTCACAGTTCATTATGTCTGAAAGTCAAAGCAAATGCAAAGCAACTGGCAGTTCAGCATTGGTTGCAAAGGGATTTATTAATGCAGGGAAGTGTATAAAGTTACATAATGAAAAGGCTGTTTGTTTCATCTCCTTAACTTTAGATGGAGCCGCGCAGAAAAGCAGAAAACCTGTTGCCAGGCTGAGTGTAAACACAACAAGTGCAATTAAAACGAAGTCTGCTGCACTGTTGGTGCCACCTGTGCCTACTCATCCTCGCCTCCTACCAATCACTTTGATAGTTGCTTGGTACAGTAAAATGTTTCTAATACAAGATGTTCTTGAGCAGATAGAGAACTGTGTTGGGGGAAAACAATTACATTTTCAGAAGAAAGGAGGAGGAGAAAATATTGCACCAAAGTCTTAAACACTGTACTTCCAAATAAGTACAGAGGATTGCAGTCTTCTAGCCTACTGTTATGCACGTTTACTGATAAGAGGTTTCTGGTACAGCTCACATGCATTCACAGACTGGTTTCTTTTTTTATAGCTGTTGATACATGCTCTGAGCCTTAGGGGTAGGGTGGGTCAAATAGCAGAGTTCAAGGAAGAGGCCACATGCTTATAAATCAAGCGCAACAAGGAACACGTATGCATAGCTGAGCCTCAGCTGACTGTAAATCACAATACATTGCGGTGCATTTGGTGGGTGCTTGCGGTTCAAGCTTCAATGGCCAATGCGTGCTTCAATTTCAACATCGCAATGAGATCTTCTCACGGTTTGGGGGGGGGTAGGAAAAAAATCAACTAACTTTACGTAGGGAGAGGGAAGCCCATCCCGCCGCGCCGCCAGAAGAATTAAGCCCGCAAGGCCATATAATCTGATTTTACGGCAGGCTGAGCATCTTCTGAAAAGCCCAGGAGCCAATAGGCAAACGGCGGAGCCAGAGACTCGGTCCTCAAATATGTGCGACTCTCGGGGGCCGAAGCAAAGAGACGCGAGCAGGTTGAACAGGCTAAGCCGCTCCGCCGAAGGCTGCGAGCGAGTGGATTTTCCCCAAGGAATGGAAACGGGAGGCAGATCGCGAGGTGGCCCCACCCTCCCCCAGTAGGGGACCAGCAGGGGGAAATAAAAGTGCCGGGGGATTCGCCCAGCGGGTGATTCCCAACTTGTGGAAGGCGCTGCCCATGGCAGGAGGGGGCCCACAATACCAAGGTCCAAGGAAACCAAGGGAGAGCGAGAGACGTTCCCGGCGACCCAGCGAGAGAAAAGAGGCATCTGTTGCGGCTCCCGCGAGGGAAGCGGGCGGAGGGGGGTATAATTGTGTGAAGAGACGGGACTGGAGAGAAGGAGGGTTCTGGGGCTCCAAAAGTAAAGGCAGAAGGCGGGTAAATCGCACGGGACAACACGGAAACGGTGTCCGTGTGGGAGGCAGGGAGAAAGAGCGACCAGAGAGTCCATGGCGCGCACACTCCCTTACCTGGCCGAGTCTCCGCTCGCTTAAGCCGGGACAGAAACAGCCGAGCAAATCCTCTTTCCCGAGTCCAGCCCCTCCGCCGCCGGCGGCTGTGCGGCTTCTTTCCGCCTTCTCTCGGCGCCGGCAGAACTGCTCCTGCCTCCCGCGGCGCAAGGTCACCCGCTCCCCTCCAGTGGGCGAGCTGGCCCCTCGGTGTCGTCGCGCAGCATTCCGCTTCGCTCTTCTGGCTCCGGGTTTCGTAAAGCGCCCCCCACGGCCGCGGCCCCCCGCGAGGGTTGCAGCAAGTTGCTGGCTCGCTCGCTCGCTCGCGCCTGCCTTCCCTCACGGCGGACGCACTAGGAGCCTCGGCTGGCACGGCGCGCGCGCGCGCGCACTTCTCCCAGCTGAGCTCCTGGCAGAAGAAATGCGACGCTTCGCTTGGTCTCCGCAACCTGCAGCCTCGCCTCAGCACACCGGCCCGGAGCGCCCGGCTCGCGCTCCTCCCATTGGCCAGCCCCGCCTCCCCAGCCCCGGGCTCCGCCCCGCCCCCCGCTATGCCAGGTATGGGCAGAAGTACAACAGAGCAGCGGGGGGGGAGCAGGAAGCGCCGTTTGCTCCCCTTCCGCTGCCAGCCAGCAGATTCCCAAAGTTTGGAGGGAGACGAGCTTGCGTTTCTTTTTGAAATCGATATCCGTGACAGAAGGCGGGTTTTGGAATCGTTCCCTAGTTCTAGGAGAGCTTTCCCCTGAGGCCAATCACGTTGCATCCAGAGCATTGCCAAGTTTTCCTGGGTCTTTCCCCATAGCTTTTAGGTAAACAAACACCTGACCAAAGCCAACGCTTACCTCTTCCAAGGCCACTTCGTTGGGAGTTTGGGACTCTTAACTACCTGGTGACAAATGAGGCTACCGCTCGCACCAGGAATCCTGGCTCTACAGCACCGGCAGATCCACTTGGTAGGTTGAATCAGGAATCTGCACTTCCTTGTTCGAAGGTTCTGAAGTTATTTTCATAAGTGACTCAGCAGAAAGAATATAACAGAAGTTGGGAGCTTTCCATGGGCCTAATTGGCAGGAGTCCTATTTCGGTCTGGAGGGGCTGTGCTCCCCAAGCCACAACCACCCATCCCACATCTGGTGTCATACATGGTCAGGCATGGGGCAGGTAAAGACACCGTTGCAAAAGTATTTATTCGGTGACATTTAAACTTTGCATGTGCAAGCCCCACTGAGATTCATTCCAAAAAAATCTTGGTTGGATGTTCCACTGAAATTAGTGGGACTTTATACTTACCATAATATATGTTTACGGTTGGGATATTAATGTTATAGTCTTAGCTTTGTCTCTATCTCAAACTGAATTACCTAATCCAGTTCCACCCCATACTCCTGCAATAAGTCATGGCAAATATTTGCCCTTGCATTAATCAGAGCTGGATCAAATCCATTTCTCATTCTTCCTCCTCTTATTGCTAGAAATTGCAATGCATTCCAGGAACTCTAGAGTAGTACATTTAACCTAGTTTAACAAAACAAGGGCAAATTTACATTTGTTTAGTAAAAAGAGACAATGACTTGTTGAATGGCATAGGTCTGCATAGCCATAGTACTCTGTATTACTAGCTACATAATTAGCTGCTAACACTTGTGTATGAAGTCACCATCTTATGTGATGATAATAACACGAGGCAGGGCTGGAAGCTGAGTTGCATATATGTTGCAGTTGTTTAATGCAGCCTTCCCTTCAGATGTTTTTGGACTCCCAATTCTCTTCACCCTGACTATTGGCCCTGTCAGCTGGGGCCCAGTTATGTGGGCTTTCCAGAAAAAAAAATAATTGGTGCAAATTAGGCACAAAAAAGGGAACTTTTGCACTGAAAAATTCTTAGTTTGCATCAGAAAAAATCTGATATCAGAAACCACAGGAACCGATCTAATCTAGCATGTTTACGTTACTTGTATTTAGTAGACAAGGTTAAAAACGTGGAAACTGCCAAACTTGCCTAATGTATTTGCAATTTGTGTCTGTCCATTGTTACTAATGAATGTATGAAATGGGGAAAATTCCACAGGAAAATTCAGCACTCTAAAAATTTCCACCCCAAATCACTATGGAGGCTTCTGTAAATTGTTACCAAAACATCTGTAGAGCACCGGATTGTGAAATCTAGTGTAATCCAATCTAGTACTTGCTTACCTGGAAGTAAATCTGAAGTCAATATGATATTTTGCATACTAAGTGTACTTAGGAGTGTAGTCTCACAGTACAGGATTTTTTTATACACATGTGACAAATTGCAGTTAAAATACAATTAAAAAATCATCCATGAAAGCGTTTATTGAAAGATATGCACAAGTTGAGCATAGTACTGTAGCCTTAGTTTTCTTCCCATTATGTTAAAAAAGTGCCATCTTCACATTAGCAGCCACAAGCACTGGACAGGGAATATAGATCCATTCCACTAGATTATTATTATATTTTCCAAAGTAACAAAAGTACATTCAGTGTCTGTTTTCAAATTGAAGAATTCTTCATACAAGTAAATTACAGTCAATTTGAAACACTTTTTGTGAAAGGGGAAAGAGAGGTGGAGGGGAAAGAGCGAGGTAGGTGAGGGAGACATTAAGCTTTCATTCTTTACATAGTATATGAGTGGCACATTTTTTTGTCAGCATCACGTGGATAGGTGTCTTATTTTTGCTGGCAGAGTAAGAGATCACAGGAGCCAGGGCGTGGTTGGTTGCAGTTGATTGGTTGCAGTGTGTTTTGTTGATGTGTGTGAGGTGGAGGCGTTGCTGGGTTAATTTAGCCATATTGATTCATATGATGTCGGGGAGGATCAGTCACTGTCTTGTTGGCCTGTGTATGTAATAAAAGGGAGCCACGCCGGGGTGAAGGCACCTTCCTTTGTTTGTCCTTGTGATAGTTTGTTTGTTAGTTAGCTTTTCTAGTAGGGTGGTTTTCCATACAGTTTGGTACCAGTGGTCCATGGACACTCCTGATAGTTCCCTCCAGTGTCTGGTTATGACACTCCTAGCTGCTGAGAGCATGTACTTATGAGTTCTCTGTCATGTAAGTGTGCATGTGCCTTGGGAAATATTTAGTATGGCCTATTCTAGAGTTGCTTCTATTACCTGTTTTGTTATTTTGCAGATTTCTTGTAAGACCGATACCCAAAAGGATTGAATTTTAGGGCATTCCTACCACATGTGGAGGTGTGTTCTCATGGTGGTGCAGCCTCTCCAGAACCTAGGTGAAGTTCCTGGGTGCATCACTGCCAGCTTATGTGGTGTTAGGCAGTGGCGAAGCGGCATGCTACAGCACGGGGGGCAGAGACCAGGTGAGGGCATGGCATGGTGCTCCTGGGGGTGTGGCGTGCATCCTGGGGGCGTGGTGTGCCACCTGCGGGGGCGCGGCGCCCGGTGCGGTGGGGGGGCGCGGTGATGGTAGCCCCCCAGTGCGCTCCCCCCAGCCCCCCGTTCCTCTGCCAGTGGTGTTAGGTACTATCTGTAGATAAGTTTCAAAGTGAGTTCCCTCCTCTTGCCTGAGAAGGGTTTAACGGGTGAGTTAGTGCACAGCTTCGACCATTGGGTTGGGTTTATTTCATACCCTATGTCGTGTTCCCATTGGTCTTTCACTCCCCTAGCATTTTAAAGTAAAATATCATTTTTTCCACTTTGGAGCGAGCCCCTGCTTGTTCTATTTATGGCACAAATATTGCTGGCTTTCAGTTTTGTTTAATATCACTAACAGCTTTTTAAAAGCCTCACAAGGAAAAAACAAACCAGTAGTACAGATCCTTCAGTACCATGAGAGATTAAAGCTGCAATCCAAACCCCCTTACATTGGCTGTGGGGTGCTTGGATTGAGCAGAGGCATCCTTCTGCTCAATTCTGCCAGCTCATCTGCATTTCCACTGGTGCAGATCTCCCATTCCTTTCAGTCTTCAAACAGGAAGGCAGGTGGAAATTGCACTAGCAGTATTCCTGCAAAGAAGCAGCCCCAAAATAGCATGGTCCGAGGGTGAGCCTGGGTTGCCCTGAGATCTGCTAGAACTAAGTTGCTGCCACAACTGGTGCTGGCTAATGTAGGAACCAATCCTGGCCTGGAGCTGACCTAGGGATTGGGTCCAATCTGTCTTCCCTCCCACCCTTTTCACCACTGAGTGGCGAGGCTGTGCATGGGACACTAGCTCTGTCCCTCTGCAGAGCCTCAGAAGCAGCAGAAAATTCAAATTTCTCTGTAAGTTACAGAGTGATTGCTCTGAGAAGTCCCCAGGGCAAAGTATATAGGTCTGAAATTGTTCAGATGATACACAGTCGTTCCAGTTAAGAACATTAAGAACATTTTGGCCCATATTTGAATACTGACATGGTTTGGCATCTCGTTTCCTGCTCTGGGGACTTTTTATTTCTGAGAAAAGTCAAATAAGACGTAACATGATAGAAGTTCATAAAATGATGCATGGCATGGGAAAATTAAATAGAGAAAAGTTTTTCTCCCTCTCTCATCACACTGGAACTCATGCACATCCAATGAGGCTGAACGTTGGAAGATTCAGAAAAATTCAGGACAGATAAGAGAAAGTACTTTTTCATGCAGCACATAGTTAAACTATGGAACTCACTACCCCAGGAGGCACTGATGGCCACCAATTAAGATGGCTTTAAAAGAGGTTTAGGCAAATTCATGGAGGATAAGCCTATTAAGAGCTACTAGCCAAGATGCCTATGCTCTGTTTCCACAATCAGAGGCAGTAATGCTTCTGAACACCAGTTGCAGACCTCAGGAGAAAGTGCTTGGGTCCTTCTTGGGAGTTTCCCATAGGTGTTTGGTGGACCACATTGAGAACAGGATGCTGGACTCGATTGGCCATTGGCCTGATCCAGTAGGCTCTTCTTATGCTATTATACTCTGTACCTTTAGCTGCATGCAGGAATAAATAAGCAGGTAAAGGCAGATTTTCCCAGCATGGAAATAGGTGCAAAGAAGGGGAAACTATCCCTTGTTGACTTTTGCCTCTCATGCCACAGTTTAAGGCATAGAGTCTCCTGTGTCCACAAAAAGAGATCACAGCCCTCAGTTCCCTTTAAACAAAGCACCTCTAAAACAATGATAAATGTTAAGTTGCACACACAACTAAGGCTAAGTATTCCATTGGCAACAGAATGACACTGTAATTGGAGTTGATGTGAGCTGACACATGGAGAGTGCTTTGCTGTAATCCTACCAGCATCTGCAAGAAAACAACCTGATATACCACCTGAGCTGCTGGCAGTCAGCAGCTGACACCTTTATTTTTACCTGAGTCAAAAGTACACTTCCTGAGTTTGATCCAGTTTCTATCTAAGCTAGTAGCAAAACAAGGAAGTGACTCAGTGGCTCCATCTGAGTGGCCTATCCAAAGAGTTAATCAGTTACTTATGCGAGTATTATTTGGATGTCATAAGCAATTAGGTGTCATAAGCAATTATAGGATTCCCTACCACTAGAGAAAAGTCCGTTTTCATAGCAGAAGTCTTTGAACCAAACCAGGTGTGGTGAAGAATATCAGAATTCCCTGCTTTTTTATTTTTTAAACTAAAGGGAATGAGGAGAATTGGATTAGGTGATAATGTTTAACCCCATGCTGTTTTCCTAAACCAAATTCCCCTCCCAAAGCTGCTATTTGTCCTATATGAGGAGAAAAACATACAGGTACTTGAATGGTGTTTACATGTTTTCTCCCATGGGAGACAGAGCAGCTTTTGGGAGGGTTGATTAAAAATAGCTTAGCAGATTGTGGTTTTGCTATTGGTTTTAAGCATCTTGTACAAATGTTATTTCCCTGATGTGGAGAAAATCTTTAGCTCAATCAGCAGCTCCCCCATCCTATAAACCTGCTTTGATCTGTAAAAAAGAAAAAGCTGTGGGATATCTTGATCATGGATCTCCTGTATCAAAGTGTAACTTGTAAATGTCTATTTGATGCAACCCACTTCCTCTTCTTCATTATCCCTAAATTTGGGCTTTGCAAACAGAACAGGTATTTGCATGGAGAATTCCTAGACTTGCCATCTTGCTCTAATGCAGTTCAGAAATACTGTTCTTCATTTGCGCTACTGCTACTTGTTTGCCAGCTTCTACAACTACAGTAGGGAAGCGGGTGGCACTGTGGGTTAAACCACAGAGCCTAGGGCTTGCCGATCAGAAGGTCGGCAGTTCGAATCCCTGCGACGGGGTGAGCTCCCATTGCTTGGTCCCTAGCAACCTATCAGCTGCCAACCTAGCAGTTCAAAAGCACGTCAGAATGCAAGTAGATAAATAGGTACTGCTCTGGTGGGAAGGTAAACAGCATTTCCATGCGCTGCTCTGGTTCACCAGAAGTGGCTTAGTCATGCTGGCCACATGACCCAGAAGCTGTACGCTGGCTTCCTTGGCCAGTAAAGCGAGATGAGCGCCGCAACCCCAGAGTCGTCCGCAACTGGACCTAATGGTCAGGGGTCCCTTTACCTTTACAACTACAATGCTTACACTACAAAAAATAGGTGCATATGTATGATGCAGTGACCAGCTCAGGGTCTCTTTGGGTTCTTTAGACCACATTGTTCATTTCCATGGAGGGAAAGAGCAAGCCTGTTTTACCAAAATTGTTTGGAATAGCCACTTGAACAAGAGAATGTCAAAATGTCAGAATGATTAAATCATTCTGGTTTATATGATTCTAGGTTGTAGTGGTTTTTTTCCAAGGGGAAATCCTTGCTGCACATTGATTTGGATTATAATCAAAAGGAAAAGCCAACAGGGAGTTTTTGTTGAATGCAGCAAGATAAACCTGCTTCATAAAAATAATTAAAAGCCTGTGTTTCGCTGACGATAAGGCGGTGCCATAAAACTGTCGCCTTTCTTGGCAGCAATCAACATGGGGGCTTGAAAAAATAATCTCTGTTTAGAGAACTGCCAGGAATGAAATGTGTCTACTTGATGTTTTCTAAACTCCAGTCATTTGCTAAAGCCTTTAAAGATTAGGGTTTTAAAGAAGCTGAGCCCCTGTCTCAAAAGATTTTGGGCTGGTCCTTAAATTCAGGTACATGTATTCCGAAATCTAAATCATACAAGCTAAAGAAAGAAGCAGGTAGGGAGGCAGTAAGAGCAAGCTTCAAGAAAAAACAGGATCCTTCCCACTATGGCAAAGGACTAAAATAGCTTCCCTGTCATAGCAAGTGGACAACTGTCCTCTGCTTGATCCTTTGGAAAACTGAGTGTGGTCTGCCAGTTTCAACGCATCAGTGCTATAAGGCAAAAAAAAAGGACAGATGTTTTTTCTAGCCATTCTTTGTTGTGTGTTCCTACTATTTGTTTGTTTGTTTGTTTTGTTTTGTTTATATACCGCCCTTTATCATAAGATCTCAGGGCGGTTCAGATACACATACTACTACTACTACACACACGGGTTCAGAGCTACATGTTTCAAGGCTTAGAGTATCTGGGAGGAACAGCCATTAAATAGGTAAACGGCTATGAAAGGTTGAGAATTGCTCCATTTATCCTCTAGACAGATCATATATTTGATGGAGCCTTATTGGTACATTGGGTGAAAGTAGGCTGGCAGTACACTCATTTCCTGCACCAATCAATATACAGTACACAAAGGGAAGTTCCAGGAAAATTCATGACATTCTAGGAAACAGTCCCAAGTGAAGCCCACCATCTAGTGTGAGAATCACTTCCTCAAGTCAAAGTACTGTAATAGGATAGGTCACATCCACACCATACAGCACATTTAAAATGCATGGCTTTCCCCAATGAATTATGGGAACTATGCTGGGAATTGTAGTTTTGTACAATTGTAGTTTTGGCTAATCTACAATTCCCCAGATTCTTTGAGGGAAGCCATGTGATTTAGTGCAGATGTTTGGGCCTGGCTAATAGCCAAATGTGATCTCTTGGAGCCATTGGTCTTAGCAACTTTATGAAACGGCAGGATACAAATATATCAGATAAATAAATAGATAACAAGCTGTGAGAGAGATTTTTCACAGACATTCTGGTAATTCAATGAAGGAGGTGGTAGAAACTAGTTTATAGGTGGTTTTTGAAAAACAATTCTAAGCTTTGTTTCTCAGATGACTGGTTAGGCCACTTTTTCTGGGATTGCATGTCACACAAATGCAATATGCCATTTGCGCTAATTAAAATAAATATATTTGCTGTGTGCGCACTGTCAGGCTTATATTATGCTTTAGGGAGCGTCTTTCCTTGTTTTAAATGCTTACGTTGCAAAATGTGTATACAATGTCACTCAACTACTTAATTGTTCTTTTAATTAATTTTTTCTTTGCTAGTTATTTTTAAAGTAACGTATGCACCACCCTAGAAGACATCATCCTTTTTGAAAGAGAATTCAGTCTAGAAATGCATTCGGATTGATCTGCAGAGAACACGGAGCCCTTTTTCATTCTCATTATAGAACTGAACTTGAATGGGTTTAAACCTCTCTGCCCAGCCCAGCATCATGAGGAGGAGGAAAATTTCACTTTGTCTGCCCTTCAGATGTTTGATCAGAAAAACAGAGGTGGAATTTTCCTCCCCATTGCAGTGCTCGGCTAGGACTGGCTTAAAGCTTTCTACCTAGGCCAGTGCCACAATGTTACCTGCTGCAGATTCTACTGTTGCTAGCAAAGCTGGAGTGTTGGCAGGCCTTTAAAAAAGGCTTTGGAAGGCAGTTTTGGCCTACTGTATTTGTACATTTTGCATACCGCTTAATCATTCACCACCAAGTGGTGTACAGAAGACCTAATGGAGTAAGACTAAAGATGAGTTAAATCAGAATTAAATTAAGAAGCCTGCTGGAATAAAAACAAAAGTATTTGGTTAGCACCAGATGTTCAACCTCTACTGGACATTCCACAAATTTGAATGCCCACAATACTGAATGCAAAGCTCCTTGTGGACATGAGTTGTGCATCCGAGTCATGGGGAACCAAAACAAGTGACTCCAAAGACCTCAGTGACTGAGCAGGGATATAAGGGATCAGGCAGTTCCTCACATATCCTGGTCCCAAGATGCTAATACAAGAACCTGCAATCTAGCCTTGTAGCATATGGGCAGCCAGTGCAAGATTTCAGGCACCGGAGTTATGTGGTGGTGATACCCTGTTCCTGTTAACAGTCTAGCTACAGCATTTTACCACAAATAAAACCTGCAGACCAGGCCCAAAGATAGCCCCACATACAGCATATTGCAACAATTGAGGTTACCAATGAATGAATCATTATGGTCATTCTATCCTTGTCCAAGAATTACCGTAGTTGGTGTACCAGCCATAGCTGATAAAAAGAACTCCTAGCCACTGAGGGTAGTTGAACCACTAGAGGCAACAACAGATCCAGCAACATCCCCAAAATCCAAACCTGTTCTTTCAGAGGGAGTACAACCCAATCCAGAACAGGCAACTGGCCAAGCTCCCAGACATAAGAACCATCAACCCACAGTTCTTCCGTCTTCCCAGGATTCAAGCTCAGTTTATTGGCCCACATCCACACCACCAGTGCGACCAAACAATGGTCCAGAACACTAGAAGTAGAGCTGCTTGGCTTGCTTAGCATTATGTCTGAACCTGAACTAACCAGACTCATTTCAAACTAGCCACAAACTTTACAAACCATAAGCAGTAGACCAAGAACAAATCCAGGTTAAAGATCGCGGATCTCTGAAGTTCAGCTGTTTAGTCCAGGTTCATACATAATGCTAAGGCAGAGAAGTCCAGAACAGACCCAATCCGTAGCAGCTTCCTCCACTTACCCAACTAGCTGGGCAGGTCTCATTTCTGATTTGTTGAAGTACTGAAGGCCACACTGGAAGTTGCTACAGAACTCTGTCTGCTTCTGTCTTCCAAGGATCAGCCTAACCCAAAGATTCTCTGGAGTTAATTTCATGCAGATTAAATGCAAAGGAGAAACATATAGTATGTGAATGGCTGATGGCCAGGTGGTAAAATTGGTGGTTGATTCTGTCGTACAATGAACTTCACTTCCCAGTTGTTAAGAATTATATTTGTTTATAATGCTTATTGAGTACACAAAATATGCATTGGTGGCTCTGTTATTCAGCTGATCTACGGCTAATTTAATTATCTTGCACACAAAGTGCCTGTCCTCCAAAGCATTACCTAAACATTTAAATACTGGTACCTGGGATTCAATACCTATTTGAGTCCTGGTTTAAATTAAGTTTTGCTGCCTTGTGAAAGTAAGTTTGCCTAAACAACCCTCCAAGTGGTTACTTGATCTGACATCTACAGCCACAAAGCTTCTTCTGAATTTTTAACTTTGTTGCTCCCTAGCTATGCCTTCTGGTTTATTCCATGACCCTGGTGACCTGGTGATGGACCACCTCAGCCCCACACCCTTCTTTCTCATCCCTTTGGCCTGATAATTGAGTAAACAAATCTTCTAAGGAAAGGTAGGCTCCTTCTTACTGCTACTTAAGTGTAACTGGAGCACCACAGATACTTTTCAGAGACAGGAAGAAACTGCAGCTCTCATTGATCTTAGCAGAGAAGTGTTTGATCAGCACTTGTAAACACACACACACACACACACACACACACACACACACACACACAAGCCCCAGGTGCTCATCACCTGCAGTTGCACAATGTTATCAGTAAATGGGTCCTTTTGTTCATATTTACCCACTCATTGAAGGACTAAGGGGTAAAGAATAGGATTTTAAGTATGGATTTCAAATTATTTTGGATACATCAGAACATTTTCTATTTTAAAATTGCTTTTAGTATTCCTGCCAATTCATATCTTAACTGGAATTTATCCTATTTCACTCCCCTTTCTGGGTTTTTAAAGGGTTTTTCTCTTCTTGAAAAGTAATGCACTATGTATAAGTTTATTCATCTGGACAATTAAATGCCAACATTATCTTACTGCAAAGTTATAAATGGAAAGTTTTATGTATGTATTTATTTAAAATGTCCCTAAACACATGTCTTGAACTTGGGAATTTACTGCATGATTTGTTTAAGCTTTGAGAAACTGTGGGCAACTGACTGCAGTTTTTTCCTCACCCAGGCCCCAGCAGCAGCAGAAAAAAGAAAGAAGGGGGGGGGGGGAGCGGATAAGTTACATTGTATGGTGGACTCCTGGCTCACCACACCCAGAAGATATTCTCACAAGGAAGTTTCTCTTTCTGGACAAGGCTCGTATCAATGGGTGATTCTCAAAAGCTGTGTAGCATGTTGACACTGACATTCTCCTACTGGCAAAAGTCCCATGGCTGCTGCAGCCTGTTGTCAGAAGTGATAATGTTGACCCTGGGTGTTACAATGCACGTTGCAACTTGCACTCACCGTGCAGCAAACTAGATGACCCCCGGGGTCCCTTCCAATGCTATGATTCCATTTTATGAAATATGGGAAGCTAAAGGCAGCCAGGTAAGAAAAATCTCACAGGTATTTTCTTTAACACCATCCCAACTGCAGAGATGCTTTCATTGCTAATGCTCTGTAGAGCACCATGAAAATGGATGGCGTTGCATGGATAACTTTTTTTTGTTTTACATGCTCACATTGAAAACACAAGGACTATTTCATGGTAGTCTCTACTGTAAGAAAACCCTGAGGTTTGATCCAAGAGCCGATGAAGTTACATAGAATACCATTTTCAGGTCACACATTTCTTTTGTGGAGTGATCCCATGCATGCCTAAACAAATAGGTATTGCAAGGGAATCATAATAAGACCCCTAGACTTCTGTTGGTTTGTCCTACTTATATACTGGGATTTCTTTAAAAAAGTTATGCTTTAACAAATTGAGTGAATGGGAACCTTTTCAAAGGTTACTCTTTGGAGGCAAACTGCCATGTTGAAAGAGGGCCTAGGGCTGCAATCCTATATCCACAAACCTGTGAATAAGCACTATTGAAATCAACAGGCCTTGCTTCTATAGATGTATAGGATGGTCATGTGAGACTTTAAGTGGAAGCATACATAGAATTGCAATGTAAAAGGAATGCTTTACAGTGCATTTCTAACCATGTCTACACAAAAGTCAGTCCTAGTTAATTCAGTGAGGCCTACTCCTTGGTAAATGGGGTTAGGCTTGCATCCTTAGATGTTAAATACAATAACGTCACCACTTTCAGTGAAGCTTGTTTTCACTTAGATGTGTTTAGGATTGTAGCCTGTGCTAAAAAACCAGTTTGTGAAGAAAAACAAAGCTGAAGCAACAGAGCTGGTAACAATCCACCCCCACACAGGGCCCACCAGTGTTGGCTTTTCACAGGTACCAACCAGCATGCATTCCCGCCACCCCCCTTCCTGGGACATAGCAGGATTCATTATGTTACTGAGTATGGGAATGCAAACAGCTTCAGTGTGTCTGCCTGCAAGGAAGCTGATGACCTTAGCCATCTGGATCTTTCAAGCAGTTAGCAATGCAGTCACACTAATTTAGTTAACGTTTTTAAAAGACTCTCCAGGAGAAGCTTCCTCCTTCCCAAGGGCACTGACAACAGTGACCCACTGACCCTCTCTTGTACAGCTAGGTTCAAAAGCATAAAGCTGCAGCTGTTCAGAGTTTTTCTTCCCTCCCCAGTGACAGTGTTATGGGAGGACTAGGGCTACTGGAACAGCGTTACTGTTTATCTAGCACTGACCTCTCTTCTCCAAACATGAAGAAGCCACTTCAGCACAGCACAGCACAAGCCTGTCTTGGCACTTGCTTAGATACCTTCCCTGATTCTCAAAATGCTTCTCTGCTCTCAAGTTCCAGTACCAAGTCTTGCATAAGGATAGAGTTGATAATTCAGATCCTGGGTGTGTATCCCAGAAGTGAGCCATGAGAAATGCTGCCTGTTTTGAAGCTGTACTGCGCCACAAAACATTTTACAAAAACATGCTGTGTTGTGGTAAAGGTAAAAAGGTAAAGGGACCCCTGACCATTAGGTCCAGTCGTGACCGACTCTGGGGTTGCAGCGCTCATCTCGCTTTATTGGCCGAGGGAGCCGGCGTACAGCTTCCAGGTCATGTGGCCAGCATGACTAAGCCGCTTCTGGCGAACCAGAGCAGCGCATGGAAATGGTGTTTACCTTCCCGCCAGAGCGGTACCTATTTATCTACTTGCACTTTGGCGTGCTTTCGAACTGCTAGGTTGGCAGGAGCAGGGACCGAGCAAGTCCTAGGCAAGTCCTAGGCTCTGTTGTTTAACCCACAGCGCCACCCATCTGTTGTGGTACAGTATACTGAATCCTTCTTAAGGGGCTTTTAATAGAACAGGCCTCTCATACTTGCCTAGTGTGGTTTAGTCCCATGGGCTGGGCCTAAATAACAACAACAACAACAACAACTGCTTATAAATCTTTCTGTCTCTACTGAGTGCTGACCTGAGATAGGAAAAACCAAAGTACTCTATCCCTGGAACCCATAGGTAAAGAGAGAGTATTATACCATCCAACCACGGGCGTAGCCAGGATTTTTGTTAGGGGGGACCAGGACTTTTGTTAGGGGGGCCAGAACTGATGTGATTGGTCAGTTAAGTATTTCTGTTGTTTTACTTGATCTAGGGGGGCAGCTGCCCCCCTGGCTACGTCCATGCATCCAACGTTATTTGCTGCCCATGTCTTGTGCTAGTTAGTAGTATTCCAGTCCTTAAAGCTTCTGTAGCATTAATGGGCAAGTACACAGCAGTGAACCAGGAAATCTTGAAGGCCCATCTCACCTTTGCTATGAGCTCCTTAAGTAGATTTAGTCAAGCCTCTTTCTCATATTCAGTCCAACTCCATCTGCAATTAAGAATAATAATACTGGCTTAGCTTTCTGGGTTGTTGTAACTCTTGGAAAACTACTGGAGGATACTTGTCTTAGCTCTTCTAGTGTGGATGTCTGTTTTATCCTTCTCAGCCATGAGCCTATGAGTCGGTTGCAACAGCTGGAAAGCCACTTGCCATGTTGTATTGGGAACAGTGGTTCCCAACTGGTGGTACGTGTAGCCCACCCAGGGGGTCCATGGCACCACTGGCATAACAAAAAGGTATTCTTTGTTACCAAATACCAAAGTTAGTTTCAAACATGCAGTATGTGCTTAATCTTGGCAACAGAATTCCCAGACTCCACCTTTTTAAGCAGGTTGTAATTATTTACAACAGGATTCATCTAATGAGGCCCATCAGTGAAAGCAGTGCACAGAGACTTCCGCTTATGCAACAGTGCTTTTCCATCCTCACCTTCCTATGTGCCCTTGTGCTTCAAAAATTGGATGAGGGTGGAATCCTCCATAACAAAACAGGGGGGTGGAAGGGGTGGTTCCATTGGGCATGGTGATATGGAAAATTCAACACCACACAATTTTGAATTTGTTCCTGAGTTTCTAAATACCGTCTATATTCAAAAGTGTTTTCAAAATGGTTTGCATATAATGTTTTAATATAATAAAGCACATTATTGAAAGAGTTGTAGAAACTAAAACGGAATCTTAAAAAGTCAGCAATCTAAGATCTTAGCTCCCTTAAAGCATGAAAGAACACACCAAGTTTTTTTACCTGTCTCTGAAAACAGGAGGAGGATGTAAAATGATCTACCTACCCAGGGAAGGCATTCTCTAAATCCAGGGCCACCACAAAATAGCTCTGATCTTAGTTGATGGCAATCTAATACTGAAATAAAGAAATCATACCTGACTGATTGTAAAGTTTGGGGGGGGGGTGAAATTCAGATCTGGTAGCCAATAAAGTAGTTTCAAAACTGGCACCTGCATTTAGAAGTACATAGAGCATTGTTGAACACTGACCCCAGAGAGGTTTGCTGGTGCCCTACTTTATTTTGGTGTCAGGCACAGATCTTTTTTTTATTTTCCAGGATGTTTTAGATGAAGTTTTAATCCTACTAGTTGTTTTATGCTGCTTCTCTAATGTTGCAGCTTTTAGCTTATTTTTGTTTGTTTACATTTTTTAAAAAGTCTTTATGTAAACTGCCCTGGGAGTATGATTGAAGTACAGTATAAAAATATTTTAAATATTAGAGAGAACCAATCTGGAAGATGACTAAGGAACGGCATTTACCATTTAATGACATCCCTCACATGCCCTGCTCCAGGTTCCTCCTCTGTCAGGAAGTTTACCTGGGACATACCCACCTAAGGAAGGTTTACCTTCTGATACTTAGATGCCATGCAATGGCTAGACTTTTACAAACTGCTTTTGGGATTCTCTCTTCGGTATTTCTTGATTTGCTGGTCCTATTTTCTTTTTCTTGACACTGAATGTAATAGTTATGAAACTGTGTATTGTGAATGTTTATGTAAACAACCAAATGGTTCCGGTAATTTAAAAATACACTTATGAGAAGCATCAATACTTTTTGCAACATTAAAACAACAGCAAACAACCAAGTTCCAAAGAAATAAAATTAATTCCAGGAATAGGATAAAAAACACCAATATCTGATGAACTGAGGAAAATAATAAAATAAGAAAAGATGGCTTCAGAACACCCTGCTCTAAATGTAACTGTACTGTTCCTCTCCTCCTGCCCCTTTTAGCTTTAGTCTGTGCTTTGGGTGCTACAGTGATGTCATGTTTTACAGACCTAGTTAATAGCCTCTGAAATGATGGCCTACACCCTGTGTTTATGTTTGATTCATTCTTTCAAATTGCTGCATGAAAGGACAAGGTTATTATTATTTCTGTGGAAGGGGAGGTGGGGGAATTAGTTGCCTAAAGTCAACCAGACATTTGGGACAGGGGAAAGAATAGAATCTAGACCTTTTTACTTTTAAATCTACGATGATTGACCTATAGTTAGCAGCATTAGCATACCTTCTAGTCATTCAGTTCATACTTGTTTCAAGCACAAGATGGGAAGAAGCAACCTGCTCATAAGCAATTGTATTCTTGCCAACTTATTTTTAAAATGAACTACATTTTCCTATTGATGGCAGCAGCCAGGACAGGCCTGTGGCCAAGGAGTGGCCTCCCTCCTTGCCATTACATCGCTGGCCCTCTCAGCAATGTATTTATTGGCTCCTTCATGTACAACCCCAACACTAATTACCACCAAAGCTAAAATGCCAATTCACATTTACTTTAAAACAGAGGCACAGGTTTCCTCTGTTCTGGTAAATGGCAGCATGGGCTGCAGTTTAGTCCATTGGATCATTTAGTTATATACACAGATCAACTCCCTTACCTGCATGTGAGCTAGCACTGAGTTTTGTTGTTGTTGTTTAGTCGTTTAGTCATGTCCAACTCTTCGTGACCCCATGGACCAGAGCACGCCAGGCACTCCTGTCTTCCACTGCCTCCCGCAGTTTTGTCAAACTCATGCTGGTAGCTTCGAGAACACTATCCAACCATTTCGTCCTCTGTTGTCCCCTTCTCCTTGTGCCCTCCATCTTTCCCAACATCAGGGTTTTTCCAGGGAGAGAATTGGAGCAATTCACTTGCCATCTTTGCTCTCCAGATGAGCCCCTAAAACCCATCTTCCCCATCCCTGCCTTTCTGCCACACTCTGCCATACTCCCCGACTCCAAACTCTGGCATAACTCCTTCCTATGCCTTTCAAAGACACCTAACCTAGATTATATCATCCCTTAGGGGTAGGGGATGGGCAGAGAGGTATGCTACTGCCCTCTTCACCTCCCCCCCCATTCAGAATATCCCAGAGTGGCCCTGTACCAAGCAGCCATGTTCTACCACTAGCTCCTATTGAGATACTCTCTTATAAACCGGTAAGTCCAAGACCTGAGCCAGGTATTGCCCTAAGGTAGGGTTGCCATATGTCCTCTTTTTCCAGGACATGTCCTCTTTTTCCGGGATAACATTTCTGTTCCAGTGGACTTTTTGAATTTGCCAAAATGTCCGGAGGTGCGGGAGCGGGCTACCTTATATGTTGGATACGCAGTACTAGACAACCAAGTGCAAAACATATACATACTGTGTGAGTTTTGCATGGTGCAGGAAAGGACCAAGTCCTTGGTTTTGTATATTTTGAAGGGACATTGCAGAATGTACCTGCTCCTGCACCCCCTCCCCTCCCCCCTGCCCCAGGCACCGGCAAATGTGTCCTCTTTTTCGCTCTTCAAAATATGGCAACCCTGCGAGGCAACCCTATGATGATAGTTTTATTGTCAAAAAACTGACACCAAAATCCTAAACAGCAGAGTTGACCTAATGTCTTAGATGATATTTGAGCCTCTTACATTATAAGAGAAGAACTAAGGTCTCAATTATTAACTATGTATGGTTTTGAATTTTAAATATAACAATGAATTCTAATTTCCAGCAACTTCTTTTAAAATTGCACCAATTTTATTTTCAGATGGAGTGCAAGCATTCCGAGATGAAGCAGGTATGCTGGAAGGAGATCTCCCATTAAAAATGCAGGAGACTGTACTAAGTGAGATCATTATTTGACTGAGGTCAGTCTACTTCTCTATAAAATGAGTATGATACTGATCTCACTTGTTGGGGTGCGGACAGAGAACAATGTGAAGATATTTTGAGGAGAAGCCAAAGGGTTGTTATTCTTACATTGCAAAGCAGGCTACTGAATGTTAATAATAAGCAAGCAGATGATACATAGTAGTTATTTCAGTCATATCTGATTTCTAACCCTCTGTTAATGACATTTTCTCTTCTTGTCCTTTGAGAGATATGCCTTCTACCCCAACAGCTTCTTACATCCACTTTCTGGCCTGTAGTAATTTAGGGTGGAACCCTACATGCTTACCTGGGAGTAAGGCCTATTACTTTGTTCTTCTGAGTATACAAGCCCTTTGGAAGGGAACTCTGGAAGGAGACTTTCCAGCTGTTGTTAAAGCATAGCCAAGAGTCACAGATGGTGGTAGTAAGAGTCCCGGCAACTTCTGGCGGGACACACGTTAGCCATTTGTGCACATTAAATTGCATGACTGATTGGTTCACAAAAAAATCATGCGCAGCACTACCCAGCAAGGAGAAGAGATCCACATTAAGGGTGTAAAATAACTTTTCCATAATCAGATTAATCACAGATGGGATGTGAAAAAGGGATGTCCATCAGCGTCATTGGGAAATGTGTCTGACTGACAGTTGATTTAGTCTGGTTTAAACACAAGACTGCACATCTTCAGTTTGAGCTGTACTGATATACCTAGCCGAGCAAGGTCTCTCTGAAGTGCCTACTGACAGAATCCAGATGTTTCTGCATGCAGAGCCAAGGAGGACAGCAGGGTCACCAACAGAGCAGGCAAGAGCTGGGGTAGAAACAAACCTGTTCAGTTTCATAATTGGGGGAGTAAGCTGGGACACATAAATCTTCTCTGCAACTCTGTCTATGAACCTTTTGAGTTCTGCAATAAGCAACAGTCATTGCACTATAATATTGTTTAATAAGAGGCACTCTTATGTTGCTTTATTTATTGTCGTTGAATTGAGGACACCAAACACTGGGAAATTTTAATTTATGACTTACCCACCTGGCCACCTGGCATGGGGGGGGCGGGTGCATATGCAGAAATTATCCAAGGGTGAAGATGCTAGGCCTACTTTGTTTTTTTCTTTAAAATAAAACAATTCCTGATGACTGGTGGCTATGAATTCTTCGAAGAAAACCGGCTAATTTATGTGCAACTACAGGAGATAATATACCTACTATGCTATAATGTTTTAACTAACTAAATATTTAGAATTTAGAATTCATAAAAACTTCTTAAGTTTTAGAATTAACTCTAGTGGCTAATTCTGTAAACTGTAGATCCGTATTAAGGATGAAACCTCAGCTACAAGCAATAAATAAAACCTTCTAAAATCTAGAAGGACAATATTTCTGCTAAGAGAGAAGCAATGTCAGGGACAGGACTAAGGGGCACCAGTATATGTCCTGGGAGCTGTGAAACAGGATTAAAGAGAAGATCTTCAATAGAGAGTGATAAAATTTATTTTTTCAGTCTTCTGTTCCTTAACTCCTCCTCCTTACTTTTAAAGCCCTAAATGGCTTGGGACCCAAATATCTGAAGTGCCAGATAACATACCAATCTTGCACATGTTGTAGTTTGTTTTGAAGTTGTGAAGAATTATTTGCTGTTTTCTTGTCTTTTGTCTTATATGTTGTATGTTGTACAACACCCTGTAATCTGATATTATTATGAAGAATTATAAAAAATGTTCAAAACAAACAAGCTCTAGAGATGAGAGAAAGTGATGACAAACATGCCAGTCGAGTTGCTGTCGAATTCTGTTCCAGATAGAATCTGGCAGTGAAACAACAGTTCTATTCATGATGTAGTGGCAAAACAAACAAACTGGCACTTACTAGAATCCAGTACTGTTCTATCAAAAGACATCCATGTCATGCTAAGTGCTGCATATGTACAAGGAAGCTTCTTGACTGATGTGGCAATGTTGTGTTGGCAAAGAGGCCTGAAGTACAGGACTGAGGTGAGATTGCAGAGCTGTGCACCACACACATTCAGGAAGGCTTTGCATGGCCTAGGATGATCTTCACTCTCACTGCACATGTGCAGAGCCCACCAGAGCACTGCATGTCAATGTTGGTAATGTCATCATTGACCAGTTGCCAGAAGTCTCCGTGCATCTTCACTGATGCTTAGCAGTCCTTTACAGGTCCTGGAACAGTAATTCCAGAATCTTGCTGAGCTTTGGATCAAATACGGGAGTTGGTGTAGAATTAATTAGAATAAAAATCTGGTTTTGACAAAAACTTTGTCCAGTGCAGAATCTGCCTACTTGTAAGTAACATTCATAAGGTCAGATAAAGTGAAGGAGAAGGCACCAGGTGATGCCTTGATACAGAGACCAGGTATTGCTTCCAAGTACTTCAGTAAGAGGACTCAGTAAGTTGCAAAAAGACTGATTTGCTGGTCCTTTCAACAATTCTTCTTCTTCTTCTTCTTCTTCTTCTTCTTCTTCTTCTTCTTCTTCTTCTTCCTCCTCCTCCTCCTCCTCCTCCTCCTCCACCACTACTACTACTGCTACTTCCAAATACCTTGGTACCATTGGCATAGCCAAATCAAGTAAATAAATAAAAATACTCGACTAACTGACCAATTGCATTGCAAATAACTTGGTTCTGCCCCCATAAAACAAAGCTTGCCCCCCTAAAATAAATCCTAGCTATGCCCATGAAAGTGTAAAAAGATAAAGGTAAAGGACTCCTGACAGTTAAGTCCAATTGTGAACGACTCTGGGGTTGTGGCTCTGATCTCGCTTTACTGGCCGAGGGAGCCGACGTTTGTCCGCAGACAGTTTTTCCGGGTCATGTGGCCAGCATGACTAAGCCGCTTCTGGCGAACCAGTGCAGCGCACGGAAACGCCGTTTACCTTCCTGCTGGAGCGGTACCTATTTATCTACTTGCACTTTGATGTGCTTTCGAACTGCTAGGATGGCAGGAGCTCCGACAGAGCAATGGGACCTCACTCCGTCATGGGGATTCAAACCGCCGACCTTCTGATCAGCAAGCCCAAGGCTCGGTGGTTTACACCACAGCGCCACCCTCATCCTTAATGAATGTGTAGGCACCCTGAAAATGTTTCTGGCACAGAAGATGTACTTCCTCGTGGACAGAAGAGGAGAAGGGCTCTAGAGGGATCATCAGACCTGAACTCTTGTGATGAAACTGCAATGGTTGAATTATTCTCACACACTTCCAAAAGGAGCGATATGGTGTTGCAACTCTGAGAGATGCTACATGCATTGTATTTTTTTCAGTACATACATGAAACATTCATTATCTACATACACCTAGGTGTGAACCTAATAAATATGTGCTTGCACAACTATGTAACACTCAGACAGAAGCAAGGTCAAGGAGCTAGGACTGGCAGTGGCTTCCTGCCAGCTCCAATCTAAACTACACATGACCATGGAAGATTCATGTCTTTAAACATGGATCTACCTTTTTTAAAATGTAAAGCAGGGATAAGGAAATGGAGCTGCTTAGAATCCATTTTAACAGCATTTTCCATCCAAAAGCAGCTTAATCCATCATTAACTTAAGCATCTGTCTGACAGGTAGAGTGGCTTGGGACAATTATTTTCCAGCCTTGCTGAATGCATAATATGAAAAAAAGGATGTAATAAATACACAGCATTCATGATAGATACCCCAGGGCATAGGACAATGTTATTCTCAACAAAGAGCTGGTGTTTGTCTCCCTGTTGCATTTGGATGAGCAATCAAAAGGGAAGGAACAAGCACAAGATGCCATTGCTTCCTTTTAGTCACATCTTCAAAAGCTTTTGTGCATGTATAATCAGCAAAACAAAGTAAAAGAAGAAGAAGAAATAGGCTGGCTACGACCACAATCAGAAGGCTGATCGCCGAAGAATTGATGCTTTTGAATTATGGTGCTGGAGGAGACTCTTGCTGGAGTCCCATGGACTGCAAGAAGATCAAACGTATCCATTCTTAAGGAAATCAGCCCTGAGTGCTCACTGGAAGGACAGATCCTGAAGCTGAGGCTCCAATACTTTGGCCACCTCATGAGAAGAGAAGACTCCCTGGAAAAGACCCCGATGTTGGGAAAGATGGAGGGCACAAGGAGAAGGGGACGACAGAGGACGAGATGGTTGGACAGTGTTCTCGAAGCTACCAGCATGAGTTTGACCAAACTGCGGGAGGCAGTGGAAGACAGGAGTGCCTGGCGTGCTCTGGTCCATGGGGTCACGAAGAGTCAGACAAACGACTAAACAACAACACGACCACAATCCAGGGGGCTGTTTTAGGTGGGGAACCATTATACTCAACAGAGGAGGGCTTAGTTGTTGGCCTGTTATGAAGATTTCACTGCCTCACAGAAATCTCATTCCAGCAAAGGAAATAAGCAAAGAAGAAACATTGATTAAAATCTATAAATGCTTGAGGGGTTGCTATCTTTGTCATCTAACTCCTCCTGATCACAAGATGAAGCAGAAGACTAGTTCTTATTATAATTTCCCTTCTACAAAAGGACAGCACAGGGGTGTGGAACCTTTTTGTGTTCAAGGGCCATATTCATCTCTGGGTAATCTTCCAGGGGCCATATGCCATTGGGTGGGGCCAAAAGCATATCTGAGTATATTTACATAAAATGTAAATTTTAACTTTACACAGCAGGCTAGTTCCTACACATCCACCCACCCCTCTGTGCCCTCCAGCCATGCAAGTGACAGACATTAACAGAGTTTAAGACATACTCCAGCCAGACAGAACTATTCAAGGATGGTGCAAAGCCAAGTCAGTGAGGGGTGTGGTCTGAGGAAGAGTCCTGCGGGCCATCAAGAGAGACCGGGAAAGCTACATTTGGCTCCCCGCTCCTAGGATAGCAGATTTTAGATTCAGAATAAGAATTTGGGAATTAATTTATCATGAACTTTCATTTCTTCTGGAAGCCACTGGGAACGGTAATCTAAGTTTTTCCAGAAAAACTTCTCAAGCATGCTTGAGCACAGTGCAGAAGGCAAGGGAACCTGCT
The DNA here is from genome assembly GCF_964270895.1 of Podarcis filfolensis. NCBI lineage: Eukaryota > Metazoa > Chordata > Lepidosauria > Squamata > Lacertidae > Podarcis > Podarcis filfolensis. Next base: position 59,740,667 of record NC_139604.1, on the reverse strand, counting down.
GGGACTTGAAGCACAGTAGAAATGGAGGTTTCAGATGCAAAAGGTGGAGTTTCCACATGGTTTTGAAGACGACTTGTTCTGCTGTTGGCACTGCATGTTTACCATGAAAGCATGAAGAAAATATGCATTTCCTATTACAGCTGGAGCAAAATGCCATGCAGTTGTGAAGAAGCAGCTGATCCCCACTCAGTTTGAATTTACTTCTGAGTAAACATGCATAGTGTCAAACCTTCAGGCCAACAATCCTATATTATCAAAACTTTAATTTGGTTTGGTGGGGGGTTGCCTTCTGTTGTACAGGTAGTTAAAATAGAAAGGCACATTTAGGCATTTTTTGCATCTGTTGAGAAAAGTGTATAGAACTATCAGAGTGAATAAAGAATGCACCTATCACATTGAAATACCCAAATAGGCATTCTGTTAAAAATAATGTATTTCAATGCATATAAAAATGCTGAAGTTCCTCTTGAATCACTTTACTCCCACTGGGATGCATATTTGGGTAAATCTGTTAGTGCAAAGGAGAATTGGCCTGGTTGTCACAGCAATGGAGACATCCTTTCTCCCTCACCCAATGTGCCAGAAGTTTATTGGAACAATGGCTGCAAACAGGAGTAGGGGGAAAGCATGAAAAAGTGGAAGGTAAGGAATTTTTCAATAACACTTTTACATTTCCGACAAAACATCAGGAAGAACTTTCTGACAGTAAGAACTGTTCCCCAATGGAATGGACTTGCTTGGAAGGCTGTAGATTCCCCTTCATTGGAGGTTTTTAAGCAGAGGTTGGATGGCCATCTGTCATTAATGCTTTGGTTGAGATGCCAGCATTGCAGGGGGTTGGACTAGATGACCCTTGGTACTCCTTCCAACTGCCCTTGAAAAATTAAAACAATTGGTAGCTACATTTTGTGCGCTCATTTGCTACTACTATTACAGGATTACAGTCCTGAAGTTCCAGGCTTCTCATATCTATTTCTGAGCTTGAAAAATCTATTTGCTGAAGGCAAACAGGATTGCACTGGAAGAAACATCTATGGAATTGAGAAATAATTCCCCAGTGAAATTAAGTCCATAGCTCTTGTAGTTTGAGGCAAAGATAAGCATTGGCCAATCATCGCTTAAAGGTTTAACAATGCTTGCTTTGCTCTAAATGTGGACATAATTGCATATACTTTCATCAGATCTTCAGTATTGCTTTCAAATACGTTATAATGTCAGTACAGTACATCTTTTTTGCTAATGTTCAATTAACCAGGTCGTCTTCAATCCACTAGTTCATCATTAGCAACTATACCCTTATCTTTCAAATCACTGCACCCTAATCAACCTTGCTACAGATTTACGCTGCCATAAATAATAAATAGCATATATCACTATTAAACTCTGTGAGAGGAAATTTACTACTACCTCTGCCCTTATTGCAGTAATTACTTGTAGGAGTAATTTATATCAACCAAACAATCTAGTGCAGTGCAGGATTGCCGATAATGATCTTCATTCCACCGGAATTAAATCAAGTTCAATTACTGATCAATAGTATTTTACTACATACATCACAAGGAAAGAAAAGTATGCAAAGGTTGTTGTACCACCTTATTTTGTTTCACATGATTCTCCACTGGTAATAGCTCACTTCACCCACTAGCATAGCATGGGGGGCAGGGGGGCCGTGAACCAAGCACCCCCCAACATGCGCCCAGCATGCAAGCGCCTGCCCATTAATGGCGGGGACTGGGTGAGTGTGGAGGGCTGTAACCAAGTCCAAGCGCATGTAGCTTCCAGCAGATCCACACCACACATTTATGCACATTCAATGTACATGATTTCTGTCAGAGAATCCTGGTAACTGCAGCTTGTTAAGAGTTCTGGGAACTGTAGCTTTGTGTGTGGCAAACTACAGTTCCCACAGTTCTTGTGCGGGGAGTCACATGCTTTAAATATGTGTTGTGCTTTAAACCTATGGTGTGAATCTGCCCTTAATTAGGTATGTATTCTTTCCTTGTTTACCTCTGCCTCCATGTACCTCAATTTCCATTGTTGTTTTGCATATTGAATTTTAGATAGTAAGTTCCTCAAGGCAGGGACCTATACACTTTTATCCTGTAAAAAAACCTATGCACACTGAGCAGCCTTCAGCTGTTGGGTCATAAGTCAGGACCCAGAAGTGGGCTGCAATCTGACCAAAGTTTTATGCATCTATGTTTTTCACACCAATTTCTATTTTTTTCTAGGCTTTGATACTGATTTCTGGCAAGGGAGGAAAGTCATGCATTATATTTGTGTGTGCAATGTCATCTAAGATGGTGGCTTTTGGACACATGTACATCAGCAGCTGGTGCAAAAGGGCTGGCTAGGCTGCATGAAGGGTGAAACAGAAAAGGGCTGAGAGAGAAAATAAGAGGAGTAAACTTAATAGTGGGTCCCATCTCAAAGCTTGGATTAAAGTTAGTAGGTATACAAAAGATTAAAGTCACTGATATATAAAACACACCCAACCCCGCTATCAGCAATGGACTTCCAGAATGGTTGTACTCAACACCCAGAATTGTCCTCAGCATCTGGAAATGTACATTATAGTACTTTTCTGCAGCAAAGAGAATAAATAAATAAAATACAGCCTGATCTATATGACATTGTAAATTAATTATCCCTGACCATCAAAGCCAGAAAATGCTCTCATCAGCCCGTGAACCAACCACCTAGAGAAGGAGCTCTGGAACCAATCTAGGCTATTATGCTGATTACACTCATTGGAAGGGTTGCAGTTAGGCAACATTTCTGAGTGTGATGAGCAACAAGCTAAGACAGGAGAGCTGAGCAATAACTCTCCATAGGGTGCTTGTCTATTATTCTGCTATGCTTGGCTGAAAATGAAGGTTTGGTACTACAGATACTGACTGCACTCCATTACTCTCATCTTTGGAAATAATCTCAAATGTCAACTTCTACAGGTGCAGGCTAACAAATTATTTGTGTACAACTTAACCTCACCCAAAACTGAGGTAACAATGAGTAACACAGGATTGCACCCTGAGGTGCAAATTCAAGCAACCAGTTGCTCAGAGCAAGGAGTGTGGAGCCAACTACAATAATTGATCTTTACATTCCAGAATAACTTCTGCACTTTTAATTTGGATTTTCCCTGTTTGCAAAGGCATTGTTTTGGCTTGTCAACAACTTGCCTGAAATTCAGTAACATCACATCCTTGGAGATCTTTCTCCAAATTAACTCTCGGATTCCTACACAGCAGCAGCAGCTCCCAGCCTTTCTTTAAAGTGAGCTCCCCTCAACCAGTGGTTCCTGTTCTTGGATTAACCAAGCACCCCCACCCCCAGAACTCGCTCCTCTGCTGGCCTGAAGGGGAACAGAGGACAGCTTTGTGCTGACAGGTTTCTCTTTAGCATTAAAGGCGGGATATTTTAGAAGCAGCGTACTTCCTTATGCTGCTGTAATTTGTTTAGCAGCCCTGGATCAGCCGCGTGATAATTTCAGTTGTTCTTTTCATTACCGAGAGTAGTCTAACATAAAACAAACAAATAAAAATAAGGTGCATTTTAAAGCACCTTTAAAGGAACCCTGCCTGGGCTGTTACAAAGCCTTGTGAAAATCGTTTTAACATAGCCACATAGAAGGTCTGCTCCTCCAATTGGGAATTACCGTAATTTTGGACATGGTCATTCATTATCTTACAACTGTATGTTAGGCTGAAATACTATAAAGGCCACTTGATGTGGAAATAAAGGCCACAGTCCTGTACACATAGCCCCTCACAGAGAATACTTCTTACAGTTGGACTTGCTTCAGACTAAATATACATAGGGTTGTGCTGTTGCAACTCCTATTAAAAAGCAAAAGAACTTGTTTCCAAGGAGATGCTTAGATCAGGTTATTACAGCAAGATCCCAAGCATGCTTACTCAGAAGTAAGTGGGATGGTAGCCTTAGGGCTAAATGAGAAAAGACAGGGCAGCTACATTCATTTATTCATGTGCGCTCTTTGTTCAGATATATAAAAAAAACATGGAATACAGGGGGTGTATTTGTAATGTTACGCCGAGAGCTGGTGTGGGGCAGCAAAACCATTCTCCCTCCCCTTCCTTACCTCAGTCAGTTCCATTGCTCAAATGACTTTTCTTCCAGCCCAGCTTTGCTACCAGATGTGAGCAAGGTGGGGGAGAAAAGTGTTTCAAGCAACAAAGTGCAGTCAGGTGACACATGGAATGGCCCCCTTACTTGCACATAGAATCATAAAATTGTAGAGTTGTGAGGGACTCCGAGGGTCATCTTGTTCAACCTCTTGCAATGCAGGATTCTCAACTTGAGAATCACTGCACATACCTTGTGTGTAAAAGGGGGGGAAAGGGGGGGACCTCCACCCTCTACTTATATGAGAATATGACAAATGCATGCATACATACATGTGGGTGCCCACATCTAGTTTCTCCCTAAGATGCTTGAGTTTCTGGCCACTGTTTTCTACCAATTCAGAAAGAGTTGATGTGTTTCAAGAGGCCAACAGAAAAAAAAGTTTATTTTTCCATATAGTTGAGCATCCAATCCTAAGCAAGCATACTTGGAAGAAAATTCAGCTGAACTCCATGTTGTAGTAGGTCAGGTGTTACTTCCAAATTCTGTACTGTATATGTGCTTCAGATTAAACTGTAACTCAAATGCCTTTAGGGAATTTCTAATGCTACATTTGAAAGACGCAAGGAGCCCACTGAGAGTTAAACTGGTGTCTAAACATCTATGAAAAGCGCTAACGCACACATTTAATTTTTGACGAACAGCGAGAAAAATTCTGGAAGCAGAAACAGGGTTGTGGCACGTGTAATACAGCTCCAACATAATACTTATTTTCACAGATTTTTTTATAACAGGTGCAACTCCCAAGAGTCTTGTAAAACAGCTCTTATAAAAAGCAGGGATGCATTCAGCGAGGCTTTGGGAAGAATGATAACACCTCATTTGAAAATACTTCTAAGTTCACCCACACAATTATTTGCCATACAAAAAGTCTGACTAGAAATAAATAAATAAATAACCCATTCACCCCCCCCCCCCCGCAAACAGCCAATAGGTACCTGAAGAAAGTCCTGCTGGCTGCTGTGGTCCTGTGTGCTGCTGATCTTTCTTCTGTCCGTGCTGCACTCCTCTCAGAGCCCAGGAAAGTATGGCTGATCTGCTTCTCGTTGCCACGGACACCTAGGCTTTCAAAAAAGGAGCCACTGACCAATCAGGCCTCAGGGCTAGAATGGCTCTCAGCCCTAGGTCATGTGACACGTTCGTGTCTGTCTGAGTGAAAAGCATGACAATATCCATAAGAACCAAAGGGAGCTTGTCTTTGTATGACTCCAACGCTTTCCACCACCCCCAGCCGCTCCTGCAGAGCCCCTCTTGACGGGAATCCTATTTAAGCCCTGTCCCACAAAGCTGCAAGTGGGAGGGGAGGGGGGAGAAAGGGCCCACAAGAGGAGAATGGATGAGGCTGAGTCAATGCAAAGAACCTGCCTTGCACTTCCCGCAAATCTGATTTTAAAACTTTTTATCTTTTATCTGACCGTCATTTCACATCTGACTCTAACTGCTGGTTTCATGTTGAAAGTTACTGACTCAGCTAACCTGACCAGAAATTGAAGGGCACTCAGTCGAGGCCCGAGGAGGCAAGTGCCAGGGGCTTTCCACACAGCCAGTCCAAGTGTGCTCCAACTGCATTTCTTCCTTTGCACGATATTCCCTCGAGTCCCAGTCACGAGGACAACAGCGCAATTTCACAGCTACAACTAGATAAGAAGATATCTGTGTGGCTGTCCACACACATCAACCCTTTATTTTAAAAAGCCAAAAAAGATGTGTGCTCCACAGTGAAGCAGCGAATTATGTCAATTCCAAAAAATACAAATATTCACAAAATGGAGAGATATTGTTTAGGAGAGGAGAAAAGGTGTGGCTTCGCTAATGCTCAGCCTCCTCCCTTTCAATAATATAATTACATGAGAAGGACTACCCACAGGATTTTCTGGGCCCTGTACAAAATTTCTATCTGGCACCCCTGACCCAAATTGTTTAATTTGGAGCTCTTGGGAGAAGAAATTGGAATAACAAGTTTAGCGAGCTGCAAAAGGGATGGTGCAGGAAAGAAACCACAGTTATGTACACTAGATGGTCAGAGCCTGAGCATTTCAAGCCCCCTCACTCTCTGCTGCTAATGCATCACCATGACTACATCACAACATTGTTGTAAGAAGTTCACATACTGGCTCAGAGTTGTCATGTGGGGGGTAGCTTTCCTACAAGTTGCAGAGCTCCATAGAGTTCCATCTCCATACATCTGTTAATTAGTGCTCCTATTGGGAGGTAGGGCCAGCCCAAGACATTTTGCAGCCTGAGGCAAATTATTATTATTATTAATTTACTGGGTTGCCCCAGCCATTCTGGGTAGCTTCCAACACAATAAAAACACAGCAAAACAGCAAACATTAAAGGTAGCATCCCGCACCCCATGCACAGAAGCTGACTGAAAGTTGACTCTTCTTTCAAAAATGAAGATGGTATAGTTAGCTCACTGCAGTTGAAGGCAGCAGACTAGCCTAGGAAACATTTAACAGGCCACGGGGGACACACAATTGTTTTCCAACAGCTTTCCAATGCTCCCCTGACCTCCATGCAGCAGTTGCCTAATGGTCTTGCATGAAGCACATAACCTCTAAATAATTCCCGCATACAAAATAAGAACCAATAAAAGTAGCTGAATTTGGCTGTGGGCAAGAAGGGATGGGGCATTATGCAAACACACCAATGGCACTTGGATAACCACTTTCTATTCATCAATAATTTCAACTGCAAAAAATGCAGTGAATAGTAGAAGGGTGGAGAGGGAGAGAAACAAACTTTCCCCATATATTGCTATGTGAAGTACGCAGCATAACCATATTCCCACAGCAGAAGCACAGCCTTGAGGGAAGGTTTATGGTGCGTATACAATAAGCTGTGTGGGAAAGGGCCCTAGTCTCACTCAGCACAATTGAATAATGAGCAGGGGCCACCTACTGTGCATGTAACTCCTGTATATCCACCTACAAATATTTCTGCCCCATCAGCTCCACTGCGTATAAATTATATGTTTTCTCTCTGTATCTGTCTTGCCCTTGGGACATAGAGAGCATATTGCATAACCAAACAGGTTACCTGTTGCTATGTCATATCACTCCTTCAAATAGCAAACTCAGGCTGCCAAAACAGAGTGGGGGAGGGGGAGAGAGGTACCAGCATGCTTGAGAGCATGAACATCTGCAGTAATTTTTCCAGATGACAATATCCTTTTGGAAGTGAGGCAACCCACACTGTACCTACTGCTCCAACTGTGGTCTCCCCATAGGTTATGATATAGTATAATCATAGTATAACTGTGTTTTGATATTCGCAGTTTTGTTTTCTTTTTATCCGTTCCTTAATGATCCCTAACATGGAATTCACCATTTTTCACAGCTGGTGCACGCTGGGTTGACGTCTTCATCATGCTATCCACTATGGCCCTGAGGTCTTGTTCCTTGTGAGTCAATACCAGTTCAGATGCCAGTAATTTATATGAGAGATTTGGATTCTTTTGCCACAGTGTCCATCACTTGACATTATTGTGAAAAGATGGAGGAGGGGTTTAGAAGCATCTGCTTTATAACCCAGACTTGGGGTTGTATTTCACTGTGATAATCACATCTCCACATTTTGGGGGGGGGGAGAGTTTCTAATTATCTGAATGCATATTAAATGAGAAATGTAATTCAAGCTCTTCTAATTGATGCAATGGAAAGGTGCTGACATGACAACCGAATTTGTGCCTTTGGCACAAGCCGAAGCTTTTACAGCTTTAACTAAAGGCTACGTGTGTGGCTTTTGGTTTTCGTTTTTCTAACTCTGCAAAACAAGCTACAGTGGTACCTCGGGTTACAGACGCTTCAGGTTACAGACTCCACTAACCCAGAAATAATAACTCGGATTAAGAACTTTACCTCAGGATGAGAACAGAAATCATGCGGTGGCAGTACGGCAGCAGCGGGAGGCCCATTAGCTAAAGTGGTACCTCAGGTTAAGAACAGTTTCAGGTTAAGAACGGACCTCCAGAACGAATTAAGTTCTTAACCTGAGGTACCACTGTATAAGAGTCCATTGCATGCTGCACTGTTAGTGCAGCTGATTTGCTTTGGGTTTGTGTCTGAAAGCATAAGCCAGCTCATAAAGCTCTTATGTGGACCAACTACTATATAATTAAACAGAGGCACACACGACTCTCGGGATGAATTACATTACCACTACTTGCTACTGAATTTAGTATCCTGAAAAAAACAACCATGCCTCAAATTTGTATTTAGAGCACAGTAAATCCCAGGGCATTGTAGCTTCAAATCTCCTGCTCACAGTTTTGGATTATTGCGTGTGGTTTCTGTGCATTGTGACTGTGCCGAGATCCAGCATCACATATTACGTATTCATTTACCCTGCCACTGCCACAGAGGAGAGCAAAATGGCCTTAATTATTCATTCCAAATGTGGATTTTCTTCTTGACTACGTAAATTCATTTGCAAAATGAAGTGAACCAAGAAATAATTGTGATTTACTGTGAATGCAAGCTCTACAACAGTTTCTAGTTCATCATCTTGAGCTTGTTTCTCAGGTAACTTATTAAATATTGAAGAAGTCAGAAGAGAGGTATCAGGCTTGTACTGCTCTTCAGAAGCCTCCTGTGCCTGACCCAGGATATACTTAACTCATGCAGATAAAGGCTATGAAGAAGTGTTGGAAGTGGGAGATAAACACAAGCGGGGTCAGGTTTGAGTCAGAAAACTGCATTGCAGTGGACTCCCTCCACAGAGCCAGAGCTATGGGGGGTAGGAGTGGACTAACTGGTTTTTTTGCCCCAGGTAAAGCCTCCAGAGGGGGCGCCATTGAGACTCCCAGCCTGTGTGTTGGTGTATGAAATGTGTGTGGGGGGGTGTTTCAAACTGAGTCTTTGACCCGGGTTAAATAAAGCCTAGTTTCGCCCCTGTCCCTCCGACCCTGGGTCTTGTGAAATGGTCCTGGAAGTGGCAATAAACAGCACACTGAGTTTGTGGCCATTTTACTTTTCTACAGTGTCCCAGAGCACTATGGGAAATAGTTGCTCCAAACTGCCTGGCATTGAGGGTCCCAGACAGGCTTCACTTTCCCAAAGTTGGCACATGCTGACATCAGGCTTAGATTTAGGCACATACAGAGAAAGCCTTGGTTCTTTGTATAAAAGATCTCCTGTGTAAAGAGCTGAAAGCATACTCATGAGCTATGTAAATATTTCACCCAGATAAACTCAGCCAGCTTATTTTGAGTTACCATGAAAGTTCATGCAAAATCAAGAGTAATACCAGTGCCACCAATATGCATCTTCAACTCAAGCAAGTTCCCCAAGGTTCAATATTTGTTGCTACTTCCCACATAGAACTGATTACACACTGGCCCTAGCATAAGCAATATAGCAGAGAACATAGCAAGGATGTACTCTCACAGTTTAATTCACACACAATGTGAATGTTTAATGTGAATGTTTAATAAACCATAAGTTGCCTCACAGACCAGCAAACATGATGTGCCTTGATTCTCCAAAGCTTGGTTTTCCAGCTGCTTGTCTCATTTATTTGTAGCCTTATGAGCAGGGAGGTGGCTCCACACAAATTGTTTAGGCAAAGTTGTTGGAATCAAGCATAACATCAAACTAGAGTTAAAAACAAGCCATGCTTTGTCAGCCAAAAACAAACCATGGCCGCATATCATGGTTTGCCAACAGGGAAAAAAACCATGATTAATCTGCTAGGCTAGGTTCAAACATTTAACCAAAGCATAGTTAAGCTAAACAAGCCATGGTTTGGTGTTATGTGCAAATGAGACCACTGAAATAACATGAGGCAAATTTTGCAATATTTTAGTTCAGTATTATAGACTTTGTTTGAAAGATATTATTCCAAAAAAGAATACCAAGCAAAATTATGTAAGAACAAGGCAACTAGAGAAGTGGGACTGCGGAAATGAAGTGCATTGTACACCTCAGGTCTTGGATGTGGGCCCAGAAGTATTGATTTACTTTTTAATGTAATGCATGTTTATGTGAAGTAATTCAAAATTGTTCTATCAATGCAAGCTTGTATAATATTATTAAGCTCCAAAATTCAAGAACTCTGTCAGCTTTCTGTAGAAGATATATTATTCTGATCCAATTTATAAGTAACAAGGTTAGAATAATTGGGGTCCAAGAAAACCATTCTTGGACGTACTTTCCCTAAATTAAAACAACTCAACAGAAAAAGGCCTCCGTTCACTGTTTGCCTTGGGTTGTGGTACTGGCTTTCACCAGTGCAAAGATGTTGCACTGGTTGCATTAAAACAAGTGTATAAGGGCTGCCCCTGGATGTCTTATCGTTAGAGGCAAAACAGAAAATGCTGCACCTGCCATGTACCCACACATCCACTGCCTGCAGCAGCAGCAATGGGCATGAGGGCAATGGACATGCAGCAGAGCAGGCGGCCAACAATTGCCAGAGGCAGTGAGCAGCACGTTGTTCAAGAACTGGATTTGCCACCGCTCTCAGCTATCTGGAACCAGCAGCCCTGAGACAACTGCCTCACCTCATGGGCAGGCTGGCCCTGCAGTGTATGCATTGCAAACACTAACCGTTTATGTAAATAGCTCTCACATGTGCCCAAAGAGTTATTTCTGAACGAACCAGCAGTAAATCACACGAAGTAAGTGAAGTGAACTCTTTATTAGAAAACAAACCAGGATCTCCATAGGAGTATCAGGCCTAATGAGCACAGCAACTCTTCTTCAGTAGGACTTGCCCCCATTAAGCAGTTGCTAAGACTGAAGGTCCCCTCCTCCCCAAAGCGGCCTAAGTCCCCACCTTTCCAATTTGAGACTGTGCCTGTGTGCCTGTCTTTGCTCCTCCCACTTTATGACTCTCCTGGTTCTGGGAGACTGGGGAGAAGAGCTTGTCGCGGAAGAAGGGGGAGACACCCATGCCTCTTCACCAGCCTGACTCATCTCTCTGCCTCTTGACCTCCCTCGTCACACTCTCCTACGGCTTTAACCTCTGATTCTGGACTGTTCACTTCACTAAGCCCTGTTAGCTCTTCAGCTTCTGACATGTCTTCCCAATCTTCTCCTTCTTCTCCCTCAGACCACTCATTGTTGTCTCACCACCAATCCCTGGGCTCTTAGCCTTCTTCCTTTGAGGGTTCCCAAGCTGCTTCCTCCCACCATTCCTCTGTGTCCAGCCAGTCCATGACAATTCTTCAGAAGGGTTTGCTGTCAGGCTTCTGTTGTTTGAGACAGCCACAGCGGTTGCAGATAGACTGTGGTTTCTGGTAATGGTGGACATCTGGTTGGCAATGTATGGGCTTCCCAAATTTTCATGCTCCTGAGTCCTCATTGTGATGATGGGGAGAAGGAGCACACCCAGAGATGGGTCCAGGATCCCCTTCCCCAACAAATTATCATAGCACTATTCCTTCAGGTTCTGCTATCACTATGCTGATCCATTATTAACTTACGAGTATCTAGAATTAGCCTGCATGCTTCCTTGTTTCACCTAACAGATTTGCAATGCTGCTCTCACAGTCCTGCCCACTAGAGAAGAGTGTTCCCAAAAGGCGAATGTATTCAGAATGGAATGTCATTATTTCTTTTTCTCACATTTTCAAATACTAACACCTCCATAAAAGTCAAACCTCTCAATTTGTTGGTTGTGTGATAATGCCCTTTATCTCATTCCTAAAGGATTCCTTCCTACCATCCAGTTCATCAAAGCACACAATGCTGATCAAATAAAACATGTGCTGTTAGGAAAGCCAGTAGTCACAAACATGTTGTAAATGCTAACTTCAGCATCTAAAATCCATACCACCCCACTTTCTCCATGTTAACTTCAAACCCCTTGAATTCTAATGGATCCTATCCTATCCTATCCTATCCTATCCTATCCTATCCTATCCTATCCTATCCTATCCATAGCAGTGGGTCTCTTTCCCTGAAACAGTTGTCAACATTATAGCTAGTGAGCAGAAAGGTACCCAATGCAGATAGCTATATATAGCTGCAGATAAAAATGCTGTTGTGAATCGCATCCATAGCAACACACTACCATGCTGCAAAGTACAAAATCAGTAAGGTCACAAAGATTTAAAAATGGAGGCTACAAGAGCTTAGGTTGGACAGTTACATAGAAACTGATAGAAAAAAATAAAACCACTGGATTGGATTGAGACTTATTCATGTTTAAAGTAGAGCCATTAAAATCAATGACTGGTTTACTCCAAGCATGAATGCCAGAATCCCACCCATTGGCCGCATTCAAGTGTCAAAATAAACCATGGTTTATTGTGAGGGGAATGGACCATGCTCAGGCTTACACAACTCCCATTCATCCCTTCTTCTGGCACAGCTACAAGAAGGTATTCAGAAGCTTTTGGGTGCATTTTTGATTAACCACAAGTTGCCATTTCATCCAGCTACAACAAACTGTAGTGTAAAAATAACAGCCTACACAACTACTCATACTGCTGGGGAAAACAATGCAGAGAAATAAGAAAAACAATCAACTACAGTGGTACCTCGGGTTACAGACGCTTCAGGTTACAGACTCCGCTAACTCCCAGAAATAGTAACGGGTTAAGAACTTTGCTTCAGGATGAGAACAGAAATCACGTGGCGGAAGCGGGAGGCCCCATTAGCTAAAGTGATACCTCAGGTTAAGAACAGTTTCAAGTTAAGAATGGATCTCCAGAACGAAATAAGTTCTTAACTCGAGGTACCACTGTATTTTGTACATTACAAAAGCTTGCATTGCTGCTGGTCTGGAGTTTATTCCTCCTTGTCACAGGCTACTGTGCAAGTACAAATTTACAAGGTTGTAGCGAACAAGCGTAAAGTGGTAGTGATAGTGACTTGCTATTATGTTCAGCTAGGGCCAACCTGAGATACATTAAAACATGAAAAGAGAGGAGTTTTGATTTTGTGTTTTAAAACACACTGATCACTATACCACCGCACAGGCTGTAAATAGCAAAGAAGATTAGAACACACTGGAACACAGAGTAGAATGAGATTAGAAATGACATTACAGGTTTAAAGGCCCTTACCTTGCCACCTGTCAAAGAAACACACACAATACCAATTCTCCCAAAAGAGTTGCAACAGACTAGAGAAACCAACACAAGGCTCTGTTATGAGGCCAGAGACTGCCGTGCTCAGGTGGATGTGTTATTAGAACAAGAACCAGAGTTGGGAGGGTGCTGAGTTGGGTTAAAGGTTCATACTGTATATTCACAGGAGACTAAATAGATTGTAAAGTAAAAATCCAATTAGCAAGTCTAACTGTAAGAAGTTGGGCTTTGAAACAGCATCAACAAATTGTATTAGCAACCAAGGAAGGGATCAGAGCAAAAATTTGAAAAAAGCCTATTTATGCAATTGATGGATGAACAAAATGCAAACATTTTAGCTGCAAAACATTTAAGATTTTGCCTATACTTTATCTCAACTTAGTTTGTCCCCAATCATTGCCTATTTTTAGAAAATATTACAACAGGATATAAAATGTTACCCACAACCACATTTTACACACAGGCAATTAAAACAGCCCTTAAACGTTGAAAACAGTCCCTATTTCACCTTACCTTGAACAAATAAAGCAAAATATGTCATGATGTTTGGCTTTCCCTTCTCTTTGTCCTAAGTATCATCAATTCACAGTACAAAAAGTAAGTAACAGAAATGAAGGGAGCAATTATGCCCCCCACTGGATTCTCCCTCAACCCCCTACCAAGACAATATTAGTCTTATAATCAATTCCTTGGAGGGGGGTGCAAAAGCAAAAAAATTCTAATTACAGGAAAGACACTTGATTTTCTTTGCTCTGCAGTCATAAGATGTCAAAATGTCTAGACAGCTTGAAAAAGAAACTTTGACACAGCACCCTTTCTTGACAGAGTGGGGGGAGGAAGAAAGATAACAAGCTTATTACATATAAGTCATCCCTCATTACTTAAATTGAGCAGAAACATGCAAACTGGTCTGCAGCTGGAGTGAAATGGGAAGCTTGGGACATATTGAAGAATTGTCAACAGCCCATGTTATACTGATCATGACTTATTTTATTGCTTCTAGACAGCTGTATTTCCTAATTTCAATCAATAGTGGCCTGAAGTTAGACTGCATTTGCACATGTGAACCAAATTATGCAGCAAGTAAATGCACATTCTGTGCTTAGAATAAATTTTGCAATATTTTACAAAATTTGTCCAAAGTTACTGAGTTTGATCAGAACCATTAGCACGAGGAGCCTTGAAGGCTTGAATCTTGATCACAAAATATCCCATTCAAACCCCACTTTGGTTTCCATGCATTTATCAGATTTTCTACACATTCCTTGGCAGGGAGGGGATAAAAGCACTTGGGCACTTTTTGCTTCCAGCATTTATCTCTAGCAATGATTACTATATTTAAAAAAGAAAAAGAAGGTCATCCTGCTTAAGAAGCCAAATCAAATGTCAGATTCTTTGGCAGGTCACAAGGCAGAGATGAAGAGCATGCTGAACATTTTTCTGACTGCAGTTCCTAAAAGCATAGAATTCTAACACCCAGATTTCCTTCCTCTAATAAGTAGTAGCAATAGTCAACATTTGCGAAACACTCAGATGCACTGTAAAGACTGCACTGCACAACAAGCTAAAATTATGATGCGGAAATCTGTGGTCAACAAGAGGGATTTAAACTTCTATTGTTGTACACACAAAAGCAGGTAAAGCCCCATTCAAGCTGAATGTAAATTGGATGACAAATCTCTACAAATATGCTTTGTTGTATCTTCTTCCCTAAGTCTAAAAGAAAAGGATATAAAGATAAGGAGGCTAAAAGTTAACTTTAGGTCAACAAACCCATTGAGTTTTGAGGCCAAAACAAAGTCAAGAAACACCAAAGGAAAAAGACTATAATAGATACATTAAGCTGGAACTAACCTCCAGGGGTCATCCATTCTAACCTACCCTGTAAGGGTGGGATTCTAACTCAGGAAGCTTTAACCAGCCAGGAGGCAAGACAAATAAACCAAAAATAAAATAAAATGAGACATTAGGGAGCAAGCTGTCCTCTATTTAATGGTATGTATGTTTTTGTGTATATGTGTGTGCATGTATTTATATTTGTGTGTGCATACAAGAAAAACCCTTTTTATTAATTTGTTTAATTTTTATTTTAAACAATAAAGCCAATTTTCTAAATATCTTTATTTCTTTCTGTTTAGCTAACACAAGTAAAAGGTTAAATACTGAGCCCCCAAGATAATCATATCTAGGTAGGCTGGGCCCACTCCTTGGTTCCATCCCTGTGTTAAACAGACTCATAATATTTCAGCCAGATAGTTCTGCCATGTAGGAGTTTCCAACTTCTGTAGAAAATTATCCTCATCTAACACTATGACTGTGTGCAAACGTAACTCTAAACCATGGTTTAGCACTATATGGAGAAGCGGAAACAAAATGCAAGTTACAACACAGGAACAATGAGAGAAAGGCAGTATCAGAGTAGTATGACCCTAAATGTCCCTTGCTAGGGATCACCAACAGGAGGGTGCTATTGCACGTGTGTCCAGGAGCAGATGGCTCCTACTGCACTTCTAGTATAACTGGGAGCACCACGATCCCCGACACAGCATCATGTCCACACCAGGGACTGAGGTTCATTCCAAATAAATTATGATGCCAAGCCAAAGCTTGTTCTTGGCTTACCATTTGTGGTTTGGAACAAAACTACCCTCGACCCCCAGTTCTGATATAATACTAAGCCAGGAAGCATGGTTTGTCAGTCCCATTCCCACTAGTGGAAGAGTGAAGCAGCAACCATCTCTGTATTCATAGTAAACTATGGCTTACTGTGACATGTGAACTGGGCCTGGAAAGACTGAAAGAGATGAAGGAGTAACAAATACAAAAAAAGGGAGATTTTCTATATATATACTTTCTGCTCCGTTTGAGAATTTGGCATGTTTTATGCCTCTGCCTTTACAGACAAACTCTTAATAATTTATTGCCTTTGCTGCTTTGTCAATATGACACACTCCATTTGCAAACTCAACAAAACGATCTGTCTTGGGAACTCAGCCAACAAGTGTTTTATGAAGGCTTCAAGCAGAGAAGCCAACTCTGTTAAAACAGCATCCTGTTGATAAATCCTATCCATATAGGTAGAGAGTGTAATGTGAGCAGGAACTAAAGTGATCAGATCCAGCTATAATAGTGTTAGAAAACCTTTGTTGTTCTTTCAAAGGTTGTGGGTTCACTTGCCATATTTTGTGGTCTAGTAGGCTTACACAATTATTTCTTTTCCATGTTACCTTCTTTGTCCCATGAATTATCAATCCATTCTGTTTGAGTCTGGGTGCCCATAGAGTCTTAACATATCCTGCCTGACTTCCATCTTCACTTTGCCCTTGCCTAAACTTCTTGTGGATTTCTCCTATGTAGAATAAGTGAATGGTTACATGGTTGGTTGGTATTTAAGAACTATGTGAAAGCATTGGTGTCCCTTTCTTGGGGTGCCATGCTTCACGTTGTCAATCCACATAAGCTTGCTCACGGCATGAAGTGTTGCATATGAGAATGAACCATCAAGATTGAACCACATATGCACACTATTTCTCAATGGAATCAGTTCACATATTTTTCTGCAACGAGAAACCACAGGTGTACATATATACACAAACCAAAATCTCGCTTTTGTACTCCCTTCTCCCTCTTTTCCCGTTCATTCTTTTTCTGTCGCAGTTTTCTCAATTATAATGGCATGTGTTTGTGTGGGGTATGTTGTGTTGTGCGTGGAGGAGTTAAGTGTGGAAACACAGTATAAGCAATATGTCAATACAAAGCTGATGATTTCAAGAATCCATAATCTAAACTAACATTGCTTCGTATGAAAAAGAAGTTACATACAGGGGAAATGTTCTCCTCCTTCTAAATCACTTCTGTGACTTACGGATTTTTCAGGAAGGCCCCAAGCTAACACCCTCCTCAATGGGTCTTTTTCCTTCTGGTCTCCCTCCCTGCATCATACTTCATTGTCTCCCACTCCTTTACTACGTTACTATGGTGACCTCAACAAAGACTTTGCTAGGCCTCTGGGGCAGAGACATAACCAACAGTACTAGGATCACAAAGTTCACCCCTAAGTGCAACAGCAGAGGAAAGATAGCCATGTGAGTTATGGGAGTTATGGGGCAGGAGGGGGATAAGCAACTATTTGATTGGGAAAACATAAGCAAGCAAACCTAGTTATTGGATCCCATTATTTTGGTGGTGGCGGTAGTGAGGAAGAATAACTGAAGAGACCATTTTGAAGTGGTGGTGCTTCCTATGTGTTCCTGTGCTTGCCTTTACAACAATCCTGTAACACAGCCAGCAGTGGTTGTTGCTCATTGGGGCTGGTGGGGCAGAAGGGCGGGACACCAGTAGGAGTAGCAGGAGCTCGAGCCAATTACAGGCAGAGAGAAATAATTCTGTTTTCATTCCTATTCTCATCCATGCTGAGTTCTACGAGGGAAACAATGGGCCTAAGGAGGAGGAAGCTGACAAGCAGTGCCACCCCCTGGGCTGGTTGTCAGTAAGAAGGCAGGCAGGCAGGCAAGGTCTTAATAATCATAGAAAAATAATCATAGAATCGTCGAGTTGAAAGGGACCACAAAGGTCCTCTAGTCCAACCCCACTGCAACGCAGGCTTGCAGAGAGCAGGCTGGGGGCACAGTACCCCATTTTCCTAAACAGAAGCCTCCCCTGGGTCACTTTCCACCTCCATTTAATCCACTTAGAATAAAGGTGAGGGAAAGTGGCTTATCTAGGGCTATGCAAAAAAAAGAATTTCAACCCATCTCCCAGACCAAGTGCATCAAATATCACCTGAATGTCTGAATAGGCCATCTTAAATGCAACCCCGCAAAGAGAACTTTGATTTGTTTTCAAGCACAATATTTGTAATTGAGTCAATTTACTTCACACATTTAGCTGCCAGGCATAGTGTGGGGAAAAATGTACATGCATGTATAGACCAGCCTGTGAATGGATTTAGAGCCCACCTGGACCCGGGAAGACAATGCTGGATCTGGGAGACTTTGTACCTGCTCCATTAAGGGGAGTTCAACCCCTTCAGAACAGGCTACACAGTTAATTCCAGGACATGAGAACCACTTACTCCCAGTGTCTCTGTCTTGTCAGGATTCAGCTTTTGTTTATTATCCCTCATCCCTGTCCAGCCTCACATGGCTCAGAAGAGAGAAATAGCAAAGAGTGTTGTCCATGTTCTGAGGGCACCTCACTCCAAACCCTTCTCATTATTCTCATCTTCTCACAACATTCTTTGCTTCTTTGTGATACCTGAATTGTTCTCAGTGTTTTGATAAAAGTAAATATTTAAATGCATGAATAATAAACCAAATACTACATGCTTGCTCAAAGTGTTTTGAACAAAATCTATTTCTTTTTAGTAGTTAGCTTTTTCCCCATTAACAACATATTAAATATTTTTCTGGAATGCATTGTTACAGTGTTTATTCAAGGTGTTGTAAACTTTCACTGGTCTACTGTTGCATTTCCATATATTCACAAAATTTGCCTGGTTGCTGTTGTTTGCATTCCCGTGCAGTTGTCAATAAATTCATGACTGAACATTCACACAACATAACTGGGACTGTCAGTGCTCCCACATGACTGGCAATAACAACAATTTCTGATATTTGCTGCAATATATGCATATGGTAGTGAGTTTTATAGATGCACTCATTGTGTGTGTAATGAAAAGCGTATCAGTTCCCAAATATATTGGATAACAAACGTTTATTGTTGTATCTCTCCTCCCATTTCTTCTCAGATACACGACCTCAGATTTTTTTTACCCACACAGGGAAATTTTAGAAAAGAAATATATGTGAAACAATATCAGAAAAGGGGAGGGAGGAATGTGGATTTTGCAATAAGTGATGCATACGAAGGAGGATGGACTGCTGCCCGCACATGTTCAGAGATATTTCTTGCAGAATTCACATAGATTTTGCACTCTGATACCTTGTTTGTAAGTGTATGGTCAAAACTGTAATGTTTTATGCCATCTCTCTAAGTAGGAAGCTCTCTAGAGCAATCCTTTTTTTCTGTCAAGGACCTCATTCTCTCAGGGGTAAATTGCTGGGGCCTACATGCCACCAATGGTTGGTGGTCCACAGCCAATTATTGACTGTGCCAGAGCCAACGTAGGTAGGGCATCCCCTTTTCTTTCTCACCCCTCTCTGCCATCCCACAATTCCATCCTTGCCAACTGCATGTAATTGACCATAGGCTGCCCACAACAGCTCTAGATGAAGACTATAACTGGGAGAGTGACAGGACAACACACAAAGAAGAATCACACAGGGAGGGGCTTCACATGCTGCACTTTAAGGTATATATCTAGCATTTTAATCAACTATCATTAAAAGGTATGATATTAAAGTGGCTAAAAGTAGGATGGCAAAAGCATGCACGCATCATATAGGTACACTGATCAAGAAGCTAACTTTGGCCGAGGCTCTCTGTCAAGTCAAGGGCACATTAAGCAGTAAATTCAGCTTTGTTCGTATGCTATGTGTAAAATGGCTGGTGGTTGCAATTCATAGGAAGAGTAAAAGAGTAAAGAATGTTTTGATTTGCAGAGAATCTATGCTGCACAGTTATTTCTGTTTTTTCACAGGGAAAAGAAATCCAGCATAAAAGAAGTCATTGTGGAAGAAGATGAAAATGAAATAGATAGGGATGCCGCTAACAGCCAGCTCGTGGGGGTAAAGGAGAAGGATTCTCCTGTCCTCAAACTCAGTGTGATGTTCAGCCCCAATCTGGACAGTGAAAGAATTGACAGCTCCAGTCCTTCCCCTTCTCCTGTTGAATCCCCGAAGAAACAGAGTGTGTAAGCATTGTTCACAAATGGATTCCTTCATAACCTTTAGAGCAGCCTTCGCCAAATTGGTGCCCTCTGGATGTTTTGGGCTACAACTCCCCTCAGCTCCAGCATGCAGGGCCAACGCTCAGAGATAAGAGTAGAGTCCAACACCATCTC
Organism: Podarcis filfolensis; assembly: GCF_964270895.1. NCBI lineage: Eukaryota > Metazoa > Chordata > Lepidosauria > Squamata > Lacertidae > Podarcis > Podarcis filfolensis. The sequence goes on along the minus strand of NC_139604.1, from coordinate 59,720,517 downwards.
GAGGGCATCTAGCTAGGGAAGGCTGCTTCACCGTTTCTTATATGTAGCTGGCACAGCACAATTTTGCTCCTGTGTCATTTTTTTAGAGCCTTTTATAGACCCAAGTTAACATAAGTATCTTAACACCTGCTGGTTAGACATGAGCTTTATTCTACTGTACCAACACAGGTGCAAAGGTTTATACAGTGTTAACTTAAGATTGTGCAGTTTGCCATCTGAATGGCTGACACCTCAATCATGTTTGCACTTACTTTGGGGGACTCGTCCTCCACTGAAATAACAAAATCCACCCTTTCCTGGGTATATAACTGAAGCTGATGAATTGCCTCGTTCCCTTTGTTTTGTAAGGATGGGACTGTGAGGCAGCCATATGCCCTTTGTCTCATAATGGGACAGAATAAACAAAAGTAAACTGGGAATGAAGCTTGTTGGGCTCACAAGGAGGGATGCTAACCCAAAAAGAAGATGTAAAGGAAGCCGCAGCTCGTGCACCTCTGCAGCGCAGGAGCATATATCTCTATTTAGTAGGTCCCGTTTTATCTAAAGAGTTTTCTTTCCAAGCAAACACTGATGGAATTGCAGTCTCAGTAATCAAGCAGGAGAAGGAATATCAGCTGGTGTAGTTTGTCATTTTATGATGCTAGAGGAAGGCTTGGGAAATGAGAAAAACTTCCAAATTCCTTCTGCAATGCAACTACTAAACTTAGCCTTACCTTTCAGAAATTACTTGTAAAGAAGTTAGGAGTGATTGGCTTTAGCAGGGGTTTGCCTGCAAAAGCTTAGCTTCCAGCCATGCTTGTAACCTTTGGGTTGAAATGCAAAAGATGCTTTCTATTTCTGAAGGTTTTTAGCAAGAGTTGAAAATTATTGGTTCTACCATCCCTTTATTTGCCTTTATCTAACAGATAACATGGCATATTTTTGCTGTTTACCCCCCCCCCCACCTAGCAACCAAAGGCTATTGAACACAAACAAAACCACTCAACTTGCTGTTTGTGAGATCAAGTGGAATAAATGAGAGACAGATGGAGGCAGGTAGAAAAACCTCTTAATCTTAGAAGAGCCAAGATATCATAGGAATCCCTGAATGCTGGAGCCAAAATAAGCTGACCCCTGAGTTGTGAAGAGGAGGAGTAAGAAGGAGGAAAAGAGACTGGAGGCTATCGAACAGAGGCCAGAATAGCAGGCCATCTGTAATTATTCCAACTTAGGAAGAGTCAAGATGGGATCTGGGGAAACTGGCTTGATGCAAGAACAAGCAGCCATGTGGGTGCATTAGACTGCAGGTGAACATCTCGAAGAATAAGGGGTGAATGCATTCATTTCAAAGCTGAATTATGGAGACTGGTTTACAGCCAACCTTCTTCCTAAGGGATAAGGAAAGAGAGGGCATTTTCAGTCATTGTGTCCCATCTGTAGAATACCCTCACCAGGAAAGCCTGTCTGATGCCAACTTTGATGTAATTCCTTCCTGTCCCCTGCAAAATCATTTTTATTTGCCTGCGGCATGCAGTCTAAACTGGGTTTGATTTTGGCTTTATCTGTCTGCTGAATTCATATGGTTCCGTTTCATTGCTGCTTCTGATATTTTAACTTGCTTTAATTATATACTTTTAACGTGATAGCATAAGCGCCAGTTGGGCCCTCCAATTAAAATGTTCCTCTTCAGTACCAAAAATAATCATAGACATATAAATTGGATTCCAGGGATAAAACTGAACTAGAATCCCTTCCCCTTTGACGTCTACTTTTTTGTGCAGAGGGGAGTGTATGTGTTTGAAGGAAAAGGAGGAGCATTCAACCATGCTAAAGATTCCCCACTTGCAGCCATCCAGCCCACACACAGGTTTAATATTTGGGTGAGAACCAGACCCATCTGATGGCCAGTCCTAGATACTAAGGTCCCAAAGTGGAGCAGCAGCCACATGCAAACTGTTTCCTCTAGTAGCTGGTGAACGGAATGTGTGGGCCGGGAGTGGCTAACCTGTGGTCTTCCAGATGTGGTTGGATTCCAACTCCTATCAGCTCAAGGCAGCATAGCCAAAGATCAGGGATGATGGTAGTTGTAGTTCAGCAGCATCTGGAGGATCATAGGCTCCTACACTTGATGCAGACTGAACTTTAGAGACAGTGGTTGTCAGGGACTGGGCAGAGGAGGAATGGTAGAGACTGCCTCCCCAGCCTGACCCTTCCAGAGGAGAAGACAGTTCAGAATTACAACAGGGGTGTGAGGGAGAGGCAGATGAGGGGGAAAGCTGGGAAATAATGGGAGAGGAGGAAGAAGAAGCACCAGAGGGGGACAGCTGAGGGACACAGTGTCTTTAGAAAGCATTCCAGACGCCCCCTCTCCCACAACCCAGCAGGCATTAAAAGTAGGAGAGCAGAGAGCTCAGAAGCAGAGGGCACATCTCAGCACCTGTAGTGATGACACATGATGGGAGAGAGGGAGCGGGTGGAGACTCACTCGGAGCAATGCCATTTTCCTAGAGGCTGCATTTCTAAGCCTCTCTCTGTGAATATTTAATAAAAGGCAATTTGGTAAGAAAATTTCCTTGTCACATCCATTCCTGGCAACCCACTGTGGGGGGTGGATCCTCTGACGCATGACAGTGGTATAGAAAAGAGAAGAGAGCAAATAAAGGCTCCTCCTGGCATCCTTTTTATTGGGTATTCATGATTTATGCCCATGGTGGCATTAGGATTCGACAGATACCCGACCCCACTTTTAATGCTGTTTGTGCATGCAAACATTTTGGGGTAGACATGCTGTTCTGTAGCCACTTCCAACTCTACAGTTCTATGATTTTGTTGCACTCTAGCACAAGAGTGCCTCTCCAGGTAGCAATAATGTGTTAACACTGGGGAAGCATAACAGAATAATGAGGAAGGGTGTGTGGATGGGCCAGTATAAATCCACCACTACTGTTCTAATGCTACATCAGAGACTTGTTTCAGAATACCAGGGAAAAACTGCACCACTCTGGCTCTAAGAGAGACGGGCAGGTAAGTAAGAACTCTGACCCATAGTTATAGGTGTATTTTACTCCTCAAATGGCATGTTGGAACTGGAAACATCCAGATAACCAGCAAAGATTTATTACGGTACAGATCCAGCAGGAGGGATAACAAAACACTGCTTGTGGCTCACAACAAAAACTCTTATCTCACATGTCTTTAAATCACCTATGTATAACCAACCTGGAAAAATGACAGTTTCTTCGCTGGACACAGCCAACAATTTTGCGAAAGGTTTTTGCATATAAAGAGTACTTTTGCCCCACTCTCTGTTCAAGCAGGTTTCTGAAAGAATTCAAACCTGCTTAGAAAAGACAAGAAGTGGCCTTCCTTGCTGTATACATCATACAAACCATAGCATTCTGTTTCCTTTGCAGGGCAACCCATTCTCCGCAGCTGAGCCCTGACCTGATGGAAAATCCACGAACACTCCTCATGCTGCTGCGTCAGAGGGATCTGGAAATCATGGCACTGAAAAATGCCAACCGGAGAGATCAATCAGACCGGCTTGGCTGTATTTTGCAGCAACTTGTGAAGTCAAGGCAAAAACTGCCACTTAGGAGGTGAGCAACATAAAGCTTTACAAAACTGGAGTATGTGCCTACTGAAAAGCACTTGCAAAATTACAGGTGAAAAAGAAGGGCCGTGGCTGTCAGGTAACACCTAGGGCAAGAGCTGCTTTGCTGGAAGGGGCAAGCAGACATCATTCCCCATGCACATACCCACCTTCCTGCTAGTGCTACACTCTTCCAAACTTTTAAGGATACATCTCTCTAACAGATTATCATAATGTGTAGGATTGTTAAGCTATTTCTGTATTGGGATTTTTTAAATAGTTTGACACTGGCTCCATTCTGGTGTGTTGACAGACCTGTGTGATTCCCCACTACACCAGAGATGTTGCACATTGGTGTGCAACTGAGCTACAAAAGTCACACAGTAATCTGGATGCAAACCATTTGCAACATGAGGTGCATGGGAGGTGCATATATAAATCCTCTAAGCGGTTTGCAAAAGGATAAAACAAGACGTTAAAATTATCAGTGTAAATGGTTAAAAACAAGCATATGAAAGCATGCAAAAGATATAGTAAAATCAACACTAGCTAAAAGGAGAGAAAATGCATGTAACTTCTACATGTTGGATGGCCATTTGTCATGGATGCTTTAGCTGAGATTCCTACATTGCATGGGGATGACTAGATGACCCTTGGGGTCCCTTCTAACTCTACAATTCTATGATTCTATGTCTAGATAGACTGGATCAAAGCTATTTTAAGCAGGTGGAATAAAGAGTACAGTGAAGGTGCCTGATGTCCTTAGGCAGGGAGTTCCAAAGTGTAAGTGCTCCCACATTAGAAAAGAATATCAATTTCTTAAGTGAGGAATGGATATTACAAGGCACCTGTAACAGTGCCAGTTCCGAATTCTACTATCTCAGACTACTGCTTTCTTCTATGTGTGGTGTCTCAGACTCAGAGAATGGCTCTGAGTCAGAATTATGACTCATCAGACTTAGTTCCCCAGGTGAAATCCCTATTTGTCATGTATCTTGCTACACAGAGATTTCAAGAACTATCTGTGTACGAAATTTGCAAGTCTCCTCTCCAGCAGAAAGAGTTACTCCTGTACTGAGTTTTCTCCTTGTTTTCAGGAGAGAGAGAGTGGAAGGGAGTGTTATACTTTGCAATCCATCCCATGATTCACTGGACAAACAATGCCATTCTCCCTCCGCAAAGGAAGCAAGGGAAACAAAGCACCCATTCAAACCTAGTGATCCAGAACATGAATAATCTGCATGTGGCAAAGGGCAGCCACAATGCCTGTTATAAGAATAGCCTTTTTTAATGGTAGGATTCCAGGACATCTATTGTGCTATGAAACTCTGACTAAGGTCCCTTTTGATCTGGCCCATAAGAAGTAAGTCCAGCGTGGTGGTAGTATAGAATCACTAGTATCTGAAATGCTTAGCTATTAAAGCACTCTTACCTCCAGCTTTAAAAATGACTTGATCTGTAAACATGAACAGGAGATCATACTTCTCTCTGTGCCACAATAAACTTTGGTTACTGATTTCTGCAGATCTGGTGCAGTTGATAGCACAGGTAATTTTTGTTTTGTTTGGGTGCCAATCATAAGTCAAATGAAATAAAGTTATTTTAAAAATAAATAATGCAACCATTAGTAAACATGCATACAGATATGCCACTCAGTGAAATCAGTTAAAAACTTTATGCTTTGCTGGGCAGAAACAAGCAAGTTCTGTTTACCATCGGGATAGCTCAGTTGGTTAGAGTGTGGTGCTGAGAATGCCAAGGTTGCAGGTTCGATCCCCATAAGGGACAGCTGCTCTGCATTGCAGAGCATTGGACTAGATGATCCTCAGGGTCCCTTCCAAATTTATGATTCTAACACAAATGGAGTAGTTAATTGAAGAAAACCCGCCACACCAGAATGTTGTAGGCATTTTAATGTCTCCGAGGAGTGACGAGGAGATTGTCATCTAAATGACGGAAGGATGGAGCTCAGGCAAGGGATCTCTTCTGGGAGGTAGTTCCCAGGATATAGCACGGCCATTAAAGTCCTGCTCCATGCTCTGACAGAGGACAGCTTCACTTTGTAAGCAGGAAGAGCCAGGTATGCATATCTACTCCCATTCATCTTAATGATTCAAGGAAGTTGTACAGGAGAAGACGGTCCCTAAAGTATTTTGATAGCTAGACTGCTCTTTCTAGCCATGAAAAGTTTAGAATTCATGATATATATATTTTTTAAAAATCTGGTTTAGGCTATAAACGAACAAACAACCAGCATGGGTTGTAGTTCAGTAGCAGAGCACCTGCTCTGCACACAGAAGATTCTGGGTTCAATCCCTAGCAACTTCAGGTAGGATTAAGATTGCCCCCAGTCTGAAACCCTGGAAAGCTTCTGCCAGTCAGTGCAGAGAGTACTCGGGTAGATGCACCAATGGTCTGACTCAATATAAGGCAACTTCCTTTGTTCCGCAGTTTTTAAAAAAAAACAAACCAAAAGAACACCACACCTAAAACGTAAAAGCTCACAAAATGGGTTGGGTGTGAGGGAGTTGTGCTGCTCATCACCAGTCATGACAAAGGTACTATTCAACAGCCATCCATGACCCTTCCACAAACACATTCTATATGGTTGTTGGTAAGGGACGCGGGTGGCGCTGTGGGTTAAACCACAGAGCCTAGGACTTGCCGATCAGAAGGTTGGCGGTTCGAATCCCCACAACGGGGTGAGCTCCCGTTGCTCGGTCCCTGCTCCTGCCAACCTAGCAGTTCGAAAGCACGTCAAAGTGCAAGTAGATCAATAGGTACCACTCCAGCAGGAAGGTAAACGGCATTTCCGTGCGCTGCTCTGGTTCACCAGAAGCGGCTTAGTCATGCTGGCCACATGACCTGGAAGCTGTACGCCGGCTCCCTCGGCCAATAAAGCGAGATGAGCGCCGCTACCCCAGAGTCGGTCACAACTGGACCTAATGGTCAGGGGTCCCTTTACCTTTACCTTAAGAGCACTGAATGCACCAGCTAAGACAAGAATCGCATTTCCCAGCAACATAACTTACATTTGAGTGCTGGCTGGGGAATTGTGATAATCCATAAAACAGAAGTTCTGCTGTGAAGGAAGCCCATCAGATTTCCACACAGCAAATGTGTAACAGCCCTACATCTACTACTGCTCAAGATAGTTTTCTGGCTTCGCTTATCAATACCGTTAATCCTGCTGGTTTCCTTCTTTGCTTTTCTGAATTTAAGTTGACGCTTGAGTTTAAGCTGTGCAGTTAAGAACTGACAGCCAAGGAAGAGTTCATCTTGCCTTGAAGCAATGTTCCTATATAAATTGTAGGCTGCTATCCCACAAGGCATGACATCAGTCCTGGAGAGGGGATGTGAAGAGGAGGCAAGCCACAACCGGTGCAGGGAGCAACCAGAGAAAGGTTCTCAGAAGAGAAAATGTGCTCAGACTTCAATTTTTACCAACTTGGCATGCTCATCAGTATCAGATCAGAGAAAGGACAGGCAGGTTATATCAAACCTCACCTTGTTTATGGATCACAAGCAGCCACTCACAGCTTTTTCAATTTCAAGCAATTTCATGCAAGTGCACAATGACCTGGAACACAACCCCCGCACAAATGGGGAGTTGCCTGTATTTCAATAGTACAAATCAAAGGTTTCCCTTTATCCTATTATATAATTCTGATTGCCATGGATTATGCTGTTGCCTTTGTCATCACTCTTCCACACACACACACCCATTTAAATGTATTTCTAATGCTCCACTTTGTGAACGCAAACTGCTGTTTTTATTTAGTTTTTAATTATATCCTGCCATATTTAGTAGGATCTTGAGGATCCAGGGAAAACTCACTTTCACAGGGACTTCAGTTTCAGGGCAGAATATCATTAGGGTTTCTAAGAAGAGTCTCTTCATTAAGAAGTATAGATCACAGAGCATAGGAAACTATTAGTTGCTGGACCTCAGATCTAACTACACGGAATTGGCAAGACTGTTGAGAAGCAACGCAATTATCTTCAGGTGGGAGTTTCCACAAGGATTATCCTTTACCTACAGAGGGAGAAAGATCAAAATCAAAACAGTGGAAGATAGAGACAAGTTTTTGGGAGCACACGGAGAAGACCTCCACAAAGGACTTGGATTGCCAGCGCCAGAACTTCCAGGGGAGCCCGCCCCCTCGGATCCTCAAGGACCGGAGAACAAGGTACCACCCCAGAAAGAATAACCAGATCTATCCAGGATGTCTCTGCAGCTTTTGAGTTGGAACATAAATGGCTGTAACAGTCCCGAAAAAAGGTCTAAAATTTTTCATATTCTAAAAAAGGAACAATTGGACATTATATGCTTACAAGAAACACATGTGATTAGGCTCCATAGAAAGGTGTTAATAAATAAAAGGCTTGGTCAAGAATTTATATCATCGGATACAGTTAAAAAGAGAGGTGTAGTGATCTATGCAAAAGAGAGCCTTTCACCAAAATTTCTCTTTAAAGATGAAAGTGGAAGAATCCTCGCAATAGAAGTACAGTATCAAGGAGAAAAAATTTTGATATTAGGAATTTATGCTCCAAATGAAGGAAAATCGGATTTTTATAAGAAGTTGCACGAGATCATGCTGGATTATCTGGATTACAACAACGTCATCATGATGGGGGACATGAACGGGGTCGTATCAACAAATATGGATAAGTCACAGAACCAGAACATTACTAAAGAGGGAAGACTACCTAAGACCTTTTTTGAAATGACTGACAATATGGACTGGGTTGACATCTGGAGAGTTAGAAACCCCCTGGGAAGAGAAGGAACATTCTTTTCTGAAGCTCAACTGACTTGGACACGAATCGACCAAATATGGATAACTAGAAGTCTGGCACCTAAGGTGAGGAAGGTGGAAATCTGCCCCAAAACATGCTCCGACCATAACGCCTTGAGAATGGATATGACATTGATCCCAATCGGCTCCTTTAGATGGGAGATGAATGATGGCCTGTTTAGAGATCAAAGAATTGTAAAGAAGGCCCAAAAAACCTTAAAGGACTATTTTGAGATTAATTTGAACACTACGGTGGAAAAAAGAACTATCTGGGATGCAAGTAAAGCTGTGATGAGAGGGTTCTTGATTCAACAGAATTCCTTAAAGAAAAGACTGCAAAATGAAAAGAAAGATAAAATTCTGGAAAGTATCAAAGAGTTGGAGAAGAAGTTAAGATCTAACCCGAAGTCCCAACCGATTCTGAGAGAAATTAAACTTTATCAGGCGCAATATTCCAAGCTGATAAATCAGGAAATAGAATGGAAGATTAAAACAATGAAACAAAAAACTTTTGAATCGGCAAATAAATGTGGGAAACTGCTAGCTTGGCAGTTGAAAAGGAGACAAAGATTAAATACAGTAACAAACTTAGAGGTTGAAGGAAGGAACATTCAGAACCCGGGAGAGATTAGAAAGTGCTTCCAGAGGTATTTTAAAAAGTTATATACTCAAGGGCCACAAGATGAAATAGAGATTACACAATTTTTGGAGAGAAATGGATTAGCAAAGCTGTCAGAAGAAAATAGAACAATTTTAAATGGCAAAATAACACGACAAGAGATTGAACAGGCCATCCTGAGTCTGAAACAGGGCAAATCACCAGGGCCAGATGGACTGACCTCTAACTACTACAAGACATTGAAGGATTATTTGATACAACCTTTGTTGGAGGTCAGTAATGAAATAATGGAGGGGAAGAAGGCGCCTGAATCGTGGAAAGAAGCATTTATCACATTGATTCCAAAGTCAGAAACTGAAAAGACACAACTCAAGAATTACCGTCCCATCTCCCTTTTAAATGTGGATTACAAAATATTTGCAGATGTTTTGGCACGAAGATTTAAGAAAGTTTTAAGTGAGATAATCCATAAAGACCAGGCAGGCTTTCTCCCGGGCAGACATATGTTTACTAACACAAGGAACATTATAGACATATTGGAACTTTTACAAACAAACATAAACACTAAAGCAGTTTTAATTTTTATAGACGCGGAGAAAGCCTTTGACAACATTTCTTGGAAATTTATGAAGGGGAATTTAAAAGAAATGGGAGTGGGACGGGGGTTTGAGAACGGGATTGAGGCAATATATTCAGAACAAAAGGCTAAACTGATAGTTAACAATGTGGTTACAGAAGAGTTTAAAATTGAAAAAGGTACACGACAAGGCTGCCCGATTTCCCCATTACTGTTTATTTCGGTTCTGGAAGTGCTCCTGAATATGATTAGGGGGGACCGGTTGGTGGAAGGGATTCAGGTCGGAGCGAAACAATATAAACTTAAAGCTTTTGCAGATGACCTAGTTCTGACATTACAGGAGCCGGAGTCTAGTTTGAAAAGAGTACTACAACTGATTCAAAACTTTGGTCGAGTGGCAGGATTTAAGTTAAATAAGCAAAAAACTAAAGTTTTGGGGAAAAACGTGACAGATATTGAGTTGGAACAGCTTCAGAAAGAGACAGAACTAAATGTGGTTAAAAAAGTTAAATACCTAGGGGTAAACATAACAGCAAAAAATCTGAGTTTATTTAAAGATAATTATGAAAAATGTTGGTCAGAGATTAAGAGAGACTTGGATAGTTGGTCAAGACTAAAACTTTCTTTGTTAGGCCGAATAGCTGCCATCAAGATGAATGTATTGCCAAAAATGTTATTTTTGTTTCAGACACTGCAGATTGTAGACAAGACAGAGTGCTTTCGGAAGTGGCAGAAAGATATTTCTAAATTTGTCTGGCAGGGCAAAAAGCCCAGAATCAAATTTAAAATATTAACAGATGCGAAAGAAAGAGGGGGCTTTGCCCTGCCAGATTTAAAGTTGTATTATGAAGCTGCAGCTTTCTGCTGGTTAAAAGATTGGTTACTTCTTGAAGATACGGATGTCTTGGATTTGGAAGGTTTTAATAATGCGTTTGGATGGCATGCATATTTATGGTATGATAAAGCTAAGATAAATAAGGCCTTCAAGAACCATATTGTCAGAAAATCAGTCTTTAATGTCTGGACAAAATATAAAGACTTACTGGAGAATAAAACTCCGAGGTGGCTGTCACCCCTGGAGGCTAAGGCTCGGAAAAGAGCCAATATGGAGGCCAACTGGCCAAAATATTGGGAGATAATAGAAAAGGATGGTGACAACTGGAAATTGCAGAGTTTAGAAAAGATGAGAGACAAAGTGCGAGACTGGTTACACTATGCTCAGATTAAAGAAGTGTTTAAAAATGACAAAAAGCTAGGATTCCAAGTGGAAAAGTCAAAGTTAGAAACTGAACTGTTAGAACCTAAGACTAAGGTACTTTCAAGAATGTATAACTTGCTGCTGAAATGGAACACACATGACGAAATGGTAAAATCAACAATGATAAAATGGGCGCAGGATATTGGGTATAATATTATGTTTGAAGATTGGGAAAGGTTGTGGACCTCTGGGCTGAACTTCACTGCATGTAATGCGTTGAAGGAAAATGTGATGAAAATGATGTATAGATGGTACATGACCCCTGTTAAACTGGCTAAAATATACCATTCGTCTGATAGCAAATGTTGGAAATGTAAGGAAAATGAAGGAACATTTTTTCACCTCTGGTGGACCTGCCCTAGAGTGAAGGCCTTTTGGGAGAAGATATATAATGAATTAAAAAAGGTGTTTAAATACACCTTCACTAAGAAATCAGAGGCCTTTCTCCTGGGTATTGTCGGCCAGAGTGTGTTAAAAGAGGACAGAACATTCTTTTTGTACGCAACAACAGCAGCAAGAATATTAATTGCCAAGAATTGGAAAACTCAGGAGCTACCCACTGTGGAAGAATGGCAGATGCAACTGATGGACTATATGCAATTAGCCGAGATGACCGGCAGAATTCGAGACCAGGGAGAAGAAAGGATGGAAGAAGACTGGAGGAAATTTAAGATTTATTTACAAAAATATTGTAATTTGGCTGAGTGCTGAATTGGATGCCAGTGCAGACAATTGTCTACCATTAAATTAGATTTAAGGTTGAATTATATGTCAAACCAAATTAAGATTATTAATTAAGATGAATTAAATGATAATTTGTTTGAAACTAATTTAATAATGATGTAAGTGTATGCGGGAGGTGTGGGGGAGTCCCATGTAACAATTGAGAGATGTTAAATGGACAATGATAAGTGCTTATCTAATATATGCTTTATTTGAAAACTTTAATAAATATATTATAAAAAAAAAAAAAAAGGAAACTATTAGTTTCTGAGATAAGCTAATGTGTATGTTAGTGGATTTCTTTTTCTCCAAACACAGCTGAAAAATTGAAGCAAAGTTTTAATTCCGCTTGTTTGCAGGAGCCCAAAGGAAGAAGGTCTTCAAGCAGAAGTTGACCAGCTGAATGATGAGATGAAGACTATCAAGAAGAACCATGAGAAGGTGAATGAGTAACAGACACAGTAACACTGGGTGGCCTTTTTGACAGGCCAGATGTCACAAACACCTCCAAGTGGCAATTTAAAGAACAAAGTAAACAAACAGCGATATTGAAAAATGGACCAGAAGATAGGCAAATCTTGCTGGGTCAGGGATCATCCTGTTGATTCCCAGGATTCCTCCTGGATTCTTTTTTTTAAAAAAATTCCAGCTTTCAGGTGGATGCTGACTGCACCTAGTAATTTGCTAATTTTTAATTTGTTAGTAAGGCCTATGTCTTTTCATGTCTATTTGAGTCAGTTCTTAAGGACTTTGCCCTGAAAACGTCAGTTCAGGATTAGGTATCTGTCTTATATTTTCTCTAGAGACGATGGATGTAAATTTTAGATTCTATGCAATCTCCTTACTTACCTTCAGCACACCTTTCACTCTCTTGTCAATTTAGGGTCCAATCTCCTCCCTGGCATATTTTCATAATTTCTCCTGGTTGATTTTAATATTTCTAGCAATGTGCTTCCCAAATTCCTTTTTCACTTGCCTTATTGTCAACATACATTTGTTTTGCCAGAGTGTGTGCTCATTTGGGCATAACACTTACGATGGTTTTTTGTATTTCACATATTCATAAAAATAATGAGAAACAGATGTTGACGATTGTACACTTGATCCAAAACTGCCTTTCTTCGACCTTCTAGCTCTCATTAACAGCCATGTGAGACCTATTCCAGAGTCACTTATGAAAAGACCTTATATCTCCAATGTAAACAAGTATCAAGTGATGCATGTTGGAGCAAAAAAAATATATAAATTTCAAGTAGATTCTCATGGGGTCTGAACTGGAGGTGACAGACCTGTTCTGTGAACCGCCCTGAGACCTCCGGGTATAGGGCAGAATATAAATTCAATAAATAAAAATAATTAAATAATTTTAAAAACTGGATGTATTAACACTCTGCTTGGTACACACGGTGTGGAAATTGGGCTGCATTGCTATGTTCACTTGCCTAGGTGTAAACCCTATAGAACTTGGTGAAACTTACTTCAGAATAAATATGCATAGCACCAGGCTGTTAATTGCAGGCTCCTGGCCTAATATTTCAGCATATATGCTTTGCAGTGTGAGTGCACGAGTTTAACATCTGCTGAAATCCCAAGAATCTTTAAGCTGAAATACGACCATTTTATCTGTGATCATGCAGACTCATCTCAGTAGCTGGGAATATTAGTGAAATCAGTGGAACAAGAAAAGAAGCATTATCCTGGAATAAACTTTAAATGAGGCCTGTCTTTTGCTGGTTTTTCTTTTGCTGGCAGATAATTTGGGCCTTTGCTTTTTGATAAGCCTCTAATTTCCATTATTTCTCTTGTCCATCATTCCCTTTATTTATTTTTTATTTTTCAAAAGGAGATAAAAGTGATGGAAGATAAACTTGCAAAGACAAAAATGCAGGTTATGTATTTGCAAAAGGCAGCAAAACCCCCCTCAAGAAAGACGGATGACGAATCAGACACCGAGTCTAGCACTTCATTGGATGAAGGGGCCAAATTGGCATGCGAGTGCTTCGAGGTAGGAGCCACAATGCATACTCTCTGATGCACTGTACTGCAAATCGGTAGAATGCAGTGTTTTTATTTTACATTTAATAATAATTAAGTCACAGAAGTATAATCATTCGGTGATATCCAGCTAAGGCATACTTGAAGTAGGCTCACTGATTTCATGGCTTCTACTGAGTGTGACTAACATTGGATATAACCCACTGCATATATTCTTGCTGCTGCTTCTGGTTTTACAAGTTGCTGATGTAAGGCAGCAGTTTTTGAAAGAGACGAAGGTGGTACGCAGAGCTGTACCTACGGGGTGCGCATAGACATTTCTTGTGTCCCACACAATTATTTATGTTCAAACAGATTTTTGAAGCAAGAAATACATATGTAGCTCATCATCAGTTGCTCCATTCCACTTCAAATTATTTTCTGTTTCCAGCCACGGGCTGAATTTTTATCCAATCCTGAACCTTATCTACCACATGTATATTTTTCTTTGGCAAGAATGCTGCCTGTTGCCTCACTACTTTGCTAGTGTGTTGAAAGCATAGAAATTCTGAAAAATGCCAGTACATGGGGGGGGGGGACGTGACGCTAGGACAGGGGTAGGCAACCTAAGTCCCGGGGGCCAGATGTGGCCCAATCGCCTTCTAAATCTGGCCCGCGGATGGTCTGGGAATCAGCGTGTTTTTACATGAATAGAATGTGTCCTTTTATTTAAAATATATCTCTGGGCTATTTGTGGGGCCTGCCTGGTATTTTTACATGAGTAGAATGTGTGCTTTTATTTAAAATGCATCTCTGGGTTATTTATGGGGCATAGGAATTCGTTCATTCCCCCCCCCCCAATATAGTCTGGCCCACTACATGGTCTGAGGGATGGTAGACCGGTCCATGGGTGAAAAAGGTTGCTGACCCCTGTGCTATGAGGCATTTATAGCATGCAACTGGCATTTATGATGCCTAACCCTGGGGAAGAAAGGTTTTTGGAGACTGCTACAAAAAGTAATATTTTGAAGGCTTTTTGGTGTGTGTTTTTTTTAAACTGGCTCACACCGCACCATAAATCCCTTGTTTAATGCAAGTGTGTGCCTCCTGTCAATCACCAGAAGGGAGGGAGGCAATGAGAAGCAGAGGATTGGTGCAGTGTTGGTATGCTAGGGGGTTGGCTAGATGCTGGGAAAACATTTGAGGCCAGAAACAGAATGCTAGACATTCTTCATGCATCAGGATTCAAATGAGATTAAACTGCATGAGCTGCAAATGGACTCACTAGCTGGTGATTTATTAGTGCAGTTAGCAGGGAAAAGTCCTGGCTGTGCTAGATGCAGAATGATATCCCAAGGAACTGGAACAGAGCTGGAAGCCACTTGCGCGCGCGCTCTCTCTCTCTCTCTCTCTCTCTCTCTCTCTTTTACAGTATTTCCTAATGTTCCTTTCACAACAGACCTGCCTTCCTCTATCAGCAAATGACTGTACAGTTTATATATAAACAACTGAAGAAAATGTAGAAGAGCTAAACCACTTTTAAAAAGAAAGCAAGCACAGGACAGCAGCATCAAGACCCAAAACTAGTCAAAACCACCATGTGACATCAGTGGTAGCAGCGTATTGTCAGTTTGCACTTACTGCAAATGCCCCTCTTAAACAGCAAGCCCACGTTGCTTAAATGGCCACCCTGGCAGGAACTCCCATGCACCCAATGGTTAGGGTGTTGGACTAGGACTTGCGAAAGCAGGCTTCAAATCCCCACTCAGCCCTGAAGCTCTTGGGCCAGTCCCCATCTCTTTGCCAAACCAACCTCACTGGGTTGTTGTGAGGATGAAATGGGAAGGAGGAGAACCACGTACAGTGGTACCTCGGGTTACATACGCTTCAGGTTACATACGCTTCAGGTTACAGACTCCGCTAACCCAGAACTAGTGCTTCAGGTTAAGAACTTTGCTTCAGGATGAGAACAGAAATCGTGCTCCGGTGGTGCGGCGGCAGCAGGAGGCCCCATTAGCTAAAGTGGTGCTTCAGGTTAAGAACAGTTTCAGGTTAAGTACAGACCTCCGGAACGAATTAAGTACTTAACCCGAGGTACCACTGTACATCACCTTGAGATCCTTGTATATAAAGGTTGTATATAAATGTAATAAAATAATAAATGGTTGTAGCTGGGATGCCACTGAAGCTTTTCATATCAAGTGCACCACAAACCCACAAAGGAGAGTGCATGCAGTGGTGGAGCTTCATGCTCCAGCACCGGGGGGGGGCAGAGACCAGGCAGGGGCGGGGCTGGGCACACCACCTGTGGGGGTGGGCGCCCAGCACGGGTGGGGGGACAGCTGCAATGGAACCCCACCAGGATCACATTGCCGGGGGTGGTGCGCTCCCCCCACGCTCCTCTTCCTCCGCCAGTGAGTGCATGCAGTCCCATGAGAAGGACTGAAACCAAGAAAATTATAGCTCCATCTCAGCACTCTCCTTTGTCTGTCTATTGTGAGCATCAATTAGAGATCAGGGGGCAGAACTCTTTGCCCTTCTCCCAGCCAATGACTCGCTCTTGTTGCCCATGGCTGCCTGGGCAATGCTGAGCTGTAGAAAGCTCATGTGAGAAACAGGAAAAGCTCCTGAGCCAAAGTGAAGCTTTGTCCCTCAGAGATGTCAGTAACTCAAAGCTCAGAGGAAAGCCTAAGCAGCTCCGCAATGGCAGCTTAACAGGAAAGGTTAGGAGAGGTGTGAGATTGGGTCAAAGCAATTACTTCATTATCTTGACATCATTTCAGAGACAGAGGTGTGCACAGAGCAGCCAAGTGGCTAATGGGAGGAGAGGGAGAGGAGAGGGAGCAGAGCGGGCGAGAGCAAACCCATATTTTACAAATCATGTGCCCAGGGACACCGCAGGCTCTTGTGCAGAGAGCCTCCAAGCTTCTTCAGAGTGCGCTGTTCCGACTGTAAAGAAAAAGACCAGCACCCCAGCACCATACTTCTTAATGAGGATGATGATTCCTGGATGGAGACTTTGTAAGCCAACTTAGTAAGAGAAATGAGTTTTAAAAGATTCAGAAAAAGTCCAGAACTTACATAACTGCTTACATAAGCTGCAGCATCAAAGCAAGGGAAGAGAAGGAGGACACCTTGAGGCTGCAGCTGAGCTGAAGGGGCATTGAATAAGAGCATAAGAAGAGCCCTGCTCAAGGTTCATCAAATTCAGCATCAAATTTCGTAGACTGGCCCGTGAGAAGCTTCTAAGCAGTCAAGAGAGCTGGATTGTGCACGTTCACCCTGTGCAAACCCCTCTGCCCTGCATAATCCCTTCCCTGATTTGGGGTAGCTCAGTTCGTAGAGCATGAGTCTCTCAAACTCAGGGTTGTGGGTTTGATCCCTATGTTGGGCAAACGATTCCTGCATTGCAGAGTGTTAGACTAGTTGACCCTCGTGGTACCTTCTGAATCTACAGTTCTATGATACTATTGCTATTCATGCATTTGGGACCAAGTGTGCAGAGAGGCAGATTTCTGAATGTGTGTTGGCAATCTCCATGACCCACAACCCTCACCCTGCTGAAGGCACGCCCCTAATGCATCGATAGCATTGGAGATGGGCCTGTGTGGGGCATGAGCATGCATATCTCCACATGACTATAATTTTTAGATTTCTGGAGGAGGACACATTTGATAGGCTGTCTGGAATCTTGAAAAGAAGCACCTCTATCACAGCAGTCTTCTCCACCTTGTACCCTTCAAATGTTTCAGACTACAACTCCCACTATCCCCGGCTGTTGGCCCTGCTTGTTAGGGCTGATGGGAATTCCAAAGCACACAAGCTTTGTGGGTGCCTTTCATAAGGTCAGTGCCATGAAGACAAGAGAACCCAGAAGAGTGTGAGGGCTAGATACTTGACTCCTCAAAACCCACATACAGAAACACCGCCATCTAGCACAATACTATATAGTCCATCTCAGTTGAATGAAGCAGCCTCAGAAGCATACCATCTTAGTATAATAAGTTAATAAGGGTTCATAAGTATAACTGCCTTCTGAGGCAAATCCTTGTTTAATGGGTTTTCCTGAAAAATAAAGGCTGAGGGATTATGACTTGTCAAAGGGCACTTGGGTTCAACTGCTGAACTCAGGTGTGATAGGAACTCAGATCCAAGTTCAACACTTTTAACATAGTGACTGTAAGCCACATTCATTTTCACAGTTATAGTGTCTATATATCAAATCAGGGAGCTGCCTTGGTTAATATGTTGTAAAAGGGCTAAGTAGACCAATAGACTGGCTTTATGGTCTCTGTCTCTCTCTGTCTCTCTCTCTCTCTCTCTCTCTCTCTCTCTGTGTGTGTGTGTGTGTTGTGCTTGAACAGTGTTTGAACTACTCAGGTTTTGTTATGGCAGTGTGGCATCCTTCATTTTAAAAACAAAAACAGCTGCCCCACCCTGCCTGGGTTAAAACTTATGTTATTTCCTATGTGCATGCACATTAAAGTAACTTGTCCTAGAACTAACACTCTCTCACACACACTTATATCCCACTTTTCTCAATTTGTGTCTGTATCAGTACTAATACCCCTCTCTCTTTCTCAGGTGATGGCAACCCATCTTTAAAAGCACAGTACTGTTACTGTAGACCCAAGATTAATTGCAATAACTGGCCAGTAGGGGGCACTCACTGCTTGCAAAAAGTTTGATGCCTGTTTTCCTTTTTCTTCTCTAAAGCGAACACATCAAAGCCCCAGATTATGCAGAGTGCTGACATATGCTATTTCACTTGTATTTTGTTTCAATATATAGCCTGCTTCATCGCAAATGATCAGAATAAAATATTTTTTAAAAAGGCAAAATATAAAGTAACTCCAGTCACAAAACATCACCACTAATAAGATCCTGAGCATTTGCCAAAAATATTTGATTCTGCTCTATGATGGCTGTTGAGTCCCGGGCCTTACAGATTGGTTGCATTTACAACTGAATCAGTCTTTTCCCTCTGGCCAAGCTCTGCTAAGGCATTGCCCTTGCCTTTTCTGTCGCTTATTGTCTCCTACTACCTCCTTTGTCCCATCCTTGCTTCCCATGTGCCCCCGCCCCCATCACTGCAGAGACGTATGGCTTATCCCATTGTTCTTTTCACTCTTTTCAGTCTTAAAAGGACTAGTCTACCAGGTGGATTGAGGATCAGTCCTAGCACCTTTATACAAATATAAGGTGGAACTGGGAATACAGTATACAGCTCTGATCACCCCATCTAAAACAAAGAAAGAAAAAGAAAAATATATACCGTATTTTTTGCTCTATAGGAAGCACCCGACCATAGGACGCACCTTGTTTTAAGAGGGGGAGAACAAGGGAAAAAAATTCTCCCCTTCTCTGCTCAGCGCCCCTTCAGCGAAGCGGCAGGAGAAACTGAGCCCCTTCCATTTCTCCTCCCGCTTTGCTGAAGGGGCGCTGCGCAGCTCTCCCTCTCTGCTGAAGCCAGGAGAGTCTTGCTCTCCCGGCTTCAGCAAAAGGAACCCGAAGCCTCCGAAGAAACCCTTTCGCTCTCCAGGCTTCAGCGAAAGCAACGTGAAGCCTCCGGAGCACGAAGGGAGCGCTCCCTCTGCACTTTGGAGGCTTCGCATTGCTATCACTGAAGCCAAGGAGCCTGCATTCACTCCATAGGACGCACACACATTTCCCCTTAATTTTTGGAGGGGGAAAAGTGCGTCCTATAGAGCGAAAAATACGGTACATTGCAGAGCTGGAAACACTACAGAATAGGGCAGCCAGAATGATCAAGGAACTAGACCACCTCCTCCGAAAGGAAAGTCTAAAATGCTTGGAGCTTTTAAGATTAGAATACAAGGTGACTAAGATGGGACTTAGGAAAGAATGCACACTGTGGAGAAAGTAGATGTTTTTTCTCTCCCTCCCACATCATGGTAGAGGTTTGGTCATACAGTGAAAGATGAAAGGAAGTACTTCATTGCACAATGCACAATGGATTTCTGGAGGTTGCTGCCCTAATGTGTTGTGATGGTCACTGGCTTAGATGCCTTTTAAAAGGGACTAGACAAATTCATGAAAGGCTGATCTATCAATAGCTGGAAAAAGCAACAAATAAATTCTAACTTGAGGGATTGGCAGGCCCTAATAGTATCTGACTTTCCCCCTCTCTTGTGTAGCTCTGGTCAGAGACAGGAACAAAGGTAACATCAGAAACAAGTGATCTACGGCTTCGAAGAATTCCAAAGCACACAAGCTTTGTGGATGCCTTTCATAAGGTCAGTGCCATGAAGACAAGAGAACCCAGAAGAGTGTGAGGGCTAGATACTTGACTCTTCAAAACCCACATACAAAAACCCTGCCATCTAGCACAATACTATATGGCCCATCTCAGTTGAATGGAGCAGCCTTAGAAGCAACCAGTATGATCTTATTAAGTGTACCATCTTAGTATAATAAGTTTGCCTGCTTACAGTTTGCCTGTAATCACACTTTGCACCTTGTTATTGTTCAAGTTCCCTTACTCCAGTGAAATTCAGAGGAAGATAGACTTCTGATTAAGTGTTAATGGCTCTGAAATGAGAACAGACTGAACTATGAACCCCAAAATTTGGGATCTGCTCCAAACTAGTGCCAAACCTTTGCAGTTGTTTTGCAGCACTTGGTAGCAAAAAACCCATGTTTTGCAGCCCCCCTCCAACTGAGCAATTGCTACTCAAAGCTAGGGTCGTAGCTATCACCCCAAAACACAATTGCAGGAAGCACATCAGGAAATACTTCAAGCCTGGGTTCCAAGTTAATGCCAGAGTTTTGCTATTGTTTTGCAAACTTTTTGAAGTGATACCCTCACATTTTGTCACACCCCCAACAGTGGGTCACTGCCTTACTCAGTGTGGGTTGAGGCCATAATCGACTTACTCCCGACAAGCACCGTTTCTGGGAGAGAAATTTTGGGGTTCGTAGTAGTTATTGGTGCTGGGACAATATTTCCCTATTTTAAAATAGGACCTGACACAATGGAACCCACGGTCTGTGTATGTGTGTGCGCACAAGTAAGTGTGTACACATACTTCAACACAAGTATCCCCCCCCCAAGGAGCAGGCAATGCCTTCAAGAGGTAATCTGGCAGTCCTACATAAAGGAATATACTTCTGGGCGGTCCCTTGTTTGAGCATGAGTTTGCTTAGTGTGCTTCATGGAGGGAATATAGCTTTCACTTCACAGAATTACTGTATTTTCCTGTGTATAAAACGCCGCCATGTATAAGGCGATCCCTATTTTTTTAGCCCAAAATTAAGAAATAAATAATTGCAACATTCTGTATGTAAGACAACCCCCAATTTTAAACTTTAAAAATTTGGGGGGAAATATAGTCTTAAACACGGGAAAATACAGTATTGTTACCTTTCCTTAATCGGGTGTTTATCAGTGTCATCACTCTTCCTGCTTTTTAGTTTGGAAGTATTTCGCTGAGTGAAGAGGAAAAAGATGAAATAATCCTGAAATTAGAGAAGGCACACAATGGTGCGCTGGAGGGAAGCTCACAGGAAAGGTAATTGCAAACCGCAGGCTTTCTGACAGAAAGGACCAAAAGGGGCTTGGTAGAAAAACAGCAGCCTGTCTGAGGTAAGTTGGTATCTGAATACACCTGAGAATGTAGTAGAAGCATCCAAGGCAGCCCGTGGTCCTCTGTTTATTGCTTTACATCCTCTCAGCAGTGCTATAGGGCAGGGTCAAAGGAACTCTTTTCAAGCAGAAGGCTGCATACTTTTGGACCAAGGATAGCTCAGTCAGTAGAGCATGAGACTCTTAATCTCCGGGTTATGGGTTTGAGCCCCACATTGGGGGTTGGATTAGATGACCCTTGAGATACCTTCCAGCCCTGCAACTCTATGATTCTATAAAAAGTGAGCAGAGCAACAATTCTATCAATGAGAAGGCTAGATATAGAATCTATATAGAATCTACCCCTCTCTGTCCTCCATCCAAGAAAGCGACAGTTCACAACATGCTGCAGCCAAAGAAAAATACGCAAGCAGTGTGAGAAGCAGGGTCAGTAGGGAGTAAGGCTGGGGAGGGGATGAGGTCTGAGGAGAGTCCTGGGAGCCAGTTAGAGAGGCTTGAGGGGCACATTCACCCACTGGGTCTGAAGTTCCCCGCCTCTGTTATGGGGAAATCAGTACTTCCCTACGTATTTCCTCTTGTGCGGGGGGGGGGGGGGACAAGCAAGGAGTTGTATAGCATGGCAGCCACCATGGTGAAATATACTCAGAGTCGCAAAGTGATTTCATGCTCTTTATTCAGCTCATAGTGGTGAGGAGGAATGAATGAATGTCCCCTCAAAGTATCTGCTTTATATACATTATTTACACAATGGGCTGCACATGATTGGCTAATTCCAGAATTCTACTGTAAGCCAATCAGGTTGTGGATTCACTTCTATCTGGAGCATGATTGGGTGGATCCTGCCAACCAATCATACTGCTGCATTGTTCTAGGACCAATCAGACTGCTGCATTCTGAATCCTATTGTTCTAGGACCAATCAGACTGCTGCCTTTTGGATCCTATTGTTCTAGGACCAATCAGACTGCTGCAGTTTGGATCCTATTCAACTCAGTACATAACACCCCTCCCCTCTAAGTTCCAGTCCTGCCCGGGAGGTCGCATTCATAGTCCTCGAGGTACGCCGGCGGCCGACGTGTGCGTTGAGGCCTGGGGTGTTCCCTGGTCCGGGGTTCAGGTTCTGGCTCGTGTTCCAAGGATGCTGGCTGTGATAGGGCTGTTTGGTCTGGCGCAACCGGCTCGCTCAGTCGTGGTTCTGGTTCCGGTGTCCTTTCGGCCTCACGGGTCCCCTCTGTATTTACTGATTCTGCCTCTCCTGCTTGCCCCTGCTGCTCTATGGGCCTCCCTGCCCCACTGTTCCCTGACCTGTCCTCCTCCTCCTGGTTTTCTCCCGGGAATCGTCGCCGTATCTGGTCGCAGTGGCGGCGCCAGCATTGCCCCCCATCTGTTAGCACCTCATACGACACGGGGCCAGTGACCCTGGTGACTGTGGCGGGTACCCATGCAGGGCCTGCCCCAAAATTCTTTGCGTACACTGGGTCCTGGGCCTCGAAGGTCCGGGGGTTCCTGCCTTCCCCCACCACTCCCTCATCCTGAGCTCTATCGGGGTGAAGGCGGTCCAATCTGATTGCAAGGCGCCGACCCATTAGTAGTTCAGCGGGGCTCCGGCCAGTCGTTGAGCTGGGGGTGCTGTGCTGTGCTAGAAGGAATGTGGCAAGGCGGTACTCCCAATCCCCTTGCGTCATGCGGCGAAGGGTGTCCTTGGTGGTCCGCACCATGCGTTCTGCTTGGCCATTGGTGGCAGGGTGGAATGGCGCCGAACGGATGTGGCGGATGGCGTTCTGCGCTGTGAAGGTTTGGAATTCTCCTGACGTAAATGCAGTCCCGTTGTCTGAGACGAGAGTGTCAGGGAGCCCGTGGGTTGCAAACAGCCTGCGTAGTACTCGGATGGCTGCGGATGTAGAAGTGGACGGTACCAGTGCGACTTCCAGCCATTTGGTGTAGGAGTCCACCACGATGAAGAATGTTTTCCCCTGAAAGGGGCCAGCGAAGTCCACATGCAGGCGTGACCATGGTGCTCGGGCGGACTCCCAGGACTGGACTGGGGCCCTTGGGGGATCTGGGCGGGATTCTTGGCAGGCCTGGCAGTGTTTGACCCAGGCCTCTATCTCTCCGTCGATCCCCGGCCACCACACATAACTCCTGGCAAGGGCCTTCATTCTTACTACCCCTGGATGTGTCTCGTGTAGGGCTGTGAGGACCCTTTTGCGGAGGGGCTGGGGAACAACGACCCTGCTTCCCCATAACAGGCACCCCTTGTGGGCCGACAGTTCATGTTTGCGGGTTGTGTAGCCGGCGAATTCTGGCCCGGGGCTGCTGCTGGGCCATCCCCTCCACACCCAGTCCAGGACCCGGGAGATGACCCTATCTTTCTTGGAATGGTGTGCAACTTCTTGTGCCTGAATGGGGCGGTCAGGAAGCAGCTCCAGGCTCATAACTTCTTGTGCAGGTGCTGGGTCAGGGCCTGTTTCTGGTAGTGGTAGCCTGCTGAGGGCATCTGCATGGCCCATCGCCTTCCCAGGGCGGTGAATCAGTGCATACTGGTAGCTGGCAAGGAAAATTGACCACCTGAGGACGCGAGGAGACAGCACTTGGGGGGTCTGCTTTTCGGGGGCAAACAAGCCAAGCAACGGCTTGTGGTCAGTCACCACGGTGAAGGGCCGCCCGTACAAGAAATCATGGAATTTTTTTACTCCCTTCACGATTGCCAGACCCTCCTTGTCGATTTGCGAGTAGTTCCGCTCGGTTGCGTTGAGTGTCTGGGAAAAGTATGCCACCGGTACCTCTCTTCCATCCGGGAGTTGGTGTCCCAGGACAGCGCCAATGCCATAGGGCGAGGCGTCGCATGCTAGCACCACTGGCAGCCTCTCGTCGAAGTGTGCCAAGACCGAGTTTGAGACCAGCAAGTCCTTGACTGCCTGGAATGCGGCCTCCTGGCGCTGGCCCCACACCCAAGGGGCCCGCTTGTCCAGGAGTCTGTGTAGGGGCTCCGCTACCGCCGCCTTGTGGGGAAGGAAGGAATGGTAAAAGTTCAATAGTCCCAAGAAGGCCTGAAGTTCAGTCTTGTTCTTGGGCGCTGGGGCATCACAAATGGCCCGTACCTTGTCCCCAGTTGGGTGGACCCCTTCTGCGTCCACCATAAATCCCAGAAAGTCCACCTGAGGCACTCCTAGTAGACATTTTTCCCGCTTCACCTTGAGACCCGCCATCTGGAAACGGTGCAGAACGGTGCGGAGGCGGTCCTCAAACTCCTCTGGTGTGGGCCCGGCAATCAACACATCATCGAAGAAGGGGGTGACACCAGGAATCCCTTTAAGGAGAGAGTCCATTAGATTCTGGAATATGCCTGGTGCCACGCTGACACCAAATTGCAGCCGCTTTACCCTGAACGCTCCTCTGTGCGTCACAATCGTCTGTGCCTCTGCTGTGGCCTCATCTACTGGCAGCTGTTGATATGCTTGGGCCAAGTCCAGCTTGCCAAAAATTTTCGACCCAGCCAGGGTGGCAAGGACATGGCTGACCACTGGCACTGGGTATGCATGGGCCGTGAGGGCCTTGTTTATGGTACATTTGTAGTCTGCGCAGATGCGGACCGAACCATTAGGCTTGACGGGTGTGACGATTGGGGTTTCCCAGGGGGCATTAGGCACCGGCTCCAGCACTCCTTGCTCCACGAGTCTGTCCAATTCCTCGTCTATACGGGGTTTCAGAGCGAACGGGACCCGGCGGGCCTTGAGCCTGACTGGTCGTACTGCGGGGTCAAGCTGTAGAGCAATGGGGGGGCCCGTATACTGTCCCAATTTCCCATCGAAAACCCCCGGAAATTCCTTGCATATGGCGTCCACGTCCACTTGTAAGCTTGTGTGGTTCACCCCGGTGACGGCTAGCCCCAGTGGTCCAAACCATGCCAATCCCAGTAAGCTAATGTAGGGGCCCTTGACCACAAGCAAGTCCAGTTGCCGCGTCCGCCCTCGGTATTGCACCCTGAAGGTCCCCACCCCCATTGTGGGGACCTTACGTTTCTGGAAGTCCCGGAGGGTGAATGGGGCCGGCCTGAGTTTGGGACCCCCAGTAGGACACAGTTTCCTTAAGGTCCTTGCCGAGATTATGGATAGAGTTGAACCCGTGTCAAGCTCCATGCGGCATGGGGCCCCCTCTATCTGTACCTCTACATAAATTTTCTCTACGTTGGGGTGGGGCAACTGGTATACCTGGAAGTCCGTGAGCTCCGTCGAGTTGCCTTGGTGCGTTGGGCCCCGGGACCTGGGGCTCTTGGATTGGTCATCTGATGCCTGGCGTCGGGCGGGCCGAGCTCGACACACCCGGGCGATGTGTCCCAATTTTCTGCACTGCCTGCACTCTGCGTTGCGGAAACGGCAGGTCCTCCTCTCGTGACTTTCCCCGCAGCTTGCGCAGTTCCCTCCTTCTCGTCGAGGCAGCTGTGGTATGTGGGCTGCTTGAGTGCGCTGCTGTACTCGGTGCACCTCCTCCTTGTCAGATCCTGAGTCGTCGGTGAGGTCTTCATGGTGGACCCTCTGTTGGGACGGCTGGCTTGGCCGTGCCTCTTGCGTCGACCTCTCGGCAGCTTCCGTTGCCAGGGCCTCCTCCAGAGCGACCTGGAACGTTAGGTCCTTCTTAGCGTAGAGGCGTCGTTGCAGCTTCTCATCCTTCAGGCCACCGACGAGGCGGTCACGAAGCATGTTCTCCAGCTCTGAGAAGTTGCAGAACCGGGCAGCTTGGCGGAGAGAGGTCACAAACCCAGTTATGGTTTCCCCAGGGGCTTGCCGCTTTGCGTAGAAGGCATTTCGACGAGCCACCACTGAGGGCTGTGGCGAAAAGTGCCCCTTCAGCTGTTCCATTATTGTTTTGTATGGAACAGTAGCAACGTCTTCAGGCGCAAGGAGAGCCCGGGCGATTTCAAACGTCTCCTCTCCGCAGACGCTGAAGAATATTGCCCTCTTCTTGGCGTCTTCTTCCTCGGTGACCCCTTTGGCTTCTAGGAGGAAGGTGAAACGGGAGGCGTACGCTTCCCAGTCTCCAGATGCTGGGTTGAACGGCGAGAAGCTGCTGTCGGTTGCCATTCTGAGTTCCTTGTGTCCCGGAGCTGAAGCCTGGATACACGGTGCGAGGCAGCGGTGCGGCAGGTGGCGGTGCTGCGGTGCTGTGTGTGGCAGTCAGCTCAGCGGGATCCCACCTTCGTCGCCAGTGAAATATACTCAGAGTCGCAAAGTGATTTCATGCTCTTTATTCAGCTCATAGTGGTGAGGAGGAATGAATGAATGTCCCCTCAAAGTATCTGCTTTATATACATTATTTACACAATGGGCTGCACATGATTGGCTAATTCCAGAATTCTACTGTAAGCCAATCAGGTTGTGGATTCACTTCTATCTGGAGCATGATTGGGTGGATCCTGCCAACCAATCATACTGCTGCATTGTTCTAGGACCAATCAGACTGCTGCATTCTGAATCCTATTGTTCTAGGACCAATCAGACTGCTGCCTTTTGGATCCTATTGTTCTAGGACCAATCAGACTGCTGCAGTTTGGATCCTATTCAACTCAGTACATAACACATGGATTCCCACCCCCCAACCTAGTGTCCCTGCTATGCCCCCTTCTTGAAGCTGTCAGTTTCTGTCCTCTTTAAAGTGAATGTGGGAAGTAGAGAGAGAAGATGCGTCTGCTCCAGCAGACAGGGAGTGTGAAATATCCGTGAAGTACCACCATTGCCACCCTGCAGAAATAGTAAATCCAGATTAAACTGGGGTGGCAGTGGGGGCGGGGGCGGGATATAAGGTGACATTTTTATGAGGACAATGTCAAGTGACTGCTACAAAAAAACTTGCATGCACAAACTGTACCAAGTCCACAGTAAACTTCCATGCGGAAGTGCCGTGTAAAGCAGAAAAGGCTAGCAAAATCCCTTTCCTCGTGCAGCAGTCCTGCTATCTTTTTGATGAAGATGTACTCCCCACTCCAGTGCTAGAACACAAATTTTCCATTAGTTCTTTTGCAAGAACAAGCAAATAGGTTATGCACTTTGCGCCACAGCACCCCATTTTATGTGGATAGGATATCACACTGCTCCTAATGTATTGGGTATTGGGTATTCATCTGAATACAGCACTAAGAAGAATATGTGGGTTTGTTTGTTGAAAATTCTGGATTAGCCCAAAGGATGCATGTCAAACTCCCCACCCCCACTTTACAGTTCACCTTCTGAACCATCCTCGTTGGCTGTCCTCACCTCTCAGAAATCAGACATCTTCTCAGTGCCTGACCCCAAAATGGTAGAATCGTCTTCCTTCAATACGGCATCTTCTGAGAAAATGCCCGTGGGGAAAAGTAAGTTCAAATTCTTCCTCTTTAAAAATAGTCCGGCATTGGCTAGTTGATCAAAAAGTCGCACATGCAATGCATACTCACCCACACACACACATGTGCAATGCACATAGGCCCAATGTAATCTAGGTTAATCTCTTGGATTGTTCCACGTATGCTAAAGCATTGACTTTACTGACAGAGCCCCTCCAGACTTGTGGGTTGGGTTTTTACTTAATGTATTCCGTAACAGTGTCATTGCCACAATTATGACAGAATGCGAGCCTCTTACACCCCTTCCTCACACAACTGCTACCCACTTGGGGTTGGCCAGTTGTGCCTCGATTAGCCATTAGTCTCCCCCACCACTTCCCTATGAGCTCACAGCCCTTTCCCCAGACAGGAAGAAATCTGGGGGTGCTCAATTAAATATTGGATCCCCAGAACCTAGAATAAGCCATCCTGCATCACTTACAGTTCACTCAGAGAGTAAAGCAAACCCACAGCTCCCTACATCTGCCAGAGAACAGATTAACTTTTTGGTCTTTAACAACCCCGATCCTAGACTCCTGAAGCAGGAACCCAAACATTCTAGGCACATGGAGAATTACAAGAATCATTGATACTGGCAAACACATGCACCTCTGACTCCACTAACTAAATCACAAAGCTTTATAAAGAACAGGAGGGGAGATGACAAATAGACAAAGCAGTTTAAAAGAGCACTGTGGCTCAGAGCTATGTAGGTTGACCTAAGCAACAACAGGCTTCTCAGTCTACTCACAAGTAACAGAACATAGATGATCAGTTGCAGGTCCTCCCTACCTCCCCCATAAGCAGTAAGGGACAGCATGAATCCCTGATGAAGGGGTGGGGGGCAAAAGCTTGCTTTCAACAGCTCACTCTTAAGAACTCTATACCCCACCATTTGTTGCCATTCAGTGACCAATCAGCCATGTCATGTTTTGCAGGTGAAAAGAAAATCTACACCTTTGGGGGAATAATAGAATGCAAGGGTCAGAGGAAACTAATTATAGTATATAGTTTAACTAACTAGTGTTAGTATAACTAACTAGTGTTAGTTAATGCCAGTATTTCCCACCACCTCATTGAGCTTCCCCCTTTTGAGGCTATGACTACAATCCTATACACACTTACTTGGGAGTAGGTCTCAATGAACTCCATTGGGCATACTTCTGAGTGGACATTCATAGGACTGCATTGTTTATTTCCCATGTCCGTGGATGACTTTCCTGCAGTAAAATAAAACTTATGGATGAATCATCACCATGCTATAGGGGCACAATCCTGCAAACAAGTAATTATGGAAGAGTTAACAGAATTTCCTTTCTATATGGTGAGATTTCTCTGTAAAACAAAACACGTATTTACTCTTTAGCTATGCTATTCACCAGTGTTCTTACAGGAACACAAACCAAAAGCCCTAAAGCTGCCACCCTATGCTCATAACCCACCAAGCATGGGGTTAGGCCTGGTCAGGCTGGCAGAGGCAACCTTCCCTTTTGCCATGACAAGAGAAAACTATTGCAAAGCTGGCTGGTTACTCCTTCTCTGTCCCCATGGTCTTCTAAAGCACAATAAGCACTGCTTTACCTCTAAAGTTCCCTCGCCTGTCTCTGCTGACACATAAAATCTTTTCTCAAGCCCTCCATGGAATTGATAACATGGACACCATATTGAGCTGCTTGAAAGCTTGCCTTCTTTTTCCCTCCCTTTCTCCTGGCCCAGCGCCACCTAGTGGTCCCTGTGTTTATACAGCTACCTCACACCATATGTTGTTTCCTCCTCTTGTCCCTCCTTCTCTCAAGACAGTTTCCTCTTCAGTCTATGGGTCCCTAGCCTGACTTCTCCAGCCCCTTCCTTAAACTACTTTTCTCTGGGCCTTGTGTCCTTCCCTGCACTTCCTGAGGGAATCTCTTCCTACATGAGCATTTTCTTCTGCCCTGCCTGCGGCCTTCCCTCTGTCCCTCCTTACAGCAGTCTGATCCTAGATTCATGAACATTTGGCCTTTCACTTGTGTCAAAGAAGGTGTACAACAAATAATCTTGTAGCATCTTCAAGACTAACACGTCCATAATGGCGT
Source organism: Podarcis filfolensis (assembly GCF_964270895.1). Lineage (NCBI taxonomy): Eukaryota > Metazoa > Chordata > Lepidosauria > Squamata > Lacertidae > Podarcis > Podarcis filfolensis. Next base: position 59,690,958 of record NC_139604.1, on the reverse strand, counting down.
CAGCTTTGGGGACTAAAGTCCACAATTGTATGTCATTATCTGTCTGTTAGGTTTTTAAAAAAGCAGTTATTCCCCTCTCCTCCCCGATAACATGGCAAGCAAAATAAACTAGCGCCTAGTGCTGGCACATTCTTTCTGAGCAACTAAACTATTTTAACTTTTCCTAGCACAGTGACTCAGCCAGTGGCTGTGCAGGTGTATTGATTGATTAAGTGAGGCAATTCTACTTTTCAGTTAGATAAATTATCCAATACATATGACATGGAGGTAACAGTTGTTGTTTTTTTAAAGCAACTCTACAATGTTCATAAGTTATTAAAAATTAGCATTCATGATCCTGACTGGTACGGACGCAGGATACTTTGGAATTCCCTCCCTAGTGAAGGTAGGCTGCTTCCCTCCTTGTTGTCCTTCCACCAGCAGGACTTTTTCGTTTCAACAGGCTTTTGGGTATGGACTGCTTTTTATGAAAGGACTACTGCCGTGTTGTTTTTATTGTAATTATTTGTATGGGTGTTTTTTTATACATGTTATATATGTATATAGTTTTACTTCCATCAATGTTTAATTGCTTTTTAATGATTGTTCTTTTCCATGTTTTTAGCGGTTCTCATTTTTATATGTAAGCAGCCTTGTGTTCCATCAGGGGGAAAAGGCGTGTCTAAATAAATAAACAAATATTCATAAATATAGATAACTTATTTGTATAATGTATTTATTTATTATTGGATTTACATCCCACCTTTCAGCCAAAGCACCCAAGGCAGTTGATAAGTTGAAAACATAAAGTGATATGTAAGAGAGAACAGAGAGACTTCTCTCAGACCCACTAAGGGTCATTTCCGGAGCTAATGGCCAGTGCTCTGTGGCCTGGGCTTCTCATCTGCCTTCCCCCAGGGCACACAGGCCTTTTCTAATGCAGCTAATATCACCACAATGTAATGTCTGACTTTCAGCTACAGTGGTTTTCCCTGGAAGTTTTCATTAGTTTTTCATTAGTTTTCATTCATATGCCATATGATTATATTATGTTTCAACTTTCGAAAGCTCCTTCCCTGGATCGTTGGAGCCTTGCACAGTCTCGTCTCACTCTTGGACAGCTGTCAGAGGAAGAAATGCACACTCACATTTTGGCCTGCCCCTTCATAGAAGAATGCAGGAGGTGAGTACCTTCAGAGCTCAACTCTGGTGTGAGAAGCCTCTGCCTTGCAGTTTCACCGGACTTAAGGAGAGACTCCTGCATGCTTTCTGTTACTTTCCATTTTGAAGCAAACATTATTCCTTCCTCCTGGATGGTCTGTACGCTACTCCACTGTGTGTGAGATTCTCAGTAAAAGCTCAGTCAGTAAAAGACAGGGTGCACCCACCCAGTAGCAACCCAGTTGCCTACCTGGCTTTCCAATTTTGAGTTCACTGCTGGTAAAGAAGATGGGGAGGGGTGAGGTGGCAGGGATGTTGGCGCAGTGTGGGCACAGTGGAGGGAGTGTTTGATGGGCTCCACCAGTGCCGGTACACCGCTGAACTCCCTGTCACCTTTTCCCTCTTAAGTTACTGGCAGCGGCCTCTGCCATGGGAAGCCAGATGACCAATGCCAACCTAGGCTGCTGTGCCCTGCTGACCACTCCTGGCTAAACCTGTGTCCACCTTTTCAGTGAAAGCTGCACCCAGCGGCCACCCACCCCATCCTCTCATAGTGCAATAGTAGTTCTGCCTTCAAATGAGGAGATAAGCTTTTTCAGAGCAGGGAGCAAAGACCTTTCTTTGCAAGTTTCACTTGGCACGCTTTGGGACAACAGTGCAGAACAAGCAACCCACTTTCAGCTTTTTAGTGTTTGCTGCCCCACTTCTGAGCGCTTTTTGAGGCCCTGTATCATTCATCAGTTTGCCCATCCTTTTGTGTAGTGCTCCTTTTCTGAGACAATGTTCTGGGCCTACCTGCTGTCCACCACTGATCAACATGAAGGAGGCCCTCAGCAATGCAGGGTAGGGTCCACCCCTGAGGCACCCTCCGCCATTCTGTCAGACAGGTGTCTGGTGGATCCGGAGCTGCCAAAGAGTCGTAAGTTATAAAGACCCAGAGAAGCAAAGTTGGGAAGAAGTTGGGCTTTTCACATTATGTGGATAACTGTGTTCTTAAAAGCGTCAGCCATCTAGACTTACAAGTCCACTACAGTGGTACCTCGGGATGCGAACAGGATCCATTCTGGAGCCCCGTTCGCATCCTGAACAGAACGTAAGACGCGACTGCATGCCTGTGCATGTGCAGGTCGCATTTTGCCGCTTCCATGCATGCACGTCATGTCATTTTGACCATCTGTGCATACGCGAGCGTCGAAACCCGGACGTAAGCGCTCCGTTACTTCCGGGTCACCGTGGAGCACAACCCGAAAATACTTATCCTGAAGCATATTTATCCCGAGGTATGACTGTACTAGCACCTCCAGCATCACCTTAAACTCACAAAGCAGCAACCCACTCTGTAACCACTTTGTGTAGTGTGCAAACATCTGCTCAACTCATGACTACATGCCCCCATGTGTGTGTGCACACATGCGCGCACGCACACACACACACACACACACACACACACACAGAGCCAACATCCTGCCAACGATCCCGTCATGTTTACCACACAAACCTCATTGCTTAAGGAATAGCTGTTAGAATCACTTCACCTCAGATGAAGTGACTTTACCAGACCACTTCCCTCTCACATCCGCTCTAAATCCATGTGCTTTAATTACCTTCTTATGTGCCTCCCCTCCCCCCCCCCACAATTTTTTGGCTTTTAACCTCCCCAGTTGGCTTCTTATTTTTTATTGCTTTTACCATCCTCCTGGAATATGTAATGGAAGTGGAGCGAATATGATCTCTGACAGGATGTGCTATTTTGCCTGTTCATCTGTGACACAGCTTCTTGTCAGGCTTTTCTGCTCCTCCTCCACAGACCTGGTATTCACTAGGAAATTGCAAATGGCCAATCTGCATATGGCAAATATTTAATAATATTGGAAGTATAATAAAAATATTTCTGTTGAAGATAAACATGTATATCTGTAGTTAACCCAAGAAACTATAGCTGTTTATACTCTATACCTTAAAAGCACATTCAAAGCACAGTCTTTTCCTCAAAGAATTCTGGGCACTGTAGTTTACCCCTCACAGAGTTACAATTCAAATCCACATGTTAACAAACAGCAGTGCCCATAATTCTTTGAGGAGAAAAATGTTCTTTGAATGTGCTTTGAAGGCATAGAGTGTACATAATCTAGACTTTGTATAGATGTGGTCTCTCCTACCCCCACCCCCAAATATAGTTTACCCCAGGATTGTCAGGGTGGTGCTCATGGGTGCAGTTGCACATGCAGAGGCATTCACTGGTTCTCAGAGGCTTGCTTCCCCTGCTGAAATTAGGCTTGTGAAAAGCATTTTGTTGCAGCCAATAGAAAGATTACAGAGTGTGCTTGGCCATTGTGTGCATGTAGTGCTCATGACAGTTTGTCCAATTTGCAAATGCACCCATGAGCAAGAAAAGGTTGGTGATCCGTGCTTTGCCCTAAATGATCCTTTTCTAATTCTACTATGTTTCCAGACAAATTCACAACTGTCTCAGCTGCTACTACTCTTGTAGCTTCAGACCATTTTCCTTATACTGGAAACTAAGTGCAGTGGAACCTTGGTTTTTGAACGTAATCCATTCTGGAAGACGTTCAACTTCCGAAACGTTCAGAAACTGAAGCATGCACTTCTGGAAGCATTTACTTATGGAAAATTCAATATGGAAGCCATGTGGCATGTTTGACTTCTGAAAAGCGTTCGAAAAGCGAAGCAGTTACTTTCAGGTTTTTGGCACTTGAAAACTGAAACAACCGACTTCCAAGACGTTCAGAAACCAAACTTCCACTATACAAGAGTTACAGATGACTAAGTTGGTCTCTGAGAAGACTTGTTCTCTTCACAATTGCCTGTGCTTCTCTCAGTTGACTTCTAACCCACCACCTGTTTGGATTTTCACTTTTTGAAATATGGCAGCCCTAGATACCTCCCCTCTCCCATATCTCTTACCTTACTTCTTTTGTCTGCCTTACACTTTAAGAACCCCAGAAGTATTCCATCACAAGCCCATAAGTAGCATAGCTCATACCAATTGTTTCTAAATCAGTCACACCTAACCCATCTTTTTTCTCCTCTTCCCACTTTCTTTCCCTAGATGCCATATTGGTTCAGGACCATTAAGGATTGTGAGTGTACATAATACGGGCAAATTTGTCCGAATCTTCAATACATTATTGAACAAGGAAATAGATTTAAGTGGCTACATCATCCAGCAGTGGGTTAAAGACTTCCCAGTGTCTATCTATCGTTTCCCGAATGGCACCATTCTGCCTGCACAGCATCACATCACAGTAAGCAGCAGGGACCTCTCCTGCTTCCCAATCCTGAGTGTGATATAGATATACAAACCGTATTTTTCCATGTATAAGACGCCCCCATGTATAAACCACCTCCTATTTTGGGGGACTAAATTTAAAGAAAATGAGGCGAGATGGCCCAAAGTTGTTGAGCTTTTTTTTAGGGGGAATTGCACTCATGCCATCAAAATCACCCCAGCAAATCCATTGCTGGGGGTTGGCATAGTGGGCATCCACTCACCCCACGCCACTGAGGGCGGGAAGCTTCCTAGAGCATGGCCACCAACCAGCTGGCTGGTGTGCACAGCTTCCCCTCCACGCAGCTGCAGGAAACGCTCCCTAGAGTGCACACCTCCCACAGTGGCATGGGGGGGGGAGTTGCGCGACTGCCAACCAGCTGGCTGGCAGCTCGCAACTCCCCCCCCCCCCAATATCCGTGTAAAGGACAATCCCAGTTTTTTGACATGATTTTTGAGTCAAAAAACCTCATCTAATACATGGAAATTACGGTATGTAAGATATTATCTTGCTGAACAATAATTTCATGCCACAGGTAGTCCAAAACATTTTGCTTCAGACAGATGACATCAATATGAACTGAAAGTTAGCCCACTGGATTTAAGAACTCTAAAAAGTTATTTTTGCTATAAAATTTTTCTATATCCTAAAAAAAGTTGAGTTTGAGCAAAGAAAGAAAGAAGGAATCAGTTGTCTCTATCTGAAATATTTCTAAATTGTACTGTGCGCTTATGGGTACTAAAATATTTTTAAAAAGCAAAATGGTTGTATGGGAAATGTTGCTGCTTTCCCAGAAATGTGTAATTCTGACCAACAAAACAGAATGTATTTCTACCAGCATTACAGTGAAATAATAGACTATATATGGGTGGAATTTAACATCGTGCTAAGACAATTGCTCCATCAGCACAAGCATTTATGTTTGCTAGACCAGGTTTTTTTTAAAGCAGATTTCCTGACTGCACAGGAATTTAATGAGCAAAGCCAAAAGGGATTAACAAATTAGTAGTAGTTTTCTGGACTAGTTCACTTACTGGATCTCCTTTTCATTCCAAATTGTCTTTCCAAGTAGCTTTTCTCCCCATGAGGTCTGCAAAAACAGGGCACCAGGCTACAGTTACAGATGAAAATGGGAGGTACTGTAGGTCATACATTAATGTTGTGTCTCATCCATTTGCACTATATTTTATAGGTGTGGGCTGCAGGGGCCAACCTTGCTCATGAGCAAGCTTCAAACATGCCACTAAGCAGGCAACATTTTTTCAGAACGGGTCCAGAATGCACGACCTGCCTCTGTGACTACCATGGCCAGGTGAATTGCTTTGTTTAATAGTCTGGAGGGGAAGGGATGTACAGTGTGTTATAATTTTCTGAGTTTTAAAAATTAAAAAGGGGGAAAGGCCGAAAAGGTTGACCATCCTAAGGTAATGATAGCCAACGTGGGACCCCCCCCCTCCAGATGTTGTTGGGTTACAACACTAGACATGATGGTTGGGGTTGATGGGAATCGTAGTCCAACAACACCTGCAGGGCACCACATTGGCTATCCATGATGTAGGGTGGCATTGTATCAGAGTAAACTTAAGCATAGATTTGTAATATGAAACAGTATTTGAGTGTGGTGGAGCTCATGAATATACATGAAATGGCTGTTATGCACACTGTAAACAGTGAGATGTTTATGTGAACCCAAAGTGTGCCTTGGGGTTGGTTTCTGTTGAATGAGGTCACCAAAGACCTATGACATTTCTGTGACTTAAGGTGTTGTTTACATGGCGAGTGAAGCTGCAATTGGTTTCCCACATCCAGGGAACAGTGTATCTCTGTGTGTTTATTTTGTGTGTCAGTTATAGTACCCCTGCCCCGAAGAGAACATCGTGTGCAGCCACCAAATGGCATCACAGCTTGTTTGGAGCAGAGCATTAGTAGTTATAAGCCAGCAGCTAAATATTAATGGCCACTTCTAAAATTTTGAATAAATGAATATAAACCTAAGTATGTGATCCTAGATTGTAATTTCTGGATCAACAGCTGATACACATTTATGGCTGTTGGGAATGAAGGACATGCTAAAGGACTTGCATGCCATGAGGGGAAAGCAGAAGAGGGAATGTCTTACCATCCACTTCTGAATAGATCCTGAGAGAATCCGTCCTTTTCTCATGCATTGATATAACAAATTGTCAACTACCATGGGAGCATTGAAAAGCAGTACCGTATTATATAAATGTTGAAGTCTGATGAATAATTTTATTTTCCTTTCACTTTCATCTTCTAAGATTATCTCACAATATAGAGGTCCTCAGCACTTCATGGCAGCTGCAGATGCCTATAGCGATAATGTGGACCTTTCAGTGGACAAATTTCCCCTCAGTGAAGATGATGAAACTTTTGAGTCCTTGCCTTCGAGGCCAGACGTAGCTTCGTCCCAACGAATTCGTAGAACTTCAGGCATCTTGGTAAACAAAAGGTAGAGATTCAATCTAGGAGTGTGCTGGTGAAAAACAGGTAGAAGGAATGGAGTACAGTCAGTATCATGCAATGGTTTGCACATAACACTAAGCCATGGTTTATTAAACCATAGCTTAGTGTTATGCATGACCCCTTTTGAGCCACTTAACTATAGTTTGCTTACTGCATACAAACCACAAGTTGAATTCATTATTTGTTATTGGCTCACAAATCCTGGTTTATTTTACATGTTTGGTGTTATATGTGAACCTAGCACCTTTCCTTAACCATGGCTTGTTTGACACTCCCTGTCTTCTATAAATTCACAAAACTAGAAAGGCATGAGGCAAGATTAGCTCAAAAACCAAACAAATGTTGGAGAAACAAGTCGTGTTTTGTTTGATTGTCTGTAAGGCAACTTGTGGTTAACTCACGTTTTGTTAAACAAAGCATGGTTTAAAACAAACTATGGTTTAGTGTTAAGTGCAAATCATAACATTACTATCACACTGCTAATATCAAACTCATGCCCTCTGAAGACTGTGGCTCTGAATCTTTAGATGCCAGCACCGATTTTTAGAACAGTGCAGTCTTGAAAGGTTTGATCTGCCATTTTAATTCAAAATGGCATCCAGTTGTATCCAAAGAGACGAAAACCTGCTCCATGATCTCAGGAAGCATTATGCAAAATTATGACAGAGGTGTCCAAGAGGTGTCCAAATGTGCAGTGTACAAACAACTTTCCAAAATATAAAGTCGATCAGGTTGATCACTTTCAGTGCCCAGATGCACCAGTGTGAAGTGTTTGCAGCTGCCCTGCAGCTGTTTGAAATGGATAGTGTTGGTTGCAAGGAGCTGATGCTTATTCCGACTCTTTTAACAGGGTGAGCTTCCTCTTGGGTCAATCTTCTTTTTTTCCTGTTCAGGTTCCATGGACACTTTTCTTTTGATTCTGCACAAAGTAGCAAAATGCTGCTTAGTCGTGCCACAGGTATCAGGACGAGAATCAGTGATGCAAGCAGCGAAACTTCCAGCTTATATTCAGTTTCCTCAAAAAGTTTGCTTCCACTCATGGGTATGCAAGTCAACTCTGTTTTAACTATATCTGTTGTTAAATATACGGTAATCTGTGTACTGCTATGTGCATTAAGGAAGAATTTTGTGCAATATTTGTCAAAATAAATAAAAAATAATTTTAGAAGCATAGCTTAATTCAATGTTTTCATAACTGGAACTAACTACACGTCACACGCAAACCGATGGTATGGATCCCTGATGCCTTCTTAAAAAAAGAAGAAGGAAAAATAGCTCTAGGAGGGAGTGTTTTGAGCAGAGCATCAGCAAAGATAGGTTTCTTGCTTAGCTCTTTCCTGTCCATCATTTCTCAGCTCTGTATCACCGTCTAAGCAGTTCCCCACTCCCATTCCCTGCTGCTTTGGAAGACAAATGTGAAGCACAAAAAGGGTAGATACTGAAAGAGAGAAGCATTCCCTCTTTTTGTCCTCCCTACTCTGTTCACAATACTTCTTCCCCCCTCCAAAGTTTTATTCATTTCAGAATGGTGTTGGGCCTCCATTCGGTGTGTGTACACATACCATATAGTTAGCCCCTTAGGACAATTCTACACTAGGGACCTAAATACAGTGGTGCCTCGGGTTAAGAACTTAATTCGTTCCGGAGGTCCATTCTTAACCTGAAACTGTTCTTAACCTGAGGTACCACTTTAGCTAATGGGGCCTCCTGCTGCCGTCGCGCGATTTCTTTTCTCATCCTGAAGCAAAGTTCTTAACCCGAGGTACTATTTTTGGGTTAGTCGAGTCTGTAACCTGAAGCGTCTGTAACCCGAGGTACCACTGTATGGGTAATAAAAATGTTCCCCCTCCCACCTAATATCCTGGAAGCTGAATGGATGGAGGACAGAAATCTCTCAACATCTCACGAAACACAGCCTCAGGTTCATTTAGTGTAGATGCACACCAAGAAACAATACCAATGTGCAGTGAGCAATCTAATTACAGTACCTAAATCTGTGGTCATGGGCACAGTGGCACCCTTGAGGATTTCCCCTGGTGCCCACAAAATCATTGAGCACCCTATTCACTGCCTCCTTGACATGACATGACATGGCAAAGGTGGGTATTCCCCCTCCCAAAGTACATAGAGCTGAAGGAGGAAGTTTCAAAGAGTGACACTCTTTCCTACTTTCTCGTTCAGTGCAATGTGTTTTTCATGTCTCAGACTGGCAGCAGAGCAATGAAGAGGAAGGAAAGGGGCATGAACTGGAAGACAGCAGAGGAAAAGGAAGTGGCAGGAGGCAGAATGAGAAAGTGAAGTGCCATAGGGGATGAGGGCCAGTGAAGGCTGCAGTCTGGGAAGGAGATGGGGAGTGTCCCAAGGGCCACATAGAGGCACCCTCTGGGTCTGAGGTTTCCTGCCCCTGCTCTGAATGATTTAGGTCAAGGTTACCTGAAGCACCCTTATTTTACTGTTAGATATTGTTTTCTAATTGGAAATTGTAAACAACTTTGTGGAAGAAGTTACTCAAAAAGTAGGATATACATTTTTAAATGAACAAGTATGGCTATGTCTCCCTCCCCCATCATTTGATGGTACCAAACACATGAACACGTTCTCCCCACCAACATTCCCAGTTGCTCTGTTCTTTCTGCAGTGTGTGGAATCATGTGCTAAGAAGTTAAATGAGGTGTGTGGTAAGACAGGGATAAATTGTGAGCCTTACTTGCTATTGTGTGAGTTCCAAAACACATTGTGCTCAGCCATTGCTCTGTGGGTCTAGATAAAGGTGCTCAATTGTTTATGATTCTTCTAAAGTGGGGAAGGGGTGTTTTAGACACCATCTTCAGTTTAGATTAAATTGCAAAGTGCATGTGGGGGCGAATTTTAGTGCTAATAAGGCACTCTGCTTTTATTGTTCTTTGGCAGAAAAGAATAGCAGTTCTTCAACCAGCGAGGGAGATTTTGCTTTTCAGACATGGCAGCCTCAAATTATGGAACCAGAAGCTAGAGTAAGTATGTTCATTAGTAACAAATACATGGAGAGGTTAGTGGCCTCCCCAGAGTCGTACTGTAAATGCTGTGTAGGCACCTCTGAGCCCAAGGTTGCTGGATAATCAGACATTGGAATAAAGAAACAGGAAACAGAGGTTTCCTTCTCCAAAGCAGAGTACAAGTACAACTAGCAGAAAGTGTCCGATGCTGTGTGGGAATTCTAAGAAACCCAAACATATTGTGATTTTTAAATGGATAGTATGATTTGTGAGTATAGCTGCTGTGCATCCCCCCCCCCCCCCGCGATGCAGGGCTCAATGCATCCAATGGTATCCAAACATAGACAAAAATACCTCTTCCACCTTAGGAAATCTCATCTGCAACTATCACTATGCCCTCTTGATTCAAAATTGTGTCTAGCCTCCAAACATAGAGCAGGATGATCATCTCCATCTTGGAACCAAATTGGGGGACAATAACTTCAAGTCATCCAAATTGGCATAGTTTGGACTCATGATGCTTAATTGGGCAAAGTGACACCAAATTGGGCAACAATATCTTCAGGGGTGTCCACATTGGCACCGTTTGGACCCATAACCAAAACTGAGTGAAGTCACATCAAAGTCACATTTTGGTCCACCATCTTGATTCAAAATAGCACCCAGCATCAAAACATAGATGAAGTTCGCTGCTTCCCCCCTCAGGAACTCTCATGCTGAGTTGGCCAATATCTTCAGAGGCATCCACATTGGCACAAGTTGGCCTGTCATGCCAAATTTGCTAAATAGTGAAATGATATATTCAGAGGCGTCCAAACTGGTGCAGGTTGGACACATCACACCAAAAACTGGACAACGACATGCCCAAGTCACATTTCAGTCTGCCATCTTGATTCAAAATGGCAGTCGGTTGCTGCCCCCACTTCAGCAGCCCTCATGTAGAGTTTGAAATAAGCATAGTTTGGACCTGTCCCACCAAAAATTGGGCTGTCACGCTAAAGACATGTTTCAGTCTGCCAACGTCCAATCAATGGCAGCCGATGTCAAACATTGATAAAGACTACCACCCCCACTTTAGGAACCCTCATAGCAAATTTGTAAACAATATCTTGAGAGGCATCGCAACGTATAGGAAACTTTCCAAAATATACAGAAGATAAATTAGTACTAAAACATTTTTTTGAAATAAAGAATAAAAAATAAAAGAGCACTATAGCATGTCACACCACAATGCTATAATGCTTTTAAAAAAATTTTTTTTAAGCATTCTGGCCATTGGCATTTTTGCAGCAGGGTTAATGGCAATGACCAGAAAGCTTTTTATTTCTTATTTTTAGACAGCATTATGGTGTTAAGCATGCTAACATTATTTAAAAAAAAATAGCTGGAAAAACTTTAGCTCTAGTTAAGAGATCAATTAAATAACATAAACAGGGTGATAAAAGTCACTTACCGCAAAGGTTATGGTGAGTGTATGCAGTTTTTTGACAAGTTCACCTGCACGATAGATCTCTGCCCATCTAATCCCTGCCTCTTTAAACAGACAGAAGTAGCACCAAGGGCATGTACACCTAGTGAGACTGTGCTCTTATTTTGGGGAAAAACCAAAACAGACTTTCTACAGCCTGAGAAATGATGGAAGAAACAAAAATGGATGGTGTTGGGTAGATTCCTCATAAAAAGGGAATGAATGAAACATAGTTTACTATAGACTGTGGAATCATCCAGGGGTTCCTTTAAATAACAGAGTTGGAGGAGCAGGGGTTAGTTTAGCTATCTGTATAAAAGCTCCTTTAGACCAGAATGATTGTTTGAAGAAACAATAGGCTGTAGGAGTAAATCCAAAGCTTGTAGGTGGCAGACAGAGGGAGAATCTAGCTCAAGGAGAATAAGTACTTCTGTTCTGCTAACCTGCAAGGGTTGGATGTTTTAGAAGGAACATCTGGACCTTTTCCAATCCCCATCCTTTGTTTAGCTCTAATCCAGGATAAACTGATAATATAGGCAAGTCCCAAGAGAAAGAATAGGAGAAATAGAATGAAGAGTACATGGTGGCTGGGTGAATACCTAAGTCTCAACATTGACTCACCGGGCACTTCAGCTAGAAAGCCCTCTTTTTGTGTTAAATTGGAAATCTATTTTTTTTACCTCTTGCATGCTTAGATACATATCAGTGTGTCTACTTAAATAACAATTCCACAGTGCGCAGCAAATCCCATTAACTCCAAAAAAGATTGTAAAGAACCAGTGGTTATTGCATAGCGTGAGGATAGCAGCGCTATAAGATGACAGCATTTTAACTAGACCCAGGGACTGTTGTAAGGTTAATATGAGTAGAATGGGCAACGGCAGAAGAACAAAGATTCTGGCCTTTATAAACAGCCCCTGCCCCCTAAGTGCCAGTGCTAGACTATGATTATGGAAAAACACACAGAAAGAGCCACAGTGAATGCTGCTCATACAAATGCAGTCCTGGAACTGTTTTACATTAAAGGGCAGGAAATATTATAAAATAAGTACATGCATGCATGCATTCTGGGTTGTAGCCAAATAAGTTTTACTCAGAGTAGACACACTGAAATTAATGGACACAAGAGAGTCATGCTTCTTACTTTCAATTGGTCAACTCTGAGTAGGACTAGCATTGGATACCTTGGGTTCACATCACGTGAGGGATCAGTTATTATTATTTTGTGATTACACAAGTAAAAAGTATCCTAGCTGAATCTGCTATAATTTCAAGTCTTCCTACACACCTGCCAGTTCCAAGTTATTAATTCATTAGGTCAGTGTTGATGTCTGAAATGATGACTTGCTGTGGCATCCATCTGCAGCAGAGGAAGAGGCGCCTCCCAAAGTCTTGCACATTTTCAGGCCTTGAGTAATTTCCTTTATTTAAAGATGAGGCTTCCTGCTATTACATTCTGTCATTTATGTAGCCCCACAAGTCACATTAAAACCAATGTAAAAAAAAACCTTGCATGTAATGTGCCTTTTCCAGGAACCTTGAAAATTAGATGAACAGAGAGGCTGTTTGGCAGACCTTATATTAGGAAAAAAATGTTACTGCTAATCCTTAGTGGAGGAATTAAATTGCTCTGCTTCCCTGTCTCCCCCTGCACAACCAGTTAGTATTTTAGTAGAATTAAGGTGGCAATTTTTTCAAAGGCAAATAAATAAATGGCATTTAGATTCCTAACTTCTAGTGAGTTAAGTAGATGTTTTTGCCTCTAGCTTGTGTCACAGGTCTGTTGTGCGACTTTGACAAATATGTTCCTCTTTTCTCTGCCAAATTTGAAAAAGGAGAAATCTTTATCCTCCTTTGGGCAGAGGTCTTGGATATATTTAAGAGTGGGAAAGGCTTTGATACTTTCAACACTTCCACAAAAGGGCAGATGTTAATAGATTTCACTGCCGCTAACACATCATACATATGGAGCATTCATCCTATAATAACAGGTTATGGACTATGCTTGCTGATTTGAGTAGTATGCTATACTAAGGTAAAGGTAAAGGACCCCTGGACAGTTAAGTCCAGTCAAAGGTGACTATTGGGGTAAAGCACTCAGCTCACTTCAGGCCAAAGGAGCCGGCATTTGTCCACAGACAGCTTTCCAGGTCATGTGGCCAGCATGACTAAACTGCTACTGGTGCAACGGAACACCGTGACGGAAGCACGGAAACAGCATTGCGGCGGACGTGGGTGGTGCTGTGGTCTAAACTACTGAGCCTCTTGGACTTGCCAATCAGAAGGTTGACGGTTTGAATCCCTGGGACGGGGTGAGCTCGCATTGCTCTGCCCCAGCTTCTGCCAACCTAGCAGTTCGAAGCACACCAGTGCAAGTAGATAAATGGTACCGCTGCGGCGGGAAGGGTATGCTGTACTAAAATCACATCCAGGTAACATATGTACGCGCTCTCTCTCTCTGTGTGTGTGACAGATAGAGAGACAGACAGACAGGGATAATGAGGTGCAACACAAGGTTGCTTGATCTGATTTCCCCCTCTCTGTCGTGCTTGTGAAGCTCACCTTTTTCTGTTTAGATGACACACCAAAAGTCACAAAACAGCCAACAATGAAACAATCACAACACCAAACAGTGCTATGCCCAAGATTCCTCTTTAGAGTTTCTATGACTGTTACGTGTAATTTAGTTTTAGTAGCAGAGTATTGGGCTTGGATAAAGTGTATAATTATATTTAACAAAGTACTGAAGGCAAACGCCAGCCACACACACCTGCTTTTAAATGCTGCTATCTTTTGGTAACAGCAGTGTCCTTTTTTCAGGAATTCAAGACTACGCTGGATACTACACTTCCCATGGTGTCCCTGATAGGACAGAGGAGTGCTCGCTCAAGATATGGCTTCAAGCATATGACTTACATGCCCACTATCACTGATCTGCACTTAAGGAGGTACTGTCCTGCTAGATGACATGCTGATGAATGTCAGCAGCAAAGGTGGTTTGCATGGCTTTAAATACACAGCACAACTCTGCAGTTTGCCTGGCATGTATCTTTGTGACTTTCCCTTCCAATTCCGAGGCAGTTCTTTGTGCCAACTTAACTATCTTGGAAGGCATAAGACAAGAAGCACCACATTAATGGTGATGGGAAAGGAGGCAGAGAAAAGAAGTAAAGCTACATATTGCTAGGAATTTGGCAGACTCCCCATTATCTTAAATTTAGCAAAGTGGTAGAATTTACCCCTAATTTTTTGAAGTATGAAGGAAAGATGCCAGGCGAGTGAAAAAACTCATGCTGAACCAGTTCAGGAGACTGCTGATAGCATCGATGCCATTAAGAACAGGAGAACCGTTTTTATGTTGTGAACCACTCTCAGGTCTATGGATAGAGGGCAGTATACAAATTTAATAAATAAAATAACGAAGTACCAGTCCATTAAGAACAATTGATCATCCAGATGGTGTCCTTTCCCCCAGCCGTGTATTAAGTTAGCAGAAGACAATAGCAAAGTTGAGAGGGGGAGGTCCCCAGGGTAACAGTGGGGCGTGATGTCAGCACAGGAAGAGAGGGCATCCTTTTGCCACAGACGTTTTGGGGTTTCTGGAAAGAAGGGGCAGGAAGTGGGCAGAACAGCAGGCTGTTAGAAAGAGACATGGGGAAGGTGCTTGGGATGCCTCTGAATCCAAGGCTGCACTGCTGGGAAAGACAAGTCCCTCTTGTGATGTAAATGCCATGAACTCTCTCTCTTCATCAAAACCCAGGTGTAGAATAAACCATATTTCATAAAGACACTAGTCTCCGCTGCGCCTTGATTTCCCAACAGAAACACAACCTTGGTTAAATGCCAAATCCCCTGAAATCTCTTACTATCGCTTGGCAGAGATTGGGGTGGCCCAAACAATATTGTTAGTTGGCTTTGGAGCAACATAAAACTCACACATTAACTGGGGACTGGGAAAATAATTTGGCATTTGGGGCAATCTAGGCATGTCTTTAAACATAGATTACCACATAAAAAGAGACAGATTGGAAGTGAGCCCAGCTGGAAGAAAACATTTGGGAGGATGACTGCAGTACATCATGGTTGAGGGACGATACAGCACCTCTCTCCCATATGCTTTTTTCCTATTAAAATTGGATGTGATTGGGTAATTTTGGGTAATTTTGCCCAGAATTCTTGTGGTCACATCCAGTGCTACTTGGGAGTATTGTGTGTCAGACTTGCTGGTCTCCCCCATACCAAGGGTAGCGAAAGTGGTGCCCACTAGATGTTGCTGAATTTTAATGCCCACCATTGACCATGATGGTTGGGGTTGATGAGGGTTGGAGTCTAACATCTGGAGTGCACCATATTGGCTACCCCTGCTCTCTCACCATTTATATACAGAGGAGAATTTTAATTATGATTGCAAAGTGAGAGACTGGTGTAAAGAAGGAAGCTGGCTTAAATGGTGCATGTTTTGCCAAGGCCAATTTTACACATTTTCTGGGAACCACCATTCTATGAATTTTGATTTTACTCCTACAATCCCCTGCTCCATTTACTGCAGAAATGCATGCCTTCTGAGGGTGTGAATGTCCCAAATCTTCTTATATTCTTTAAATGTTTTGGCTTCAAAGGACAAGCTGAAGATATGGTGTGAACGTTCTTGGTTTCAGCTCCATTATGCATTTCAAACATTCTACTAGAAAGAAATGACCTACAGATTGGGATGCTGCATAATTCATGTATTATAAATACTCTTCCAGAAAATAATTTAAACAATTACAGTACTTAGTTTCAAAATATTCACAATAATTGTTGAAGTATACCTGTCTTGAGTGCCAGTTCATACATAGCTTTTGTTCCACTTGCAAGCAGTCCCAACTGTCCTTGGGATTCGTGTGGACAAATATACAGTGTGAACTTGACTATCACATATGCAGACAGCAGCAATTCCCATGATTGTGGCAGCATGCTTTCTCCTGCTGACATGCTCACAACCACTGCTGCTTGCAACGTCTGTGAATGCCTGCTCACGTGTTGACTTTATCCATAAGATGTCATACCTGGGGCCTGGTGGAATTGTTTACATTGTTATGCAAACCAGATCAGATTATACCAGTTCATAGCATTTCATATTGTATTCTAAAGCAGAATAAATGTTATTAAAAGTAGAGTAAGCTCCCTGCAGTGGTTGAATATGTGTGTGTGTGTGTGCGCATGCACGCACGTGCAGACAAGCACATGCACGCACACACATATTCTTGTATTCCTTTAAAACTGATCTTGTAAAAAAAAGTTACAGAACATTTGATTGCAAATACATTTGTGGTAAAAATGCTTGAAAAAGATGAGGTAAAGGAGAGATTGTTGGGAATCAACCTTGTCCACTGCAAATATATTTACAACGGACATCTGGCTTGGAGAAAACACAACCCACCCAATTCAGGTATATCTGTATGACAGCATTCTGGATGAGCATCAGGAGTTCCTTCCAAGTACAAAAAAACAAAGTGATGTGCTCAATCCCCCTCTCCCAAACTCCCTCTGAACTACTGAGTTTTCCCCGCTAAAAAGAATAGAGAAGAATGATTTCAAGCAAGATGGAGTGTTTCTACATCAACGTGGAATCCAAGTTCGTGCCTGAATCAAGGATGTGCTCTGAAAGCGAGAGTCCTGCTCAAAGCACACTCAATTCCATTCTACACAGCTTTCCCAGTCTGTTGTGTGATTTCACAAGAGGGACTGCATCCCTTTGACAGCAGTTGGACACATGGAAGTAGCTGCAGCTGGATACCTGAGGGAATGCTGAAGGATGGTCTGTACCTTCCTCCCACTGGATGAGTCAAAGGGGCCACCCTGGCCATGAGGCCAGGCACGCAGCTGCTGTAAACATTAGGCATACAGCCACTTGAAAGGGCTATGGCGGCACAAGCTTTCATTCCTCCTTTTGCAGAAGCTGCCAAAATGGTTGATAGGGGAGTTGCAGATTCTCCATTCGCAGCAGCAGTTCTGTTTGAGGTCAATCAAATTGTTTATTTAAACTGCTTTGCTTACCTAGGGCACTACTGTGTTCAGAGATCGCGATGAGTCAGAGAAGCCAGCCTGTGTTGCTCATAGGAAGATGGGAAACACAGAAAGCAGCTGAAAGCGTCTGTGACTTGGCAACAACATACGCACAGCTGCTGAGGGCATTTCCTACAATTTGGGAGTCTTGCTTTGAGCCGTCATTGAGATATTTGGCTTGCTCGGCAAGCTCTGCAGGGCAGCCTTGGCAGTCAGAGGGCGGACCACGTTCAGAACTGCAAGTCCCTCTGGCATTTTTGTGCATGAGCGAACAGCAGGTTGATGAGAGTTGATCATCTTGAGGAGCTTTCTATCTACAGAGGCTCTGAAAACAAGAAACACCAGAGTACAGTGAGTTGGCACAAATATGTTTCAGAGACTAAGCTAGAATTGCATAGTCACTTAAACCTCCTGCGCTGGATGCAACAAAGAGGGATAAAACCTCTTCTGTACCCCCTATGTCCCACCTCATTAGCATGGAGAACAACACACCACTCAGTTACAGAGATACAGTATATAGCATGCAGCTTGGGGGTACCTGTAGACCCATTACTGTCACTGGAAGCACAAGTGGCCTTGGTGGCACAGAGTACCTTCCATCAGCTTTGACTGGTGGCCCAGCTGCAGCCCGCTCTGGACTGGGATAGCCTTGCTTCTGTAGTCTATGATATGATAACCTTTAGGCTAGATTACTGCAATGTGTTTTATCATACATGCAGCTACCTTTGAAGATAATTTGTAAACTGCAGCTAGTGCAGAATTCAGAAGCCAGATTGTCAACTGGGAGTAGAAGGCATACAACACTGATCCTGCCCAAAATGCATTGGCTGCCCTTCCCATTAGTTTTTAGTCTCAGTTTGAAGTGCTGGTTTTCATCTACAAAGACTGATGTAACTCAGACCTCAGTACCTTAGAGACTGTCTCTCCTCATATGAGCCTATCCAGAGTCTGTGAATGTGTGGAATGTGGCAACGTGAGAACAGGTCTTTTCAGTGATGGTTATGCAATCTTCTCCCTAGGGAGATATGACTGATGCCATCATTGTTAACTTTTAGGTGCCAGCCAAAGGCATTGTTTACCCTAGCATTTGGTTCTTAACTGGGCTCATATGGCACCTAGCTGTTTTTGGTGTTTGTCATTTAGCTGGGTGGTGTAGGATTCATATCTTTATATAATACTGCAGGATGAGCACTTTGGGTAAATAATGTTGTTTTATTCTTTTGATGTTGTTTTAAATACTTGCCTTTGTATTTTTTTTTTCAACTGTGAATTGCTTTGAGACATTTTACATAGTAAATTATGGATAAATGTAATAATAATAATAATAATAATAAGAAGAAGAAGAAGAAGAAGAAGAAGAAGAAGTAATAATAAGGGAGAATATGTTGCAAGTGTCAGGTGCAACTTAGCTTGAACTATAGGCTGATGCGTCTGCAAGAGGAAGAGTATATAGAGGAACCTCCAAACCTCCCAGATGGTCCTCCTTGTGCTGACCTGTTGAGACAATTTTTTTCTGAAAAGCAGGGTAGATAGATAGATAGATCCATTGTTAATCTATGAAAGGGAGATGTGCAGTGGACAGGTGCTGAACAGCTGAAGCTAATCTTAGATGCAAGTTGTCAAATGAAGCTTCTTGGAACTCATTTTGAGAAGGATAACACCACCCAAAACAGAAAACCAAGCAGTAAGTATAAGATCAAAAGCCTGCAATCACACTCTTGAGAGAGAGAGTTAGGTATGCTTAAAACCAAAGCCAATGGGTTAAACTTTAAAGCACAGTTCACTCCATCCTGGATGTTATGAAGCAGCCTTTATCCCATGTGGATTTGTTCCATTTGGTTTAGCAATCCTAGTGAAAGAGCTACCTAGGTATACCAACCTGATGTTTGTTGGTCCAATTGTTGCTGGTCCTGAAACAGGTCTCTTGGTCTGCTTGCTGTCGGGGCCAAAAGTCCTATGCCTCTGACTTAAGATAGATGTATCAGATAAGGAGAAATCAGGTTTTCTGCTGAGACTCTGAACAGTAGTCTTCTCAAACACATTCTGCACTGTATCACTGTTCTGAGTTGATGAAGGCTGTGGCTTCGGTAGAACTGCCTTTTCTGAACTGTGCACTTTCAGGCGTCTAGCTCCAACAAACTCAGTTCTCACTCGCTGTATGAATGCAGG
Source organism: Podarcis filfolensis (assembly GCF_964270895.1). Classification (NCBI taxonomy): domain Eukaryota; kingdom Metazoa; phylum Chordata; class Lepidosauria; order Squamata; family Lacertidae; genus Podarcis; species Podarcis filfolensis. Next base: position 59,671,384 of record NC_139604.1, on the reverse strand, counting down.
CGAGGGACTTTTTGGAGGAGAGGGTACAATAGAGCGCTTTATAATGGTGGGCAATGAATTTTCCTGGATGTGCAATGAATCTGAAATGCAAAGGGAAAGCACAGCAATTTAGAAGCAGAGCATGTAATTTCACTCCCATCCACTTGAGAGCATAAATCAGCAAACACAGGTGCTGTAACCTTCCAACAGTTTGAGTTTGACTTCACCCCCAAAGGCGAACTCCTCCATTGTCTCCTGAGACAGACAGATGTCGACAACAACAAGAACAACAACTGTAGTTAAGAGGCTTTCATGAACTGAGGTGGGTTTAGACCAGGAACTCTTGTTCTTATTAGAATGGCCTGAATTTCCATCTATTTAGCTATGAGAGGTTTCAAAATATTAAAACACTGGTAGTATAATTCAGTGCACGTTTACACAGAATTAAGTCCCACTAAATGGAATGGCACTCACTCCCTATGCAGTGTACACAGAATGTCAGTATGAGTTGAACTCTCCCATCATTCAAGTTACAAAGATTGAATGGGAAAAGCTCTCTGTTCCACACTATACGTTCTACTTGGTACAACTTCTAAAGAATCTTGGTGTTTGTTACAAAACCCAACAGGTACTGTGGAAAGTTGGAAAGTAGGCAGGCATTCAATCATGGGAAATCAAAGGAAATCTTGATCTCCTATGGCTTCCAGTAGTTTAAATGATCAGAATTGCTTCTTCCCATGCACCTCCCTGTCATGCTCTGGAACCTTGCCATCATAACCTGCTTTGTCTCTCTCTTTCTTCCTTGCCTTCATATTCTGAAATTGGAAGGCAGGGACAAAAATATTGTAATCTGATTACAAATAAAATGTTGATACAAGTTAGCATTATTTCTCTTCTGAGCACTTGCTTCGGGTCTTGTGATTCTTTTAAGCATAGTTATCTCAAATAGGAAGTTTGCTAAAATAATTACTCAAGCCAATCTGTGCTTATTTTGTTAGCCAGAAAAATCCCCATGTGTGTATCTCAGAAGAAAATGATAGGAAAGATAACTCCATGGACATATTTTTGACAGAGAAAACGGAAATTTGCCAAAGATACATACATATCACAGGAACGTTAGAACTACAAAACCTAAGGCAGGCATATAATTGCTGTTACTTGTCAGTAACAAGGGGTGCATTAATCATTTGGATAATGTACCTGATGACGACTGAGAAAGACGGGACTGACAAGAAGAATCTGATGATGTGATTTCCATGATCTCCTCCTGAGTGGCTTCTTTCAGATCTTCATCACAGCTGTCACTCAGGCTGTAGTGTTCCTCCTCCTCACTTAATGTTGGTGTTGTTTTTAGCTCCTGGGGAGAATTTGCCCTTTGGAGAGCTTGTAGGTGCCTGGCAGAAATTTGATGCTAGTAAGTTTGATTTTCTTCCTGCCCTATCCGAACCACATGTTTCAACACATTAAAAAAACATAATGCACTACACACAAAAAACCTATAGATTTAAGATATATAATGACCATATCTAAGTAAGAGTAAAATACTCCATGTTACAATACTCCTTTGGAGACAAGCTTTAACCCTGGCACTGTATTCTCGCAACACTTTTAGATGATGTTCAGACTTGAGCTTTGGCAAGTCTCTTTTTGGAAGAAATGCCACAAAGAGAAAGCTTCCACCAAAAACTCTTCTGAAAGCTTTGGAACTCGCTTCTGGGAGCTGTTCATTTGGCTCCCTCTCATGGCATTATAGAAATGGATGGAGACTATTCTGTACTTTTGAAAATTAGCCCCATTTTATGTGTTTTTATTTTTAGCTTTGATATGAATTTTCATAGGATGGTTTCAAGAGGCTTTATTTCGTTGTTTGGTTAACTGCTTTTGAAGCAGCAGTTGTAAAGTAATTTAAAATTTTTGTGAATAAATTAACACAATTTTTAAAAAGTGGGTGTGGGTGTAGGTGTGTGTCGCATCACACAGATAGACACAGGAACTCCCCATTGCACTTGAATGCTAAATTTGAAACATAGGACAAAAACCCTGAAAGAAAGATTGATGAGATGGAGGAAAAGCCTTGCCTACACCATTCCTTCCAGACATACAGCAATCATGCTGGCATGACAATTTTCCAAGGTGAGCAGCAAGGTTGACTGACGGCAACGATGTGAGCCAAAGATGTACAGCAGGGAATGGTTACTTGGTGCCCTCTAGATGTTTGCTGCACTATAATGCTCATCATGCCAACTATTGGCCATTCTGGCTGGGGCTGATGGGAGTTGTACCCCAACAGTTGGAGGGCTATAGGTTCCCTATTCCCGATGTACAACATAGTCTGCAGGGAATCTCTGTTAGTACAGCCTTTGTTTTCCAATCTGTAAAAAGAGACTACCTCATCCGTGGGAAGAACATCTTGACTTAACAGGTGACAAATCAGTTCTGGGAACAGATTACATCAGAATTTAAGTGTGAAGGGCAATTCCTCAGAACTGCCACAAGGTGGCTTAAGTGCTTATCTTATCTCAGTGAGAAGAAACAGGCAGAGAACTAAACTTTCATATGCTAATTTAGAGAACAGGATAATCTAGTGAGCAAGGGTCCTTAAAAATGGGGTAAATGTGCTGGGTCACAAAAGTTTCCATAGTTCACATGCCTTAAGCTTTGTGTGTGTTTAGAATGGTCTAAGAGATGCAGCACAGAGCATCTTGGAGCAAGACAGGTTTTCTGAAAAGAAGCTAACGGTTGATATTACCAACTTCTTTATTCCATTTGGTATTTTGCAATGTTTATTTAATAATTTTAATCAGAATATATATTTAAATATTTATATTCTGCCCTTCTAGTGCTTATACATCGCTGAGGGTAGATAGCAACAATTAATACTGCTATAAAATCCAATACTATTTTAAAAAAACCCCCACACACAATTAAAGACAGGTGCAACAGATAGAACAGAAAAAGCTGGTAAAAAAAAAGATAATAAAAATCAAATACAGTAAAGTTTTGGCCAAGGCAAAATACCATGAGAAGGGGCCAACTGAGCCTCATGGGACAAAGTATTCCACTATTTAGGTACAACCCCTTAGAATTCCCTCTCTCTTTTCCCCAACAACAGTACCTTCACTACAACAGAGACATAGAGAAGGGGCTCTCCATCAGATCTTAGGCAGCACTCAGGCTTGTATAGGAGGAGGTGATCCTTAAGGTATCCTGCGCCTAGGTCATGGCCTGGACAGAAGCAAGTCAGCTTATAGTTGAGTGTTCATTCCATACAGTGCTCACTGGTTGCTTTATCTGGGGAGTAGGTCACTTGACAAACTGTCTTAATAAGACTAAATTTGAACTCTTACTGGAGGTGATGCTCTTTCAGGAGTTTCAGCTCAGCATAGATGTCATCCGTATTTACATAATCAGTTTCTTCAATGCCAAAGGGATGTACTGCCAGCTGACTTGGTGGCTGAAACAGGTTCATTACTGTAGGCTACAACATAGGTGAAATAATGTCAGAACACATCTGCTGTTCACTATATATTTGACTGAAAACTTCTCATTTCTCCAAGACCACAGATTGTTTGTTTGTTTTTTACAAGTTAATTTTCCTCTCGCAACCATTTTCTGAGGTAAAGAATTCCTCTTATTGCGGCCAGTGCATGCGACACCACCGGGCTACTGCTGTGGAGCCACAAAAGATGGGGTGGGGTACATGGACTGGTGGACAACTGCAGGATGAAGGAGCAGCAGGGCCAGACAGGCTGCTTCCAGGGCAATTCCACCTGTTGCTTGTTTAATGGTGGTGACCTAGCAGTGTCCTTTCCTTCATCAGCACCCATCATTATTCAAGGAACTGAGGAGAGACAGGGCACCCTGCTGTGATTCTCCCCTCAGCAATGCCCCTATCAGCTTTCACAGTGGGCTTCCATCGTGTGCAAGGCCACTCTGAAGCCCAGCCTGACCAAGACACAAGGTAGATTTTATATAATAATTTGTAAAATGCCCATAATTATGAGGCAAGGGTTGTATGAAGGATGATGTCTATATTGCAGAGAGAACCAGAAGATGTTGTGTGTGGCAAACAAAAAACAAAAACCCACTCCATGTGTATACACACACAGTGCACTTCTAGGTGTTCTTTAATAAAAATAAATCAAGACTTTATGAAGTTAAAATAACTACCCAGTAGGAAATATAAAATAAAGGACTCAGAACACACATCTATGTGTTCTGAGCACAGATACACATACCTGTTATAAACCCCTTCACTGCAACAATATACTTATCCACACTTTCCAGGCACAGGTCCAAGCTTAAAAGTTCTGTGCCCAATTGTTGTTGTGTTTGCCCTGGAGCTTTTCCTGTTGGAGCAAACATCAATTCGGTTTTTAAGTGGATTGCCATTTGCTCCAATTGAGCTTCAGAGAGCGGAATTTCACAGGGAAATCTCTGAAGCAAAAAAGGACACTCAGACATGCAGCTTTAAAGTGTGGACTGTGCCTGGAAGGAGAGGAGGAAACGTAACTGCGGAGAAACCCAGTGTCTTGAAGCACAATGTTTTATTTTCTCCATTAAAGTAGACAGCAGTTTAGTGGGATGCAGTGATAGTTTAGATAGATGTCTGTCACTTCTCTATGTTCTCATGTGCTGGCATCCCACCCCACAATGGGAGGCCCTACACCACCTTGCAGCTTGAGCTGTACAGACATGCAATTAACTTTTTTCAAAGTTTGTTTCTTCTCATAATGGTCTTCTACACAGTAGAAATCTATGGAATTCTATAGAACTCTTCAGCTTTTATCTCCCTAGAATTAATGACATGCTGGCTTGCCAAGAAAAAAAGAAAAAAGAAATTACATATGAAAGAAAACCTACACCTAGTTTCTGTCTCCGTGCATGAAGAGCTTTGATGGGGTTCCCACAAATAACTCTGCTGACACCTGGAAAAAGAAAAGTAAGAGGGTTTGTTCCAGTTTACGATTTCATAGCCACAGAAATCTTCCTATACCGTCATCCCATTTGCTTATATACTGGTATGTTAAGGGGAATGCAAGTTGTATGGTTAATGTGCATAACAACCAGGCATTGAGCACATTCACCAAGTGTCATGGAAAATATGTCCATAATCTTTCCATGAATAGGGACTTGTGCACAATTCCTGGTCTTCTTCTTCTTTGGCGATCACTCGTAGCCGAGTAAGATTGTCTTCCATGAACACGGTATTAACAGTGAGTCTGTAAGTGACTGTGGAGACCAATTCTGGATCCGCACATCCTTCCACAGTGGGGACATAGGTTTCCGGGTGGGAGTTGATCATGGTGAGGGTTTGCCAAGCGCGCCTTCCTCTTAGCGCGTATCTCCCTTTCGTCCTCAGTTCAAGCATCTTCAAAGTCCATGACACCTTTGGTAAAGGCTATTCTCCAACTGGAGTGCTCGCAGGCCAGTGTTTCCCAATTGTTGGTGTTTATACTACATTTTTAAAGATTTGCCTTGAGAGAGTCTTTAAACCTCTTTTGTTGACCACCACATTACGCTTTCCATTATTAAGTTTGGAATAGAGTAGTTGCTCAAACAACATGGCCAGTCCAATGAAGTTGATGCTGAAGAATCATTTCTTCAACACTGGTGAATATATACATATTCTCCCAACAGGCCTTAGGAAATGTGACTGCATTTTTTAATATTCTTGACCACATTCTTTGGTCAATATGCATAATCTAAAAAAAAATATATGCATTTTTCCCCCTATGTCTTGTCCAGACGTGGGCAATCTGCATTCCCTGGATTGCTTCTGACCCACTGCATAATCTTACATGGTCTGCAATGTACTCTCCTACTGATCAGCAGAGCGGCAGGAAGGGGGAGAGCTACAGATAAAGATCAACTTTTTTCTTCAGTTGAACCCCCTCTTTTCACCATTCTTATTGGTTTCCCAGGCAGCTGAGCAGCACAAGGCACAGTGGAGGGAGGGGGTTTCCAGGGAGAGAAAATTCTCCCACAATTCAGGTGAAAATTGGTCCCCCAAGGGAAAAGCTTAATAGCAGCATAGGATCAAGCATCATGGGAATCGTAAAGGAGCAAATATGTAGCCAGCTAAAGAAGGGTTATGAGCAGGCAAAAGAGGACTGCAAGAGAAAGAACAATGGGCGACTGTTATGCATGCTATCTGCTTATTCCCTTTAACATATTCAACAATACAGCTGGCTCATTCATTGCTTTTCATATTTAGGGAAAGGAAGTAGTAGACTTTCCCATTTTGGTTTAACTATTGGTGCACAGCTACTGCTTCGACACCACTGAATAGCATGCAAAGGTGAGCTGAGGTGGAGATAGTAATAATGGACAAATCTCATCTTGCTCAGCTGAAGACAACATAATAATCAAGTGGTCTCTTTACATCTAGTCACTGTAAAGCATAAGTTTGTCTATCTGTATGGTAAGAAAGCTGGGGACAAACTCACTATGACATAGTGGATCATCCTACTGAAGGCCAGCAATAATATAAATGAAATGAAATGAAGTTTGAGCCATCAAACAATGCCTTTTAACCCACTGTGCATATTTCCAGGGTCATATTAACTGAAAGAGATATACAAAAATCTGTGCCCAATGCACATACATGTCATTCAAGGAAATATATGGGAGAGCAAGAATGCTTTTAAATCATCTGTGTACATGCACACATGCTTTTGGAAGAGAGGTTTGCAAATGGGAGGTTAGGCAAGAATGGCACCAGGTATTCCATTACCATGTGTCAAGTCACTGGCATCATCTTCAGGCAACATCTCATCACAGATGGTAGCCTCCAGGAGGGTGCTACTACCAGAGAGCAAGTGGGCGCTAAGTGGTCTTTGTGGAACCTGAGGTCGAGAAGCTGATAAGAGCTGAGTTATGGCAGGTCTCACAGCAGAGCCGGGCCTTCTTGCTACAGGTCCTAAATAAGAATCTAAACAGGGTGATGGGGGGGGGAGTTCAGTGAGATATTGCAACACATAATAAGATGGTATAAATGTTCAGTTTAGCAAAGCAGTGATAATGAGCAGAGCAAAGGAAATTCTTTTCCGTATTCTAAAGTAATGTTGGCGCTCATGCGCTATCCTGTTGGAGCCTCGAGAGGGCTAGCTTTCTTCATTGTCAGTGTCATCTTCCAGCCACCCTGGTTCTGTAGAGATGTAAATATCTGACAGCAAGGTATAGAAAAAAGCTTAGAATGCAAGTATGGGAGCAGGTATTCAGAACCAACTTTGAAATGGCAATGACTTAAATAACAGTTGAAGTATTTTTGGATCCAGCTATAGGGTTTCCACATTTAGGTAAAAATTATGGAATGGGAGTCTAGCAAAACATATACCACCAGTTCTGGTTTGGTATCAACTGGTCTCTGATTTTTTATATATATATTTAGGATGGCCCCAAACAAAGTTGTCATCTATGTCATAATTTCAGTCATTGGTGTGTGTTGGTACACCATTATTGTATTTTCAAAGCTAAAATTTCTCATCATCTCCAGAAGGTCTCGTGAAAAGAGCAGGAACAGTTTAATCAAAGAACACAGCACAATACTAGGTCATTAACTTCTGAATGGAACAAAAGACAAAGTACTTTGGAGCCTTAATGAGTTATTTTGGAAATGCATTAGTATTTTAAATAAATACAATAATAATCCATAATTTTCAGGATGTCTAACTCCTGGGAAATGAATTTCACTGCAAGCAGTATAATCAATAATCATTTTAGTATTTTGTTGGAAGCCGCCCAGAGTGGCTGGGGAAGCCCAGCCAGGTGGGTGGGATATTAATAATAATAATAATAATAATAATAATAATAATAATAATATCTCCCTCAGGGTAGTATTCAGCTGAACCTTGATGTTAACAGTGACAGACCAAAGTTTTCAAATGCTGTCTGCTGCTGGTGAGGTGAGGTGGACAATTTCAAACATGGCGAAGCAGCAGGTGGGAGGCTTCTAAACCCTTTCACTGCCTGCTGCTTGTTTCACTATCTCTAGCCACCTTTCCCCTAGCAAATCTTGAGAAGAAAAAGAGTGTGAGAGCCGGCGGGGGGGGGGGGCAGGATGTGGAGGCCTTTGAAGCTCCTTTCCCACCTACCACACAAGAGGACCCACACCTATCTCTCTCTGTCTTACAGCTGTTTAGAGTGTTCTGTGTGAAGACACACTTCTGCTGCTATCACATCTAACTCTACCCTTACACTCTTGCAAAAGCTACTGCCCATTCTTATCCCCGATAACCAGGCCTGGCTCTGGTGCGTACAAGAGAGTGTGCATGGACCTATGTATGTACACATTATCTTCCCCTGAAACATTGTCCCCAGCAAAAATGGATCCTTGGGTAATAATTTGGCCTGCCTGAACAAGATGCCTCTTCAACCAGACTTCCATCTTTGATGGATTCCTTGACAAGTAGCCACTCCTTGTTCATCTTGCATGGGAAAGGAAGATCAGTTTGGTCTGCTGGTATTTCATCCAAATATTTTAAATGAGGGATGAGTTTTTTCACCTCAGCTCTGTAGTTGTAGTCTGGGACCTAGGGGGAAAAACCCAAAGCAGAAATTTCTCAGTGTAGTCATTTCAAACACATTTTGACAAGGGAGAGGGGAGGGAAATCTGAGAAGTGGGCAGGAACCACATAAGGACACTATGAAACAAAGTCCACTAGCTCATCTAGTTCAGGGATGGGTAGAATGTAGACTGTAATCTATTGGTAGAGTCCTGGATGATTTACAGTAGATTTGCAAGAGTTTCTAACTTCCTCCCCCCCTTTTTTTTACCATCCCTAGTTTATCTAGGCCAAACTAGCAGGCGCAGAGAGCTTGATTCCGACTAGAACTGTGGTGTGGAGACTAGAGTGTAATATCCCTTTTCTCCATCACTTTACACCTAGATGGGCCTTACAATTAGTCTGCTGAAAAGAAGAAACCTTACAGAAAAACTAGGAGTGGGATGCTGTGTGACAGGACTAATTTTGGTTAGTTCTGGTGCTGAAGAAAATCCAGGGCTGAGCACATGTTCAGAAGCACCTTTGTTCCTTAATTTTAAGTGTATGGCTGTCTGTGGTTCTCGGGGCTCTAGTAAAAAGCAAAGTAGATGCTGCAGGGGGCATCACTGAATGGCACACACTCTAGATCTGGACTACAGAAGCTTCCTCTCACTCCACTTTCTATATGACATTTTTCTTTTGCACTTTAAGATTTAGGAATCTAGAACCTGGTCAGCAACTACTGGGCTACATCTACTTTCTTCCTACTAACCGATTCCTATGCAAGCTTAAGGCAAGGCAAAGTGTGATCAGCCAGAGAGGCTTTTCTACTGTCCCCCCCCTCCTTTATGCACCTCATCTACTGCCTCCTGTGACTCAGCCATGGCCAAGCAAAGAGGGAGCAGCTGGGGTCCATAAAGGGAGGACTCCCCCAAGCCTCCTCTGCTGCACATGCTGGAGAGGAGGAGGTCAGAGTTCTTTGCTTATGACTCATCTTGTGTAGGAGAAATGACAAGCTGCATTATGAGGCATCCTTGAGATCAGGCACTATGCTAGGACCAGATGGGAAGCCCCTAGGGACTGGACTAAGCCCCCAGGCCACAGTTGCTGGTTACTAACAGATGGCTTTAGACACATGCATTAAAACTGCATCTTCTGGAGCAGCCTTTAGATTGCATGATTCTGGGAGGGTGCGTCACCCCTAGATTTTGTATAGTGCTACAAGAGAACTGAAGCAAAGTAGCAGTAGTGGTAAATATATGCACCTGGAATATTTCCCCCACTTTCAATGAACTACAAACTGCTACTCCATCTGTATAATGTTAAGACTGGCTGATGAACTTTTGGCCTATATTCTTTCCCACAATAGGGTAAATACCTAGTACAGAAGACAAAATAATCTTTTTACGTAGTGCATTCGCTTTCCGTTATATGCAACCTATAGGTTTTCCAGTCTACAAGTCTGTAATGCTATCAGGGTTGAGGGGTGCATCACATTACATGTACACACACACATATATGGACACAGAGTGCTATTGAAACAGCTGTGATAGAGACCACCACATTCATCATTAGATTGTTGCTTTGGGTTTTAATGTCTGGAAGAGATGAGCTCATCTGGAAATCAAATTACACTGAGCAAACAGACAGCCTGTAGAGAGAGCTGTAAATTTAGCCGAATCAGTATATGTAATTTTATTTTTATTTTTCATAGAAAGGGCCAGGCAGAATTATTAGCTATCCTTGTTTGGAATGAAGTCTAGAAGATATATTTGTATTATTTCTACATTTGAAGGTGGTATGCAAATATGAAGCATGGCCTTAGATGCAACAGTGCAAGGAGGGGAATCTCCAGCTTGCAGGTCTAGTTCGGACTGCGAGGCTGTTCCTTGTAAACAACACCCACCTGCCACTCACCAGGCATCATATGGGGTATAAGGTGTAGGACAGGTACCCATGTGCCTATAAAGGAACAACCATGAGCATAAAGAGAGCTCCTGGTTGCTTTTTGATGGGGAAGACATGCTCCCAATCCATTTATGAGTGGTGGGAGCGTGCCTTGCTTCAACAGCACAAGGTTTTCATAGAAAGCGCTGCTAAGATGGAGGGGGAAAGTTTTGTTTTTGCAGTGGTTTCAATTATTATTATTATTATTTAAAAAAAAACCCACCACCAACTGTCCAGTACAATACTGAACGCCAATAAATAATTATAGCTGAAACCAATTCAACTCAGCAGGCCAATAAATCTTATTTAAGCAAATGTGGCTGAGAATAAATAAGTCTTTGGGGCTCCTCTAAAGGCCTTTGTTGATGGGACATGTGCAATACTCCAGGTGTTAGCATGTTCCCTACTGCTGAAAAAGCCCTCTCTGTTGTGGCAGGCATGTGTCTAGGATTTTGGCTGCTGATCTTAAACTGCCACAAGCGCAATCAATACAAAACTGCCCATGTACCAGGGGAACACATTTTTGCCGTGTACGCCGCAAGGATCTTACTTACACAGTAGACCCCCATTACACAACAAATTGTCTTTGAATCTCTTGAGAATTCCAAAAGTGGCCTGCAAGAGGGATTCTAGAAATGAACAAAGCTGACATGGAGTATAGGTTCTGAACTGCAGCCACCAAAATGAAAGCTGTGGCCATTCTTAATACACAAACCAGGCAGCCATTATTATTTCTTTCTTTTCTGAAACATCTTCATATAAACACATACCACTGATTTCAGCAGAACTCCCTTCAAATATGCTTTGGGTTGCACAGTGCTCAACCCGTGCTTGGGGGTGCTTAAGTCAGTTGTCATTTATTTATTTATTTCATAAAATTTATAGACCACTTGATTGTAAAAACCCTCTCTGGCCGAGCACAAGGTGATGTTCTTAGAGACAACAGCTACTTAGCTATTCACTTGGAGTGGGTAGCATTTGCCTCCCTCGGTAAGCATTCACATGGTAAACTATGCTGTGCTAAGCAGTATCTTCTTGTAATCAGATTAAAACACAGATGCACGTTTTTAAACGAAATCTAAAGCAAGCAAAGTTACCTCTGGAGATTGTGGGCTTGGCTTCAAGCAAATAAGATTTCCTTCCACTGTAAGGGCAGACAGAGTAACACAGAGCCCCAGATACTGAATCTGACTGAGGTCCTCCACGTTGTTTCCTTCTAGGTCTAGAATCTCAAGGTGCTCCAACAGGCTAAGTTGACTTAAGTCAGCAATATTGTTATATGCTATGTAGAGTTCCTAAAGGAAACCAAAGGGACCTTATCAACATGAAGTTTTAACCACTGCACATTAAGTAATGACAATGAACCCATGGCTTGCAGTTTGATATATGGCACAATACTGAACTTTAGACCCCCTCAAGACCCAGAATTGCCAAGCACAATACATGATAAATTATGATGGAAGTACCTTTTAAGTACAATGAATGGCACTGATTTTTATCAGACATAAAATTAATTTTTAAAAGGCTCCAGCATCAGTTTAAGAAAGAAAGAAAATGAACAGGAACTTAAGGTTCTCTGCCTCATAAATGCCTCATAAAAAGAAGCTGAACATTAAGTAAACAGGGCAACTGAAGAAATATTTCAAATGTGTCCTACCTTCAAAGAGCAGCAGGAAGAGATACCATCTAAATCTGGAAGCCCACAGCGAGCCATCCAGAGGACTTGAAGATTAGACAATGCTGTTCCAAGGTCCCTTAAGGAAAGTTGACACTGTAAGTTCCAAGGGTTATGTATTCAGTTCATTTTAATATTTTTCATCTTTGGCAAAGCAATAGAGATTTGGATTGAGGGTCAAATTCACCCATTATGTTTCACAGTAGCACTCTTATATTCCGGAGCTCATACTCATGAGTAATGTAACATGTAATTTTATTACGTATATTTATTTTTAAATTGCTAAATTTATCTATATTTTGATCAGTTTCATGTCCAGTTGTTTTTAAAGACAAATTTTATCCTTATCTTTTATGCATATTTTATATGGTTTTATGTAAACTATTTAGGGTTTTTTGTTAATTAAGTGGTATATAAATCTAGTTGGATAAATAAATAACAGGAGATTTACAGAAAGCACATTTCAGCTTCTGTCGCAGGGATTTCTGATGTTGCGGTTTATCCTGCTCAGGTTCAAAAGCTGATGACAGCATACACTTACATTGTTTCTTCCTTGGCAGCTGGAGAGAGAAGATATTAGAGTAGCCCGGCTGGAAAGAAGCTCTGCTTGGATTGGAACATGTATTGGTGTCACTGGGCCCCAGGCAATGAAGCTGGAGTAGGCAGCCCCATCACACCCACTGATTTTTTCAGAGATACAAATTCATACATATACCCATCACACACATGCAAAACCACATATGTGCACCCAAAGACAGATACAGGATATAAGCCTGGGACAGCCAATGTGGTGCTCTCCAGATGACAACAGCTCCATTCCTTCCTAATCATTGACCATGCTGACTGGGGCTGGTGGTAGCTGGAGTGGAACATCTGGATGCACCGATTTGGCTTCCCCTGGTGTATCCTTTTTCAGTTCTGCTCTGATTCCCCATGTGTCAAAACAATATTCTGCCCTATTAATTTTCAAACTATGTGCCAGAGTTAAATGCTATAATAAGGTCACATATACATTAATTGATTAAAAGGAAAGTGTCAGCGATCCCAAAGTAACTGCCCACTGAGTTGGGTGTTCAACAATCCAAAACTAACTTGAATTAATTCATACCTGAGAGCTTGGCTTGGATAATTTTGCACTGCAGTATTTGAAAGTGAACCCAAAAGCTTTAAACTGAGTGTTTTCTCCAAGCAATGAAGGAATCTTTGGAGATGAAGTCATAGAAGCATAAAAGTGACTAACAACAGAATTCTATGCATGTTTACTTAGAAATCATTTCCACTGTGTTCACTTGAGCTTTCTCCCTGGTAAGTGTAGCTAGGATTGTTGTCTAAAAGGATTAGTAAAGTAAAATTGATCACTAATGATTTTCCAGAACTCAACATATCATTATGCATTGCAAAAATCCTTTTTTTACACACATCCTTCCATAGTACACATTCATAACATCCAATTCTTTGAGTTGAGGACACTTCTTGAAAACAAGGGAGAAAGCCAGTGTGGTTTGGCACAAAGTGGCATTTTGAGAGAACCACAATTTACTCAATAAATTCTTTATTCAAAACTATTGGGAATAGGTTCATTTGAGCCAAAAACTTATTGGATAGATACCAGAAGAAGGCTCCCTTTGGCTTCACCAGTTTAAACCTAAAGTAATTCCAGATGTCATGTCAAAGATCCTGAAAGAAAATAAATAGTGGTAGCCCAGCCTCAAAGCACTTCACATCAGCAACCCCCTGAAACTAATAGGAATTGCTGCCAATCACATAGAATCATAGAGTTGTAAGCGACCCTGAGGATCATCTAGTCCAATCCCAGCAATGCAGGAATATGCAGCTGTCCCATATGGGAATCAAACCTGCAACCTTGGTGTTATCAGCACCATGCTCTAACCTACTGAGCTACCCTGAAGGTCTCAAAAATGTGTCTTTTTCAAATACAGATTAAACTTTGTGGTTGCAATTCTGCTTTTGCCATGTAGTGGAGAAGAGTGTAAAGGGGCTCCTCATAGGATTCCAGTATAACCCTCCCTCCCTTGGCATGTTGCCCCAGCACTTTTAAGCTGATGTCTTCTACCCCTCCAAGAGCCCAGCGGCCTGGCCCTCCTAAATGGAGCAGTGAGCAGGATGAAATCAGAGAATAGGTGCAAGAGGTCTCCATTTGATGTGAATGTTCTGGTGCTTTCTCAGGATCTCTATGGGAGCACTTGTGCAAATTCAGGGCTTGGCCACATTTGGCTTTAGTATGGATTGGAATCTGCCTGTCTTCTCTCATTAAATCAGAAGTCATCCACATGACATTACCTTCAATCAGCTGCAACTATGCTTATTTCCCCATCTGAATCTGAACTACCTCAATCTAGAGATACTTCAATAAGTGGTGAAACATCCAAAACAAAACCACTCCACTCCAGGGAGCAGGCAGATTGCATTGGTTTTATATAGCTGGGTCAGTACTTGGTTCTACTAACCACCTTTCCACACCCTCTACTTCCCCTTTTAACTTTTCATTTCTTGCAGGTCTGGCACTAATCTCCTATGGCTCCTCAAATGTCTACTAATTTTCGAAATAAAATAAAATAAAAAAATCCTTCCAGTAGCACCTTAGAGACCATACCAATAGCTAACTTAGTTGGTCTCTACTACTGGAAGGAATTTTTTATTTACTTCTCTGGGAATTTTTTATTTTATTTATTTTGTTTTACTTCGACTACAGCAGACCAACACGGCTACCTACCTGTAACTAGTACTAATTTTCTGTTTTGTTTTAACACTGATGAGCGCAAAAGCATAAATCTGCACAAGTACTACCACAGGAGAAAACTCCATTTAATTTGTTCAGATCCATGCTTCAAAATTTCCTATTTTTCTAATAGACTTCTTTTCCACTAGCAATATGTGTTTGTGTTCTTCTGTTTATCAACTTTGACTACATATACATACATAATTTCTTATATTTGGAATTGAAGGTTTACAATAATAAATGGAGAAGAAATAGCTGGTATCACTCCATTTTTATGGCTAACTTGTTTTATCTCCTTTTGTAATAATAATAATAATAATAATAATAATAATAATAATAATAATAATAATAAAGTTCATTTAGTACAGCTTCCAAACTATACTAAGGGATGTAAACAATGGCCTACATGACCCTCTGCTGGGCAGTTTCTGCACATGCCCAGTTTCTGCTCGAATGGAGGGTATGGAATAAAGAAATTAGAAGGCAGGGAGAAACAACTGGCTGAGCCGTGCTAGAGAATGAGAAAGTCTGTGGTGCCAGGGGGTGGAAAAGTCACTTTTTGCCAACCCCTTTCTGCCAGCACTTCTCTTGAGTCCATGCCAGTATAGTTTACAATGCAAGATAATTACAGGAGCTATGTTTACATTTATTACCCTTTAAAAACATGAATAAAGAGAAGGGAAGATAAACTTGTACAGCACTAAAATAAAAGACTGATTCTGCAAAATCTAAAAAACACAGGGCGGTACATACTAGCAGGTACAGTACTTCCAATGTGAAAAGACAGCCCATATCTAAACATGTTCCATGGGAACTCCTTCAGTACAACTTAGTATTTCTAGTTTGCAGCCTCTGTACAAGTAGGCACTTTTGATCATATTGTTTAATAGTTATTAATATTCCTATGCCTAATAAGTTGTTTAGACCTCCCTCCTAACTCACATATTAATGACCATTACCTTGACTCCTGTTGTAGTGTGTTCTTGAGACGCATGAAAGATTTTTTTTTTGTAAGCTTGCATACATGGGCCTTTTAGCATTAAAGAATACATTTTATAATGTTAATCTATACCTGTGTCTCAAAAGTATCTTTGCCCTAAATTGAAACTTATCCTTTTGGCAATATTTCTAACAAAATAATAATATATCATTTTTCTAGAAAATAAACAAAATAAAATAATAATTTGTAGACTGTGACCAACTTATGAAAATACATTGTATAAACTGTAAGTTTCAAGTTTCAAGCTCTGAATTCATTGTATATTTGCCAATGAGATAATAAGCAATGCAGATTAATTTACTGTCCTTAAGCCACTTTTCTCTTAGTCTGATATTGGAGGGTAATTGTCTTAGAAAACAGCTAAGTGACAGACAAGAGTGAAAAACTAACTCTTTATAGATCTCATCTTTCTTGCTGAAGATTATGTTCTACTCCTCGCTGTAACTGATGACTCTTTGGACCACTGTTGCCATGGAGACTGATAAGGATGGGCAACTCTCCTGCCAGCTGCCTAATTACACTATTATCTCCCAACATTCAATTCTTTGCGTTTTCTCAACGGTTGATGATAATTGTTCCTCTCTCATTTCTGACTAAATCACTTAGAACCTACATAACCGCTGGGAGCAACGTGTTGCAGGTGCATTTCAAATTGGTTAGATATGTACGTATCTGTTTTCAGACAGACAACATCATTTGTGATACTGGGTTCCTGAATAGAAATCTGGAGGCTTGCAAACTGAGATTAGATCTCTGGTTTGCTGCAAACAGCCATATTTCTAAATATCGCAACCAAAAATGAGGGCAAGAAGGAGGAAAATATAATATCAAGTATCCATCACATTAAATCAGGTGTGGAGAACCTTTGGACCTCCAGATGCTGTTGAACTACAGCTTCCATTGGCAATGCTTGCAGGGACTGATGGGAGTTGTAGTTCAGCAATGTCTGGAAGGCCAAAGGTTCCCCACACCTGCACTGAATGGAAAGGAAAATGATGAAGATCTTGGATTTTTCATAAAGAAGAGAACAATCCTTACTACCAGGTTTGATGAAAACCAACCATCTGCCTGATAAAAGTCCCAGCAGCACAATTCTTTACATTACTCATTACATTACATTACTCAAAAGTAAAATCCGCTGGATTCAATGGGAATTACTCCCATGTTTGTGGATATAGGACTGCAGCCTGATTCTGGGACCAAGATGTTGCAGCAAGGGTGGGCTCCTCACATAGTTTGCAACCTCTGGGCTCTACATAAAGAGACAGGTCAAGTAATTTTGAAATCTGATACATAATAAAGCCATCCAAGGTGGTGGCCATCACTATGTCTTTGAGAGCAGAATTCACAGGTGAATTATGTGCCTTGTGACAAATTACTTTGGGGGGGGTGTCTGCCCTCAATCTTCCAACATTCAGCTTTACTGGATGGTCCCGGATTCTAGTATTATGAGAAAAATTTATCTCTATCCAGTTTCTCCATACAATTCATAATCATATACACCTCTACCATGTTCCCTGGTAGAGTCCTGGTAGGACAACAAGACTCCCTTCACTCCCCAAATTTGCTGAGGAAGGTCAGGCGAACCCTCAGAACAGTGTGTGGGGAGAGGAGAGATCATTCTCTCTGGCAAGGAGAGATGGTTGCATTGTCAGAACGATCCATCTACCACAATGTTGGATTCCACCTCTGTACTGTATGTTTATTGGCATTCCTACCTTAGCCCTCCAGGCAAATGGCAGCCACTGTACATTAACTGATAAAGCAGTGCAAAGGTGACTCAAAACAAATAGATGGTTTTGTGATATAGTACTCTGAAAATGACAGGTCACTTAATAGTTGAGGATTACTGCATATGCCGAAAGCACAGCTACGGATGCTGCATCTAATAGAACAGCCTACGTTTTAAGAAAGTATTTATCTAGGATTTTACATATATCCTTTTACTCATCCCTGAAATTAGAAAGCAGAAGCAATTAGATTAAAAACGGTGGCTGTTAGCCAGACTAGAACGAATACCCCATTAGCTTTGAAATATAGTCCTTTTTGCCAGAATCATTAGGGAGATAAGTAACATATGTCATCATGCAAGAGTAAAAGATAGTTTTTTAACTTGCTCTCTTCAGAGAGTGTTCCATGTTTCTCCCTCAATTATTACTTCATAAATCTGATATTACTTGGCTGGAGAGAGATGGATGGAAGCAATAGAGTAAAAGCCTCATAAAATAAGTGTAAAGTAGGAAATTAACAAGGACCTAAAGCAATACCTTTTTAGCACATTCTGTGTACAAAGTCTCCCTACTGACCGCGCAAAAATAAGTAGGCCAACCTCTAGATATTTGAGAAATAAACACACAAATATTGAGAGACTTTGCTGCAATTGAAATGGGAAAAGCGTGGGCTCTCACCCTTGAGATAGGAGAAATAAGGTCACTTTGGTCTTGGCATTAAAAAGAGAGGGCAAAGAGTGTAACAGGTTCAAAAAGGTTTTGTAGTGAGTTCCAAATATGGTTTCACACAAACACTGCCTCCTGCAGGCTGGAGAAGAAAATTTGGTGTTTCTCACAATTACTCTCTGACAGGAAGGTTTTCAGGCCTTCTCCCTTGGTATAATTGTGCCTACTATCTTGTTGCCAAACTCAGCCATAAGCTCTGCTTGCTGTGTTATATGGCCACAGTAGTGCTTTTGCAATTCACCACCACATACTGTATGACAATATTGCGTGGAACGACTTACTGTCACTTGGAAAACCACGTGTGGTTCTGTTATTTACAGATCATCAGTAGTGCTTATGTCTTTCTAAAAGGTATCGAGATATATTTGCTCTTTCCATGTGATTTTTTGAGATACAGAAATTTCTAAAGATTGCAAAAGCATTCCACTTTATCCAGTAAAAGAATGATAAAAGTAGAAACCTCACATTTTTCATTTCCAAAGCAGTGCAAAACACACCTAAACACTATGGAAATAACTTGGCCAATGGAGTTGTAGTCAAATAACATATGGAGGGCCACAAGCTCCCTATTACTGCAATAGAACAGTATTGAGATTTTCCCTGTATATTGCAGATTCAGAACTAGCTCACTCTGGATTATTGAGAGGTGGTGCTACGGGGTGGGGACAGAGAGTGAAAGCGTACTCTGAACTTTACTTTGTGTACTATAGCTCCTTACCTCACTGACATAAGCATGCTGCTATTCAGTTTCAGTTGTTTTAGATTAGGCAGATAAGCACCTATAAGAACAGGGAAGAAAAGGAACAATTTGCAGTTTGGTAAAAGCAGTCTGTGTGTGATCCTCTTAGACATATAATGTCATAACTGAAGTGTTTTAATGGTACAGCTTATATATTTGTTCACCATAATTTCTGATTGATTCTTGTGGTGCAACATATCTCCTCTGACTAATGCCATATGAAGAATCCATACCAAGAGAAGGCTTGCCTGGAAGTGATCACATACTGTCAGATTATATTTTACATCACTAGTAACTTGACATTTTAAAAGTTACCTTTGAGAACCTCTCCCTGTGTCCTACATCTGTTTCTGCTGGGAACTATTCCCCTCACCTCTCAGATTTAAAGAAGATTTGAAAGAAGGATTGTTGTTGTGGTGTGCACACTCTTCCCATTTTCACCGCTGGTCAAACAGGTTCTGCAGAATGTTGTATTTTGTATGTGTATATATTACGGGAAGCAAAGCCTTTTCAACACTCTCTCAAGAACTGCTGCTTGTATCCAGCCAATGTTTCCTGACTTATCCATCTCCCCCTCTCTTCAGATTTATCCACACAACCTTAGTTTGTTTGTTTTAAAAGAACTGGATATTCAGCTAAGTTTTACTCAGAGCAGACTCACTGACTTAATGAACATGACTAAGCTGCATTAATTTCAGTGGGCCTACTCTGAGTAAAACTTAATTAAATACCACCCACTGTATTATCTAGAAATAATTCATAGTTGTGACCATTCACACTTTCAAACAAGATTTTTCTTATTCTGTATGTTATGAATTATTAGGGCCACAACATCTAGTCAAACCATTAATTAAAAACTATTAAAATTAATTAAAAACTATTAAAAATCTTTCAATTAATTAACACCCTCTAGCACTTGCAAAAAGCAATAAGAGTGAAATGTTATTGGGTGTACATGTGTTCTGTATTCTTTTCTGTTCCACCCATATGCAAGTGGGGTGGGGAGTCTCCATTTTGATCTTTCAATGCGGTTACGGTAGAAAATAAGATTCAAATTAATTGTCCAGTTTCTGAATCATTCAATAAGTCTTAAAGTTTTTGTAGCACAAGCATTTTCTTACTGCTGCTAATGTAGATTATTGTTATGCATAGTTTATATGAGCCCATTTCTAGGTCATAATCAGTATTACAAAGCAAATTATTACAGGATAAAGTTCTGTAAGTAATAGGCTTCATGAAACAGATGCACTCGAAATGCTTTCCCCTACGTATGCATATTTAACGAAGGCTATTTTCTTTTTGTCAGAAATCTTCAAGTTCATTTTCTTTCATTAAACTGTTTCTTCACCCAGAGAAGAAGGCAGCCTCAGACAGACAATCAACTTAGTGTGCCTGCCAGGAGGCAAAAATCAAATAAATAAGGGTGTGCCACGGGTAACCTGATTTGTGGCTCTTCCATAAAGAAACCTGGTAGCATAAGGGATGAGTTTACCAACCAGTATTTTCAAATAAGAGCTCATTCAGCTTGCTTTGAATGTAAATCCTGTCAGTATTTAGAAATGAAACCTTTATAAATGCCACCTCCCTCAAGAAAAACCCCAGAAAGAAAGCTGCTCCATTTGGAACTTTTCTACCTCTTTAATATTAAAGAGATTTTCTTTAGCTCCAATGGACATAAGAACAACCTGCTGGATCAGGCCAATGGCTCATCTAGTCCAGCATCACATTCTCACAGTGACCAACCAGATGGCTGTGGGAAACCCACAAGCGGAACCTAGGTGCAACCGTACGCTCCTCACTAGTGATTACCAGCAATGGACATTCAGCAGCAGACTGTCATTGACAGCCTTTCCTTCCATGAATTTGTCTAATCGTCTTTTAAAGCTAACCACTTGGTGGCCATCACTCTTTCTTGTGGGAAAGAATGCCAACATTTACCGTATTTTTTGCTGTATAAGACTCACCTTTTCCCTCCTAAAAAGTAAGGGAAAATGTGTGTGCGTCTTATGGAGCGAATGCAGGCTGCACAGCTATCCCAGAAGCCAGAACAGCAAGAGGGATTGCTGCTTTCACTGCGCAGCGATCCCTCTTGCTGTTCTGGCTTCTGAGATTCAGAATCTTTTTTTTCTTGTTTTCCTCCTCCAAAAACTAGGTGCGTCTTGTGGTCTGGTGCGTCTTATAGAGCGAAAAATACGGTAATTATCTGGTGTGTGAAGAAGTACTTGCTTTTGTTTGCTCTGAATCTTACAACATTCATCTTCATGGGATGTCCATCAGTTCTAGCATTATGAGAGAGAGAGAGAAAAAAGATTTCTCTATCGACTTTCTCCACACCATGAATGATTTTATGACTCCCTTTAACTCTAAACTGAAAAGCTCCATGTGTCATACCCTCTTCTCATAGGGCAGTTGCTCCATCCCCTTGATCATGTGGGTTGACTTTTCTGAACTTTTCCCAGCTCTACAATACCTTTTTTGAGATGATGCAGCCAGAACTTTGCACAGCTTTCCAAATGTGGTTACACCATAGATTTGTATAATGGCATTATGATGTGGCAGTTATATTTTTAGTTCCTTTCCTAATAGTCCTGAGCATGGAATTTACCTTTTCACAGCTGCAGCACAATGGGTTCTAATAAAAGGCTAAGAGGGTCTGAGCCAGAATAAAACGTTTTCTCACCAAAGTTTCCAAGGCTGTTCTCTCTTGTGTCTACATGCATCTCTAGAGCTTTCACTTGACGCAGATCATCTAGCCCAGTCAATGTTTTCTACAACAATAAGCAAAGAGTATGAAACTTGCATCCTTTATCATAATATTCTACAAAGAAATTAGTTTTCTGCTAGTAATTCAGTCCTACACAAAGGGTTCTCAGAAGGCCCCAAACTTGATGTTTAGCTTCTGTGCTAAACATCCGTACAGCTTTGGTTTTCTACAGAAGGGTGAGAAATATGTAGCAATACGACAGAGAATTAGAAAGAGAAAGAAAAACATCTGAGATGCTTGGGTAAAGTCTAAGTTTCCCAGAACTGATGGGAAGTTGGTAGTGCTCAACTTGAAACCTCTTTCGAGAGACAAACAGCACAATCTTAACAGTGTTAAAATCTACTAAGAAGAAGGTTATATTGAATTCAATGAGGTTTACTCCCAGATAAGTGCAGTTAGCATTGCAGTCTAAAATAGGAAAATATATAGTCACTAGAGACAAGAAGTAGACAAAAGTTGTTTCCTTTTATCCTTTATAAGACACCTTAGATCTGCAGTCAACATTTAAGGCTTTGCAGGAACTACGTAGGACACCACCTAGTTAGCATACCATTCTGAAGGGCACCTAAAGCCCTCGCAGTCAACATATATATTAATGTAAGAATTCTGCTCTATAACTGAAGAGGCAGAACTCTATTAAAAATGAATATTAGTATAAATGTTTTTAAATGCATAAATGTTCAATTAAAAAAGAATTAACAAAGTGGGAAAAGGAAAGGGAAAGCACATAGATGGGATAGCATCTGTTCTTAGATTGCATATGTCATGCAATACAATAGTTTCAACAGGGAACAAAATTATCCCCCTCACATCACCTTTCTATAAAACTTCAACAACTGTCTGAAATGTTTTTGAACTTGTTCATTCTATTTGTGGCCTCCCTGTCAAATCCCTTTACCTCAACTTTGAAAAGTAATCATCTGCCAAGAAAAAAGGAAGTAATTCTGACTTAAAAATATAAGATAGAACCCACTAACTTTAGTTTTCTCTGTGAAAAACAGTACAGTTAAGTGCATATCCCCAGATGCCATCAAATCTATTATTCAGAGAAAAGCATTTCTTCTATCATCTGTTTGTATATGCATATATGTGCACATTCCAGTCCTAAAAATAAATGACCACAATTTATGAAAATCAGCAATCCGGGTACTAAAAGTTAGCCACTGAACAAAATATAATTTACAATTATATAAATTGAAACACAACATTCTCAATTGTTCGTACTAATAAATCAAATTTAATTATGGAAAGTAAATGAGGGTAGGCGCACTGTCATGGCTCCATGGAAAAGGACAGGAAGCTATGCAGAGCAAAAAAATCCTAAGCACTAGAAGACTTAACAGACTCAGAATAACCAACACTTTTTCAAGCTTATTTCATAGAATCGTAGAATCATTCTACAACCATGAGGACTAGAAACTTGCTTTTTACTACAAACTTATACACTGTCCAGCACTAGCTGTTGTAGTACGATACTGACTGTATGCTCAATGCATGATTCATACTGGACTCATCTTCTGTTTTCAGAGAGGACAGAAAAAGATATAAATGCATAAGGATATGCACAAGGAAATACACTCACTGCAGTAATAAATATGCTGAGCAAACTGGTTTGAAACTGTCTATACACTACCACACCCAAGAGTAAGTAGGATATGGACCTAAAGTTTTGAAAGAGGAAAGGAAAAGTCAGGCACGCACAGCTTCAATTTTAAAATATTGTCTTCTTTCTGAAAGGCTAACAGAGTCTTCTCCCAGCTATAAAAAATGCTAAGACTGTGTAAGTGTGTTGGTGAGAAAATGATTTCCTGCTACTGTTCCATTAAAGAGATCTAAACACTAAAAAAGACATAATGGAAATTTGTTTCTAATCAATTAGTTGAACAGCAGTGCTATTTTTAAACTTGAAAAAGCAAAAGGAAGTTAACAGTATGGAAGCAGCTGCTTCAACCCGAGCAACAAGAGGTCAAATAATAGTTACATTAGACTTGTTATTAAAGCGTGCTGCAAACATAGTTAGCGTTTCCTTGGCAATATTGTATATCTATATTTTAAAAAACAGGAAGCGACTGCTCCAACAATGCCCACTCAAAACTTAAAGTCCCTATTAGGCAAAAAAGAATGCAACTGTCAAAGGTAAGTACTGCATTACAAAAATCTTGACACATGAAAACTCGAAGAGTTTGAGTTGGTGCTGAAACCAAATTAGTTCTTTTCAGTGCTTTTTTTCTATTAAAAAAAATGTTCAAAGGTACTCTCATTTTCCTACTCATATTGAAATACTGCCCCTCAATGAGGCCAAACTTAGATTCACAAAATGTTTAGGGGTATGCGTACCCCTGCATAGCCCTAGAAAAAAGCACTGGTTTTTTATTTATTTATAATATTTCTTATCCACGCTTTATCATAACATCCCATAACAGGCCACAACAATATATTATACAACTATAAACACAGATAAAACTGTTGCTGCTATAAACAAGCAAGACCATTCTAAATGGAACAGAACAATATACATTCAACAAAACGAAATGCCTTAACTGTCAAAGACCAGGGTAAAGAGGTGTTTCTTCAGCATAGGGCAAAAGCTGTGGGACTGCCACAGAGAAAACTCCCTCCTGAGCTGCAATTCCCTACACTTCTGAGGAAGGTGGAACTACCACGAGACCAAGAAGGTCAGCAGGGATGGAAACAGGCCCCAAATATTTGAAGGACTAAATTGTTTAGGACTGAAGCCTCACCAGGCATGGGTCTTGCTGGGTTGTTTCATTTCAGACTGCAGATAGGGGATCAAACTAATTTTACTAGCTCTGTATGTAAAATGAGATGCTTTTGGTTTTTTTAATGTAGGAGAGCATTAAACATTTCATCTCCCATCCCTGCAACAGTGAGATCAGATTGGACATTTGCTAATCTGTTACAGTATGTTGATCAGGGCAAGGACATCCTGATGGTTTTACACCCTACACTTTCCAAATAAAATGCTTTCACTCTAAAAGCAATTGCTGTTTTGATAAAGATGTCAACCCTCCTACGCCTTTGCTTCTATTACATCTCTTAGTGAAATTTCACTTGATAGTCTGCTTCTCACTGACAGAGGCATGGCGTCTGAAGGGAAAAGTCTATGCGCTGAAATCCCCAAATTTCATTTAAAATCAAAGTTTCCCTTCCTTCAACTGCCACACAGAAAGAAAAGGAAATGGCCCACAAGCAGCCTTGCTGAAGCTCCTTTCCCACAGAAAGCCCTGTCTACCATTGCATGTCGCTGCCTGTTTTCCATCATCTTCATCCCATCAAAATGCAGCCTCTTGTCTAGCTATCCCCCTGCCAGCAGATGTGAGCCATTTCCAGTGCACCCCAGGCCTTTCCCAGCCCTTAATTAGTAACCGAGTAAATAATGCATGCTACAACATAAAAACTCCATAGTCACAAGGGAATCCAGACTCATACCCTTTCCTACAGCACAATTATTTTACCAACACAAAACGTTATTCAAATATTAACAAAATTTGAAAGTTTATCTCCTTTGCACAACACACAGGAAGCAGTGTTTTACATTGGCTCTTCTGTGGACAATGAAAGGTGGATGAAGGGATGCTTCAGGTCAGCGGTAGGTCTCAGGAGCAGTCCATGCAGTTAATGCTTTTAAAGCTATCAGGTAGCAACAAGCAAGCCTCAAAGAGTGTGAGTGAGATGCTGGGCAAACTGCAGTTACATTCAGGGTTGACAATACCATGCTAGAGGAAGCCCACTAGCATAACAAATTGAGTGATTTATATGTGCCAAACGTATGACCCATATACTGAGGCAGCTCTCTGCTTCTCTTATTCAGGGATGTTAATCATATCTGCGATGTTAGAATATAGACTGTTTTAATCCTTTTGCTATTAAACAGAAATAAGGTTACTGTAAAATAGGACCTTTTAACCCTTCTCTGTAGGATCTGATTAATACTCATGTTGGTCATATTTGTTTATGGAAGTGCCTGAGAGATAGCCAGGAGTACCAAAAGCATCTTTCAGTAGTTCAATTTAACTGGAAGTCCATCAGATATGCCACATTAGTGCAATGTATATCAGCAAGCCTAATTTGATTATTTCCATTCCAGAGTTCTCATTCCAGATGCATTAAATTGGTATCTACTTGCCAGTTTGTTGGGGGAAAGATATTCATTCACAAGTAGTTCTTCATCATCATCTTTAATTGATGGACTGGGATTCAGGAGACCTTGGCGACCCAAATCTGTGACCCGAACTGTAGCAGAACCTGGTCTTGAGACTCGGCCTAATTTCCAGTTTAGGTCCATCCCAGAATGTCCTAAACATTAACCACAGGAAGAGAAACTTGTTTGGTTTCAGCACTTACGTCTTACATTCTTAAGTCAAAGTCAGTCTGATGCATCTAGATAGTGTGGTGTTTGCAATGACACTGAAAACAGGTATAAAATGTTCCACCTATACACCCTGAATTTCACATTTCATTTCAAATATATGTAACTGTGATACATTACTGTTTCTGGGCAAAAAAATTTAAAAACCATTCAACCCCTACTGTTCCTTTTAGATTATATTCACCCACAAATGCTTAGTCATTCCAAGAACCAATAACAAACAAAGCAGTCAATTAATAACCATAAAAGACTATAAAACAACTATGAAAGAGTGATATTCTACATTCAACCCAGAAATAAAAGTAGCACTAAAACTTTACTTGTTTAGAGAAAAATGAAAGAAATTCAACTACTGTAGTTCATTTATTTAAAAAGTAAAGGGTTTATACAGTCTCCTCATGGGAACCCTGAAATTACATAACAATGTGAAAGCATAAGAAGAGCTCTGCTGGATCAGATCCATCTAGTCCAGCATAATATTTTTACAGTGTTCAAACAGATGCCTATAGGAAGGACACAAGAAGCTGAGTACAATAGCAACTCTCTCCACTTGTGATTCCCAGCAACTGGTACACAGAGAAATCGTAGAACGCAGTCCTCATGGTTAGTATTAATTGAGAGCCCCATCCTTCATGAATTTGTCTAATTCTCTTTAAAGTCATTCAAGTTCACTCAGTCTTGTAAGAACACATTCCAAAGTTTAACTATGCACTGTATAAACTGCATGCTCTGAATCTTCCAACATCAGTTTTGTTGGAAGACCCTACATTCTAGTATAATGATACCCACTTCTTGCAAACCATGTATAAATCGGACACACCTTTAACATGTCCTTCCTTGCTTGCAGTGTTCGAAATTCCCATGGTTCTAGGCACATTTTGCGACAGGGAATTTCATTAGCACGAACAGTTTCTGAGCTCGGTGCAGTACTGCGCCTAAGATTTCAGATTAAAACTGCAGAGTGGAAGGAAAAGAGGACCTTATTCTGCCTCCCCACTTCCATCTACTCTCTGAAGCCTAGAGAATAGACCCTCTTAAGAATATTAGGGGGGTTGGCAGGGGAAGGACTAGAGCATGTGACAAATGAACATAATATTTTAGCTGCAGTTCATTCATTTTCAGCTTTGTATTCATTATAAAAAAATGCACCTAGACATTCTGTTGTTGTGCCCATAACCTAGGTTTAAGGTGCCATTTAGCTCCTAGCTTTCATATTTCAGTTTCTAACACTGCCACATACCAGGCTGACATTTTCATGAGAAACTCAAGTGCTCTTTCCTGGTCAATCACTAGTTACCACAAATTCAAACCCATAGGGTCATAAATCGAACTGCCCTGAGACCTCCTGGTATAGGCCGGTATATAAATTTAATAAATAATAAATATATAAATTATGAATGGGAGCAAGATCTTGCCATTCTACCTCCTGATGGGTGAAAAAGCATTGAATTTATTTAAATTGGGAGAAGTTGTAAAATAATTCTATATAAGAAGACACCAAATGCAATGGTGGGAATGCATAAATCACTAGACGGTGCGCCTAAAGAGTTAATCAACACACGAGAAATAAAATTATTTATTTCACTGCTACCAAATACTACAGTTGCCGTGCAGAATGCCCTCTTATCTCTGAAACATGTATTAGAGCAACACTTACTTATGGTTTGACAAGAAAATCAATTCGTGGTTTAATATCTGAAGTTACGCTCCTGATTTTATACTTCCCAATATTGATCTGTTACTTGTAATTGCTTTACAACTGAATTAGCAAGCAGAACAACATTTTCATGCCCAGCTCCATATGTGTAAAACGCAATAAAATTAACAGTGGAGCAATTAAAAGATAGCCCAAATTAGAATCTTTTTGTATAGCAAAACCGCTGCACAAAAGGACCACACCCATGGTAGCTTTATAGAGAGACCACTTCCCCCTTTTCAGTGCAACTAGATTGCAGGCAAGAAGAGAAACATTTCAAGTGCCTAATGACCTGAGCTTCTCATGGCCAAAAAAGATCTTTCTGTCAGAGGCTGCAATACAACAGTAGAACTCTTGAAACATGTAACAGGGTTCAACGAGAGCAATTTGTAGAGTTACTGAACTGTAAAGTGGCAGAGAATAGATTTACATACTGTTATTGAAAATTGCTAAACTGGTATAGTGCCACAGATTTATTGTTAAATCTATATGAATCTATGGAAGTGGCTTGGGCAGGGCGGAGATAGTGGTGCCCTCCATCCGGTGGCAGCAGTATTGTGCTCATTGAAATGTGGCTGGGGTGAAGTGGTGGCAGCAAAGATGGAGGACTTCCAGGTTGGCAGCTGCAGTTTTGAATGAGTGTGTGCAGCTGCTGGCCTGCAACCACCTTGGAGCACTCCTAATTTTGCCATCTCACCACCTTCCTGTCCCAATGAGTGCTGTGCGACTGGAAGCATGCCGCCACCCACTGTGAATATGCAATTCAATATTTTATTATATATTGGGTTTTTCAATTTCAACTATACAACAGTACTTCAAAACTGCTCTTAGTTCTGACATAGGATAGACAAAATAGTAGCAGCTTTTCTTGGAACATCAAGTTGAGAAGTTGCCAACCTTTTTGGGTCACTGGGAACATTTGGGATTCTGATAAAGTCTGCCAAATGCCAGTCACATAATAGTTGCTATGAGGGTATGGCATAACACAAAATGGCTGCCACATCTAAAAGAGCAGAAAAGAGACAGGACCACAATATTGTGAGGACATGCCCCACCTCCTGCCCCCCATCAACTGGAAAAAAGACCCCTACATCGGCCATCACCACACTCACACGTAAGTTCTTTGCACCTCTCCTTTGTTCAAATGGAGAAAGAGGGTGAGCACTGAGTTCTGGCATCCAATTAAATGTGTTCATGTTTAAGGGGTGAGGTCAATGTAGGAGAGGCTGAGCCAGTGCAAACAGAAGCTGAGCATCAAAAGCAAACAATTGCTCATGCAACATAGATTTTTAGGGGATATTTACAGAGACCTTTTGTAGGTGCCATAGGAAATACTGGTGGGCACACAAGTGTCTGTAAGCTCAGAAGAGTTGATATAGAATCACAGAATCATAGAATTGTTGGAAGAGACCACAAAGGTCATCTAGTCACTTTGTACATACTCTATGGTATAACTTGCTTTTTATGTTTCTTCTTTGTTATTGCATTACAAAAATTTGATTTAGTTGTTATAGAAATCTCAATATAAGGTATTCAAAAATAAATAAATAAATGAGATCAGCAGCTAAAATAGCATCATAAAATTATACCAGCAACAGCAAGCTAAAAACATCAGCAGAGGCTCTAGCCACAACAAAGCCAAATGGAATAAGATAAAAGCCTACTTAAAAGCTGGCAAAGAGCAAGTCTCCCTAATGAGTCTATTCCATAGTTTAGGCACAACGAAAAAGACCACTCTCTTGTTCTCCGCCAGCTCTTCCATAGGCCAAGGGAAGACAAGACAAGGAGAGTCTGAGAACCTGAGCGCTTGGCTTGAGCTGGTTCATACAGGCAGAGGTGGTTGCTGAGATATGCTGTTCTCAGGCCACTTAGAGGCTTTGCAGGACTTGGCCTAATATGATCCATCCTGCTGACCCCAGGCACAAATCTGGCCACAATGTTCTCAGCCAATTGAAGTTCTCAATATTATCTTCAAGAGCAGCCCACACATAAGTGTGTTTTAGTGACTAACCTGGAAGTAACTGAAGTGTTGCACTTGTCATCCACTACAAGATTCTACAAATGAAGCATGTGAAGAACTAAAGGAGTGTAACGGATGTAGCACTGTCCAGCAAGCAGGTCAATTTGCAAGCACTCTTTCCATTTTCAGTACAAAGATGTTTTCTCTCTCTCTGGTGTTAATCTCTGGAAAAAAGCAATTTATAATTGGATCAGTTCAACTATCAATCCAATTACCACCACCACCACTTCTGCACCTCAGAGTATCCTGGCAACTGCCAAATTTGGACATTCAAGAAATTATTGCTCTAAATGCTCTTACACCTGAACCTTTTTTTTTAAAAAAAGCATTGATTGCCAAAGTAATACTGTAGAACAATATATTTCAACAACTTTTCCCCTTCCTCTTCCCTTCCTGAAGCTTGAAGCACATTTAAATACATAATTTGTCCACTTGATAATTTGTCCACACCCATTCTGACAAATATTTCTATTAACAATCAAACTTATCCTTTCTACAGTTCAGCTCCAAAATATAACTTTGATGAAAATCTTGGTAGTCTAAATTAATCAATAGACTTTTGCTGCAGTCCACACTCCCAGGCAATAGCAGTTGTTTAAGCACTACTAAATAAAAAGTAAGAAAATCTATGCAAGCTATAGACTGTATATAGGGTTTGGCTCCTTGGGAAGCTGTGAATGCCATTTTAAGTGTAATTTAGCAAAAGTGCCCTGTAGATAACCTCTTCTGGAAAAAAAAATCTTTCGACAGCTGAGATTTACTATGATGTCACCAGGAAACTGCTATTACACCAATCAGTCCCTAATGTTAAAAACTATTTTTGCCCACATTTATGTATCAGGATGCATTCTATACAACTCTAATCCTGCAATGTCAGAACTGTTATTTGAATACAATTCTAAAAGGTGAGGGAAAACAAAGCTAGGGAGGGCATTTACATGATGAATATCATAATGAACTGTTTCACAAGCTGGCCCATTACTGAATATATATTTGCTGATGGCAGATGTCCTTCCTGGCTTACTCCCATCTTCAAGGTCAAGGTGGGCAACCTGCAGGCCACATTTTATGCAGCCCCATTAAACTGCCTCATTCTTCCATCACATCAGAGGTCGTTCCTCTCCATTCCTTTCCTCCTTATTTTTCCTGACTTTTAAGTGCCCTACCTTCTATTATGTCATTTCAGAACACATGATAGTTTTTTAAAGATAATTGATGAGTTTTTTATTTTTTAAAAAACGTTTTCATGGTTGTTTGGCTTCCAGAAAAGAAGTTTTCCCCACCTCACTATCTAATATCAAATAACTATGCTTCTGAATACACTCACACACACCAGAATCATGAAGGATTTTTTTCACTTGCTTTCCAGAACATTAGCTATATTGGTCTGTTGTACTAAATAAATAAATAAATCCTCTGCATATTTATTCAAGAATAATCCCATCAAACACAGTGGGGCTTACTTGAGTAGACCTGTAAAGGATTAGGAATTTTTATTTTGAGGTAGCCAGTGAAAATTGAAACAGGGTGGTCTTTATTCTGAATGAATGTCCATCATAAGTACCAGTAATTCTGTCTCTGCCCACTCCCAGCAGATCAGCAGTCGAAGGGAATGTGGCCCTTGACAGAAAAAAGGTTGCCCATCTGTTTTAGGAGCAGTGAGGAGGAGTGCCAGGGTGAGAGAGAACAGAAGGTGGGAGAAGGTGGAGGGAGAGAAAGACTAATTGAAACTCTCTCCTGAGGGTTCCCCTCCCTAGTTTAGGCTGTAATCCTATGTACATCCTATGTACCTGGGAATAAGCCCCTTAATAGACACTTTTAATAAACACTCACAAAAGCGGGCTGTTAGGGTTTGTTTTTGGCAGCGTAGCTCAGTCAACTAGATCAGAAAATCCAAACCCAACTTTAAAATTTGCAGAGGAAGCAGCAAAGTATTTTACATATTGCTTTAGTACATGAAAAGTACTTCACATACATTATTATCATGCTTGGCACCTAAATTGTATGGCTTTTGTTGCATGCTGAAGAGGCACCTCTTTACCCTGGCCTTTGACATCTGATATGTTTGTTTTAGGACCCACCCCATCCCTCTGGAGGCTGCCACATCCCATCCTATGTTGCTTGAAGATGTCTCCTAGCCCATCAGTGAGGCTTTTCAAGGGCCACAGTTGGTTGCAGAGGGGCAGTGCCACAGTAGGGACAGGAATTTTCCATTTGCAAACTTCAGGCAACGTACATTAGAATCTAAGGCCAAGTCAGTCTGCAAAACATGTATGTTTAAATGCCATTATGCATTTTGCAACTTTTTCTGTTGCATTTTAGAAACAAGAAATAAAATGGTATGAGGAATAGTTTGTATAAATAATATGAAGGCAGTTGCCTCATCAGTAATGCATTTGTCCAGAATTTCCTGAATTGCATTTACCTCCAGTTATTTCTTCTTGCTGTTCATAATGGCAAAATCACCAATATGATGGCAAGTATTTATGTCAAATATGCTTTGGGCTTCAAACACAAAGCTGTTTTTTCTATCACAAGTGCTATGGTTTCTGTCTGTCTTTATCCGTTGTCTAACATTTTTGATGCTTTTGAATTATTATTCTATTTCCATTTATTTGTCATCCATTCAATCTTCTCTAAGCAAATCCACTGGTTTATTATTTATTACTGTTTATCTTCCTGATAAGTTTTTCCTGCAATAAATAAAAGAGGCAAATGCTAAAAGACAGATAATTCTGTGTACAAAGGGACAGACAGCTCTGAAGGTACCGTATTTTTCGCTCTATAACACGCACCCGACCATAACACGCACATAGTTTTTAGAGGAGGAAAATCTGTAGGCATGCCACCCGTAGGCATTCCCTCCATAACACGCACAGACATTTCCCCTTACTTTCTAGGAGGAAAAAAGTGAGTGTTATGGTGCAAAAAATACGACACATCAGAAACACACACCAAACACTATTAAGTTATTCAAAACATATTTAGCCGCTGGCATCTAAAAATTTCCCAAAAGTAAACCTATGGGTTTTTGATCACTCAGGCTAACTGATGCCAAATCTGAAGTCAAAAAGGACTGTCTTAGTGACCCCAAGGAAGGATGTTTGTGCTTGCCTTACTTTTACAGCATGGCTTGCTTGCTTGAGCCATAGAATCATGGAATTGTAGAGTTGGAAGTGACTCCGAGGGTCATCAAGTCCAACCTCCTGCAATGCAGGAATCTCAACTAGGTCATACATGACAAATGGTATCCAACCTCTGCTTTAAAAGGAAGGTGAGAGTCCACCACCTCTTGTGGGAGTCTATTCCACTGTCAAACAGATCTTGCTGTCAGAAAGTTCTTCCTGGTGTAGCTATATGAACTGCAAGCATATATCAACTCCATCACTAACAAGAAGTAAACAATAACTTGCTTATTTGGAAGCAAGCCTTACCATTTGCAACATCCTTACTAAAAAGTATGCACACTTAAGATTCCACCTGAATCCACTTGGAATTAAACCAGTGAACTAAGCCATTTTCTCCCAAAGCAATGGATTCAAGTTACAAGAAATGACATTCCCACCTGGATAGCTCGGTCAGTAGAGCATGAGACTCTTAATCTCAGGGTTAGGGATTTGAGCCCCACGTTGGGCAAAGAGATTCCTGTATTGCAGGGGGCTGGACTAGATGACCCTCATGGGCCCTTCCAACTCTATGATTCGATCTAAACATCCTAGGCAAGCGATCAAAGGATTCTAGCCATGCAGTGTTATCCCTTGCATGTTTACTCAGAAGGAAACCCCGCTGTGTTCAATGCGGTTGCTCCCCAACAAGCATGCTAGCAGAGGACCCCCCACAAAATAAGCATGACTACTCGGCCCCAGTAAGGATGCTCGCCGCGAATATGCAGAGTACATGTCCCTTATCAAGTCTTAGGGGCAAAGCTTCCAGGTAATATTGAAACCAAGAGTTGTTAAAACAGTGCAGGGGGCGGCGGCACCTTCTTCCTGTCCCTTCCCGCCTCTCACCCACCTGGGTGGAGTCTCTCGCCTACCGGCTTCTTGTCTCCTCGGGCTGCAAAAAGGTGGCGCCCCTCCCCTTTCCCTTACCCCCAGAGTAAGAGAAGGACAGAAAGAGAAGGGGCTGCTCCCGCCAAAAAAAGCCCCAGCGAAGGAGAGAGCCTTGGGTTCCCTCCGTTCCCGGGCCCGCGCTGCCTCCTCAGGTACTTCCAGGGATTCGCGTGAGTAACAGGGCCCCGGGTTGCCCCGGCAACGGCTCGATTTGAATACGCGCATTACATAGTCATGAGCACGGCGGGCCCTGGAGCCAGTCACCGCCTCCGGGCCGGGTTGGTGGCGAGAAGCGGCTGCGGCGGCGCTTTGCGCGTGAGGGGAGGAGGAGCTGCGGAGAACGTTTGGGGGCTTCCGCTCGCCCCGAAGGTGTTGCGTGGAGGAGGCTGGCTATGGGTAGGTCACGTCTGAAGCGTGTTCCCTCGGAAGAAAGTTGCGCTGGTGCAACCGGGATAGTCCTGGTCCGGATAAGTGTGCAGTCGAGTTGCAAGCTTTAAATCGGAGGGGTTGTGTATTTATCCTTTTTCTCCAGGAAGATCTTTCCTGCGGGCTACGAAAAGCTGATCAAGAATCTTCTGTATGGAAACCGCATGATTGAGACGATTAGGTGGGCAGTTTGGGTGCTGGGAAGAGGGAGCTGTACGTTGCTTGAAGGAAATGAATGGTCTAATATGAGAGTCTGTAAAACGCGGTAAGGGAAAATCCCCACAGGCTTGTAGGAGTGCCTTTTTCCTCAATAGCAGTTGCTATCCTGGTACACGTGCTCCAAATGTGTGGTCGTGCGTGTAAGGTTGTACTTACACTTTAGATCAAATACACAAGCCTAA
Organism: Podarcis filfolensis; assembly: GCF_964270895.1. NCBI lineage: Eukaryota > Metazoa > Chordata > Lepidosauria > Squamata > Lacertidae > Podarcis > Podarcis filfolensis. The sequence goes on along the minus strand of NC_139604.1, from coordinate 59,636,613 downwards.
ATTTACAGCCTGGAAGGTTGTACTATTATTTTCTCTCCACATATACCTACTGGGAAGCCATTCTCTATGCAACATCCATTCCCTAGCATGCATTGAAGCAAGCTAGGGTATGTGTGGTTGTTCACACATACATAAATGGGTGTCTGCATGTACAAAAATGTAATACAGAAATTGACCATGAAACCCCTATCCACAGCCTTAAAGGAGAAGAAATCTCTGAGTAAAATCACACTTTATGTTGGAACAACTCTTTCAGAGTGCTCACAAACACAAGCATTAAGATATGCTTTCTTTTTCCTGCTCTTTTTCTCTGTGCGTGTTCATGCAGCCTATTAAAGAAACAGCTGTAACTTGCTAGCACAGCATCCCAGAAGAGTCATTTAGACTCTGAATTATTGCCACTGTGTAATACCACAGGGAGGTGTTTTCCAAGGGAATGCAGAAGCCTGTAAGATCTGTAGACAGTAAAGCTGTAGGATGATAAAGCAAATTCCCTCTGGAGCTGCAATAGAGGACAAATTATGTCACGCTCAGATGACTGAATAAGATAGGCATGGCCTGAGAAAGCTAAAGAGCCGATTCTGAATTTCTGAAAACAATAAGATAGTGAAAAAAGATAATGACTTGAAAATAAGGGTGTGTTTGTGTGGATATACAGTATAGCATGATTAACCAACCCAGACCCTGCAACCATCATCTGAGGCCCTTTGTCTGGCTCCTCTGTGAGAAGTCCAGAGGTCAGCAACACAAGAATGGGCCTTTTCTGTGGTGGCTCCCCACTGTCCCCATGTATGCTTGCTTGGCACCTTTATTACATATCTCTAGATAGCCTGAAACACACAGCATTGCTGAGGGTGAATGGTTAAATGCTCTGTCATGTATTCTGTGGAATGAGGGCAATATTAGGTTAATAGATGCAGAGTGGGACTCGCATAACACCATTGTAAAATCCTCCCTAATATTACATGGATACCAACTCTGAAATTCATATATACGTCTTACTTTATGGGAATCCAGCAGTCTCAGTCTCCTCCTATAATATATCATTTAGCAGGATACAGAGCAAGCGTGATGCATTTAATTCTCTTTGTGATCATATAAGCTACTCCACAAATCCCTCTGCCAGTAAGCTGTGATGATTAAAGAGCTTACTGCGGGGAAACTATAGCTAATACTTTCTTTTCTTAAATAAAAAAAGTGTTACTAATGAGTGCTGGGAAATTACTCAGTGTTAGTGCCTCAGCATCAGATGAACATCTTAGTCATACGTTTTATAAGGGGCAGCAATCCAATCATTACCTGAATTGACAAAGTTCCTTTTCGTGTCAAGGAGTTTTGCTGATCAGGAGAAATTCAAAAAACATAGTTTAGAGTGTAATGGCTGCTGTGATGCATTACCTATTGCTGATCTTTTCCTTACTCACAGGAAAGAGCCTCTGTCATCATGGTCTGGATGGGAGATAGGACAGGGGTGGGGAACCTCAAGCCTGATGGCTGAATGTGGCCCTTTGGGCCTCTCTCTGGCCCTCAAACCTTTTTCCTCAGGTCACATACTCCACTGCCCTGCTTTACATTCAGACATGAAGCTCATTGCGTGACCTTAGGCTAGTTGCTGTCTCTCAGCTTAACCAACCTCAAAGTGTTGTTGTGGGGCTTGCATGAGAGGAGTGTATGCTACTTTGAGCTCCTTGGAGAAAAAGGTGGGATATAAATGCAATAAATAAATAAGGGCATTTTTGTGCTACAGTGCAACAAAAGTGGGAGATCTCCCCCAGACAAAGGGAAGGGGGTTTGTTGTGGGGAAGGGGGATTTGGCAAGAGAAGTGAACATAGACAGGGGTGGGGAGCATAGGCAGCGGAGTTGAAGGCCATTAAATGCAAGAGATGCAGAGGATCTGTTACTTTTCTATGCAGAACTTGCATATATACAGGATAAGCATTATAACAACATTTGTGATTGGTGGGAAACATTTTAGAGGGTTCAGATGTGTTGCATAATGTGAAGTAGTCTTATAGTTAACTTGTTCCTGCCTACAAACAGTGTTTGCCCAGGGCTGTGTATAGTTTTCAACACAGATCCAAGTTACACAGTTCTGCATTGCACCCTGCACCCAGCCTGCACTGCAATGAGTTGCTGTTGTTTCATCATAGTGAGTAGATTCTACGTTCACAAACAGAACATCATACAGGATTTTCCCGTGCCACATCACACCTGCTCATGAATAAAAAAATTTCCTAACTTCTGATTAAGCCTAAATTCTTTCCAGAAGTTGGGGAAATTATTAATTGCTGGCTGCGGAGATGTGTGCTAAGAGCTCTGCACTTTACCCACCCTTGTCTCTTGTTGGTAACTAGCCTTTTAGCTTGACCCCTATCTCTGGTGCATCCTGGCAAGGGCTCTTATTGACACAAACCTGGCTTGCTAGATGATGCAAAGCTCCAGTCTCAGCTTTACTCACCATAGCAACCTATACCTTATGATCAACATTATTCTGTTTCATGAGCTGGGTTGCCATGGCAAAGTCCTTGTATCATATTGCAAGGTGATTATAAAAGGAAGCACTTTGCTTTTCCTATAATATATATATGACAAAATGATCAATTTTGATATCTGCAGCAGATCAGCTTTTGAGCTGCTTTGAAGAGTTGCTAAAAGTTTTCTTGGTAAAGTAGCCACACACCAAGTGGATATGTGAAAAAAGGCTGGAGAGGCTGAGAGCATTTTCACACATAACAAGGAGCATTAATTCAGCTTCTTCACTCTGTACATTATGACACTTGTAGACGTAGCTCAGTGGGGAGGTAACATGTGCACACACAGCTAAATTAATGGGGGATATGCTTTTAATTCACTGGTGAAAATAGTGTTAAGTGTTAGGGATCTGTCCCATGGAGAACCCACAGAGGGGCTGCTGGGGAATCTGATAGAGTCATGGTGATGCTAGGACCCAATCAGAAAATCAAATTAGAATTTGTCATAGACACTGCACATGCTCAAAGCAGGGCCACTTGAACAAGTCAGATGAGGACAGGAAACCTGAGCAAATCAACAAACATTTTCACAATGGTAGTGGTTGTTACTCCTGTTGTGTGGCATTCACAGTTCTGTAGAGAAGCATGTTGATCTGTGGTTGAAATACTCTGGAAGGAGTTTGTGTTCATCATGAAGTTGTTTTTATACCAGGGTAATGGCCTTGAAATAACAATTTATTGAGCTTTGATTATTTATTTATTATTACATTTATATTTATATTCCATTTACCTTTGCTCCAAGGAGTTCAAGGTGACGTTCATGGTTCTCTTCCTCCCCATTTTGTCCCCACAACAGCCCTGTGAGGTAAGTTAGACTAAGAGATAGGTGACTGGCCCAACATCACTTAGTGAGCTTCACGGCTGAATTTTGAAAATGATCCTTCATTAGGTTTATCAGTCTGAAAGTCTTAAATTTGGTTTTAGAAAAACAGGTGGAATTCTGACAGGAATGGTTTATATAAAGTATATAAATGTCTGGTAATTAGAACTAAAAGTAACTCTTGCTCCAATGATTTGTCTTCTAATGAAAGTTCAGACCTGCTGGTCTGTCCTAGCAACCATGTTTGTGGTGTGTGTGCTTATAGCCCTTTAAATGAGTTGACTCACACTATCAGTGTGTGCTACCATAACCAGAAAATGTGAGATGTACTTATTTATTTGAATCCTTTTTGCAGTCAACGCCAATAAATCAACCAAGAGCCAGACTTGGGACATTTCTCCTTCCTCTAGAATACGTTGATATTCCTCTATCCTGTTCATCATCATCATCTTTGTCAAACATGACTAGCTAAAATAGCTATGTGTTGATGTCATTTTCCAATTGCCCTGGAGAAGTTGTGTATGGCAACCTAAATGCTCACAATAAATGGCTGGGACAAGGCTGGACTGGAATAAGAGCAAAGTGGTATGACATACATGCATATGCTTGTGAAGAAACACCACCCTTGGCATTGCTCAGCAGAAATTTACAGCAGCATCTCTCTAAGAAAGCTCTTTGGGAAGCTGTTGTAGCATTGTGACTTTTTTCTAAGATAGTAAGTCCCTAATTCAGCTCTTGCCTTGGCTATGAACTCATAAGGTAGCCTGCGTTTAATCCTGTTCTCTCAGGATTCTCCAAGTGAGTTCAAAATTACTCCCTTAAAATGTTTCTTTCAAAAAAAAAATCCCTCTTTTGCCAGCATAGGAAAAGACCAAACTTTTGCTAAGTTAAAAACTTACAAACTCTCCAAATTCATGTGCTTCAGAAAAGTTGCATATGCAGTAAAACTTAGCTTAATTACAAGGTGGTGAAAGTTCCTAAACCATTGGTATAGGAACTGAAGAGTGGCTTGTGAGAGCCATGTGACTGAGTTGGAGCAACCAGCTCAAACCTCGTTACATGCTAAGATTCTCAGACTCCAGGAGAATAAAGCCTTGATTACCTAACTCCTCCCAAGGTGAGGGGAAGTGGACATAGCTAAGCCTGGCAGCACAGCTTACTCTATGATATTAACCCCTTCATGCATTAATAAGACTTAAGCATGTTGCTTATATGAGGCTGGTTATCTCACAGGAATGACCCATGCTTTCTTAGCCATACTCCTGCCCTCTACAATATGGGTATAATAGTGATAGATTTTATCTGCATTGATATTAGTATAGTAAGTTTTAAAATGTTTACAATAAAGAATAAACATTTGGGTATGGAAAGACCTTGAATGGGAAAAATCATGGATTATTGTCTTTGCTGCTTCCTCTTTTGGGGAGGCGGTGGAGGTTACATACTATTCCCCAATCACAGCGTCACTAAAATCCTGGATTTCAGGACTGCTTTTTTATGGGGCAGCAATTACTTCTGCACCTAGAAAGATCATCATAAAAAGCTTAAAAACAAATAAAGACAATGTGGTCTACAGGTGTTTCACTCTAGCATCCGTCTTGTTTAATTGACTAGATCTGCTTTCTTAAATGTCGATCACTGCTCAGACTTAATTAATTGGTTAAAAGACTGAAAGCGGTAAGCAGACTGGTGTATCCCAAGACTAATGAGAGTAGTGCATGCACATTTTGTCTCGTAAATTGGGTTCCACAAGTGCTAGAGACCTCCTTTTCTTTTTCTTTTTTTAGTGAAAGCTGGGAATCTAGGGATTATGGTTTATCTAAGCATGTGTGCAGACACTGACCTCCACCCGCAGATGCCCATGTGAAATGATTTAAACATTTATCATGTGCTATAAAAATTATATGCATGAAAGTCAAAAAGAATTTGATTTATTTGTTAAGGGCCAATTCACTTTGACCTTATTATTTTTGTTAGATTCCTTAGGGACAGTTCTGAAAACACTCTGCTTGGTTTCAGAGCGAAAAGCATGTGTCCCATCTGTGAAACATTATGGATAAATGCTGCAGGACTGTAAAAGTATATCCTTCAGCAGAGGCGTGTGTTTGTATTTTGTGGGTGGGTGTGGGTGTTTAAATCAAAACAGAATAAGGATTCCTCTGGACTATTACTATTTTTCAAGAGGGATTCAAGCACATACCAGAACTTTAGGTTTATGTAGTTAAAGTAGACTAAAGAGTTCTGTCACCCTAATGCATCAAATTTTCTTTAAAAAATAATCTGGCTTCTTGCAGTTTGTAAAGTGATGGGGAAATGCATTGAAAAGTGTGGGATGAACAAATGTCTAATGAGAAGACGTTTAAGCACTCTTTTTTTTATAAGATATTTATTAAAGTTTTTAAAAGTACAAAAAGAAAAATCAAGAAAAACGTCCTTTTAAACAAAAAAAGATGAAATACAAAAAAGAAAAAAGAAAGATCAAAAAGAAAGAACAAAGAATTAAAATCCATTAAACAAAAAGAAAAATCAAGAAAGAATACAGCAAATCTTCCCATTTGTTTTCTTTCATTAGCTTATTTCCCTGACCTCCTCACACCTCCCTTTTTTGTATTCTAAGTCATTTATCCATTTCAGCAAATCCTTTCCCTCTTTTCAAATTTTTGTCCTGTAAATTTATCTTGATATTAATATAAATTTACTTTCCCTCCTTTCACCAATTAACAGTCTGTTTTTTTCTGAATCTTTGTAACATTTCTGCTAAAATCACATAAATTCATTCCAACATCATTCTAACATTAATCTTACAATGCTTCTGTAAATAAACTTTGAATTTCTTCCAATCTTCCTCCACCGACTCTTCTCCCTGGTCTCGGATTCTGCCAGTCATTTCCGCCAGTTCCATATAGTCCATCACCTTCATCTGCCATTCTTCCAGAGTGGGTAAATCTTGTGTCTTCCAGTACTTTGCAATAAGTATTCTTGCTGCTGTTGTAGCATACATAAAGAAAGTTCTGTCCTTCTTTAGCACCAATTGGCCGACCATGCCCAGGAGAAAGGCCTCTGGTTTCTTCAGAAAGGTATATTTAAATACCTTTTTCATTTCGTTATAGATCATCTCCCAGAAAGCCTTGATCCTTGGGCATGTCCACCAAAGGTGAAAGAATGTACCTTCAGTCTCTTTACATTTCCAACATTTATTATCGGGCAAGTGATAAATTTTCGCAAGCTTGACTGGTGTCATGTACCACCTATAGATCATTTTCATTATATTCTCTCTTAGGGCATTACATGCCGTGAACTTCATACCTGTGGTCCATAACTGTTCCCAGTCAGCCATCATAATGTTATGTCCAACATCTTGTGCCCATTTTATCATAACAGATTTCACCGTTTCATCCTGAGTGTTCCATTTCAACAGCAAGTTATACATTCTTGACAAATTCTTAGTTTTGGAGTCTAACAGTTCTGTTTCCAATTTTGATTTTGACGTTTAAGCACTCTGCAGGCATATCAGAGTGAATGCAGGATGAATCTTCATTGTAGTATAATGCCTTTGCAAGCAAATCTGAACAAATGCTCAGTAAAGACTGGATACTGTATAATATAACCTCCATGTAAGCTTTGTGCAAGCAAGTCAGGAGGAATACTCAACAAGCAGGGCATCCAGAGTGGCCTTAAAATAATTCTGTGCAAACTTGATTCAAATTTTGTATCCAAACACCTAAATTTTGTAACCTGTACAAATTATGCAAACTATCAATATTTGCATGGGCTTCCTATATTTAGATAATTAACAGTGCTCTCCTGTGTGTGCCTGTTCAGAAAATGCAAATCCCATTGATTTCGATGGGGCTTATTCCCAGATAAGTGTTTAATAATATTACAGCCCAAGTTGCAGTCATATGCAAACTTATCTGAACATAAGTCTCATTGAACTCAATAGGATTTACTTCCGAGAAGTTATACACAGGATTGTACAGTAATTTTGTTAGCCTTTTGGCAGAACAAGGAAGTAAAATCAGTTCCCCAGTCCTGCCCCAGCTGCTGAGATTTTGTCAGGCATCACTCACAAACTTTCATGCCAATCTTCCCAGCCCAGAGGGTTGGAAACACACTTCGAATGAATGATGAAAGACAGGGAAAGAAAACCTGTGTGACTGAGTTCTACAACCAATGCCAAATCTCATGCTTCTACGGTAATTATGCAGGATTGTGAGATATCTTTTAGTGAAGTGCTTGGATTGCAAGCTCCTAGGTTGCAGTCCTATGTATAATTACCTGGGAGTGAGCCCCATTAAACACAATGGGACTTGCTTCTGAATAGCCTTTACACTATATGAGAGCAGGGACTATCTCGTTTAAAGATACATGGATGGTATTGAACCAATACAGCCCTGATCTGTACCAAGGACTTCAAACAGCACTGTAGTATAGTGACTGAGGATGTCAGCGGTGAAGGGGTCCAGGTCAAAACCTGTTTCGGGCCACAAATTCCTTAGGTGACTTTAGCCAAGCCATTACATTTTAATTTCAGTTCCTTCCTCCATCTGCAATAGAAGATAACAAGTGGAACCTCGTGAAAAAATATTCATGGATGAAGGGTTGGAATTGACTTGGTGGAAGCACATCCTCTGCAAATAACCAGCCATCCTTTACATTGCAGTCCCCCCTCAGAACGTGAAAGGGCCCTTTCTTGAGAAGGAATTGGGCTCAGAAGATGCAGTTCACTCCACAGTTTGAAATTAGGAAGATGTGTTATTCTGTGGCAGCCCATCGCTCCCTTAAGCTCAATATGGTCTTCCCCAAAGGTAAGGAATCCTTTTCCAGACGAAGAACCACATTCTCTACAAGGCAATCCAGCAGCAGCTGGAAGCAAAAGCAAATGGGGCAAGAAGCAAATGTGGACAAGAGGAGCAGATTTGCCACTTAGGTTTGTACTGTCAGCTACTTTTCAGACATGCAAAAGCCTCTCTATCTAAGACGTCTTATCAGCTCAAGAACAGATTCCAGCCAGGCTGAAGCACTTGAGGAGGGTGTGGAGCAGGACCAGTGAGGATGTGACTGGATGAAGGGGCATGGCCCAGAGGGGCCAGGCAGAGATGGACCCTTAGTCTGAAGTTCCCCCATTCTTGGTCAACACTAAATGGCAATCAATTTCAGTCTTTTCTTTTTTTTTAAAAAAAATATTTATTAAAGGTTTAAAGATTACAGAAAAAAAGAATAATGAAAAAATGAAAAATTAAATACTTAGGAAAGAAAAAAACAAAAAAACAATACAGTAAAACAAAAAAGAAAAACAATAGCATTTAAAAGCACGTCCAATATTTCCATATCTTTATCTTTCATTTACTTGTTTCATCGACCTCCTCACACCTCCCTTTTTTTTGTATTCTAGTTCAATTAGCTGTTTCAGCAAATCCTTTCCATCTTACTCAGTTTTTATTCCATAATTTATCTTAACCCAATCTAACCTTAAATTTTCCACTTTGACCCATTAACAATCTAGTTTTACTTAATTCTTTATAACCTTTCTGCTAAAGCCATGTAACTTCATTCCAGCATCCTTCTAACATTCCTTAATTTTACAGTATTTCTGTAAATAAACTTTAAATTTTTTCCAATCTTCTTCCACCGATTCTTCTCCCTGGTCTCGGATTCTGCGAGTCATTTCCGCCAGTTCCATGTAGTCCATCAACTTCATCTGCCATTCTTCCCGGGTGGGTAAATCTTGTGTCTTCCAATGCTTTGCAATAAGTATTCTTGCTGCTGTTGTAGCATACATAAAGAAAGTTCTATCCTTCTTTGGCACCAATTGGCCGACCATGCCCAGGAGAAAGGCCTCTGGTTTCTTCAAGAAGGTATATTTAAATACCTTTTTCATCTCATTATAAATCATCTCCCAGAAAGTCTTAATCCTTGGGCATGTCCACCAAAGGTGAAATAATGTACCTTCAGTTTCATTACATTTCCAGCATTTATTATCAGGCAAATGATAGATTTTTGCAAGCTTGACTGGTGTTATATACCACCTATAGATCATTTTCATTAGATTCTAAGGCATTACATGCTGTAAACTTCATACCTGTGGTCCATAACTGTTCCCAGTCTGCCATCATAATGTTGTGTCCAGGACTTCCGGGTTGGCGCCATTGTTTAATGGCGGATTCCCTCCGAGCTCCGGAGGGAATCGGCTCCGTAGCGTCTGGGTCTGGCCGCTGCGGCGAAGCGGAGACCCTTAAAATCACAGGCGCGGATGCCTGTGAACACAGAGACTCGGCGGGCACCATTTGCGCCCCCCCAATCCGCGACGGAGCCTTTTTAAAGACTTCGGAACGGAGGCAGGGTGGTGGTGCTGAGAGTACTCCCTCGCCTACGGAGTGAAGCCGCAAGCCATTGACAGAGAGCGCCAACTTCTTCCAAGACCGATTGGACTCTAAAACATAAACCCGTGAGTAATACGGAGATTGGAACTTTAAATTTTTTTTTTTAATTTTGGATTTGGAACGAGCGGGAAGGGGCTAAAAAGGAAGTCCACCCCCCCCTCTTGTAAACAATTTAAAGCAAAGGACTGGGCAGCTAAGGTCGAGAGAATTTGTCTCTTGTTTTTTAATGAAAGATCTTGACTTCACGGTTTTGACACGATAAGAAGATTTACTGGAGGATAAAAAGAATTTTGGGAGTTGAAATTTCACCCCCCCCCCCCGAGACCCGGGAACGTCCTAGAGAAAGCCTGTTGCATTGAAGATTTTGACAGCTGTCAAGTGAGCTGCTAGTCAGCTAGTTGTCAGCTGGAAAAAGAGAACATTGTTTCTGCTGTTTTTGCTGGTTTACTTGGTATAATTTGTTGAAAACAAGGAGGACTGTTACAAAATAACTGGACTTTTGGTTTTGAGCTGAAAGGAATACTAAGGAACTAAAATCCCCCTAGAGGGGTAATAGGGACACTACATCATAAAAATGGCTGGAGTACGTAAATTTCAAGCAGAATTGGACAGAGCACTCGTTCTCTTGGGAAACTTGCAAGATGAATACAATGCTTTGTCTACAGAGGCATCACTACTACACTGGACAGTAAACAACATTTTTGAGTCTGATAAGGACTTGAAACAGGAAGCCTATTCTACTGAACAAATAAATGAAACTGAAAGTGTAGATATGATGGAGCAATATGTGGTTTTTGAAGAAAATGAAGGAGGAGCAGGAGATTTGCAGGAGTTAAAGGAGAGTTACAACATGAGGCCTGACATGATGACAAAAAAGGACAATAAAAATTGGATGTGGAAAGCCTGGTCTGAATGGGAGTCTGGAAAATGGAGAGACCCTCTTTGGAGGAGATCTGAAGGCCTGAGGATTACAAATTTGTTGAAGGTGAAAGCTGGAGCTTTGGGGACATCTGGATCTGAAAGAAATTTGAAACAAAAGTTGGAGCACCCCATAGGCTTTGCTTTTAAGGATGGAGGACCGGCTGGAAGTAACATGGATTCTGTTGGGCCGGAGCCCCTTCGAGACTTGGGGCTTAATATCAAAGACTATCAAAGAGACCGGCAGAAAGGAACTGAGAGAGATATAAGGGCCTCGGACGTGAGATCTCCAGGCTAAATAAATAACATAAAGACTGACGGATATAGGTTGGGGACTGGAACCGGGAAAAGGGTGGGTGGAGGTTGGGAATCCAAAGGGTACATAAGGATAATTTGCTTTTTATATTTTGTTAGTGGTAAGGAAATTGGGTAAATCGTGGAAGGGAAATTTTGGTCGACTTTAGGAAAAAGGTTTAAGAATAAATAATGAGGTATAAGTACTGATGTATAATTTTAATAAGGTAAAATTGGTTTTTTCTTTTTAAATTAATTGAAAATAAGGTTGTTAAAAATAAATTGAGGAAATGGAAAAAAGAAGTAAAATAAAATAATAGTATGTTAGAATAAATGTTTAAGCTAAGGTAAAGAAATAAGTTAAGGACTTGCTGAATTGACAATTTAAATTGGAATACAAGAAGGGGAGGTGTGAGGAGGTCTGAGAAATAAGGTTAAGAATAATAAGTAACAGAAACCTTATGTGTTTTTTCTATTTTTGTGTGTGTTTAGTTTTGAATATTATGTATTTTTGTGTCTTTTGTTTTGTTTATTTTTTGATTTTTGTTTGTTGTGTGTTTCTTGAAAATGCTAATAAATATTTTTTTTTAAAAAAAAACATAATGTTGTGTCCAACATCTTGTGCCCATTTAATCATAGCAGATTTCACTGTTTCATCCTGCATATTCCATTTCAACAGCAAATTATACATTCTTGACAAATTCTTAGCTTTGGGATCTAACAATTCTGTTTCCAATTTTGATTTTTCCACCTGGAAGCCTAGTGATTTCAGTCTTTTCCAGGTTCTAGCCTTATGTGAAGATACAAGGAACAGGACCTGGAATTGTTTACATGTGAATCATGTGATGTACTACTGAGCCACTGCCCTGCCCTATACAGGTTTAGAGCCTAAGCTCCACTCCTAGCCTGCTGAGAGTCTGAAAAACACTCTCTGTTGCCAGCGTTTGGAAGGAGCATGTGGGACACCCGCTTTACCAGTATGGGAGGTAATGCTTGTCTGTGTCAAGAATTTCTGAGCTGATACATATGGAGCTAATCTCAGTTGGTACTGACATGCTAAATATCGTTATTTTTATTATAGTAGACATGGCAAGTATGAGGTCTGCAGGGTGGCAACATGAGAACAGGCCTTCTCTGCAGTGGCTGTGGAAAGCTCTCCCCAGGGAAGTTCACCTGGCACCTTCATTATATAACTTTAATCGCCAGGCAAAAACGTTCCTTTTTAACCAAACCTTTGGTTGATTTGATTGACATCCTATGCCCTTCTAAAATGTGGGTTTTTGGGGGGTGGGGTTATTGGGTTGTTTTTATTTTGATTATGTATTTTGTGGTTTTATATTTTGATTTTATTCTGCGAACCCCCTGAGACCTCCGAGTATAGGGCAATATATAAATTCAGTCAATCAATCAATTTGACTGACATATTAAGGTTAAGTTGGCAGTTAACCAGCTGCACTGCACAGTAGTCATGCATAACTGGTACACTTCAAATTAGCTCTGTTCCTGCGATAGCTTCAGGAGGAAAAATGAACAGAGAATCATTTCTAGAGGGTATTCTCACAATAAACGGGGAAACAGGTGTGTGCCCTTAAAAAATAAAATCCCAAACACAACTTTCATTAAAAGCTAGTGTGGGATGTATTATTACTACAGCCGTCAAGTACAACATTTTCCTGTTGCCAAGAATGGACACACAGGGGAATGTGGCTCCAGACAGGGAGGACTTCCTGTCAAACCTGCTCTGGAGCTTCCTCCCCCTGTGTGTGACCAGGTAGATGGGCGTGACCCTAGCTGTCCAGATAAAAGGGCTGGCCACGCAACCATCTCTCTCTTGGACTCTCCTGACTCTTAGCCAGTGCATGGGTCAACCTTCACAAAGGATGGAGCCCGCAAGCCTGAGATATGTAGCTCAGACTTCTTTTCATTGTAACCACAAGATAAAGCCTGCCTTCAGATTACTGCTGTGAACTGAATGTGAGTAAAATTTTATTCTTACTTTTAATGAAGACTGTGTTGCGTTGTTATTATTTTAAGAGGGAAATAAAGGGGACGCGGGTGGTGCTGTGGTCTAAACCACAGAGCCTAGGGCTTGCCAATCAGAAGGTCGGCAGTTCGAATCCCCGCAACAGGGTGAGCTCCCATTGCTCGGTCCCTGTTCCTGCCAACCTAGCAGTTCGAAAGCATGTCAAAGTGCAAGTAGATAAATAGGTACTGCTCCGGCGGGAAGGTAAATGGCGTTTCCGTGTACTGCTCTGGTTCGTCAGAAGCGGCTTAGTCATGGTGGCCACATGACCCGGAAGCTGTACGCCGGCTCCCTCGGCCAATAAAGTGAGGTGAGCGCCGCAGCCCTAGAGTCGTCCGCGACTGGACCTAATGGTCAGGGGTCCCTTTACCTTTACCTAACAAATCATCAACTTGCTTCCAATAAGTTGCAATGGGAATGTGCTTTGCTGTTTACTCACTAGCATGAGTGAGGAGGGATAATATCAAAACAATATATCCACTCTTACTTTCCTTACAATCCCACAACTAGATGAAGTAAAGTACTAATTACCCTTATATATCTGTTCCACACAAAAAATAACACTACTTTTAGAATCACAGAGCTTCACAAATTGCTGGTTCAGGGCCAAATGCTTTTTAAGGGAATTTTTGTTTGCATGATTGAGCCTTGAATAGTCACTAGGAAAGGGTCTGATGCTGTCTACTACATCAGACTCTCTGGGACTGTTTTCAAATTAGGATTAGCAGTAGTCATATTTCATATTACCTTTCTGGCAAATATACTTTTGTATATTCATGCCACCTCTCAAGAAATATATGCTCAGAATTTAGCAGAACCTGTGTGATGAGGTTTTGTAGTTTTAAGATCCCCCGATTTGTCGTCAGCATGCATTCCTGTAATTTGGGCATATGTGATATTTTGTGCGCTCCTTAGGGATGCAAAGAGAATCACTGTGAGTAGCAAGCAGGAGGGGAATCAGCCCAAGCAAGCAAATCCTGCAACCTCCCTCTCCGATTAGCAGGGCTTAGGGGAGCCCCAAAGTGACTGAAGCAAACAGTCCCTACTACACTAGCTAATAAAAGAGTTTGTAAAATTATATAGAGCTGAGTCTAGTGTATATTGTGAAGCTTCAGAAATTCATTTCATAAACTGTTCCTAAATCTTTCTTATGTAGCCCTAGGAGTGTTTGTCACAGATTAAACAGCTGTTACCTCACTTGTGATTGCATTTTCACTAGGTTGAACGCTTGCTGATTATGAGCCCCATAAGATTCGGTTAAAGTCATTAGTTCTCTTTTGTGAGTCTGTTTCACCCAATCTGGTATCTAGCAATCTGTGCCTTTGTAAATATGACTGTTGCCTTAACATCTTAGACCCAGCTTTCAGAAAACAAAGCAAGTTTCTAGCTCTCATGGTTGCAAACCTATATAGGAAATCATGATGTGTCTGCCAAAAGTGCCATTGTTCATTGAAGTCTTGCATGGCTATCATTTTCCATAGCCTCTAGCAATGTTCCTCTACCCAAGCATCCTTGCTGTTCATCAGATCTTTCCTTTGTAAACTACAGTAGTGCTTAAAAAAAACCCAACAAACCAACAAAAACAAAGATAAAAAATGTTTAAGCATAAGTTCTACAAATCAAGCAAGTTTAGGCAAATCCAGATAATTTGCACAAAGTGGATTAATTTGCATAGGTTATTACATGTTCCCTTGGCATAGAAGGAACAAAAAGCTCAAGTATGAAACCCTTACTTTCAGCCTGTAATAATTGGAATAGCCTGCAGTGTAATACTGAGGCATGATTAACAGATTATTGTACTACATCATATAATAATTACATGAAATGTGTCATATCAAAGTATAACCTACTTTAACGTAAGAGGTTCATGGAACTCAATAAACCTTATCATGCAATAAAGTGAAGCAGGCTGGTTTGACTTTATTTCATTTGCATATATACAAAGGAATGTGGCTACCAACCATGAGCAACAGTGGCAGACTATGGACAGACACCTTCATTTAATTATTTTATTGGGTACTCTCGATGTGACTATTTATATTTTGTGTGAGGATCTGTTCCATCAGTGGGTGGGAGGAAGGGTGAATTTACAGGGTGTTCCTGTTTGTACAAGACTTGAAAAAGAAACAATTTTTTAAGGCGGCAGTTTACAGAAAGGCTGCTGTTTCCCTTTCTCCAGTACTGTACATGGATGTAAATACATGGGTGTAGCCAGGGGTGCAGCTGCCTCCCTAAATAAAGTAATTAAATAAAAATACTTAACTGACCAATTGTGTCGCAGATAACCTGGTTCTCCCCCCACTAACATAAAGCCTGCCCCCCCATAAATCCTGGCTATGTCTATGCTCCAGTCTCCATCTTTCTATAGCACTGTGCAGATATTTTATTTGTACACAGGTTGTTGGTGGTGGTGGGTATGATTCTGCTAACCTTACCCCATTGGAGAGCCCAATGGCCATATGTTAAAAATCACATGTGCACAGGTCCGCCCACTGCATAGCTCTCAACATGAGTGAAGCCTATACACATTGGTTTGAGTTGGCCCCTGTTGTAATGGAATGTCCAATGTATGAATTTAAACATTTGTGTTTAAGGCTCTACATGTCTTAGGCACAAAATATCTGAAAGAATGCTCTGTCACAAGAGACTAGGGCCCTGTGGGACTTGACATCTTTCACCAGGCCTTTGGCCAAGGCACAGCCTGACCCCCTCCTTTGGTAATCCTCACAGAACTCTAGCCCATTGATTGCCATTAATTTGATTTTGAATTGATTTTAGAATGCTGTATTACTTTTACTGTTGTTAGCCACTCTGAGCCCGGCTTCGGCTGGGGAGGGCGGGATATAAATAAAATTTTATTATTTTATTATTTATGATTCCCTTTTAAGTGCTGAGATCAGCAAAGTGGGCAGTCTCTGTGGCAGCTCCTTGGCTACGGAATTCCTTCCCCAGAGGTGTGCCTGGAACCTTCATTATATAGCTTCCATCACATGCTGAAGATATGCATTTTTACCCTGGGCTTTGACATCTTAAATATGTGTTTCCAGGATCCACTTCATTCCTGTTACTGTAATTCATTTTAATTTGTTTTTAACATTTAATTTTAACCCACCCTGGGATCTGATGTTAAAGGGTGGGTAATAAGACAACAACAGCCTCTAATATGCTGAGGGGCCAGGGGCCAGCTAGCATGTATATAATTAGAATGTCTGCATAGGGCTTGTATGCAATTAAGAACATGTGGGGAAGGTATCGTTTTGACTTTTTGCTTCATGTGTGAAAACAAATGCAACTGGCACTAAAATTTATTAAGCTGCAAGATGGTACAGAAGGGTTAATCACTTGCACTTAACAATGGTTCTCTGGCTCTCTCCAATGGCCATACTGCCCTTCTGGAATCCTGTAGCCCCATACAAGCAGCTACAGACTGCTATCTAGGTTGCTATCTTGCAGTGCATGCCACAATGGTTCAAGCGCACATAATACAACCGCATTGCTGAAACCAAGCATGCCTGAATCTGATCATTTTGTCCCATGTACACTGCAATGAGTTCCATGATGGAAGAGAACTGGGTATAATTTTACTGAAATAAATAATACCTATGCTGTATAATTTTTAAAAAGTACATTGCAATTCATTATCTCTGTCCCTCAGCTGTCATAATAGTGGTCATCACTCTACCACTCAATGTATAAAAACTGAAGCCAGTTATTGAGTTCTGACACTTTAGCTTCGCCAAAAAACAGAAGAGAGGGTAGACCTTATGCAGAACAAGAGTACAGTACAATTAGTTTTCCATGGCTCCCCCTAACTGCTATGGGACAGTGTAAAGTGTTGGCAATCTGGGCCCTGGTTGAAAGGGAGAAAAACTTGACCCACACCCTGGGCACTGGGAGTAGAGGACAACTTAAGCCTCCATCCCAATGCTAGACCACCAAGTGTTAGGCTATCAACCACTTCTATGGGAAGAGAAAAAATCTGTACCTGCTACGCACATTAACTGCAGCAGAGTAAGAGCAATCATGTTGCGGAGTTCTCATGATTCCGCATGCTTAACTAACTATCCATATGTACTCAACTTAAAGCTGTAGTCTGAATGTGAAGTCCATGGATGTGTAATAATGACCTTCCTCTGCTCACACTATGGCCAACTTGATGGGGATTCTGCATGTTTGGTGAGCATATTTACATAAACATGCTTTGAAAGAATACACCTCCCTCCGCCCTAGTTTATCGTGCTTTAATTTAACCACGCTTGAATGCTCACACTCAAGATTATGGAAATTAATTCAGAATCTTATGTTTTCAGGAGTAGGGTGGAGGTTAGGGCAAAACGAAAGCTTCTGGAAAAAACCAAACTTAAATATTGATTACTTTTGAGAATGTCCTCTAAAGAATCACTGGAACCTGCGCTTTCGTGCAGGGGAACGTTTTAATTAATTGACCTGGGCCAATATTGGGAGAACACGACGAGTTTGCGACAGACCCCTCGTTTCCTTCCTTTGTGCGACCCCCACTACGACTTTCCCCCAGGGCGGAGGCGGTCTTCCCGCGCCCTGTTCATTTCACAGCCTGGCAGCTCACGCCGTCCACCCCTGAGCAGGGAAAACAGACAACAGCGCGGGGACAGGCGCCCAATGGAAGCAGCAACGGCGGCGGCGGCGGCAGGATGAGAAAGAGAAAAGGCGGGGAGAGCGGAGAGACAGAGCACAGCCAGGCCACGTACAGAAAGCGGGCCTTTTGGGGTGGGGGAAGCAAACGCGGAGCCCGCTGAGTGGAGACTAAGGCGGGGGGAGGCAGGGATGGAAGGAAACGCTTTGCTGAGCGGGAAAGGGAGAGAGCTGCACCCGGAAGAAAGGCGAGGAGGCTTCATTTGACTGGAGGAAGCGGAGAGCTCTAAAAATAAGCGTGGCAGAAGAGGCAATTCCCCGCTCGCCGCTCGCGACGCCCGTTTCCTCTCCAAGCCCCTTCAGAGCTCGCCGCGCGCCCAGGCCAAAGCAGTAGCAGCGCGGCCGGCAGGCGGGGCCCGGGGAGAAGGGAGCGCGGGGCGTGATTGACAGGCCCCGCAGCCCACCACGAGGTCGGAGGAGCGGAGAGGCCGCGGCGGGGGGCGCCGAGGTTCAGCCCAAGCGCCTATCGGCTGCTCCGGGAGGAGGCTGTGAGTGACGAGGGGGCGGGGAGCGAGCGGAGTTTGGGCGTGTGCTGCTCGCTGCCTGGGGCTCGCCTCGCGCGCACACACACATTGTCCAGGCTGACGACGCCGACGCCGTAGCAGCCGCTGCCGCTCCCCGCCCTCCCGCAGCACAGAGAGCGCTTGGATGCTGGGTGCCAATGCGGGGAGGGCGATGCAAGAAGGGGGCTCCGCCGCCGCTTAGGTGGAAAGTTCACCACTGCATCGGGCCAGCGGGGAAGTGACTTGGAGCAGCCAGCCGCCTGCAGGCAAAGGGACACAAGGATCTGTGGATCTATCCCGGGGGGCTGATCCGCCCCCCATGCAAACTTTGCATTGCTCCCCACGCTGCCTTTAAAAGAAAAAAGCCCCACTGACTCCCCTGAGAAAAGCGCAGCTTTACTCTACTTCCTTTGCATGGAAAGTAGCCTCGTGGTGGGGGGGACAGCAGACGGTGAGTAAAACCCCTTCCCGCCCCGATTTATTTTGCTGTTTTGTGGGTGGGCGGGAGCAGTGCATTCCCCGAGCCTTCTTCCTCGGAAAAGTAATTTGTTGGCAGCAGCAAAAGAACAGGAAAGGCAACCGAGTGCCCAGTAGTCTGTGGGGCGAGCGTCGCCCGTCTCTCCTCGCAGCCTGCTCAGGAGACGTTCCAAGCGATGGGTGTAGTTCGCAGCAGCAAGCACTGCAGTGGCTCCGGCGGCGTGTCCCAGGGAGCATGTGTGGGGACAGCGGGGAGAGCTGCTGGCTGCAGGCAGCCTGGCGTCGCAGAGCTGGGCTTTGCCGGCCAACAAAAAGGCGGGCTCGCCTGCCATGGACGTGCTCTCTTCCCGGAACGCTGCTGAAGCTGCTGCAGCTGTAATCCGAGTTTCCAAAGTGAGCGGGGAATTCCAGCTCTGCCCCCCCACTCTCCCCACGGTAGCATTTTAAACGCCCAAGTATAAGAGAGTCGGTCAGGGGCATAAGTGTGTGTGTGTCGGGGTGGGTTGTTGACGGTAAGTTTGGGAGGCGTCCCTTGGAAAGAAGAGCCTTGAGGGAAGCGTGAGGTCATACATTCTGACAAGGAAGCAACAGTGGATGTGTGTGTGTATTGGGAAAATGGCCTCGTGTGCGTCTCTCTCTCTCTCTCTCTCTCTCTCTCTCTCTCTCACACACACACACACACACACACAGAATATCAGCCTGCAATGGGGTGCGCCTGTCGCCATGTAGACGGGGAGGGCAGGGGTGACAGCACTGCCTTCGAGGGTGAGGGGTGTAGCCTCTTGTATTCTCCAGGCATGTGGCTGTATTCTTCATTCTGAGGTTTCTGACTCCTCCCCTTTGTTGTTAGTCCTTCACTTGTTACAAGCTGAACCTTTCGTAAAGATGCTTGCGTATCCATGCTTTAGGGATCCCCGCATAGAGATTTGCAGGTGCGTGGTGTGATGCTTGTGTGCAGATGAAGGGGTAATGGAGCAATACTGTCACCCCGTCCTAGTCTAGTAGCCACCTCATACCACAAGCTCTAAAAGCTGTGGACCTGCACATCTTGTTTGCACACAAGCAAGTAGGCTGACTATGTGATCTCTTTCTCTCTCCGCTCCCCCTCCCTGCTCAAGCACAGTGTGCTTGTTGTCCTCCAGTCTGACGGTGTTTGGGGCTAATGGAGGGTTAAGAATCACCTGCTTGCCTGCCTGCCTCCCTGCCCAGGTTTACGTGGTCTCCGCTTTCTGTAAACACTTCCTGCCAGCCCAGCAAAGGGGGATATGGGAGGGGCGTTGCATCTTCCAGAAAAAAACAAAACCCGAAGCCTGCTCTGACCCTTCCTTTGCCTGCTTGTTTCCTCCTTCCAGAGTCTTTTGCTGTATGGCTTGCTTGCTTATTTATTTATTTTGCCAGGACTCTGAGTACCTCTGTGTTTGTTCTCGCTTACTCTTCTGGCATCCATCTGCAATTTAGGGAGTGGTCGGAGATGATATGAAGTAAGTTTGTTCACAGCCGCAGATCTAGGTGGCTGCTGTTCTTTTGGCAAGTGCATAGAATAGCAGTGCCCCTGATTCCCTTGTTATAGTTTTGAAAGGCTTTAGGGGAGGAGGGTCATGGAGGCGGCAGCAGTGAGGTTTTTTTTTTTTGCATAGAACGATGAGTGCTTTATATTCTTACCCCTTTGGGACCCCTAATCCTTCCCTTTGATCCTGTGTTGCTTTCTAGCCTGTAGTAGCCTCCTAGTATGACTGTGCACTGATTGAGGAGGGGTTAACATGGCTTCCTTCCTTGCTAGTTTATGCCACTCCCAGTGCTGCAAGCTGTCACTTGAGAATAGTTGCTGGGGGACTCTGGCTCTCCGAGTTAATGGTGGGCAAAATCCCAGGAGCCTGATGGCCCAGGATCTTAGAAATTCCATGCTGTGTGCCTAGGAATGTGACCCCCCCCCAATCCTCACCACCAAAAAAAAGAAGGGGGGAAGCCCTGTGCTAAACACTGGCAGCCAGATTTTGAAATTGGCCACTGCCAAATCATTTTAAGCATGTTTCTGTCCTTGCTTGGGCTAAACAGTAATGTCAGCCTGTACTGAGCTATAGTCGGAATGAGTTTATTCCCTCTAGAAGCAGGGTGGGAGAGGTTCACATCCTGTTGTTAAAGACAAAAGTCATTCCAGACAGTGAGATCTGGCCACTGACTAAGTGTGTAGTAGCTCCCTGTGGGAGCTACTCAGAACCCACCTGTGAACTCCACCCATGGAAGCGGAAGGCACTGCTCCCTTGTGCCTTGTTGTTCTCTCTGAACACTTGACTTAATATCATTCCCATCAGTCAGATGACCCTGTTGGTGGGGGCCTACTAATATTGGGGAATCAACAATGATTTATCATACTAAATAACAACAATTCTAGCAGGGGGTGGAGAGAATGTAAGCTACACTAATTGCTCAAAAGCATGTGTGTCCTATTGTAGCTTCTTGTTGGAGATGGACTGATGTTGCACCCCTGTGCACTCTTCTTGGATCAAGTGGGACTTTTGAGAAAACGTGCATCGGATTGTGTTTGAATCTAGTCTAGCACTTGTGTTAATTTGGGGGGGGTCCTCTCTGCTTAGAACAGTCTTTTCTCTTGAAAATAACTGATTCATGGGGAAATGGTTGAAAATAAACAGTTCAAATCACGACTTTCTGCTTGGTGACTGAAATAATTTAAATCACTGGCAAATCAGTAATTCCTCCTGATGCTGTCAAGTGGTGCTGGTGACAAATTGCTCAGCATCACAAAGTTTGAACTTTGCCTGGGCATAGTGGCTTATTTTAAAAGAGAGAAGCTGGCTCTCAAATCTATCTGAAAACCAAGTCTTCTGCCCTCAAAAATTTACCTCTTATTTCTAGATGGTGAATACTAGCTGTAGTTTCTCAGATGTGAACCAACACCTTTGTATTCATGACTCTTTATCTGGATGTTGTTGTAGATGGTCCTGGTATGACCACGCTGGTTCTCTCTCTGAGCCCTGGCTCAAATTAAGTCATGCACAGGCAGTGGAAGTTCTACCTTTGGTAAACAGGACTGAAAAATACAAATGGAACAAGACTTTTTAATGCGGGGGGTGGTGGTGGTGGTAGGTGGGGTTGGAGTTGAGTTGGGGAAAGCATTTTATTCTAATAACTTTGTGCATTGACACTACTTTGAGGACTGCTTCCCAGATATATAAATGTGGAAAATATGGGGGTGTGCACTTGTGGTGTAATAGGGAAAGAAATGAATTTGTCACTCTTTGCTGGCATCTAAAAGGTTTTTACTCAAGGCTTGGAAAATGTAAGTTTCTTCACCAAGGTGGACATGATACATCATGCATGCACAAACATAAACAGTGGTTACGTGTGAGTGTGTGAATATATAGAGAGTTCATGACAAGATACAAAATCTTTAATAAAGAGGAACTTTTATGAAAGGCTCAATCCAGGTAACTTTCAAACAACTCATTACTTAATGATAAGTTCATGTTGAAATAGAATACGATTTTTTTATTATTATTATTATACAGGTTTGTCATATAGGATTATTATTAATGAACAAAGGGATTGGGGTTATTTACTCAGTGTCCTTTCTTGGAATCAGTCCAGGAGTCTCCTGAAATTTAATGAGGTCTTGGTATTTGCCTAGATACGTAGGGTTTCACTTCTTTTAGTCTGCACTACTGAGTGCATTTACAAGGTAACAACTCCCAGTTGGACTTCCTTCTGAGTAGATATGCTTAAGGATTGCACCATCATTCTTTCACTTGCTCATATTTTTTTCATCAGAGTTGTGGAGCTGCAATTATGAATCTGGGCAGCAATTGAAAGTGATAGAAATATTCTCCTTGACTCTTGGTTTATCTAATAAACTTGTTGGTAGCATTACTGCTAAAAACATTTTCCCAAAGTGACATAAAAATTCTTACATTCAGGTTCTTGTGTCCTGTATCTAAGACTGCACCTATTGTTAAATATGTTATTAAGAATGTAACTGACCTATAGAAAAGATTCTATGAACTGAAAATATAGGCACCATCTGTACGTTTGTTATCCATGAAAATCTTTCAATAAAAAACACGTTATTGAAGATATGTTAGTAAAATCTGTTTGCATATGAGTAATGAATAAGCATATGTTCTATATTCATACTTTATTGTAAGTTTTCAGTGAGGAAGTGAAGTGAAAGGAAAAAAGCGGGGAAATAAAAAATACTTAAAATTGTGATTACAATATGGCCCTTCATCAAATCCCTTATAGTTGGTATATAGTTTCAAGTAATATTATCATCAGTCAATTTTAAATATTTTCCTAGTGTAGTATTTATGCATCCTAGTACTTTCCTCCACAATTTGTAAGTGTCAGACATTTCATAAACATGTGCTTCAAAGAAGCATTTCCCTTATTACATCTCCAGGAGCATGTTGTCGACGTAGGTAGTTCCGTTCTATACAAATGTTGTATAAAATGTAATTTATAATCTAATGACACATTTGTTACAGAAGCTAAAACATTGTCCCACTGCTTAGGTAAAACAGGGTTTGTTACATTTTGAGCAATGTTAATATAAATAGGGTTTTATGGATAGTTTGTTGGTTAAAAATATGGCTGCATGGAACTGTGTACAGTACTGGGAAAGAACAAAGAACTTTAATTTCCTAAAAAAGAAAAGATGGAGGTATTTATAGTAAGCGTTGTTGACAAGTGGTCATGTTTGCAACCCTTCCTTGCTGCTTTCTTGTGCATTTTAAAACATAGGGGTGTGCATATTTTTTTTAGAACAGTGGCCTGAAGTGAACTTTCTAGTTGGTAATTAAACATCAGACATGGCTCTAAGCACTAGTTGTTGGGGTGCAAGCAACAGAGGAGGGCTGTTGGCTGTTTGCTAGCTATGTTTAGTCAGTTGTTGCTGCAGTAATATTATCAGTAGCATTTGACAGTTTAACATGCTGGCAAATTGTGAAAGCAGTGTCCTAGACTGGCATGATAAAGGTCTGGAAAAGATCACAATCTCTGACGAGTAATCCAGACATTTGATTTAGAAATTTATCCTCCCCCCCCCTTTCATTCTTTGTTTCTGTTTGATTCCTTTACTTTTTCCTCTTTTTCAGCCTAAATTTGAATTGTCCATGAATGGAATTTCAAAGTATTTTCTGGTTACAGATAGGTAGCCGTGTTGGTCTGCCATAGTCAAAACAAAAAAATTTTTTTCTTTCCAGTAGCACCTTAAAGACCAACTAAGTTAGTTCTTGGTATGAGCTTTCGTGTGCATGCACACGATCTGACGAAGGTATCTGACGAAGTGTGCATGCACACGAAAGCTCATACCAAGAATTAACTTAGTTGGTCTTTAAGGTGCTACTGGAAAGAAAATTTTTTTTTTGTTTTAAAGTATTTTCTGTCTCTGATTCCTTACCTTTGAGGGCCTTGTCAAAATGTGGAGGGGTGTGTCTATGTGTGGAATAAATAAACACTTGGAAGAGCTTTGTAGAACACTACTTTCAGGAACACCATTAGAATGTTTTAATTTTATATTGTTCGCCTTTATTCATCTTTAAACCAGCAATAGACAGCCCTATCACATAAGTTAAGGACAGTTTAGATTTTGAAAGCGCCTCCAATTTTCAAACTGCTTCATAGAAATCCAAACAAAAGCCCCCCTTCTGCCTTCCTTTACAGTACTTAGTTTCTCCTCAGACATAATATTTTCTCCATGCTTCTTAACTTATTTAACCCTAATGCCACTGAATTACATACTTATTTAATGATAAATGGAGTGCCACTATTATACATAGGGTAAATTCCAGAGGTGTCCATCAAATTGTAATCCTCATGTGATTCTCTTAAGAAATGAGTTTATGCAGTAAGGAAGTGTGGGAAATTGCAGTCAAAAATAACTGTGCATGACAGCTAGTTAGTGCATGGTTAAGATCATAGTTCAAGTCCTCTCAGGCTTGCCTAGATCACACCCCCTGTCCTTGGGAGGAAGGGATTGGCAAAGCCTTTGTCATGCCCCCTCACTCTGGAAGGAAGTAGGGCTGGGCAATATATTGATATATCTTCCAAAACCGGTTTGAAGTTCACATCATGATAATTGTTTCATAATATTTGAGCTGGCAATATATCATGAATCACAATGTGTGTAAGGGCTAGGCAATATCTGGTTTTCAACCGTGATAACTCACCAGCTAAACACTGCAATGTTATCACCAGATAAACATTGCAATCTACCATGATGTCTGAAATAAGTATGGAACTGTACAGAGGCTAACAGGACAATGTTCTGGCAATGGCTACTACTTAGAGGTCTAAAACAGATAAATGACAATGTTATCAATCATCACACATTCAGATTCATCAGCAGGCAAGCCAAAATGCATCCCAACAGGACTTTTGGTATGGGGCTTGGCTACCAAAGGGCAGTATTCAGGACAATCCAAAGTACGGTGATGAGTCTCTCCAAAGGCAGAGACAGTCATGGGAGCAAATAGAAAGACTGATGGATGATAAATCTCTACCTTTGGAAAGCTTTGATTCCTGGCCTCCTGCATAGCCTGTTGTTACAAGAGATGGAAAGGGAATCCTGGCTGCAAGAACAATGGTTGTAGGGTGTGTTTCTGGGGGTGGGAGAAAACAGTCAGGTGGAAATGACTGACTTGATTAGCATAATGCATAGGAAATAAAAGACATTTGCAGCCTGATGGGCAATGGCCTGCCCCACCCCTTCTCTCATCTTTTGTTCCTTCAGATGAGGCCCTGACTATTTGGTTTTTAAACATGATTTTATCACCCTGAACAACGCTGTCGGGAAGAACACTGCTATATTTGTTTTTGTTATTGCTTATGGTTACGTGTACTGCATATATACTTGTGTAAGTACTTTTTAAAAAAAGATTTGTGGTTTCTAATACATTTAGCATTTGCATTAAAATGCAAGTTGATGCAGCCATGGAATGGTATCTTTGGAATCTCTACTATTGTGTATTCAGAGAGATGACATCATATGCTAGTTTTTACACAATAGAACTTTATATTTGAAAACTGAAGGAGTGTTGGGAAGCTACATGTATCTCGAATGTCTATTCCTTGTCATAGCCACGTGTTCTCCCCTCCTCCCACCCCCAGTCTTAGGTGCATATATGATGTTGCCTTTTTGCAAATACAGGCTACTTCTAGGCATGTCTATTTGGAAGTAAGCCACACAGTGTTTTTAGTGGGACTTACTTCCTGATAAGTGACTTTCTTGACTTTAAGAAAGCCGACTTCATAAAATTTAGGGAAGTGCTGGGTGAGATCCCATGGACAGTAATACTAAAAGGAAAGGGAGTTCATGATGGCTGGGAGTTTGTTAAGAGGGAGATAGTAAAAGCACAACTTCAGGCAATACCAATGAGACGGAAACATGGAAGGTGCCTAAAGAAGCCAGGGTGGCTATCTAAAGAACTTTTAACTGAGTTAAGATTAAAAAAGGATGTGTACAAAAAATGGAAAAGGGGGGAAACCACCAAAGAGGAATTCAAACAAATAGCCAGCACGTGTAGACACAAAGTCAGAAAAGCTAAAGCACAGAATGAACTCAGGCTTGCTAGAGAGGTTAAAAGCAACAAAAAAGGCTTTTATGGGTATGTTCGTAGCAAAAGGAAGAACAAAGAAACAGTGGGGTCACTCAGAGGAGAAGATGGTGAAATGCAAACAGGGGACACAGAAAGGGCTGAACTCCTCAATGCCTTCTTTGCCTCAGTCTTCTCCGATAAAGAAAACAATGCCCGACCTGAAGAATTTGGAGCAAATGATTCAGCAGAGGAAACACAGCCCAGAATAACTAAGGAGATAGTACAAGAATACTTGGCTAGTTTAGATGTATTCAAGTCTCCAGGGCCAGATGAACTGCATCCAAGAGTATTAAAAGAACTGGCAGATGTGATCTCAAAACCACTGGCAGTCATCTTTGAGAATTCCTGGAGAACAGGCGAAGTCCCGGCAGACTGGAGGAGGGCAAATGTTGTCCCTATTTTCAAAAAGGGAAAAAGAGAGGACCCAAATAATTACCGCCCAGTCAGTCTGACATCAATACCAGGGAAGATTCTGGAGCAGATCATTAAGCAAACAGTCTGTGAGCACCTAGAAAGGAATGCTGTGATCACCAATAGTCAGCATGGATTTCTGAAAAATAAGTCATGTCAGACTAACCTGATCTCATTTTTTGACAGAATTACAAGCCTGGTAGATGAAGGGAACGCAGTGGATGTAGCCTACCTTGATTTCAGCAAGGCATTTGACAAGGTGCCCCATGATATTCTTGTAAAGAAGCTGGTAAAATGCGGTCTTGACTATGCTACCACTCAGTGGATTTGTAACTGGCTGACTGACCGAACCCAAAGGGTGCTCATCAATGGTTCCTCTTCATCCTGGAGAAGAGTGACTAGTGGGGTGCCACAGGGTTCTGTCTTGGGCCCGGTCTTATTCAACATCTTTATCAACGACTTGGATGATGGACTCAAGGGCATCCTAATCAAATTTGCAGATGACACCAAACTGGGAGGGGTGGCTAACACCCCAGAGGACAGGATCACACTTCAAAACGACCTTGACAGATTAGAGAACTGGGCCAAAACAAACAAGATGAATTTTAACAGGGAGAAATGTAAAGTATTGCACTTGGGCAAAAAAAATGAGAGGCACAAATGCAAGATGGGTGACACCTGGCTTGAGAGCAGTACATGTGAAAAGGATCTAGGAGTCTTGGTTGACCACAAACTTGACATGAGCCAACAGTGTGACGCGGCAGCTAAAAAAGCCAAAGCAATTCTGGGCTGCATCAATAGGAGTATAGCATCTAGATCAGGGGAAGTAATAGTGCCACTGTATTCTGCTCTGGTCAGACCTCACCTGGAGTACTGTGTCCAGTTCTGGGCACCACAGATCAAGAAGGACACTAACAAACTGGAACGTGTCCAGAGGAGGGCAACCAAAATGGTCAAAGGCCTGGAAACGATGCCTTATGAGGAACGGCTAAGGGAGCTGGGCATGTTTAGCCTGGAGAAGAGGAGGTTAAGGGGTGATATGATAGCCATGTTCAAATATATAAAAGGATGTCACATAGAGAAGGGAGAAAGGTTGTTTTCTGCTGCTCCAGAGAAGCGGACACGGAGCAATGGTTCCAAACTACAAGAAAGAAGAGTGGCAGATGAAGGTGATGGATTATATGGAATTGGCGGAAATGACTGGCAGAATCTGAGACCTGGGAGAAGAGTTGGTGGAAGAAGACTGGAAGAAATTTAAAGACTATCTTCAGAAACACTGTAAAATTAATGAATGTTAAAATGATGTTGGATTGAAAATAAGTGGCATTAGCAACAAAGTTAATAAGAATATGCAAAAATGAATTGATAAATGGATGAAAATATAGAGTTATAATATGTTAAGATATAGAGTTAAGATAAACGAAAGAGGGTAAGGATTTGCTGATTTGATTATTTAAATGGGAATACAATAAGGGGAGGTGTGAGGAGGCCAAGGAAATAAGATAATGAGTTAGGGTTACAAAAATGGATTTGTTTTTATTTTCCTTTTTTTATTTTATGTATTTTTATTTTATTGTATTTCTTTCTTTTTATATGATCTTTTAAATTCATGTCTTTGTAAAACTCCAATAAATATCTTTTTAAAAACAAACAAACAAACAAACTACAAGAAAGAAGATTCCACCTAAACATTAGGAAGAACTTCCTGACAGTAAGAGCTGTTCGACAGTGGAATTTGCTGCCAAGGAGTGTGGTGGAGTCTCCTTCTTTGGAGGTCTTTAAGCAGAGGCTTGACAACCATATGTCAGGAGTGCTCTGATGGTGTTTCCTGCTTGGCAGGGGGTTGGACTCGATGGCCCTTGTGGTCTCTTCCAACTCTATGATTCTATGATTCTATCAGTGTGTATAGGATTGCAGGCAGTGCAGTTAATAGCTTTGTAGGTGATAAAATATTCCATAGTTTCACATGTTCCCAACAAGAATTCTAGTGAATGAGATGGATGTTTGAGTGGTAAACAATGAATGCTTTGGATAGCAGGGACACTGTTAACATGAAATGTATATTGTATATCCAGTACTTATGTGCATGTCAGTTTTAAAACTGTGGTTAGATAAAAATGGGAGAAAAGTCAAGCATATTTAAATTTCACTTGCTTTAATACACTGATCCTTGTAAAATGGCAGTTTGATAAACTTTCAGAGAATATTGAAAGTTGCAAACCTATTTTGTCTCCTTTATATAATCCAATAATATATAGAATACCATCCTGTTTTGTTACAGTATAGTCAACAGTGGTGGATAATTGTGTTTTTCCCCCAGTGAGAATATGTCATATTAAATTACAGGTTTGGGAGACTATTCTCTCATATTCTGGTAACCTCCATCTTCCACACATTGTAATTTTTATTGCTCTTGTGTTCTTTCTCTCTTCTTTCCTTTAGTGTTTCTTGAAAACCTCTTTCCTTTATTTACTTCCTTTGCTTTTAAAAATCCTATATATTTAATAATTACATGGCATTTCCTCCAGGTACAACAGAGTCAGAGAAAGTTTACCTTGGTATGGGTATAAAATGGTGATGGACTGGGGTGGATTCATATCATGCATGCTGTTCAGTTTGTTTTCCAAGTTAGTTGCGTGGAATCCATCAGACCTTTGTTAACATGATTGTTTCCCAATTATTATTGGAGAATGTATTGGATGTTGATAAGAATCTTGTTGAATTTGCACTCCTGGTTTCAACAGTGAATGGGGAAGCTATGACCCAATAGATGTTTTACTCCCAACTCCCTTCAACCTGAGCTAGCAGGGCCAAAGTCCAGGGACAAAGGTAGTTGGAGTCCCACAATACATTGGGGGTGGAGTGAAGGGAGAGATTCTTCATACCATCAGCTTCATAACCCATTGTGTAAAGCTGGACTTGTTTTGAAACTGATTGTATACCTAAGGGCTGGCCAGGATTAGTAAAAATGGAAGCTAGATACTAGTGAAGTCCTTCTAGCCATATACAAAGAGAGGAGGGGGAGTGTATAAACCTGAGACTTTGCTTAGCCTCTTACTAGTTCATGCACATGTGTGTGAACCAGTCCATTGAGTGTCTACTGGGTGGCAACCATGGGTTCGCCAAGACATTACTTGAGAAGCAG
Source organism: Podarcis filfolensis (assembly GCF_964270895.1). Taxonomy (NCBI): domain Eukaryota; kingdom Metazoa; phylum Chordata; class Lepidosauria; order Squamata; family Lacertidae; genus Podarcis; species Podarcis filfolensis. The sequence goes on along the minus strand of NC_139604.1, from coordinate 59,606,826 downwards.
TCTTCAGTGTATAAAATCAGATTAAAGAGAAGGCATAACAACTGGGACCAGGGGACAGAAATCTTAAGTATCACTGTAGTGAAGTATCAGCCCTTAAGTTTTTGTTTTGCTTTTGCTAAACTCCAGGCATTTCTGTTATCTTCAATCTGTGAGCATCATTGGAACACATAAAAATTATTTTGTCTTGCGACATTTTCTCTCGGGCTGCATAAGTAAATACAGTATAGTTAACTAGGAACCAAGTCCTATTTAACTTGTTAGAACTTGATTCTATGTAAACACGTAGAGTGATATTTTACAACTCTAAAAAAGCACATTTTAACCTCTCTTGGTCTGTTTTCTGTTGCGTCTGAATGTTGTTACTGCAGAATAGAGTTCTGAAGAGCAAGTAAATGTACATTCTACCCAATGTAGGCTTCACACTTGCAGACTTGAGCATAAACTCTTTTAAGCCTCGTGTGAAAATGGCCAAAGTGTCTATCACTTTGTCTATTCCCATATACTGTAAGCTGAACAATTTCTGCTCATGGAAATTATGTCTTTCTCTGGGTTGAGTTTGCTCCCATAAAGGCATGGTGGATGATAGATGGTTTTCTTAAGTCCTTCCTGCTGCTTAGTTGCAAAGCTTTTGAACTTTGCTTGTTGGGGATGGCAGTGGTAATTTATGCTGTTTGTTGGTGGGCTCTCAGTGTTTTAATAATATAGGCAAAAAAGTATTGACCCTCTTTTTCCTCTTGACAAAGATCAGTAGTGATGAAGAAACAATAAACCCTTTCAAAATGGAGACCTACATGTGAAGTTGCTCTACTCCTAGAACCTTTATTTTTGCTTTCTGTAAGGATGCCAAGGTGTTGTAGGGGGTGAAAATGTTAGAGGCAAGTAGCACATATCTTAAACCTGGTTATGTAGACTTTAAACAATATCTCCTCTTCTCCTTCACCTGGGAGAAATGGTACGGTTGATTCTACCATGCTGTCAGTCTTGGCTTCAATCTACTTCAAGCATAAAATAAGTGTTTGATCTATATGAGCATTATAGCCATGTTGCGGCTTCACTGTAAACAATACATTGGTGTAGTCACATTTAGTCTGTTTGGATATTTGCTGCTAGCAGTGTACTATATCAACCTGTGCTATATTCATTATTGGCCTTAAAGGTTGGTGATGGGAAGGGGTTTTTTGGGAACATTTTGCATTGAATCCAGGTTGTTGGTACTGCTAGGATGTGTCATGTTCTGGTTCTCATTGTCTCCGAATTGCTCTATTTACTCAGAGTTGTGCATTTACCCGCACTGCTACTCCCAAGTTAGAACTTCCGTCACCTAACCAGGGCCTGGCACAGGAACTATCAGAATATGTTTGATGTAATCCATTGCGTGAACTCAGTCATTGCTTAAAAGCAGCTGGTCTGCCATCAGACCTGAGCAGAAACAGCTGTCTGGCCTCTGCAAGTTGACCCAAATACATAACATCTCTGAGGGACTTTGATTACTTTGTGGACTTGGTGCTGTTGGAGGATTGCACAATGGATATTGGAGTTGGGGAATGTGAAGAAATTCTCTCTCTGTGTGTATAAATGTCTGTAAATGTGTGTGTCTGCAATGTTCTGCAACAGTTCGAGGCTTTGTACCGTTATGATATTGCAAACCTGTGTAGCAATAGACCTTGGTAACAAGTTCTGACAGAGAAGAGTGAGACTACCGCTTTGAGATTTTATTAGGCGGAGCTTAGAACAGGTAAATTCACTAGGATTGGCCTGGATGAGAGCAAGACTCCAATTGGCTGGAGGTTGCAGTCAGTTGTCAAAGAAAGGCAGTCAGGTTTAGTTAGATGGGATTTTGACAGTTGAGTTGGATGGGAAAAGGGAGTTGATTAGCACAGTGTGAGGGTTAAGACCACAGAATAGCTGAGGGGGGAAACTGGCGTGTATATTCATAAACAGGGTGTTATTAACAGTTGTCCAGAGTAGATAAAGGAAGAGAGCCAGTGGCTGAGAGGCTGCCCTGGGCAAAGACCTTAAGAGTGGAAGTTTCTTTTTAAAAAAACTGGGGGTTTGGAAGCTCTCTAGCATCAGCAAAGGAGGCCTTATTTACTCCAGAGCACAACCTTTTTAATCAATGTGACTCTTCTTTCAAGTGAACTATCACTTTAGACAGTGACGACGCAAGGGAAAGATATGGAAGAGCGCGTTTGCTAATGATTTGTCAGTTCTCTGCTCTTTGGACAAAAGGATTTTTTACAATCTTTTCAAAGAGTTATCATTTAAGCAAATGATTAATAGGCTTGAATACAACTACCGTACTTTTCGCCCTATAGGACGCACTTTTCCCCCTCCAAAAATGAAGGGGAAATGTGTGTGCGTCCTATGGGGTGAATGCAGGCTTTCGCTGAAGCCTGGAGAGCGAGAGGGGTCGGTGCGCACTGATCCCTCTCGCTCTCCAGGCTTCAGGAAGCTATCCGCAAGCCTTGCAAGCCCGGCAGGAGGTCCCGCGGGCTTGCAAGGCTTGCGGGCAGCAGCCTGCAGCCCACAAGCTTGGGGGATAGCGGGGAGGTGCAGCGCCGCCACCCCGCTTTTCCCGACCTGGTCTGGAGGCTGGCGGGGGGGAGAAGCAAGCTTGCTTCTCCCCATTGCCAGCCCCACAAGCTCGGGGGGAGGCGGAGCGCCGCCACCCCGCTATTCCCGGACCTGGTCTGGAGGCTGGCGGGGGGTGGGGTGGAGAAGCAAGCTTGCTTCTCCCCCTCGGCAGCCCCACAAGCTCGGGGGACAGCAGGGCAAGCCGCTGCCCCACGGAGGCTAGAGAGGCTGTCCCTGAAGGCAGAAGAGGGAGACGGAGCGCTCCGTCTCCCTCTTCTAGCTTGGGGATGGCTGCGTAAACCTGGGGGGGGGGAAATAAAATTTTTTCCTTGATTCCCCCCCCCCCCCAAAAAAAAACCTAGGTGCGTCCTATGGGCCGGTGCGTCCTATAGGGCGAAAAATACGGTAGTTAGGGTACTTCAGTATTGCTCCTGTGAGAATACAGGCATTCTGCATTGCAGATATGCCAATCAGCTACGTATTCCCATATTCATGAGGTCCAGTGCCGAGGGCCTTCTGGTGGTTCCCTCACCACAAGAAGTGAGGTTGCAGGGAACCAGGCAGAGGGCCTTCTCAGTAGTGGCACCTGCCCTCTGGAATCCCCTCCCATCAGATGTCAAGGAAATAAACAACTACCTGACTTTTAGAAAGCATCTGAAGGCTGTTTAGGTAAGTTTTTAATGTTTGCTGTATTTATCGTGTTTTTAATATTCTATTGGGAGCTGCCCAGAGTGGCTGGGGAAACCCAGCCAGATTGGCGGGGTATAAATGATTAATAATAATAATAATAATAATAATAATAATAATAAATTATTATACATTCACATGCCCTACGCTTAACTTTTGAGGTGAGCTTAATATTGGATAAATGAATAAATGGCAACTGCAGTTGCTAAGTATGGATGAGCAGTCTTTTTTGTTAGTCATGTGCCCTCAAATTTGCCTTTGGTATCTTGGGACTGATCTCACTATGCATCTACTGCTAGGCATCTTTGCTAGAATCTTAAGTTCATTTCAGTAGTACTGCAACCATGCACACACTGTAGAACAAGCCCAGATTCACGTGTTAGGACTTTTGAGTGTAAGCAGACATAGGGCTGGATTGTAAAAAATACAGAGTTTAGTCCTTCCGCACAGAAGTAAGTTTAAAATCTTGCAGAAAATTCACATTGTGGGGCCTGGGCAAGTAATTGGAATATGTTACTAGCAGGTAGCTGTTGAATCTGGATAATCCTGCCATTCCTCTTCTTCAACCCCCACAGTTGGCTAATAGTCTGTAGGATGAGAACAGCAATCCCTGAAGCTTTTGTGAAGCATGACTAATCACAGACTTCAGCACATACAGAGCACACCCAGGCCAACAGCCAACATCTTTCCACAGCATAATCCTGCCCCCATAGCTTTGCACGTCTTTCAGTACATTTGAGAACTCATAAAATTTCTACTTGCTGTGCTAGGTTTGTGAGAAACTGGCCAGCTGCTTTATAGAAAGGGCTGTAATGCATTTGTATGAAGGTTTGTTAATTGAATGCAAAGACCTAAAGGTGAAAAGAGTTTTGATGCCCACTTTTTGCTCAGTGTCTAGTTAAAAGACACTTAATACCCCCAGTACTTAATCATAATTGTACCTCTCTTATAGTGTGTGAATTTTGCCTGTCCTCCCCACAGTGGCATTACATATACAGCTGGATTGATGTTGACCACAGTTAAGGCTAACTGGTGTGCATTCTCTTCACTTATAAAACGATGTCAACCCATATACGTTGAGGATGGGACAGGCTGCTTTGGTTACAGCTCTGTCTATAGCCCTCTTATGTCATACAGGGTTGGGTGAGACTGCTGCCAAAAGTAAAAGGAGAAACTCTGTAGGCACAGGTAACTCCAACCAGCGTTTGAAATTACTGGGCGCCAGTCACATCTCCACCTGCCTGGCTGCAGTCAGCTGGTCTGACGGGTCCTGTCTGATGGATCCTCTATCCCTGTCAAACACCTGATTTGCCCAGCAGCAAAAGACAGGTCCTTTTTTTTTTTTTGCTGCTGCACTGCCAGGTGAATCAGGTGTTTGGCGGGGTAGATCAGTAGCAAAAGAGCATCTTTGCTGCCGCACTACGTTGCAGACCCCCTGATTCATTGCCTAGACATTTTATTTTGGTGCCTACAATGGCTCCTAGCATTCTTCTCAGTTTCTAACACTGCTCCAACCTTTTCCGATAGTGAGCCTCTACAGCTGTGATAGTTGGATGTGGCCTTGCATGAAGCCTTTTCCACCGTCTCCTTTCTGGGATCTTCTTGTTCTGATGTCCAAACTAATGTCCTTTTTCTTCCCCCATCTCCAGCTTGTCTGTTCCTGGACTTGTTTCTGTACAAATCTGAAATAGTATTGATGCTGGTTTCAGTCTTTAAGTTGGAGACAGGTCCCTCATTGGAGGGATTCGCTGTTGGCTTGCTTTGTGTCTGGCTCAGGTTGGTTTTTCTTCCCAAAACCTGAAAAGTTACGAACCTATTATTTTATCCACACTGTTGTAGTGTCTGGAACCAGCCCTTAGCCAGTGCGCAGGAGCCATTTTATGAAACAGAATCCATCTTAGGGCGATGAAACTGTACAGCAGTAGCTGCACCTCATGCTCTCAAACCAATGAGATGGAAGACAAAGGTACCTATGCTATAAGATAAGGGTGGGGAACCTTGGGCCCTGGGGCTGAATGCAGTCCTCCAGGCCTCTCTATCTGTTTCTTGGGATTCTCCCTGGCCAAGTCACATTTCCCAGGTTTAACCCCTCACCAGTCCTATTTTTCACCATCCTCGCATGTTTGCATGACTGGAAGGTATTACTGAACACTGATAATAACTCCTACTTGAATGGAGGATTGACAGGGGTGTGTGAGCCTTTGTCAAAAGTAACCTATTGTGTAGAGGTAAAATCTACATGTGTTTCACTGCTCACTTTTGCATGGGGCCCCTGGAGGTTGCCCAGAAGGAAACGCAGCCCTTCAACTGAAAGAATTTCCCAACCCTTCATAAAATGGCTACAATATCAAAAGTTTCATAGCTGTAACACACATAGGGATTATGATATTGTGCCACCTTCATGTTCTGTAGCACTGTACCTACCCATCCTAGACTGGTTATGAAACCTCTAATTGCTGTCACTATGGGAAGATCCAGGGGGTGGTGCTGAGGTCTTAAATATAGGTGTAAAGTCTAGCAAGTTTTGGGGTTTGTTTGTTTGTTTTTGGTTATTGTTCTTCTTCATGTTTGCCAGTTGTTGTGAACACTTGCAAACTAGTGTGTTTCCCTCTCCTGCTACATTCCCTTTTGCTGTTGTGGTAGGAGAAGATCCTTGGAAGACTCCGCCACCTGCACTGATGTTTTTCCTTGTGAACAAGTCTGAGCAAATTAGCTTCACTAGCATAGCAATTTCTAAATGCATTCCTGCGGGTTTTTAATAAGACACCCTCTTTTGGGCACCTCATTGATATCATGGAACTACGAAGAGTGCCCAAGAGGTGTGAGAGTATGTTGGACTTGAACTGGAGAGATCCTGTTCAGCCATGAAACTTGTTGGGTGGGGAGCAATTGAATGAAGCAAGATAATGATCTCTCTTTGTATGTGTGTCTTTTTACTAAACATGTTGTATTAAGGAAATCAGTGAGGTTTTGGAACCTCTTAAATATATGTTAACCTGTTTCAGGAGTTGCTGGCTTCTGCTCATGATAGCCTATATGGATTTGCTCTATGGCACTGTTTATAAACCATTACTGCTGTAAGCAAGATTTAAGGCACCAGGATTCCAAGTGTTTGCAAATTCTCATTGGAATGGCACCATCCCATAGTTACCAACATCTGGCCTATTTTGCTACAAACTCTTTTTTTATTATTACATTCTTTTTGGATCCATTTTCCTGGATAACAGAAACACAAAGTGATTTACAAAATCAGTATAATACTTGAAATAACCATATGCCCAATACATAAACATTCTACCAGAAGATAGGACTACAATATGGCAGAAGATCCATACTGGTTGTTGAATGCTTAACATTCCTGATCTTTATGGCAAATATGCAGAATAACTGAGGAGTAGGTTTCATATTTTGCTTTTGTAGTTGAAGCCAAATCTTATTAATATTCTTCTTCTTTGGCGACCACTTTTTCTGAGTAAGATTCTCTTCCATGACCACGGTCTTAACAGTGAGTCCATAAGTGACTGTGGACGCCAATTCTGGATCCACACGTCCTTCCACAGTGAAGACATAGGTTTCTGGGTGGCAGTTGATCACAGTGAGGTTTTGCCAAGCATGCCTTCCTCTTAGCTCTTTTCTCCTTTTTGCCCTAAGTTCATGCTTCTTCAAAGTCCATGTTCTCCAATTGGAGTGCTTCTGTTAAGATATTTAGGATGGTTTGGAGGTTATCCTCTGAGTGTGTACACATTACATTGTCATTAATAGCAACACATGTACAAGTCTTGAAATAAATCCACTAAAAAGAGTTATTAATTTTTAAAAAAAAAAGTTTACCTGTGCATCCACAAACATTGAGACAGAACCAGAAGGAAAAACAGCTGAGTTAAAACAAGGAAACACAATAAAAAATCGAGATTGAGAAATACTGAACCAGAGAGGAGGAAGTATGTTCTTGCCAGTGTTAGAAACAGATATGAAAGCTAGGAGCTAAATGGCACCTTAATCCTAGGTTACGGGTGCAACAGTGGGATGTCTAGGTGTACTTTTTTTATAACAAGAATACAAAGCTGAAAATGAATGAGCTGCAGCTAAAATATGATCTTCATTTTTCACATAGTCTAGTCCTTCCCCTGCCCACCCCCTAATATTCTTAAGAGGGCCTGTTCTCCAGTCTTCCGAGAGTAGCTGGAGGCAGAAAAAGGTCCTCCTTTCCTTCCACTCCGCAGTTTTAATCTGAAATCTTAGGTGCAGTACTGCGCCCAGAGCTCAGAAACTGCTCGTGCTGATGAAATTGCGTGTCACAAAATACGCCTAGAACAATGGGAGTTTTGAACACTGGTTCTTGCCCAATACATAATTACAATAAATCTTTTTGCCTGGAGAGCACTCAAAAGGGAATGGAAGCCTTTATAGCTTCTAAAAGTTTATTTGGTTATATTGATTTTCTTTAAGAGGAACTCAGGCTGCTTTTTATTCTTTTAAGTGAAGTGGAGCATTGATAGGTTAAAGAGAGAGAGAAGCATGTGCATCAGCTGGCTTAGGTCCTCCTGTTTGGAGCTTGGCAGGAGGTGGCGGCAGTAGCAGCGGAGGCCTGCAAGATCTCATGGCAGCAGTAATGGGAGGTGGTGGCAGTAATGGCAACAGCTTGCAAGGCCTCACAGCAGTGACAAAGAGTGGCGGCAGTGGATTGCGAAACCTTGCGGCAGCGACTCAAAGTGGCAGCAGTAATGGCATAGGCCTGTGAGACCTCGCAGTAGCGACAGGATTTGGCAGCAGAAGCGGTGGTGGTCTGCTGGGACTCGCAGCAGTGACAGGAGATGACGGCAGTAGCGGAATTCTGCAAGGCCTTGCGGTGGCGATGGGAGGTGGTGGCAATAGTAATGGCAGCTTGTGAGGCCTCATGGCGACACAAACAGTGGGGCTTGCAAGGCCTTGCCATGGTGGCAAGAAGTGGCGGTGCCTGCAAGTCCTGGCAGTAGTGGGAGATGGTAGAAGCTGTGGCAGCCTGCCTCAGCGAGGCCTTGCAGGCCACCTCTGGTTCTGCCACCGTCTCCTGCCATCACCGCAAGGCCTCAGAGGCCGCCATTCCTGCTGCCACCACGACAAGGCCTTGCAGGCTGCCACCACTTCTACTGCCGCCAGCCACTGTTGTGGCAAGGCTTCACAGGCTGCTGATTATTGTGCCAGGCTGCTGCTGCTTCTGCCCCCCACCCCCCAGCTGTTGTTGATCCTACCACCACCAGGCTGCTGCCACTTCTGCTGCCTAGCAGGCCTGCTGGCAGCCCCAGATTATTTGTATGCATTGTGACTCATCACCATACTTTGGATTGTCTGGAATACCACCCTTTGGTAGCCAAGCCCAAGCCCAAAACCAAAAGTCCTGTTGGGATGCATTTTGGCTTACCTGCTGCTGAAAGTACCCATGAAGTGATTGATAATAACATCATTTATCAGTTTTAGACCCTTAGCTGGTGATATATCGTGATATTGAAAACCAGCCCAGCCCTGGTTTTAACTTCTGCCTTGGTGAACAGCTTATTGGGGGTGGGTAATATTTAAAAATCATTCAGTAGATAAAGTTGTTGAAGAAGATTTCATTTCTTAATCAAGACTTTGGTCCTGCGCTACCATAATCAGAAAGGTATTTGTCATAAGTGTTGTAGGAGAGTCTCTTGCTGAAATGCTATCATTGAGCACAGATGGTGATAATTCGTTGGGAGAGGAAATAAATGATGCTGAAATTTTGGATCATGAGGCGAGTCGTTGCTTAGCAAATGTGTTGTTCCCAATAAAACACTTTGTGAAGTACAACTGTACTGAAGGATGGCTAATATCAAACTCTGCTTTGCCATATGACTTTGATACCAAGTTTGGGTACTTAAAATCTGAATAGTCCAAACACTTTCCACAGTGCCTGAAATTGTAGAAGCCTGACACTCAGAATATCCCAGATGCACGATTCTCCTGCCATTCAATAAAGATGGAACTTAGAAAGTTATCTATAATCCAACATTTAATATCTTTCAGGGGTCATAGAGCTCTGCTAGGAAGGAGAAACAGGAAAAGAAACCTGGGGAATCACATTGAACCAACGTTTCCTTATAGCTTATGCTGAAAAGAGCACCAGCATCTTATTGAGGGGTGGTATTAAATTGTGACACTAAAATCTCTGATCCCAAATTTCCACACCTAATGGACAGTGTGTCACTATAATGCTCCCACTTCTTTACAGCAGAGGTTGGCAGTGTTATGTCTGCTCTTGGCCACATTGCTAATACTCTAACCATCACGATTGTCTGGAAGCACCTTGTTTTTCTAATCAGATTGTCATATTTTGCAAAAATGTTGAAGGCTGTAAACTTCAGGATTTGGAATGTAGGACAGCATCTCACCCAGTATGGGGATAGCTTTAGAGAAAACTGAAACATAGGTTTTTAAACTGGGGTTGGGGTTGAGGAAGTGCTGTGCTCTAGAGTTCCAAGTAGTATAGTGATGGTATGATAACTATATAGAGTCTGGTTGTGCAGAGGTTTTTTTGATCAGTAGAGAAGCAGGCAAGGAAGTGAAATGTCTTTACTCATGATGGCGTGCACATTAAATGTGCCCTGAGGCACACTTTGTCCTTTTGCCCGCCTGGAATGCTGTTGCATGTTAGCACATGCATACACACACACCTTTTTCATAAGGCGAGATTGTTTTAACATCTCTTCGTGGAAAGTAAATGATATGGGTTTTAATTATGTCATGATGTTACACTTTATTATCACGTGAGATGTTTAAGGATTATCAGTGCATGTCCTAAGGTTTATCTGCCAGTGTTTTGCAGTCCCTGCAGTCCTTACAGCTCCTCCTCTCCAAGGAGCATGGTTCTCTCTCCATCCCCATTCATTTTATCCTAATGCAACCCTATGAGGGTAGACATGTGAGATGTGTCTCTTACTGCATATGCCTGAAGGATGAAGCAGAGAAAAGGAGGACTCACAATGGACTAGCATCAGGAGCATAATAGAACTGGAATGTGCTGGTGGCTCAGTCTGTATGGCAAGTTCATGTTAACACTCAAGAAGTGTTGATTCTTGTATACAGTACACATAAGTTTTGGAACTGTTTGCTTTCTGCACAACTTCCTGCCCCTCCTCTCTGCCCTGAATGCCCATATCCATACCTCTCTAGTACAAGAAGTGTCTTTGCAAATCCGCTACTTAGTGTGCAGTTATGTTTTTCAGCAGAAGAAAACATGCAAAACAGGCAAGCATCCAGTATGCCTTCTTTTCTAAGAAGTGCTTAATATTGTTTTGCAGGAAACATTAAATTTAGATGGTTGCTCTAGGAAAAAGAGCATTTGAATGTTAAAGATATTTTTATAGGAGGGGCTGAGGTCCCTCTACCCCCCCAAAAAATATTTGAGCTCCCCCCCGTTGATGGGCATTGCCATTCAAATGGTATGCATACACCGCATCATGTAATCGATTATGCAGGGTTGGGCTTACCTCCCCCCCCAATATTTTAGACAGTTTGGTACCCCAAAGCAGAGACATCACCTTGCTGACAAAGGTCTGTATAGTTAAAGCTATGGTTTTCCCAGTAGTGATGTATGGAAGTGAGAACTGGACCATAAAGAAGAATTGATGCTTTTGAATTATGGTGCTGGAGGAGACTCTTGAGAGTCCTATGGACTGCAAGAAGATCAAACCTATCCATTCTGAAGGAAATCAGCCCTGAGTGCTCACTGGAAGGACAGATCCTGAAGCTGAGGCTCCAATACTTTGGCCACCTCATGAGAAGAGAAGACTCCCTGGAAAAGACCCTGATGTTGGGAAAGATGGAGGGCACAAGGAGAAGGGGACGACAGAGGACGAGATGGTTGGACAGTGTTCTCAAAGATACTAACATGAGTTTGACCAAACTGCGGGAGGCAGTGGAAGACAGGAGTGCCTGGTGTGCTCTGGTCCATGGGGTCACGAAGAGTCGGACATGACTAAACAACAACAACCCCTGTTATTTTTCTAACATGAGAAAAATCAGAGTTGCAAGCTGTCCCTTGTTCATTGGCTGATCTCAGTCTTGAAGATTTCTCACAATGCCCAGTTTGGGGGAGGGAGATGGAGCTCTGAGAATGGCTCACAGATGAGTGAGCTATTAAGATCACTTTCCACTCAAATAAAGTGTGCTGGCTCATAGACTTGCTGTAGCTCTTTCTGAGATCCTGGACGCTCTGCTGTGTACGGAAAGGACAGCTCAGGATGTAAACAAATGCAGTCAAGGAGTCTAGAGGCTGAATCTGAGATGGGGCCACAGTGGCTCCAGCCCTGCTGCACAGACGAAAACCTGCCTATGAATTTAAAGATTTAAAGTACAGCCCTTAAGTTCAGCATATCAGATTCTGCTTAATTTATTGCCTTGTTGCCAGATTAATTAACCCATGCCTCTGCTAATGCTTCATATAGGCAGACATTAGCTGGGTTGCAGTTTGGGAGCATCTTTAGCATATCCAGGTATTTCTCTTTCTGTGTGCTTACCCTGGAAGTTTGTGCTCCAGCTGGCAAGAAAAGAAAAAGTAGCTATGGCTAAGAGATGAACCCCTTATACCATGGGTCGGCAAACTAAGGCCCGTGGGCCAGATCAGGCCCAATTGCCTTCTAAATCCGGCCTGTGGATGGTCAGGTAATCGCTGCGTGGATCGCCAGCGCACGCTTTCTTTCTCTCCCCCTCTCTCCCCCTCACATGACAGTGCCGCCGCCTCCCCCCTCCTGGCTTCTCCCCGCCCTGCTTAGAGGAGGAAGGGGGCTGGGTTTTGTTGGCGCCAGCCCCTCTCTGGAGTCCTTTCGCATGCCACTCATTTTCCCTCTGCCACAGCCAGCCCCTGCCACTCGCAAGACACAGGAGCCGCGGTTGGCTGAGCATTCCTCTCAAGCGGCCGCCATTTAAAGCAGCCCCTCTCCGGAGCCCTTTTGCGTGCCACTCATCATCCCTCATTCATTTCCCCCCCTTCAAAATATGGTCTGGCCCCCCACAAGGTCTGAGAGACAGTGGACAAGCCCCCTGCTGAAAAAGTTTGAGGACCCCTGCCTTATACCAAGCTTTGCTGTTTTCGAAAAATCTCTCACTAACCCAGGGCACACATTTTTGTGAGACTGAACTTACACAGTCAATTTTCATAGGAAAACAAGGTGATAAATACATTTAATTCGTTGGTGGTTCCTTCCCCAATGAATGCACATTGTGTAGTAAAAGAAGTAGAACGCTTCCATTGATAGAATTGCATTTTCCTCATATTTGTATAAAGAAACATAATTTCTCCAGATGTGTGTTGGCTCTGCATTTATCAGACTAGGCAAATGAGGAAGTATTAAAGGATTTTTTTCCTTCATCGATATAGGCAGAACTGTAACTCTGTCAAATGAAACTATGTGAGGATGGGCTCCTTAGTTTAGTGGTTGCTCTTTTTAAGTTGCTCGTAGTCACATACTCCTGAGGTTTCCTACAAGTGCAGATCTTTCTGGGTGCAACTTGATACTTTCTACTGCTGCAGATAGGAGACGTCGTATCCCCAGTTTCTGGGGTGCTAGGTTGCTGGGGAGCCCATCAGAAGGATGGTGACAAAGCTAATGTATCCTGAATGCAAGAAGGATTGCATGTAAACATTTAGCTAACTGACAGATGAGACTGACCTAAAATGTCATGATTCAAGAAGTGTTCATGTAAGAATGGTGTGTGTGTGTTTCATGTCAGACAATGCCAGCAGTTCTGTTCCTTTGTAGTTTATATTATCTCTTGCTTTTGAGGGGGACTGTGTCATTTCCAAAGGATTCAGACTAGCTTAGCTTGTCAACAGAGTGAGTTGCCACCTAGATTTATATCTTATCCTGCACAGAAGGCATACATAGACAAACTCCTTAATGCTCCCCAAAGTCTCATTCTGTAGTTGAGAGATGTCAGGGCAAAGGATGGCTTTGCACCTGTGTGATTAGACCTGGCTGAAAGCGCATACTACCTTTCTTACTTTCCACTGAGAAAGAAAACCCTAGATTGATTCTTGCAAAATTTTATTTATGTATTTAAATATTTATGGACTGTGCTTTCATATAAAATATTGCAAGATACTAATAAAAAGTAATTGTCTACAGCAGTTTTTTATACCTTTCAGAATATATTTTTAATGACTAAAATATTTCTTCTTTTTTTAAAAAAATAAATAAATCACAATAACCTTTGAATAGCTTCCGCTTTGGAAGAACATATCTTACTCCCTTCCATGAAGAAGTTGCATGTTAAGTCAAAAAGGCTACATACAGAATGGAACTAAAACGTCTGAAAATGAGACTGCGTACACACCATACATTTGAAGTACATTATTCCCCCCCAAGAATCTTGGGAATTATAATTTACCCCCAGTGCTACAATTCTCAGCACCAAACAACAAGCTACAGTTCCAAGGATTATTTGGGGGAAATAATGTGCTTTAAAAATATGGTGCACACACAGTCTGAGTTTGCTTTGCAGAGAGAAAGGGTTAATTTGAATGTATGTTTCTCTTATCGAGCACTGGTCAGTTTTCAGCGGACAATATAGCATCGCTTCATGCTCTCTGACTATCAGGCTTGAATTCTGTTCACTAGTGCAAATCTAGAAGGTGGTGGTTTTGACCATCTCTGTTCCTGAAGTGAAGTCTGAAAGAGGCGGAATGAATGGAGAATGGCCCACCGGATTAGACAGAGTATCTGAAAATGGGCTTCCTAGCAGATATTAGAGCAAGAGTAGCCAATATGTCCTTAGACTACAGTTCCCATCATCCCTGACCGCTGATCCTGTTAGTTGAGGCTGATGTTGTGATCCAACAACATATGGAGGGCACCACATTGACTATTGCAGTGCCAGAGGGAGTACATTAATATTTGTGCATTAAAAGCCTTAGCAGCTCACTGATTATTAAAACATTTATTACCGTGCATGATGTGAAAGATTGTGGTGGAGCATATAGTGTTGAACTTGAAGGACTGCAGAGACCTAGGTTCAATTCTAAGCCATGAAGTTCACAGGGTGACTTTTAGCAAGTGAAGTTGCTATCTTGTGGACTAATCTGTCTTTCAGAGTTTTGAGGATAAAACAGAATAATGCCATGTTTGCAGCCCAGAGTTTCTTGAAGAAAGGGTAGGAACCAGGTCTGACTATTTAAATAATGTGATTTAAGGCACATCAAGTTTCAATATTTCAGTGGGAGAGTTGAACATATGTTTAACTCTTGTTGATATCAGTGGAATTTTAAAGCTGCTTAACTTTGGCTGCATTATGCCCTGGGTGTGTTTTTGAATTTTACTTTGTTACTTCTGCAATCTGCCATGGGATGATGGGTCACAGCAGTGGAGGATGTTTTGAGGCAATTTGGCACAGCTGGCTTACTACATAATAAATGTACCTTTTGTTTCTCATTTTCCACATAGTCTGTCTTGCTTTCTTCAAGGATGAGATGCAGTTGTGGAGACATCTTGTGGGTAGTTCAAGCGCTTGGAAAATATTTTGTACATCAAGGCTGCTATTGCTACCTGAAATCTGGTTGCATGAGGGTCATAGGTGCCAGTTTTCTGCACATGCACACAGTATGACTAATAATGAGGAATGACTCTTTATAATCACCCACTCCTTTTCAGAGTTTGTCTTTTAAAATAACACTTTTTTCTGTGCTTGAGCACATCTGTCAAAATGGACCAGACTGCATTGAAGATCACTCCTTGCAGAAAAGTTGGTCTGCCCCCATCCCCCGCCATGGTCTGAAATCAATTGGATAGTTGCTGGCTTGTTGGCAACAATCATGAACATTTATGGTGATTATCTCTAGCTAGGAGCCCAGCATAATGTGGAAGAACCCGGCCTCAGTTTCTCCCATGGAAAACTCTGAGGGGGAGGAGTCTCCTATCCTGCTAGGTGGGAGAAACAGATTCTGTTCCTCCTCTAAGAGGAGAATTCAAAGGAAGGGGAGGGTTCAGCCTCACTTTGCACCACACTTTGACAATACTTGGAAACTGTTCAATTTTTTTTCATCACTACAGTGGTACCTTGGTTTAAGAACAGCCCTGTTTACGAACTATTCAGTTTATGAACTCCACAAAACCAGAAGTAGTGTCCCGGTTTGCAAATTTTACCTCGGTTTAAGAATGGAAACCGAACGGTGGAAGGACACCGGCTGCGGGAGGCCTCATTAGGGAAAGTGTTCCTTGGTTTAAGAACGGACTTCAAGAACAGATTAAGTTTGAAAACCGAGGTATCACTGTACTTAGTATATCTAAAGTATGGTATGAAATGGAAAACTGACCTCTTCTTTTCCCACCTTCTTTGTGTTCTTTGGGCAGAAGTGGATCTCCGCCACTGGATATCAGACTTTTGTAACTGAAAATAAACTGTAAGAAGTACTGATTATATGTTAGAATATTATTAGAATAGTGTTGTTTCCCCAGTTATATGGCTATTGGATGTTCCATTGGTTATAGCTTCTGATTCTTGCTTCTAGCTCATATATTTCTCCCACCACACGGCCCCCCTCCCCCTTAGTTCCATAAACACATCCCCTGTGCCCCTCTATCCTACCTTATAAAAAGGCATTATTCAGAAAAGTGCTTTGCACGACCCACTAAGGAAAATAATAACACAATAACATTCAACAGTAGCAATTAATTGCACATGTAAGTCAAAATAGTATTTAAATTGTTTAGTTTAATTAATTCGACAAAAGTGATGAACTTGATCTAATGATACCAGCTTTCCAAAATCTGATAGTCATTCACACCTCCAGCAGCTTCTGTCGCCCCCATGCCTCTTAGTGCCCACCCGTAACCCCGCTGCTCCCCAGGAAGCTGTACCCCCCACTTTGGGAACCCCTGCTGTACTACATATTTTTCTTGCTGCTCCTTAACTCTTGAGTTGTAGCGCCAGTCCTGTGTGCCTGCCTGCTTGCAAGGCTCACTTGTGTTCCCTTTGTGACAAGGTGATGATCTGATTGGAGTAATTGGAGAGCAGTGGGCTTATCCTCAGCATGGGCATTGTGTTACCTCCATCGGAAAGGGAAGCTTAGCACTATAGGGATGCTGTAGGTTCCAAGGAGACAGAAACAAACTGCTTTCCGTGCATATGTGGGGCCTTTTGTGCAAGATGGCTGTGTGTACAGCATGGATGAACATCAAAAGAGAATTCAGGATCCTAAAACCTTCCTCTGTGTGCCACTAATTAGGCCATTAATGTGACCGTTTTCCTCTGCACAAAGGAGACTGTTATGGGACTATAGGCACCGCTGTGCCAGTTGCCTCTAATGCTGATCGGTACTTAATCTGCGTGAATGAAATTAATTGCTGAATCACAGCAGAGTTAAAACCAAAGTTTGAAGTGGGTTTCAGGTTGAAACAAAACCTGGTTGCCCCTGATGTAACATTCCGTCTGCGTAACCACTTGATTGTGGTTAAAATAATCCGTGGAATTGGCATGGGGGAATTGAGCCAGGAGCACACGGCACTCTTCCAATCTCCTAACCATGAGAACGAGTGATGTTTTGTTTTTGTTTTTTTAATGATTTTTTATTAAAGGTTTTTATAACAACAACAAAACATATAACAAATACATAAACAGACAAAAACAAAAACAAAACAAAAAAAACATGTACCATTTCGAATCTTAATTTCTTATACCTTTCTTCCCCGACTTCCTCATGCCTCCCTTTTCTGTATTCCAAATTCTTATCAATTGCTCAGCAAATCTTCCCTTATTTTAATTTAAATTTAATCTAGTCTTCCTTATTCTCCTTGTCTTAACCCTTACTAATAGTAACCATTTACTTTCCAATCCAACATCATTCTAACTTTCGTTAATTTTGTAATATTTCTTTAAATAGTCCTTGAACTTTTTCCATTCTTCTTGCGCTGCTTCTATTCCCTGGTTTCGGATTCTGCTCGTCATTTCTGCCAGGCCCATGTAGTCTTTCACCTTCATCTGCCATTCTTCCAGTGTGGGTAGTTCTTGTGTCTTCCAGTACTTCGCAATAAGTATTCTAGCTGCTGTTGTAGCGTACAAAAAGAAAGTTATGTCCGTCTTTAACACCCCCTGTCCGACAATACCCAAGAGAAAGGCCTCTGGTTTCTTAGGGAAAGTATATTTAAATACCTTTTTAAGTTCATTATAGATCATTTCCCAGAATGCCTTAATCTTCGGGCACGTCCACCAAAGGTGAAAGAATGTACCTTCCTTTTCTTTACATTTCCAACATTTATTATCAGGCAAATGATAAATCTTTGCAAGCTTGACTGGGGTTATGTACCACCTATATATCATTTTCATAATGTTTTCTCTTAGAGCATTACATGCCGTAAATTTCATCCCGGTGGTCCACAACTTTTCCCAATCAGCAAACAAAATATTATGACCAATGTCCTGAGCCCATTTAATCATAGCTGATTTAACCGTTTCATCTTGTGTATTCCATTTCAGCAGCAAGTTGTACATTTTTGACAAATTCTTAGTACTGGGTTCTAACAATTCTGTCTCCAATTTTGATTTTTCCACCTGGAAGCCAATTTTACTGTCCAATTTAAACGCTTCATTTATTTGATGATAGTGCAGCCAATCTCTCACCTTCCCTTTTAATTTCTCAAAACTCTGCAATCTCAATTTGTCCCCTTCCTGAGAACGAGTGATGTTACACCTGCACAGGAGACAGGTTCCCACATATTGAAATCAGAAGTTGTCACATCCTGGAAATAATAGAGAATTAGTGACTTGCAAAATGTTGCCATGTGGGGCTTTGGCGAAGGTTGTTTAGGAGGGTATTTTTGTGTGTAGGAAGGGCTCACAACCTTTTTATCTTTCAAAACATGCAAAGAGTAGTCGGCTCATGTTCTTCTCCCCAACCCAAAACTAATTACACCATCCAGTGTTAAGATACTTACGAACAACAGGCTACACTTTATTAAAAATGTGTTGTAATAGGGATGGGGGAGAACCTTGCATATGTGTATATCCTCTTATATTGGTGGGTGTGCATATGTCTGAAATAAAAACACCACTTGGAAGTTCTAATACAGGTCATTATTTTTAATTTTACAGCTGTGCATGATTTCACGTGATTTTTTCTCCCCCCACCCCCAAAAAAGAGGAAATGGCATGAGGCAGTTTGGAGCAGTGAGAGGGGGCATTACCATGCTGTGGTGGAAAGATGAGGCCAATATGAATTTGTAAAAATATTGATGCCAGGGCTTAAGCCTACCTGAACCATGCTTATCCGTTTCAAAATCAACATCGGTGCATGAGAAGCTGCGGCTTACAAGTCCTTAGGAATTGTGTGCTGCATACTGGGATGAAACTGTTCTGCAGTGTTATTTCACATATCTAAATCCCCCCCTTCCCATTCAGGGAAGCCTATCTTGCCTCCTCTCTCTATTGGACTTCCAATATGCCAAAGGCTTTTCTATTCTGCAGGCCAGACGTATCCTATCCTGAGGTATGGTGTTATGGCTGTATTGCTCTTAGTTTTTCAGCTGGCTGCCTGTTTTTACCATTTCTTTGAAATTGCATGTATTTGTGTTTTAATCGTTAACTACTTTGGTTTCTTTTGACAAGTGGTGTATACATATATCGTAAGCTGAAATAAAACATTGCCACCACGTGTTAGAAGATAGCTGTTCAGAGGTGGTGTGGTAGCTGAGGGTGTGAAATCCACAAATCAGCTCTTTCAAGAGGCTGCCTTGGCCTGCCTGTTGCAGTCAGCACTTGCCCTGTGGGGATGGATACAAGCCTGCCTTACGGAGCTGCTGTAAGGATTATGGAGCTAGTGTTTATGAAGCTTTTGGAAAATTTAAAGTGCAATATAAACGTTAAGTATCATAACAGGAGTCAGCTCAGATACCGAGGTGAAGCCCTACTCAAGTGTTAAGCCCCTGGATGAGAGCAGGCACATGTTTACTTTTAAACAATTTTCTGTCCCTTCGGCAAAAAGATTTTGTTAGCAACTGTCAGGAAGTGTGATCCTCTACTCTGTTTAAGATTTGATGGCTCCCTCCACGCTGATTTGCCTTCTCAGTCCATTATATCTGTGCACAGCAGTAGGAGGCAAAGCAGTTGAAGAAGCCTGACCTTGTCCTATAACAATGAACCTGTGTGCAGAGGTAGCATTCCAGAGAAAAGGACCCTGAATAAGTAACAAACTTGTGTTTTGTAGGTAGCAACTTTTGCAGTGGAAACATTCCCTTAGGCCTTGGAAGTTTTCCTGAAGCTGAGAAGGCAAGGGAACCTCTTCTGTTATATCTACCTATCTAAAAGACTTGGTGGAAAATTAAGCTAAGATCAACAACAACAATCAAAGTACATAATGTGGGATCTTGATGCCTGTGCTTCTAGGCCAGGGGCCACCTGCACTGGTCATATATTTTTGCTGAGCTTGAACAAAGATGAAAACAGGACCAGCTCCTCCCTGTGAGCAGTTCCAACCAGTGAGAGGAAATGGAAGCAGCCGTGCAACAGGCACACACAGTTTCAGATCATTAGCATTTGACCCTTTTTGTTGGCTTCTGGCAGGCAGAAGCTAGAGATGATGATGGGCTGCTTTTCTTTTTTCAATACTCAGGGTTTTAGGGGTTCCCCCCTCCATCTGCTTCGACATGACTGTTCTTTTTTCCATAGAAGTATTGTGAAGTAGCTAAAGCTTGGGGGTGGAATCCTGCTGATAATGGCAGAGCAAATTTGAAAAACACTTTCTGCTTCTCCCTCCCCCAGATACACAGCAGAGGTTGCGAATAGCCATGCCTAGTGCATTTTTGTTTGACTGTCAGCTTCTTCCAGCTGGCATGGGGGGCTCCTCATTACAATGTCTCTCATTCTGAAATTGGGGAGTATCCTGTGGAGAATTAATTAGTTCCGTGTTGCCCGCTCTTCTGTGAGAATTGAGCTCAGGAGAGTAGGCAGAAGGAGCAGGGATGTGGCCCCACTGAAGCCTTGCGTCAGGGATGTGGAGGTTAGGAAGAAGACGAGCATAGGAAACTGCCGTATGCTGAGTGAGACCTTTGGTCCATCTAACTCAGTGTTGTTTACACTGACCAGCAACGGCTCCAGAATTTCTGACTAGGATCTCCCTCATCCTTGCCTGAAGTTGCCAAGAATTAAGACTAGGACCTTCCATATACACAGA
The DNA here is from genome assembly GCF_964270895.1 of Podarcis filfolensis. NCBI lineage: Eukaryota > Metazoa > Chordata > Lepidosauria > Squamata > Lacertidae > Podarcis > Podarcis filfolensis. The sequence continues at coordinate 59,586,407 of NC_139604.1, read as the reverse complement.
AGATGCTGTGCCACTGAAGTGTGGCCCTTTCCCAAATGGACCATAAACAGATGCTGTTGAACTACAGCTCCTGTCAACCTCAGCCAGCATGGCTAGTGGCCAGGGGTGATGGGAGTTGTGGCCTTCTAGGTATTGCTGCAGCTTGTAAGTTTCCCATCTCTGCTTTAAGCTAACCAGAGAAGCACTGTTGCATCCCCATGACATTTGGAGTTTCTGGTAGGAAATACGAGGGGCTTTTCTCTTTGGAACCCCGGAGAATTTTCATTGAGAATGTTCTGGAAGAGGGGTGCCACCTAATGTGAGCAAGCCCCCTGCTTTATTTATTTAAGACTGGACCTCTTAATTGTTTCTGCTTCTCTGTTGCGTCTGTAGTTTTAGTAAGTTAAATTGATATTTGTACTGTTCCTACATTTTTGTTATCAAGTTACATAAGCCGCCCTGAGGGCACTCTGGGGCCATATGGCGGGGGTATCAGTATAATAAATGATAAAGGAGAAATGGGATAAAAGGCACTTTGCTGCTGTTTTTCAGTTCTGCTACTGAGTGCCTGTGTCTGATCTTAATGCCATTAATGGAAACTTGCCATCAAAAGGCATAATGCAGAGTATCAAGAGAAAAATTAAATTGTTTTTTTCTGCCCATGGAAAATGTATGCAATTCCCGTAGCGTTAAAGTAATAGTAATAGTAATAGTAATTTATTATTTGTACCCCGCCCAACAAAGATTAAAAATGCATTAAAATGTCACACATTAAAAACTTCCCTGAACAGGGCTGCCTTCAGATGTCTTCTAAATGTCAGGTAGTTGTTTATCTCTTTGACATCTGATGGGAGGGCGTTCCACAGGGCGGGCGCCACTACCGAGAAGGCCCTCTGCCTGGTTCCTTGTAGCTTAGCTTCTCGCAGTGAAGGAACCGCCAGAAGGCCCTCGGCGCTCGACCTCAGTATCCGGGCAGAACGATGGGGGTGGAAACGGTCCCTCAGGTATACTGGGCAGAGGCCGTTTAGGGCTTTAAAGGTCAACACCAACACTTTGAATTGTGTTCGGAAACGTACTGCAAATTTAAAGACAATTCCTCTCAAAAATATGACATGAAAAAGTGCTGGAGAAAATGGAAGCTGTTACGAATAAGGACCAGTTCACAGAACATATCTTATCTACATACGAGCAGTCAGAATCATCTCCAGCCACATGCTTGCAATGGACAAGCATATTGTGTGATCATACAGCTGGCACCAGGTCCCTTAATTATGGCAGCACTTATTTCAGTCACTGTGGTTGTAGGAATTGCTGCTAATTCTCTCCATGATTTACCCCCTTTTTACATTGCATTACATTTGCATGAATGGTGGGGGAGGGTCGTTGCTGTTATTGATGTTAATTTTTAGTATCTTTATTTTAGATCTTATGATTTATGTGGAAATAGTTCACCTTGGTTGTATATTTTTTGATATTTTGTTTATTGATTTTGACCACTTTTGTTATGCTGTAATTATGTATTTTTTCCTGTTGTTAGCCTCCTTGAGTGTGGTTTGGCCTATGGAAAGGCAGCATACAAATAAAATTATGTCTGTATGCATACAAGAAGTGATCAGGACTTGTAGCAGCAGCATCAAAAAAGTATTTTATGAATCTCCTTCCTTGTTAGTCTCTAGACCATTTAAATAAAAAATAGCTTTAAAAACAATGCAAAAACTGATAACTGAAGATAGGTGTGTGTGTTCTGTATTGTTTTTAAACCTAAGGCAGCCATGTTGAAAGCCCTGCTCCAAGTAACTATAGAGCAGGCTTCTAAAAAATTAGAATCTTCAGAGAGAAACTCTCCTGCAGTGACCTTCTGAGAATACAAGGGGTAAGATGGTCTCTCAAATAACTGGGTAATATGTAAATAATGTGAATTGGCCCCCAAAATGTCTATGAAATTGCCCAGCAATGACAGTTAATTTTCAACATTGATAATCATTCTTCATTGTTGAGAGAGAGAATTTCATCATAACGCACGAAAGAGCAAAGCAGGCATTCTGTGCTGCTAGTAGTAGCCCATTTTTTCGTGTGCGAAGTGTTTATCTAATTTTGTCTTTTTTTGCATTGGCCATGTGAAGGGCTAAGTTAGTCAAGACAGAGAGGGGTGGGGTTTGAAGCCTGTCCAAACTACACTCTTCATCATCTGCACTGTTCTGACAATGTATTTTAAAGCAAACTACTAAGCATTGATTTAACTGGGCCTGAATAATGAATATCCATTTCTTGCTTCGTGCCCGTGCTTCACTTTGCCTGCTCATTGTTTACATAATTCCTTAAAAGGGCTCTAATAAGAGGGCTTTAATCCCCTTCAGGGCTTCTGGGTGGATGTTGAGGGCTGTCCGCATTCCTGTAATGGCAGCAATCTGCAACTAGCTGGGTCTTGTATCAGCAGAAGAATAGACCGTTGACCTTGACTACCAGGTGCCTTTGCTGTAGCTGCTTTTGCTTTGCTCCAGAGGCTCTTGCGTCGTCATGCTGTGATGCTGTTAACTGTGCCATGGTGTCAAGTAGCATTAATGGCAAATAGTTGTGTTAAGGGTGGGGCTGAGGAGTTCATCCACTATTCATGTGGTTTATATCCAATTCTCTTCTCTTTCAGGCCACTGTGTTTTGAGGGAACCCTGAACCGGGGTTGACCAGAAGATGACCGAGTACAAGCTGGTGGTAGTTGGGGCAGGAGGCGTAGGGAAAAGTGCTTTGACCATTCAGCTTATCCAGAACCATTTTGTTGATGAGTATGATCCCACGATAGAGGTAAGCAACCTGCTCATGCTCAAAACTAACCCATAGACATTTATTTTTAATCTCCCTCCCCCTTTAGCCTTGGTTGTCTTTGCATCCATCATGGGCTCCTACGAAAGCGGTCAAATACAAAGCTTAACCCAACTTCAGAAGCAATTTATAGAAGAAAAGCAAAAGCTCTCTTTCCTTGCACAGTGGCAGGCCCTCAATGGAATAATAAGCACAGTAGGAGAGATGCTGTGGAGGAGACACAAAGTCAATTTGAAATCAATCCTACTTGAAAGAGAATGGCTGGTAAAAAAATATTTACAAGCCACCATGAGCTCCACCACTTTTTGAGCTTGTAGCGACTTTAATTATTGCCATGCTTTCTCCTTGTGGATAAGGCACTAGCCAGAGAGTTTGCAAACCTGAGTCACCTCTGGTGCAAGTTTTGTATGTTAATCTACACATTCAATAAATTCACAAGACAGTCATTCTGAAACGGTACAACTCCAGGTTGCCAGTGGGAGATTGCAAGAGTTTTTTTATGGCCTTCATGGGAAAAATCTCTGCATGTGAGAAATCAGGGAGAGGTGTGTGTGTGTGTGTGTGTGTGTGTGTGTGTGTGTGTGTGTGTGTTTTTGCAGTGGTGGGTATTGTGATTGTCCCTTTCACCTGCAGCCGTTGCTCTTGGCATGCTGTTCATCAAACACATATGGTTGGTTGACTGACCAAACCCAAAGAGTGCTCATCCTGGAAAAAAGTGACAAGTGGGGTTCTGCCTCAGGGTTCTATCCTGGGCCTGGTGTTGTTCAATGTCTTTATAAACGACTGGGATGAAGTTATAATTGAGGGGATGCTCAATCAGATTTGCAGATGATGCCAAACTGGGAGGGGTAGCCAATGCCACAAAAGACAGAATTGGGATTCAAGATGACCTGAACAGATTAGAGAAGCTATACCGATGGCTTCAAGTTGTAAGAAAGGAGATTCCAACTAAACATCAGGAAGAACTTTCCGATGGCAAGAGCTATTCGACAGTGGAACAGCATCCCACGAGAGATGGTGGGCTCTCCTTCCTTGGAGGTTTTTAAGCAGAGGTTGGATGGCCACCTGTCATGGATGCCTTAGTTGAGATTCTTGCATTGCAGGCGGTTGGACTCAGAGTCCCTTCCAATTCTACGGTTCTATGAGATACATACCCACACCTACTTAGGTGGAATATAAATAGCTTAAATAAATACATTTTAATATACACACCCACTCACACCTCCAAACTCTACACACACACACACACACGTACATGTGTATGCCACATACATGTGTGCACACCTGCATATAACCTTTGGGCTTCCTTCAGCAATCTCATGTGGCGTCTGTCCCTGATTTTCCTTGCAAAGAGAGAAGTTGAAAGATTGCTTTTGCATCACCCTGCTACAGAATGTTTCCCTCCATAGCCTTGAGGGGCTAAAGTGTTATATAACCCAGAAGCTCTTTTTCTCCCCCCCCCCCCCATAGGTTGTCTGGGGAAGAACCATTGGGGGTACAATAAAATGGGAACAAAGAGACCTGGTAGTTGGAGTTCTTATAAATAAATTCTGCTAATGCAAAATTAAGTGAGAATTGGTGACTTGTTTGAGGCCTCTTGCATTCATTCACATTTGCTAAGGTCATTCCACCAGCATTTAAGGATTCCAAAGGTGCTTAACCAGGCATAAGCAGACTCCAGCCCTCCAGATGTTTGGGACTACAACTCCCATCATCCCTAGCTAACAGGACCAGTGGTCAGGGTTGATGATGGGAATTGTAGTCCCAAACAACTGGAGGGCCAGAGTTTGCATATGCCTGTGCTTAACTTTCAAAGCTAAGCAGATGAGAACAAATAGAGTGAGTTTTCTGTTGTATCGACTTGGAGTTAGTAATAAGCCCAGACAACTTCCTTCCCATATACGCAATTAGATTTATTTTGTCAATTAAGTTTTTCATTCAGCCTCTTCACTTCCCAGACCTTAAATATGGTCCTCAAAACCTGAGACCACATCAGCATTTTTAAGGTTCTAATTGTTCATTTAATGAGGTGTTGATATCAGTAGTGTAAAGCAGCACATCTCCCACATTTTCAGAATTTGTACTTATAGAACTGATTTATATAGACCATCTCAGAGATGATCTCATCAGCAGACTTTCTGTTCTTTACAACCTTTGGCCCTTTTGTTGTTGGGGTGGGGGGATGTATTTTTTTCTTCAGATTTCTGAACTTGGAACTTTCTTCAGCTGTCGGAGCATTATTAAAGTTTGCTTTTTGACTAAGAGAAGCATTAAAATGCTTTTTTTTTTTTGGTAGGAAGTTGGTTTTGCTTCCTCTGTGTCTCCCGGTTTAGCTTTCTATTCTCTTATTTTGCTTTTATTTACTACTTGCAGTTCTTCCAGTACAATGAAAACGTGCTGAGTAAAGCTTCTTCATATAACCCCAACCACTGTCTAGCATCAGGCATTTTGATTAGGGGAAGGAGAGAGGCAATGGGGGAGGCACTGTGACACAGTCGCTGACTATGTTGCTTTAAGTTCCGGTGTCACAGCAGCGTTGGGAAACTGGATCTAGCTGGTGGGCTGAACCTTTATCTCCCCTGGGGGCCAAGTTTAACATCAGGTGACACGTTTGCCTGTGTGGGTTAGCAGCTGATTGTCTGGGCTTGCAAAGCACCTCCCTTGGAGCTGTGCAGGCCCCAACTGTCAGTTGATCAGCAACACTTGCAAGCCCTCCTTTGGCCCAGTTGTGTCTTTACTTCTCCCACCCAAGTGTAGGGCAGGTGGTTGTGGTTTGACCAAAGCAGCCTCATGGCCTAAATTGGGGAGGCCTGGTGGTCTCAGAATATAACATCTGGTGTAAGGCATGGGGGTGTGACTTGGCCAAAACTACCTTGTGGGCCTGATTACTTTTGCAGATTGGAGCTTCCCTCAGGGATCTTCTCTTCCTTATGAGGCCCTTGACTGGCGTGAGCTGATGTTCCCTTTTGGTTTGTTTTTAAAACATCTGTGCTCTTGCTGCGCTTCCAAGCAGTCTAATCAGTCGCAGGATTCCAAGGCAGGATTCTCCTACCATGCTGAATCCCAGTTAGCCTTTTAACTGCAAAAATGGTGGCTGAGAAGAACTGGGGAGACAATCCAAATGGATCTGGCTAATAATTACAAAATGGACAAACTAGATACGTGTGCATGTTTACTAAAAAATAAGTCCCTTTTTTTGAATTGATACATACTCCCAGGTAACTGCATAGGATTTCAGCCTTACTCAGCTATTTTTGGAATTAAAAAGTGCAGTGCTAAGGATCTGTATATGCATTGGTTCTGTTTTCCTTGTGAGAAGTTGATGTAAATGCAAACATGCAATTATTATGCAATTACATTATGATGTGAATTATGCAATTAAATTATGATGTAAATGCAAACATCTTCTGCGGAAACAATTAACAGGATAAGGCTATCATGTAATTAGTGATCTAGTAATATGGGATATGTCTGCAAATGATTGTCTTGTGCATTGTAGAATTGAATATTTCAGGTGCAGCTGCAGAATCCTGAGAACCTTTACTTAATTAAAAAAAGACCACATTTCTAGCCTTTTGGTTGTGAAGAATGCTTTGAAAACATGCTCATTTAGCCTGCTTACAGATTAAGGGCTGGTTGTGCAATGACTGGGAGCTAAATGTGTAAACTGTTTTATGTGGTGTGTGTAATCTGTGTTAGAAAAAGTTTCACATGAACACATCATTAGGTACTGAACCAGTTGACAGATGAATGTGCAGGTGGGAACTTGCCCTTAGAAGCCAGAAAGGGTCTGCGAAGGTTTCTATATTGTGATCTAATTGATACCCCTTATTTTGATTCTGGGGATTGGGGTATTCGTTTGGAGAGGTTTCCTCCCCTCCCTCAAAAGTAGATGTACGCACCCTCAGACTGAGCCACACTGAATATACAAAGATGAGAACACAGTGCTGGAGCAACCAAAGAGACCATTTCCATTACGCTTCTGAAAAGCCATTGGGGAGGCAGCTGATACATTATTGATGGGGTTATATAAATGCCTCTCTCTCTCCCCCTCTCTCATGAAAGAGTGAGATGCCAGTCACCTTGAAAGCAGCTGGCACCAAGCCAAGCAATCACTCAATGTTCTTGGGCTTTTCAGTTATTGTTCTGTCTCCCAGGTCCCCCTTGGAGAGTTAGTTACTAGGATGGTCACAGTGAAGCATATCTTAGACTTGCATTGGTAGTAGTCTGGGCAGTTTCTGAATATTTAAAGAGTGGACTGTGGGATTCAGCAGCTGATTATATATATATAACCTTGTTTGTGTCAGAACAGTAACACTCTAGTGAATTAATACGTCTGCCTCTGGTTTCCAAAGGAATTTGGAGGCCCCTTCTTAATGTTTGGCTCTTTTTGGAGGTCAAGCCGTTCACTTCCTTGCCCCTTGGTTTTCCTCCAGGAGCAAGGGGCAGCTATGCACAGTGTACACTATTCAGATAGTTCTGGGGTAGCGAGGCATATGGTGGAAGTGTACATGTGCCTTATTCTCGCTGTTGCCTTCTTCCCTCAGTTCTAGCAAGCACAGTTTCACTTTTCAGGTTTCTAGGCAGAAAGTTGAAAACCAGAACCTCCAAGGTAGTGTACCAAAGGAAGAAAAGGAGATTGCATAGAAGCTGAATGAATTTATTTGCCTCTGACTTCACTGTGGAAGATAAGGGCGGATGAACTGTGCGTGAACTCACTTTTTCAGGGAGTCCATAGCCCTTCAAAAGTTGTCATCACAGAAGTACCTGGCAAATTACTATATCCCATTTAGAAGTCTTTCTCAGAACAGCTAATGCCACAAATGAGTTGGGATTGTTAAAACTGTTGGGGATTTTAGGGACAATTCTCCCAGAATTTGAGAGAAAATGGGTTCTTGGCCTTTGGGAATGGAAGGAAGCCTTTCCAGTCAGTGTATTTTATAGCCATCCAGAATGGAATGCTAGAATAGACCTATTGGGTGTTCTCATAGGTGTGACTTAGTCATGATGTGCTGTATTGTGGATATAGGCACACAGAAAATGCTTATGCTGCACATGAACTCCATTCAGTGCTTGCCCACGGTATATTTACTCACTGGCCTGTATGTGGTGTGACCACAGGAGATGATTGTGACTCTCCCTTGAGCAAAGCTGCTTTTAGAAGGATTAGTATACACTAAATACAGCTAAGAAAATAGGTGTGTTAAGGCTGGGCAGCTCTGGTGTCAAAGGCATACCTTGTCTGTCCTGAGGCAGCCCTGTCAGTTCCAAGAACAGGGCCTTGGCTGTATTAGTTGCTACTCTGGCACCAGAGGTGTCACCTCTTCAAATGTTCCTCTTTCCATTTTAAGAGACTGGCTTTAACCAGCAGAGTAATTGAATCGAAATCCACTCAGACTGAGGCAGCTTCCTGACCTGTTAACACCCTCCTGCTCTTTAAATTAAAGTGTAAGAATTGCTTTTTGCCAGATAAAAAGTCCATACCCCCCCTCCTGCCACCAGGAAGTTTAAAGCCAGGCCCACCAACAACCTTAGACCTGTGAGATGGTTCCTTTGGAGGAAAAGAACATAATGGCTATAGTATCATGTTCAATAAAGTCCTCCCTTTCTGCCAATTTTCCCTTTCTTACTGTGTGATTCTCTTTATTATTGAAGGTACTGATGCTGGCAGGCTAACAGAATATGTCCTGCATTCCCTGGGACATTTGAGCATCCTCTTCCACAGCAATTCATGAATTGAATTTTAAGTGGAAACAGAGCTCCTGCCCCAAAACAGGGTGTCCAGTGCTGCACAGAAGTGTCCATATGCAGAAGGGCTTAGCGTGGTCATTAGGCAGACGCAGCATGGACTTAACAATGGATAGATTTGATGGCACAGGAGTGAGCGTCAGATTCAAGAAATGAGTCTTGTGTAGGAACCTGGAGGAGGAGGTGGCAGTGGCAAGATAAAGAGAGAGCTAAACTGTCCTAAATTCATCCCTCTTTAAAATTCCTATTCACTAGATTTGGGTGAGTCCAGCAGTTGAGCAGCATCTCAGTTGTGTTTTTCAGATGAGTGCCTTCTAATCTAATTGGCTCCATCAGTAACTAGGGAAAGTAAGCTAGGACTATACATCCATGAGCAAGGGAGGACCCCAGCTGAGATGATGTCTCAGCCCAGTGATGAAAACATCAAGTCAAGGTAACAAGCAAGTTAAGCAGCTGGAGGGGAGGGGGTTGGGTTGGCAGTAGAGCAAGGAGACCAGGGCATGCTACTCTTCCATTGGTTCCGTCACTAAGGAGAGGAGCAGAAGGAAAACAAAAAGGTAGGATTCAGGATTGTCATAGGCGAAGTAAATGAAATACAGATAGAGGAGATATGCTGGCCCTTTCTTGATTGCTCCTCTTCTAATCCCTCTTAATTCCCCTATGGCCCTGCAGGATTCCTACAGAAAGCAAGTCGTCATTGATGGAGAGACCTGTTTGTTAGACATCTTGGACACAGCAGGCCAAGAAGAGTACAGTGCCATGCGAGACCAGTACATGCGGACAGGAGAAGGCTTCCTTTGTGTCTTTGCTATTAACAACACCAAGTCCTTTGAAGACATTCATCAGTACAGGTCAGTAGAAGTGAGCTGAGCAGCAGAGGGCATTGTATCATCTTCCTTTCGAAAAGGAAGACCTGGAGGGGAAGGACCATGCTGACTCCACTTTCAGATTATGCTGTGCTACAATTCCACCACCCGAAAAATGGAGCTTTTACCCGATGATCAAGTTCAGCAGCTGGCTAATAGCAGTTGTTATTATCCCAAGGAGACTGCTGATGGGCCAGGGTGAGAGCTCAGTAATGTAACATTTTAATGTTTCTGGGGGTTTAAAAGGAGAAGCAGCTTCTCTGCTAATTAATGGAGCAGTAGTTTTCGTGAAAGGGATGTTGTGGTGTCTTTCCTTGAGATCCATGTTTTTTCTTTCCGGCCTGCTATATATATATATATATATATATTGCTCAGACAATGCAGATTTTGCACTAGAAAACCTGGTTCCCACATGAACTGTGCAAATTAAGCACATTAGTTTGCACAATTTATTCTGCTTCCCCCTTTCTTACTAGACTTGGGGTAGGACAAGGAATTCCTGAGCAATGAAGTTCTGTTCCCAGCTTCTGTTAAAAAGGTAACCTGCTCTTTCTCTAGGTTTCAAGATTTCAGATGGCATTGCCTATATATATTTAAGCATATTTATGCAACTATAAGGGCTTCTCTTCTGCCTTGTATTTGAAACGGCTCAGAGGATCTCTTTTTCTTGATCTGGAAAGACTCTGCTATGGCAATGTTTGAGAGCTGTGACTGTAGAGTGGCAAACAGGGTCCCACTGTGCTTAGCAGGAAGATCATCGCTCAGGGTGTGAGCACAGACCCTTTGTCAACAACAGGCTACACCCAGGCTCAGGGCCATACATCTCCCCAAGCCACCGGGCTGCTGTCCAGGTGCAGGATGTTTCCATGTGTCCCTAGGGAAAGAGCCAGGCCTCTGTTACTCAAACAGATGACTGCTCAACTCCCTACTTCAAAAGATGTAAACACTGAGGGACATTGACTCAAGAGATGCAGGACGGCTTTTCCAAATCAATCTATCCTCAGATTCCTGATGCGTTTGCTACAAAGCTTTCCTTCAAGAAATGCTACATGCACACGCACATACGCACTAACTTCTTGCTCAATTCTCAGTGCTGAACATCAGAAAAACAGGGATACCTTGAGTCATTTTTGACCATAAGAAAAATACAGTGAAATATTCACTTCTGTTTGGACAGATATTTTATACACATCATCCTGCATATTCCTCGCTCCCCCAGTAGGTTAACAAAGCTATGCTTCTGTTTGTAAATTATTATCATTATTGTTATTGGCTGTTTGTGTCTGCTGAAAGCTCAGAACCTCAAGCATCAGGATGTTGGGCAGTGGTTCTGCACTTGGGTTGATACCAGGAGACCTCTAGTATAGCTCCCTTGCTGTTGTGTCCTGGCCCGTTTCATTTGCCTCCTCTCCCTCCATTTTGTTCCGAAGCCCCACATCTTCCTGTGATAGGCCTGTTGGGTTTTTTTGCATCAAGACCATGGGTTTTAATTTGTTGGCAGATGTGTGTGGATTGGTAATGTTCCTGGCATTCTTTGAGGGGTGGGGAGGGATTAGACTTGAGCTGCCTTCTGGTGTTTTTCAAATCTGCGGTTCTGTGAGTTCTCACCTTCTACCACTTCAGTGTTTGCTCAAACGCCACCAAGTTCTGCATAAACAAATATTGTGCTAAATTAAATTATGCAAGACATATTTCCCTTGGGACACGAGGCTCTTCCAGTAGTAGCAAGATGCCTTAATGCTGAACAAACACTGCTGAAGTGTCATCGCTACTGTGGAAGAGATGTTGTAGTAAATGGCCAGTGTGAACCTTGGCCTTGATAAACTTCCTTCTGTGTAGAGAATTTGTGTTTATTTAGCCTATAACTTTTCAAAAGGGGCAGGACACAGATTGCAACCTATATATCTTCACTGTACTGTTTTTGGTGCTTGCTAAAAACTGGTTTATTTAGGCAAGGCTAGAGTGCGCAACCCCAGAGTCGTCCGCGACTGGACCTAACGGTCAGGGATACCTTTACCTTTACCTTTTTTACCCAGAAATGTAAAGTTGAGGTGTGTTTTAAGAGGCTTTTTAAAGTATACTTTAAATTCCTGGTTTTATTTACATTTTGAAACGTTTTGATCCATTTCTTTTTAACTTTTGGCTTTTATCAACAATTTTCAGGCATATTTTATTTAAACCGCTTAGATATTTTTTATGTTGAATTGGTATACAAATTCTGTTAAATAAAATAAACGCAATATATACCCTACTTGCGAAATTGGGAGGCAGAGAATGTCTATAGCACCATTCCGCATTGCTTCATCGTCTCTGATCAGGATCTTAAAAATGCAGAAAATGGTGGCTTTTCCTTCATTTCCTCAACTTCTGGTTTCTCCTCTGCAGGGAGCAGATCAAGAGGGTGAAGGACTCTGATGATGTCCCGATGGTATTGGTGGGAAATAAGTGTGACCTTCCAGCCCGGACTGTGGAAACCCGGCAAGCCCAGGAGCTGGCTCGGAGCTATGGGATTCCCTACATAGAGACATCAGCCAAGACTAGACAGGTAGGTGGCGGGCAGGTGTGCAATTACTTTCCACTGTTGGAACGAAGAGAAGAATCCAGCCTGTACTCCCAAGAAATCATCTTTTAGTGTGTTCTTCTAGCTCTTTCCTATGAAAACCGAGCTATAACTTCAGTAGAGGATTTCTAAAGCTTTGGGCTTGTGAACCAGATGGGGATTCTGCTATCCCCATATCACATCTCAGCAAGTTGCAGATTTGGTGTGTCCAATTGTTGAGACTGAACGAGGGTTTGGCCCCAATTTTCAGCAAGAGCACAACTTTCATAGTGTAGCCTTCCAAGTTTAGAAGCCTGCTCTGAGTGTTTTTCTGCCCTTTCTCTGGCTGGGAGAAACTGTCCAGCTGTTCTAGTAATGGCAGAAAGCCCTGTCTCCCCACCCTTCTCTGCCACTCCCTTCCTTGTAGCCTGCTTACCTTCATGTGTTGTACAGAAGGATGGATGTTGGGCTTTCCTTTTCCTTTGTATAAGACTGCTGCATGATTGACAGTAGTGAGGCTGGCACGTAGCCCCACTGAGCAAACGCCACACATGTGCTGTCGGTCTCCCAGTGCTCCAGCTGCTAATTACGCAGCAGGTTGTGTGGCCTCTGCTGATGGCCCCTGAGCGCTGGGGAACATAAGTGTGAATTACAGAGGCTGGGATTGAGAATGATTTTTCCATTAAGGCGATGCTCGGATAAAGCTGGCAAGTAGCCTGGCTCAGCTACTGGCTGCAGTCTTCTAAGTGACAGCAAAGACAAGGATTCAGCCGGAGGCAGTGGTTCGCTAGGGACTCTCACTCTGCTGTTCTGCACAAGCCATTTCCTGTGCCCAAGTTTAGGCACCTATGTGTTCTCTCAGTTAATGGTCTCGCCATGGAGGCATGAGGTCAGATAAAGTGGGCAGTGCAGAATACACAGAAAATGCTGCTGTGCTCATGGGAATAACCAGTGCTATTTTTCCAGAAAAAGAGGAGACAGATCTCACCTCTTGTTCTCTTACAGTGGCAGTGGCACCCACCTGAGAGGTGCGTTCTGGCTGGGGGCAAAAAGCACAGGGAAATAGCAGTTTGCCTTATCCTTGTATGGCCTGTAGTTTATACCTGCTCTCTCCATGTGATTACAGACCCACAGGCAGTACAGATGTTTGTGTGAAGACATAGGTCAGTCTGTGAACCAGTTGCTGGTTGAACTGGTGTGTTACTAGTTCACAACCACAGGGTATTGTGTGTGTTCTCGATTTCTGGAATCAAACATCCATATTTCCAAGTACTCATCTATACTATAAAGAAGTAGTGTTTGTTTTCTTCACTAGTGTCCATGCATTCAGAACCAACCCCATTGACAGCAGAAAATGGATTCTTAGCAACTCTCTTGAATGGACCCTTGGTGTTGGTGAATATGTATGTGCGTGAGAGGGAGGAGTTTGTTCTCAAGACACTTTGTTGCTCTCTCACAGGGAGTTGAAGATGCCTTCTATACTTTAGTGCGGGAGATCCGGCAGCACAAACTACGCAAATTGAATCCCCCAGATGAAAGTGGCCCAGGCTGCATGAATTGTAAATGTGTGATATCATGACTAAGGTAAGATGGTGGGGAAATGAACAAAGCATGTAGGGAAAATGTCCACTTCCCCAAATCATCGACTGCAACTTAAGTGCTTGAAGAGTTCCTTTTACCTCCTGAATGGGGCAAAACCAGAAGCAATGAGCATTAAAGGCACTGTGCTGAGTTCCTCAGTCTTGTTCGCAGTGGGTGATTCCCTTAGTTGTTCATATTTATGAACTAGATCAGGCACCCCCAAACTTGGCCCTCCAGATGTTTTGGGACTACAGTTCCCATCATCCCTGACCATTGGTTCTTATTAGCTAGGGATGGTGGGAGTTGTAGTCCCAAAACATCTGGAGGGCTGAGTTTGGGGTGCCTGAACTAGATGGTGTCCCTCAAGCATTTTGGAAGGTAGGGTGTGGCTGGTGCAGTTTGCAGCCTGTGTTTTACAGTTCTAAAGCAATTAAAAGTGTGTTTTGATCACAATTACTGGGGAAGATGCTTCAGACTAGACTGGCTTACTGTCAAAGATGAGTATGAATATCTACATTCACTGTATGGAACTTAATGTATAATCTACCCTTCCTGTGTAGCTGAGCAGTAAGCAGAGTTCTTCCCTTCTCTATGGAAGCAGCAGCTTGTGTGTTGCTTTATCTAAAAAAATGACACTTAATTCTACTCTGCCTGAAAAAATTATGACGGAAGAGTCAATGGATGTCAAGTCGGTTGGGATCTCCCAGCAGACCCCATTCTTGAGCTGTACCTAGGGCAGCTATTGTTGTTTTAAAGGGGGGTTTCCAGATGTGCAAATAATCCAGATGTCTGAGAGCATTTCCTCTGGCCGGGGTTGTGAGTTTGGTTGGGTGGGGGGCCATTTCCTGTTCTTTTGCTGCTGGAAGTGCACAGATGAATCCCAAACGCTCCTTAAACTGCCTGCCCTGAGAGAGATGCTACTGCCAACAGCTTGTGGGGAGGAGAAAGCCCTGTTCTTGCCAAATGTGTGTTCATTTCAACACCCCCATCCACTACCCTCGTTGTTTGTGGAATGTCAAGGTCTGGCCTTCCTGAACTCCCCTCTTTCTCTCTCTTACTAGAAAGCTGCGCCAGTGAGGAGTGCATAACTTGGCAATATGCTTATAGGTGTGGTCCTGACTCTTTTGTGGAGGAAATGGGAGCTGGTTTTCCCGTAATTATCTGCAGTGCAAATGGGATCCAGCTTTATGTTGGACAGCATCTTTCTGAAAAAGCAAGCTGTCCCCATAAGACTTTGGAGAATTGCATAAGCAGGGGTAAAGCTACAGGAAGTGTGATGTCTAGGATTCATAAAAGGGGAGCAGTGGAGTGACAGGGTCATGCAAAAGAATAGCTTTCCAGCCGTAGAAAGCTTCTTGCAAGTTTTTATCCCACCACCACAGGTCCTATCTTTACAGAAGGTGAATTCCCTTTTTTTGGTTGCCATGCTGTCTGTTCATGTAGCATTTGTATCTTGTAATCCCCTATCTTCCAGCATTTCATATTAGAATTGCATATTATGCTTAATGCTGGGAATAGTGTTTGGGTGCTGTGGCTATATTTCCTTCCTTTTTGTCCTAATGATGGCCAAAAAAAAAAAAAACTGAGTTTGAGCCATTTCTGTCCACCTGACCTGTGTCCAGCCTCATCTTATATCTGCCTTGAGAAAAGCAGCTTAACACTGAATGCTAGACCCAGAAGGATGAATATATATTATGATAGCCAGGCCTTCGCCTTCTTCATAGATAGCTCAGTTGGTAGAGCATGAGATTCTTAATCTCAGGGTCATGGGTTCAAGCCAAAAGGGTTTCCTGCATTGCAGGGGTTGGACTAGAGGATCGTAATTTTCCCTTCCAACTTTGCAGTTCTATGATTCTAAGCTGCCCCATGTGTATGCAGAGTTCAAGTCCACCTTCTGAGTTTCCAGAAGGGTGGTACTTCAAGGAAACGAGAGGGCAGCCACACATGCATTCATCTCTTCATTGCCCAACACAAAGCAGAGCTGAGATCATAGTGGACTTAAAGCCTTCTTCTGTCTTCTAGCATTAAAGTAGTAGTAGCTGTGAGACAGCAGAGCCATTCCCAGTGCCGTAACTGTGAAGGGAGCAGCAGACAGTAGCCGTCCATCCTTTGGATAGTTATTTACAAGGCTGGTGTTATGCACTAAAAACAGGTGATGGTACTGTTACTGCTAAAGCACGTGATGGAAGGCATCACAGATTGGGCCATGCATTCTCTCCAGATTTGCCTATATTGGAATCCCATGGCTAGGCCAATATCCACATGCAGCAAACACTGTATGCTCAGTGGATGGGTAAATCAAAGAACTTGGGTAATGGACTTTAAGAGTCACAGCATCATCCTGAGGATACTAAAGAGTACTGCACCCATTTTTCCTGCAAGAAATGGAACCTCAATGAGAAGTTCAGCATTACTAAATATTCTGCAATTACTGACCCAAACATTCTTCCTTCATATTCCTAGTTAAACGTTGATAGTATTTTTATACTGTTTTTTAAAATTTGCTATGCTTCTTAAAACAGCACAGCTCAATGGTAGCGAAAGATGAGATAGGCATGGCCAAGTGACTGGAAATTAAAGCAGCCTTGATGCTTTCTGTGGCCAGCTAGTGTTGTAAGTTGACTGACAAAGAGTCTCCACTGTGACATCATATTTAAGCCAACCTGTCACCGCCACCAGCAGGTATTGAATGTCACACATGGGAAGCTTTTAAGCCACTGCAGCCGATGCCATTCTTTTTCAAGGGAGACCATTCACACAGTCGCCTGTTAATCATTGAGGGGCAAGACACCATGTGTTATATACATGAACATGGGAATCTGGACTTAAATCTGGTTTAGGAAGAAACTGACTAATTCAGACCTCTTCCCAGAAGAGAGCCATTGCTATTAAAATGCTGGCAAAATTTAGTGAACTTTGGGTTGTGTTCATATGATTCCCTGCTGCTCTCCCATCCCACTGACCTTCTTAGCTTCTTAGTGGTTGCTGTGTCATGTGCTTTCAAACCATGCCATGAAAAGTTGGAAGGAAGTAGAGTCAGTAAAAGTAGGGGGGGGAGGAGAGAATTCTCAGTTGCTATTAAGTTCAACACCCCAAAATGCACTCGGCACTAAGCAATTTGCCCTGTTGTGTAGTACGTAGCTTTTTAACAGCTGCATGAACTTACTGCTCTGCTTGTCAAGAGTCAGCTGTAACAGAGCACCATCTTCTTATTCTAAGCATTAGCTGTTTGCTGCAGAAAGGCTGCTCCATGAGTGGTAACATGCCTCAAGAGTTGTTGCACCCAGAGTCCACACCATCAAACCTTGAGAAAAGAGCACACTGGAGAAAACCGTGTCATAGAGCTGCTTTCTCCAAAGCAAACTGTCCCCCCTCTGGATTTCTCTTATTCTGCAAAGTTATTTTCTGTGTCTTTTGGCATTGTTTAAAACAGTGTGGTAGGAAGAATGCAAAGTGTCCGTTTAAAGGTTTCTGAAGTGTGTTATATATTGGGAAACCATGTGTGCTTAAGGAAATGGTGAGCTGTTCTAATATCTGTCTTCTCTGTTCACCAGCTGACCAGACTGTGACTTGGAGGGATTTCCACTGTGTAGTGCAGAGACAGAGGCGACATGAAAGAAGAATCAAGTGGATTCAAGGGAAGGGGACAGACGAGATGGTGTCTGCAGGCCCCAAGAGCTCTGCACAGACTGTCTCAAAACTTCACCAAGGCCTGCAATGAACTATTTTTTATTTTTGAAACGCTCCTCTCCTTGCCTCCCTCCCCCTCCTGGCAACTTGTACAAAGCCACAGATGGAAGTAAATTATTGTATGATGGTCTTGACACTGGTTTCTGCATCTCTGTCCCTGTTCCCGAGGATTGACTGGCATTGCCTGTTCTTCTGGAGCAGGCACTGGCAGAGGGGAGGGGGAGGCCCATGCAGAGCAGCCAGGCAGGTCGCTGCTTCAGCCTCTTTGAGCTCGCCTCCTTGGCAGGGGCCAAAGCCGAGTTGGATCTGTGGCTGTGCCCTGGCCTGCTGCTTTTCTTTCAAGAAGCCTTTTACAGAAAGGGAGCAAATGTGGGTTGAGTGGCTCCACCACTGTATCTCAGAAAGAGAGTTAGCTGTGGCCTGCAGAAGATCATACCTCTTCAGAAAGCATTGCCAAGAAATTCCACCCACTGACACTCTGCCATTCTATAGTGGTAGGGAAACTCTCTACGGGTCTCAGCCATTTCTGGGGGTGAGGTGGGGGAAGACATATAAACATACCTCCTTTATGAATGGATTCTAAGCCAATTCTCAAACTGCTGTTCCCAGAATTGGGTTTCATTTACCTTTGCCCCTGTTGGTTTACATTGGCATAAACATGGAAGACGATTCCTTCTCGTTGTTCTTGGCAATTGTTAATTCTCCCCTGCGCTAGAACAACCCAGTGAGTTTTCTCTGCAGAGAGTCGTTCTGCCTGGTGAAAGTTCCCTGCAGGCCTGGAGTGGGGGGGGGGGAGGTGAAGAAGGGGAGAGAAGGGGGGTGTTCCTTTGCAGCATGTCACTTCCCCCCCCCCTTTGTGGTGTTGGGAGGACTTGTGTGTATGTGTAAATATATAAATGACTATACAGCAGCTTGTTGATTGCAACTGAAGGATGTTTGATTCTCTGTTTTAGTCTCTGTCTTTCACTGAGCCCAACTTCTGTTTCATCCATTAATTACCTGATGGAGTTTGAAGGAGAACAGCTCTTTCTTGTCCCTTTTGTGGGGGGGGGCATTGGGAGCTGTGCTGTCTTTCTTCCCCCGGAACCATTGTGTCTTATGAAGGGGTGGGGAGGGGTGCCTAATGGACAAGAAATGGTCACTTGTTGGCTTTCTTCTTTGTTGTAAGTTTGGCCATTTCCTGAGCAGTTTTTTATGCTTGTTGCCTGTGCTGGGGCTGACTGCATTGATGTGCTTGTTGCAAATCTTGTGAACTTCCTGGAGGGGCAGCTGGTCTCTGGAGGCACAGGAGTGTGTTTCCTTGTTCCTGCTCTGACCTCTTCTTTCCTTTGCAGCCGCTGTGCCTATGCTGCTGCATGCACAGCTCAAATTCCTGCTCTTCAGGTAGCAGCTCCTCTGTATTAATGTGACTGTACCAATTATACTTGCTGTTTTGTTAAAGGTTTTGCCAGTAAGATAGTCAAGCCAGGTGCTCGGCCCTAGCTGAGCTAAGGGAAACAAGTTCCTTCCAATAATTAGGTGACTGGTGTGGATTTTTAAAGGGGGGGGGTCGATCCAATGTTGGAGGTGTAAAAGAGAACCCAAATCTAGCCTTAAATGTCATTAAAAAGTGTTGTTCTCAAAAGTGTGTTTATTTTTGAAGTTGACTATTTGCATGTTGCATCTCGCTGGTTTGATGCCTTTTTTCTAAAGTTTGCAGAGTATTAAGTCACCTTTTTGTGCTGCATCTGAAGATAGGACTACACGCTCTCACTCTTGAAAACAAATGCTCAGAAATCTGTCCTTAGTCCCACCTCCATGGTTGATCTTCTTGAACCGAGGCTGTCTTTGGGAGAGGGATAGCTGTTGCTTGGTAACAAAGATGACTCAATACAGTTGCATACTCTCTTGACAAATTATTATTATTCCTACCTTTGTGGATAACTTCTATTCTCTACAGCAGGGGTAGAGAACTTGTGGCCATCTACAGCTCCCAGCAACATGGAGAAAGCTAGTTTCCTCACCCCATGCTACAAGTTTGTTGGATCATGCAACCTTAACAAGGCTACAAATGAACACTTGCTTGAGGCTACTACAAAAGCAGAAATGGTGAGCAGGATCTCCTATGGGGCTCTTTGCAATTACTTCTCATTATCTCAGTTTGGCATGGCATTTGGTGGGGAAAGCATCTTTGTACATAGGTCTGCTGTTATAGACTGAGATACATGGGCACATAGGTGTGTACACATACCTGGACAGCAGATAGTGGCCAGATATCCAACTAGTGATTCAGAGCTGAGGACAGAGGCAGCCTCTATAGTTCTGCCATTTGTTAAACAAGCACCTGTAGCAGGGGTATGATGAAGGGAGAAATAAATATGGCACAAAGCTGCTATTGTTCCTTTGATACTTTTTTTGGTTCCTTGAATACCTTTTTTACAGTGAGGTAAGCATGATGTGAGGTTGTCTAAACTGCTATATCACCACAGTCCCACCACAACAGATGTGCAGAAGGAGGCATGAATAATCTGACAAGGCGAACGTTAGTTTTGCCCTGATGGTGGTCTTCATGCAGGCAGCTGGCACTAGGATTCTGAAGACAACAAATGGGACAAGGCCCTTATGCCTTCCTGTTTTCTAAAGGTCTGCTAGTACAGTACTATTCCAACCCATAATTGAAGTTTGAGGGTGAAAGAGTCCCCCACACTTAGGGAAGAGGGGTTACTGCATGTGAATCCAAGTGAGTGACTTTTTTTCTTTATGGAACTGATGCTGGATCCCTTTAGAAAGCAGAAGAAATTCCTTTCTGTCAAGGATAGCCCGCCTTGCTCCTGAATTCAACCAAGCTGGAGAAATCCACCTAAGAGCTGGCATAGGGAACTGGCTCATTTGTTACTGCCAAGCTTCAAAAAAAAAAACCCTAAAAGATGAGTGAGAAAACCCACATTTAAATCTAAATCACAGGCTTGAACAGCCGCAACCTTCATCTGTGAATTTTTCCTCCTTGCTATATGCAGTTCTAGCCTGTTATGATAGAAATGTATCTAACAGAACAGACTAATGATAGGTTAAAATTGTCCAAGCTAAAGGAAAAACATAGGTTCTACAGCTGGGCTGATGAACAGGCTTCACTATTGTTCTGTTTTCCCTGCTGTTGCGTTTAAGTTAAAAATAGGACAAAGAGCCATGCTTGGGCCTAAGTCCACTCCAGGCCCTACTTAGCAGCCATTATTCAGGACTGACTCATTGACTGATTAGCAACACAGGCAGGAACTCTTCACAAAGGGCGGGGGAAAACATTGGCTACCACTAAAAAAAATAATTGGAGCACCAGGTTGCAAAACTCATGTGAACGACGGATGTACAAGTCTTGAGGGCCTCCAGTGCAGTTAGCACTTTCCCTCTGAACCAGTTCAGAATGTTGCTGCTGTTGTCCAAAGTCTCATGTTCAAACTCAGTAGTGCAGAGTCTAAAAGAGAGGATTCTCTACCCCCCCACCTCCACCCCCAAAAGAGGTGTGTGTAGTCATGCTTATTCCAGATGTTCTGGTTTGCTTGAAAACAATATATTGCGAACTTGAAGACAAGTCATAACATGGAAAAACTATTTTAAAAATCCAAAATGTCTAAGCAGGGTGGGGTAGTGCCCTCTTGTGGCTGCAGCAGTCTCTGCCTTCATCTTCCTTTGGTAAGGGAAGTCTCTCTGCAAGTTGTCTCCTGTTCCACTTTCTATGGAAACATTTGTGAGGAGGACAGACACTGCACGGAGAAGTTAAATTTGCACTTTGGTCCTAGCCCTGTGAGAGCATTTCTTGCTCAAAGCTTAAAGGAATGAATTGTAAGGAGCACCTCTTGCTTTCAAGGGAGCTGATATGTAGGAGAATGTCATGGCACACAGTGTGCTTATTAAGAGAAGGCGAATGTAACGACACTTCCAGCTGGTTCTGCAAAAGTAGAAGCTAGCTTATTAAGCAAGCAATGCTAATTAAGTACTAGCTAAAACACTCCTGTGATACATAAAATCCTTCAGTGAGCACAGCAAGAATTCTTAAGTTATATCTTTTCATTTAAATTAGCAGGATATTTCCGTTAACCTAAACACATTCACTGGACGTTTAGTGGCAAAGTTTTTTTTTCTTTTTTAGCCAACTAAGACAGTAAACGTGCACCTGGAATATCCCACTTCAGCCACAAAGACAGACTTACATGCTGGAACTCCTCCATAGGAAAAAGTTGCACAGATGGAGGGAAAGATTGTAACCTAGCCGCCTTCCCAACTTCCTAGTTTCTGTGCAGTGAATTAAATTACCCGCTATGTCTGAACTGCAGACACAGCAGTGGTTGGTTGTGGCAACTAGGCTTACATTAAACTCAAGGATTTTTTTTTAAAGTACCCTATCCTTAGAACCAAATATTCCATTCAACACAAGTATCTGATGATTGCTGTTTTGAGAATCTCTCAATAAAGATTTCAGTCTCCCCAAGCAGCTTAGTGTGTTTCAAACACCTGTGCCCTCCCTCTCAGATTGCTTCCACGTGGTTCCTCTCTCACATAGCAAGCAATTCAGAGGCGAATACGTGCTTGTGGAGCCTCCTCTGTGGTTCACACCCACACTTTAAAAAGCTGTCAGCACAAATGGCGACAGTGTGAAGACACCCACACTGTGAGCACAGAAATGTCTCAAAGCATTTCAAAAGCAGCCTTCATCGATGGCACTTGAAATATGCAAACTTCCAAGGTTCACAAGGCGCTGCATCAAGCTGCAGAAAAAGAGCAGCAATGGCAGTGATTTTCACAGCCCATTCAGTAATATAAACATTGCAGTTGCTGTTTCCCCACTGCACTTGCATACAGTTCCAGTAACTTAAAACTGAGGGGAAAAGATATGCATTATTTAACTGATTTTGATTTTCCTCGCTTGAGACCAACATGGCAACCAATAACACAATAGGCATCTTCAAGGACCCGCATGTTGTACACATCTTTTGTATCGGCTACTATTGCCTAAGAACATTAGAGCAGACATGTATCGGACATGAGGACTATCAAGTCCAGCATCCTCTTCTCACAATGGTCAATCAGATGAATATGATGAAGAAGATAAGAGTTTGGATTTGATATCCCTCTTTATCACTGCCCCAAGGAGTCTCAAAGCGGCTAACAATCTCCTCCCCCCCCCCAACAAACACTCTGTGAGGTGAGTGGGGCTGAGAGACTTCAGAGAAGTGTGACTAGCCCAAGGTCACCCAGCAGCTGCATGTGGAGGAGCGGAGAAGTGAACCCGGTTCACCAGATTACGAGTCTACCGCTCTTAACCACTACACCACACTAGCTCTCTTGTAGATGCCTACAAGAAACCTAGAAGCAGCACAGGAACCCAGCAGCACTCTGCACACTGCTGCTCCCCATTAAGTAGTATGCAGAGGCATAACGTCACCAATACTGGCGATAGTACACAGCTATCATGGCATTAATAGCTTTATCCTCGATGAAATTGCCCAGCTCCCTTTTAAAGCCATCAGTCTTGCTGACCATTGCTAACAATACCTTGTGGTAGTGGATTCCGTTTATGTCCTTTTGTCTTGAACCTTCCCATATTCCGTTTCATTGGATGATCTCATGTTCTAGTATTAACAAGGGAGAAAAAACTTACTTTCTCCCTGCCATGCATAATTTTATAGACCTTTACGTATCAGCAACAAAGAGCAAAGCTGAAATTAGCTGCTTATGGAAGAAAACACAAAATCCATCTGAGATGCATGTGATTGATATCTGATCTGCACTGTAGAGGGGAATAATCTGTAAAACTGAAGAATTTGCAAATTATTGCCATCCTTGTAAATTATTGCCGTACTTTAAGTAGCGTTCTACCTTTTCAGAACCAGAAGCTCAATTGTGCATTTAGGGGCCCATTCCTTTGTATTTTTAAAGCTTATATATATGTGGTTCTGTTGTGACCCAAGTCCAGTCAGGCTGTTGTGCAGCAGCGAGTCATGACCCACATGACCCACCACTTGCAGACAATTGTCTTGGTTTATCGGGTCACAGGTCACAGCCTACAACTATTGCATATTCTTAGCGTGAAGTAGTATAGAAGCAGAAAACTAGAATTTGCCTGCCATTAGCCCAGAAAAGATAGTAGCCATCCAGGGGTACACACACACACACACACACACAAAAGCTTATAGTACTGTCCACATGAAGGCAACTCCAAAGTTTTGGCACCATCCCAGCAAAAGATTACCTGAAATCATTGCTCCCCAGCTACTACAGAGTGTCTCCAAGCAAAATACATCCTTAGCCAAGGGAATAGTGCTGACAAGCAGTGATCTAGCAGTGTTTCATGTTGGATACAAATATTACCTTTCAGGCTTGGCATACCTGGTGCTGCAATAGTTAGGCCAAATTTATTCTAAGTAAGATTCATAGGATGAACAATGGTGAATAACTTCTAGTTCCCCTCCTCTCCCCATCTAACTTCTTCCAGCAGCCATAGGAAGAGGCCCAGTGCCCATGGGAACTCTTGGCGCTCTCTAGCTGAGTGGCTTAGCCCAGCCCAGCCCAGCCCAGCCCAGCCCAAGAGCTCAGCACAAGAAGGGATGTGAGAAATAAATCCACACGTGTCAAATTACAGAATCAATTTGCAGCCGTTTGTGCTAAAATTTAACTGTTATTACAACCATGTAAAACACAGCATTTGAACACTGTACAGTCCTTCTGGATCAGAATAAAAAAAGTGAATGGTTTTTGTTTTCCCTCCCACCCACCCCCCACCCCAAGCATATACATAAAAAGGCATGAAAGCAATAATACAATACACGGAGTTACAGAGGAAGCTCTCAAGAAGTGTAAACAAGAATAGCAATTAAAATGTAATAATAAAAAAAGACAATGGCAGCAGAGCGATCAAAGTGCACAAAAGGACCAATCTACTGAACTGCAGAGGTTACAAGTTTCAACAATGGAAGAGTTTCCAGAACCTCCATGCTGAATTTCTGCCACATGGCTGTACTGTTTCTGCTCAAAAGTGTTGGATCTGATCCAACACCCCCTAGCTGAACATTAAAACTAAATACATCTCGGCTACATGCACACCATTTGGGGATTGGGGTGGGGGGAGGGAGTATTTTCCTGAGTTCCTAAAGAAATACCAGCTCCATTCCCCTTACTTAGGAAGGCTGTAGGAGCCATTCATTGTTTGCTATAGAGCAGGTGAAGTTGCTGTTGGCCTACTTGCACAAGTAAGCGTCTTTGCACTGAATATTCCACAGCCCCCACCAAGCACACACATTATTTTCAAGGGAGATATTGTACTTGTCCTGTCTTGACTTACAGTGGGCATGCTCCTATAGCAAAAGATGGCAAACCTGAATAGGAAATAATGGCATCAAAAGAAAAATACCACTAGCAAACCTCTCTAGAGCTCACTTCGCAACTAGAGGTGGTAAATGCATTGTTGTCCCAAAGTAGGAAGCATTAAGCTTACAAAACATCATGTAAAATAGTGCCTAAACTAGATACCGTTGAAATCCAAGTAGCTTTCTGCATATGGCAGTCTAGTTTGTACAAGGGCATCCCTAATGTTGCTAGAATACTGGACAAAAAGTTGCTCCTTTTCTAACTCCTCACTAGTCCTCTCCAGCTGAGAGAACCTGAAAAACAGATGGTGTGATGAAAAACTACTATCTTGGTTAAATACCCTCTCTTACCTTTCCACATAAGATGCACTGTACTAGTCCCTCTTGCATCCTGTTTGGAGTCTGTTTTACACTCTTGCATTATCTAATCCTCTTTTTTTGCTGCAGGCATCCAGATGAATTCTTTAGCATTCTGGTCCACTTCCATAATGTCTCAAAGGTCTTTTCATCAGGAAATTTAATTGTGCTGTTAGAGCAGAATCAAATTGGTTTCCTATCTGCACGTGACACTGAACTAAAATTTAGGGTGGAGAATTTCAGGCATGCACACCAAGGTAATCTCTCTTATGCCCCTTGTCACTCTCACATTTGCTTTGGTCCCAGTGCCATTTCCAAGAAAGAGGTTGCTCGGATTTGAGGGATTTTTTTTGGGGGGGGGGAGTAAATCAGCAAGGGAAACCAAGTACCGTGCCCTCCTTTCTACTGTTCCAGTTTGAAACAGCAGCTTCCAAACTAGAATTGGACCAGGCCACTGGCAGAGAAGAATGTTTGCATGAGCTTGACAACAAAGTCCCTCAACAAAGAGATTTAGACAATAACTGCAGATAGAGAATGCTTCCACCTGGGTTTTAACATGAGAATGCTGCACACAGGGAATGTTGCACATATGAACATCAGAGATCCTACTGGGTAGGCATTGTTTATCAGTTTTTACCTGGGTGGCTGTACTGCCTAGGGAAATCGTACATTTTAAATACATCTAACATTAATTACTATTTCATCCAGGTTTTACTAATACCTGCACAACTGTTATTATCTGAATGCCTTTTCAAAGTACAATATGCACTGTGACCAACTCCTATATGTAAAGTTACATTTTACATTTATAATGTAAATAAGACAGTTACACCTCTAAAGCATAAACAAGATGGGTGGATAGCCTGCCTTCTCCTCTAGGTATCTACCTAACTTTGGGTAGGACCAGAGAGTTGATTTATACATTTTCCTAGTAACCTTACACATGGTTAATGTCTGCTGCAACTCCTTACAGAGGTTCACCCCCCCTTGCAGTGATCTGTGGGTTGCTCAAGTTATTGGCTTGAGAAGTGTCATGCCTTAAGAAGGTGATATAAAGTCTGCTCCTCTTTGAGGATTTGCCCCTTTTAAGAAGCACGCTGATTAAATAAAACTGTAGACATTTCTTGGATTTTGCTGTGTTTCAAGGAGAGTAGCCCAGCAAAGAATCCTGCATCTTTTGATCAACTGCATGGAGAAAAATGACTTGTCCTCCTTGGTTCACAGCAAATCAGGCCATGATACTGTCATTTTAGAACTCCTTTACCCTTAACTCACATTTGTACTCCCCTCCCATTGTAAGGAAAAGTTGAAAGTTTATCGCATTGCATGCATTGCAATTCTTTTTTTCTTCTGAAGATGCAAACAATCTGATCAGCATATGCAATCAATATAAAGACAAAAAGTAACCCAAGATTCTTAAGGAATCCCTTAAGAGAAGCAGCTCATTGCCACAGGCTTATGACCAGAGGGGGCTGGGGGGGGGCAGAGGGACCATGAATGCCCCAGTATGAATCAAGAGAAAAGGAAAGGCTCCAAAAGAAACAGCTGGAAAGCCAATGGGTGGAGGAAAGTGACTAGTTCGTAGAGTATATTTGGTCCAGAGTCTGCTCTGTTACAGTTCATTTTGTTTCAAAGTGTCCCTTGATTCTTGTGCAGTTCTTTGGGAGTTTGCAGTAGACAGGGGCACAAAAAAAGCTAGGACAACGAAACAACAACAGCCAGCTTGGTTCTGCTGCTTGAAAAAGGACATGCACACAGATAGGCACCGTGGCTCATCATCGTACCAGTCTATTACTGAACCATATAGTGCTCCAGAAATTAAACAGCTGATTTTGAGACCACATGTTATAGCACACCTGCAGCCCAGGAAACAGATGAACATTTTGAAGCCAGGAGTTGTACAAGGAAGAGTATGGCATGCATTGATAATAATTTTTGGAAAATAATCTTAAACTTTAATTGGGCCATAGTCCTGCTCTCTGGCTGTCTGGTAGCCAAAGATCTAATTGAGGCAACATCTGCTGTTTCCACTAGGGTGCAGTGCTCTAAAGCTCAGCAGGGGCCTGGAATGTCGCCTTTCCTTAAGGTAACTATTGGCTGTCCTACTGCAATTAGCTAGAGCATATATTGTCCATTAGCAATTCTTTTTGTGGAAAATGTGCGTCACAAGTTCAAGGCATGTAGGTGCTAACTGGGATGTGCATTTGACAGCTGTGAAATATTTCTGGATAAGCACCTTTAAAACGAATGTATTGCATGATGACCTTAATTCTGATCGTACCTTGTTAGACTGAAAATGGAGGTACAAATTAAAAAATATACAGAAATTGGAAGATCAGACTGGTAGAATGAACACATATTTGACTAAACAGGATCCCATCTTTTTCCTATTAACCTTTGCTCCAACTACAGCAAACAGGAGTCTTGTGCGCGTTGAGGGAAAACTAACCTAGATATCAACCGTTTTTCAACACTTTTCTTTCTGTTCTAGAAGCCAATGAGCAAAATGAAGACTTACCAGTCATTACCCTTGAAATACTATCCTGGAACGATTGATATACACAAACATTTTTCAACAACTGTGCAGCAGTTAGGGAAGTAAAATGTAAAATTCCACACAAGCACAATCTTTGTCTTCCCCCATCGCCATTCTTCTCTTCCTTCAAGAACACTGCAAGAACTAACTAATCATTAGGCCTCACACCACCCCATGAGGTAAGAATTAAGGATTATTATTCCCTCTTCCCCATCTCACCAAAGGAAGAGGCGGACAAGAAGTTATACAAGCCCCTAAAATCATAAACAAAGCTACTGTGACATTAGAAGAATTCCTGGCTCCCAGGGCTAAACAAGTAACCTCTCCTTGTGGTTAGCAAAGGGAAGTTAGGATTGCCAGCTGCAGACTGCTTGCTTTGCTCCCTCACTTCTAGGTAAAAATATTAAAAAGCAATAGACCATTCAAACAAGCAACTGTGCACTATCCAGTCCTTCACTTCAAACCAGACATCTGTTTAAGGAGGCATTTCTTGGATAATCCATTGAAAAGGCTGCGGGCATATACTGATTGACAACAGCTCTGGAAAGAAGGTCGGGCATGAAGTATAAGCTTGTATTTGAAGAACCAGGCCTTAGGAAAGCTCCCTTCTAAAGCTATAGTTTTTAGGACTATACACGTTCTTAAAGCACACCTTACGTTCCTAGAAAAGGCTATCTTCTAAAGCTATGTTTTCTGTCTTGGCCACTTTGCATTTTGTTGACAGACAAATGGGCAAAGAATGGCATCAAGGATCTAGGAAAGTAAAGGCTGCAATCCTATGCACACTTACTTAGCAGTAAGCTCCAATGAACTCAGTGGGCTTATGTCTGTGTAAACATTCACAAGAATTGTGATGACTTTCCTATCATCTCCAACATGCTTTCCACAAGGCTCGGCTGGAAATGGTATCCTTAGTGTCAATTCCAAGGGACTCTTGTGGTTTGCCAACAGCCTAAGAATAACAGAGCAGTTCTCGTTTTTGTACAAGTGCACAGCCCCTCTTTACAGAAGCTTTTTTGAGTCACATGCATGGTTGTGAGCCAGCTCACTTCCAGAATCTGCACAGGAAAAATACAGAGGGAGAGGTGGGTAGACAGACCCTCCTACAGTTCTTCTGTCTGCCACAGTCACCCCTCCTGGTGATGCAAGTGGCCCAAGGACATGAACCCATCCCTGGTGAGCTACATGGAATCCAGCCCACCACCTTGGCTTCTTTCAGAAACTACACTTGCTCTCTATGTGCAGGACATCACACAGTTCAACTCAACAGAAAAGCATTCCTCTGCATGAAATATTTTTACTAATCTTTGAGAATCCTCATCAGTGCAAACAAGTGAGGGAGCTAAAGAACAGGCATGCTGAGTCGCCTGGTTTCACTGCAAGAGAACACACACATGAACAATGTGTGCTGGATATTGCATAGATGCTGTAAAAGCTAACTTTCCTGACATGAATCATCCACTGCTTAATTTACAGGACTACACTGGCTGCTAGACTGAAACAGAAGAGCCGCACCACTATTGCTACTGAAAAGATGTGCTACTGGCCCAAACCTACAGCTGAGTGGTCCGCCTGCTTCCTTAAATGACTCCTTCCACCTCCCTGGTGTTCTAATGCTCACCTTAAATTTTCAGCTGTAAGGGTTTGGAAAGAAATAGTTCAAATGGTTTTGTCAGGTTAAATCTGTTAGACATCTACTCGGGTGTAAAAGAGGAGATGAAAAGCCGGATTCAAAAGCACTTTGGGAGCTGTCTGAAGAGGAGAACCCAAATTTGTAAAGAATCCATCTACAGGCATTGTCTACTGGCCTGTATTCTAAGCTCCATCCTGAATTATTGGCATACAGTATGACTGGCAATGCAGTTGCCTCCTTAGGCTGTGCTTTCTCATTCCAAACCTCTCATGAATAAGCGCTGTGAAACCTTAATCTCCTCATTCTCAGCTCTACTAGAATGTGACTGACTTAGACATTTGCACCATGGGAGGGCAGCCAGGGTAGAAATTGTTATCTGAATGAGTTTTGAAAACCTTGGGTGGGATTTTTGGCTTTGGCCTTTGAAGGGCAGGTGAACCACTCAAAGTGTTCCGTGACTTCTGCTCACAGTCCCTGGCATCCCCACCCAGAGTTTCCATAGCTACAGGAGGAAGTGTCCCAGCATCACCTGCATCATGGCAGCTGGCTTCTGGCAAGGGCAGAGCCACTTGCTTTTTGCTTGAGAAGTCTTGCTCAGTAGCATGAGCCAAGTGAAGCGGGGTGGTAGTCTTTACTATTCTGAAGGGGCTGTGCTGCTCCTGCAGCACCGGGGATGAAGTGGGCCGGGCTTGGAAGCCTTCTGACAGCAACGGCATCTCGGAGTCCAGCTCAGATAAGATTGGCACACTGCCCCCACCAGGGTGGTTCTTGTGAGGATACAGCACCGCAAATGAAATGGGCTGGCCGTATTCGTTGGGCTGTTGCATCAAATCTACCGTTTCCCAATTTTGCCTCTGCAGATTTTCTAGCTCCCCAACTGATGCAGACTTGGGCACTGTACACTTTAACACAGGAGCACAGAGCTCAGTCTGTGGTATTAAAACTGCCAGTTTCTTAGAACCAGGCACCTGTACAGGAGATTTCTCTTCTCCATTGTCGCCTTCAGACAGGTTATCATACTGAGATGCATTAGAAGGTCGCCATTGTCCATCCTGAAATGGGAGAAGAAGAGCAGCAAGTGCTTTGGTCGGACATGGAGCAGCTGTGCTTTCTGACAAGTCACATGTTGTGGACTGGCTATGTTCTGTCATAGAAGACAAGTCTGGACTTGGAGGCTGGTACAGGTGATCTGGAAGCAGCACAACATCTTCAGATAATAAATCCTCAGAGGAGCAGGTGATGCTCCCATCTTGAAGAGCTGCATCATTGCACACAGATGATGCCAACTCTGAGGTTCTTTTCTCTTCAAGAGATGGAAGCAATGGCACTTGGCAGAATATCTCTGACTCCGATACTGTCTCTGTACTATTGGGGGTGATAGACAGGTCTGCTTCTAAGGTCTGGCTCTGCAAGTGAGACTCCTCCCAGAGAGAGTTGTCCATTGGCAATCCATCTGTCTCACCTTGAAGCCGCTGGGGAGCAGCATGGTCTATATCATCTATAAAAAGACAGGGGTTATTTTCCTGTAAACTATACCTCTCTACACCACTGCTCTCCAATGATTCAGCCACCTTACAGACCATCACCACATCCTGACTTTCTCCAATGACCTCAATATCATCCAGCATTATAGGACCATCCTCCAATGGGATTTCATTGGCATTTTCTTCTACTTGTTTCTCTTCCATTTCAAACTTTTGGCTTGGCTGATGATGATTCTGGAATGGATTTTGGTGCACATCAGCTGGTTCAGCTTGGATGGGTGGTCCATTGGGTTGTGGAACAGAGACTATCTCATGCATTGCCTTATTTGAATTAACTACTGTTTCGTTCAAGTAAGTAGGACTTTTATCTGGAGAAGGTTGCAATACAACATCTTTGTCATGGTTGAGGTCCCCGGCCGCCTTTTTCTGGCCGTTAGCTGCAACATTAGGCTTCACTGACACCGGATTGAGAGAGAGCTCCAGCCCCAGAGGTTTCTTGGGGAATTCTTCAGATTTTGCTGTAATGAAAAGCCACACATTAGTTTATTATTTTGAATCCAAGTGCAACAATGAAGGGCAGCTGAAAGGAACCCAAACTTTCTGTAGCCCAATTTAATAAGTGGTCAGGAAAGGAACAATAGCCCGTCAGTCTAGTGCATCTAATTCATATATATTCTCCCCCCCCAAAAAAAAATTCATGGTGATATTTGCAGCTCTCACCTCATCTGATTTAAATGGGGTTCTTTTTTTAGTCCTGCATTAACATTCATGCACATATGCAAACAGCTCAAGTAGGGCTGAGAAGGTATTTTGAGTGACATACGTGAGAATGCCTTATAGACACACAATGCCATGAGGAACAACTCAAGAGATCTGGAGATATTTAGTTTAGGGAAAAAAATATGACTAAAGGGAGGGACATGATTGAGGTTTATAAAATGATGCATGAGGTGGAGGAAATGGAAAGATAAAATTCTCTCCCTCTCATAATACTAGAGCTAAGGGTCATCCAATCAGTAGACTCAGTTGCAGGTGAGGGCCATTGCCTCCATACTCTGCTTCAGAGCTTCCTAGTGGCAGCTAGTTGGCTGCTGGATACTGGGCTATTAGATGGACCTTAGGAAGAGCCCTGCTGGATCATGCTCATGTTCATAACTGTACATATAACCTGACAGAGCTTCCCCCCAAAGGCTAGGAATTGCTGACACCAAGCACTCTATTTAGAACTCCTGGGCTTCTTCTAGAACCACAGTTCCTAGTGTGTTTCATGAGAACTCATATATACTCCCCTAATTGCATGCCACCACAGCACCACACCATTCTGATGTAGTGGATGGTTTGTAGTGTCCCACTATCAACAGATAAGGTCAAATACCACCCCTTCCCCACACGGAGCAAATACTAAATCATGGGTGTGTTGGACCAATGACCATTACCATTTGAGACAGGCCCATGAAGGCCCATGAACTCCTGAGCCAGACCTGAGGCAACATCATCTTGGATGTTGAAGTCACACAAAACCACAGTTCTGGGTTCCTCCAACATCACACCCAAGACAAACTCGGCTGGCTTGGTCAGGGTGGGCAGCACACCAACAGAATCCCTGGTTGTATCTCTTTGCCCCAACATCAGATGCAGCCCCCCCCAGTCCCACTTCGAGAGGAGAGGGGCTTCCCAATGGTGGCAAGTGAACTCTAATGGAGTAGAGCAACACTTCCCCAGACCCTGCCTCTCCAGTCTTGGCTTTTGAAAGGGCTTTGTGTTTATGCTAATCGTTCCTCATCTAGCTTCTAACTGGAATTGGAGGCTAGTCCAATTGAATTCTGCTCAGACAGAGAGATGGGGAGGTGAAGGGAGTGTGCTTGGGTTCACAGCAGATGATAAAAATATTAACACATATTCTACTTCTGCTTACCCGGGGGTGGCAGGTCAAATTTCATTTTGCGCAGTTCAGCCATGGATGCTTGCAATTGCTCAATTACAATATCATCTTCAAAATGCAAGGAGCCAGCAATTTTTTCTTGCAGGAATTCCCTTAGATCCTCTAGGGTCATTTTCAACAAGCGCTCTGGCAGGCAGCAGAAAATGCAGCACAATAAAGATACCATGAGAGTTCAGACATATAGTTTCCACTGAATAGTGCTGATCTCAACAAAATAATAACTATCAATGCAGACAATAAAAAGGTAAAATTTGCAGTAAGTGTGAGTCATTGATACGTTCCGCTTTGTATGCCTTTACATGCCTTCTATACTTACAGTTTTCTCTGTCTCTAATTAATGCCCTTAGATCTAGCCTGGCGGAAATTTATAGTGTTGCATAACTTCATCATTGTGGTATGTAGATTAATCAGAACCTCTTGCCTGAATAAAGCAATGTCTGGCACACTGCTGTCTGCAGCCATACGCAGAACGGTTCAGACTCAGATTCAGAATAACACCTCTAGGGGGAGTAAAGCTGCACTCTATTACCTGGTACTGTTTGCATCAGATCAGCTTCTGACAATGTTGTTTGGTCATGAAAATGCACAATCCTCAGGAATTAAATTCTACGCGTTCAGAATAACTTCACAGAAAAGCATCTGTATTTACATATCTAATGTCAGTCATAATTTGCGTGCAGAAATCTGTTCCTTTTCATTCCGCCTTTGGGGCCAATGTAAATGAATTTTTTGGCATATACATTGCTATAATACATTCACAGAAATACTACATATAAACACTGACTACATTATAACAGTGCAATGCATTTATTCCGTCCATCTTGCTCACACTGCCCACATATTCTTGTCCTGGGGATTTCACTTCTGAACAAATAGCTTTCTTTGCATGACCAACAGGCTGAGTTGTGGCCTACCAAGTGAATGCCACTTACAAAAACTTCTAACAATGCATTACAGTCAGTGCAATGGTCTTTAGAGTGCCATCAGACTCTTCTGTGTGTGTGTGTGTGTGAGAGAGAGAGAGAGAGAGAGAGAGAGTTTTATAACAGACTAAAACGACTACCTCCTCTGGAATTTGTCAGAAAAGCATTTCAATATTGCCCTTCCCTTTTTTTCTTCCACATGCACATGCTCTAACAAAGAAAAGAAAAATATGTCCTAGAAGAAAAGAAACCACGTAAAACCAAATTGCATTGTGTCTCCTTTAAAATTCAGGACATTTAGTTTTCTGCACACAATTTACTTTTAACCCTTGAACATGTTCAAGATGCTAGACTTAAGGCAGTTTTTCCCCCTTGCACAAAGTAGCAGCTAGCTAAAGCCATCTGGTAACCTTTATTGACTGTCTAGACACAAGTGAGCTCCACCCAAACTGTGGTTCACTCAGACAGTTTTCACACAGATATATGGGTATTCCAGCTTATTCCTTAGTGCAGCAGACACAGAATGCATTTGCAAGGCAATCTATGAGGACTCCTCATAGGGTTGGCAGTGCTCATCTGTTATATACAAGACAACCTACATGCAAAAGCAAAGTTTTGTTGAACAAATCAGATAAGTTTTTTTAAAAAAAGATTAAGTAATCTGAAACCTCTCTGTTCACAGCAGTGCAATGGTGGGGCTCAGCAGGCTGTGGGTCCACATATGTAAATGCCTCTGTGATCAGCCACTTGTTTTCAATGGCTCACTGCATTAATCAGATGAATTCCTCCCCAAAACAACAAATGATTAAATATCCGCAGTGGCATAGGAATGGATGGAAGAAGAGAACACTAAGACTGCACATTGGACTGCTGCACATCTAACTAGCTGTATAGTTTATATATCTCCATTTGGTGGCTTACAGAGAACATCACTACATGGGAGTAATATAAGTGACTTCCAGGTACACTTGGCACTCGGTCAATGCCCTAATAGTTGGATTAATATGCAGCAGAGCAGCCAAACAAGCTAGTACTTACTACCCCTTATAAAGTAAGTTCTATAACAGTATGTAAGATTTTCTGGAACATATGTAGGAAAAGAATTGTGGTTTCGGCTTGTTTTGAGTTCATCTGACCTACAATGCATTCAGCTCCACGTTGGTAAATATTTGGTTAACAGATCCAGCTTGAGTCACTGGATGGTGAAATGAAGAGCTTTTCTGCAGGCTCAGAAAGAGCTGAATTAGGTCATTAGTTTTCCTGCTTGCTTTCACTGTGGCTTCAAGGAAGGCCTAGAAGATGCATCATGAAATGGCACTTCAATAGTTGGTGTGGAAGTGGACGCTAACAGAGCCTGTGATGCACATGAGCAACTTATCAC
The DNA here is from genome assembly GCF_964270895.1 of Podarcis filfolensis. Classification (NCBI taxonomy): domain Eukaryota; kingdom Metazoa; phylum Chordata; class Lepidosauria; order Squamata; family Lacertidae; genus Podarcis; species Podarcis filfolensis. The sequence continues at coordinate 59,551,594 of NC_139604.1, read as the reverse complement.
GATACCCATTTAGTAAAGAGGCTAACCATTGAAACATGAACAAATGCAATATGACGTCCAAGAATTGCCATTTTTATATTTGAGCCAATGAAAGGAACACAAAATATTTTGGAAAACTGCAGGATTCTTGCCCATAAAAATTGGCTCTCTTTTTATAAAGTTACACTCCCAGGTTCTTAGCACCATTCAGACTGAACAGTCAAGAGAAACAACTTACTTTTATGCAACTTGAGGATAGTGTAGGCCATGGCTGTCAGAACCCTCTCTCCTTCTAGAATGTAGATATCCCATAGCCGCAGAGTTAAAGTAAATGGGGTCTGTTTATAATATTAGAAAATTTAGATGTTATACATTTGTACATAAACCACAATGCACAGCCACAGTAGCAAAATGTCCTTTATCAAATCAATACATATCTTCAAGCCAGAGTCAAGTCTATTTGTACTTTTGTATTAATTATCTTTCCAGCAAGTAAATTCAGACAGATTTGATTCCCATTTGGGCACTTTAACGCTAAAGAGCAAATTAGTCCAACTGACAATCCTATGTATAACAGGACTTTTTGCGTACCAGTCCCATCTTAATTTAGATCACTATCCTAATTAATGAAAATACAAGCAGAATACAATATTAATTTTGATCAGACACAAATTATATGGTGCAAGGAAAAAGGACACTGAAGTCATAAGCACGTTGAACACCTCATTCCTCAAGACCCATACCCGGTCAATGAAGCACTGAAGGAACCACTTCGTTGTATAAATCCCTGTAGACATCTGTTCCTTGTCCTAAGGGAGAGTGCAAATGTGGAAAATGTTCACTGACAAGTTAGAGGGTTGCAAACAATATTTCTTTTAACTCTGAAAACTGGCATTCTTGAAATATTCTTGTATTTCCCCTCAAATGTTAAATGGCACAATAACCATGTACTGTATTATGTTTGAATTTGATAGCCATGTCCTGTCAGTGGCTGAATTACTCTCTCATTTTACCTTGAAAGTGCTGCCTGCTTCTAGCTTTTCTATAAAATTATCCAGATTTTTAAAAGTTCCTCATTCTGTTCAGCCATAATTGCAGAATAAATTGTTGAGATAAATGGCACATTCTCCATTAACAGGAGCAATAAAGGTTTAAAAAGGAAGTGGTGCATGATGAAAAATGTGCTTGTGAAGATGTGAACAGATGATGATACTTCGATAGCTCTATATTTAGATGGTTGTTACCCTGGACTCCATTAGGATAAAGAGTAGGGTATACAAATAAGCACACACACACACACACACACACACACACACACACACAGCAAATTTTCACTTAACCACAGAAATTTTTACCATGTGCTTCTTCAGCTTTGGAAAGAGTTTGCTTAAGATTGCCTCATGATGGGCTTGGAATCTCTGTAGCTTTGGGAATCCAGGAATGAAAAATCCTTGGAAGGAAAAAGGAGGAAAAGCACAGAGTCAGAAGGAATTAGAAAGAAAAAGAGCAGCACAACATCTGATCTGGGTGCAATAATGGGGACCTTTCCTAAAATGCCCAAATACCAGCAGTTCCAAGCAAGGTGAATGTCACATGTGCATATAAAACTCTTGTCCATAAAACAGAGTTTTACAGTTTCATATTTGGACAAGATCTGGAACTCTGCCCATGGATGCTGTGGCAGAGCAGAACATCCAAAAGGTTGAGTAATTTTTATTCTCCAAAAATACCTTGTACTTAGCCAAGACTGCTCATAAGACTGTGATTTGAGTTTCTTTGGGCCAGGCCTTGTTCATCCCTGATAGGGTTACTGCTAGTTACAGCAGTAGAATGCAACATGGCACCACAAACTTCTAATATCACTAAAATGCAGCTGATTCCTTTAAACCCAAGTTGTTGTTTTTTAAGGAGAGCTGGAGGACTCTTTTGGTCCTCTTTACAAGCCACGACATACGCAGAGGGATCAAGGCGCTGGTCAAAGCGACCTCTCAAACTTTAATCTCCTGTTACTTACAGGATTATACAAACTACCCTCCCTTTTTCAATAAAGTACAGTCTGCACAGAGATTATTCTTCTCTGCTCCTTCCCAAAGCTTCGGCATGATAAAGGAGCTTAAATGTGGCCAAGTTTCAAACAGACCAACATTTTCTGGATGTGTTGGAACAGTTGCAGTTAAGAATTATATTTTGCTACATATTTAAAGCAAAGTACAAGGGCCTACCCTCATTCCATTAAGAGACTTCTCTGTACACCAGTAGTAAATGCATATATTGGTAATGAGAGAGGTATGAGGGAAAAAGAAAGTGATGACAGCCTAATTCCAAAGTCCAGTAAATCAGAACCTATTGTAAAGTGCCCTGGGAATATGATTGAAGGATGGTACAAACGTTGGCTCCCTCGGCCAGTAAAGCAAGATGAGTGCCGCAACCCCAGAGTCGTTCGCGACTAGACTTAACTGTCAGGGTTCCTTTATCTTTACCTTTTTACAATATTTATGATAAAGGAAACAAACAAACAAAATATTGCAAAGGTGGTAGGGAAGAGTAAGAGTGTTTTCAGCTGAACCTTACCATGCATTGCGTGCCTCTGATTGGTAAGTAGCTGTGCCAGTGCCCAAAAGGCATCCTCTTCGTTTAAGTACATCAGGAGGATAGCTGCAATCTGACTCATTCCTTGGCAGTAGCTCACTTCCTGAAAGATCCAAAGATGCAGACACACATTACACAAGATCAGCTTTACAGGAGAGTAGACATTACACACAAAAACAAAAGGCAACTTTCCCATAAGTACATTGAATGGGACACAAGTTTTATCCAAACTATTCAGGCAAGGGGGTGACTGGTGATCCTTGGACATGGGAGTCTGCAGTAATTTTTCCGGGGCTGCAGGCCCTTCTGGGCAGCAGAGGACTGAGTAGACCTGGTCCCTGAGAAGCTTGCATGTTAGATCTACCCCTCCCATTGTTTCTCAGTGGGTAGACCTGCCATCTGCCTATGTGTAGACCAGGCATCCAAAAACATCCCCATTCACCACTGAAATTCTCCATTCTTTCCCTGGCTCACTTCAATCACTCCAGCCCTTAATCAATTGCACTGGTGTTCAAGTCAGCTTCACAGCACCCCTCTGCCCCCTCCAATAAAATCCCCAATATGCCACAATGAACTAAGCTTCAAGGTTGCCATACACTATACCTCTACCCAGCAAAATGCATGTAACACTTGGCTGGTGTAATTCACTCTTTCCCTATTACAGTCCTGCTCCCTGCATTATAGGCATGATAATGATGGACTTTTATCTGCCTTGGCATTTGCAGAGTGATAAAAGCAATTCCTTACTTTTGCTATAAATGAATTCAGATATCACAACCATTATAGGCAGCACTGCATGAAACAGAAACACTGCACACATGCCACTTTAAATTCTTGCTGGATAGCCAATTCAAAGAATAGGATAAGCATCTTCTGTTGAAGGGGGTGGGGATGAGTCTCCCCATGCTCATGGAAACAGTAATTTCTGTAGCTAATTTAAGCATATTCTCTCTTCTCTGCCCTGTGGCTGGAAGTGACTTAACTCACTGTAACAAATTGGAGTCTTCAGCTGTGAAGCTGCCACTGAATGCAGCAAAAGAAGTCACAAAGAGAATTGACCAATATCTTCCATTCAGATAGTAGGTCAGAGTCACAGAAAAGCTACTCAGAAAATATGATGATAGCAAGGCCCAAATATGCGGCTGTGTCTTTCTTTGTATAAAAACAGAGCTATCACAGCATGGTTGAAATCTGCAGAATTTCCAGTTTCATGAACAACCCCCACCCCACCCCCATTAATTGTTTTGGTTTTTGCTTCCAGCATCATGAATGTTGCTAGCAGCACCTGGAGCTAAAGATATGAATGCAATTTTATAAATATACCATCCAAGAAAATGATATACATTGAATCAAGTACATTTTCTGTATTTAATTGACCCTGGGCTCTTCAAGATAACCTCATTTTGCATTCCTCTCCATTTGCTTCTGCCAAATTTGTGTGGAGGTTATACATTGTCACTGTTTATTGAGCATTCATCCTGATCTGTTTGTGTGGATGTTATGTGACATCATCTGACCCTGCTGTTATCCCACAATTTTCAGTGCACTTCCCCATCATTTTTCTATGCCACTCAATACTTTCTGTACACTCATTTCTTGTATAAGAGCAGTATGTTTTGCCAGCACAGAAACTAAATTCTTATTCTAAGCTAAACAAAACATTATTGCCATATAACACTTTTCAGTTTCCTGCTGAATCTCTTAACAGCTTACCGTGTTGTAAACTGAGTAGGCTGACAGGACATGAAACAAGGCTTGTTGCCTATTAAAGAAAAAAGAAAAAAAGGGTGAGTAAAAACAACAAAGAGTGGGATCTGCCCTTTTTTGGTATTTTATTTTAATTTTTTTACCAGTTAAGGTGCTCATTATTTGTAGCGCTTCAGAAGAAGGATATTGTAACCATATGAGAAACTAAGCAGTAGAACTGGCACACTGCACAATGGTAACATGTGCAGTGTGTCTCCCCATACGGAGAATGCTCTCCCAAAGGAAGCTTGCCTGGCAACTTCACCAGGCAAAAACATTCCTCTTCTCCCAGGACTTTGGCTAATTAAACAATATATGGCCCTTTAAACTGGGCAGGGGGTATTGTTTTTGTTTGTTACTATGGTGTGTATTCTTGTGCTTTTATAGTGTGAAGTGCCCTGTGATGAAGGGCAGTAGAGAAATTTCATTAATAAATAAATGGGTTGTGGAATCCAATGAACACGCAAACAGGCTGCAATATTCTCAAGGGTGCGCTAGCAAGAGGGAGACTCTGTCCTCCTGTCGAACATTATCTCTAAACAACATCAAGATGATTCTGTAGTCTTGCCTTCCACCTTATCCACTGAAGGTTGGAACTTAACATCCTAAGCATGTTTAGGAAGAGGGAGGAATGGAGAATAGATTTGGAATGAGAAAAGATGTGCCCCCCTCCCTCTGAAAGCAATGGGGTGATGTCTGGTTCTTCAGTAGTCTTTCATGGGGCAATATTTATTTGCTACCATTTCTTTCCTTTGCTTAAATTTTCTTGGAATCAAAATGTACTCTATTTTTTCTTAATTAGTCTTACATAATCATCTCCCTGGAGACTTACATGATCTCTGTTCATTATGTTTTACACTCTTCCTTGACATTTTCCAGGAACTAGAAGCTTTCATTAAGCACATGAAGCAGCTGGACAAAGGATCACAGATAATATATATTTAAAATAGGAGGGAAGATCCATGAGAAACTCACTTTACTCCATAGCGATCCCGGAACATGATGTGGTTTCGAAAGGTGCGATTGACATCAAGGTCTATCTGCTTGATTTCTGATGAGAAACTCTTGGCTTGTTCTTTCATTTTCTGCATGAAGGAAGATGGGTTAAAGCATTAAGAAAATATTTTGAAGTATCTAGAGGTATCTGAACCTCTGCTTTTGCGTGGCTTAACAACATAGACAACAGAAAACACTAACTGAAGTTGATGCACATAATTTGGAATAATATAGCAGTGAGATTAGAGGTGTTACTGGTAAGGAAAATCTACTTATGTATGTGGTTTAACTAACTGTTAGAGCGGGTATGGCTAACTTTTTTGGCCAGAGGACCATATTCACCCTTGAGTAACCCTCTGGGGGCTCCATACCAGTTGTAGGTGTAGCCAGCCCACACTCTCACATACATGAGAGTGAACCCATAAATAGCACACAGCCAATTTGTGCAGATCAGTTGAAGGGGGGCATTAATCATCCCCTTGGCTCTCAGCAAATGTTTGGCCAGGGAGGAAGCAATTTGCATCCTTACTAGGGTGCTGGGGCTCTAGTGTGTCTACTTTATTTCCCCGCTTTTTTCCCTAATGCCACCAATAATACCTTGTGGGGTCTTGGGAGAGTTAGAAAAAAATGCTCCAAGAGCCGGATCAGAACCCTGAATGCAGGATTAAAGAGTTTGACTAGGACCAGGGTTAAAATCTCCACTCAACTATTAAGTTAACTGGGTGATTTTGGGCCCGTCACTATCTCTCAACCAAACCAACCTCACAAGGTGTTTGTGAATGGGAAATTGTGAATTGACCTCTTTGGAGGAAATGTGGGATATAAGTGTAATAACAACTAACTAACCAAATAACTCAAAAGAGGCTTTTCTATTGTTCAGTTATCTGGGGCTATCAAGCTATGACAATATTCAAACGCAGACAAACATTCTGAAATACTTTACAGTTATCTCTTACGCTAACTGTCTTGATGTAACAAAAGACCCACCCCGTAAATCTTCGCAATCTTCCCAGAGTCTTTTTCAAACTGCAGGTCACTTATGTTATTCTTTTTACTCAAGGGAACATGCTGGGAAGTTCATCATATTCTATATAAGCCAGTCTACTTGCATGCCAGACACTCCTGCTTTTCAACATAACCTTCTGTGTCTGCCCTCAAAGAAGCACATGGATAATGCATTACACTTTCATTGATGGAAGCAACACACAGATGCCCTTTGTGAAAAATCAAAATGAAGGAAATAGTCCTGAGTTGGCAAAATGGATTGCTGACAGAGAAGGAAGAGTGTGTCCACACACTTTGGTCAGACACATAAACTCCAATCTAGAGGGGCATATAGAATGTATTTTGCATAGATGAAGGCATGCTGGATTTGGATATGAAGCTGTAGCCAAAGCAAGCATGAATCTTTGTTTCTAGTAGCAAGATGCTTAAAATAGTTTGGATGACAAAGGCCCATAGATTTTATTGGAAATCAATCCTTTCACATTCCCTTATGAAAATCTGGCTCCGACTTTCTTTGAGATCACGAAGAGCTAATTTCTGGCCTCAGGTGGCACGAAGGATGAGGAGGATTATGAAGAGCCGATTTCCTGGATTTATGTTCATGAAAAGCCTATTATACAGTGAGTCTCTTGTTTATTGCAGACCCCTCAGGAGCTTAGTTAAACTGCTTGTGACTTTTGTTTATTCTAATCACTTGCTGTGTGACATGGCTAGGTGGGAACATCCCCTGAACAGGATGCAAAGGCAATAGTTGAGATAATTCTCTTGATAACCCTGTCTCAGAAGTACAGCTGTTTTAGTTAGTGGAAGTAGTTACTGGGAAATGTTGGGATCGGTGACGCGCCAGTCATATGTTCATAGGCAGCATGTAATTACTTTATACTCTGCAACTATCTGGATGTTTCGAAAGAACTGATTTTGTTACGCTCTGTTGTAACCAACTGGAGTCTTATGTCCATACTTCCAAGTTCCATGGATAGACTGACAAAACATTGTTTATGGGACTCAATGGCTCAACAAAATAAGAAACTGACAGATTCTCACAGATGAAGCACCCTCCTCATTCCTATGTTCTGAGGAAAGAAACTGTCTGAATTATTAAACATTGCACATCAAACATTTCTGAGGACTCCAGGAAAAGAGGATGAGGGTTCTACCGAGAATTATTTGTAGACCCTGTTGTTAACCCCACTCTGGCTTCAGAGAGCATGTGGCAATCACATGTTCTCTCTGAAGTTTTGGCCCATACTAACTGTGGCATATGCATATAATTTGGGAAATGACAGGGCCATTTGAATCCCCCCCTTCAAAATGCTTTTGCTTTTCTTAATAAACACCACCCTCATTTACAGTACAGTACATTTATACATGGCTGTATAAATGGTGCCTCTGCTTTCAAAAGAAGCACCTTTGTGGCTTTTATATTATGAGACACAAGACTGGCTGTGGAAAGAACCTTGGAGAAAACAGGACAGCTCAAACAATTTCAGAAGACAGGAAATCTCTTGCATCTGTGACAAGCCTGCTTTTAGAAATGGAATTCTTCCGGGGGTGTCAGTGACAAATCATTGTTGATCAGGTGCTTGCTACCATGGAAAAAATCCCTAAAACTGAGATTAAACTGAGGTAGGGAGATACTGCTAAAGCAAATACTGTTATATACACTTTTGTTTAAATGATACTTACAGTACTTTATTTTTTATATATAAAAAAGGCTAAAAATCATAAATAGTATATGGGAGAAATCTCCAGAAAAAAACATGATAGATAAGTAAAAGTAACATATAAAATGAAGGTTGGTGTTTAGTCTGATTATTCTGTCTCTCTTCACAAGTTCCATATTATGCAGCACACAGTTCCCAATATATTGGTCATTGATGCAGATTATGCTGTTTTTATTAAAAGGAAGAGCAGCCTAGAAATCAATGGATAGAATCCTTAGATAAACAAAACTCTGCTCGTGCAGTAGAGCTTTCCTGGTTCCTCTCCTACTACCCTTGCCTGCCCTCAAGCTGTTCTAGAGAGTCAATGAGCCCCTGGAATGGCACACAATGCAATTCAAGAGGCTACAAGAAGATAGAGGAAAACTAAGATAATTTGGTGGGGCTGCCTTGCACAAGGAAATTTCTGTTCCTGCAAGATATCTCTGGACCCAAGAATATGAATTGAATAGCTTTTTAGCAGTCAAATATACTTTGTTTCACAGAAGTGCAGATATCTTTTACAATCTTAGGTTTTCACACCCATATTTTTAATTTATCGCATACAGTCTGCGTGTTTCTCAAGACTGTGCTTTTGTATTGGGGATATGACAGGTTTTCAGCATTAGGGTTCGCAAAGTCTTGTGCTTGGGAAATGATATTCTTCTTCCTGGGAGTGATTCATTGCTGTGTGGAATATGATTGCAAAAGTATCATGGTCATTGACTGGATAACTTTGGTCACATAACTAATTAGGACAATTTAGCATTTGGTAAGCATTTTTAAAAAACATTTTTTCTCTCGTTCATTCATTCATTCATTTATTGGAGGGTATGCATTCTCCTATTGTACAATTATGCACGGGAGAGCTCACTTACTCTCTATCTTTTTTAAAACAGAGAAGGGAAGCACTGAACATTGTGCACACCATATTTCTGACAGTCAAATGCCTTCCTTCACTTTTGAATTAAAGTAAGTTAAAGTGCTAAAATCTGAAGAAGAAAAAAGTGAGCTGAAAAACTTACTGAACTGAAAGGGGAGGGGGGAAGCAGTTGAGCAGTTGGCTGGTTAGTGTCCCACCATACCATGAACTTCTGTGTTGTATGAAACCAAATATGACTTACCTCATACTTTCCTTCATTCTCCATCTTAATGTTTTCAATATCCAGCAGGAGTGACCAGACTTGGCCTCGAACCTGGAGGGGAATCCCTTTATAAACTCTGCGGAACATCTACACAGTTTTAAAAGAAAAGTAAAGTAAATTAGCACAAACTGCTGAGAGGTGTGTGTGTGTCTGTCTGTCTGTCTGTCTGTCAAATGTAACAAAACTTGTAGCAGGTTGGCAGTGCTTATACAGATTATCTAGTCATTCTGAAACGAAATGTCCCAGTCAGATATCCCTTGGGGGAAGCAGAGGGGAGGAAGTCCCACTGCACTAGCGGGACTTGTTGTTCCGACTTCAACAACTTAGTTGAATCCGGCCCGTGTGTGTGTGTGTGTGTACATATATATAATGGCACTGATCTATTTAATTTTTGCTCAAGAAGCGCCAAGAATCTTGAAACAAGTGACTGTCAATTCAGCAAAACATTTTTTTACTTATTCCTCCTCTCCATTTCACTCTCCTCAAGTTTTCTAGGGAATAATAAGACGAATAAGGCATTCTAGAGAAGGCCAGACCTTTAAACAAAAAACAAAAAACCCCAGCACTGGCTCTTTCATTATAGACCAGCGGTGGGAAGGACTCTGCAGTACAGTCATAGAAATAAATGTGTGCTGTTATGACTAGCACCAGTACATTAAGTTTCACTTATATTCTTTGTTGAATCATGATTGTTTTAATAAGGCACCTGAATACACAAATGTGTGCACACACACGCGCACACACACACACAATGTAGCAGCAATGTAACACAAATTCTGCATCAGGAACAGAAGCACTTTGAGACATGTATAGAATAATACAATTACCCCTTTTTACATAATTATTTTTACTTCTGAACAGGAAAAAGAGGAACTATGCAAGGCACTGAAGCCTTTACCAACTGCTCAGTGAAATCCTATTCTCCACATTCCACACCACCCAGCTTCTATGGTTTAACCAGAACTTGTTCAGATATTAACATGCTTATTTGTGTATCCATAAAAGCTATACATTTTTCAAACAGAGAGATTTTTAGGGTACCATATTCCATGCTCACTGCAAAATTCCATGTTTATACAGTGTGATATCTGAATACTACAGTACTCCTAACTGGACTGGAATGTACTGATTCAATAAGAAAAAGAAAATGAAAGGTATGGGGGGAGGAATATTCCATTAGCAGAGGAAAGATTAAGCCACAATAAATACCAGTAGATCATTAAATCAGGGTACAATGGCAGTACAAAAAATTATATGATACCCAGGATTCCAGGCCATCCCAGGCTAGTTAAATTCCTTTCCACATTGCTTCAGAGATCAGTGGTAACTGCATTTTCTTGTACAATTAAGAAATCTACAGAGAACGGAGCAGATTTTTGCTATGGTTCTAAAAGTTAGATTTTTAATTAGTGCAAACCCATTGTAGAGTAAATAGCTTTCAGCACTACTTCTCTGCCAATATTTCATTTCAGAACATTGCAGGGAGCAAGTGCCCAACAAGATAAAATTATAATGAACAAACTGCCTCTAGTTTATCTATCTGAAGTTCTCATCCACTTAAAATCAAAGTTGTAAAATGCCTCAGTGCCCTGAGAATCACTAATCACAGAAGGGCAGACATTTCACTTTGAAACAAACTGTTTTAGGAAATAATAATCCACCCTGAGAAAGCAATTCCCTCTTTCCCTTCGTGTTTTTATCTGACTCTTAACGTTTTGAAATAAGGAAGGATTTCCAAAGGCAACTTAAAGGATTTGCTCTGGATATTTTATTATGTTCGTATATGTTTTTTTATTCCGTATTTTTATTGCTATCTTATTGTTGATAAATGCTTTGAGACCATTTGGTGAAAATGTAGAAGACAAATTGAAACAAACCAACCTCTGGGAGCTGAATAATTTTACATGGTATTCCAGAGCTGCTCACCTACTTCTTAGAAGAAGGTGCTTACAAGAAGGAAGCATTTTAACTTTCCTTCATTTGGATTAGGGGCCATTCACTCTTAAAATTACAGTACAACCAACTCTGCAAATAACTGCTTGCCAAATGCCACTGATCATTATCCAGGCCTCTCTCCCCCATCCTTTTCTCTGAAACCTGCAATTCAAGCAAAACTAGTGCAATGTACACGTTGTTGAACAACTCTGACTAGGAGCACTGATATTTGGGCTCCTTTTCCAGCATGATAAGATGCTTTAAGGCTGGTGGACTTTTTTAAGCCTTAGGCACAGTTGACTAAATTATCCATTTTTACAATTATTATTATATTTATATCCTGCTTTTTCCCTAGTCAAGGAGACTTACACAGATAAAATAGAACAAGCTAAAAACACAGAAAAGACCATTATTAAAATGCAACCGAACACTAATTACAATGGGACAGTTGTGGCACTAAGCATTTGAGATTTCATATGTAGGGTGAATGACACAAAATGAACACTCCACCATTCCGTAATTGCTCTGTTGGGTCTAGTATGCTTCTTTCTGTAGAGAGCTAGCCATTCCCAGAATGTGCAGAGTCCTAATTCCACAATGCCAAATTTGCTAATAAATTCCAATTCAATTTGAGAGTCTCCTTTTGCTTATTCTTATTCTTTAGTCTGAGTATGACAGAGCATTATTCACCACAGAATGTTACTGAACAGTCAGACTCGGCAACTGGGATAAAGTACTGCTGTAATCAGAGGCCCAAACAATCTTCTTGAAAAATTTACACACATTTCTCATTCACATAGCTGAAAGTGGCCAGAGGACAGAAAGTGGCCTACTCAGTTTTTGGCACCACAATTGTGAAAAGAAAGGACACAATACACTCTTCAGTCTTCCATTTTCTTAAAATAAAGGCTAGAATAATGCTACTAAAATGTGTTATAACTCCACACCTTTTCACTGTTTCTGTATTTTCCCCATTTTCTTAACATCTTCAGCCATTTGTCCACTCGTTCAATCTCCTGAAGCTTTTGCTGGAACAGAATTTTGAAAGTGAAGTTTAGAGGTTTTATTTCCAATTTGTGTGAGCAAGAAAGGAGCGAGAGCTAGATATCCAAGCCATCAGAATATAGAGTCATATGGTACATGTAAGACATTAGCTTTAAATATTTTAGCTTTAAACAGACAAGAAGAAATTTCCCCAACTGCATTCATTCCTTATGCTAGAAAGTAGAAGATTCCAAATAAAATTTTAGCTCATATGCTACTTTAGGGGTAGAAAACCATTAGTTCTCCAGATATTACTGGACACAACTCCCATCATCCTTAACTATTGGCCATATTGGCTGAAAATGATGGGAGCTGGAGTCCAACAGCTTCTAGAGAGCTTGAGGTTAGGCACTCCTGTGCTATTCCTTCAGTATTATTATCTTGAATCTCTTCCAAACTGTACAATGTATGATATGGCTTAACACAATGCTGTACAGCTAGGTTTGCATAAACCTACTCTGAGCATGGCAAATGCTCTTTCATTCAACTGCAACAGCACATATGACCCACAAGCAAGATACTGAATGATTTGATGGATGATGGACTTGACCCTAAAAATGACAGGAATAACACAGGGTGGAGTGCTTAGGCTCCCTCAGTCAATTAGGTTTGCAGATCTAATGACTACACTGCCACACTTTCTCATCTCTAATTTATCCATAATGCCCAACCATCCTTCTAATTATTGCCAGCAAAATTTACAAGAATTCAGCAGCTGACCATCCTTCCTCAGGTCAAGCTAAGCTGCAGCAAGCAGCCTCCCAGTTTTGCATGTGAAGCTTTGGTGCTGCATTTTAGAATATACAGAGGAAATATAATCAAATCTTCCTTGTGATGAAGTTCCATTATCTTCATAGCTGACTAAGGCCTAAACACAGTCATCTGGAAGTCTAATTGAAATCAGCAGGACTTGCTTCCAAGCAAGCGTGTTTAAGTTGGGATGAAGAGCTATTATTATTTATCCAGAGAGCTAAGATTCTTATGTTAATAATTGCAGTGTCTTTCATCACTTGCTACTGAAAAACAAACACCGCAGCAGCAGCTGCCACCTCCCCCCAATTACTCCAGAGAAAGAAAAGCTCCCAGTTCCTACCTTCTCCTCCAGAGCACTGCGGGTTGGTAGCTCATGCTCACTGAAAGATGAAAAATTCTAAATGAACCAATGCATAATGCAAGAAGTGTACAAGCAAAGTGATCCTGTACAGAAAGGAGGTCTGATGGTATGCTTCAAATGATGGGGGACGGACGGGGACGGACAGACACACACATAGGATTGTATCCAAAGTAGCACTAAGTGACTCATTCCACCAGTAGAAGGATTTCTGCTTGTGCAATGGAACATGTTACCACTCTTCTCTCCCTTTACTGCCCAAAAATCTGTTATAGGGGCTCCTCCAACACTCCACAGCAGATTTGAAGAGGCCACAGGGTGTGTATGAGTGAAGAAGGGAGGAAGTTCCACTGTGTAGGTGAAAATTCTTGCACTGATGGGATGCATTAGGTGGAGGCTACCCATAGCAGCTTACTGGTCTGCTACTTGGCTAAGGAGGTTCTGATTAACTTGACCATTTCTTTATTTCACATTTGATCAATGATGCCTGGCCCCAGAAAATGTGGAAACAGTGTCAGAAGGGAGATCTCCCTTGGGCTCCTGTTCACAGATGGATGCAATACATAAAACAAAAAGCTATAAATTTGCATAAACCACCATAATAGAGGTGGCAAAAAAGAGGGGTTAAAATGCTACCCACTCTGAACACCTGAATCCCTTTAAAGGGCAGCTGTAGAAAGCTGAAACACTGCTGCATTTCCATGCTTTTCAGAAACTGTTTACATCCTAAGTGTATAATCTGCCCGTATAAAGGAAACACAAATATTGATTTCCAAGGACCCAGCCCTGTCATAGCTTAGCTGTACCCTTATCATGGCAGGAGTTTTCATAAGCAACAGAAAGTAATTTCCTCTCTGCTTCTGACTTGCACAAGTGGACAAAAATCCACTTGACACTTGGCTAAGGTACAGTGGTGGAGGACCCAACCATGACAGTGAAAGGGATGCAACTGCGGCCTTCAGCACTAGTTTCAGCAAAATGAAGAGGACATGAAAAGGGGAACTTACTGCAAAAACCCAAATCTGTCAGTGACTTTGTAGAGAGTGAAGTCAGCATCTTCCCACGGATCAATCTGAGCTCCTTCCTGCCTTCCCTGTAAAGAAGGTTGCACAATAGTTTACACTATGGTGTCTAACAGATGATATCATTTTGAGAAGAAATGGAGAAAATTTATGACATCATCTGTTCTTATGTCATTTTTACTCATCCAAAACTAGCCATGGGTTGATTTTGTGTATTTTATAAGCTGTAAGTGTAAAGCAGGTCAGCAAAGTGATGGGTGGGTATGAACTACTATTTGTACAATGGCAGCTGTCTTGCCTATGATATGCACTGGGCACAAATACATTGTTTTTGGTTGCAGGTACCTCACTTCTACAATGACTGCAGTATTCTTCTTTGCCTGTGGCTCAGCATGAAACTGGAGGGGATCATTTAAAAGATTATACCTCATGGACAAGAAGGACCAAGGATGGGAAATGAAAATGTAGCACTTATAGCTTTCCTTATCATTGTGTTTTGAGACCCTGAACCCTTTACTGAAGTTTCTGCTTTCTGCAGAATGTTGGGGAAATACATGTCTGGCTGCAGAACCAGAAGGCACACAGTGAAAACAAGCTGCGTAGTATATAGTCAATATACTGGGGCCAATTAATCCCTCACTTGCTAGGACCCCATGGTCCCTTCATCCCTCCAAAATGTATGAAAAACCAAATAATAAGGATGATTTGAAGATGGATGGCATTGATCAAGGGAAAATTGAATATTCCATATTGCTATTTTCTGAATCTGGTTGACTTACTACAAGTTCCTGCGTTCTGTAGACAGTTAAGCCAAAAGAAATCTTTGGTTGGTAGCATATTAAGTGGGAGGAAACCAAGGTTCTTACCTTCTCATACTTCGCAATGATTTCTGCCCTTTCCTCTGCTATTAAGGCATCTATATCTTTCTTCATGTCAAAGGCTGCAAGAAAAGGAAAAGGTGAACAATGACATTATAAGCAGCAGTCATAGCAGGGAGGGTGGGAGGGGGGCAAATGTGCTAATAGAAAAAGGCTTCACTTACAACTAAAAGCCATAAACCCTATCCTAAAGCTAAATAACAGGCTTAAGGTGCAAAATCCAATAAAATATATACTGAGTTCATATTGCACAACTCAAGCTTTTTGGAGGGGGGAATCACCACCAGCAAGAAAAAGACAGGCAACTAAAGGTAATTATTGCAAGAAGCAGCACCTTCAAAATCTTTCCAGGTTTTCAATCACATTTATCAATTTTTCTACAGATAGGAATATACGTATAGTATTATTGATTTACAATGAAAATTATATTCCATTATATCTAACAATATGCCAACTCAAGTCCACTTACAATAGTATAAAACAAACATAGCAAAAAAAAAAGATAAACAAAGCGACTACAAAAGCAATAAAACAACAGGAAAGGGTTGACTTGAAACTGTGACTCATACTTGTGATGACAAGGGGAACGCAACTGCAATCCTAGACACTCTCCTAATCAAACATGTTGATAATGCTTTTTAAATAGAGACAGAAAGCTACCAGTCCAGAATTGTTCAAGATAAAAACCAGAGTTAATTTATCCTGTCGTTCACTTATACCAGTCTAACTGCATGAGATGACAGCACAACCACTGTGTTAGAATACAGGCCGCACCAAATTCCCATAAAGCAGAGGTCGGGCTTGAAGGGCAATTAAAAATAAACAAGAACGGAGAGTGCTGAACACCTCTCTCAACTAAAATTTAGTCCTAAGCCATTTCTTTTGGCTATTTTTTTCATTTTGCATGGGTTACTTCTAGTCTTGGGATACCTAGGGCAAGAAAAATGTCTCTGAAGGGGTGGGTGGCACGGAAGATATATTTTAGCACCTATTCTGCATTTATGAAATCCCCTGTGCACCTTACAGGAATTTAATTGCAACCAGATACTAAAATACAAGACTGCCATCGGTTCATGAGGGAGGGTAGTGGATGCACCTCCATCTTCTGTTGGAATATCTGGCACCACTGGGGTGGGGGTGTCCTCTGATAAGACTACTCGGGCCTCTCCCAAACAACAAGCTTGCCCCTCTTATCCTATTTCTCCTCTCTTTCTGATTAGTCATGCCAAGAGGTCTCCGTAGGGCTCATGACAGGTACACTCCCGTACGCACAATAAATTTGGTTATGTGGTTGGAAAGAACAGATAGTTAACATCAGGAGTAAGTTCTTCCACCTAACCTGATCCATGAATAGGTTAAGCAGAACATTATGAAATGGCGGCCAACTCTGTGTGGTACAAATGCTGCCAGGATTGTGAAGGATGACAGCTGATCACAGAAAATGGAGGTGTTTCAGAACTGGTTTCAAACCTCCTGGGGTAGACCTCCCCAGCAGAAAAAGGCACGCAAATTGGGTGAAAAACTGTAGAGCAGCAAAAACTTGGGTCTCTTTCATCATGAGATTCTACCTGCACTGAAAAAGTCCAGGAATAGCAGAAGTCTCAGCCTTTTGAGTCTCCCTTTCTTTCTTTAGAGTATCCTAAGTAGGTCAGTACACAAGCTGGAAGCCCTAAATAATGGTAACCCTTTATTTAGCCTCAGTATTTATTCTGCTCTGTCAAAAGCACTAAATCCACATAAGCATTCACAGGAAATGAAACAAGTGAATGCTGCAGATGAAACACGGAAGGCCTTACCTGAGATGGTCCTTACGTCTCACGCTGCACGTCTTGAGGCTGGGGTGGCCTCTCCCTCCTTGATGCTACCTGACAGAAAACATTCCAAGTGCTCAATGTGCCTCTTTGCATCCACCTCTTCCGTCCGCAGCTGGCACGTTCAGGCAGTCCTTAGCATGGTCCCTCTCAGCCTTGCCCACCAAACTCCATAGTCAGTGAAAACTTTTCTGCTTTTTTCTACACAACTGATGATCATTGGTCAGGTTGAAAGAAATACTGCTTTTCCTTTTTATGCAGATGATTTCCTTCTTCCAATGGATTGACTGGGGAGGAAATTTGAAAACAAATATAACTTTTTAAGCCTCAAAAACTATGCCCCCCCCCAAGAATTGAAATGCCTTCATCACAAACTGAGTTCTCATATTACTTAGAGTAAGGGAGCAGATATGTAAAATCCCAGAGCAAAAATCATGGCCACTGTGCTAGCTAAAACCATTGTCTAGTTTAGCATTATGTGTGAACCTGCACTCATGGCTTATCTCACTCTAGAATAACCATGAGATTTCTCCTTCATTTATTCCTAATGACTTGTTTGGGGTAGACAAATCTCAAGCCTGGGTCTGCCAGTGGGAAGCCACCAATTAAGGGATTTCAGGAAGGGGCTGAATTTGTATAAGATAATATGTGCAGAAGTTCACAGAGACAAACTATTCCTTATGCAAAACACACTGTATGCTTTAGATAGTACATAACTTTGGATACCTCTGATTTAGCCCAATCTAACAACATTGTGTAGTTTGTGATACCAGTTATACTTTTTGCTTAGCTATCAAAAAAAATTATTCTGAACAGTAAATAGTTGTTCATGCTGTAATGCATTTTTTTTAGGGGTGGAATTTTGCTGTCACTTTACAAGGCACTCATGATTAAGTTTTTAAAATGAATGAGAGAGAGAGAGGGTGAGAGAGTATGAAGCACAGGAGTTAGTATTTCTATAGTAGCATGATGTCATTTGTCGACAATTTGCTTATGTAAGGGAGCTCAGTTTAAAGGCAACATCTGATTTTAATCAGCCTTTCACTTTCTGACTGGCTCTCAAAATCAGTTCAGCACCAGTATCTTCAGGTCATTGAGGCTTCAAAGAAATGCTATGCATCAGATACCCATAAAACTCATCCAAAAACCCTGCCCGCCTCCCAGCAAGTCTTTGCTCATGTCAGCAGAAATGAGATGTTAGTATTCTTTAATGGGACAGATTGAGTTGGATTTCTAGATTTATGGAAAAAACTAAGAAAGAACGTAAAGAAGTAGCACACAGCACAGCACCCTAGCATAGAATGGTAATCACAACACCAGTTGTTAAACCGATTCTTTTTAACCAGTTCGATTAGAGAAGAGGGAGCAATGAGATTGAGCTATATGACAACAATCGAAATGACATGCAATGACCATAGATCAGTGTCTCTGAAAGCAGATCTGCTGCAAGAGGGGATAGAGAGGGAAATCCAGTTCTGTTCACATTTCATGAGGACTTTTTGAAAGAAAAGAAAATCACAAACGAATGCAGAAATTTGGAGATCTGAAGATCAGAAAAATGTGAAACTGAGAAATTCCTCCATCCTTAGCACCAAGGAAGTGCAAAGCAAGGTACAATTTGGAATACAAAAAGTGGGAGACCAGGCAAGATGTGCTAAACTCACCCACGCTCATCTCAAGAGTGGGCTCCAGTACTGAAAGCAAGTCCAACTGGAGAAAAGCAGTTGCAAGGGGAGTATTCAGCATTTAGCTGCCCATCCCCGCACAACACTAGAATTTTAAATTGTATCACCACACCCACTAACAGGATGGAGCTATGTTAGGCCCTCATACTATTTTGCTATAATTTACATGATCATTCTATTTTCATAGCAGTTGGGAATCACTCAGAGCAGTGGCACAGCTAGCCGCCCAGGTGCCCAGGGCAGTACACATGCCCTGCGCCCAGATGAGCTGCCCATGGGGTTAGGGCAAGCCTCCTATTGGGTGGGGCAAGCCAGGGCACAGAGCCTTGCCGCTGCCTCCCCCTCAGCTGTACGGCAGCTGAGGAAGAGATGGCAGGCAGGCGCAAGCCCCTCACTGTGAGCCTGCAGGCGCCTGAGCCACCGTGTCACTGCCACACGGCACATGCCACAGTGTGGCAGCCAGTGGCCCCCCCCCAGCTACGCTTCTGACTCAGAGCACACTATTTGTTTTTTCTCCATGAGACTGGTGCCATTTTGTCACAAAGTGACATTTCAGCTTGAAATTGACAATTTTTTCAACTTTTAGAATGAAGAGCACATATGAAATAACTCTGTTACACTCATGACCCCATCCACTCAAAGCATGTTCTCAGCAGGATGATTCACTACCTGTACAGTAATCCAGGCATTCACTCGGTCTTACTCGACCTGACCCAGCATCCCTGACTCATCACTTGTAAAACAGCACAATGCAATGGTCAAACCTATTTGCGTTGTCAAGCAACGAAGTAGTTATAATGCTTACTGTGGAAATGATGAGATTTCCTATTATCTCTATGCTAACTAGGAGTGGTGCTCAAGCTATGTCTTCAGGGTTAACCTGGCACCTTCCTAGCCTGATAGAAAATGCAACAGAATGATGGCAGCTACCGGTACTTTGATTTCACATTGGTATAAAACCTGTTCTGCTTAGTGTTATAAAGGTATACCCTATGCAGTGGCGTAGCATGGGTTGTCAGCACCCGGGGCAAGGCAAGTAATTTGCACCCCCTAACCCGTGGATTTGCGCCCCCTAACCCGCGGATTTGCACCCCCTAACCCTAACCCCCAGATGTTGCGCCCGGTGCGGCTGGCCCCCCCTGCACCCCCACGCTACGCCGCTGACCCTATGGCTTGGCATAAGGCCAGTTCAACTAAATTAACCTCTGAGTCTGTGACCTCCCCTTCCCACCAACCCAGATAAAAGTTTAAAATATACTTGTGGATGAGCCGTATCAGCAAAAGGAGTTGACAGAAAATAAGTGGGAGGATATTTTTGTAATGAGCAGTAAAGACTTGATAGGACAGGTTGTACTCCCAACTCCTACTTTCTATAGACTTGATGGACAGCTTAGTGTTGCTTCTGCATGTTAGAAGTATACTTTGCTTTAGTTTAAAATGAAGAAACAAGATGTTAATAAGTAGGTGTGATACTGGCGGAGACAAACTACTTTAAATAGAAACTAAACTCTTCAGTGTCAACATTTTCTTCCAAGACTTCTACAGCAATTCTTCATCTGCTATTTTTAGACCTTGCAGAGGATAATTAAGACAAACATTTGTTTTGCTTCAGCCTAGAACTCATCTGCCAGATGATGGAAGCTAAAGAAGCAAGAGTTTCTTTTTTGGTCTTGGTTTAAAACAAAAAAACAAAACAAAATCCCTTTTACTTGACACATACATTATTAAATTGTACAGACCACACCAGAAAAAGTAGACAAACTGAAGAAAAATCTTTGACGCATGCAAATATTTCTTAAGCCCCTCTCTCACAGATTTTACAAACAAATCAATCATTCTTATGTTCCATATAGGATCAAATACGTGCAGCTGTGCTTTGGAAGTGTTTTGTACACACACAAATATGTCCTGTTTCCAAAACTGCCAACCACTTTCTCCTGCATTTTATTTTCATGTTTGCCATTAAACCTGATTAAAATAGTTCCTTTAAACACCCCTGAAATTAAGAAGAAAAGCATCTGTGGCCAATTCAGTCTTGATTTGTGGTTTGTTAAACTGTGGCTTGGTGTCATGTGCAAGCCAGGCCAGTGCTGTAATATCTTGTTGTCCCTTACTCTCTCATAGAACTTGGTTAAATATGGTTGCTAACTATCTCTGCACTCTGTTTTAAACATTAAGCAGCCACAGCACGTAACCTAGTATTTCATGGCCAGAAGGGGGAAATTTTGTTGGTTCTGACTGATAATTTCTTAGCCCAAACCAAACAATAACCCTCTTCTTAAAAGTCCCATAACCTGTATGTTGCATTTAAGCTGGAAATGACTTCTAATTCTGGAAAAATTCATCAGGCATACTTTAATATTACAAACACTGTATCTTAAATCCCTGCAATGACTTTTGTATAAGGCTGCAGATCTCTGCAATCCACTGTGTCCATGGGGTTTTATGCCTTAAATTCACTTTACATAATGTCCCAGAGGTGTGTCAATTAACATTAACAGTTGCATTTTTTTCTGATGTTTATAAGTAACAACTCACATTCTGGAAATATGTTCTAAGATGTTTTTTGTTTTGTTTTCTAAATGAAAGCAAGGGATGCTTCCTCCCCTCCCCCCTTTTCTGTGGGACACTGAACACTGGAAGAGATGCTTTCTACACTTACTGGATATCAATTATTCAATAATGGTATTTAAATAAAACTGAGGGATAATGAGGTTCTGAGACTGTCTGAAGCCAAACCCTCGAGAATAGAAGCTCAAGAGAGTCCTTGAGCTGTTCTTCACAGCAGGAAGCACTGAGAAAATTAGCTGTCACCGTGCCCTGACTGAACACACATACTGCATGAGATTTGCTGGCCTGCTAGCTTCCACTGATGCTCTTTCTGCTTGGCCTATATCTGTGCATGTATGAGGCACATGGTTTTTCTTTTTCATCTAACCTAAAGGCTGAGGACCAGTTATAATAGGAATTGGGAACCTGTCACCCTCCAGATGATGTTGGATGAAAACTCCCATCAACTTGAACCATTGGCAATACAGGCTGGGGCTGACTGTGATGTGGTTCAACACTGTGGTCTAATAGCCACCTTTTATTCTTCCTGCTATTCTGTGAAGTTGGTTAAAAATATATATGTCTTTTTCAAAGTAACTACAGTGAGCTACACAGCCAAACAGGACTTTGTCCCTTTCCTTACTGAAACCCACCTCTATCAACTTGATCATACATAAATAAAATTGGCCAGAATATAATCTGGTTGCAGCTTTGAACTGAGTCTTGCGGACAAACATCCTTTAGCATCTCTGCTGTTAGAGGGAGGGAGTGTGTGTGTGTGTGTGTGTGAGAGAGAGAGAGAGAGAGAGAGAGAGAAACAGTCAGATATTTCATCCATCTCTGCAAAGACAAATACCACATTTTCAACTTACTAAAATGCAATATTGCCTCTCATTGGCATATTTTGCTTGACAAAACATGGCTTAGTAGTCCTGGATATTGTCTGCAACATCAGTGATGCATAGCATGATTTTCCCTCTGCCCTAACCCGTGTCAACTCATCAGGTTTTTTTTATTATTATAATAATAATAATAAATTTATTTGGTAGCTGTGCTTTCCCTGCTATGCACACCCAGTCTAGACTGATCGTCAAGGCACAATTCACCACCCCTTAAAAATCTGGATAAACAGCCATTAAAACCCCTCCTTCCATTAGCTGTCTGGGGTCTGTATTTCCTGCTACTGGTTCACCGACATACCACATTATGGATAAAAGGTGGCTGGGACTCAATTGATTTGTTAGAAAGAACCACACAACTGACACACAGCATAGGTATAATATGCATGATAGCCCTAAATATGTAACACAACCGTAAAAAATAGAGTGATTTTTATTTGATTATTTCTTACCCTGAGATTTTTGTAACTCATATTCATAAGACCTGGATAAAAATGAGAGTTCTGGTATCAGAAAGAAATTCAGCCACACAAAGCAAGGCACACTTATTCATACAAACAGCACCAGTCATAGAATACCATGAAAAGTTCTTTGGTAAGGGTGGAAGAAGACAAGAAATATTTTACAGATCACAAACACATTCTCACGTAGCTTTTGCATCAGATGAATCACTGTATATTACATATATAATGAATAAAAAGAGAGTTAGATTAGAACAAGTGTGTGAGAAAGAAGACCAAACTTATAAAACATATTAGTGATGAGTATGAAAAAAGTAACAGCTACTGTATACTAATTAATTTGGAATGAAAATATTTAACCTTTTATATATTCACAATCTAACACACTCCAAATAATTTGCATATAATAAGAAGTATTCCATGTTTATAAAATTGCAGGCTATTCAGATATTGCTATCTAAACAAGGCTTCCTCAACCTCGGCCCTCCAGATATTTTGAGACTACAATTCCCATCACCCCTGACCACTAGTCCTGCTAACTAGGGATCATGGGAGTTGTAGGCCTAAAATATCTGGAGGGCCGAGGTTGAGGAAGCCTGATCTAAATGATAAATGGTATGGCCATCTTTTATTTACAATAAATGTCTATGCTTTATTAATAAATTATATATCATATATAATTTATTAACCACACCTACATGTACTCAGCACATGAATCTCTTATCCCTTTACACATTTTGAAGAGCAGAACGTAAGGGGCACTTTTCATTAACTAGCAGCACAGCACCATTAAACCCTGATCACTCCAAGGGGGAGGGGAAATAAGTCATGGATCTGAGAGGGGATTTTTCCCCCCTGCCACTTTCCCTAGAAAAACCTGCTGTTTACTGCTGAATTGGAACAAACATCAATCAGGTTTTCTGTGGATTGACGTTTGCTCTGATTCAGCAGTAAACAGCGGGTTTTCTCAGGGAAAGAGGAGGGACACACATAAAAATCCTCTCCAACCTGTGAGTTGAAATCACGGGATTTCAAATCCAACTAAAGTATGGATGGGGCCCTAAATTGAAGAGTTAAGCTGTGGAAAATTAACAGCAGGAGGAAATGAAGGGAGGCAGGGAAAGAACTGAGGGTTTCTGTTGCTGTAGAAAGTCTGTCATCTGGATGCCAGTTCTCCTAATATATGAACAGCAGTTTCACCCAGTGAGAAACTATGGAGACAACAGGCCTGGAAACAAGTTACTCAGAGACCATGTTTACCCACATAGATCTGGTGCCCAAACCTTGTAATCACACAGTGGCCAGAACTTGTAGAGCTTTTCTCTGTTTTCTCTGGTGTGGGTGGGTGGGTGAGTGGATGATCATCCCTTCCACGCCTCCTTAGGGAACTTCTGCAAACACCCATAACAATAGTACTTGCCTTTTAAACAAACGTAATTTATAAAGGTGCTCTCAGAAATAGCATGGAAAAACCCCATATCTGTGTACCTTAGAACCTGGTAAAAATAAGGCTGTAAGAAAATATGGGGTGGTTGTTGTTCGAAGAACATGATCACTTTGTGCTCACCACTACTCAATTGCATTTATGGTTTAATATGGCAAATACTTAAAACAGTTGGATAAATCAGAGCTTAAATGGAAGGGGTCCAGAAGAGGCTGCCCCCAACCACCCACACTGCTCTATTTACAAAGTTCCGGGGAACACAAATTATCCAACACAATGGGAGTTGTTGAGGGATTATGAGGCTTGTGGATTTACTTAACATCTTCTACCCTTTGCCCCATAATGCAAGCATTGAGACCAATCTAAATATATCATAAAAGGAAAACGCCAACTATGAAATGCAGGGACACCATGCATCTTATGCCACGGTGATGATGCCTTTAGGCAATTCTACTTGGTCACACACATAGAGTTTTAGGCAGATATCTCCCCTTCTCCAAATGTACTGCTCAAATAAAATTAGCTTGCCTCAAATTGGGAACAATTGTTTGCTTTGTAGAATATCTGTATGGACACCCTGTTCCAACTGCACACAGTATGTTATTCAACAATTAATCATCAAGGTGCTTTTTCTAGCTGAAGACAGATGTCTGAAGTTAGCTGTCTGTTAGGGGGCTGGGGAGAAACCAGGGAAGGGAAGAGTGCTCTTCTCCTTGCCTTACTCTTCAAGCATTTTGGAACAGACTTGCCAGAGAGGCATTTCGAAGGGCACAGTCAATCACCTGGGCTACATTTGTAGCTCTCTGACATGAAATAAGATTTCCTATTTGGTTTATTCACATTGTTGCCAGCTTCCAGGAACTAAAGGTGTCAAAATAGCATACTGCCTGTCACCTAAAAAGCTCCTTCAATTGCCATGGATTGGAGACAGATACAGGGGAATTCTGCTATTTTCAGGAGGCTTTATATTATCAACAACTACCTAACAAGTAAAGTTACTGATGATAATAGGTGAGGTTTTGCTTGGCAGCCTAAAAGGAAGCACTGGGTTTTTTTAAAAAAATGAGGCCCAAGAGCTGGGGACAAACTCTGTCCTTTGTGTTAGAACAAAGAGTCTAAGCTTTGAACTAGGATTGGACAGGTTTTTCTTTTAAGTTCTCCAGGCACATTAGAAAGCATCAAGGCAGGAAAACACCCATGGAGAATGAAAAAGAAAACCCCTTTTGTTCTTTTAGTACTAATAAGAATCAGCTTGGAGGAGACTTCTAAACAGAGCTACAGCTCTCAATTCTCATAGTACTTTAAGAAAGGTGATGTCAAAGGCAAAGCAATTCCAAAGCTTTTCTGGTACAGACAAGGCTTTTAGCCTAGTTGTGTACAGTGATGCTGAGTGATCAAAATGCAAACATAAAATGTGCCACAAATGACATTCTCAAATGTTTTTAAACCCAAGACAGACTTATATTCAAGAGAAATTTAAATGTGTTGTGAACACATTTAGCTCTTTTTTTTAAAAAAAGTTTGTGCATCTACAGGATACCAGTGAATACAATGCTGTGAAATGCAGCAGGCACTCTCTGGCTGCTTCTTTGCTTTCCTCTGCTCCTCCCCACTCCTCCTGTTGGGAGAACTAGGGAAGAAGTTGCAACTGCAGGGTGCTTTCTATCCCCGGAGGTACTTTAGTGGCGGCGGCACAGCAGTAGTGGGTAGTCTAGGGAGCTGCTTCCTCCCATTCTACCACTTCTTCTCCCTCCTGTTACACCTGCAAAAGGAAGTGCCCTGAAGTTACAACCTCCTCCCATCCTAGGGAAACAACTGCAGGCTGCTTTGTTCCCCAACATGGGGAATGGTGAGCAATGAGCCAACATTTGTAGCAGCAGATCAGTGATGATGTGATACAGACTCATATACTTGTTTGTTTCACTTTAAGTTATATATCCTGCCTTTCCTCCAAGGAGCTCAAGCAGCACACATGGTTCGCCATCTTTGCCTCACAAAAAACCTGCGAGGTGGTTTAGGCTACAACACTGTGCCTATCCCCAAGGTCACCCAGTGAGCTTCATGGCTGAGTAGGGATTTGAACTCTGGACAACCAGTTCTAGTGTGACGTTCTAACCTAAACACTATACCACATGGCTTCTCACACATTCATGGCAATCTGAGCCTCTTTTAAGTGCCAGTCTTGGCCCCTCAGTCTTGCAAAAAGTGCAGGACTTGTGTTATTACATCCAGAATCAAAAGCAGCTTTTAAAAAAAGCAACTGTACATATAAGCTGCTGAGGGGGCAGGGTACATTCAAACTGGTTATTATGTGTTCTGCAATCACAGAACATTTTCACATTGGTGAAATCTCTTCATTATACAGCTCTCGACTCAAAACCAAAATTAGAATTTTGAGTCAGGAACCTGCTGTTTAATAGGACAGAACATACTGTCCTATTTCCCCCTAACTCTGCCAATGTAGTGAGGAGAGAGGAGAACCAAGGGTCTCATTCCTTATTAGGCTTACTAAGTCACAATCCAGAGATCAGTGGACAACCTTTAAATTCCCTACTGCAGTCAGCAATGAGGCAGCTGTAGTTTCTATCACCTGTTCCTCCCCAAACCCAAGCAGCCACGTGGGGGCACAGCCTGCTCTACAGCACACTTGTAGTCAGGCACTTAAAAGCAAAAGGAACTTTATATCCAGGTTACTAAGTTTAAATTTCTGGTTTGAAACACAACTATTTATTTCCTTTTAAGAAACCACAAACAGAAGGTCAGGAGGACTTGCATACAAAATAAACAAAATGCAACATTTAGAGTTAGCATACACACCACAAAGTTTGCAAAACTGCTTGGGCTCCTGCAAGGGACTTGGCTATGCCAGTAGAATTTCTGACTCTTCCCACATTGCTAACCTGATCTCCATGCCACACTGCAAAAATTTTCCAAATCCCTTCAGTTGGGCCTCGCAAGTGGTCCCTGTAGGGCTTCCAGGAAGACTGTAAACAGCTTTACCTATACTCAACAGCAGGCTGGTCAAATTAAGGAGCAAGACCATTCTATAAAACCAGGTGGGATGATATTTGTGTCTCAAACCACCTGATCTTGTTGGGCTCAGAAGTAGCAGTATATCTTTGAGTCAGCTATAACCATGCTGCAGAGCAGCAGGATCTGTGCCTGCAAGTTCCTCTGCTACAAAAGGAAACCCATTATTAGAAAAAACAACAACCATAGTCAATAACCATTCAATAGCAAATATGCATCAAGTCAGCTTTCTTAGGAAAGTGGATCCACTGTTCAAGAGTGAGCTTTAATGGAAACTTAACAGTACATAATATTAAGCACACAAGCAGTTAATATGGAGGCAGAGTAGCTGAATTATTAAGCATGGTTTTCTTTTCTGTTTGATGTACAACTATTTCCTGTAAAATAACCACAGACTGATAAGAACAGGGCATAGTTTGACAGCAAATAACATAAGAATAAAAACCAGAAGGTAATAGGAAAGGGTGGAGAGCAAGTCTACATCAAATGAATGGAGTCTGAGATCATTTATTTTTGTTCATTTACTATATCCACTTTAAGAGCTATTTAATTTTTTATAAGATGTTAGCACCCACATCCACTACCCACAATCTGTAACTAGTATAACTACTACTATTTTTTATATATTTATTACATGTATATCTTACCCTTCCTCACAAAGGAGCTCAGCAATAAAACAAGCAATAAAACAATAAAACATTGTTAGAACAATTTCAATACAGATGCAGACAGGGAAATATCTCAACTTAAAAGGCTTGTTGATAAGCCTATTTATATACATAAAATTAAACAGGAAGAATGAGAGTGCCCCAGTACACAAGTGTACTGAACAGAATGCCCAACATATTTATCTCAAAAGCAACCAGCGGAATTTTGATTGGGGTTGCAGGACAAGGAGCAGAAATAAACTCTGACCACCCCCTCCACTGACCTGATACAAACTGCCCTCCAACACAGATATTATAGCTGCAAAGGGGGGGGGGCATATAGGTACCTGAATCAGATGTTGTATAAAGGGCATATCCATCTCCTTTCATCCACACCTGTCCACCTACAGCAACTTGCAAACCTATGCCACTTGCAGACTGCTGCTATGTCACAGGTGAGATTCAATCTCATACAAGCAAATTCAGATTGCGCTACTGAAGTGGATTTGGCACTCTTGCACAACCACCTGCTATTTTGAAAAAACTGGACTTTTTGCGGTAAGAAAAGCAATAGGAAAATGCACTAGAAAGTGTTACATAACAATTGCTTGATGTGGTGTTGTACAAATCCGCTCTGCTTTCAAGCAGGGCGGGGTTGCAGTCTGACCACATGGCTGCCTGCTGGTGTCGGGACGTGAAGAACATCCCGCGTCATCGGGGAGACCTGGCCACATCATTGCCTGGCTGCCAATCCGGCTGGCCGGGGTGTGTGGCCGGCTGCATTTAATCACCGGTGCGAGCCAGGGAGCTTCCTCTGGCTCACGTCCTCGGATCTCCCTCCCTCCCCTTTTCCAGGTTTTTCAGCTTTGGCCTTCCTATGGACTGTGGTTGGTCGCTGTTGACGGGCCTGGTAGGAATTTTTTCCATCTGGCAAATTGGCACTGGCCATTTGGTTTTCACCTACCACATAGCAATCATCACAACTTTGTAAGGTTTGGCGGTTAGGCATTGGTATGACTCTGTTGGGGGAGGGGAAGTGTGGCCATCACCTGCCCCTCCATGTTGAAGGGTATTCTGATAAAGGAGTCCGGGGGTGTGGATCTTGTCCGAAGTCTGTGGAGGGGCTAGGGCCATGCCACAACCCCATCGGGAACCATGGGGGAGCTCGAGTCAATGCGCATCGGGGGGCTCCCCCTATTGGTGGTTTACCCTTACAGGACTCCCTGCACGGCGGGCAGGAGTCAGATATAGTCTGCTCATTTTCCAGTGCCTAAGCCAATACCACTCACATTCTGTAACCAATAAAGTTGTGGCCTAAATTTTGCCCAATAACCATTAACCTAATATACTGTGTACATGTGTCATTATTCTTTATGGGGGGGGGGAGAGGCCTTGGGGTCTTGACACACAACTTCCTCACATACAAATCAGAACAAGTGCTCAAACTGTGGTCATTGTATGACACACACATACACACATCAGAATAAATGCTCAGCAGATCATGTGGAAGTGACTCAGCTGGGATAGCTCAGTTGTAATCTCAGGGTCATGGGTTCAATTCCCACATTGGGCATAAGATTCCTACAGGGGGTTGTACTACATGACCCTCATGGTCCCTTCCAACTCTGTGAGGGCTAGCTAGAGCACTCTGCGGCACAGCCCTCCTTTGCATCCAACACAAGGTAAAAGCAGAAGCATATTTTATGTTCACCATTTGAAGAGGGAGACACAAGAAAGCAGACAACGTGTTATATAGGAAAGTCAAGGGGCCAAGCTCACATGTTTTTACATGGATGACAACTAATATAACAAAAAGATTCATGGCGCCTTAAAGAATATCAAATTTATCACAGCATGAGCTTCAGTGGACTACAGTTCATTTCATCAGATACATGGAGTGATACATTTGGAACAATAAACCCCCAAGAGGACGAATTTCTACTAGTTAACATGTAAAGGTCTTTGGTCCTTAATTGCGTTCTTCTCACTCTTCCAAAATATAAAGTTTTGCACACTTTTATCAACAGAAGTTGATTACATCACCTACATTGCTACTGCTACTGCTACCTCTGTCTCATTCAGTCAAACCAATGACTGAATGCTTAATTATACAGTGCATATCTGCAGCTTTCAATGCACAATGAAGCAATACAGCCCAAGAGGAGGCTGTAGTAACCTGTGGCATTCATGATCTTGTCTAGCTGCTTTCTCAATTTTAATTAAGATGATTTTAACTGTATTCTATTTTTGCAGTGACTGCTGCATAGTTTTCATTATTGTTGTAAACTGCTTCGAGTGCCAAAAGCTCATAATTTTAAATAAACAAAAAATTAAATACAATTATCCATTGAAGAACATGGAAAGATTTCCCACCAGATAAGAAACTGTGAGGCATTCCTCTTTCCATTTGAAACGTGCACAGCAGTTTTGCTATAAGTCATAAGCCCTAGTCTGCCCTTTCCCTTCCCTGTTCCCTTTTTTATGCTTACCCCACATCCGGTGACAGTATCAAATTACACACATTGATTCATGTGAATGCTAAGGAAAATAAAATGATCATTAGACCAACATGTTCTGTATCATAAGCCAAGCTATCCTGGGCTGCTCCCAGATGGGTGGCTCCTAGCATGATTAAATCACTGTTCTTCCACTGAACTATCAGCAGATTTGCAGTGGATTTTCCACACTAATAGACATATTGCACTTTTCATTTATGCTCATCCCACTATGATCAGTGGGCATGAAATAGCTACTGGGGATCAGAAAGGCCTCTAAGCAGTCATGGGGGGAGGGGGGCAGAGAATCCAAATGATCCCTAAAAAAATAAATTATTGTCCTCATTTAAGCATGATTGCCCATTACTACCCAGGAAATGTCAAAAAACACGTTTAAAGTTTGTTTTGGACTGAAAGTGTAGATTTTATAGGTGAAAGAGCATATTTCTAAAATAGTGGCAAACCAGAAAGATTGTTTTCTATCTATTTTTTAAATTGGCATTATATTATAACATTATATAACTACTGTACAGCACTCTTATTTAAGAAGTATTTTACTAACAATTTAATACGTGAAAAAGAGATTTATCCAGGTAAGTGCTTGGGTTGTTATTTGAGAGAAAGATTGAACAATGTTATAAAATGATGCCTACCACTAAGGTTATAGTGTATGCATGCCAAGTTGTGGTATCTCAAAACGCCCCCTCTTAAAGATGGAAGAGTAGCACTAAGGACATGTGTGGTGATTGAGAAGACTGGAAGAGCAGTCCATAGATGCCAGACTTTCTGTGATAATAAAAAAGATAGAAGCACTGGGAAAACATGGGATGATTAGAAGTGGATGATGATACCATGTGGAGTCTCTGCAAACTGTGAGTGATAAAAGCAAGGCAATTCCATACCAGATGAAATAATGTTTTCTATATTCCAATTAAAAGGTAAAGGGACCCCTGACCATTAGGTCCAGTCATGACTGACTCTGAGGTTGCGGCGCTCATCTCGCTTTATTGGCTGAGGGAGCCGGCGTACAGCTTCCAGGTCATGTGGCCAGCATGACTAAGCAGCTTCTGGAGAACCAGAGCAGCACACAGAAACGAGTTCACCTTCCCGTCAGAGTGGTACCTATTTACCTACTTGCACTTTGGCGTGCTTTCAAAGTGGTAGGTTGGCAGGAGCAGGGACCGAGCAACGGGAGCTCACCCCGTTGCAGGGATTTGAAACGCTGACCTTCTGATTGGCAAGTCCTAGGCTCTGTGGTTTAACCCACAGCGCCACCCACGTCCCACAATATTCCAATTATAAATTACTTAATATTAGAGGAATTTGAGACAGTGGTAGACATAAAACCAAATTTCATTGCGAAATACTCATATATTTTTTAAAGATTGTATTATCATGCGTTTTCTTCTGCTCCTGCCCCAAGAAATTATGTGGTTAAACTTCACTTGCAGCAAAATCTTCATGCCTAAGAACTACCTCCAAAACTAAACCTAATTGAGGACTTCCGGAGGCGGCGCGAAACTGTAATGGCGGTCCTCTTCTAGTCTGAAGAGGGGCTCCGCAGGAAAGGGTCGTTTCGCTGCGGCACAGCGACGACCCATCAAGAAAAACCACGAGCAGAGTGAGCTCGTGGCCGTGGGACTCGGCGGGCACCTGGAGCGACCCCGAAATCGCGAAAGGAACCCCGTAAGGGGCTCCGGAGTGAAAGAGGGGTAGCGGTGCTGTGAGTTCATCGCTCTTTCTGCGGGAGTGAAGCCGCGCAGCTGTTGCAGATGAGCGCCGACCTTTCTTCCTTTAAAGATTCGACTGAAACAACAAACCCGTGAGTAAGGACGTTAAATTCGGCAGTAAATTCTTGAAAAAAATTTTGGCTGTAACCGGGAGACGTTAAAAAGGAAGTCCGCCTCCCGGAGCTGCTTACAAGATCAAAGCAAGGGATCAGAGAAGCGAAAAGCGGCTGAAAAGGGATGTTTTAAAGAGGGACTTTCATGCACTTTCAGAAGTGACTGTTAACGAGAAAAGATAGACTTATTTGTGAGCAATTTTTTAAAAGGAAAATTGGAGCGATCCTCCCCAGTAAGATCATTCAAAGCTAAATTCCAAATCGTCGGGCTGCTGGAGGGGAAACTGTTTAACTGCGGAACTGTTACAAACTGTTACAAACTTTTACAGACGTATGGATACCCTTGAGCTTTTGAGCTTTAACAAGCTGGACTGGATACAAATTGTAGGCACCTTTTTGAAACTTTGTTAAAAGTTTAAAGTACTCTGCAGGACTTGTTTATTACCATTTGGGACTATTGCATTTCTGTTTTTTAACATACAGGGGACTTTAATGGCGGAAAAGTTGCCTTCTTCTTTTTGAAACTTTGGTGGTACTCCCCCTAGAGGATTTTGGGAATATAAGGCCTGGGAACAGCTTTTTATGTTTACTCTCTCTCACTGGATTGTTTTTAAATTGGATCTGTCTTTCCCATGGGACAATAACAATTTGACCTTGAACATTGACTGATGAGTGGTACAGGAAAGACAAGAGCAGCCAAAGCCAAGGAAGCTAAGGAGAAGGAAAAGGAAAAAAAACAGGCACAGCTTGTACAAACAACTTTGACTCAGGGACGCAGATCATCAGTTCCAGCTGTGCTGGGCGTACAAAAGGCAGAAGCCGAAAAGTCTAAAATTCCAGCAGAGGAAGATATGGCAGCAGGAGCATCTGAGGGAGTTCTGAAACAAATCTTGGAGCAGTTGGCAGCTTTAAATCAAAAGGTTGACAACCAATCATCAAAAATTGACCAAGCTACATCTTCGATCCAGAAATTGACAGATCAGGTTTCCCAG
The DNA here is from genome assembly GCF_964270895.1 of Podarcis filfolensis. Taxonomy (NCBI): domain Eukaryota; kingdom Metazoa; phylum Chordata; class Lepidosauria; order Squamata; family Lacertidae; genus Podarcis; species Podarcis filfolensis. The sequence continues at coordinate 59,518,587 of NC_139604.1, read as the reverse complement.
CATACACAAGCAATTGAAAAATTGCAAGGAGCTACACAAGAAAACCGTAATTTGGCTGGGGAAGCTGTTCAAATTGCAACGGCAGCTAGAAAAGAGGTCGAGGAAGTTAGAGGTGAAGTTAAACCTTTGCATAAACAAATTGGTGAACAACAAGCCTACCTCTCGATGGTGGAATTGAAAAATCGTGAGAATAACCTCAGATTAAGAGCAATCCCAGAAATTGAACAAGAAGATTTAATTGGATTTTTGACAACAGAATTTTCAAAATTCTGGGGCATTAAGGAAGAAACTGACTTTAAAATAGTGTCAGCTTTTCGGCTGGGAAGATTGGTAAGGAAGGACAGACCCAGAGATTGTTTGATAATTTTGAGATCAAGGGAAGAGAGAGACAAAATATTAGGCCTACATTTCGCAAATACATTGGTGATACAAGATAAAAGGGTGGAAATTTACCGAGACATCCCAAAACAGTTATTGGACTTGAGAACCACTTATTCAGAACTGGCAAGACTGCTGAGAATCAACACAATTCGTTATAGGTGGGAGTTTCCACAAGGGTTATCATTTACTTACAAGCAGAAGAAGGTAAAGATAAAAACACCAGAGGATTTACAAAAGTTCCTGCACGATCACGGTGAAGATCTCCAAAAAGAAGCAGCAGCACTTTGTCCTCTACCACAAGCTGGGATTCCGCCTGGAGGCGGAGCAGGCCCTACACCCTCGGGACCAGAAGATACACCACTCTAGGTGTAACAAAACAGTACAGGATGTCTCTGCAGCTACTTAGTTGGAATATAAATGGCGGAAATTCTCCGGAAAAAAGAAGGAAAATATTTCACATATTGAAGAAAGAACAATTGGACATTATTTGTTTACAAGAAACCCATGTGACCAGGCTTCACAGAAAAGTCTTAGTTAACAAAAGACTAGGCCAAGAATTTATTTCATCAGACAAGGTTAAGAAAAGAGGCGTGGTGATATATGCCAAGGAGAGCCTGGCACCAAAATTTGTATTTAAAGATGAGCAAGGAAGAATCTTGGCGATTGAAATCCAGACACAAGGAGAAAAAATTTTGATATTAGGAATATATGCGCCAAATGACGGGAAATCAGAATTTTTTAAGAAGCTGCATGAGACCATGTTGGACTATATGGACTACAACAACATCATAATGATGGGAGACATGAATGGAGTGGTATCTACATATATGGATAAGTCTCAAAATCAAAACTTAACATCAGATGGCAGACTGCCTAAAACTTTCTTTGAACTGATTGACAATTTGGATCTGATTGATATATGGAGGACAAAAGACCCCCTAGGTAAAGAAGGAACTTTCTTCTCTGAGGCCCACCTGTCATGGACAAGGATCGACCAAATCTGGACATCTAGAGGGCTGGCACCCAAGACTAGAAAGGTGGAAATCTGCCCAAAAACATGCTCCGACCACAATGCTTTGAAACTAGAACTTAGACTTACCCAAACCGGTTCCTTCAGATGGAGAATGAATGACACCTTATTAAGAGATCAAGAGATTGTGAAAAAGGCCCAAAAAACGTTAAAGGACTATTTTGAAATCAACCTGAACACTACAGTTGAAAAAAGAATGATCTGGGACGCAAGTAAAGCCGTTATGAGAGGGTTTCTGATACAACAAAATACAATCAAGAAAAAGCTCTGGAATGGAAAGAAGGATAAAATATTGGAGAAAATATATCAAGGTGAGAAGAAACTGAGAACCAATCCCAAGTCAAAGGAAGTGCTGAGAGAAATCAAATTCCATCAAGCACAATACTCTAAACTGATAAATCAAGAGATCGAATGGAAAATCAAACAGATGAAGCAAAGATCGTTTGAATCAGCAAACAAATGTGGAAAGCTGCTAGCTTGGCAGCTGAAAAAAAGACAAAAGTTAAATACAGTGACAAATCTAGAGATTGAAGGAAGAATGGTTCAGAAACCAGAAGAAATCAGGAAGTGCTTCCACAGATACTTCAAAGAACTTTATGCACAAGGGCCTCAGAAAGAGTTGGAGATAGATCAATTTTTAAGGATAAATGGACTACCAAAAATAACCCAAGATAAAAGATCAATCTTGAATTGTAAAATAACTCAACAGGAAATTGAAGGTGCCATTCAGAATATGCAACTTGGCAAATCTCCAGGCCCGGATGGGCTTACCTCCAAATACTACAAGACTTTGAAGGACTACTTGACACAGCCTTTGATGGAGGTATGCAACCAGATCATGGAGGGGAAGAGGGCACCGGAAACGTGGAAAGAAGCATTCATCACATTGATACCCAAGCTAGAATCTGAAAAGACCCAGCTTAAGAACTACCGTCCCATCTCACTCCTGAATGTGGATTACAAAATATTTGCAGACATTTTAGCAAGCAGACTTAAAAAGGTCTTAAATGAAGTAATTCACAAGGACCAAGCTGGCTTTCTCCCTGGTAGACATTTATATGGAAATACCAGAAACATCATTGACATTTTGGAACTATTGCAAACCAATAGGAACACAAGGGCGGTTTTAATCTTCATTGATGCGGAGAAAGCATTTGATAATATATCTTGGAAGTTTATGAAGAAAAATCTGGAAGGGATGGGAGTGGGACGGGGGTTTGAAAATGGAATAGAAGCAATCTATTCAGAACAGAAAGCTAAATTAATAGTGAACAATGTGGTGACGGAGGAATTTAAAATTGAAAAAGGGACACGACAAGGGTGCCCTCTATCCCCTCTTTTATTCATTTCAGTCCTGGAGGTGCTATTGAACATGATTAGGGAGGACCGGTTGGTACAAGGGATAGAGGTCGGAGTGAAACAATATAAACTGAAAGCTTTTGCAGATGACTTAGTTTTGACATTACAGGAGCCAGAACCCAGTACAAAAAGAGTTTTAGAACTTATTCATGAGTTTGGTCGGGTTGCAGGATTTAAGTTGAACAAACAAAAGACTAAGGTTTTGGCCAAAAACTTGACATCTACAGAAACAGAGGGGTTTCAGAGAGAAACAGAATTAAATGTGGTTAAAAAGGTGAAATACCTAGGGATCTATTTGTCTTCCAAAAATTTGAACTTATTTAAAGACAATTATGAAAAATGTTGGTCGGAAATTAAGAAGGACTTAGAAATTTGGTCAAGATTGAAACTTTCCTTGTTGGGTCGAATAGCAGCTATAAAGATGAATGTATTGCCGAAAATGTTATTTTTGTTTCAGACCCTACAGATCGTGGACAGAGTGGAATGTTTTGGAAAATGGCAGAAGGATATATCTGGGTTTGTCTGGCAGGGCAAAAAGCCTCGAATAAAGTTTAAAATACTAACTGACTCGAAAGAAAGAGGAGGGTTTGCCCTGCCGGACTTGAGGTTATATTATGAATCTGCAGCCTTCTGCTGGTTGAAAGATTGGTTTTTGTTAGAAAACACTGATGTCCTGGATCTGGAAGGGTTTGATAATGCTTTTGGTTGGCATGCATATCTATGGTACGACAAGGTTAAGGTTCATAAACTGTTCAAAAATCATATTGTCAGAAAATCAATTTTTGCAGTCTGGATGAAATATAAGGACTTATTAGAGAGTAAAACCCCGAGGTGGCTATCACCAGTGGAGGCCAAGGCTCGAAAAAGACCCAATATGGAGGCCTATTGGCCGAAATATTGGGAAATAATCGAAAAAATTGGAGACAACTGGAAACTGCAGAGTAAGGATAAACTAAAAAATAAGGTGCGAGATTGGTTACACTATGCTCAAATTCAAGAGGTTTTTAAATTGGATAAAAAAGTTGGCTTCCAAGTGGAAAAATCGAAATTGGAGACAGAATTGTTAGAACCAAAAACTAAGGTATTATCGAGAATGTACAACTTGCTGCTTAAGTGGAATACACAGGATGAGACAGTTAAATCTGCCATGATAAAATGGGCACAGGATGTCGGACATAACATTATGTTTGAAGACTGGGAAAGGTTATGGAACAACGGGATAAAATTCACGGCATGTAGTGCCCTGAAAGAAAATATTATGAAAATGTTATACCGGTGGTACATGACCCCAGTCAAGCTAGCTAAGATATATCACCTGTCTGATAACAAATGTTGGAAATGTAAGGAGGCAGAAGGGACATTTTTTCATCTCTGGTGGACCTGCCCAAAAGTGAAGGCCTTCTGGGAAATGATTTACAATGAACTGAAAAAGGTATTTAAGTATACCTTTCCCAAGAAACCAGAGGCCTTCCTGCTGGGCATGGTAGACCAGAAAGTGTCAAAGAAAGATAGAACTTTGTTTATGTATGCTACCACAGCAGCAAGAATACTCATCGCAAAGAATTGGAAGACACAAGATTTACCCACGTTGGAGGAATGGCAGACGCAGTTGATGGACTATATGGAACTAGCTGAAATGACCGGCAGAATCCGAGATTTGGATGAAGAATCAGTCGAGGCGGATTGGAAAAAATTTAAAGACTATTTGCAAAAATACTATAAGCTGTATGAACTTTAAGACAGTGCATGTTCTTGGAAAGGTTACGCTTTAGCAAATATGATTAAGCAAATGGTAAAATTAATGACAAATGAGAAAAGAAGTCAATGTGAATCAAACATTTTATGTTTATTTTAAAAGGTAACAAAGTTAAGATACAATATACTGAATATGGGTACATAATAATGGAAAGTTCCAACAAGGTTTGAAATAAGGTAACAAATTGCTGATATTGCTACTACAAAGAACGCAGATCTGGAAGGTGTGGGGAAGTCCAATGGTTTTCTTTTTTGTTAAAAAAATCAAAAATTGTTTCTTGTATTTGGGTTTTTCTGTATTGTATTGAATTGTCAAAATTATGAAAAGAAACGTAATAAAAATTATTTAAAAAAAAAAAAAAAACAAAACTAAACCTAATTGAGACATACACATAGAAACAGAATTCATGTGTATGTGACAAGGTTCAGATTCTTACAGCATATCATAAACATTTGATCTGAGTCCAAAGACAAAGGGGCATTCTTAAAAGACAAGAGGTGTCTATTTTAAGTGTGTTGATTAACACTAACTGTTGCAATATTGAGGGCATGTGAGCTGTGAGAGAAAGGATGAAAAAAGCCAGACAAGGATTCAGATTCATGTTAACTACTATTAAAAGACAGTTAAAGGGGATAGTGCTCTTTGAGCATCATATTCAAATAGAAATTGTTACAGTTTCCAAGAAAGAAGGTATTTTTAGTATTTCACACAGTAGAGATTAAATTCAGCTATTGTCTTGTGTTGTGAACTGTTGCCAAGAGGTGCGGTTTTTCATTCCAAGGTGGGGTTAGATGGAGAAAAACAGTCATTTTAAAGCTGGATTTTATAAAAGTCATTTCACTAGCCTATGACCACTTCTTCCTATTTCCCCCTCTTTCTCCCTTTCCACCCACATTAACCAGCATAGATTCTTATAGTAATGTTAATGGGACAACCACCAGAGCTCAGAAACTGTTTCAGCAGCCAAGTGAATCATGCTGAAGTAATGTGGGTGGGAAAAATCCCATGCCCAATTTCTAAGGACACAGCCTTTTATGGTATTTTTAGAGGAGAAGCTGTTCAAGTATCTTGCAGCACTTTGTGGTTCAGTGTACCAGTGAAAGCAGAACAGACTTTTCAGGATGCACAGTGTTACTAAACAGCTTGTATGAGCCACAAGAACACAACACATTTCAATTTCTTCTGTAAAGTAGCATAATGAACTGTAAATATTACAGTATGTTTAATATAAAGAAAATTGCTCTAGTGTTACTGTAAAATTAGCCCTGGCATCCCTGTGCTCAACACAGTGCACTAGAGTAAATGCCATGGAAATCAATGGGACATACACCCTAATGCAAAACACATTTGGAAGCAAGTACAAGCTGACTGCATTTTGAAATCTAATGAAAAAAGACAGTGGGATCACATACAAGCTCTAATAGAGCAAACACCAATGAAATTTAGACTTCAAACCAATAATTTCATTACACCCTTTCAAGTAACTATTTAGAGTGTAATACCCCATCTCCCACTGCTTTTCTTCCATGCTACTACTGACTGCATCTGGATTTTCCCTCCATCTCCTAGGAAGCAACCTTCTGTTAGAAACAGCTTGGATTCTCCCTTGAAACATGCATTTGGAAAACAGACTAAAGGCAACACAGTGATAGTGGGCAGGAAGAGCACAAGGCATTCACGTATACGCACTCAGATGCATTTCTGTTTCTTATTGGCTCCTCCCAAAGTTGCTTTATAAGATGAAAAAGGTCTCTCTCTGTGTGTGTGTGTGTCTGTCTTGAGAAACAATCAAACTTTAAATCTGCTTTCTCACGGATTTAAAGTAAACAAAAACAAAACGAAATTATTAGTGAAAAATATGGAACAGCGGGGAAAACAGGAGTTACAAGATAAGACGGGTTTATCAATAGTAAAAAAAAATCAAATATCTAGGAATTTGGGTCACTACAAAAAATATAAATTTGTTTAATGATGATTATGTGAAAGTATGGAGGGAGATAAAAAACGTTTTAGAAATTTGGGGTAGATTAAATTTATCATTATGAGGAAGAATCTCGACCATTAAGACATGCGTGCTACCCAAAATGCTATTTTTATTTCAGATGATTCCAACAATAGGTGGAACAAGTTGATTCAAGGAGTGGCAAAAAGAATTGGCAAAGTTTATATGGCAAGGCAATAAACCGAGAATAAAGTATAAATTATTAACAGAGGTAAAGGATAGAGGAGGTTTCACATTACCAGATCTTAAATTATATTATAAGTCTGTATGCATTTGTTGGATGAAAGATTGGATGATTTTGAAAAATACCAATATATTGGATATGGAGGGCTGGGATAATAGATTCAGCTGGCACGAATATCTGGGGTATAATAAAGTAAAGGTACACAGAGGCTTCCTCAATCATATAATGAGAAAATTATTATAGACAGTTTGGAAAAGATATAAAAAATTACTAGAGCCAAAGACACCTTGGTGGCTATCACCCTTGGAGGTTATTGTGGTTAAAAAGAAAAACATGGACAGCAACTGGGCAACATAGAAATACATATTAGAAGAGGAAAGTAATCAATTAAAAATTCTGAAGAACTCAAACAATTAGATTTGGATTGGCTACAATATTACCAATTAAAGGAAATATTCAAATTAGACAAAAAAATGTATTTGAGACACAGATATCAAAATTAGAAAAAAATAATATTATTAATAAATAATAAGAAAATATTATCAAAAACATATAGATTATTATTATATTGGGAACTCAAAGATTAAGAAGTGAAGGAGGTAATGGTTAAATGGGCACAAGATTTTGGATACCCAATCCTAATGGAAGATTGGGAGAGATTGTGGAAAATAGTTTTAAAATTTACAGCCTGTTATTTAATAAAAGAAAACTTCATGAAGATGATTTACTGGTGGTATATAACGCATATAAATTGGCTAAAATATATAAAAACAACACGAACATATGTTGGAAATGCAAACAAAAAGAAGGAACCTTATTCCATATGTGTTGGACCTGTCCCCACCTCTTCATATAGTAATTTGGATTACTGTAATTCAAATAAGAACTTTAGTTGTAAACACATCAGAAGAACAAAGAACAGAATGCATGTACTTAATGCCAGATTATAGTATGTTGTATGATGTTTTATAGGGAATCAGAAAGAGAGCATTGGAATAGAAACATAAAGGAAAAACATATTTCTCATTTGCATTCGTTTGATTTTGGATTAGAATAGATCCACATTATTTTAGAACAGAAAGCGAACTTGGCAGGAAGCTTTAAGCATTTCTCACTCAATCCAACACTAAAACATTAGCAGAAGTACCCAAGACATGTGTTCTAGACAGATCATAAAAATACAGCAAGCAGTTATCAGCAGTTCCCAATGGCTTTATGAAAAAGCAATGTTTTTACCAACCTCCAGAGGTAGAGGAGGGAGGAAGCTAAATAATTTTTGCTACAAACATAGCTCCAGGTGACCCTGATGCTCAGATAGAGAAAAAGGCATTCTCCAAGGTAAGGGTCTGAGTGCTGATCAAGTACCAGCACTCTGAACTGGGTCCAGAAATGAATTGGCAGCCAATGACACTCACCCCACAGCAAATCAGGGATGAGAAACCTGTAGTCCTCCAGATGTTGCTGGACTCCAATTCTCACCAGCTTCCGTCAAAATGACCTGTAGCCAGGGACGATGGAAGTTGCATCCAACCATATCTGGAGGGCTACAGGTTCTTCATCTCTGCAATATCATATCTAAACATAGAGCATTTCCCAGCAGCACATGGTGTCTGGCTGAAAAGGCAAATACAGAAGTTTAGGTAACATAAAAATACATGACTATTCTCCATTACTAAAAGCATGTAGAAGTAATGCCCAGAGAGATTACTATCACTGGGCTCTAAAAATGTAAGGAGAGTAGCAGTCAACAGAAGTGGGTGAGTAATCATATTTGATGACTCTCTCTGTGATTCTCTAATATAGGAAGTAGCTAAACAAACTATTTGCCTTATGGGGGGGGGGGGCAGAAAGTGAAACCCACGCCAGGTGTTAATGAGCTACTATTACCCTTAGCAATTCTCTACAATAATGCTGCCCTAGGCTATCAAAGTGTGTCACTTTTGGTATAATAGCTGGATTTGTGCCTTGGCATCTGGAGAGAGACTGGTGATCCTCAGAAGCAATGTATTCTATAATTATTGGGGGAAGGGATGAGGCACTGACAATCTACACAGAGACAGTAGCAGGCACTGAATGCAGATAACTCATCTGAGACATTAGTTCATTGTTGGCATCTCAGAGGAATAATTTGCTTTACTTGTCACCAAATGTGCCTGATACAGAGTAAGCTAATTTAAATGCTTCTGTGGTCTGCACAGTCAAATCACCCTTAACTTTGCAGTACATATTAGAGACCTTTCATATATTTTTTTGGAAAAGATATTTATTAGGGTTTTGCAAAAAACAGAGATTTACAGAATAAAAAGAAAACAAAGAAAAAGAAGAAAATAAAAAAATACAAAAAGTACAAAAATACATAGAAAAAAATACAAAATACAAAGAACAAATAGATAGGAAAAAATTAAAAAACAAATCCATTTTTTGATATCTTTAAGCTCATTTGCTTGTTTCCTTGACCTCCTCACACCTCCCCTTTTTGTATTCCCATTTACATAATCAATTCAGCAAATCCTTACCCTCTTTCATTTATCTTAACTCTATATCTTAACATATTATAGCTATATGTTTTCATCCATTATCAATCCATTTTTGCATATTCTTATTAACCTTGTTGCTAATGCCACTTATTTTCAATACAGCATCATTTTAACATTCATTAATTTTACAATATTTCTGCAAATAGTCTTTAAATTTCTTCCAATCTTCTTCCACCAACTCTTCTCCCTGGTCTCGGATTCTGCCAGTCATTTCCGCCAATTCCATATAGTCCATCACCTTCATCTGCCACTCTTCCAGAGTGGGTAAATCTTGTGTCTTCCAATACTTTGCAATAAGCATTCTTGCTGCTGTTGTTGCATACATAAAGAAAGTTCTATCCTTCTTTGGCACCAATTGGCCGACTATGCCCAGGAGAAAGGCCTCTGGTTTCTTCAAGAAGGTATATTTAAATACCTTTTTCATTTCATTATAGATCATCTCCCAGAAAGCCTTAATCTTTGGGCACGTCCACCAAAGGTGAAAGAATGTACCTTCATTTTCTTTACATTTCCAACATTTATTATCGGGCAAATGATAGATTTTTGCAAGCTTGACTGGTGTCATGTACCACCTGTATATCATTTTCATAATATTCTCTCTTAAGGCATTACATGCCGTGAATTTCATACCTGTGGTCCACAACTGTTCCCTGTCAGCAAACATAATGTTATGTCCAACATCTTGTGCCCATTTAATCATAGCAGATTTAACCGTTTCATCCTGAGTATTCCATTTCAACAGCAAGTTATACATTCTTGAAAGTATCTTTGTTTTGGGATCTAACAGTTCTAGAGACCTTTCAGATTAGCAACTGTGAAGCAGTTTTCCTATAGATGGATAGAAGAACACAAAGATCTCCTCTCTTGCACTTTTGGGGTATGGGGAAACCATTTTTAAAAATGGACCAGAGCACACTACCACACACCACCTCATGCATGATTTACTCTTGCATTGCTACTAATTTTTTCTATAACATATTTACTAGTTTGGTAAATGTACCACACTGAGCTGTTCTTTTCAGGGAGCTATCCACAACAACTACAAAATCTCTCTGTACTAACCACCATAGAAGATAGATGATATTAGCAAGGCAAAAAGCCCAGTGACTGAAACACATGTGTGACTAGCTGTGCAGTCTGAATAATGCAAGTAAATTCTAGTTGTGGAAATCTATTTTACTACACACTAGTGGATGAACACTCCGAACCAGTGATAGCTGAATGCAACAGCAGTACACTTCAAACCAAAGTTGTTCTTTCCCCCCTCAATTTGGTATGTCTATACAAAAAAAAAAAAAAAGCATTGATAAGATAGGCAAGGAAAAGAATTATTAGTGCCAATGGTTAGAAACAGATGTAGGTTGAAATTTCTGAAAACAGAAATGAAAGCATTACTCTTGGGGCTACATCACAGTTGATGAAAAATAATGTTTAAGTTCTAATTTATACATACACATTCACTTTCTTTCTTTGGTGATCACTCGTAGCCGAGTAAGATTGTCTTCCATAAACATGGTTTTAACAATGAGTCCGTAGGTGACTGTGGAGGCCAATTCTGGATCCACATGTCCTTCCACAGTGGGGAGATTGGTTTCTGGGTGGGAGTTGATCACAGTGTGGATTTCCCAAGCGTGCCTTCCTCTTAGCATGTTTCTCCCTTGTGTCCTGAGTTTGAGTGTCTTCAAAGCCCATGACACCTTTGGTAAAGGCTGTTCTCCAACTGGAGCACTCACAGGCCAGTGTTTCCCAGTTGTCAGTGTTTATAGTACATTTTTTTAGATTTGCCTTGAGATAGTCTTTAAACCTCTTTTGTTTTTTTTGTTTTTTAAAATTTTTTTATTGGTTTTTCCACACATAATACAAAACAATACAACACAATACATAGACATACAAACATATAAACACGTATACTTTCTTAACCTTTCTTTTCTTGAACCTTCTTTCAGCGACTTCCCCATACCTCCCCTTTCTGCATCCCTGTTATCAATCTTTTCAGCATCCCCTAATTTCAATATAACACTTTCTTTAGATCTTATTTCTCATATCCAATTGTTAATCGCTGCAATTCTATTTTACATTACCCAAAACATTTTAGCATTCATTAATTTTACAACAGTTCTTAAGATAGATTTTAAATTTCTTCCAATCTTCTTCCACCGTCTCTTTCCCTTGGTCTCGGATTCTGCCGGTCATCTCCGCCAGTCCCATGTAGTCTATTACCTTGGTCTGCCATTCTTCCAGTGTGGGTAGTTCTTGTGTCTTCCAATACTTTGCTAACAGTACTCTTGCTGCTGTTGTAGCGTACATAAAAAACGTCCTATCTTTCCTTGACACCAATTGGCCTGCCATGCCCAGGAGAAAGGCTTCTGGTTTCTTCACAAACGTGCATTTAAGCACCTTTTTCATTTCATTATAAATCATTTCCCAGAATACCTTAATCCTTGGGCACGTCCACCAAAGGTGGTAGAAAGTACCTTCAGTTTCCTTACATTTCCAGCATTTATTACTGGGCATATGGTAAATTTTTGCAAGCTTGACTGGGGTCATGTACCACCTATAAATCATTTTCATGATGTTCTCTCTCAAGGCATTACATGCCGTGAACTTTATGCCGGTGGTCCATAACTGTTCCCAGTCAGCAAACATAATGTTGTGACCAATGTCTTGTGCCCATTTAATCATAGCTGATTTAACCGTCTCGTCCTGTGTATTCCATTTCAACAGCAAGCTATACATTCTTGACAAATTCTTAGTATTGGGTTCCAATAACTCTGTTTCTAGTTTTGACTTCTCCACCTGGAAGCCAATTTTCCTGTCCTGTTTGAAAACTTCATTTATCTGATAATAATGAAGCCAATCTCTTACTTTTGACTTCAATTTCTCATAGCTCTGCAGTTTCACTTTTCCCTCCTCCTGTTCTACGATTTCCCAGTACTTTGGCCATTTGGATTCCATATTAAGTTTTTTCACTTCCTTAGCTTCCATTGGTGACAGCCACCTAGGGGTTTTGTTTTCCAACAAATCTTTGTATCGAATCCAAACATTATACAATGCTTTCCTAACCATGTGATTCTTAAAGCCTTGATGAATTTTTACCTTGTCATACCATATATATGCATGCCAGCCAAATCTGTTGTTAAAACCTTCCAAGTCCAAAATGTCTGTGTTTTCAAGAAGCAGCCAACTTTTCAGCCAGCAAAACGCCGCTGATTCATAATACAGCTTTAAGTCCGGCAGGGCAAACCCCCCTCTTTCTTTTGCGTCAGTTAATATCTTAAATTTTATTCTGGGCTTTTTGCCCTGCCAGACAAATCTAGATATATCTTTTTGCCACCTCTTGAAACAATCCATTTTGTCTAAAATCTGCAATGTTTGAAACAAAAACAACATTCTAGGCAGGACATTCATCTTAATAACAGCAATTCGGCCTAACAAGGAAAGTCTCAAATTTGACCATACTTTTAGATCTTTCTTAATTTCTGACCAGCATTTCTCATAGTTATCTTTAAATAGGTTCACATTCTTAGATGTCAAATTAATCCCTAGGTATTTCACCTTCTTTGCTACCGTCAAACCAGTTTCACTCTGAAACTTCTCCCTTTCAGCAGCTGTTAGATTTTTATCCAATACTTTCGTTTTCTGTTTGTTCAACTTAAAACCTGCTACTTGACCAAATACTTGTATTAGTTCTAACACTCTTTTCGTACTAGTGTCTGGCTCTTGTAAAGTTAAAACCAAGTCATCTGCAAATGCTCTCAGTTTATACTGTTTAGCTCCGACCTGAATCCCTTTAACCAGCTGGTCCTCTCTAATCATGTTTAGTAAAATCTCCAGGACAGATATAAAAAGTAGTGGGGATATTGGGCATCCCTGTCGTGTCCCTTTTTCAATAGCAAATTCTTCTGTAACCACATTATTTACAATCAGTTTTGCTTTTTGTTCAGAATAAATTGCACTTATACCATTTTCAAAACCTTGGCCTACCCCCATCCCTTGGAGATTCTTTTTCATAAAACTCCAAGAAATATTGTCAAAGGCTTTCTCCGCATCCACAAATATTAATACTGCCTTAGTATTAATATTAACTTCCAGTAACTCCATAATGTCTATTATATTTCTCACATTGTCTGACAAATGTCTTCCTGGAAGAAAGCCCGCTTGGTCTTTATGAATCTCCCCCACCAAAACTCTTTTCAATCTTTTTGCCAAAATGTCTGCAAAAATTTTATAATCCACATTAAGTAATGATATAGGGCGGTAGTTCTTGACCTGGTTCTTCTCAGTCTCTATCTTTGGTATAAGTGTGATATAAGCTTCTTTCCACGATTCAGGTGCCTTCTTCCCCTCCAAAATTTCGTTACAGACCTCCTTCAACGGTTGCATAAGCCATTCTTTCAAAGCTTTGTAGTATCTGGAGGTCAGTCCATCAGGTCCTGGAGATTTCCCCAATTGCATATTTTGAATGGCTCCCTCAATTTCTTGATCAGTTATCTTCTGGTTCAAAATCATTCTACTTTGTTCAGAAATTTTTTGTAATCCATATTTTTTAAGAAATTCTTCAATTTCTTTTTCGTTCACCGGCTCTTGTGCATAGAGTCTCCTGAAATAGCTCTGAAAACAGTTTCTAATCTCGTTTGGTTTATAAATGTTCTTTCCCTCCACTTCTAAATTGGTAACCGTATTCTGTTTTTGTCTCTTCTTCAGTTGCCATGCCAAAAGTTTCCCACATTTATCTGCCGATTCAAATGTCTTTTGTCTCATTTGTTTTATTTTCCATTCTATCTCTTGATTCATCAATTCCATATATTGTCTTTGATGAAACTTAATTTCTCTCAAAATTTCATGAGACTTTGGTTTAGATCTCAATCTTTTTTCTCCTTCTTTTATCTTTTCCATGATCTTATCCTTTCTCTCATTCTGTCTCTTCCTTTTTATGGCATTCTGTTGTATTAAAAATCCTCTCATGACAGCTTTACTTGCGTCCCAAACTATTCTTTTTTCCACTTCTGTTCTCAGATTTATCTCAAAATAGTCCTTAACCGCCTTCTGGGCCTTTTTATATACCTCTTCATCGCTAAATAGGGAGTCATTCATCCTCCATCTGAAGGAGCCAGCTGTTGTTGGGTTCATTTCCATCTTTACAGCATTATGGTCGGAGCAGGTCTTTGGGCAGATTTCCACTTTCTTAATCTTTGATGCCATCCCACTAGTTATCCATATTTGGTCAATTCTAGTCCAAGTCATTTTTGCTTCAGAGAAAAAGGTTCCCTCTCTCTCGAGAGGGTTCCTTGTTCTCCAAATGTCAATCAGGTTCATATTATCAGTCATTTCAAAAAAGGTCTTAGGTAATCTCCCATCCTTGGAGATCACCTGTTTTTGTGCTTTGTCCATATTTGTAGAGACCACTCCGTTCATGTCTCCCATTAATATTACATTGTAATCCAAAAAGTCTATTAGTGTCTCATGCAATTTCTTGAAGAATTCTGACTTCCCTTCGTTTGGTGCGTAGACTCCTATTATCAATAGTTTTTCTCCTTGTACTTGAATTTCAATTGCCAAATACCTTCCTTGTTCATCTTTAAATATTAATTTAGGGGCCAACTTCTCCTTTGCATAAATCACCACTCCTCTTTTCTTCACTTTGTCCGACGAAATAAATTCTTGTCCTAATCTTTTATTAATAAGTAATTTTCGATGTACTCTAGACACATGGGTTTCCTGTAAACAAATCAAGTCCAATTGTTCTTTTTTTAAGATATGAAAGACTTCTCGTCTCTTTCTAGGAAGATTCAAACCATTACAATTCCAACTTAGAAAATGCAGAGACATCTTGTTATTTATTTGGTTACCCCTCCAACAGCACCAGGGAGATCTTCTTCTGATGATTTTTTAGCTCCAAAAGATAAGTTTGAGATATCTGGTAGATTTTCTAGGTCCGTAGGTTCCGCCGTTTCCTTGAGAAGATCCTCCTCATTCCTTGTCATGAACTGTTCTTTATCTTGCACTGTTTTTATCTTGATTTTCTTTCCTTTGTAGTTAAAAGACAGGCCTTGTGGGAACTCCCATCTGAATAGTATGTTGTTCTTTCTCAATAGAGTGACCAAATCCTTGTAATGTGTCCTCGCTTCCAGGATATTTTTAGGGATATCTTTAAAAATCTGCACACGCGAGTCTTCAATTTCAAGAGCTGTTTGAAAATGTAAATTCAATATCTTATCTCTCTCCTCCTGAGATCTCAGAGTTATAAGGCAATCTCTTGGGCTCTTTCTGTTCTGTTTCCTTCCCAGTCTGAAAGCAGTTGTTATCTTAAATTCCTCCTCTTTCAAGCTGTCCTGCCAAAAATCCAGAAATTCTTTTGTCAAATAGTCTATCAAATTATCCTTTTCATTTTCTGGAATCAATCTCAGTCTCAAATTTTTATTTTTTCTCTGTAATTCCAATAAGGACAGGGCAGCGTCATGTTCTTCCAGCTTTTTACAGACTGGTACTATCTTTTCCTGTGTATTTCCTGCAGAAAGTTTTGCTTCCTCTGCCGAAATTTTTGCCTCCTCTGCAATCTTTCTAGTTATTTCATTCTCTTGAACTAATTTATTTATAGTCTCTGTATTCAGATCCAATTTTGTTGATAATTCCTTCAACTGTTTGGAATTTTCAGTGCTCTGCTTTGTTAGCCCTTCTAGAGTCTCATTTATCTTGACTAATGCCTTTGTTATTGTTACTGTATCCATGGAGGGAGTTAAAGGGGCTGCAGGTGGTACAATTGAGGCTCTTCTCTTTTGTTCAACTTTACTCTTAGCCCTTGTTATTCTCTCCTCTGTTGGGCCACTCATATCCCAAGGTCTTTCCCACGAGAATCACTTTCAGCTGGAAATTTCCACAAGTCTGTTCCTTACAGTGAAAAATAATGGCTATTTTCCTACAGCCTCTAGATGGAGCAGTTCAAAGCTTCCAATACAAAATAACAAAAGTTCCCTTCCTAGGTAAACAAAGGTAGCAATCAAATATCCAATATCTTCCAAAATGTCAAATTGTATCTTTCCAAAGTTCCAAATTTGTAGCAAGTCAGGTCTTTAATTGTAATCCAGCAAAGCGCCTACTTTGTAACAAGTCTCAAATGACAGTTCTCAGTCCCGGTAACTCACTCCCAGGCAGTCCTCCCCAAGGGTTTAAAACGGCGGAGCTTTGCCCTTCTAAGCTTCTTTCATGCAGGTAAGACAGATCATAAATCTTCCCCCCCTGCCCCTGCCTGCTAAGGGGGGGAACTGAGTCCAATGCCTGAGTCCGTCACTTTTAAAACGCTTTCTGTCAATTGCAGCTTCTTGTTTCGATGCTTTATTTACATGCAGTCCGGAGAAGGCAGACTTCCTTAATTTTTACCCTCTCCGCTTTCAGCCAATTTGTAGTAATTTCCTTTTAAATTTGTTGCTCAGTCTTACTCACGGTAGTCCAATTTGTAATCCAAATGTCAGGAAGAAGTCGGCGCTCTCCGTCAATGGCGACGCGGCTTCACTTCACGGGCTGGGTAGCGGCTCTCAGCACCGCGCTCCCCGCTGCCACTCCGGAGCCTTTAAAAAGGCTCCTTTGCAGTAAAGGGGGGCGCTTAAGGTGCCCGCCGAGCCTCCTTGCTCTCAGGCTTCTGCGCCTGAGATTTTAGGGGTCCCCGCTTCGCCGTAGCGGTCAGACCCGAACTCGTGAAGCAGCCTCCCTGAGCGGAGCTCAGCGAGAGGCGGCCATTAGCGCTGGCGCCAACCGGAAGTCTTTTGTTGGCGCCAACCGGAAGTCTTTTGTTGACCACCAGCATTACGCTTTCCATTTCTAAATTTGGAATAGAGTAGTTGCTTTGGAAGACGATCATCAGGCATCTGTACAACATGATCAGTCCAATGAAGTTGATGTTGAAGAATCATTGCTTCAACACTGGTGATTTTTGCTTCTTCCAGCATACTGATATTAGTTTGCCTGTCTTCACAAGTGATGTGTAAAATTTTTCAGAGACACCGTTGATGGAATCTTTCCAGGAGTTGGAGATGGTGTTTATAAGTGGTCCATGTTTCACAAGCATATAGTAAGGTTGGTAGTACAATAGCTTTGCAAACAAGCATTTTGGTTTCCCTGCGAATGTCCCTGTCCTCAAACACTCTGAACTTCAATTGCACTCGCAGAGCTCAGGCGATGCTGGATTTCGGCATCAGTGTTGGCCCTTGTGGAAAGATAACTGCCTAGGTAGGAGAAGTGATCGACATTTTCCAACGTTACACCACTGAGTTGGATTTGTGGCTCTGCAGAGGGGTTATTTTGTACTTCTTGGTGCAGCACTTTGGTTTTTTGGATGTTGAGTGATAGGCCAAGCTTTTCGTAAGCTTCTGCAAAGATATTTAGGATGGTTTGGAGGTCATCCTCTGAGTGTGCACACACTACATTCACTATGTATCACTCGTTCCAATATAAATAGTATATGAAAGCAATTCTAATAAAATATCTTTGTCAACATTTTATATATAAAAAAAACAATTCCTGTACTTGCGTGCAATGCTAAACTAAAGTTCAATGTGACATGCACCAGACTCATGCTCTTATTCTGCCCCCCTTCTCTGATGTGGATGCAAAACTAGAAGCATTTGCTTTTGTTTTCAATTAACCCTGGTTTCTTATGTGCAAATCTGCATATACTGTGGTTAGAGTTAACAATGGTTTAGTGAAATAAGCCAATACCAGCACAAGGTTAATTATTTGCAAAAGTCCACATGTACTTGGTGGATGGATAATATTTTAGAAGGACAGTATCCCATGTCTCTATCATCCTTCACTACAATCCTCCAAAACCTAAGAGGGCAGCTAAGCAAACCACACAGTTTCAAGATGTGTATATACATATGTGCAGAAACATACACATCTACAGATTGCTTACAGTTAGTCAAGAACCTCTCTAAGTTTCCTGTGGGAACTTTAGCTCTGACTTACACTGGATGAATTTTCCACTATGTCATCACTTTGCCTAATATATCCAAAACCATAAAAAGCTATCACAGCTTGCACAGATCACAGTTCTCAAAAATTCCTTCAGACTACTGATCTGGCAGCCTAAGGTAAATTGTGGAAATTGTTTTTTGTAAAAGCATTCAATATTTTTATGAAGTGATTACCAAAAAATACAGCTTGTTTTTACTTTTTAATCTGTACATATTGGGATTCTAAGGATGATGTGGAAAAAGGGTGCCCAGATTTGATACCAACCTGACCACAACAGAATCTGCTTCTTCAGTACAGCCAATTAAGCGGGGCAGCTTCTTTTATACAGTACACACCACAAACACATACACTCAAACTAAATTGGTGTGCTATTGGTGTAGATAGGACATATCTGGGGGTTATAGCCCACTTGTAAGTGACTATGATGAAGGAGTTTGAGCTCTTGCAATCCTTATAGAAATTAATGAATGCGAATTCCACCCCACCCCCCCGTAGATCTATAAATCATGGTTGACGTCTGTGGGCCAAATCAGATAATGTGCAAATTCTCAATTCATCAAAACGTAGTGTGAATTGGCTCTAATACAGGAAGAAGCTGAGAACCTGATATAAAGTGGTTCTGAACAAAATGCAGTGAATTAAAACTGTATACACAAAGAAGAAAGTAAGCCTGGGGCACAGACAGACAGGGCTTTCATAATGACTTCACTGGTTGCTTCACATGAAGACTTACATTACATCATTCTAGGCTCCACTGCCCAACAATTGAGCCCCTTCAACCCTGTAGTGCTCTTCTCACATTTGGGGCCCTGTTGCCTGCAATTTTCACTCAGGATAATTGAGGCTAGCATGCCATTTGCTCTTATCAGGGGTTTCAGGTAGTGGTCCCTCACCATAAACACCACACTTTGAAAACTGACTATGTTGTTACTACACTTGGTGTCCTGCTACATTTTGTTCCCTGAAATTTAACAGAATATCCCCTATAATATAGAGTGTTTTGTATAAAACACACAGATTCCCAGAAATACTTGTCTTAATGTACATATTTTCAAAGACACATGGACAAATCCTCTTAAACCCACTTACACCCTAAAATACAATACCACCAATACCACCCCAAACCAACACAAGCATCACTTATTTCCCATCAACTGACTGGTCAACACTCTTAATGGCTAATAAATTATTTTTCTATCCTAAAGGAAAAGTCAAATTAAAATCTACTTGTACAGAAGATAGGCTTGATGTTATGGCATACAGATAAAATATTTATTTATAGCCCAAAGGAAGGTAAGATTACCTTAATCTGTAAAGTGATCATGAACAGCATGTATATAGAATGTCATTTAACATCCAGGAAGTACCAGACTAAAACTACAGGATATCTGTAGGGATTGCAAATTCATGGTGATAGCTATATCCTATTGTATGTTTATCCATTCAACTATCCATTCAGTAGTTGTAGGTAATACAGAAGTAGAGACAAACTACACCTTTCCTGTATGCCTCATATATATATATATATAAAAGGTCTCTTGCCCTGGTGTAGAGAGCAGGATGCAACCCAAGTACACTGTGCTTAACAAAAGATCTAGCACATTTCTTCAATAAAAGCAGCTTGAATCTAGCACAATAACAAATTTTAGTGCGATGGATCAGAATACTGTATATCCGTCTTTTTTATTTTTATTTTCTTTTTTCTTTTTCTTTTTTTTCTTTTTTGTATTTTATCTTTTTTTTGTTTAAAATGATGTTTTTTCTTTTTTCTTTTTGTACTTCTAAAATTTTAATAAATATCTTATAAAAAAAAACAACAGAATACTGTATATCCGATTCTGTGCTAATAAACTCTTATTTGGGCTCCTTCTGGAGAAACAGCTTGCATTCCAAGAAAAAGCGCCAGGTGTGGAGAACCTCAAGCACAGAAAATGTCAATTGATAGCCTTCATTATTTCTGCCAGCCTCAGGAGCTATTTTTGCATAACTTCATTCCCGACATAGAAACAAAACAAAGTTACAGTAGATGTCTGTCAATTGAATATACTACTTGTGCCCCCACCCACCCCACATCACTGAGTAAACCTCAGCCCCCAAACCAAGAAATCATACCCCTCTTTGCTATTTAACACTTCGGACCAGACCACACACAAGCATCTCAGGATAATGCACAAAGGTCAAAGCCCTTAAATTCATTTCCATGAGGCTTGTCTCTGCAGCAAAACCAAGCAGCGAAGGGCTAGAGAAAAACACAGGCTTGAACCAGGGAATTTCCTTGGACTCAATGGGTGTGGGGATGCAGTAGTGGACAGGATGAGGGCCAATGAACTGTGTTTGAATCCTGGGAAGATGAAGCTTCTTTGGGTGAGTGCTTCCCATGTTTGGGAAATTGGCAAGTTACCTCTTCTGGGTGGGGTTGCACTCTCTCTGAAGGAGCAAGTGTGTAGTTTGGGGGCTTTTCTGGATACATCTGTGTCACTAGAGGGCCAAGGGTCCTCTGTGGCTAGGAGTGCCTTTTACCAGACTCGTCTCATTCACCAATTATGACCATTCCTGGGACAGGGATAGTCTTGACCACTGTAGTCCATACATTTATAGAATCATAGAGCTGGAAGGGACCCCGAGGGTAATGTGTGTAGCCAAAACCACTGCAATGCAGGAATCTCTCTCTCTCTTTTTTTTTAATGCTCTTTATTGATTTATTAAGTATTACAACTACAATGGTACCTCAGGTTACAGACGCTTCAGGTTACAGACGCTTCAGGTTACAGACTCCGCTAACCCAGAAATAGTACCTCGGGTTAAGAACTTTGCTTCAGGATGAGAACAGAAATCGCATGGCGGCAGTGGGAGGCCCCATTAGCTAAAGTGGTAACTCAGGTTAGGAACAGTTTCAGGTTAAGAACGGACCTCCGGAATGAATTAAGTTCTTAACCAGAGGTACCACTGTATTCCATTCATTGTTAAAATAAATAAATAAATAAATGGGGGGAAACGAGATCATGCATGACAGATGACCATCTAACCTCTGCTTACAAACCTCCAAGGAAGGAGAGCCCACCACCTTCTGGGGAAGGACATTCCACTGTCAAACAGCTCTTACTGTCAGAAAACACCTCCTGATGTTTAGCTGGAATCTCCTTTCTTATTACTTGAATCCACTGGTTTGGGTCCTACCCTCCGGAGCAGGAGAAACTCTGGAGTATTAGTAACTTCAAGGCTAGATCACTGTAATTTGCTCTATGTGCGGCTGCCCTTGGGTCTGGTTCAGAAGCTCCAGCTAGTGCAAAATGCTGTGGCCAGATTGCTGATGGGAGCTTCTGGTCAAGAACATGTCACACCATTGTTAAAACAGTTGCACTGGCTGTCCATCTGCTACTTAGTCAGGTTGAAGGACCTTATACTGATTTACAAGCAATGAACAACTTGGGTCCAGGATACCTGAGGGATAGCCTGAAACCTTTACATTCACCAAGATCATCTGCAGGAGCACCTTTGGTCATTCCCCAAGTTGCTGAGACATGTTTGGCAACAGCAAGAAACTGAGCCTTTAGTGTCATGGCCTTTAGTGTAACCGGCCTCGGTCCTGTATACTTGAAGGGCCGTCTCCACCCCCATCGTCCAGCCCGGACACTGAGGTCCAGCTCCAAAGGCCTTCTGGCAGTTCCCTCACTGTGAGAAGTGAGGTTACAGGGAACCAGGCAGAGGGCCTTCGCTGTAGTGGCACCTGCCCTGTGGAATGCCCTCCCAGCAGATGTCAAGGCAATAAGCAACTATTTTACTTTTAAAAGACAACTGAAAACGGCTCTGTTTAGGGAAGTTTTTAATGTTTGATGCTGTATTGTTTTTAATATTCAGTTGGAAGCCGCCCAGAGTGGCTGGGGAAACCCAGCCAGATGGGTGGGGTATAAATAATAAATTATTATAATATTATTATGATGATTATGGTCTCAATCCTGTGGAACACCCTGCCAATAGACATTCAGTGGGCACCTGCGGTGCCAGCTTTTAAATGCCTGCAGGCAATTAAGAGTACATTTCCCACAATGGTCTATTAATGTGAGCTTTTAATTTCTTTTTGATTTTAACTTGTTTTTAACTTCTTATAATTTAATCATTTGGTTTTATGTTTTTATATTGTTGTAAACCACTGTGATATAGCTTTATGATACAGTTGTATATAACTATGTTTATAAATAAATAAACAACAAGATTAGAAACTGTTCTGAGGTTTTTTTCAGCAGTCAAGTGCTATATAAATTTTATGAAATAAATAAATGCCAAACCATTAACACAGAAGTGCTTCTACTGTTGCATGAAAGGATGGACACTAAAATGGAATCAATGGAATTCCCTCTGCCCAGCAGGATCTAGCAAATGCCCAATATGCAAAGCATCTCGATGCCTCAGGGCAGACACCGCTCCCATCTGAAACTGTTAAAACCAGGACATCCTGCCAGTGGGGGTCTGTTTTATTTATGGTCTCTGAGCTGTGTGAAAATGAGAGCTGACAGTAGAGCCAATACAAGCCGTCTGTCCTGTACAGTAAAATCCCATGTGCTGGCACTATATTACACTGGCAGATCAAACAAACTTCTCTTTAAAAGGAATACTCAGTGTTTTAGCACATACTTCAACACTAGTGTTGTACTTCTCTCATTTCCTCCCATTTGCTATATTCTATAGCTAGGATGGGGAAACACAATATGAACAGTAGGTTTTTTGTTGTTGCTCTGCTTACCGTGTAGTAATGAGTATGTCATCCAGGAATAAACAGTCCTCTTAAGAGAGAGAGAGAGAGAGAGAGAGAGAGAGAGAGAGAACAAACCATGGCTTTGGTTAAAAAAAACCCACCAAGTCTACCTTTAAAACTTGAAGCATCTAATCTAAGCTACATACTGCATTTACTGCCAGCACTCAGCTCCCAGGCAGACCTTGCACAGAGCAAGCACAAGAAAGGCCAGCGCAACACTTGCCTGCCTGCCCAGCCTCCCACTTGTCTGTCCTTTCCCAACAGCAAGGGCTGGCAGGCTGGTGAGCTGGGCTCCCTCACCCGCTTGCTTGCTTGCTTGCTTGCTTCCTTGCTTGCTGAGGCCATCTCAGCTTCTGCCAGCCAGCACCCCCTGGCCAGCCCCAGAGGACCATTTGCCTGGGGAGCTTGTAGCCTGAGCCGCTGCAACAAACAGCTGTGCAAGCTTTTGGGAGGCAGAGATGTGATAGGGCATCAGAGGAGGGAGGGAAGGGAAGAGAGACAGAGGCCAGTGTTGTCCGTGGCACCCCTGACCATCATTCAAGGCACCCCAGGGTGCCACGACACACTGTTTGAAAACCACGGTCTTAACCCATAAGAAGTTCAGCAACTACAAGCAAGGTTCTCAAGACACATCCACTTCTTTCTTCCCCTTATAGTTTACAATGCTGACCAATGTCTAAAATTGTGACATAGTAGCAGGTAACTTAATACAGCCCTTTTGATGAGCTTTGGTTATTATCTGACACCACTAAACTGTGTCTGCTTAACAGATGTTCTCATTTTGTTTTCTTCTCTTTTTTTGACCTATCATTAAGGTCTGGCAAACGGTCTGTTCTGTTAACAGGGGGGTGTTTTCAGTCATATTGGCTGCAGAAGATGATAACAATCTTTTTTTGAATTTACACTGATGCTTTAAAAACAAAAAAGACAAGCCTTTTGTGGACTGAATCTGTGAGATCCTTTCAGGATTCATGTTACCAAAAGGTCTGCCATTCTTTAAAAGGCTTACTACAACTACATCAGAGCAAAGGGAAAAGGCCCCGGAGAGCTACTTGGACAATGGGGAAGAGTTTACTTTAAATACATACATTTCAGAAAATTCCAGGCACCACCCACCACGGTAAACAAGGGAATGTGGCATTTCACTTAGACTTAAGGGGTGAGATATGCCAGTTGTGGAGCTATAGGATACAGTGGCCACTTCACTGGTATAGCCACACTGAAGCTCAAATACCTCCTCAAAATCAACATTTTTCACCAATTCTTTTGTGCCATCTCCCAGCTGCCTTTCCCTACTACAGTGGTACCTCAGGTTACGTACTTAATTCGTTCTGGAGGTCTGTTCTTAACCTGAAACTCTTCTTAACCTGAAGCACCACTTTAACTAATGGGGCCTCCTCCTGCTGCCACACTGCCGGAGCATGATTTCTGTTCTCATCCTGAAGCAAAGTTCTTAACCCGAGGTACCATTTCTGGGTTAGCGGAGTCTGTAACCTGAAGCATATGTAACCTGAAGCGTCTGTAACCCGAGGTACCACTGTATAACTAACAGTGCAACCCTATACACAGATCATCCTGGAGAGAGAAAGCAGAACTTTGGGTCTGGGAGTCATACGCTCTCACCTCTCTCTGAGAGTTCCTATTAGGTCTCAAAAAGTTTTTTGTCCCGTCCCCCCCAGTATCTGCCAGTCAGGATCAGCACCTCTAAGAAACATGGAAAGGTCCACACATAAGGGGTTGTAGTCAATGCAGCACTAAGCAGAGAGTTCTATCAGTGCAATGATTCTTTCCTTGCACAATGGCCAAAACAAAAAAAAATTTTTCCTTCCAGTAGCACCTTAAAGACCAACTAAGTTAGTTCTTGGTATGAGCTATCGTGTGCATGCACACTTCTTCAGATACACTGAAACAGAAGTTGCCAGATCCTTCTATATAGTGAGAAGGTGGGGAGGGGTATTACTCAGAAGGGTGGTGGGAATGGGTGGTTGGCAGATAGCTGTGATGAGCCTGTTGACGACTCTTAACGACTGCAATAGGTCTTACAGGAAAAAGCAAGGGGTGAGAAGGTGAAAAATGGCTTTGTCATGTATAATGAGATAAGAATCCAATGTCTTTGTTCAGACCAGGTCTCTCCATGGTTTTAAGTTTGGTAATGAGTTGCAATTCAGCAGCTTCTCTTTCCAGTCTATTTCTGAAATTCCTTTGTAGTAATACAGCTACTTTGAGATCTTGTATAGAATGTCCTAGGAGATTGAAGTGTTCTCCTACTGGTTTCTCTGTCTTGTGATTCTTGATGTCCGATTCTTGATTCTTGATGTTGCACAATGGAACAATCTACTCCTCTTCTCTCACTGTGCACCTCCAAAATCTCTTCTGGGTTTTACCCCAACCCACCAGAGCAGACCTGGGGACAGCACAGGGTACGCAGGGGAGTGAGAGGAGGGAATCCCTAGCCTTAGAGCAAAAATGTAGTTGACTACCATGCACTCAATGTGTTTTCCCAGAGGAGAGGTATGCTGCTAGAAGCCACTTTAGCAACACAGTGAATGTATTGTTGGTTGGTAACCCCTTGCAGTTTTCCCCAAGCACCATCCACCCCCAACCCCAGCTAAAGTTAACTAGATCAGCTGTTCAAAAATGATAGTTTTTTTGGAATGGTGGTGGTAGTAGCAGCAGCAGCAGCAGCAGCAGCAGTATCAGAATTGAGGAACATCCATGATGTGAACCGTACTCCAGCAACATGGAATAGGTCATAAATGGTCAAATTAAGGACTGTCTCTAAAAAATAAGATTTTATCGTACAGTCTGCACCTCAGGAGAAGAGAACTGCGAACAAGTCAAGAAGGTGATTGTAAGTGAAAATAACATGGGTAAAGTTCCCTGTTGGCATCCCTCTGTCTCAGCAGACAATGGAGGAGTGTGCCTTTGGGGGTGTAGTCAAACTGTTGAAGAGTTACAGTGCCTACTGTGGCTGTAGAAGCTGATATGAGAGAGACATGTTGTTGTTGTTTTTTTGCAGCTGGGGCAGATGAAGGCATCTGTTTTTTGCTGCCACAGATGCATCACAGTGTTTCTTCTCTCTGCATTACTTCCAGTGGTCATACCTCCTCTGGTCACTGCTATGGATACACGACCTGAGAGGTTATCTATCTCTTTATATTCATGGTAATTAATGCAATAATGCATATGAACAGACAGTTATCTGGATAAAAATGTAAAAATTCATGACTGCTATTGACTTTCTTTGAAGTACATAATTAAAAGAGATGGTCTGTGTTAGAGCTCTGAACTTGCAGTGAACTGTAGGACTAATTATGACCTGACAATACATGGAACATCTGTTAACCTAATTGTTCTGCAATAAGTACATGCAGCATGAAACAAGCAAGGATATCTAAAATATAAAGCATACACTGCCAATATTAGGGGATTGCCTGTTTTAAATGACCGTGAAGGTGAAAAAGCTAAATCAAACTTATTAGCAATGCACTATTGCAATCCTCAGTTTTAGGATGTACAGTGTTGTTACACTAGACGCATGCATGGCCAAACTTGACACTCTAGCTGGTTTGGGACTACAGTTCCTATCATCCCTGACCACTGGTCCTGTTAGCTAGGGATGATGGGAGTTGTAGTCCCAAAACATCTGGAGGGCTGAGTTTGGGAATGCCTGCACTAGAGCCTTTTAGCATTATATAGTCCTGCTCTACTGCAATCAGCTGGATACGGAATTATAAGTGCGTTACACATTGCTAAATATAGCACTATTATCTTCATTAACAATGCCAGTCTTAACTACAATTGTGGGTGGCATGGTATTGATGGGCCTATTCCACACAGATGGGAAATATCCTCAACCCTCTAGGTACCTGAAAAGTGCAACATGCACAAATGTAGCCCTGTACCGTTGCATTTTAATGCATTAACAGGTTCCCCCACCCCTGCTGATGTTGGATTTTTGAGCTTCTGCACAAAGACATTTTTAAAATGGGAAATGCAATGGCAGAAGGGACTACACTGCTTTAAAGTACATGGCGGAGGAGCATGCAATACAGAATACGTGTATCTGTTACCAGCCACACCAGTGTAGAAAGTTAGAGAATGACACCAGTGTACACTGTAATCTTGAATATATTTAAAGTCCCAAAAATCAAGGTAAGTGAGAACTTGAGAAAAACACGGGAAAACAGAGAAAACCTGGGAGTAACATTGTCTGGTTTCTCCAGAATAACTGAGTAAGCAAATGGGATTAGAAAATGCTACACTGTCCAGGTACCTGGAATGTTTTTTACAGCTTTTTGAAAGCAAAGCTGAATTTTCAATTAACCATTATGCATAAATTTATGACAGAGGCCATATACATTCCAAAGAGCACTAAGACACCGTCTGTCCCACTAAAACACTACTAAAAGTATTAGCCTCACATACAAGAATGCCTTTGAATGCACAAACTGCCAGAAAATTCTAAGCTGGGGACACAGTACCACTCACTTCTGGTAAGCATGCCTCATACTTCCACCCTCTGTACCATATGCTGCTATGGTAGGAATAAAGGACACCCATCTATGCTAAGAAGCGGAAATGGAGAAGACAATAAAAGGGTAGGTCCTGTAAAAGAAATCTCTCCCAGCTGCTTCAGTAAGATTCAGCAAGTAACCAGCTGCTCGTGAGAACAAAGCCCTCTTCAGCAGATGGGCTAAAACTCAAGAACTAACATATTCATCCAAATCTTTCCAGCTGTTTGATTATCTATTCTAGGACCTTTCCTGGTATCAATGTCAAGCTCACCGGTCAACAGTTACCTCGGTCTTCCTTTTCCCCCTTTTATGTATTTTATATATTTATACAGAATGATACACTGATGGAATCACAGAATTGCAGAGTTAGAAGGGACCCTGGTGGTCATCTAGTCCAACCCCCTGCAGTGCAGGAATCTCAACACACAGTCCCCCAACCAATTTGAAACCATACTGGCCTGCGCTTTGCATTGCAAATGTATTAGCAATTTTATTGTTGCACCACTAGGGAACTATAAAAAATTATTTATATATTTATATTTAATGGGGTAGCATACACTGGCATACTGAAAGAACAAGAGCTGTCACCAGTGTTTACAGACCTTGTTGAAAGCAATACTAAAATATATCCATAGCACATAGATGGGAGAGCATTGTGCCTTCAGAAGAAAGACAACACACTCATATCTTGTCCTCTCCAGGATCTCTGCATATACAACCAGAGAGCCCTGAGCCACAGAGAAGTACCTCTTCTTACCACGTTGTATGCTACAATACACTTAGAACACACTCCCATGTATAGAGGAATGGGAAGTTTTGGGTGTCAAGAAAAGGATAGGCAATTCATTTTCCTCCTCCGCAATATGGTGCAAGCTCTATAAAGATGCCTCAAAACAGGAGTTTGGTTTTTTTTTTTTTAAGTATTAAATTAATGGGGTTGCTGTTACAAACTCTAAATTCAGCCCCCATTTTTTGTTATTTGAAAGCTTTTGCTAAACAACCAATACAGGCATTTTATTGGAATTGTTAATTTGTGTTCCTTTTCTACCTCTCTCAGGATCCTGTTCCTAGGATTAATGTCCAAGTTCAAATTATGCAATTACCTGCAATTAATTTATCTGTTTGCTTCCTTCCTAGAAACATTTAAACTATTTAGATCAGCTTAAAGGACTTGTGATGCATGTCTCCTTCACTGTTTACACTCAGGAGGGCTGTTCAAATTGTTGTTTTAAATCAGACTCTGGAGCCCTCCTTGTTTCTCGAGATTGTCCAAGTTTCATTGTTTTCTATCATTTGTTTACATTTTATATTGCTTTTACTGTTTTACTATATACTACTCTGATCTCCTTGGGGAGGAAGAGCAGGATATACATTATTGAAAATAAAAATAAATAAGATATCAATTCATTCTGGCTTTCCACGCTACTTCAGTGATGACTCAGAATCCTGTGTTTTTCTGTCTGTTTTCTCTGCTACATGCTTATTGGGCTGTCATATGGTTCCTCCTTTCAACTGTACAGCCTTAAGGGATCAAACAGCATTAGAACAACAAAACCACAAACATTGTTTCTTAGGAAAAATAGATGTTAGCAATAATATTTGCAGGTGAACATGGTATCTTCCCTATTTAAGCTGCAGCTCATCTTAAAGCCATGGGGTCCAGGCAGAGCACTATAACATACTGGAAGTCTGGGCTTTGTACCTGGTGACTGGAAAAACACATTCTCAAATAAGGGCCTTTCCCATATCTCCTACTACATAGAGAGTCAGGTTCTATTTATCATCCCATGTCTACAGGATGGTGCAGGAGGCATTGAGTAACAATGTAGTCATTGTTTAGTATTAAAATACCGTTTTTATTAGAAATTTTAAAACAGTGCATAAAACATTTTCTCAGTAACCTTTACAATATTATAAAGGTTGATCAATATGATTTTCCCTGTACCACAGATGAGGGTTAAGATTAAGAGGTGGTGGTTTGACTAAAGCCACTTAAAGACCCAGTTTACTCACAACACTAAGCCATACCACGGCTTCATACAAGTGAGCAAATGTGGGCTTCCAGAGTGAAGATCACAGTTGCTGCATTCCTCTAATGGTCCCGCTGCTAAGCCATGGTCTGACTTAGCATTATCCAAACCTAGACTCGTAGTTTGCCTCCTTCAGACAAAAACAAGCAATAAAACAATAGCAAAACCTTGGCTATAGTTCATGGCCTGACAAACTTGGTATAGGGAGTGGAAGCATATTCAATTAATATTGGAGGCAACTACAGGGGTCACTGGTTTGCTTCTGTGCACAATCTGAGGTGCTGATTCTGACCTTCAACTTGTCATCTATTGTATTATATATAAACAACACTGGTAAATTTTATTTGAAGTACTGCAGAAAAATCTACTGAAGTTTAACACTGCCTGGGTCCAACACAAAGAGGGAAGCTCTTCTGACAGGCCCTGAATTTAGAAAAAAACATAATACCTACTTGTTCTGCAAGACTTCTCCTGCTTGGCAAGGTGATTATGAAATTTTATATGTGACTGACAGTATTAGTAATTTTGTGCAGCTTTTGTGTTTTCATTATAGCCATTGCAATTTTATTCTGAATATTTTTATTTTGCCGTACACTGCAAAGCATGATTTAACAACCCAAATCACCATGCGCTGAACACAGTATATCCCTCTTCTCACACACTACAACATGTGTAAGACAGGTTATATAATCTCCCAGTGATCTATGTTGCATTACAAGGAAAAAGAATAATTCATCAGCACTAAAGGCAACAACAATCCATCAGCTGCACTGGCAATGTTCTCAGTAATAGTTTGATGTTCATTTATATACAATCTATAAATATATGTTACATGAAGACCACACAATTTTGCTAGAATTGTTTCATGCAAAAAGGAGATATCCAGACAGCAGACTTCAGAAATACAAGTGACCTCACGGTACATTTCAGTGTTCCACAACAGCCTTTTAAAAACCCTAATTACAACATCAATTGCCCCTGACTTTCGGCAGTCTGGTAGTGATAAAGTTTCAGACGAGAGGTTTTACCTTTTGATGAAAGAACTTGCAGCTAAAATGAAAGAGACTGTAGAAAAGTCGGCTTTCATGTTGTGTCATTTAAAAAAAAAAAACCAGTCTTCTTTGCCCCTTGAAAATGAAAATGTAATGTGCTCAATGTGTGCATTTTGCCTTTAAGCAGTCTCATAAAAAGGTTTATTCCTGTAAGTATTTTGGACTCTTATGAACCTGCTTTGACTGAAAGAGCCATCACTAGTATTTCATAGGAATACTTTACAGAAAAGCTATAGTAGGTTGATAGAAATCCAAGAATGTACATGGAAGCAATAGCTTTGAAAAGAAATAGCATATGGGTCTTATCAGACAAACTATTGCCACTGCTGAGAAGTCTACACATTTCTTGGCACTATGCCTATAAAGCATTGTTTATTTTTTATATTTAGAGGCTGCCTTATAACGAAGGTTCTCCAGGAGCTTTACAGAATAAAAACAAAGCAGCTAAAAGGCAACAATAAAAAAGTAATACAAAACTATCGACCCAGATCTAAACTAAACTAAACTCTGACTAAAACAAGTCCCAAATGAAGACCAAAAACGAAGAGCAGAGAATAAAACATAAAAAGCTATATTTAATTTAAAAGCTACATAAAGATTTTTAAAACCGTGGGAACAAAAAGGGTTTTGCCTGGAGCCAAAATAAATTTGAGCCAGGACAGAAGCCAGGTGAGCCTCCCTGAGGAAGGCATTCCATAACCTGGATGCTACTCCTGAAAAGACCAGCCTCCTTACCTGAGGACCAGAAAGTGGACAATCTAACACCAATTCTTAAAAAGTGATTCTGGAAAATACAGGCTGGTTAGTTAAATGCCTGTTGTAAGAAAACCGATAGATAGCATTATTAAAGGTGAAATTACCAAGAATATAGAAGAACAAGTTTTGCTGATGAAGAATTTAAAAAGGTAAAGGACCCCTGACAGTTAAGTCCAGTCGCAAACAACTCTGGGGTTGCGGCGCTCATCTCGCTTTACTGGCCGAGGGAGCTGACGTTTGCCCGCAGACAGGTTTTCCGGGTCATACGGCCAGCATGACTAAGCCGCTTCTGGCGAAACCAGAGCAGCGCATGGAAATGCCATTTAACTTCCTGCTGGAGCGGTACCTATTTATCTAATTTATCTAATTGCACTCTGATGTGCTTTCGAATTGCTAGGTTGGCAGGAGCTGGGACCGAGCAACAGGAGCTCACCCCGTCACAGGGGTTTGAACCGCCGACCTTCCAATCGGCAAGCCCTAGACTCAATGGTTTACACCACAGCACCACCCGCATCCCAATGATGAAGAATTAGTATTGCTCAAAAACTCAAAAGGGTTAGACATACAGTGGTACCTTGGTTTACAACCATAATCCGTTCCGGAGGTCCAGTTGTAAACCAAAACAGGTTGTAACCCAAGGTGCGCTTTCGCCAATGGGGCCTCCTCCCCAAAAATTGGTTGTAATCCAAAACTGTTGTAATTCAAAGCGGTAGCAAAGTTTTAGCATGTGGATAGAGGTGATCTAGTAGACTCTGTATTTTTGAAAAGCTTTTGATAAAGTGCTTCTCCAAAGATTGTCAAGTAAACTTAGTAGTAACTAGAGGAGAGTTCCTTGTATTGCAGAGATTAGGAGCAAATGGGCAATCCTCACAACGGAAGGATACATGTAGTGAGTATTAAGATTATGCTTTTTAACTCATTCATAAGTAATATTGGGCTAAGGGTGCATGCCAAGTGATCACAGCGGTAAATAACAAAAGATCCTTCCAAAATAGCGATGTCTTATTCTTCCTTTTGTTAACATGCACAGTAGGAAACACTTGCTTTTCCTATTTAAAGCTACACTGTTGCAAATTTTGGCCTATTCAGCACAGGTTAAATACTTAAAACCTTCCAGCTGTCATGCCAAGAGCTATGGAGAACATGCCTCAGTTTAACAACCATCTTCCTGGCTATAGCGAAAAAAAGGTTTTGGCCTAAGCAGGTCTTGTTTAAAAAGAACATGAATGTAACTACGTGCAAGCCTTTTAAGTCCTAAATGTTTTGGGCCTAGGATATCTGAAGGACCCCAAATAAGAGCTTGCCAGTTACTCAGATCATTATAAGAGCCTTGCTCCATGTTTCTTGGCCCTCAAAGAGGGGTCAGATGACCACACAGGAGTGAACTCGCTGAGCAATTGACCCTAGGATTCAAAATTCTTTGCCTTGGAAGACCCATTTGTTTTCCTCTCTACTCACGTTCTGGTGGAGAGAAAATAATGTTATTATTCCAAAAGGCATTTGAAAGTGTGTTACTTTAGTGACCTGCTACTTGTTGCTTCTGCATATCTGCAGCTACCTTTTTTACTTTTAAATAATTTTGCTGTTATGTCTTTCGCTTTTTATGCTTGTGGTTTATTGCTAATTTTATGAGAGATCTATTGATTGTGCATGGGTTTTTGTTTTTACCATCTTGGGTGTCTTATTGATATAAAGGTGGAACAGAAATATTTTTGAACAACAACATATACACTATTTCAGATACAAGATAACTACAAAGCAAAATGCTGGAAAGCTGCTCTGGCAGCGAGGCATCTTCTCTCCAGATAAACACATGAAGGATCCTCCCAACATAATGTGGAATCTTTATATATATGGAATCTTTAGGCAAATGGAAAAGACTCCTGAGAGTGAACTATTTTTCCTAAAGTAATCTGATTAAGGTAAAATGGGTGGGAGGATATAAACCAGCAAGTAATAATATCCAAGTAATGCCCACTTTCTGATTTTAATATATATATTTCCTTGAAGAAAAGCATATGTTCTGCTGGAAACCTGTAATTGTCTCCTAAATGTAATAAGCATTTTGATTTTTAATTCAGGAAATGGTCTCAGTTTTTAGCCTATGCAGATCATTAAGCTTGTCTGGATGTAGTAATGCTCCTTTGAACAATGTTCTGCTTACGAAATTAAGATGGCATGACAGAGTTTAAAGGGCAGTCATTGCACAGCTGATGTAATGAAAATCATTCACCTTCAGATGCTATTGAAACATGTCCCTTCCTATCCAGCCCTACAACCACTTGTTACACCTACTGCTATTCAAGGTGAAGAATTAATTAGGAGTATAATTTTGGAGCAGAGGTGCTAAATTCTACTTCCCAGTCTATCAAGTCAATATAGTTTTTTTAAAAAACAAAAACATACAACATAACTCCCTAGATCATTATTTCTTATGTGGGTATGAAAAGGAGCAATAACAACACAGCAATTAAGACAATACTGTAGTGGGCCCCAAGCTTTCCCCACTGCCCTTCCCCAGTCAATCAGTGGGGCTGACAACAAGAAAGCACTTCACAACGTCAGACTCTTATGGGGATGTCAGTATGCAGGCCTCATACATGTGCTGGTGGTCCAAATATACGTGTACATATTTGACAAGAAAAAAATTAAAGATGGTTCACTTAAACATGTCTCACTTTTCAATCTGTAATCCAGTCTAGCACAACAATTTTTCAGGTTAATAGTAGATTCCCTTTTAATAGTAAGAACGATTAAAGAGGGAGAAAAGGCAGAATTGTTCCCTCTGGCAAGCTGAAACGCTTGTCCAGACAGAACAATCGTCTTAGCGCAAGGTTGAATTTCTCCCTATATCTACCAGAAGGCAGGAAGCTGATCAACCAACAAATTGTTAATACTATCTGTAGGAAACTCATTTCAATGTTGGTAAAACATTGTATTGGGGGGGGGGTCCCAAATTTCAACAAATTCCTCCATTGTCTTGCTGATAATTTCATTTCCAGAAGGTAGAAGAAGCAACAAGGGAGATCGTCTATCTTGCACCTAGACCTCACCAGCACGGAGGAACTGAACGTACAAAATGAAGTACTGGGATCCTTAGGAGCAAGTGATCATGTCCTCTTGGGTTTCATGATACAGAAGCAAGGGAAAGCTGAATGTAGTCAGACATGCCTCCACACTTTAATAATGATCCACTGATTTCAATAAGCTTAAGGAACTACTGGGTAAGATTCCATGGTCAGAAATATTCAAAGAGAAGGGAGTCCAAGAAGTATGGGAGTTTCTTAAAGGTGAAACATCGAAGGCATTAATGCAGACAATTCCAATAAGAAAGAAAAATGGGAGGCATTTAAAGATACTGGTCTGGCTGCATAAGAAACTTATAGATGAGCTGAGATTTAAGAAAGGCATGTTTAAGAAATGGAAGAAAGGGGAATTCAGGACAGAAGCCAACAGTGAGTAGACAACAGCTGTAGCGAGAAGGTCAGGTGGGCTAAAGCTCAGAATGAACTCAGACTTGCAAGAGAGGTTAAAAATAATAATAGAATCATAGTATTCTAGAGTTGGAAGGGGCCTCGAGGATCATTTAGTCCAGCCTCCTGCAATGCAGGAATCTTAACTAAAGCATCCATGACCGATAGCCATCCAGTCTCTGCTTAAAAACCTCCAGGGAAGGAGAGTCCACCACCTCCCATGTGAGTCTGTTCCACTGTTGAACTCTAACAATGGAACAATCTCATCTGACTTTACCATTTTGCTAGCCAGTGAAAATAAAATAATGCTATTCTCATAGCTTTGAAGGAATATAACAATTGCGGGACATAAAGAGTATTTCAAAGCCACAATTTCTTGTTATTATGACGCTTTTTGGCAGAAAAAAAAATTTCTCCATGATTCGAACATAGCCTCTCTTTTCTTATTATTCAATAAGGCTTTAGAAGTTTGCTCTAACTGGACAAAAGAACCAGATGCCATATCAGGATTATCCTTTTGATATTGGCAGTATGTGCCACCAACTTGGTTTCTTAAAATTTTTACATTCCTTATCAAGCCTATTATTTCCCTTGAATCTGTTGATGTATTTGAAACACCTGCAAGGAACTTGAAAATTATCTTAATAGCATATAACACATTTTTATTTTTATCCTATTCTAGCTTTAAGGCCCAGCTAACTATATGATTGTCTTTTAGTGCTGGCTCTCAGTATCATAAATATATTGTTCAAATAGGCCCCAACAACTTTTAAAATGAGGTTTGTTTAGAACTGGAGGAACATATACATCAACCAATATTAGGCTAAACAGCTTAAATTTTACTAGCATTACCAAAGCAATAATACTCACAAGATGAGAAGCCTGAGGAGGAAGATATGAGGCATACATATGAAGAAGATATGAGACATACACTATATTCCTGTGACTTCTCCTTGGGATAATTGCTTTCAGAAACCTACCGTAAGTAGTGCAAAGTTTCCAGGTCAGATCTAGACACTGACTACACAGAGAGAATTCCATCTTATTAACAAGACACGGGGAGATGGATCTAGACTTCCCTTTCCACAAATGAATAGACTACTTCTGCTTGGAGAAAGCACCTATAGCCAGCAAGGGTAAGACTGAAAGATGGAAGGGAGGCCATTTTTACCAAGTCCACCTTACCACTGCAACTCCCAGCATCACTTCCCATGCTGTTATGGGAGACACAGGATCCTGCAGGGTAAAGGAGGAACTGGCAAATAACTCACTCCCTCTAAAGTGGGAGAGTCCATGGGTGGAGTTCAGCCAACCTGACATCTGTATACGACCCAAGTTCTACAAGAAAGCTTTCCAAAGGCTGAAATAACCAGCATACTCTGTGAGATTTGTGCATGTTGCCAACATTAATGGTTTTTGTGCTGTTCTTGCCTCCTTTCAGACAGAAAGAAAAAGCAGCTCCACTGGCACCATGCTTCAATTCTATCTCTGCTTCGTACCAAATGAGACTGAACACAGAAATATGATGAATGCCCATCTACCAGAAATGGAAGAGAAACCTCTTCTCTTTGCTGTGCGTATGATGTCAACATGTTTTCCGTTAGCAATATGGCATCGTATTTGAGCCTAAATAATGGTAACCAAACTTGGAATTGATTGCACAAACGAAAAGCAATGCGCAAAATACAAAACACACAAGAAATTAGCATAAGGAATTCTTTCCTAGAAATTAGACATGAGTGGAGCTTTTAAGTGCTGACTACTCTAGAGGAAAAAGTTTCAGTTCTGTAACCAATTACAGCATATACCCTGCTGTATGCACTTAGGATTCATTCACATCTTGTGAATTTCTAATTAACATAAGTAGTTCAATGTGTCCCAGAACCCAAATTGCTTTTTCTACTTTAATAAACATCCAGAAATCCCCCTACGACTGGAGGATTATCAGACTGATGAAGGAAAAATCTAGCCACACTGTTCAAATGAACAGTCAAAGTAACCTTTGCACCAGAGAGATCAACTACCATTAAAGCAAAGAGGAGGAGGACACAGTTGGAAATTATATTTGTGAACATTTTAATACAAATAAAAAAATATTCAAACCAAAAGTGCAACTTTTATTCTTTGAGAACAAGTGGTGGAAAATAGCTTGGCATTATAGTAATGCATTTTGCTACTCTGCATTCTGTAAAAAAATGGTAAACTCCAAAGGTATCACTGTGTGACTGAACCAGACATCTGATATTACAATGGGACTTCACCTTCTTTTCCTCCCCTAGCAACCCGCCCCCCCCAATGTGCCTTCAAAATGTATTTGAGGGTAGTGGGATCCTCAGAAGCAGATTTGGAGGTTGCATAAGGGAGGAAAGGAAGGGTAAAACTTACACGATGAGAGAGCTTTTCAGTGGAAGCACCCAGGGTTTGGAATTCCCTTTCCCATCAAGTACAACTGGCACTAACTTTATTTGGTTTTAGGCACCTGTTAGAAACTCAGCAATTTATCTAGACTTGTAGTGGGGAAGTGCAGCCAGTGTTGGTTGTGTTGTTGGAGGAACAGTTGGGAATTTTATTTTTGTTCATGTGATATGAAAGTTATGTATAACATCATTTTTAAAATTATTATGTGTCCCGCTCTGGGATCACTGCACTATGAAAATCAAGAAAGTAAATTCAATAAAATAGTTTAATTGTAATCTGTATTTTGTCTTGAAGTAATCTTGCAAGAAATTATTACAAATATACAAAATATCCTGCAATGTGTTTTTGAAACCTACCATGACCCATTTGTTGCAGTTCATACTGCAAGTTGGAAAAGTACAAAAAAACGCTTTCCCTGTGCAGAGTGTGACAATATTCAAGGAGGATAAGCCACAACGAGATTATGGCAAGGGCAGCCTCAAGGCAAAAACTTATGTTCACATTAGGAACCAATTCCGTTACTTACTGGATTGAATGATTTACAGTGGTACCTCAGGTTACATACGCTTCAGGTTACGTACGCTTCAGCTTACAGACTCCGCTAACCCAGAAATAGTACCTTGGGTTAAGAACTTTGCTTCAGGATGAGAACAGAAATTGTGCTCCGGCAGCACGGCGGCAGCAGGAGGCCCCATTAGCTAAAGTGGTGCTTCATGTTAAGAACAGTTTCAGGTTAAGAACGGACCTCCAGAACGAATTAAGTACTTAACCCGAGGTACCACTGTATAGTACCTCACGGGACGCGGGTGGCGCTGTGGGTAAAACCACAGTGCCTAGGGCTTGCCGATCGTATGGTCGGCGGTTCGAAACCCCGCGGTGGGGTGAGCTCCCGTCTCTTGGTCCCAGCTCCTGCCCACCTAGCAGTTCGAAAGCACCCCTAAGTGCAAGTAGATAAATAGGTACCGCTTTATAGCAGGAAGGTAAACGGCGTTTCCGTGCGCTGCGCTGGTGCTGGCTCGCCAGAGCAGCTTCGTCATGCTGGCCACATGACCCGGAAGTGTCTCCGGACAGTGCTGGCCCCTGGCCTCTTAAGTGAGATGGGCGCACAACCCTAGAGTCGGACACGACTGGCCCGTACGGGCAGGGGTACCTTTACCTTTACCTTTACCACTGTATAGACACACAAACAAACTGACACACAGTCACATTTTGATACCATGGATTCAGGTTTTGGCAAATTTTAAACCACAGTGAAGACTCTAACACACTATGTTGGAAGTTTATTGAAACTGCAGGAAGAGGGAAGTTGTGTTTTAAAACAAGAACAGTCAGTGCTGATGAGATATTGAGCTTCTAAGAAGAAATAGACAGTTGTGAACCTTGCCTTTGGTTCAAGAATGTGAAATCATCAAGAGGTCATAGAGGGACCATATCCACAGGGAAGCAGCTGAAAACATTTGTGGCGATTTTCTACATTTCTTTCATTCTCTGATTGAACACATTCTTAGACAGATGCATCTTGTCTGCCATGTTTGACATTAAATTAAAGAGCTTCAACACATCCAGAATACACGCTAATGTTTCATGCTAGACATGGCAATGCAAGGAAGGGCTCTATACAACTAGAGGGCTAAATTAAATGCTACATTAATTGCATGAGTGCAATTTACATGTACATTTTAAAGTGAAACACATTAAAAGCTATTATTTGACAATGGAAGGAATCCTCCAACAGCTTCTTAATCCTTCTAAATGTAAATAGCAGCTTCAGAGAGGACATTTTTGTAGAGACCGTGTGAGGAGGGTTATAGAGTTCAACGGCTCCCCTCCTTCTCTGTAATCCTGCTGCCACCAAAAACTTAAAGAAAAACCTGGATATTAATGGCAATCACACTATTAAATGGTCACATGTAGTTTGTTCCTCATTGGTCAAAGGATATGCAATGCTATATTGTACATATTTTTGTAACAGCACTTTAGAAAAACTCCTATAAACAAATAAAGCAAAATGCCATGATTCCAGCTTCAGAGGACTTACCTTGAATGATAGAAACACAGGTCTTTCCCTTTAGGTTACATCAGGGAAAATATCACATAAATAGGAAGTGCTTAAAGGTTCTATCAAGGAACCAAGTTAACATCTGCTTCAGAGAACTTTCTATCTACGGTAAAGCCATGTTCCCATCCATAGCTATTTCACTAAAAACCCTTTAAGTTAGCTTTAACTTAACTACTCTTGGTTTTAAAAAGCAAATTCAAGCAAAGGGGGCACAGTCTCCTTATACAGGATACATGTGTCTATTTCTGAATATTCTGGTCCACAACAGAGGGTTACCAAAGAAAAGTGATGACTCTTGTCACCAGAGAGGGCTGGCTATTTCAGTCTAGGTTGCAATGTTATGGAAGAAGATTTAACTGTAGACAGAAAGTGGAGACACATTGCAAAGAACCAAGGTTATGGAAACGAATTAATACCATTTTCGAGGAGATACACACAGCTTTAACAAACAGGAAAGAAGTCCATAGAATTAGCAAGAACTAAACTATGCTTTTGTTGAGAATTCTATGTAGGTTTCCACATTTTTAAATAAATGAAAAGCAGCTGTTAAAGGCTGCAAGTAGGAGTGGAGAAAGAGTATAGGGTTCTTCACCCTTCCCTGCTACAAAGTTTGTACGAACCTATCTTCTATCCCACAAAACAGAAAGGTAATCACCTTTGGTGGTAATCTGGGGAGAAAAAGCAATATAAAAAAGGAAAGGATTGACTCTCCACAGCCAGTGCATCTACTCTTCCTCATCTCCCGGCTGCAGCCTCCAAAAAAAAAAAAAAAAAGCCAGGGGAAAGTCACATGGAACTCTGCATAATGTTTAATTTGGCCCTGAGTGAGGGAGAACACTACAGAAACAAGGTAATAAATGCTGAATAACTTCAAGTGAAGGACCTAATGTTCTTTACTTTTTCATCAGTTGAATGCATGAGGACGGAGCAGGAATTCCCGTTCCTTATCAAGTCTCTACCGATGAAGTGTTTGGCATGAGAACACTTTCTATGGGTGCCTCTGTCCTTTATAGAAAAGATTACTACTGTGAAGAAAAGATAAATTATGGAATATCAATACAGGACAACACTGACCATTGTTTCTTTGGGAAGCGGGTGGGGGTGAGACTTTGAAATAGCTATTTATTCTCACATTAGTGTCCCAGCATGGTACAGTGGTACCTCAGGTTAAGTACTTAATTCGTTCTGGAGGTCCGTACTTAACCTGAAACTGTTCTTAACCTGAAGCACCACTTTAGCTAATGGGGCCCTCCTGCTGCTGCCACGCTGCCGGAGCACGATTTCTGTTCTCATCCTGAAGCAAAGTTCTTAACCTGAAGCACTATTTCTGGGTTAGCGGAGTCTGTAACCTGAAGCGTATGTAACCCGAGGTACCACTGTATTGAGACATTTGTTCCCAAAGTCTCTCATATAATACTTTTGGTTGCTTTTGTTAATGGTGCAATTTCATCCTCAGCTGCTTCCTAAAATATAGTGACATACACACATTCTTGGGAATAACTGGGTAATTCCACGGAGCTTAGTTTTTAAGCTAACTGGATTCTAACAACACTTTATGCAGAACAAAGCATGCTTGATTCACTTAGCACTGCAGCTGTGTAAGGCTGAGCTGTTAAATCCTGGTGACTAAAGCACAGCAGTAGCCAAATCCCTGCCTTCCACTTAGTTTTGTTCACATGTGGTCCTGAAAACATACAGTACATCCATTACAGTAATACCTCCGCAAACATCCGCCTTGTCTAGCGTCCATACCAGCGAACGTCCGCGGCAAACCCGGAAGTACCGGAATGGGTTACTTCCGGGTTTGCTGCTTGCGCATGCGCAAAGCGCTAAATCGCAAATGCGCAGAAGCGCAAACTGCTCCACGCACAAATGTAGTGCTTTGCCCTGCATCCTTTTCAGCTAGTGGCCGGGGCTCCGGAACAGATCCTGGCCGCAAAACGAGGTACGACTGTACTTGACTGGCCAATAGGCATCATGTAATTTACCTGCTTAACGAAAATTATGTGCATCATTATTTAATGTAATCTGTAAGGGAATGATCTAATTTCCCCCCCCAAGACAACAGTAGTAAACTCTTGGTGCACGTAGGAATTCTCCTGTCTTGACAGCAACCAACATTTCAGTGGTCTCTTGGTGATCCTTCTGACTGGCACACTATGAAGAATGTGTGGCAAATATGTAGCCATGCAAATATCAGGACAGCTTTGATTACAAGTAATGTAGTACAGTACAAAAGAGAAACTGCAAATAGCATTAGCAGATGTTCTGAAAGAGAAAAAAGCAACCGGAATTCACAAGTGGCACACAGCTATCTTTTCCTTCAGTTTCCACACACATCTGTGTCTGAAGTTATAAATAAGTTACACTGAAGACACGTTAATAAGAAGCATCAGTTAACGTATGTAAGTTTCATGCTGTTGTTTCTCTTTTTTCACAGTATTTTTCATTTTACTCAGGAGTAAGTCTGATCAAGTTCAATGTGGCTTACTCCTAGGTGAGTGGTACAAGGCAGCTACGAATGAAAAATATAAAACCTCTCCTCCATAGCCAAGGTTTCCCGTTCAACCCATGTTTCATGTATCCAAAGCAGTCCATGTTTGAGTTTACGTGTTCTAGCTATTTTATAGTATTTCCCCTCTCTATAAATTAAGTGTAAATAGTGCAGTTTAAAATCTCAGATGACAGATATCAAACCTTTCTCCCCCTCACCAACCCTAACCACTTGCTTGATTTCATTCCACCACCATAAAATGTGCCTATGATCTAAAGAGCTATTGTATACTTTACATTTTGCAGCATTTCTTCAAGTTAGTCCCTATCTGCCCCCATAGTATACTAGAGGAGGGTGCAGTACTCCCTGGTAGATTCTCGTGAATTACCTCTAGCTACTTTAGAGAACACCTTGCCAAAACTACTAAAGTAAAGCAATTTAGCCATTGACAAGCTGAGCAACCATGAGTCTTGCAGGGCTAATTGTAGATCAATCTACTGTATGGCTGTGTAATTACTATCTTAAAACACAGCTAGCTCAACCTTTTTCTCAATATGGATTGATGCTGGGGGGGGGATGCATCAAAATGCAGCATTCCATCAGAAGCAACATGATAGATATGGATTGTGGCCATCATATGAACACTGCTTTACAAACCAGCATTGGGAGTACTTTGGGTGCAGTACCTTGGGTAAACAGAAATGTGTACAGAGCCAAGTTTTAAAAACCTAATTATTCTTTTTATTGACGCTGGTAGAGCCATTTCAGCTAAACAATTTGTGCCGTGTAGCTTAAGAAAGCTACTGGAGGAATGAAACAGTGATGCAATTTGGACATAAATTCAAGTTGATGTTGACACCTGGAAAAATATGTACTTGTGGATTCTCAACTATTTCTATTAAATCCACATCAAATAACTCACAAAATGTGTTCTTCCCCACTCTTTGGGGCTTACCTGCCTGGGAGTGTTGGTTCAGACTGTTTTCAGACTCCTGCTGGTTCAGCTCTTAGAATAAACACCAAGCTTAGCACATCAAGATTGACACAGAATACTGAACCACATTTAGAACTGAGTGAGAACAGACACACCCTGCTCCTACTCTTCATAAGAAATTGCAACAAAACAAACTTCAGTGCCCTACACCATTTCTAACCAAACCAGGCTTACAAGAAATATTGCTTCACTTAATCATCATCATCTAGCTTTAGGGAACATTAATACAGGATTAGAAGTATCCCACGCTGTATGGAATTCTTTTCCATACAACATTAAAGAACCAGGTTGCATAAATTGGAGTCAATGAGAACCTTTTTCTTCATCAACATGAAGCCATTCACCTCAAATACAGAAAATTGAATGGATCTTCTTTCACAAGTTCACTGGTGCAGCATACAATTTGTTAATAAGCTGACCATACTGGTAAAATGAATATGAAGTTGTCCTACAGCATTGCACAATTGCAACAGCTTTGATTGCATAAAAAAATCTATTGTGGACCTCAGCCAAATATGATGCTGGGGTTTAGGGACATGCAAACTTTAATTCTTTTTTTATGTTTTCAGATTGAACTGTGTTTCAAACTATTGTAGAAACAAGGAACAGGGAACTAGTAGCCAACTTCAACACTGTTTGCCACTAGCTTCAGTGGAACTGGGGCAAGGACTTCCAGTAATCAACAGGAATTGCACTCCAAGTGCAAAGAGACTTGAACTTTTCAATCATTTGAGGAGCAACCAGTTCCAGCTACCTCCAAACAAAGCAACTGCAACATGTGTTTCACTTTACTTTTTTATTCACTGCACATTTTGCTTGCAAAAGTATGTTCTATTTGTGGATACTTCTAGGCTTCATCCGATGCCGCATCAAGTTCAGTTGCTACATCCTGTTCAAAAGTATACAAAACCACAAAAGTGTAACCAGGAGGCTAAGAACCAAGAAAAAAACTATTTTGTGCATGCTAAGACACATTTATCAAACGAAAGATAAATAGACACTTCAAAGTGTTGCACTGTGTTAAGAAATCGTGACAAAGCTGTTTCAAGTGGCAGATCAGTTTAGTAGAGGGAATGTAGGGCCACTTCAAACATTTTAAATACAGCAATCCTATACTTATGGGTGAATGGCAAATTTCCATGTGTGCACTCCACTCCACAACACAATATACAGTGGTACCTCAGGTTAAGTACTTAATTTGTTCTGGAGGTCTGTTCTTAACCTGAAACTGCTCTTAACCTGAAGCAGCACTTTAGCTAATGGGGCCTCCTGCTGCCGCTGCGCCGCCACTGCACGATTTCTGT
Source organism: Podarcis filfolensis (assembly GCF_964270895.1). NCBI lineage: Eukaryota > Metazoa > Chordata > Lepidosauria > Squamata > Lacertidae > Podarcis > Podarcis filfolensis. Next base: position 59,474,518 of record NC_139604.1, on the reverse strand, counting down.
TCTCATCCTGAAGCAAAGTTCTTAACCCAAGGTACTATTTCTGGGTTAACAGAGTCTGTAACCTGAAGCGTCTGTAACCTGAAGTGTATGTAACCCGAGGTACCACTGTAACAGGAAAGATGAGACATACACATGTACCCTCATTACTTGCATACCTCTGATTTCTGTGTTACTAAACAATAAATTGAAGCAGGGATACTTATAATATCGTATGGGAAGCAGAGCGTATGTCCAGCCCCACCACAACTACAAGATTGCTACATTTTCAAATGCCTGAATTGATGCAAATATCCTCATAACAAAAGTATTCACAATCTGCACATTTGCTTTAGTCCAATCCTACAAATGTCAGCTCAGAATTAAACTCCAGTAAGTTCAATGGGGCTTACTTCCTGGTAAATGTGTATAGAAAAGCAGCCTACTGCAGGATTCATTCACGCGTTACAACATGCAAAGCAAGCAAACATGCAAGTGAACCAACACTTTTGCATTCACTGTATGCTGGAACATGCAAAAGCCAACCTGAGAAAGCACAAGTCTGCAAACCAAAATATACATGACCAGTTGTGGCCAGGCCCAGACCAAGACATGCTGCTGCTACAAGTCACGTGCACCCGTGTCCAGCCAAGTTATTTGGGCATTTTAAGCAGAAAATCCGACAATCATATCTCCCCCTCACTAGCAGTAAAAATGCAACAAATTAAATAATTTATCAATTTGCTGCCTTTTTATGACATTCAAAAGCAGCTGCCTGAGGAAGTTATCTCACCATGCCTAATGGTAGGGTTGTCCTTGATTACAACAGTAGGAATCAAAAGTCAATTACAACCAATGACTTCACCTCTGAAGACAACAGTGTTCATGTTACAATCACAAGACCCATTATATACAAACAGGCAGCGTTCGAAACTCCCATTGTTGTAGGCACATTTTGCGACTGGGAATTTCATTAGCATGAGCAATTTTCTGAGCTGAGGGTGCAGTACTGTGCCTACGATTTCAAATTAAAACTGCCACCGCTGACGCTGAGGGCGTGGGAGGAGAAATTCCTGCCTGCTTGACTTCCAAGAAATCACTGCTGATAGGTTCTGCCTCTAAGCTGGCTTTACAGAAAGGCAGCAGTTTGAGGGACCCTCATAAGAATATCAAAGGGGCACGCAGGGGAAGCATGGCTTTGTTTTTTGCAGTCTTCAGATGAGATCATGTGAAAAATGAACATAAGATTTTAGCTGCAGTTCATTCATTTTAAGCTTTGTATTCTTGTTATAAAAAGTGTGCCTAGACATTCCATTGTGGTGCCCATAACCTAGGTTTAAGGTGCCATTTACCTCCTAGCTTTTGTATCTCAGTTTCTAACACTGCAAACAGGTTATCCAGTGAAGTTGCCCCACTCACACAAGGACTTCTGCTTGCACATCAGAACTTACCCTCTCCCCACATGCCACCATCCAAATCTGCTCAGAAGGGTTGGGGGAAACCACAGAACAAATCTGGGAGGCACGTGTGGGGAAGAGAAGTTGGCGAAGTTCTGTTGCACAGGTGAAAGTCCTTGTGCAAACAAAATGACTGTTGGATACAACCCAATCAATTTGTTACATGAAAGTAGTAATTATCACATGACAAACATGGTTATGGAAGCAACTGAAAAGCTTCAGAGAAAAGTTGCATAAGAATAGTCAGGTTATTTCAATTCTTATATAACTGCTAGAACCCTATGGAAGGGTCATGCCCCCTACTACTACTTATTGGCTACCTCAAGAAAAATTGAGGCTTTCTCAGTAAAACTGCCTCTGCATATTTTTCCATGATCCTCAGTCAGCCCGCCTTATTCAGGAAGGTTTCCTGGCCCTCAGGACAGATTTTTCAGAATGCTCAGCAAGAATGAGAAAGTCACCCTCTGTCCACTCCTTCCTCTGACACTTCTCAGGATCTAAGCAAAAAAAGTTTACATGAAAACCTTATTCTATTCCAATTCTTTCAACAGAGATACACTACCCCCCACAAAAACACTTTTATATATTGTAGACATCATGAATGTATCATTCTCTAGTGGATTAGAAGGAGTATGGAAAGCCACAAGCTACAGCATGTAAGACTTAAGTGCAAACTTAAGTGACTGCACACTCCAAAGTGAGACTAATCACTTTATTGAGAATGAGTCAGACACATATACACACAGTGAACATGAAAATAATAGGATGACAAATCCACTTCAGTGGCAAATTGTTTCTTTTTCTGCAGAAATCCAATTTGCTTTAGTGTCAGTGAAATGAGTATCTCTCTGTTGATGTTACGCTTAATGGTGGAAACATTCCACACTTTGGAAATGGGTGCATTAAAACAGTATGTTGTCTAATGCACCAACATTAAAACAATACTAACTATGCAGCTGAGTGCAAGTTTCTCCTGCGTCCCGAAAAGACCAGATTTCCAATTATGTTGAAGAGAAAGTAGTGAAAGTGACCACCAAGGGAAATAAAATGTTGCTAATATTTCCTCTGCCTCCCATTCAATTCAGCCAAGAGCTTTAATGATGTTAACATTAACAAATGGCACAAACAGAAAAGGTTTTGCCAAAACTGAAACTACACCTGGAGAACCAGCTGCAATGCTTGAAGATTCTTTATGTATCACTAGTAAATCTGAAAACAAGGCTCATACATGAATCTATAGTTTGATGGTGTCCCCTTCCTAACACATCCACATATATTGCAGGAATTTGCCTTTAATAGACAGCTGGGGGGGGAATTAAATTGCAACCCCAAATGGCACAGTGTGTACTTCTAAGAGCACAGAATAGCACCACTCTACAGTTTAATATCAGGGGTGATACTGGGAATATGTTCTTAGACTTCTCTTTCTCCGCTCTCCATGCAACCCTGCAGTCTGAGCAAATGCTGGGGAAGACAGTGGGAGAGGAAGTCCAACACACAGGCCTTGCACTAATAGGACAACTTTGTTGAATATAACACAGTGATGTCATCTAACTTCAGATGAAGCAGTGCCTCTGCTGCAGCGGAACAGGCCCTCATAATGGGATCTAGGAAGTGAATTAACCTAAATAAAATGGGAGGTACCACAGATGCAGGTTGAAAAGACATCATTTCCTTGCCATCATCAAAAGCACAATCCAAGCATCACAGGTGATGTAGTTATAAAACATCACAGGTGAATCCTGCTGAGATGGTTCAGGCTAGAAAGAAAGGTTCTGAAAATCATGAAGTTATTTTGGTGGGCTTTTAATAACAGATTTGCATTAACTGTTTAATAACTGGAGTACATTCTAGCTCTCTCTGCCACATAAACTCTTTCTCCCCTATACCACTTTCTAACAATATTCCCTTCAGTAGAAGGGAACTTACTTTCTACTAATTCACTGTATAGCTGACCCTCCCCCAAAACATCAGCTAACTTTTTAACTTAACTTAATTTCAATTAAAATCCTCTAGATTTTAACATCTGCTCCTGTAATCTTCCATTCACAGTACACAAGGCTCTTTATACCTAACAGTTATTGAACTAGGGAGAGATTAATAGTAACACATAATGTAGCAAAAACTTGTCACCTGGAGAAAGTATCACATGTTATTTATGCAGAGAGAATTCTGTTTTATATATTCTATAGGACTCTTAAACAAATCTCATGACATTATCATTGAAGGAAGTCTGCTCAATACGTTTTTTTTGCAATGTTGTTAAATATTATTGTCAAATACCTCTATAAGACACACAGCTTTTTAAAAGGTGCTAAAAGTACATATTTCTAGTCCCAAATGAAACTGAGGCAGTACATGTGTTCTTTTAGATAACAGAGGACAATGATACAACAGCAAATATGTTACTTTTCAAAATGAGAACTTGGAATTCCAACCCCATGAATCTGATACCATAATCCCGACAGAGGCAGATTTAGGGGAGAGCAGCTGGTTCAGTTGCACTGAGCGCGGAGCCTCAGGGGCACCACAACTATGATGTAGAATGGAAGGTGCAGGGGGCCGAATGTTGGTGTTGCACAGGGTACTGCTGAAATTTGAGACCCCAAGGTTCGCCACTGACCTGATCTCTCTTACTCTAACATTTGTTCTCAGATTATTTGCAATTCTTATATATACGTGCACCTTTATTGGCAATCACCCAAACAAATCTCTGTGCATACCACTTCAAGATACCATTCACAAAGATGCTCTTAGAACTGAAGCTACTTCTTCCCTTTATCTCCATTGGTGATAACTGAAGAAAAGCACTGTTCAAATGGATATATACACTTTTCTCTTTCTTCATTTGTATTCACTCTTCTGTGTGTGAGCAGTACAGAGATGAAATAATTATGCCTGGATAATTTCTGCATGAGTACTTAATGTGCTTTGCCAATATTTTCAGTGAAAGTAGCCTAGGAATTACTCTGCGGCATGATTAAGTACCTCATATTTGCACGTTTATAAGACCCAAGTAATATGAAGGCCTAAGTACTGCATTGTGTAATTTATGTTATCATGGTTGTAGTTTTGACTGTTCTTTAGCACCAAGAGAATAAATCTCACAACCTTTCTCCCTACTGCAGCAGATGAGGAATCACTTAAAAACAGTGGAAAAGGCAACAATGATTGCCACTGCCAGATATACAGTGCTTCCCAGATTTCAACAGAATGTAATTTAAAAGTAACTCTGAAATATGCTACTGATCACCTTCTCAGGCAGGAATGGTCTTAATACACAGGGGTGGCTAATTCATGACCCTCCAGATGTTGTTGAACTCCAGCTCTCATCAGTGACAGGTAACATAGTCAGGGATGGTTGAAGTTGTAGCCTGTCATCATTTGGAGAGTGATAGGTTTCCCATCACTGCACTAAAGTTACATATGCTCTGTGTGGCTCTTAGAACCACAGAGGTCTGGCACCTAGGGTATTTGACTTGGGGGCATTGGCGGGGAGAGACACCAATCCTTGCTCAGCAGCAAAGCTCATTGAATGACTTTGTAGAAATAGCTCCCTAACCCTACCTGCGGATTTGTCAGGAGGATTTATTTAAAAGCATACTATGCATGCTTGGAAGAGGAAGGGGGTAAAAATTAATAAACAGAAGTAAAAACCAACATCATGAGGCATGCCTAAGCCAGATTCAGTTCTTGCCAAATGATACTTTTATTCTGAAGGGAGAGATCAGATAAATCAGCCAACTTTCAAGCACAGCACTGATCAGTTCTGTTAACATTTGAACTATATCTGACATTACTTCTTACTCTTGCATTTACTGTGTGCATTATGTACAGAGGAACATTTCAATAAAAAGTGTATAAATATTGAAAACAGTGTGGGATCATTTATCAGAATTCAGGCAACTCCTCTCTCATGCACATGTGACTTGTGCATGCTGTTTTTGGCACCAACAGGGGGGAGGGTGGGGACAGAATGGGGGAATCCTCACTTGCATGCGCCCCAGTGATGTGTGCAGTGGCTGGGAAAGGAACCCCTGCATAACTGGCAATTCCCATGTATAGCAAACCGATTTCAGAAGTCAGGCTTTCATAACAAAATAAAGTAAATGCAATGTTTTCTTTTAGTGGAAGTGCAACACATAAGAAGAAGAAGAGGAGTTTGGATTTGATATCCTGCTTTATCACTACCCGAAGGAGTCTCAAAGCGGCTAACATTCTCCTTTCCCTTCCTCCCCCACAACAAACACTCTGTGAGGTGAGTGGGGCTGAGAGACTTCAGAGAAGTGTGACTAGCCCAAGGTCACCCAGCAGCTGCATGTGGAGGAGCGGAGACGCGAACCCGGTTCCCCAGATTATGAATCTACCGCTCCTAACCACTACACCACACAATTTTGCCCTATGCAACCAGCCATAAGAAGACGACAGTTGAAGCCACTGGCCCTCAGAAGTGAAGAGCTCCATGCTAATAAAAAGCAAGCAGAAAAGATTTGGCTCCAGCCACCCTCTGGATGAGCCTCTATTAAGAATTAATTTGGTTGAACACACAAATGTACCAGTAACTTAGAGAGCATCAAAAACACAGCTTTAGTTGTAGAAAATTCAGTTGGCAAGCTTGGCCTCAATCCTGAATCTCTAAATTCTGTGAGAATGAAGAGTGCCCTGTCACGAGATTTTGTAGTTTAATCCTTTTGCACTGTCAAGTCAGTGGGTGACCTTTCATTCAGCAAAGAGACTCTACAGAAAGGAGTTAAGAAGAGTCAGATATCATATAAAAAATAAGAAATGAGGAACTAGCTAAATTTAGATAAGCTAAAAGATCTCCAGAGCTGTAGTTCATGTAGCTGTAGCAGTTCCTGCAACTATTTTTATCAGATACGTAGCCAAATATTTCCACTTCCTATAGCCCTCTCTAGTATGAAGCATGCAACATGTGATTAGGTGCAGCTAATAACTTGTGTTACATAAACCACCTCCAATATTTAAGCCTTACACTCAAGAGCCTAACATTTGCAGACAAACTAGCTCAAAAACTATTCATCCTGAAGCACTTACGCACTGCAAGCATGTAGGACTGAATGAACAGAAAACTAAATGTTATTCACTGTTGTCTGCACTCCACATATACCATAGTAGTTTGGCAAGTCATAGTTTATGACCTCCCAAGTCTATATTGAGAATTTACACAGCAAGCTTAGATAGCCAAAAGGACAGTGTTACTAGATTCTAGTCACTAAAACTCCCCAAAATAATGAATGTGGAAAAATGAAAGCAGGCAGGCAACATTTATATTGAAGTCTTGAAAACCAATGCAGCAGTTTTAATTCCTCCAAAACATCTGGTTTCAAAGGGAAAATATAAGACATTTAATTACATGCCTTCAGAAAAGTTAAGAAATTGCATGCACTGTTGATCATGTTACTATTCAACATAAGTAAAACTAAACTAAACCTCCTACATAAACACATTCACCAGCTGCCATCTCAAACTTCTTAGAGCCCGGCCTTTGGGAGCAACTAAGAGACAGGCGTTATGTAGTTGTGAGCAAGCCACTGAGAAGTCCTGTCTCCGCAACCAGCAGAGATGAAATAATCAAAGAGGACATTCTTGGTTGATCTGAGAGAGAACAACAGGAGATAACAGTTGTTCCCTAAAGAAGGAAGAGGTTAAGCCATCCAGGCACAATTTTGTAGCCATCTGTTACTTCCCTAGTTTCAGTAAAGTCAAAATCAAAAATGCTATCAGAATGTATACTGATATTCATATTGGGGGTTTTGTTTTTGTTTTATGATGTATTTTGTATTCTCATTCTGTATTTTTTTTGTTCTGTGATTTTCAGATATATGAATTTAATAATAAAAATAAAATGTACAAACAAGAAGGAATTTGTATAATTTCAGATCAATGGAGGCAGATTCAGAAGTTCACAGATCCACACGACTGAAAAAAAAGTCCTGTGCATAGCTGATGATGTTGCTATCCATTACACAGTACAACCTCAATCTTCACCATCCTCTCCCACCAAAGCCTGTGTCTTAGAGGGCTGGAAGTGGCTTGAGTTCATGCACCAAGTCCCAGTCCAATCATAACTCAATTACAGAATTATATAGTATTTTTTCACCATATTAGCTACAGAATTCACCCAGCGGAGTGGGAGCAGCATCTATCTAGCACAACGAAAGAATCAGAATTCCCCCCCCCCCCCAATGATCTGTGAACAGCATGTTGGCTTTATCCCTGAAGCTCTATGAACATGACATTTGTTTAACAAGCTCCAGAGCTATGATCTTAACAAGTTTCTAGTCTGATGTACTTTAGAACTGGAAATGTTCAAGAATTCCCACATGTCAAGCTCTAAATTGAAATACCAAACTACAGCAGTAGTTAGACCCAGTGAGAGAGCTTCAGCAGTTGGAAAGCAGGGCACATTTCCCATTAGTTCAGTAGCTGACTGAAATTTATGTGTAGAGTTGGCTTTGTCCCTCTTGTCTCCTGATTTTCTAAGGAATAGATTAATAATTTTTAATATATAAAGAGAGGAAAACTGGGTGGTGGGGAAGAGAGAGAGACCAGTTTTCCTTTTTGAACAACAGGGCAGAAACAACCTGGAGGGGAGCTAGACTGAGCAGTACGTTATACAGGAGTATATTTGGCAGTAGCTAGACCGGCATTAAATGATGGTGTTAATATCAAGGAAAACTGGCTCGAAAAATAAGGCTGGGTTCTGTCCATCCAGAACCACAATCAAGACTATATTCCTTTGTTTTGTCTGAAGAAATTTTGTATAGACGATAACTCCATCTGGGATTTATATATCCTTTGGGCCTCTTGCAATGGATACCACATGCTTCAAGGACAATTTCCCTGGATTAAAGCCAAGTAACTTCCAAAACAGGGAAACTCTGTGCTGCACTAAAAGGAATGAGTGCTTAATCTGCTCAACAGTGGAGGGTCCTGCTGGTTCATGTGTACATCCTTGTCAAGACTAAGTATTTGCTTTGAGTGAAAGCTATTAATGGTTTGCAAAAGGGCTAGAATAAAATTCTAAATCAAATTATTCTGACAAAGAGAAGAATGCTCCACTTTTATTTCCAGGAACAAGACAATGCTTTTAAATTTTTACATTTCCTAACTCCTCTGGAATAGTCAAACTGCCACAAAAGACTAGCAATTACAAATGTGCAGAGGGAAGATGTATAGTTGTGCTATGTGTTACTCTAACTCCCATTTATTATGGGAAAAATATAGCTAATTGCTCTATGTATTTATGCCATTCAAGACTTCATAGTATCGTGGATTCATAAGGACATTCACAATAAATCCAAGTCAGGTGTTCTCTCAATGCTTATTTTCTTAAAGCCATTTCCCTTAAATATCTGCTAGTCATGTAAAATACACTCATGTATTTAATTTCTTTATTTCTTAAACTCCGAAAAACCCTCCTTTTCATTACTAAAAATAATTGTCAACTGAACTGTGGATTCATAATTCAATAAATTCAATGCCAGTATTTTTTTCAAAGCTAACACTTATACCCAAACTCAGTTTTCACAAATTCCTTCACAGAAAAGAGCTCTCAGTTATCCTCTATTAACACCAGACCACAAGCAGACAGATAATTTCAGTCTGAGTCCAAGTATTAACTTCATCCTGGAAATAAGTCTTGTATCATTCAGACTACAGTGCCATTAATAGAATTAGCAGACACTTTAAAAACACACACACAAAACTGTTGTACAGATTTAGCACTTCAGGCTGATATTTGCTGGAATCGTGTCAACTATGCTCATATCCTTATTACTCATTTTTGTGGATAGTTTTAAATATGTTATAAAACCAGGGCAGAAACAAAGGAAACAAAACAGACATGCTGCCCAAATCCATTAGTACACTTTTAGGAATAAGTAAACTTTAGGAATATGTTCTTTACTGAACTAAAACAAAATTTCAAGCAGTGGTGGGCTTGGAACAGTGGGAAGTGTGTTGCTCATCCCCAGTGATGCCAGAGTCACCGTCTAACACGTGCTTGTAACACTAGTAATACAGATTTATGTGAAGCAGTGCTGATAGTTCTTTTAATAACTTTGTTTCTGGTTTCAACTGCCTCCCAAGATACTGATTTATATATATATTATAGGGTGAAATCCATTTATTGCAATACATGGTACAGTATTCATCTAAATAGTTGTGTTAGCACAAGGAATAGCACCAGGATTTCCTCACTTTCCTCTCCCTGCACATGCCCCACACAATCCCCAAATCTGCTCTGGAGAGTTAGAAAACCCCCAGAACAGATTTTGTAGGGTGAGGGGAAAGAGATGGAGAGATCATCCTGTCACATAAGGAGAAATTATTGCGCTGGCCTAACGTTCTCGATAGCAGTACTTTGGATAGAACCCAATGGGTCTAACTCTGAGTAAGTCGAAGTTGAATATATCACCCACCCATTATTATTATTGCTATTGCCAGGGATCATCACACAACAGGAAAAAATACAATTGTACCCCATACAATTAGAGGGCAAGGAGACTTCCACATCTCTGAAATTTTCTCATCTAAGGAAGCCTCTATCAGTGAGCAGCAAGAACCAAGCAAAGACAGTTCTAGGGAGTTGCAATGTCATATATTTGTCAGAAACACAAGGCCACAAAGGGTCCACCATTGCAAGAGCTCTGCTGTTCTCATTATGCACAGCCAGAGCCGGCATCAGCATTAGACACACTGAGGCAATTGCCTCAGGCGGCAGGATCCCAACGGAGTCCAGGGGTGGCAGTTCCCGCAGCTGTGCCTCCCTGCCACTGAGCTCACACACTGCCATCGCCAGAGAAGGGAGGAGAAGCAGTGGCAAGCTCTTGCTGTTGCTCCAGCAACAGGAGAGGGTGGGAGGCACCCATGGCTGCACTGAAGTTCCACAGGCACCTCCGCCCCCCCCCCCCGCCACCAGCAAAGCAAGGAGAGGCAACAGCAGCACCCTGGCTTCAGTGGGGAAGCGGCAGCAACTTTCTGTTTCACCTCACGTGGCAAAAATGGGACAGTCACCCCCTGTGCACAGTGCACCAAGAGCATTCGGAAGCAGCATGAGAGTATTCTTGGCTGGCACAGCTTTCCTTTTCGAGATTAAAAACCCCCACTCAGTGCACCTTTACCAAGGTTCCCAAGAATCTCGGATATGACACTCCTCATGCATGTAAATTGTTACAGCATCTACACGTTACTGTCACCCAAATGTCAACCTGTATCCCCCCACAGTTTAATCCAATTTATCCTTTCAATGGGATGTTTGGGCGGGGAGGGGGGAGTTGCTAACAACCTGGCCTGTTTGTAGTATTAAGCCTTCATTTGGAAGGATCCTAAAAAGATAACCATGACCTATAAAATGAACACAAAACTCGTACGAAAATTGAAGACAATGCCTTTTAATAAAACTTCTTGTAATGAGATAACAAACTTTCACCAGCTTTTGCTGATCCAGCAAGATACCTCACCACAACCATTTTGAATGCCTCATTCTTTGGGACCACTTTTCTTAACTAAGCCACTAATGATTAGGAGCCTCATTCATTCATTTTTGAACAACAGAGACTGGCAATAGGGTAGCAGTCTTTTATTGTTACTCCTACCTGTGAAAGAAGTCCAGAGAGTGGACTCTGTGCAGAATAATCCATGTTTTAACTCATGTATGTGCACATGCTGTGATGTAAAAGGCAATTTCTACAAACAAGCAGCTTGTCTCCAACAGTAAAACTAATCGAGACAGTGGTCTACCAGGAATGTTATGACATCAAAATGATTATTGCTTTCCTCCAATTACATTTCCTTCTACAGAAAGATGCATTTTTATATAAATCAAGCATATAACAGAGGTTATAAAGCTGCATCACATAATGCAAAAGGCTGCTGCAAGTCCAAAGGCAGAGGAGTCGCCATATATGTACAGAGGCAACAGCATGATAAGAGTAAGCTAATCCCTTCAAAGTCCCCTGCCACATTTACAGTTCATCATTTACAGTAATTCATGTAACTGGTTTTGACTTCAGAACTCCTAGTGACAGAAAACACACATATTATGCAGTAATTACCTAATGCCTCTTAATCCAATATTGTCCAAGCAAAATGGATCCAAAGTGCTCATGGCTACTTAGAGTTCAAAGAGTTCCTTCATTAAACATAAAGCTATTTTAGGTGATTTGAAAACATCAGAGAAACATTACCCAGGTATAGTTATCACCATGCACAATAAAAGTAAGAAGATGTAGGAAATGCTCTGATGCATCAGAAGAAAAACATACGCACATAAATCGATAAGGTCTTCCACATGAACAAGGGAGGGAAGATAAAAGGGAACAAGAAGATTGCTAGGATGTTAATGGAATGAAGCCTGCACAATTTTTCAAAACCAATTGCCAAGAATACTTTTGCACAGCAGGGATGACTACTTAAGAAGTTGGGGAAATGATTAAATGCAGAATCCATTATCAAAACGCAAGGTAAGAAAACACAAAGCAGAACACTCAGCAACATGTAGACTTTTGGCTAATGAGAATTGCTACAAATGCCAACCAAAATCCAGTTGCTTGGGGTAAATAAGTGCACAGCCCCAAAGCAATGTTGTTATGAAAGGAAATATGTTTGATGACCTCGTAATCAAAGAGATGTGTGTGAATGCAAACAGCTAGATGTATGCATGTGGACTGCTTCACACACTCAAAACTTTTAAGGCCCCCATAAGTAAGTCTCAAAATGTGTGAAATCAATGCATGATATTCACACTTAACTTGTCTCACAGATCCGGACAACTAAAATTCACTGGATTATGCCACAGTATTTGGTACCTATCCTATTACTGTGTATTGTACTCCATGTTTTTAAGGATTTCATTAATAAATAACCCTTGGTTCATGAGCTCAAATATTCCATATAATTACCTCCAGTGCTTATTCCATTATTAAAGTAATAATGTATCAAAAAGACCTCAGTCACAATAAAGTATGTGAGATGTCCTCAACTCAAATCTTCTCTTAAATGTCCTCAGTGTGTTTTCCCTCCAATTTACAAGCTTTGCCCACCCTGGTTTATACAATTCTTAACTATTTGACACCATACTGCAACAGTGCCCTATATTAAAATGGTTTGCAGTGGATGAGTACCATTATTTGTGAATAGTTTTTCTATGCAACTATTCCAACCACAGAAAAAAGAACTGTATAATGTAGGTTCCATTACTTAGCAATGTCTCAACTAAAGCCAGAGCCTACTATTAGTCAAAGGAAGAAATGAAAGCCCCACTAAGCATTGAAATAGACAATGAGCCATTTTAAAGTTTCCACTGCTTGAATGTATGTATTCATACTGGCTTGGACTTTTCTGGCACAGAGACAAACACCTGGACCAAGCCCTCTCACATAGCAGGAGGGTTTGATTACCCACTGCAGTTTGCTGGTCTTTGCAAAAAGGTAACAAATAACAATTCACCTATGGCTGTAGAAATGTGCTTTACATGGAACCCTGCACATTTGAGGGGAACAGTCACTACATTTTATTTTCTGGGTGTTCAGAGAAGAGAATGCAGTCTCTTTTTTCTTATGCTCTAAAAAACCCCATTCATGCCTTCCCTTCAAGGGAAAATTAGCAGATTATTCTTCTGCTTTCTCATCTACCCCTGACAAATCATTCCTGTAATAAGAATTTAATAAACTCAGTAAAACCCCTTCTAGATGTGCCAACTACAGCACAGAAAAGGTCACAACTGGACGGGAAAAACTATAGGTCCTTCTAGCTGTCTCCTCCTCGCTCATGCTGTGTGTAGTCACAAGCATCTACTTAAGAAAAGAGCAGTTCGTCCCTGAACATCATCTGCCCTTCGTCCATTCATAGCCTCCCGGGACAATAATACAATGAATTTATATTCCCTCCACTTTACCCCCAATCCCGGCTTCTTTCCACTCTCCACAGCCCAAGCCAGATGAGACCTACCCACAATCCCACAAAAGCTCTCCAAGCCCCAGGACTGCGCTCCACATGCACAATAGCACAACACACCCAAGTCCGCCAACATCCAGATAACACAAATTCCATCCTCCCACTATGGAAGCGCACACCCTCCTAGCCTCGCGTGCACCCGACTCCCCACCCCCACCCAACAACAACACACACACACACGTAAACACGCGCTCTGGTCGCCGGGCACAACTAAAACACGAGACCCGTTCACTATTATATGACATCCACCCTATAGCACACACAGGCGCAGGGAAGGGAGCAGCCGGCCCCGCACAGTCCTCCCCTCGCCTGTCAACCAAGACCACCCCCTCCCGCTTCCATACACACGATAATGCATTTATCCCGCTAAGTCCTTTCTCCCCTCGACAGACCCCGCGCGCAAGCCTCCTGCCCTCATCCCCGCACAGCCTGCCCTTCGTAGCGGCGAACACGCACAACACACACAACACACACCCGTCGCCTTCTCTCGGAGCCCGCGGGACGGCGGCTCCCGCGCCCCTCTCTGCGAGGTACGGCAGCGGCAGGAGGACCCAGCAACAGCTCCCTCGCTCGCTCCCGAACGAGAGAGCGAGCGGCGCCGGCTCCCCTCTTCTTACCTCAGAGCGGTGGGGCGGTGGGCGCGCGCCGAACCGGCTGCTGGAATCCGTTCCTCCTCCTTCGCCACGCTCCTCATCCTCCTCTGGCAGAGGATGCTGCTGCTGCTGCTGCGGCCGCTGTGTGTGTGTGTGTGTGCGCGCGCGCCAAGAGGAGCGGCAGCACAAACAGTCCCTGCCTCGCACAATGCGAAGCAGCTGCTCCACACACGCGCACGCGCCCCCGTTTCTCTCTCTAACTGAAGGAACTCGCCGCCGGGGCCTAGAACCTGCGCGGGCGAGCTAAAGGAAAACGTTACGCATGCGCGCTGTGAGGTTTCATGGGAAATGTAGTCCTTTTCCTCACGGACCGTTCCTTCTTCCCCGCCCCGCCCCCCCCCCCGCCAGCCCCGCGTGGCTTCTCCTCACTGGGTGACAGAACTTACCTATCTCTGCTTTTCGTTTGTTTTAACTAGGCTTAAGTTTGGCGAGGAAATTCGTTTCCCGCAAGAACAAGTCGGATAAAACGCTATATCTAGCGCACTCACAGTTGAGTAATAATCTATAATGGCGGAAAGGAAAGCTTGCAGCGCGAAGGGGAATTAGCTCAAATGGTAGAGCGCTCGCTTAGCATGCGAGAGGTAGCGGGATCGATGCCCGCATTCTCCAGTTACATTTTTGCCTGCCTCGTCCTCTAGTACTCAATTATTGTTGCAGCACCCCCAAACAATCCTATATCAATGGTCAAGCCTACAGTTGTAGGAAATAGCCTTCTATTGAGAGATTGAAGGGACTGCTATTGTTCATGCTAGTCATGTTTTTGTTGTATGTTACAGCTGGTTATGATTTTCCCTGGTTGTGGAAAATTCAAAGCAAACACAAAGAAAAACATGCTCTGCAAGCGAAAAGAAGGCAGTCTGCTTCCTTGGAAACAAAATAAAATAAAATAAATCTAGACCTCGTGACTAGTTCTATTAATCCCAGTGCATATAATATTATTTCATCAGACTTCAGCCTCATAGTTTACAAATACAGAACTGGCGCCACTGTGCTTCAAATGTATGCTGTTTAATAAATCCAGTTAGCAAGCATTGCACGTTATGCTCAGTTGCAGCAAATTATTAAATCTTAAATGCAATTCTAAGATCATCAGTCAATTATAACGCCCTGCATTTAAATATAAAAATGAATACCTCCGTGACATATGTAATCCTTCACCTGCCAAAATATATAGTCCGAAGTACATTATTTCTTCCTCATATGATTATTTCGAATTAGCCAATCACGAAGCTTTGGTCATGAGCTATCCAGAAGACACCTCAAACATCACGCTGGTCCGGGGTATCTTGTACGCCCTCTGCTGGACAACTCGGCAACGTTTCTCTTGACATGGTGTGCGTAGGGTAGGGGGCTGAGCCCTCCCCAATGTTGAGGGGGCTGCCATCCCCCGAAGTTTGCCGCCACCGGGCAGCGCTCGTGTGCTGGTGGGGGCAGGACCTACAGATCAAAGATTTTATTCATCCTATGTAGAACTTTAATTTACTGTGGCTAAATTCAGGTAGGTAGCAGTGTTGGTCTGATGCAGTCGAAATTAAAAAAATAAAATAAAAATTGTCCAGTAGCACCTTGTTGTTGTTGTTGTTTAGTCGTTTAGTCGTGTCCGACTCTTCGTGACCCCATGGACCAGAGCACGCCAGGCACTCCTGTCTCCCACTGCCTCCCGCAGTTTGGTCAAACTCATGCTGGTAGCTTCGAGAACACTATCCAACCATCTCGTCCTCTGTCGTCCCCTTCTCCTTGTGCCCCCCATCTTTCCCAACATCAGGGTCTTTTCCAGGGAGTCTTCTCTTCTCATGAGGTGGCCAAAGTATTGGAGCCTCAGCTTCAGGATCTGTCCTTCCAGTGAGCACTCGGAGCTACTTTCCTTAAGAATGGATAGGTTTGATCTTCTTGCAGTCCATGGGACTCTCAAGAGTCTCCTTCAGCACCATAATTCAAAAGCATCAATTCTTTGGCGACCAGCCTTCTTTATGGCCCAGCTCTCGCTTCCATACATCACTACTGGGAAAACCAGTAGCACCTTAGAGACCAACTAAGTTTGTTCTGGGTATAAGCTTTCGTGTGCATGCACACTGCTTCAGATAGTATCTGAGTATCTTCAGATAGAAGAGTATCTGAAGAAGTGTGCATGCACACGAAAGCTTATACCAGACTTAGTTGGTCTCTAAGGTGCAGCTGTACTGGACATTTTATTTTATTTTATTTTATTTTATTACTATGGCTAATAACTGTGGCAGCAAATAGAGTTGTATAAATATCTGGGTGGGGTAGGGTGTGTGTGTGCCTGCTACCTCTTACTACTCCTTGGAGTCATCCCTGGTGTGGATATGTGTGTGAACAATTAAATTCGTATTCAGCAATGCAGAGGAGAACTCATCCTTCATTGGCCTAGCGAGGTGAAGTTCTAACTTCCTTGATAAGTTCTCAGAAATCATAGGCAGGATCCCAGACTGGTTGCAGAGTTTCTTTTTCCATTAGTCAGCTATTTTTTTTTACTGGATTTGTACCTTTCTCCCAAGGCGCACAAGGTGATTTACCATTTTAAAATGCTAAAACAGATACATTAGGTAAAATGTAAAGGGGCAGAGTCCTTTCAGGCCAGCTGGGAGCTGATGGGAAGAACTCCCTTGCCTGGGCTCCCTCACTCTTCCCTTCCCTCAGGGAAGACAGAGCTCCAGGGAAGATAGGAAAAGAGATGCTACACTGTCTCTCTCAGGGTTTTTTATGGTTCCTTCAGGAGCTGATGGTATGTGTATAGAGCTTTGGGGTTTTTTTTCTGGCATTGGGTTCCTGTTTGTTTTCTTCCTTATTTGCTAAAGAAGTCAAAGCTGAATTTGATGTCAAGATCTTCCTCTCTGTTCTACTCTTAGCTCAAAATGTAACAAACAGTAGAGACACCAACCCATCTAACAACTCAGAACACACTGCTTATTCAGTAACATTTTACAACACAAATCAGACAGCTCTCTGGATAAATCAAAATCAATGTTGGAACAAATGAATTCACTTAACAGAGATAATGATAACTCTTCCAGAAAAACAATACAGACCATCAGTTGCTGTTTCAAGGTGAAACATAACCTTAGCAGGATTTCCATTGGACTGGCTGCTGATTTATTAGTGAGCCATATTCAATGTGTTAGTATTCATATATAAATCCCTTAACAGCTTGTGACCAGTTTACTTGAAGGCTCACTCACCCACTTCAGTAGTTGTCTTTGTTATGCCTAAAATTGCTAGGCACTGTAACAAAAATTAAAAATCATACATGCCCTTCCCACAGGCTTATAGTCTAAAGATTCCATGTGTGCGCTGTCTGCTTGGTAAGTGACTGTAGGACTCTAGAGGCCCAGGGTCGAGTCTGTTTTCAGCACAGAAGTTCACTGAGAAGACTTGAACTGGCAATTGTCTCTCAGCCTTATGGGGAGGATAAATTGGGCAGGTGAGAACCATGTCCTTGGAGTTCCTTGGGTCAAGAAATGAATGAATAAAACACAACCCCCCTGTGATTGCAGCTCACAAGAGCCAACTCCTAGGGGCTGAGGGGGCTTTGTCCCTGCTGCAATAACATATTTTTTGGGGGGGGCTAAATTGATGGGCAGTGCCCTTCAAATGGTATGTGTGCACCGCATCATGTGATCAATTATGTGGAGCGGGGCTTTCCTGCCCCGCCAAATATTTTATATAAGTGTTGGCACCCTGCTGCTCCTTATAGACATATTATGCAAAAATCCGCTTTCACTGTCAGGACAGCACCTGCTGCAGAGCGGCTGGATGACAGGAAGGTGGTGTTGCTCTTTTGAATAGGAAACTGGATGCCGAGGAGGAAAGGCTGCTGGTAGCTGCGCATTCCAGACGCCCGCATGAGGAAATTGCAGCCTTCAGCGGAGAATTCCAAACAAACAGTCCAACACTCTCCCTTTCCTACAAGCAGCCAATCACATTTTGAATCGCTGCCGTTCCAACCAATCAGGAGTTGCCGTGGAGCTGTAACTAAGCCTGGCGCGTGACTGGAAGGGTAGAGAAAACCCTCGGCTGTGTCAGTGCGGGCCACGCAAGGGGCGGGCCGGAGAAAGCAGCACGGTGCCACCTTGCGGCAGTTTTACAACATTCCAGCAGCAGGCCTGGACCAAATTGTGCGCATGCGCCGTGCCTTTCCAGGGCTGTCGGTAGATAGCAAAAGCGTCTGTAAAGGGGTGACGTTGCTTCCAGTACTCGGAATCAGAGCGCATCAGTGATCGCGCGGAACCAGTGTGGTGTAGTGGTTAGAGTGTCGGACCGGGAAAACCACTGGGGGAGATCAGGGTTCAAAGCCCCCCTCGGCCATGAAGCTCACACTGGGTGACCTTGGGCCAATCACAGCCTCGCAGCCTAACCTACCTCGCAGGGTTGTTGCGGGGAATAAATGAGCAAGGGGAGAACCATGTGCGCCCCCTCGAGAAAGTGGTCGGGTATAAATGCAATAAATACCTAACAGCGGGGGCTTCCAGTCCCTTTACTTTCCCGCATACATTTCTTAACCCCCCCCCCCGCTTCTTTTAAAGAAATATACTTGTTCATACACACTAGCCACCCTTGCTGCGTGTCTCTTGCTGATCCTGCCCCCCCCAACAAGTGCAGAAAGGAAGGATCGGGGGCATACATCCGTTAGAAAACCAAGCAAGCTTACACGCCCAATCCAAGGCGTTTCCTTGCGATTTGGCAATGCGGAAGCGCGCGGAGCCCAAACTCTGGCGGTTGCGCGGATACCAGCAGGCGGAGAGTAGGAAGTATCCGGCTGACGTTTTCCAGCAGCTTCCTTGCCAAGGCAGATCCGCGCAGTAAGTATGGCAGGCCGGGCAAGCTGGGGGTGCTTAAAGGAGCTTTCGGCGGCTGGCTTGGAGAGGGATGCGCGCAGAGAGTCGATCTGAGGGCCAAGGCGGTCATAAAAGGGCGCGATGGCGCTTCTTTGTGCAAAAAAGAAAGGCTCTCTGTTCGGTTGTTGACCTCAAGCACAGGCCGCCGCTAGAGGAACGTGGATGCTTTCGCGCAGTTTGCTGCTACGCCGTGGCTTAGGGCGCTGCGTCTTTGGGATTTCTCCAACGAGGGATGCAAGTCCTTAGGAGTTTCGGTAGCGAATGCAAGAAGGGCGCGGTCAGCAAGCCGCCTGCAGCAGCCGGGGATGGCGCACTATTTTCCAGTGCCAGCTCATGATGGGGCTGGAGAAGTGGATTGGGACGGATGAGTCATTAGAAAGCGAGGACGCCGTTTCCTGCTTCGTGGATTAGCGCTCGCAATAAATCAGAGAAGAAAAAGTCCCCCCCCCCCCGCGCGCGCAAGTTGTGTGGCGTGGAAAGCATCTGCTCTGCTTGTAGAACAGTGGTTCTCAACCTTTTTTTGGCCATGCCCCACCTAAAATACTGATCCCTCCCCCCCCCCGCGACATATAATTCTTATTATTCAAAAAGTGAACTCCGATTCACGTGGAGGAAGCCTAAAAGGCCATTAACATGGTCTAACACATTTTCGAATTGCCCCCTTAAAAATCAAATTGCCCCCCTGTGGGGCATGTGCCCCATGTTGGGAACCATGGTTGTAAAAGGTCAATTCCCAGCATCTCTTAAGTAGGGCTGGGAGAGAACCCTGTCCGAAGCCCGGGAGAGTCAGTGTGGGCAATATTGAGCAAGATGGACCAATGGTCTGAGTCGGTTAAAGGCAGCTTCCTAATGTTTCTTAAGGGCACCACCTCATACCCAAATAGTGTCTGTCATGATGCAGGACACAGGGAACATTTGCCTGCTTTGTTTATTTAAAAGAGTTGTACCCCACTACTCAACAGATTTGTCAGGACAGTTTTCAATAGCAATTGCCCCAGTCTAGAAAAAAAGGTAAGAGCCAAAGCCCCATTTATTCCAAAGGGACTGGATTTATTTGAGTAGAGCCCTGCTGAGCCAACATCCTGTTCCCCACAGTGGCGGGGCAAGGATGGAAACCTGGGGCCTGAATGTGGCCCCTAGGCTTCTTCAGATGGCCCTTGGAATTGTTCCCAGGCCGCCACCACTCACATCTGACAGGAGGGCATTCCACAGAATGGGTGCAGCTACTGAGAAGGTCTTCTGTCTGATTCCCTGTAACTTCATGTCTCACAATGAGGGAACTGCCAGAAGGCCCTTGGAGCTGGACCTCAGTATCTGGGCAGAATGATCGGGTGGCTCCTACAGCCCAAGACAAAGGAGTAGCAAGATGCAAGCAGAATAACATCCACCCACTGCCTCATACCAGCCACTCACTGCCACAAAGAGCTTCAGGTTGCTCAATAACAGACTTCTTGATGCAAGTTAATTCCATGGGACTTATTTTCAGTGTGCATAGGCACAGCCACGCTAAAATCAATATAGCACTGACACACCGAAGCAAGAAGTTTAGTATGTAAAACCAAGTCCTCCAATTTAGATGGTTTGAATAATCATGCTGTTAAAATCATAAGACTTTTGAATGGGTTGGGATGACCTTATCAGTCAGAGCCTTGTGAGTCTACATACACTGCAGCAAGAAGTTTACCATCTGTGCTGTGATGCAATGTCTTTTGTCAAGAAACTGGCCAAAGTTCATAAGTCTCGGTGTTAAGTACATAAATATGTTGGTGTTTCAGAGCTGAGGTGCATAGCCTGCATTACTGGAGCCGAACAGGTATAGTCGAACCTCGGGTTACACACGCTTCAGGTTACAGACTCCGCTAACCCAGAAATAGTGCTTCAGGTTAAGAACTTTGCTTCAGGTTGAGAACAGAAATCGTTCTCCAGTGGCGTGGCGGCAGCGGGAGGCCCCATTAGCTAAAGTGGTGCTTCAAGTTAAGAACAGTTTCAGGTTAAGTACAGACCTCCGGAACGAATTAAGTACTTAACCCGAGGTACCACTGTATTCCGCAAACATGTAGCAGTTTCCCCTCCCCTGGTGAAACATAATCTCCAGATCCCCAGTTATCATTTAAAATGAGCAAGTTTCTAGAATTTGTAGAACCTGAGCTAGGGGGCAAAATTCTGCTCAGGCTTTTTGTTGTTGTTTTTGGTGAGAGACTAGGCAGGGGTCAGCAAACTTTTTCAGCAGGGGGCCAGTCCATTGTCCCTCAGACCTTGTGGGGGTCCGGACTATATCTTTTGGGGGGAAAGAATGAATTCCTATGCCCCACAAATAACCCAGAGATGCATTTTAAATAAAAGGACACTTTCTACTCATGTAAAAACACACTGATTCCTGGACCGTCCGCAGGCCGGATTTAGAAGGCAATTGGGCTGGATCTGGCCCCTGGGGCTTAGTTTGCCTACCCATGGACTAGGGTGTTCCCCCTTTCAATGCTTTATTTTGGTTTCCCCACCCCTAAAAAAGCCCATGGACATGCATACTCACAGAACCTTTCTCTCTGCATCTGCCTCCCTAACAGACTCTCCTGTAGCCCTTTAAATTTCTTCCTTTTGCACTAAGAGCTCATCCACACTTCTGCTTATTCTGTGCCTAGAAAACACGGGTCTGAGAGGTTTTCCATTTGCCCCATTGCTTCCTCCAGGAAAATCTGCTGCTTACTGCTGAATCAGAACAAATGTCAATCCATAGAAAAACTGATTGATGTATGTTCTAATTTGGCAGTAAATGGTGGGGTTTCCTGGAGGAAAGTGGCAGGACAAGTGGAAGTGTGGAAGAGCACCACGTCTCACAACTCCCATTCCTCCATCACTCCTGTTTCACACTCCCCAAGAAGGTTGCGCAGACGGATTGTTCAATATAATGCAACACTGAATTCCACCCGGTACCTGTTTTTAACTGCAAAGCTGAAGAACAGCCCTTTGCTTCTCCTTAGGTCAGGAGGTTGTAGGAGGAACTAGAACTTGTGAAATCAGAGAACAAAGTAATCTTTGCTGGAGGCATTTACGAAAAGAGGAAACTGGAATTTCCTTCATAGGCAGTTGTCTTTTAAAAGGATGTCAGGAATTACTTAAGACTAATGAAGGTCAGTACACTGTTGAACAGGTATGGACAAGGGAGCAGTCCAAGGCTGTGGGATGATACACCAGGACAGAATATGGGATTCATGAATGGCCAGAAACAAATTCAACTGGAAGAACCTTCTGGTAAAAAGCTAGGTGCTTCCAAAGGGGGACAAAGTGTAGGGCACTTAATTAACTGAGGATTTCTGAAAGAGGCTTGTATGAAAAGACCTGACAGCCTTGGGCTAGGTCTGAAATTGATTACATAGGCAGAAGGAGAAGAGAATGGAGAAGACAGACAATTATCAGTGTTCTATGGCCCACATCAGCTCTGTCTCCATCTTTTTATAGGTTTGTGGACAAACAAGAACAGCTGATTTTTACCTACATGTGGATGCCCATGGGGACAAGGGGTGGCAGTTGCCAGGGCCGTCTCTCCCATTTATCAGTGTGAGGCAGCCACCTCAGGTTCTAGATTTTGAACGTCATAAATGGGTAGCAAATTTTTAGTTATTTAGGTTGTTATATTTTTGTTGCTATGGAAGAGGAGAGATGCTTCTAGGACTTTATGCTTCAGGTATGAACATAGCATTATTTGCCTCATAACATGAACTGTGCTTATCTGAGGTACTCCTGGAAATTGTCTTTGGCAGTATGCCATATATTGGGTGGGAATCTGTTTTTTTATTTTAAAATCACCTATACACACCCTGCTATACCTCTTCTGGGCAAGAGTACACTTCTAGTTGTTTTTCAGAAATGGTGAACAGCAGCAAAGCTTTCTCAGCACAGCAGCGCCTTCCCATTTTGAAAACCTTATTTAGTTGTATGTGTTCATTAAAATGTTTTGGCTGCCATGCTCCTCTGCTCTACTTAATATTCCTCTGTGGGAGCATCTCCAGGGCACACTTGCAGCCTGATCCTATACTGATCCTATACATGTTTACTTAGGAGTAAGGCCTGCTGAGTTCAAAAAGGCATCCTTCCAGTGTGTCTACTAGGATAAGCTATCAATCACCCCTAGCCAATTAGAGGAGATGAACAGCATGGCCCCTTCTCCTCAATGCAGAAGGTTATCACTGGACCTATTTTGTACAGATGGAATATATTGCAGTGTTGTGGGTGAAAATTCATGCTTGGAAGTATAAGACAGTGGGCAAAAGTTTGCTTATTGCACACGTTCATTTGTTTTCAGAAAAGCATAAAGACATGCTTTCAAAAGTAACCTGTGGAGAAAATTGTGAAAAGATCAGCCTTCCAGCATCAGGTTCTTAAAACATGAACCTTGTTTGCTTGGACTTCTTAAAAAATAAATAAAATTTCAGGGTGTGTGTGACAAATTTATAAGTTTTGAATTTTGGCAATTTGGCAACCTGGGATAGGAATCCTGCTTTTTGCTCTGGGAGGTCTCTAGGCAGCCAACAGGCACAGCATCTTCTCCCAGTGTGGCAGTGCAGACATGGGATCTGCGCCTCTTGAATGTCACACTACTGGTGGAAAGCCAGGAGGTAGATTTACAGACTCTAGGCAAGTCAGAGCAAAAGTGCTATCCCAGATCTTCTTAGCAAAGGCGTTCGCACCTCTGGTGTTGTAAAAACAAGGGGATTCGTGGAAAACCAGCGGGACTCCCTTCCGCCTGTGGCTGCTGCGATGACTCTTCCAAAGAAGAGACTGATGCGTCACCGCACATTTGGGAAAGCCTCACGTGGCGCCCTGGGAGTCGAGCTTGCCCAAACAGAATCGGCTCCGTCTTGGTTGCGGGGAAAGCAGAGCCCATCTAATTACTACAGCCGGCTCTGTAGGCGAGCGATCCCCGTGGCCCAACCTCTCCCTTCGCCGCCCAGAAGGAGGCGCGGCTAGGCAGATTAGTTCCAGCGCTTCCCGTTAGGGGCGGGTTGGCCGAGAAGCTATTTATTGCGATTCGGGCGGCGGCGCTGGCGCTTGGCTTCGGCAGAGCTGTATTTGGGTTGGTTCTCCGCGCGGGCCGAAGATCGGGTAAGTAAGCGCAAACCTCGCTCTCTTTTCAATGCATTGGCGTTGGCCAACAAGTACTGCGTGGTCGGGTTGTTGTTTTTTGTTTTAAACCAGGTGTCATAGGTGCCTGAGAAGCGCGCAAAAAATAGATTTCTAGTTTAGGCAGCGGGGTTGGAAAGCAAGGCTGGTTTTGAGTTCCTGTTTTTAATTAACCCGCTTCTGACGCGTTTGTGTCGCAAGGAAAGAGGGAGGCACTCCAGCTTCTTCCTTGCTGAGCCTGACACTGCAGAAAGTGGCCGATCGGGGCTGGGGAAATGGTTCCTAGCTAGGTATGAGTACTTGCTCTCGGGCTTCTGTGAAATAAACCCAATTCATTGTCATTTATATGCTGTAATAGCAGCCCTCCCCGATTTAAAATAGCATGACTTTAATGAGGCGTCAGCTAATTTCCCCGGAAGTTCTGCCCCTTTACTATGGTAGAAAGTGTGTAGCGGTGGCTCAGTTTCTTAATAATAACAATATAATATAATATATATATATATAGGAAGCTTTGTGCTGGAAGAACTCGCACTTGGGTAGGTATATGGAGGATTCCTCCCTCCCATTTGCAAAGGACAGTGGTGGCATTTCAAAGTAGCAACACAGTAAGAAATGGGTGGGTTTTGTTGCTTCCCGGCTCTCATCCTTTGAGAGGATAAATGGCACCAGTGATCTGTGTGTTTTGTGTGTTTGGAAGTTGTCATGGAAACCTTCTGCTGCCAACTTGTGGAGCTGAAGTTGGAGGGTGTCAGATCTTGGTTAGGTGAGCTGGCTGGGGCTGAAGGGAGCTGTATTTCAGCAAGACCCAGAGGCCACCAGGTTAGCAAAGGCTGGTCTGAGGGAAGGCAGGGTCTGTCTCTTTCACGCAGAGGCCAGACTCCCAGGTCTGTTTGGGGATGCTCCTGCTCTGGGTTTTCTGCATAGAGCAGAGGGCTGGGCTCGGTGGCTTTGCAAGGCCCTTGCCCAAGCTCTGTGAATCTGGTACTTATATGGTTCCAAAAGAATGTCGGTTTTCTCTGTGAACAGCATTTTTTGTTTCATTAGCTAGCTTTGCTCAACTGCTGGCATCAGGCTGTTTTGTGACCGGAGGTTTTGTGCGTTTTGCAGTGCACTTCAGTTTTGAAAAGCATGTGGTTGGCATTCCCCCGCATTGCCTATTGTCAGCTGTTGCTCATGCTCTAATACAGGAATCAAACTCGCTGAATTTCCTTTTAATTGTTCGTGGCATCTAGATAAAAAACAACTCACAACTACTAGGCAATTTACAACCAGCCTCCCAATGCTTGCTTTGGTCTCTCTCCCCACCCCACAAACTGGAGCTCTTGACTGTTCAGTTGAGAGGCATAAAGTATGAGCCGATTGCTTTCACAAGTAGGTCTCTGGCAACTCTTAATCTCAGGGTTGTGGGTTTGAACCCCACATTGGGCAAAAAGATTCCTGCATTGCAGGAGATTGGACTAGATGACCCTCATGGTCCCTTCCAACTCTACAATTCTATGATAAACCTCTATGATCGTATCATATTAGATATGACCATATAGTCCAGCTCTTTGTTGGTATAAGTTAGAGATGAGGAACCCATGGCTCCCCGGATGCCAATTCCCATCAGTCCCAGTCAGCATTACCAATGGTTAAGGGTGGTGGGAGGTAGCCAACAGCCAGAGGGAAGGACACCCACACATTTCCCATCCCTGGAACAAGTGAAGGACCATCGTTTGTGCCATTGTAAAATAATGGCTGTCAAAAACCAGCAGCTTCCTTTGAGTGAAGCCTATCAGTTTGGTACATTTTTCCTCTTAACGACTGGGAGTTGCCAGGCATCGCATATGTTGTATTTGCATGCATGATGTAAACAGGAAAGGGAATAGAGTTGCAAGGATGGAAAACCCCTAGATGCCTAATTATCCAAAAGGGTGTGTTCAGCTATAAATAGCTGATGTCTAGAAACTAATGGTCTCTTCCAGCCATCGCAGTAGGGGGTAGAAAAGAGAACAGGCTTCAGGTGTCCTTTTTATTGTGTATTCATTACGATTTGGGCTCATGATGGTATAGGGCTGATGATACATGACCCCACTTTCAATATGGTTTGTGCCTGCTGAGATTTCGGGGTAGGCATACTGCTTCATTTCCAATTGGTGCTTCTTCCTGAAATCCTGCTACTTTCCACACTTCAAATGCTCCATGTGTGAGCGCATGCTTTCACTGTGCTATAGTGCAAGAGTGTCCCTCCAGAAGGCAATAAAACGGTAACATTGGAGAAGCATTGAATCTGTGCCCTGAGTTCTGGGAATCTGCAGATCTGGTCCCTTTCCTTTTTCTAGCTGAAGCCAGCAGAGCTTTATACACATTGCCATGTTTTGACAGATGAAACAACAAAGTGCACAAATTGAGGTACAAAGTTACCTGGAGAGAGGCAAACGTTCAGCTGTGCAAAGTGGGAGGATATGATGTGGCTTGAAAGCTCAGTCGGTAGAGCCCGAGGCTCTTAATCTCAGGGCTGTGGGTTCGAGCCCCATGTTGGGTGGAAGATTCCTGCATTGCAGGGGGTTGGACTAGATGACCCCCTTGGTCCCTTGCAACTCTATGAATGGAAGGAACTGTCAATTTCTAGTGACATTGGAATTTGCAAGGTTCTTGCAGGCAGATGGTTTAAGCCGGAAGCATTGTGTGGGAACAGTCGGTGATCTCTAGGGAACACTTCCTTCTTTGATATGCCCAGCAACATGCTGACAATGTGGTCTGTTACTTTAAAGGTGATCAGTAGTAAACTGGTTACTCAAACTTTTCTAGTGGAACTACTTGGAAGTGAATATCATATGGCCAAATACCTCCCCAAGACTTGAGTCTCTCCGTGCAGTTTATCAGCCTACAAAAAGAATATGTGGCACAGGTCAATTATATATATATATATATATATATATATATATATATATATATATATATGGGATGATGTTCTTTGATGGCCAAACCAGGCAGATAATTTGTGAACTATTACTTAGGAGGTTGTGTTGTTGTTTTTTTGCCCCCAGACAGTTTCAGAATCTGTGATCAGGCAAAGTGTTGTAGGTAGGTAACCCTGTCTCCTTCTGCTATTTCCACTCAAAATCATCCCACGACCATTTGGGAAAAAGTTGTAGGCTCCCCACCACATATCTTTCCTAGCTCTTTTTCTATCCAAAGCTGGTGGAAAGTACGGTAATTTGAGTGGACAAATGACAGGGTATGGAAAGGGTTAAGCACCATTAGCTCACCTGTCCTACTTCCCTTCCTGGCTGCAGTATCCAGTGTCTGCTTTGTACTATGAAAAGGGAGGTGAGAGAGAGTTGCACATAGGTGAGTGCTTTGTTAAAACTGTTTAATGTTGCTAGCTTCTGAGGCACAGCAATATTAATACCGGGTGACCTGCTTGACAAGTATTCACAGAGTCTGTTTCTGTGTTGTTTCCAGGAAAAGATATTGTGAAGATCCAGTCGTTAGGTTGGGCATTTGGGTTGGGTTTTCTGGAGGTGATGAAACGTGCTTTCTCTGCCAGCTCACTGGTGAATCAGCTTTCAGAAATGTCTCGTAACAGCACTTCAACCCAGAATAATTAAGCTCAGTGATTTTTTCCCTGGAGGTACTGAAAGGTACATAGTACCAGCAACATTCCCCCCCCAAAAAAAGGCTAAAAGCGTGGCACTTATTGTAACAACTTCATTGTGAGTACCGGCACCCTTTTTCTATAGAAAAAAAGCACTGATTAACCTTATATCAAATTTCACTTGAAAATTTCAAAATGGGAAAAAAACCCCAAGGGTACCAAATACCTGGAGTTCAGGGGAGTGGTTTGTGATGGTACTGAGCTGATTATAACGTGCACCCCTTGGAGAGAATGATAGAATAGTTCTATCACTTTGCAAAGTGATATCAGAAATCCTGAGAGCCAGTGTGGTGTAGTGGTTAAGAGCGGTAGTCATGTAATCTGGGGAACCGGGTTTGCGTTTCCGCTCCTCCACATGCAGCTGCTGGGTGACCTTGGGCCAGTCACACTTCTTTGAAGTCTCTCAGCCCCACTCACCTCACAGAGTGTTTGTTGTGGGAGAGGAAGGGAAAGGAGATTGTTAGCCGCTTTGAGACTCCTGAAGGGGAGTGAAAGGCGGGATATCAAATCCAAAACTCTTCTCTCTCTTCTTCTCTTCTGGCCTAACCTTGGCACCAAACCAAGTGTGATGTGGGAGGTTTATGAGAAGATCTCATGAAGTTTTTTCTTTTTTAAAGCCACCCCTCCCAAGGAATATAGGGAGTCATACTTACAGCAGGCCAAGATCTTTTGGCCACCAGGTGAGAGAAAGAACATGAAGCAGAGCAAGTATCAGGAAAGAAAAGAAGAAAAAACACACTCACCCTGAAAAAAACACTTTCAGAATGAATCAACTGACATCACAGTATGGCTCTCAATACACCTTTTATATCTTTGAGAACTGGAACAGAAGGTGGAATTTTCCGTCTTTTGTATTAATTTTATTGCTCATGCGGGCAGAGCTACATAAGATATAGATCATGAATTACCAAATAAATGGCGTATCCAATTTGATCCATCATGGCTGCTGTGCTGTGTGTGCTAAACCCAGTGCAGTTGCTGGTACTGCAGGCCTAGCAGGGTCCAGATTAACGGTACAGTGGTACCTTGGTTTAAGAACAGCTTATTTTATGAACAACTTGGATCAAGAACGCTGCAAATCCGGAAGTATGTGTTTTGGTTTGTGAACTTTGCCTTGGAAGTAGAACATGTTCTGCTTCCTGTTGAGTGCGTTCCATTTGTAAATTGAGTCCCCCACTGCTGTGGGAAAGCATGCCTTGGTTTAAGAACGCTTTGATTTAAGAACGGACTTCTGGAACGGATTAAGTTCGTAAACCAAGGTACCATTGTACCAAATACAGGAGTTGCAGAGTACACATAGTGCCAGCTCCATTTAATAAAGGGCCCTCTCTAAACTCGCATCTTCACTACAAATGTAGGCTGTGCAGATCAGGAATGTAGTCACCTTCAGAATGGGGCTAAAGTTTACAAATGCTGAAACATTGCCCTTCAGAGGTTCACTTCTAGTAAATGTGGTTAAGACCGGCTGTCGGCAGAGAGACAGAAGCATTGCATGATTCATGTGTGTGCTTTCGGGCTGTTGCATCAGCTCTTGTTAAGAAGGGGCCTCTTTGGGTTAAGTTGCAAGCGGCCACAAACAGTACCTTTCAGTAGGGGGCTAGTTCTTGAGCAAGTGCAGGAGTCTTTTGAGAAATTCTTGCTTGCAACTGAGATAGCTGCAAATGCTGTAGACCAGGGATAGCCAGCAGTGAGGCCGCCAGCTGCTGTGGGGCTGCCAGCACTCATCATTTTTGGTGGCAGAGGCTGGTGGGAGTTGATCAACATGTGGAGGGCAGCATAGTGGCTTCTGCTATAGAAAAGCAAACAAAAATGCTGTAGTTTGAATGGGAACAATAGCCTTCCCCTTGACCCTTGTTGTAGGAAAATAATACCTCTCTCTCTCCCCCTTCTCTCCAGCTGTTGCATCAAAAATGGACCTCGACATCCAGTCCAAAGAGCTCAGTGGGTCCAGCTGGAAGGAACTTCTTCCAACCCTGAGCCAGTACAAAACCATCAGGTAAGTAAAATGTCAGCGAAACCTATGTATGTTAAGGTCTCACAACTGCAAGGGCTCCATTCCGATGGTGTAATTCTTGAGCTGGTGTAATTCTTGCTTGAAAACATTGTCCTGGCCCCAAAATACCTAGAGATGCTCCTCACAACCAGATTTCACATTGTCATTTAACAGTTACCAAGTTTTGTTCTTGGTTAACTGCTCATGGTTTGTCTGGGAGAGACAAGCCCAAGTTCACCGTGGCAGCAGCAGCACACAGAGGGGAAGGAGTAAGTCAGATATGATTTTGGCTTGTTCCTGTAAGCCAGTGATGGCCTAACTTGGCCCTCCAGCTTTTTTGGGACTACAACTCCCATCATCCCTAGCTAACAGGACCAGGGATGATGGGAATTGTAGTCCCAAAACAGCTGGAGGGCCAAGTTTGGCCATCACTGCTGTAAGCCATGGTTTGGCATAGTGCTGCATGTGAATGAAAGCAATGTCTAACTTAATTGTTTCTAACCAGCAGCCATTTTTGTCTGCTCTTGTTTCATTTGAAAACCCTATTGCTTGTTGAATTATTTTATTGTTGCGGATTTATTTTGTGAGTGCGTGGGAGGCTTAAGGGCAGTGCTTTTTTTCGGGGGGCGGGACTCAGAGGTATGCATACCTCTAAACATTTTGTGAATCTTTGTACTTTTGTTCATTTACTATATTTATTTCCCCCGATTTGAACTATAAAATGGTGACTTTCTTGAGTCAAAATGAGTACCTCAAAACATTTTTTTAGAAAAAAAAGCACTGCTTATGGATATATGGGGAATCTGCTGTAACAAGGGTTCCAATTTGCTGATAGACAATGTTGGATTTCACCTTTTGCTGTTCAAATATTCTGGAAGTCTTCCAAATCAGGCTGGAAGGGGGGGGGGGAGAATTCTGTAGAGGAGAAATGTTTCTCTCAGCTGGTTTGTTAGAGCTAACACCCGGCTCCTCTTCCCCTTCATTCTCAGGTTGGATGACTGTAGTCTATCAGCTAGTCATTGTAAAGATCTCTGCGCCTTTCTGAGCACAAAGCAAACATTGACTGAACTCAAATTGAACAACAATGAACTGGGAGATGCTGCTGTAGAGTTGCTGTGCAAAGGATTGCTGAGTCCAAGCTGTAACCTTCAGAAACTATGGTAAATCTCCTACAATCTGTCATGGCTTAAGTTTTGTTAGCCGAAGGTCTCCACAGATGGAAATGTCCACAGTAGGAAGGTTGTCAGTGATAAATTCCCTTCTGGCTAAGAAAGTGGCTCAGAATTCCTTTTGGGGTTAGAGTAAACTATTTTTGCTATTGTTGAACTGTGATCTCTGCTTCTTATATTCTTCCCATCAAGTTACCACTGTATGAGTTTTTCCTGGAGCAGCTGGACTGTGGGACCTCTGCTAACCTATAATCAAACCATTTGCTTAGGCTGGCATACAAGTGGGCGGGGAAATCAATAATAATAATAATAGGGATGTGAGGGTGATCTGTCTGTGACACCTGTCACCCCATTGATCGCCAGGGTTGAATAATAATAATAATTTATTAATTTATTACTTATACCCTGCCCATCTGGCTGGGCCTTCCCAGCCACTCTGGGCGGCTTCCAACAGGAGATTAAAAATACATTAAAATGTATTTTCCCCCAACATTGCCCAGAAGTAGTGGTGCTGTTTTGCATGCTCTAAAAAGACTGCCACACCTTGATTCACCTTCACAGTGAACCAATAGGTTAGATTGCAGAACTTGGGCTCCTGTCTGTCTGTCTGTCTGTCTGTCTACCTACCTATTTGGGGTTAGATGCTGAGTTTTTCTAGCTCTCACACCTTTCAAAGCTCACATGTTATTATTGGCTTCATATGGGACAAGGAAAGGATCTCTGTGACTACTGAATTGGGTGAAGTGGAACTGGGCACCTGGAAATATGAAACTAGTAGCAGATCAAAGAACATCTCAAGTGTCAAGGGGGCTTTGTGTTCATTAGCTCATCCTGACAACTGAAACAATGTGTTTCGGTTTTAGCGCCAGCACCCCAGAGAGCAGTCTGGAAAGTGGCTTCTAGTGAAATGTGACTGTTTTTCAAATGGCAATTACGGCCTTCCTGATCATATGGCTTTATGGCTTCATGACTTAAATGGCCCCCATCAGTCTGGGCTGCACTAGTGCAGTGCAGTCTCTGATATTGTAGGCTGTTTTCTCCTACCACAGTTTGCAGTTATAACACATGGCTTGAATATATAGAAAATATCACTATGGAGGGGATGGTGTCTCTAGTTACATGACTGAGAAGAGGAATGCAGAGGGTTGGCTCCTCTGTTTTTCCTCTTGAAAACTCTGTTAAGTGTTATGACTTGTTAGGCAGCATTTTTTCTACATACCTGCTGGGCTGGTACTGCTTGAAACACACTGTATAGGGGTTGTTTTTCTGCTGTGGGATTCCTTGTGTTGCAGCTAACAAAAGCCAACAAACATTTCTAAGCCAGTCCGTAAACCTGTAAGGCAGGCAAGAATCAAGGGGGGGCAGGGGGCCTATAGCACAAAGGAGCTGTGGTGGGAGAAGCTTTGTGCCCTTGAGATAACTCTTAAGGGACATACATGGCCTTTGCCTACTCAAAAGACAGCAGCGTTAATATTTGGTTCCCCATGGGCATCAGTATCATCTGCAGAGAATTTATAGATGTAAGCTTAGGATATAGTCTTATGCAAACACAGAATTGTACAGTATATTTCAAATAATATTTCAATTATCTAGGCGTCAAGGTAAAACAATAAATGAGGAGTTTTAGGGAGGCTGACTTAACTCTGCCTTGTTCTTCCAGGCTGCAGAACTGCAACCTCACCAAAGGCTGCTGCGAGAGTCTCCGTTCTGTGCTCAGCAGCAAGCCATCCCTGACTGAGCTTCACCTGGGAGACAACAGTTTGGGCACGGCAGGAGTTAAGATCTTGTGCCAGGGACTTCTGGATCCCAGCTGCCAGCTGGAGAAGCTTCAGTAAGTGACTACTAGATTTGTTAGCAAAGATCTCTTGGCTGAGAAGATTTCTCAAGTTAGAAAGCATCTCTTTTCGAACTCAGATGCATCTTGCCATGGTCGTGAGTTACTCTCAAGGAGTTGGATGAAAATAGCTGAGGCTGATGGTGAACAATTCCTCCCCACCCCCCAATTGCTTGTAAAAAGTCATACAAAGTGTGTTTTGTACAGTGTCTTTTCTCAGATCTACACACACTTTCTGATAACAATATCCAAGAAAGATTGAGAGATCAGAGCTGGTACGGGTGAAAATATTTACTATTAATAATAATTAATATACCGCTTAATGCCAAAATAAGCTTCTTAAGCAACAGGTATACAAACTAACAACACAAACATTAAAATATAAACTATGCATTAAAACAATTCCATGAACAATCATTGTGTCTAGATCAGCTTTCCCCAACCTGGGAGTCTCCAGTTGTTTTTTGGACTACAGGTCCCATCATGACTGGTTATTGACCATACTGGGTGGGAATGATGGGCAACGGAGCTTTCCAAAACTTCTGGAGGCACCAGGTTGTGGAGGGCTGGTCCAGATGTGTGTTTAGAAGGAGGAAGGTTTGTGCTTGAAAATGCCAGACTGTTTGAGCCTCCTTCTTATCTATGGGGGGGGTGGTCTTTTCTGTTCTTCTCCTATAGGCTGGAGTACTGTGAGCTCTCAGCAGAGAACGTGGAGGCTCTCAGCTCTGCCCTGCGCACCAAGCCATCCCTGAAGGAACTCAACCTGAGCAACAACAAACTAGGGGATGCCGCAGTGAAGCAGCTTTGCCAGGGCGTGCTGGACGACAACTGTAACCTGCAATCACTGCAGTAAGGCCTCTATTTCCAACCCCTGGCTCTCTCCCCAGGCTCAGCCCCTCTTGCTTAGGCTGCACCCGCTTCACTACACCTGCCACACATCCTTCACCAACAGCCATGGTCTCTTCTGCAACTTTCATGGCTGCTCTGGAAGCGCTCACCTCTTTGGTTCTGTCCGTGCTTCCTGCATTTTTGCCGGTGATCAGAACTGCTTGGGCAGTTACGCAAACTCCTCGTGGCTCTCATGAGCCTTCAGAGTGAGGGGCACCGTTAAGAAGAAAAGTCTGGTTATCTGCCGAGTGAAGGAAGCTTCAATGGGAGCTCCCCCCTCAATGCATGTGGAGGGCTTTGATGCAACAAAATGGAGAAGGAGCAGCTCTCTGTAACTGCTCAGCTGGTTCCTGGGTAACTTGGGGGGAGAAATTGGTTTGGGTGGGGTGTAACAATGCCTACTTGCTGCAACCTCTGTAATTGTGGCCCTTAAAGCAGAAGTCTTGGCAGTGTGTGTGACATGTTACAGTTGTACCTTGGTTTTCGAACAGCTTAGTTCACAAACAACTTGGAACTCGAACGCCGCAAACCCGGAAGTAGGTGTTCCAGTTTGCGAACTTTGCCCTGGAAGCCGAACGTCCAGCACGGCTTCCACGGCTTCTGATTGGCTGCAGGACACTCCTGCAGCTAGTTGGATGCCGTGCCTTGGTTTCTGAATGTTTCGGAAGTCGAACGGACTTCTGGAACGCATTCTGTTCGAAAGCCAAGATACGACTGTATATGCAATTTTACAGCACATTGGAATCTTCCTTTAAGATTAATGTGATGCCACTTCTAAATAAAACCAATTGAAGGTTTTCTTTTCTCCTAAAACCATCTCATGGCATAGAAACACACACACTGCATATTCCACTGCATTTCTTGATGCACAATCATTTCGATAAGGGGTGTTTTTTGGGGGGGGTTGCAGTGCTCAATAAGCCTCTAAGGCCTTTCACTACTGGCCAACAAAACTGCAGTTTGGGCAAAATTGAAATAATGTGTGCGTCTGCTAGTGTGTGGCAGCAGCTGTGGGCAGGGTTGCTGAACGGAACGTAATTTGTGCTTTGGCTTCTTGCTTTCCTGCAGACTGGAGAGCTGTGACATCACACCTGCCAGCTGTCGGGACCTCAGCGCTGTGCTAAGTTCAAAGTCGTCCTTGACCGAGCTCTGCATAGGCGAGAACAAGATTGGTAACGCAGGTGTATCCCTCTTGTGCCAGGGGGCCTTGAATCCCAACTGCAAAATACGCAAGCTGTGGTAAGTGGCTTTATCTAGAGCAGGTGTAGCTTGTCAACTAGGCTGTCACATATTTCTAAATATATATAATCTTTCTTGGTTTTCAAATAGTGTCACTGTGGTTGCAGTATTTTGGTGTCCCTATGTGAGTGTTAATGTGTCTTTTTACTATGCACCTTTTAAATAATTCCTATGCCATTTAAATAATTTCTGTGTAATTCAAATATTTTCCATGTACCTTTTTGATAATATCTTTATAAGCCCCTTGTAATTTTTTTACCTCCTTTTCTACTTTTTTCTAAATGTGTACCTTTTTGTAACGCAATAGATAGTGGGTTGTGTTGTGCTGGTGGATACTGAATTGTGTGTTGTAGGAGCCAGATCTGTTTAACTACATGTCTGATCCTGAAAGCTGCTCATGTTACAAAACGTGCAGAATTCAGTCTCATAAACTTCATTCCTGCAAGCCTGTACATTTCCCAGCCCTGGAAAACATGCTTTTTAAAACTCTTGCAGTGCCAATGGGAATCAATGGTAAAGGCTCTGTCCTCCGTAAATCATTTTTTTCACCAATGTGCATTCCTAGGACTCCAAGTAAATGTTTGCCAAACAAGTTTTGCAGATGGAACTCTAAATGTTTCATAGCCAGTATTGCTGTTCTTGCTAGTGCAGTAGATTTCTGCTTGTGCAACAGAATTTACCTCCTCTGCAGCCTTCTGCAAATGCTCAAAATCTGTTCTAGAGGGTTGGAGGACAGGGATGACCTGTTGCATCAGTGGAACTCTGCATGTGCAGCACTGGCTGCTTCTTTCACTGGTGAATTTTTCAGGGGAGAAAATGTGGAGGTTTATGTGAATAAGGGTCATATATCCAAATTGCACGCACACTTATTGACATAATCAAGGGCAGGGAGCCTGTGGCTTTCCAATATTGTTGGACCACATCCCTGACCAGTGACCATCCTGGCTGGGACTGATGGCCATTGAATTCCAACAGTAGCTGGACTACAGGTTAGCCATCCCTGCCCTAAGGAGTTATTGGACCTTTCAGGCTTAGACACATTGGTAAATGCACTTCGCTTCTGGTAGGTGTCTGTTTGACTGACATGGGGTTTCCATTGTAGGCCGCACACACATTTGGTTGGAGATGTCTGTTGCTCCTGCTTAATGCAGAAGGGAAACTTTGTGTATGAGGGTTTGACTTAATACAGCAAACGGTCTCGCTCATGTGGACTCCAGGGGTTCCAAACGGCACACACAGCTTGAAGTTTCTATAACACACTCTTCAGATCTTGCCAGTGACTAAAGACAGTGACTTGATTATTATTTCAGGTTATGGGAATGCAATATCTCAGCGCCTGGCTGCAAGGACCTCTCCAATGTCATTGGTACCAAAGAGACTCTCAAGGAGATGAGCCTGATTGGAAATGATCTAAAAGATGCAGGGATGGAGTTCTTATGCCAAGGACTGAAGGACCCAAAATCTAAACTTGAGTCATTGTGGTAAGGAGCTGGAGGCTTATTTTTCTGTTGTGGCTTTTTTTGCAGGTGTAACAAGGAAGTCATGAGTAAACAGGATGGGTCTGTGACTATTAAGGATATTTATCAAGAGGCTCAGTCCGGCTCCAAGGACTTTCAGCATGACACAGTATTCCAGCTTCTGATCATAAGGATCCCTTTATACAGCTTTTGTCCACCAAGTCAAGTTGCAGTGAACACTAGCAGCTGTCTTTCATGAGAAAATCGGCAGACCAAAACAAGATAGAGAAGGGGGAGGGGGAACGCGTAAAATATTAAACTACTCCTACTAAGGGGGTGAGTGCAGCAACAACACTCTTCAAATAAGTCTATGAGTCAGGTGTTTCAAGTTGACCAAAGCTTGTTTGAGTTCTCCTGCAAGGTCAGCCAAGGCAAGGAAAGTGCCCAGGTCATCAGGGCTGCTAGGAAATGGCTGAGCAGATGGATTGGATAGCCTTTTGCCTGCTCCTAGACTCCTCACCACTGGTCAGCAGTCTGGCAGTACAGCATCTCCCACACCGCACAGTTTATGACCTCGGCCAGCCTACTCTCACTTCTGGCCCTCCCCTTCTTGGATTTGCAACTCCCCCCAGCCCCAGCCGGCAGGAGCAAAGGTCAGGATGATGGGAGTTGCAGTCTGAAACAGCTGGAGGATGTCAGGTGCAAGAAGGCTTAACTTGGGCCATACGGGTATGATAAGTGAATGATACATAT
Organism: Podarcis filfolensis; assembly: GCF_964270895.1. Taxonomy (NCBI): domain Eukaryota; kingdom Metazoa; phylum Chordata; class Lepidosauria; order Squamata; family Lacertidae; genus Podarcis; species Podarcis filfolensis. The sequence continues at coordinate 59,437,506 of NC_139604.1, read as the reverse complement.
GAAAAGTTGGGCTATTCCTAAGAGGAGAAGAAAGTGATTTGTCATCTAGGCCCATGTGGGAGCAATTGAGTGGGGCAAAGGTTGCTGACCCTTCAGCCTTCTGTTCAGTTCAAAATATAGCCCCTGCTGAAAAACCACCATGGAGAACTGATGCATGAGTTTTTAAATATATATAAACAAATATTTTTATTAAAAGTTGGTAACCTCAAGACTTGATTATTGCAATGCTGTCTATATGGGGCTGCCCTTGTGCCTTGTCTTTTAGATCCAGGCCTGCTTGATAAAATTCCCAGCTGATTTAGCTTAGTGTCCCTTCAGAGGGAGCCATAAGTCAAGGGTGGCTCTGTTGAAGAATCTGCTCCAGAGGAGAAGGAACTAAATAATTCCATTCCAAAACTGTCAGCCCATCCTCCTGCCTTCTTCAGTCACTCTATTAATTTCTCTGCTGGAGCGATTTGCCTGATATTGATCTACTATCTGTTTATGGTTACAAGTTGTCTAACAGACACCATTTAAAGAAATTATAATGGATGTGTATTGAGTCTGTTTCTCATATTGTTTTGGTCAGATATGATTGACTCCACAGAAAGGAAAAGTAACCTTAGATGGCCTATTGCACTGCAGAGTTGTCAGGCTTGTCAGAGATATTCTTATTTGTCTACCATAGGCTAAGAGAATGTGGTTTGACTTCAGCCTGTTGCAAGAGCCTTGGCTCTGCTCTCAGCGTGAACGGGACTTTGAAAGAGCTGCATATCGGTGGAAATAATCTGTGTGATGCAGGGGTGACTGATCTCTGTGAAGGAGTTCTGAGCCCCAGCTGTAACCTGCAATCCCTCTGGTAAGTCACCTTAGACATTTGTTGCTCTCTTGAAAACAGTGTGTTAAGGTTTTTCTAAAACGTTATTGAGCTTAGAACTCTTGTGTTATTGCTGTAAATACGGAGGGGAGGGGGCTGCCTTGTTTGGCATTCTGGTGCCTCTTTGTTTTGCCTTAAGGCAGGCTTCCTCAACCTCGGCCCTCCAGATGTTTTTGGCCTACAACTCCCATGATCCCTAGCTAGGAGGACCAATGGTCAGGGATGGTGGGAATTGTAGTCTCAAAACATCTGGAGGGCCGAGGTTGAGGAAGCCTGCCTTAAGGCTTGGCAGCAGATCTCTTCCATGGCTATGTTTCATCTATGGTGACAGCCTGCCATACTTAAAAAGAAGGGCATGTGATGTGAAATACCCAATTACAAGTTTTACAATTAATAAAAATAAATTTGCCAGTTTGGAACATGTTTTAATGCTGGAACACTTGGGTAAACTAAAGGGCGAACTACGTTTTTCCTAGGCCGAGACTTGTTCCGCTTCACATTAGCTGAATGCCTGCTTGAAAGGCAGCAGTGTGAAATTTGTTTGTGGGTTCAGCAGAGGAGACATCTTCAGGGATATTCCTCCCTTGTGGATATGTCTGGTGTTTATTCTGCCCTTCTTCTTAGGCTGGGACAATCGGAACTCACAGAGGTTTGCTGCGATAAGCTTGCCGAAGTCATCGTTGGAAAACCCTGCCTTCAAGAACTGGATGTAAGCTACAGCCATATAGGAGATGAGGGTGTGCGTAAGCTCTGCGAAGCAGTGAGAAGTCCCAACTGTAACCTGAAGTACCTGATGTAAGTGACTCTTTCGTGCTGTAATAGGCTTAGGGAATGAGGTTGGGGAAGGCGTCTCAAAGATGTGGGTCTGATGACGAAGTCCGTAAGTGCACCCCCAATTAAAATGGCATCTGAACCCCTAAGAGCAGATAGAATGAAACCTGCATGATGACCCATTTTCAGTTGATTCCTCTGACATCCATAATTACAACACCTTACATTGGCTGCGCTGTCTGGGACTAATGGGAGATGGAGCAGTTCAGCAACACCTGGAAGCACACAGGTTCTGTACCCCTGAACGAAAATATGAATCCTAGACTTCCTTCTTTGGAAACATGGGTCTGTTCATCAGGAACAGCCGCTGTCTAGTTTTAATATTGAAGGAAGTTTTACTTCCATTCATGGCAGGCGTAGTAGCCAGACTACTTGTCTCTGTACAAATGGAAGTTAACAATCGGAAGCCCTTTCACCTTGGGGAAATAGAGTGTTGTGTGCGCTGCTTCTTTCTTACAGATAAGGGAGGTTACCTGCTTTACATGACGTCTCAGTACCATTAATGTCTGAACTCTCATCTCTTGCAGCTTGTACGACACTTACTGGACTGCTGACGTGGATAATGAGCTGAAGGCTCTGGAAGAATCAAAGCCTGAATTTAAAGTTGTTACATGAGTGGTGCAACATTGCTGTGACCACTTCGACTGCCTTTTCTTCTGTCGGGATTCTTTTTGTAAACCAAGTCACCAGACCATATGATGATGGACTTTTATGATTCCAGATTTCATGGAGCAGTGATATGCCTAGAAACCACATTCAAAGCTAGGAATGTGTTGGTACCTCAGTGGTGAGGCAGCATGGGGAAAGTTCTAGAATTATCTGCTGAGTCCAAAATGCATATGCTGGTGGGTTTTCTGCCTCTTGGGAAATACTAAGATCAGCACAAAGTAGAATACGTCTCCTGCCAGCTGCCATAAAGCAATAATGGTTACTTGCAGATGACTTGAAACTCTTCCCTTGGGAAGAACTATATTGGAGACTTTTAGACAAATTGGGGAATAATGCCCATTTTTTAATTGCCAAAAATTAGGACGCAACATTGCCCCTCCCCTTAAGTATCTCTGATATTAATATTTTCTGCTGAGAATGCAAGGAGTGAACTTTTTGTATCTTGATCAACAAATCTCGCCCTGTAGGAATATAAAATAAAGTTTGATTGCAAAGAGACTATCTTTCTGATTTTATGGTTTTGGTTTATGGCTTTATGGTTTTGATGTGAAGAACACCAAAAGCTCACATCTTGGTCCCTTTGGATATTCAGAAGCTCAGACCTGAGGTACCATTTCATTAGTGCCTTAAAGCCCATATACACAGCCAAGTTAAAAAGAAAATATTACCTATACAGTATGGCTCTGTGCAACACCAGTGGTATACTATTTTTCTTCTTGACTGATTGTAGTTAATCATGATATATCATTAGTGTAGCTGGACTTGTAGTAAGGTAATACTAGGTTTATGTGAAGGTTGGTGCTCTGGGTGTTGCTCATTCTCATTGTTCAGTAACTGTCTTGAGACACTAAAGATGGCAGTTCACCTGAATAAATGGTTAATGTGCCTTAATTCCTAGGCAGCCTACAGGATTCTTCCTCATCCCAATTTTATCCTTACCATAACCTTGTGAGTGGAATAGGCTGAGGCATGGTGACAAGTCCAAGGTCACCCAGTGGACTTCATAACTGATAGGGGGATTCAAACCCTGGTCTCAGCTCAGCACTCTAACCACTTCACCTCATGCTCTTTAAAGCCTTGGGCTGGAAAAGAGGGGGGGAAAGGAGTCAAGCCTGAGGCTATGGAGGAGAAGAGGGGAAATTGATCACTCACAGTGAGATTTTGCTCTCCTTTGCAGAGAGTCTATGAGTGGGGAAGGGCCTGGGAAGGCAAAGCTCCATCTAGCAAGGTGGACAAGGAGGAGAAGCATCCCAAGGGTACAGTGATGAGGAAGGAAAAGGCTGGCTCTGCTACCCCAGAGGGACTGGACCAGCTCTGTTGCTGGCAAGGAGGAACATAACACCAAGGTCCTAGATCAAAGGAATATAGGAATCTGCCTTAAATAGTGTCAGGCCATTAGTCCATCTAGCTCAGCATTGCCTGTTCTGACTGGCAGCCCAGCTCTACAGGGTCTCAGGTGGGACATTCCCAGCCCTACTAGAGGCGGCGGAAGTTGAATCTGGGACCTTCTTGCACGCAACACAAATGCTCTAACACTGAGGTATGCACCACCGCCAAAAAAAAGTTTATTCCTGGTCTGTTGGTAGGATGTTGGAGTAGAATTGCGCTGTTCTAATAATCTTAAAATATTTACTCAGGAAGTGCATCTCCCCTACATAATCTTCAGAAACGTGCATCATTTCCTTTTTGCATTATGGGTGAGCATTGTAGGTTTTCAGGAGAAGATTGTGCTGTTTGGAGTCAGGCAAAATGATCCTGTTTTTCTGGATTAGGGGTTAATTTGAAAAAAGAGGCATTACCAGCAACTCCCCCCCCCCATCAGATTTCCCCTGGAAAAGGGTAAATCTGCATTAAATGGGGAGGTGGGTGGGGTGATTTGGGCTGGCATGTGCACATTACGTGCATGTGCGGCACTGATCCCACAATAAACATGCCTGGAAGCACTCATTGTTTTAATTCATCTTCCAATGGATAATAGAATGTGAAGAGGTGCTAATGTTTGGTTTTCTGTTTGACTGAGCTACCTTTTGTGGAACCAACCACTAGGTGTCGTATGACACCTTAAAACTTCATGCCCAGAATCAAGATGGATACCAATGATTACATTTCCTCATGCCATTAGCTGCTTTGTTTAAAACTTCTGTATAACCTTGGGCTTCTGAAATTCTGTTTAATATTTGCTTCCAGCTGTTTTGTTTGTTTCTGCTGAATTGTTTCATATTCTGCCTGATGATTTGCTTTTCTAGTGTAAATGGGATGGCCACTTTTGGAGGGCAATCCATAAGAGTACACAGACTTCCATATGTTTTGTGTGTGTGTGTGTGTGTGTGTGTGTGTGTGTGTGTGTGTGTGAATGTGAATGTATGGCAATGAATCTCACCATAGTGGGGAACACTGGCCTAGACAAGCAGCAACACTCTTTTCTTAGGGTCCTTTATCTTTCATGCTGATCGGGACCATACAGCTCTTCAAAGAGAGGACCCTGCTCTGTAAAGTAGAAACACAGCCACCCTAGCTGTATACTGCCCTGTTAATTTATTTTTAATGGAAGGGTGGTATATAACTAAGGCATCTGTAAACTTTTACCTGAAGCCTGTGTTACACCCAGAACATAACACAGGCTACCATACTAAAACACATAAATCCAAACAAAAACAGGTTGCTAAAAACTTACTTGGATGTCCACAAAGAATAAACAAGCAAACACAGTTCAAATATTCTTGCAACACTTCCAAACAGGATCTTGAGCTCTGGCAAGTCTTGGGTGGTTTTAACATGGGTAGGAAGTTAGGTTGCTAAATCTGCAGACTGTCTGGGTCATTTTCTCCCCTGGTGAAAGCAAACAGGGGCCTGGATACACACAACCATGTTATGTCTAAGATGGGCTCCACAATATGTTTGAGACTTAGGGTTCCTCCCTGCAACCTCTTTGTTGAGCATTCATTCTGATTGGTTTGCTGGGAAGTTAGATGACGTGGTATCAAAGCTTTCAATGCTCTCATGCTGCCGTAGTCTCAACAAGGGGACAAGTGCCAGCACTCCCTCTCTCAATACAGGCTAGGCTTCCACGACAAAGGAATGTTCTGGCCCCACACACCTTGTTCTCTGACCCTTGAAATGTCTTTTGGCATTCCTGGCAGGAATCTTCTTGTGCTCAGTATTTGCTCTGGGATATGGCCAGCCTGAAGGCATATGAGCTTTGTGTTCAGTGGTGCAGAATAACCTGATGGGAAGGCTGCTTCTTACTCATTTGCCTTTGTGGTTACAATTGATAAAGAGGGAATAATTTCACTAAGTCCACACCAGAATAATAGGTAGTGCTAGTTGACTTGGCTGCCTATATAGGTAAAAAAGGTAGATCCCTGGATGGTTAAGACCAGTCAAAGGAGACTATGGGGTTGTGGCGCTCATCTTGCTTTCAGACCAAGGGAGCTGGTGTTTGTCCACAGACAGCTTTCCGGGTCATGTGGCCAGCATGACTAAGCCGTTTCTGTGCAATGGGACTCCATGAAGGAAGCCAGAGCGTTTACCTTCCCGCCACAGCAGTACCTATTTATCTACTTGCACTGGTGTGCTTTCGAACTGCTAGTTTGGCAGGAGCTGGGACAGAGCAACAGGAGCTCACTCCATAATAATAATAATAATAAAATTTATTTATATCCCGCCCTCCCCAGTCGAGGCCGGGCTCAGGGCGGCTAACAACAATCAAATAATCAAACAATCAAATAATCCAACATTCTAAAAACATTTCATTATAAAAATTAATTAAAATCAAATTAATGGCAACCGTTAAGCAAAATTCTGTGTAGGTTGCCAGAGGAGGGAGTCAGGCTGCGCCCTGACCAAAGGCCTGGTGGAACAACTCTGTCTTGCAGGCCCTGCGGAAAGATGTCAGGTCCCGCAGGGCCCTAGTCTCTTGTGACAGAGCGTTCCACCAGATTGGAGCCGCAGCCGAGAAAGCCCTGGCTCTAGTTGAGGCCAGCCTAACCTCTCTGTGGCCTGGGACCTTCAGGATGTTTTTATTTGCAGACCGTAGGTTCCTCTGTGGGGCATACCAGGAGAGGCGGTCCTGTAGGTACGAGGGTCCCAGGCCGTATAGGGCTTTAAAGGTTAAAACCAGCACCTTAAACCTGATCCTGTACTCCACCGGGAGCCAGTGCAGCTGGTATAGTACCGGATGAATGTGATCTCGCAGCGAAGACCCCATAAGGAGTCTCGCTGCGGCATTCTGCACCCGCTGGAGTTTCTGGGTCAGTCTCAAGGGCAGCCCCACGTAGAGCAAGTTACAATAATCCAGTCTGGATGTGACCGTCGCGTGGATCACAGTGGCTAGGTCAGGGCGAGAGAGATAAGGGGCCAACTGCTTAGCTTGGCAGAGATGAAAAAATGCCGCCTTTGTTATAGCTGTAATCTGGGCCTCCATAGAGAGGGAGGTATCGAAGATTACACCCAAACTCTTAACGGACGGTGCTGGCACTAATTGCACCCCCGCAAGAGATGGGAGTTGCCCCCTCAATCCCATATCGTCCCATCCCAGCCAGAGGACGTCTGTCTTCGAAGGATTTAACTTCAACCGGCTCCCACGTAACCATCCAGCCACAGCTTCCAAACATCTGGTTAGTGTGTCTGGGGCCAAGTCAGGATGGCCATCCATCAACAGATAGAGTTGGGTGTCATCAGCATACTGATGGCAACCCAGCCCTAAACTCCGGACAAGCTGGGCGAGGGGGCGCATAAAGATGTTAAAAAGCATCGGGGAGAGTATCGCACCCTGAGGCACTCCACACACCAAGGAGTGGCGCGATGACAATTCTCCAAGCGCCACCCTCTGTCCCCGACCAGAGAGAAACGAGCGCAGCCATTGAAGGACTGTGCCCTGGATCCCCACGTCGGCAAGGCGGTGGTCCAGGAGTTCGTGATCGACCATGTCGAAGGCTGCTGACAGGTCTAGAAGAATCAGCAGCCCCGACCCGCCTCGATCCAGCTGCCTGCGGAGATCATCTGTTAGGGCGACCAGAGCCATCTCGGTCCCATGACCAGCGCAGAAGCCAGACTGGAATGGATCCAGAGCCGATGTTTCATCCAGAAACCTACCAAGCTGTTCAGCAACCGCTCTCTCAATCACCTTACCCAGGAATGGAAGATTTGAAACCGGGCGGTAATTGGATAGATCTAAGGGATCTAATGATGTTTTCTTTAAGAGCGGGCACACCACTGCCTCCTTCAGTTCCCCTGGGAATATCCCGGTGCCAAGGGACAAATTGAGGATATCCCCCAGGGGGACCCGCACCTCGTCTGGACACGCTCTAATCAGCCAAGACAGGCACGGGTCAAGAGGACAGGTGGTGGGCTTTCCAGCTCGGAGGAGTCTGTCCACATCGGCTGGGGATATCCGGTCAAAGTGGTCCAATACTGGACCCGAGGACAGTCGAGGGGCCTCCAGTTCCTTTATTGTATCCAAATTGGCAGGGAGGTCATGGCGGAGCAACAGGACCTTCTCCGCAAAAAAGCTCGCAAATGCCTCACAGCTGTGTGTCAGATTGTTATTTAAATTTGGCTGTCCTTCAAGGGACGTTAAAGACCTAATTATACTAAATAATTGCGCCGGGCGAGAGCTAGCGGATGCAATGGAGGCCGAGAAGTAAGACTTCTTAGCGGCCTTCACTGCCATCTCATAGGTTTTCATAAAAACCCTATAAGATGTTCTTGAGGCTCCATCATGGGCACCCCGCCATACTCGCTCTAGCTGTCCGAGGTCCCGCTTCATTTTCCGAAGCTCCTCGGTAAACCAGGGAGCCCGGTTTCTGTGGGGTCGCAGAGGGCGCTTAGGTGCGATCTCATCGATGGCTGCCAGGAGCTGGATATTCCAGCCCTCAACAAGCTCAGTCAATGAGTCGCCAGGGGGAGCAAGGTCCTGCAAGGCTTGACGGAATCTATCAGGGTCCATCAGCCTCTGCGGGCGAGCCCAAATCGGCTCGCCACCTAAGCAGGGTGGGAGTGGAAAGTCAATCCTGGCTTTCAGAGCGTAGTGATCAGACCATGGCACCTTCATCGAAGGAGACATGATCACATCTATACCGGCGCCAAAGATCAAATCCAGCGTATGGCCTCCTTGATGTGTGGGGCCCGAAACAAACTGGGAGAGCCCTAGTGTCGCCATGGAAGACACCAGGTCCAGAGCCTGTGAGGAGGGAGTGGCATCAGCATGGATGTTGAAGTCCCCCAATACCAATAGGTTAGGGAACTCCAAGGCCCAGCCGGCCACCACCTCCAGCAGGCCTGACAGGGTGGCTGCTGGTGCGCTAGGTGGCCAGTACACCAGCCAGACAGCCAAGCTCACCTCGGAGCCCCACACTAGGCCAACACATTCAATGCCGGGGATCGATGGCGATGGTAGAGCCCTGAAAGAACAATCTTCCCGGATTAATAATGCCACCCCTCCCCCCCGGCCCACAGTCTGTGACTGGTGGAGGACGGAGAAACCCGGGGGCGCCATCTCTCGTAAGGTAACAGTTTCCCCTTCGTGTACCCAGGTCTCCGTCACACAAGCCAGGTCGACCCCCCTGCGAGGTAAAGAAATCTCGCAGAGTGGCGGTTTTGTTGCCTATAGACCTGGCATTGCACAACACCAGTGATGGAGGTGAGTAATCCTTGCTCACCCTACCCTCGTCCCTCGGGATGGGGCGCAGATTGGAAGGGGTACGAGCATATCCGTATCTCGATCCCCTTCGCCTATAACATCTGCCCCCACCGCCGTACCTCCCTCGCCCCACTACGGTAGCAATCCCAAGCCTCATACAAGCCTCCATTTACAAAATAGAAAAACAAAACAAACCAAAAACAATTATACCTAAACATAACTAATCCCCACCCCAAACCACAATAAAACGGAACAAAATAAAAATACATAGATAAAAACCACTGTTCACGGTGGTACAACAAAGTAAAAAGTAAAAACACCTTTAAAACACTTTAAAATATATAAAAACATTTTTAACATTTGCTGCAGCAGCACCAGTGTCCTTAGAACTGTAGCGGAGGTGAGTCTGGGCCCCGCCCCCTAGGCCTGGTGAAATTAGCCTGAGGAGGGAGCGGCCTTCCCCAACACTCACGGTGCAGCAGCAGGAGCAGCGGTGTCCCAGTGCCTCAATGAGGCCTCTTAAAGCTGTGGCGAAGGTGAGTCTGGGCCTTCCAATTGGCAAGCCCAGGAGGCTCAGTGGTTTAGACCACAGCGCCACCTGCTGCCTATATAGTGACTGTCTCAAGGCAAATCTAAAAAAATGTAGTATAAACACCGACAACAGGGAAACACTGGCCTGTGAGCGCTCCAGTTGGAGAACAGCTTTTACCAAAGGTGTCATGGGCTTTGAAGACACTCAAACTCAGAACGCAAGGGAGAAACGTGCTAAGAGGAAGGCACGCTTGGCAAACCCTCACCGGGATCAACTCCCGCCCGGGAACCAATGTCCCCACTGTGGAAGGACGTGTGGGTCCAGAATTGGCCTCCACAGTCACGGACTCATTGTTAAAACCGTGTTTATGGAAGACAATCTTACTCAGCTACGAGTGATCACCCAAGATATAGTGCAATGCAATGTAGCACAACAAGGATTACTCTGCATCATGTTTATTCTCCAATAGGAGTCTTGTACCCGGCGTAGCTCAAAATTCCCAAATCAGTTAAGTTTTGCAAATGGTGGTTCAAATCAGTGCAGTTTTGAAAGGTTCAGTGCACCATCTTGATTCAAAATGGCATCCAGTTGTATATTCAAACATAGATAAAAACCTGTTCCTTGATATGAGGAAACATTGCGCAAAATTTGGTAAGGATATCTTAAGAGGTGTCCCCAAACTCATAGCAAATGGACAGGCAAATCTCCCAAACATATAGCAGATTAAATACAGATGTGTTTGTCCCCCCATTTACATGGGGGTTGTGCTCAGGGCCCCTGTGTGCATAAGTGAAATCGTGTAAAGTGGGGAGCACCCTTTAAATGCCCTTTGTACTGCTTTCTTTTTGATCCATACCAAAAATATTCACAAGAACTGAAGCTCTGCTTCTTGCTGGAGGATGCTTGGGAAATGGCTGCTACTGCTGCACTGCCAGACATACCAGCTGTTAGGCAAGGAGGCTGAACAGCCTAAACAAAGCTCTGCCATGCCTCCAGTCTCTTCTCCGCCCTCACTGATGTCCTCTTTGGGCTCTGGGGAAGGTCTTCTCATGAGCCACAAGGGACTCTCAAGCTCTTTCCTGCCATTTCCAGGTATGAATTGAATTATTTAGTTATTTCTCAGCGCCATGCATTTATGTGGTAACGCATGAGATGATCACATGTAAGTGAGGGGAACACCTCTAAGGATGTGTATTTTTCCTGTAGCAAATGCCTTAGATGGCTAAGAGTCAGTGTGGCGCAGTGGTTAAAAGTGTGGGACTGCAATCAAGTTCAAATCCCTGCTCTGCCATGAAGCTTACTGGGTGACATTGGGCCAGTCAAGCTAACTTACTTCACAGGGTGGTTGTGACGATAAACCGAGCTAAGTGGGGAACCACATATGCTTCATTGAGCATCTCAGAAGATGTGTAATTGTGATAACTAGAGGGCTGACGAAAGGCATTTTGCCTTCTGAGGCAAAGGTCAGAATGACACCCCCATTTCACATTCTGAAGATGATTGGACTAGCAATTGAAACTTATTCAAAACTGGTGACAGGGTAGCATCCTCCACTACACCTGAGGTTAGTAAACTAGACAATGTGACGTGTTTCAGAATTCAAGGGCTGCCCTCCCACATGAGCCCAGCTGTTGCACTGTTCTTGGTATGGCCAGGAAGCCCATGCACCCCTGATCCCTCTGTTGCAGGAGAAATCTGGGGTGCCCTCTTGGTTTATATGGGAATACCTTTCCCCCTGCTTAGGGCTACAAAATTCTGCTGTACTTTGCCAGCCCTCTTTACATGCTATTTCTATTGTTCCATTCTATTTGAATTTGTTTCCTTTGCTCTTGTGCCAAACCCTCTGCACAATATCAGTTGGCTTTTTAACAGGTGAGTAACTGGAACTGGCAATCTACTTTATATGGGATCAGCTATGCTGCAGAAGATGATGCGCAACAGGGAACTCTATGTGGGTTGACACAATACTGGAATATAATAAGCACATCTGCTTTAAAAAAATGTCTGCTGAATTTTTCTTTGTTTTCCTTGCTAGTCTAAAAAGATGTGCAATTGGCACACCATGGCATCATTAATAGCTTCCGAATTCTGGCATTTGTGATAATTTCAAAGTATTTCTGAATTCAGAAGGCCTGAAACAGGCCCATCAGTGCAGCTGCAGACTTTGCATGTGTGAAACATCCCTTCTGATACACTTTGGTCCAGTGTGTAGAGAGCTGAGTTAGATCTGGGAGAATGGAATTTTAAAATATTCTGTCACATTCTGGAAAGTGGGACTATGGCAATTCAATCTAGCTATGCTGAAAAGCTCTCTTACCTATAGGAATGATGGTGTGTACATTGCCCAGTTGGCCCCTGTTAGGACACTTGCATCCAAATTTCCATGGAATTCTATATTTCTAATCAGAATTCTGGAGCAATCTGTTACTTTTAGGGAAACACAAAGCCACCCCAGGTTAGTTACTCTTGCCCTAAACATGTGCTGGTTTCATGGTGACTGAACACACCTATTAAAATGTACGGTGCAATAGCTCTAGGAAGTTGGTTCCGTGTTGGCCAAGTACAAAATGCTTTGGGGCAACATAAATCAGGGGAGTGCAGATGCTCCATGTTTAGCAAGAAGGTAGCTAATAGATTTGGTGTCATCTGAAAGCAGTCCCAGATGCTGATCCTGAGCCTTAAAAGAGATCTGGGCACCTGGGCACATGCACTTTGTTCTAGGGAAAGGAGATAAAGATCTTATTTTTCAGCTCTGCAGAATAAATCCAGATCAGTTGTATCCCAGTTTTCTTGCTGTATGAGGCAGAACTTGTTTTTCTGGTGAAGCATGCCAGCCCTTTCTGCACTGGAATTCCTACACCACTTTTTTGCAGCAAGCACCAGGATCTCCCTTCTCAAGCAGGCGTCTGAAAAGGTATGATTTGAAGTTGTGGCTTGTGGGTGAGTGGGTGGGTGAGTGGGTGTGTTGTGGCAGGTGGAGGTGGTAGGTTCACAGTATGCCAGGAGCTTGAGACACCTGTTGTAGGATAATTGTAAGCAAACTGGCTCTCCTGTGGATTCCCACTGAGACATGATAACATGGAATATGCCTTTCTACTCTAGAGGACAATCAGAATTGTGGAAAGAGGTGCTTGCAAAGAGGAGGCACGGTGTGGCATGTGGCTGCACTTTGCCAGCATTGGCATCTCCTCCTGAGTTCCAATGACTGAACATCCTGTGCACAGTCTGAGATTGTCTGCATCCAGCAAATCTGCAGATTGCCCATCCATTCACATGAACTAAGCAGCATAGCTTCTGGGAATTGGGTGCACTGAATCAGCATACCCGAGATCCCTCTTCCCTTGTTGTGGCAGCAGCAGCCACAACAGGGAGAGTCAAGTAAGCATGAATAACAAGGCATGCCTGACTCATCATTGTTTTGGTTTTTAAAGTTGGGGCACAAGATATCTGGAAAAGAATGGATAAATATATGTGCGTAAAATATTTTGAAGAGAACACCTGTTAATATTTTGCACAGTACGATTGCTAAGCTGCAGATCCCATAATTCAGGACTGTAACTCAGGCAACCGCTTTCCCCCCGTTAGTGTTCACCTTCGTTGGCACAGTTAAGGTTTTCACGTTGGCTTCTTTGGATCTTGTCTAAACTCTGCTTTTGCAGCGGTGACATGTCTGCATGTTGGCTTGAAGAACTGTATTTATCTGCACTGCTTATTTTTATTAATAAGCAAGCTACTCAAAACAGAGTTAAAGAGATGGCCCCATAACATATAGGTTCTAGTGGACAATGTAAGGCTCATACAGATCACCGGCCTGGCCTTTGCAAGCTGGATAGCTTGGGAATGCAGCTTGAAGGAAAGGGCAATAAGCCTAATTGAAAACTAAATTCTGGCCATGTAGATATGGTGTTATTTCACCTGCAGTTACATATTCAGGCATTTTGCAACACTTGCCCATTTGCTTTTGCTTTTTACATATTTAAAAGTTGAAACCTCTTATCTGAGTGATGGGTCTAGGGACAGGGGATTTTCCTCCCCAGTACAAAGCTGTGGTTCTCCATTCATGGTAGAGACCAGCCTTCAGTGGGGGGAAAGAAGGGGGTTAGCAGCCACATCAAATCCATTGCCTAGCTAGATCTGAACTGCAGGCTTGCCAAGCTTGTTTTAGGCCAGGGATTACCAATGTGGTACCCTCCAGATGTTCATTGGCCATACTTGCTAGGAATGATGAGGATTGGGAGCCCAACATCTGGAGGACATTGTTCCATGTGGTTCCATTTCCATGGTACAGTTTGAACATGATGTGACTGCTAGTAGTCTTGAAGGGCATCCATTCTGTTTCCAGCAGGGAGTGAGCTATGACCCAACCAAAGCTCAGCCTACTTCAGCTGCCCTTCCCCGATATCTGGAAATATGGCATGTTGGCACTGTCTGTTCTCCTGCTGGTGGTGGCATTAATCATTCTGACTTGCCAACTGAGCAGATGCCGGAAGTCCAGCAGATTATGGGAAGGTACGTTACAGAGAACATTGTGGATAAGAAGCATGTGTTCCTTTGGGTTGAACAATTATATCAAGGACTAAGCCAAATTAGGCGGAAAATCACGATGACCTATCACAAAGAGACAAGGCTTGTTGGAGTGTGACTTGAATAAGCCTCGCTCTCCTGGGCTTGCTTCTTACTCTTGTCAGGAACACTTGCAGCCTAACTAGGAAAGAACTGAAGGCAATGCAAGAGGTGCAACTGCTCTTTAGAAGAGCTTCTCCATTCATGTCAATGGAGGCATAGCTCTGCGAGGGATCCCCTTTCCACATCCCCTCTCCTTCCATTAATCTGAATGGGGGGAGTTGCAAGCATGGAAGCTGCACAGGTGCATGAAAACACAAAGAGGGCATTATATCTAGGTGCATGATGACAAACATGTGGCTCAGGTGCTGCATGATACCTATGTGAGCAGCTTTTCATTTTATTGTACAATACTCTAATGCAAAACTTGGTAGGAGGTATCATTTCCTTATGACCTCATTACTTTGTAATAAAAAGTTTCTATGGGTTCCTCCAACCAAGCAGAGGCAGGTCCATCCAGGAGAATGGGGCACTGCCCACCAACCTTGGTCTGCTCTCAGCCAGCCCCCACCTACCTGCTTTCTTCCCTCCACTTCAGCCTCCTCCTTAGTCTCTCTCTCTTTTTTAATGATATTTATTAAGAATTTAGAGATTACAAAAAAGAGAAACAGAAAACAAACAGCAAAAAAAATTAACAACATATACATTACAATATATAAAAAGTAAATAGAAAAAAGAAAAAAAGAAAAAATAGAAAGAAAATACAGCAATAACAATAAAAAAAGAAAAAGTAAAACACACATCCAATATTCCATCTCTTTGTCTTTCATTTACTTGTTTCATCAACCTCCTCACACCTCCCTTTTTGTATTCTAATTTAATTATTTGTTTCAGCAAATTCTTTCCATCTTTCTCAATTTTTATTGGATAATTTATCTTAATAGTCTAACCTATCAATTAACTCAGCAAATCCTTTTCATCTTTCAAAATATTCTGTCATTCAATTTACCTTAATTTATTTTAACCTTATCTTACGAGAAAATACCTTAAATCCTAGAACTTAATACTTATTTATACATATCTACTAATATCATTTCTACTAAAGCCAAATAATTTCATTCCACCATTTTTCCTAATTCCCAAAATAAATTTTACCCTAATTCCCAAAATAAATTTTTAAAGCTTTCTTCCAATCTTCATCCAACGTCCCTTCTTCCTGGTCTCGGGTTATGTCAGGCCTTACTATCTTTTCCATCTAGTCCATCAACCTGGTAACCTTATGTCCGAGGCTCTTAAGTCTTTTCCATGTCCCTTCTGCAGTTCTTCTTCTTGTTTATACCAGCACTTTGCCTTGTCTTTTGTTAGTCTCTTTCTTAATTTCTTTCCTTTCTCATTGAGGAGTAGGTCTCGGGGAAACTCCAACCCAAAAATATCTCCATCTCCCCTCAACAAATCAGCCCTTTCCCCACAGTCCCATTCCCCACAGTCAACCGGGTAGTCCAGAAAATATTTAAATGCATGTTTCAAAGTCCCTCCAAAATTAAGGACCCCCACAACTCCAGACCCCCCCTGGCCCACTCCAGGTTCAATCTTCAAAAACAGCGGCTTATGCTCCTGCAGGGCCTCGGTTCTATCCATTTGTGTTGCTTGTCAGAGACAGAAGCTTTTGGGGAAGCCCATCAACTGTGAATGGAATGTTTTTTGACAGATAGTTAAAGAAGAGAAACAAATTGATTCCAAAGTTACCTTTTGCACTTAAAAGAAAAAAATTTGAAAAATGAAAGTAACTTTCTTTTGCTGGACTTGCTTTTAAAAGATGGATACAAATGGAAATTGTTCCCTTTAGAGGGAGCTTGTTAAATTGTTGCTGGAGTCGATCTGGGGATTTCACAGCTGTGGAGATTAGGATCGTGAGACCAGACTCTGACCTTGAACAAAAATGGATATAGAAGTAGTTTTGGTGCTTGCTTTTTGCAAGACAAACGCTTTGCTGGAGCAGATGCATGAGAAGATGAATCTGATGACTGTTGCAGTTCAAAATTTTGGACAAACAGTGAATACTTATATAGAAACCACTCAGGACCCAACCCAGGAACCTGTTTTGACAGGGCAAGTGCAAATGCAGAAGACAATGGAGGAGGTTGCTGCTGAACCTCAAGCAACACAGCCTCCTCCTTAGTCTCAGTGCTACATAACTCAGAAGGGAGGAGGGTGGGGATGAAACTGATATTAGTTGGCTCTGCCTATCATTCACCCTAGCTCTGCCTATTGCCCTTTCTGTCTTCTGCCCAACCAGAGCAAGTGGATACCACCCTTTGCTGCTCCAACCCATCAAGGATCCTTTTTGAAAAATATTTGTTCCTTCCCTCCTTATATTCCTGTATGGACCTACTTGTCTCTGATGATATGCACTTAGCTATGTTTGTTCTTGCAGAAAGAAAATTTGCCAATGAAGCCCGGAGAAGGATAGCAGAAGAGAATGTCTTCGAGGGGGAAAGATCGCAGACACCTCTTCTTGGCATCGCTCGAGAGTATGTTCAAGAGGTCAAGGCAAGTATAATAGTTGCAACCATACGTGGAATTACCTGCCTGGGATTGAGTTTGGGGTAAATTGGTTGTGCCAGTGCGCAGCTGTGCATAGCAGTGATTGGCTGGTGTTGGTAACATCAGAACCCCACCCTCCAATGCCTGAAGAGTTTTCCAACTCTTTTAAATGGTTTTTTTTGTTTTTTGTTATTTTAATCAACTGAACCTATATAATTAATTTAACATCTATATGAAGCTATTGGGAGCACTCGTTAGGAGTCTTGGAGCAAGGTGTCACTGGTATGCTGATGACATGCAGCTCTACTACTCCATAACATTTGAATCAGGAGTGGTTATGCAAGCTCTGGACTGGTGTCCGAATGCAGTGCTGGATTAGATGAGGGCCAATAAACTGTTTAAATCCTGGAAAAATAGAAGCTCTTTGAGAGGGTGATTCCCATGTCTGGAAGGTAGGCAAGCTACCCATTCTGGACAGGGTCGCACTTCCTCTGGAAGTGCAGATGTGTAAGCTTGGGTACTCTTGGGTACATTCCTGTCACTAGAAGCCAAAGTGTGGTTGGTCAGCTACAACCTTTCCTGGACAGGAACAGCCTAACCACTGTAGTTCATGCACTGGGGCTGGTTTACTGCAATGTGCTCTTTGGATGTCTGTTCTTTGGGAGCTCCAGCTGCTGCAGAAAGTGGCGGCCAGACTGCTGATGGGGACACATGGCTGTCGACATGTGGCATCACCATTATAACATCTGCAGTGGCTGCCCATCCACTACTGAGCCAGGTTCCGGGCCCTTGTATTAATTTATCTTAGGTTCAAAATACCTTAGGGGCTGCCTGAACACTTCTTCCCCTGCTTGATCACTGAGATCATCCATAGGAGCGTCGCTGGTTGTTCCACAAGCTGGTGAAACTCCTTGAACATCCACATGAAACTTTCATTGGCCCAGCCCTGTAGAATATAGATTCAGTAGGCATCTTCTGCATTAACCTTTAAACATTTGCCGAAGACTTTTCTTCTGCCAGGCCTATACAATTAAGAAAAACATTTTTTGTAATAGCTAGTGATCTGTGTTTTTTAATTGTGTATATATAATTGTTGTAAACCACCTTTGATCCTTTTAAAATGATGGTATACAAGTATTTTTTATGAATAAATATGCCTATAAACAGTTCAACCCAATGTTTGTTTACTCAGAAGTCAGTCACTTTTAAGAGCACACCTTTCTCATTTTGTCCAGATCCTAAGAATCCAAAAGGAGCTCAAGAAGCTTGGGATCTGCTTTTCACCACCAGCTTCAGAAAATAGCCACGAAATGGGCAACTTGAGTAGTGATGCAGTTGTTTCTGATGAGTATCCAGGCAAACTGAAGTTCTCGCTTCTCTACAACAAAGAGCAGCTGGAGCTCCTCTTGACCGTCACAGGAGCCCTGGGCCTACCCACCCAACAGTGCACCAACACCTTTGTCAAGGTTAGGCTGCTGAGCTGGGCTTCCTCCCAGTCTCCTGATCTCCAGTATATTGTCCACGAATGGCAGACCCACGTGGCAAAGAACTCCAGCAGCCCAGACTTTGGAGATCAGTTTACTTGTACCCTGCAGGAGGCCGAACTGACAAGAAGCAGCATCAAGTTACAGGTGAGAGCGATAGTGGGTAGTCTTCTATAGTTTTACATAAGGGCGCATTTACAGAAGAGCTTCCCGCATTCCTGGTTCAGTGTTTTAGCACTAAAGTTCTGTTCCCAGAAAAAAGCAGGCCAGATGATATGGGTGAGTCCCATGCTAGTCTGTCTCAGTGGATGGTAATGTCTTGGCGAGCCTGGTTGTTGCTGCAGTGCAAGCAGGTGGGGGCTCGGGTGAATTAGTGGCACGTGGCTTCAAGGGAGTGGATATGCCCCAGAATATTAAGGATGTCAGCATGGATAGCTCAGTTGGTTAGAGCATGGTGCTAATAATGCCAAGGCAAGGTTGCAGGTTCAATCCCAGTATGAGACAGCTGCATATTCCTGCATTGCAAGGGGTTGGACTAGATGATCCTCGGGATCCCTTCTATGCTTCTGTTATGCTGATTCCTCTCCTCGGTAGCCCAGAGACCTGCTTCACCCAAGGTTCCTCTCTTCCATTCCTCTTCCCCACATTTTTTTTAAATAGACTTTTAAAATATTTTCTAATAAGAATTTTTATTAATTTTTCAATTACAATCCAATAATAGCCTCATTATAACAATACCAAATTATAATACAATTTCTAATACCATTCATTCAAATACAGTGGTACCTCGGTTTAAGAACAGCCCTGTTTACAAACAATTCGGTTTACAAACTCCGCAAAACCAGAAGTAATGTCCTGGTTTGTGAACTTTACCTTGGTCTAAGAATGGAATCTGAACGGTGGAAGGGCACCGGTGGCAGGAGGCTTCACTAGGGAAAGCGTGCCTTGGTTTAAGAACGGACGTCCGGAACGGATTAAGTTCGTAAACCAAGGTACCACTGTACTAAATTATATAATTTAGGTGGCCCCCTGCATGCTAGATTTGATGGTTTGATTATTTTCTTTATTTCTGCATTCCAAAATCTTACTAATTTCAATTACATTCCAGTCAAAATAAGTATCCCTTATACAACAACTGCAATATGAATAACTTCCATTCGTGCTGACACATTAGATGATTTAGAGAACTACAAGTGAGGCACTCAAGCTATATCCTTGTTCTTCCTGGTTGGCAATTATTCTGTCCGTGGTGTTTCTTCCTGTCCTTGTGAAATGTTATGTCGGTTTCCCCCCGATTATTGCTGTTGCTGTTTTCCAGTGTACATATAACATGAAAAACAGTTATAAGAAATATTATTTAAAGGTGGAAAAAACAAAACAAATAAGAGGCATGTAACATAGGTTCATCTGTATTTAAGGTGAGTAACCAAGTCCAGTCCCAAGAGAGAGAGATGAAAATGGAGGTTGTTCTCATATAAATAAAGTATACTGAAGTCAAATGTAATTCCAAATCTCCCAGGCTTGTAATGATGGCTGCCTCGCAAATGTTGGTCTTGCTGTATGTGTGTGTAAGAATACGCCATATCATGTGGAAAGCACCTGGAAGTTACAATCTCAAGTCACATCTACATGCAGTAAAGTCCAATGTGAGATTCTGAGCCATTTTCTTTGAGCTGCAATAGACAGTTGAGCTGCCAAAATCATGTATAGGTCCTCCCCACACATTTGAGAGGTGCCATCACTCCTAGCTGAGGGAAAGACACAGTTCCCAGCCTGGACTGCAAAGGGACTTGCAGGGGTGTAATGGTGAGGAAGAGGAGGTGGTACTGAACTCTTCTGCCGGCTCCTGATTCCTCACTGCAAATGTCCCCCCCCCCCCGCAAGGCTCCAAAAATGGAAGTGAGCCTATCTGAAGAGGAAGGGGAGGCCTGAGGGCAGTTGCAAGGGGAAAGCAGCGGCTGCAGGTGGGGCTGAGCACTCTTCCCTCCCCCTACGCCCTGCAATCTTTGTTATCTTGTGAAGTGTGGATTGGCTGGGGTATACAGTGGTTCCTTGGTTCTCAAACTTAATCCGTTAATGGAAGTCCGTTCCAAAACCAAGGCACACTTTCCCATAGAAAGTAATGCAAAATGGATTAATTCATTCCAGACTTCTAAAAACAACCCCTAAAACAGCAATTCAACATGATTTTTACTGTCTAACAAGACCATTGATCCATGAAATGAAAGCAATAATCAATGTACTGTACTATAAAATAAATAAGACAGTATTGTAGATGATAAAAATTAGCATTAATATTTTTTCTTACCTGCACTGCTGATAGTCATTGTTTGGGTGGGGGGTGGGGGGCTTTTATCCATTTCCACGGTCACACAATCAATCAGTAGCTGAACTGGGTTCCACACAGTCACAAAAACAAATTAACCAAAAAAGCCTCAAAAACGCAAAGTAAATAGCAAAAACAAATGCACCAAACTTAATCCGTTCCAGAAGTCCGTTTGACTTCCAAAATGTTTGAAAACCAAGGCGCAGCTTCTGATTGGTGCATGCGCCCCAGAAACAATAGCCAACAGCTGCATCGGACGTTCGGTTTCCGAAAAATGTTCGAAAACTGGAACACTTACTTCCGGGTTTTTGACATTTGGAAACCAATGCGTTTGAAAACCAACATACCACTGTAGTTCATTGGGAATCTGATATAAGACACACACACACAGAAAGCTCCAGGTTGGTAGGCTTTCCCGATACATACAGATGCTAAGCATCACCGTTGCCCTAACACCAACTAACTAAGACTGAGACTTGCAAGCTGAAGTTTTATGGCATTTCATACCTGAAGTGGCTGTTCTCAAAATGAGGCAAGAAATCGCCTCAAATAAACACAGGGCTCTAGTCATGTGGTTTGAGGGGTGGGGTGGGGCAGAAAACCCTTTCAAAGCATGTAACGATATAATTTCAAATTGTAAATAAAAAACTAGGTGCATCATAGATCTGAACTGCTGATCTTTCAGCTGCCTATGGAGCAATGCCTCCACCTTGTGGAAATCTCCAATAAATGCATGTCTTTCCTGCAACCATGAGGTACATGCGGTTGCCCTCTGTTCCACTTTGTTCAATTTCCTTTTGCTTGGCTTGACACATGGTGCCCCATTACTGCTATTTGTGCATTTCCTGTCAGCGTATGTTTCCTTTTTTCTCAATATATTGGGCTCTTTAGCAAACTTTTTTAAAAAAAATATCCTCCCCCAAGCTTCTCAGGCTGCTTGGTGGAGGTTTATACCTACATTTTATCTTGCATGTAGGGGAAACTGTTTTTGTGAGCTACACAAAAAAGCAAATGGATAAAATTTTGACGTGTTTGTTGATGAGGTGAATGAAATAGTGCTTTTATCAAGAAAGGGAGGCGGCAATTGAACAAATCAGATAATGGGAAAAGCAACAGCATGGGACTTGTGTTATAAGGAATATGGTGGGGTGTCAGTTCAAATAAGTGTAAAATAATTATGAAGGTTATTTCCCAGAAAATCAGTGTGGGGTGGCTGTATTGTTGTACTGTGGCCTGGAAAACCAGGGTTCAAATCCAGGCCATAATTAATTAATGGAGTGCAAACTTTTGCACTTGCCCTTCCCTCCCAGTACTAACCAAGAAGGAATACAGAATGAAAAGCAAAATATTCATGTGGAAATCACATTAATAACACCTGAACTGAGAAACAGCATCTAGGATCAACTTACGTGATGCAGGAAAATGTTCCTTAAGCAATTTGCGTGAGCAGAGTAAGGCCTGGAATTTCAACACCGTGTGTCATATCTGAGTGGAAATTCCCCTGAGGTCTTATGACCTTTGCAGGAAATATTGGGCTGTATTCAACTACGGTAACTCAGGCTTCCTCAACCTCGGCCCTCCAGATGTTTTTGGCCTACAACTCCCATGATCCCTAGCTAGCAGGACCAGTGGTCAGGGATGATGGGAACTGTAGTCTCAAAACATCTGGAGGGCCGAGGTGGAGGAAGCCTGAACTGTTTCTCAGAGTACACTCGGTTAGTCATGTCCACTAATTTTAATGGGTCTACTCTGAGTAAAGATTAATTGACTATGACCTACTGATTTGTCTTTTCAAACTTCATATACTATGGTGGTCTATGTGTAGAAATCTTCAGTTTAAATATCACCTCACTTTTGGGCTCTTTGTGTGGCTTTAAGCAAACCACTATCTCTCTTCAGTCCACCATCCATAGGGATAATACCGCTGGCCTAATTTATAGGGCCATTAGTATATCATCATCATCATCATCATTTCTATGCATATATATATATATATATGAATTGCAGGGATAAATGCATGTGAAGCATTTCAGGAATAAACACCATAAATCAATACAGATTATTACTGTTATTGTTATTATTTTATGATGTCAATTATTCCATAGGTTAAACACTTTGACAGATATTCCCGGCATATGCCTCTGGGGGAAGTGAGAATAGCTCTGAATGCACTTAATACTTCCAGAAAGATTGAATTCTGTGAAGAATTACAGAAGGCGACAAAGGTAGCTGTGGGTTTTCTTCATTACTTTGGGAGAATTCTCAAAATCCTACATTAATTTTTTTATTACAAAATAAAAATTCCAGGTTATTGACACAGAAGGTGAGATCAAGAGTAGTGCAAGCAGCCACTTGCTCATGGAATGGGGCATCTACTTCTCTTTCTCACCCCTGCAGCCTTCAATTCTCCCACAAAATCTCCTCCCAAGTGTTGAGGGAACACTCCAGAAATGATTTTGAGGGTGCCTGGTGAGGAGGGGTTAGAGGGGAGTGGAAAAAGAGAAATAGTAAGCCCCTTTGTGCAAGTGGATTTCTGTCACACAAGCAGACTGCCACAAAGAGAGATCACCCAGAAAATTCTCAAAATTACGAAGACATGATTCATGCATTATCAGAGCTGCAGAGTTCCTATTTATAGATGGGATGCTTATAAATTTGCAGATGACACAAAGCTGGAAGGAATAGCTAACACCATAAAAGACAGAATTAAGATTTAATGTAATTTTGGCAAACTAGAAAACCAGGTTGAAACCAACAATATGAAATGTAAAAGACAACAGGCCCGAGGGATTTCAATATCCATGCTGAATCTTACCAAATCAAATAAACAAGAAATTAACTATTCTGTTGTAAGGAAAACAAGCAAAAGTACAATGACAAAAATTAAGCCCGTTAACCAAATACCTGGGTAGAACACAAACATGCACACAATACATTTGAACAGATTAAACAACCAACGGCCTTAGTAATAGTTCCCACCCTGTTTTTCACTTAGAGCAGCCCACTCTGTGCCAAGTAGACTTTCACTCTGTGGCTTTTGAACAACTTAATACCTTTCACTGCCATGAATTGTTGCCCACAAGCATCTACAGGAAGAAACTGCCACCCCTTGTCCATAGAAGCAACAGAGTAAGAAACAGTCGGAAAATAAAAAGTGGGTGGCAATAAGCCATAGCTGATTTCTCTCTTCCCCATTCCAATCCTAAGGCCTCATTCCTGGGCCTCAAGGTTGGTAAGGCTGAAGGAGAATTGCAAGTGGATTTGCTGGCCTTCCCCTCCAGCGTTTCCCTTACATCTTTTCACAGGACACAGTCGGAGAAGTTCTTGTGTCACTGAAGTGCCTTCCAATCTCTCAGAAGATAGAGGTTGGGCTACTGAAAGTGAAAACTGCCTTCTTGTACAACAGTCCAGAGAAACGTAAATATATCTGTTTTCTTGTTCTTTGCCTGATGTTTGGGTGCTGCCTCCTTCTGACCTGCTGTCCCACCTGGAAAGAGGTGACTCACAAGAGAGGTGTATTCTTGAATATGTTGATAAAAACTGACCCAGAGATGTAGAGTCTTGGTATCATTAGAGCCAGATTAAAGTTCTACAGACACTGTAGCAGTAATAGTTGAAGGTGGAGAGTGTCTTGGGAATTGATCATTTTCTCCTCACCCCATGCATTAAAAGCATAAAGTCAATCTTGAAATCCCAGCTCAATATCTCTGTCCCCTTGAAGTTGTTTCAGGCTGTAGTGGTCCAAAGGTGTGACTGAAGA
Organism: Podarcis filfolensis; assembly: GCF_964270895.1. Lineage (NCBI taxonomy): Eukaryota > Metazoa > Chordata > Lepidosauria > Squamata > Lacertidae > Podarcis > Podarcis filfolensis. The sequence goes on along the minus strand of NC_139604.1, from coordinate 59,413,301 downwards.
GAATGGATGTAGCATAGTGCTGAAAGGCAATAGAGCACAAAAACTGAGATAGGTGGGCTGGAGAAATGACCAAATAATAATAATTGAAGGGAGTAGGGGAACTATATAGGGACCTGGACCCTTATCTTCTGATAAATGGAAGTCCAGCTTTGATCTCTGTCACCAGCAGATACAAAACTGCAAGGCTTTTCCATACAAGGATGAGGACTAGGCTTGCTTTTTTTGTTTTACTGGAATATGAGTTTCATGTTTATCTAAATTTCCAAAAGATCTCTAGAACTAGGGCTACCATACATCCGGATTTTCCTGGACATTACTGGGATTTCAAAGGTGGGGTGAATTTCCGAAAAGTGACACTTTGCCCTTTCGGGTTTTCCTTAAAAAAAAAGCTCAATAATTTTGGGGTCTTCCTAAAAGAAAGCTTTCAAGGTATCCTGGTTTTTTACTTTTTGAAATATGGCAACCCTACTAGAACCCTTGTTCTATATTCTGTAGTTGCTTTCTTGCGACCCAGTTAGAGATTAATATGCATATCCAGTTTGCTCCAGAGTATGTTGTTCTTAGTGCTTCTGAAGCCTTAGCTTATATCTCATTTGGAGTGTTAGATTCTTCCTCCTTTTGCCTCTCCTGTATGGCTGTGTCACAGATATCTGTAGTCCTTCATCTCACAGAGCTAGAAGGTACTGCTGTTTCCAATAATCATCAAATTCCTCCCTCTCAGCCTCAATGCAAGGAAAAGAGAAATTATTAAATCTCTGCCCAATTCAGAGGAATAGTTATGATCTTGGGACAATAACTCCAGGATTGACAGAGACTCTGGTGTTCATGTTGCCACTCCTTCTGATGCTCTTTCTGTTCCAGGTATCTATGCAAGGATTGATGTCTTCTGCAATCTCCATAAGCAGAAGCATCAGAAATCCAAGCCCAAGACCCTCACATCAATTACTGTCTTCAATGAAACGTTCCTGTTCCACCTGCCTCAGCCTATAGTTTGGGATTGTGCTCTCCTCATTTCCATTTATGAGCTGCGTCCCAGAAGCAAGCAGCTTGTAGGACAGGCTGTGCTGGGGAAACGAGGACCCAACGATATGAATGACCACTGGCATCGCATGGCACAGTCCATCCAGCACCCTGTAGCTAAGTGGCACCCTTTGCTCATTTAAAAGGAGGATTTTGCAGTTATGTGGATGTGCCCAAACTTTCCTCCTTAACACTAGGAGCTACTGCAGCATCCAAGCAAGCCCTCTTAAGCAGAGATGAATAATGACAGGCAGAGTTTGGTCAGAGCAGCAGTAGTAGAGGCCGCGTGGCTTCTTTCATGCAAAACTTATCTCTTTTCATTCTCACAGGTGTTTCCATTGAAGAAAAGGATTTCCCCCATCACTGCTACTGTGCCATTGTACTTTATAGCAAACAAGGATACTGGGCTGAGGGGCATAGATGGAAATCAAAGAAACTGTTGTGGGCACCAAAAAAATACCCATTTCACAGAAGAAAAACTGGCAATGTTCAGAACCCAGCCCCCACAAAAAAACAGAGCAAACAGCCACATGTGCCCTATGACACTAAGAAAAAAGCAGGCAACTCTCCTGCCAAACAAACAAGCAAAAAGCCAAAATAACTGTGTATTTTTTATTGGTGCCAAAGGTGGGTGTTCTGAGGGCTCCATTTGTGCTCACGGGCACTGCATTGGGGAACCTAATGGCAGCATGGTGTGGCTGCAACTGGGGCTTAAACACACTAAGAAAACACAGACACCCCCTTGCCATTAAAATAGTCAAGGGAAGAATTGGACACGGAGAGGAAGAGGAATGGGATGCCTAGGATTGCATAGGAAACCTGTGTCCCTTCTCCATTTGGAACTCAAGTTCTTTTGCCACATTTTCTGCCAGTTGGCCTACAGCTGGGAAGAGCCTATAGCTCAGTGTCAGAGGACACACTTCGTGTGCAGAAAATCCCATATAGGATCCCTGACATTTCCAGTTAAAAAGATCACAGCTAACATATGTGGGGAAGACCTCTGCATGAGGGCCTGCATAGTTGCCAGCATAGTAGTGAAGGGAGAGCTGTGGCTCAGGGGTAGACAGCTCCAACTCCCTGGCAACTCCAAGTCAGGCTCCCGTCTGAAAACTCTGAAGCTGCTGCCAGTTAGTGTAGACAATGCTGGGCTTGGTAGGAAGCAGCTGCCTGTGTTCCTGACAGTTCCTGTGTTCCTGAACAGCCCTGACACTTCCGGGTATAGGGCAGTATATAAATTCAAGAAATAATGATAATATAAGGGAGCATCTAATACAGATGAAAGCAAAGCTAAAGACACTTTTTTCATCACTCGTGATGAAAACCCACTGTGTGCCCACCCCACGCTGCCTCTACACTTCCAGTTCATGCTAGCAGATTGACCAGCTCCCAATGGGTTCCAGAGTCCGTTCAACTTGTGGGTACTGAGATTTAAACCCCTACATACTTTAGTGGGCAGATGTTTGTTTGACTGTCTTCCTCCCTAGTGGTCTGCTCAGTCACTGTGATGTTAATATGAACTGGGGTGCCCTAGTCATTCAAAGTAAGTGATGACCGGAGAGAGTCTTTTTGCTTCTGGTACGCCACCTCTGCAGTGTTCTCAGGGATGCTTGCAAAGCGCCTGTGTTTATATCATTTCAGTGCCAGACAAAGAGCTTTTAAATGTTCCCACGCTTGATTCTCTCTCTCTTTCTCTCTCTCTCTCTCTTTCTCCCCCCCCCCCCCAGCACATCCGTATATATCTATCTGTGGTTGTCTGCTGAGTTTTCATTATTAAGATGTGCCATTTTACTGTGCTTTTTCATGTTTGGATGGAAATGGTTTTTGTATTCTTTTTATTATTATTATTAAAGGTTTTCTTGATTTACAAAAGTGTGTGCAATGTCTCTCTCTCATATTTTTTCCCCCATGTAACATTTTAACAAGTCAGTTTCATTTGCTGAGACATTAGGAAGAAAAGGGGAAAAGAGGTGGAGGGGGGAGAGATGGGTGGGGGTGGGGTCAGGTGGCAATGTTTCTATTTTACTTACTATATGTAGGATTTGGTGTCAGCATTGCTTGTGCAGGTTCTTTGCTGTTCACTTGTGTTCCTTTGGTGGTGAGAGAGTTTGGGGTTGGCCTAGGGTGTGGATATTCATTTGTGGTTGGCTGTGGTGGTCTTTATTTTCATGTGTGAGTGGGGTGGGTGGGTGTTTTGGATCAGGTTAGCCATATTGATTTGTATGCTGTTGGTGGGTTTTTGTTATTGACTTGTTGGGCTGTGTATGGGATAAAGGGGAGCCATACCGGGGTGAAGGTGTCTTCTTCTATTTGTCCTCGTGTCAGTTTCAGTTGGTTTTTGTATTCTTGTTTTGCTTTTATTGTATTATTACTGTTGCTGTGCCCTGCCCTCAGAGCCTTTGTTGCTGAATGGGGTGTTTTAAATAAATAAATAAACAAATAAATGATGATGAAGAAGAAGATAGAAGCCATGTCAATTTTAATAAGCAGCACCCATTTGAGATAGAATGTCAGTCAACCTCATTTGGATTCTGAATGAGTGCAGAATATGTAACAGCCGCTGACTTCTATTGCAAATACCTATCCCAGATATAATTGTTGACTTTTCAACTGGGCCCTAAAGCCTGTATGCTTAATAATAATAATAATAATAATAATAATAATAATAATAATAATTTTATACTGCCCTTCATCCAAAGATCACAGGGCGGTTTACAACATAAAAACTTAAAATGAGAACACAAAATAGATCACAAAGCAAAAACAAGCACAAACTAATAACCCTCCTCCCGCAAACACATTTAAAAGGCCACAGAATGTTAATCAGCCAATATTGAATAAAATATTGTGGGGGGGGGGGGAGATAAACCCTGCTCCGCATAATCAATCATGTGACACAGCACACACACCATTTTAATGGGAATTCCCCTCAACTGTGGGGGGCCCCTCAAATATTTTATGGGGGGGGCAAAGGGACCTTGGCCCCTAGGAGTTGGCTCCTAGGCCCCTAGATGCTATTTGTGCACATTACAACAGTACAGTAATCTAAAAGATTACATTTTTCCATGCAGATTTGGGAGAAAGAGGAATTGGAGATTAGATTAAGTCTCCACTACCAAAGTGATGAGCCACAGGATTTGAACCTCTTGTCCCTTTGCCATTATGTACCTTGTAGTCCGTTCCCTTCTCCCATTGCTTTTCAATAACTGGAATTTGCCTTTTCTCTCTCTCTCTTTTAATTGTTTTGATTTTGTGTTAAAAAAACAAAAAGCATGCAAATGAAAGTTAAAGGACAAAATACAAACTTGCTTGAGGTTCCTATGGCTGGTGCACTTTAGTGTTTACCCTGGGGGTGGTGAGCATTGCTAGATTGTAATGGGGGATTGTTACGGTAAAATCTGGGTGCGAGGCTGCTCTGCCACCCAGCTCGTCGGACTAAGTCCGCAGGTCCCTGAGGAGGAAAAAGAGCTCAGCCGGAGACAGGAGCAAGCTGCAGAAGATCCAAGTTTATTGCCAGGTTCAAGGCGAGATTGAACAGTGAGAAAGGGGTGACATGAACTTTTAAAACTTCCCTCCATGTCCCAGAATACAGTGCAAAATACATCCCAATTACATCATGAATACATTAAGGCGAGGTTGGGTTACACAGATTACATATGGAGGAGGGAGGGGGAATATGCAGAGCTGGAGATATGCACTGATAAGTACATCCTGAGTACCGGTGATGAGAAGACAATGGTCCATGTATGCATAGTCTGCCACCTGGCATTGCCCGAGGAAAGGCTTGGCAGAGTGATTTGACAGGATTAGGGTCTTGACACCTTGCTTGAGGGATTATGGAGGACAGGGGAGGTGTCATGGAGTCCTAGAGAAATTGAGCAAATTGGCACGTTGATTTTCTATGAATTTTATAGATTTTAGTCCCTTTTGACATTGACAATTGGACTCGGAAATAAATGAATATATTGTAGCGAAGAAGAAGGTGAAGAAGACATGCCCCCCCCTCCGTATCAGGGATATTACGCTACGTTAAATGCTGTGTGGAATCTCAGGAACAGATCTGCTTCCCGCTGAATGTGGAAGCTAAATGTCCTAGTGTGCCTATCAGGGATCTTTTGCTTAGCCATTCAAGAAGTTAAAAATAAACATGCAGTATTTGAATTCAGACTTTTGTGACCCTGGGGCAGGCTAAATGTGGAAGTACAGCATAAGTGAATGAACGGTAAGGAGGCTGATCTCTGAGTTATGTGAACTCCTTGCCCTGCTGCTGCTTTGCCAGAAGCGAAGAGAAAACTGAATGGCTAAGTAAAAAGAAATTGCTGTGTGACCGCTGATCCTCCATAGTAAATGTGTAAGCATGTCAGCAAACCCCTGGTTTACTGATCTGATTGCTTTTAACATAAAGCCAACTGACACACATATATATCCCCCTTTCACAAGAAAAACTGCTATGAATTTTCTGGCACCTTCCACTGTGTGATTTTGTATCCTCTCAGACTCTTCTACTACTCAGGTTAGGGGTGCCCAAAGTGGTGCCCTTTAGATCATCTTGGAATATAACCCCCCTCAGCCTCAGCTGGCAAGGCTGTTGGTTGGTGGTAATGAGTTGTAGCCCAGCAATATCTCTACCCCTGCCTTAGTTAATCCTTTTTATTTCTCCTGTAGAATGTGGGGTGGCTCACTTTCTTGAGCTATCTGGAGCTGGCTAATTTGAAGGTCCTCTGACGTGGTGCTTAATCTTGTTTGCTCTGATTCCTTGCATTATGCACTACACTGTGGACAGGATTATGGGGTATGTGTGTTGTGGTAAGCAATCTTCCCTGGGGCCTGGCAGAGCTGGACTTGGAAGGCTTTGGTGCCCTCCTGAACGTACAATTTAATAAAATCATTGTGGGGTGGAAATGAGAAACGGGATCTTCATACTGGATGTTAATCACTGCCGCTTGAGTGAAGTCAGTAGGTGAGGATTCTTACATCAATATACTCTTCCTGCATCATTTATTGCAGTAAATGGGTAGTTTTCTATTCATGTTTGCTTCCTAGGGGAAAGGAACTAGGAACAGAATATCAAAACCATTAACACTCCCATTATGAAACCTTTAATTCATGCTACAGCTCTGCTGGCGACTAAACTGTTAAGGTGGACTTGAGTATCCAGTGGTATATGTACAAAGAACTCTGAGGATATTGAATCCTTCTAGAGATAAATATGGTAATTCCATGATGCTGTGTAGGATGACTGCCTTCAAATAGTGGACCATTAGTATGGTGTGCTGGTCTGATTGTCCCAGAACAGTATGTTCTTGACTGAGAATCATGGAGCATGTATAAACCCTGGCAGTGCCTTCCATTTTGCTTCACCTTGTGCCTTCATTATAACTTGCACTGGAGTGCTGAAGGGGCAGAATTTTAACTCAATATTCAGCCCTGTTCGTTCATGTAACGGCTGTGGGATCCCTTATTATATTTGTTGTCCTCTAGTATAGCACCCTGAAGACCACTAGTGAAATCAACAGGAAGTCTTTAGGCACCTTAAGATGGCTTGCTTGCTTCCAGACAGCCTGTTTCTTGAGCATTCATCCTAATTTATTTGCAAGGATGACAGAGCAATTGTTGTCCCATACTTTCTAGTGCATTTTCCCTTCAGTTTCCTTTCAGCAAAAAATATCCTTTTTGCCGGGAACCGGAGTTGCACCTACGTTCCAAATCAACTTCAATTATGCAGTCTGAATTTGCTGATATGTGACTGGATCCCACCTCCAAATCACAATAGTTTGGAAATGCCCATGGGCTTATATTGGCATAAGTGTTTGTGGGCTAGGGTCTACTTCATGATCAATTGTGTTTTGATCATTGTCCACAAAAGCTTATGCCAATATAAATTTGGTAGAGTTTCATTTCATTTCGCTTTTAATTTGTAAACCGCCTTGCTGTATTATTATACACAAGGCGGTTTACAAAGCTGAAGAAACAACAGAGATTATGCACCTTTTAACAAGGATGACCAGTGAACAGGGATTGTGGGAGTTCTAGTTCAGCAACATTTGGCAGGCCAAGAATTCCCCACACACCTGATGCAGACCTAGTGCCCTGATGGAGATGAAAATTGCCCTCTTCCGAGCTATTGGTTCAACCATGAGATGATATATCATGCAGATTAGCTGAGGAGAAGGCCCTGTGTGTGTGTACACACAAGTGTGTGTGTGGCTAACACCATTGCTGGCACTGGAAACAAACGTCAAATTCCTAAAGCACCCCCTAAGAAAAACTTCAGCCTATGTTCAAAGTGTTTGTTGTTGGGATTGTCCATTCTTTAAAGGATTCCCATGGGAAGGATACACACTGCATTTGGGTTTGCCTGGTTGGCATCATGGCAGTGGCATTAGGGTTAAACAGGTGCTGTTCTTGGAGAAATACAAATAGTGGGCTCTACTATGGGTGCCCCATGCATGCTTGCATTTCTCTTGCTGTTATGTTCTTATCTCACAGTGAAACAAGCCTTAGGGTTGATTCACACATGCACATACAGAGCTGTGGTAAGCCATGAAAAATGGGATGGCGTGGAGGCTGCCCTTTTTGGCAAGCTGCATCTGAAAAATGGTTCCCTGCACTCTTTAGGTGAATTTAATTCAGTGAGAAACCAAGTTAGAAATGGAAGCTGTTAATATCACAGTGCAGGGTAGGCTGATTGTTCTCTGTTTGCTGCTAGCCTCATGTCGTTTCTGAGAATTATTTCATAGAACTGGGTGTGGTTCTACACTCTTGGTGGGCTTCACTTTTGATTTACTTGTTTATGCTCGGGATGATGTCAAGAACATGGTGCGACATGTATTTCAGCTAAAAAAAAAAACCCAGCAGCATGAAGAACATAAAATCCAAGCGCACTTTTGTATTGTAGCCATTAAGGTTCCTGCCAAGTCTTGTTTCCTATGGTAACCGATTTCAAGGAATTTTCAGGCTCTTGTGTTGATGAACTTTAAACTATTTAGCTTCTCTCTGACATTAGGGAGCTTTCTCTCTGTATTCGGCCTTGCGTAGAGAACTGTGCTAAAGTGCAACTAAGTGTGCTCCTTAAATCATTCTGTGAAGGCTGGCAAGGCAAATGAAGTTTATTCAGTGTGCTATTTATGTGCTACGTTGGCCAGAATTGTATTGTGACACTGGATATAATCTCTTCAGCTTCTGGGGGAATGTAAACTCTGCCAGGCCTACCCACCCACTGGTCACACGTCCTTCTCGACTCAGGCATTAATAGTATGGCCTGAAGCCTCTCTTTATTTCTTACCTTCTGTGGCACGTGCTGTTCTGGAGCTGGGACACCGGACAAAATAGATGGTTCACTGCACGTCCCATTTTGCTTCTCACTTTGCTGGAAACCAACGCAAACCTATTGCCTCTCCTTACATGGCTGACAAAGAGAGCAAAACCATTATGGGTGCAATGCTCAGGGACTCGCAGTGTAGGTTGCAGGATGGCAACCTACACTGTAGGAAGCTGCCTGCTTTAGTTGTTTAGCGTAGGGCTTGCTAAGTCCCCGTTTGAGGGGGCTCCTCTGGCAAATTTCTATGTCCCACTCCCTGCTGATTTTGGCAGCAGACACAAAAATAAAATAGACACAGAGCTGGGGTGGGTGCTGCCCATTTCCCTGATGGGAATGCCAAGTACTCCTTTCCTAGTTGTTCAATTTGTCATTTGATAAGGAAAGATGGGGTGATAACCCACCTCTTCTGATCTGCATAGATAAGCTGTGGAGGGAGGGATCCATTCCTATGTGTGTACCGGTATCTTCCTGCAAGAGTGTGTCAGCGAGAGCAAATGTGAAGTGGTCACACCCACTACTGGCACATTCTCTCCCCCCTCCCCCCCCATGGTTCTTTGGCCAAGAAACGTTAGCCATCCCTGTATTACTGCCCTGCAAGACAAGGCATTGTGTTGAAATGAAATGAAATGTTGGACTGCCCTGCACTGTAGGCTTTTCACTCTCTTGCACAGTGCCACACTGAGTATCTTTTGTTCCGTTACAGAGGCAGGCTCAGGAACACCTGATCCTGGCACAATTGCATTTAGCTAGACCAGAGACACCATTGAATTGGCCGAAGAAGTCTGTATTCTCCCAAGCCCAAATTCAACCACTGGCTCTGTGATTTTGAAAGGGTTTGAACATAGTCTTGATTCTACCTGAAAGGCAATCGTTGGTAATGGCTTTGGCTAGACTCTATCTATCTATCTATCTATCTATCTATCTATCTATCTATCTATCTATGAGAAATCAGAATGCATGGAGAATAGAGCCCCAGCTCCCTAGAGCTCTACAGATTAAACACAAAAGAACTCATCCGGTCCTGTAATGTTGCTCTAGTTGCACAGATCTGTAAAACTCATCCCTGGGCTGTAGCAGCCCTGCCATGCACTGTGGACATTCTTATACCCCACCAAGGTTTTTTGTTTCCCAACTTGCTGTGCCCCAGGATGGGATGAAACAGGGCAGAATTCCTTACAAGCCTTTGCTACTTGCACACAGAAATCTGCCATGGCTGTGCAAGTTCCAGCTCAGAGGAGGCAAAAGTAACAGCAAAAGACAAAAGATATAAAGAGTGAGTATGTGTTGTGCATCCCAATTTGACACCCCCCCTTTCCACTTCTCCTTCCCACGCTCCTCGTGCTATTTATTCCCAACACTGACTTCACTTTGGCAGCAGGGCAAGTGAGCATGGATTGCATTTTGAATAGCAGGGGTAGTGTGCTGTAGCCTCAGAGCCAGGCTGTGCTGCCACTGGGCCTTGTGACAAAGCAGTTGGCATTGTGCATAGAAAGGAAGAGCAGCGATCTGGCAAAGCTTGCTGAAGAAATCTTTCCTCCTCCTCCTCCTCTCCCATCTCTGTGTCATGAGCTTCTTCACAAACACACCTCGAAAGAACTTGCCCAAAGGGAAAGAAAAGGGTCAGGGTGGAGGGAATGATTCCCTCCGCATCTTTAGTGCTGAAGTGATATTTATAGAAGCCCAGACACATCAAACTCATTAAAGATGGGGAGCTGGGTGGAGCCATTTTCTGTGCTTTAATATGGCTACCAGATTTGAGGGGAGCTACTAGGGTGGTCCCTGAAACATCGCCAAACAAGAGGAAATGCACCACCAAAAAAGAGGAGTTATTTGCACTTGCTAATTAAACATATAGATGCCAATTTAGAAATAATTTCTATAATTTCTATAGAAATGCAATACTTTTCAGTCTGCTGTCAAGTGTAACGTGAGCGGGAATTAAGACTTTTAGAAATGGTTGCATGGGGGAATTCTGGGTGAGAGCAGCAGGAAAAGCTGACTAGTTTCAGTTTTTTTGTATACTAATTTGGTAGCAGCTCATTGCTAAGTAAAGTTTGTTCCTCCTAACCCAGTCTCTGTGGTTCATTTGCAGGGCCAGCAAGGAGAGTCACAAAATGGCACACGTACTCTGGCCAGGGAAGAAGGGGTGAGTGAAGACCTAAATAGGGAACATGGGGTAGGGGATCAAATCAACCTCATCCGATGGCCGAAGTGAGAATCAAAGGCCCTCATGGGGGAGGAAAGAGGGACCACTGTGGATCATGCTGGTCTTGGACTGGCTAGCTCTTCAAATATAAGAGGATTGTCATGTTCAATAAGATGCTCCACTCATTCATTTTCATGCTGGCTGGGGGCTGATTATAATGGCAGCTGTATTTAACACTGAACAAGTCACAATCATGGGCCATCTGGGAAGTTTTAAATTCAAGCTTCATTCTGAGCATTAGGGAACCTCATACAGTGGTACCTCAAATTACAAATGCCTCAGGTTACAAACGCTTCAGGTTACAAACTCTGCTAACCTGGAAGAGTTACCTCGAGTTGAGAACTTTGCCCCAGCGGCAGCTAGAGGCCCCATTAGCGAAAGCATGCCTCTAGTTAAGAACAGTTTCAGGTTAAGAACGGACCTTCGGAACAAATTAAGTTCGTAACTAGAGGTAGCACTGTACTTAGTAGGTACAGTGTGCTCCGAGACAGATTTGAGGAAAACTTTAAATCCATTTCATGTCCAGGAAGCTCCTGCCTGCTGACGCACTTCTTAAGTCAGGGAGTTCAGGGAGCTCAGTGTTCAGCCAGCAACGTCTTGTGGTTTACAGTGGAAGGCAGGCTGTGAATTCCTGCCACAAGCAGTGAAGTCCATAGGCATTTGTTGCTTCAGAGGATGTAGGCAGAGGCAACACCAGGGAAGACAAGGACGATGGCAGGAAAAAACAACTGAATAACCCTGGTCCCATAGGGACACTGCGTTGTTTCTGGTACCAGATTTCAATGTGATTCTTTTATGATGAGACATCTTTTGTGAACAAATTTGAGAACCTCTTGGGCTTATTTAAGTGCGATAAAAGCATTATGAACATACATGCTCTGTGTGGTGGGAAGAAGTATTTCTGGATACATGGATTAATGCAATTTTCTAGGGAACATTGAATTTAATCTGAGAACATGATTATTCTGGGGAAACATTTAGCTACAGAATTGGGTGTTAGGTAGGTGAAGAATTAAGGGTCTACCCAGCCTGCAGTATGCCTGCCAAAGCACCGTGTAGGCTGGAAGACTTTAGATGCTCCTTACAGATTTGAGTGCAGGCACAGAGGCAGTAGCAAGTGTGCTGCTAGGGGTGTATGTATAACGGATCTTGGGTCAAAATAAAATTAAATGTGAAATGCAAAGCACTCATGCAGGGAGCACAGTACTGAGGCTTTTAAACCCTTAACATGTTTCTATATGCCTCTCTGCCCCAAAGTGCAGTGTGTCTATATGTTTTCTCCTGCATGGAAAATAGCAGCTGGAGACAGGGCAGGAACTAGTTTAAATCAGGAAAATCGTGAGGAAGGTTAAACCTCACTTTCTCCAGTACTTATTCTGCTTCCCCCACACACAAAATGCTTTTTTAGATGATCGATAGGAAGATCCTGATGGCTCTCCCACATTTCATCTACTTACATCCTTGGTTTGCCTTACTCCAGTTCAAGGTCATTTAATTTAGATGGCTGCAGGAGGCAATTTACTCTCTACTAACTGCAGTGGGGAAGGGAATTGACTTGTCTTCAGCCGGACAAAGGTCTGTTGAGCAAGCGAAGACCTTGTGCAGAGCTTACGCCAGGGGTAGGCAACCTAAGGCCTGTGGGCCAGATGTGGCCCAATCGCCTTCTCGATCTGGCCCACGGACAGTCCGGGAATCAGTGTGTTTTTACATGAGTAGAATGTGTCCTTATATTTAAAATGCATCTCTGGGTTATTTGTGGGGCATAGGAATTCGTTCCTTCCCCCGCCCCCAAATATAGTCCAGACCACCACATGGTCTGAAGGACGGTGGACCGGCCCACGGCTGAAAAAGGTTGCTGACCCCCGGCTTACGCTGACACGACTTGTTAGGTGAACTCCACCGTTTCAACAACTACCGTTATATTGATTCCTTATCTGTATTTTTGTTCAGCTAGCTGAGAAATTATTTCCCATGGCCCTTTCTTGTGATAAATCTTCTACTTTAAGAGGTTTTTGTTGTTATTGGTCTTGAATTATTGAGTTGATCACAGTATTCACATTTTGGGAAGTAATCTTTAATTTAGATGACAGTTCAATTTACTTTCCCTGAGTTCAAGGTAAATTTTCAGCAGCTGCTGTTGTGCTTCTTGTTGATTTGCAAAATTAAAGTATTGCCAAACAGCAAAGAAATCCGTACTCCCTGATTGCCCCTTGTCCAAATGTATTTGAAAAGTTATCGTTTTTCTGCAGAAGCCACGAACCAGAATTTGGCATACTTTTGCTCTGACATCACATTTTTGGTTGCTCTCCAAAATCATGCTACCACCAATCTGACTGCACTCAGCATGAATTCAACCATTCTTTCAGTAACAGATGTTCATTTTCCCCATCACAAACATTTTGTAGAGCCAATTTAGGAATATTTTATTTGTTCACCTAATTTTTGCAATTTATCACACTTTTCCTCCAAGGAACTCAAGGTGGTGTGCATAGTTTTCCTCCTCCCCATTTCTTCCTCACAACCACCCTGTGAGGTCATTTAGACTGAGAAACAGTGATTCGATTAAGGTCACCCAGTGAGCTTCCTAACACAGTGTAATATATCATGTGTTGTTGCTCATCTGAGGTTGTATTGTATTTATCTAATTTTAATGCCTGCTAAGGAACAAATTATTGCTATTATGTCCCGATACAAAAATTGAATTCTGTGGTTTTATATGTCATTTCCCCCAAACACTGAGGATAGTTTTTAAGAGTTGATTACTTGCTCAATTTATTTAAGGGCTTAAGGTAGAAAAGCCACAACTTCTATAAGGAGATGTTTTCCATTTGCTGCTTCAATTTGTGTCCAAGGCTCATCATTTATAAAAGGGGGGGGGGATCAGATTACTTACCTTTGCTTTGCCTATTTTTGTAGAACCCCTTTGCTTATTAACGTCTGTGTTGTTAATCTCACCAAACTAAGTAGAGGTAGCACCACTTATGCAAGTGTTGATGCAGCTAAATCCAGATGAGGCCTAGATGGCCAATCACCCTCAAGCGCCTTTTTATGTTTAAAACTCATCACCTTGTGAACTTCCTTGTTCATCAGACTTGAAAACAAATTGTGTTCCGTTCCTTTTGATTCAGGAAGAAGTCTATTATTAGAGTTTCCTCTCCCTTGCTGGGCTTGATAATTAGTACCACTTGCATTTGGAAACATGTTCCATTCTCACTGCAGTGTTCTTATATCTACATGTGCCTGCTCTAAGTGACATACAGCTAGATGACTCACTGTGTTGTTCAGGCAAAACTACTGGTGAGAGCAAACTGGATTCACTGCAACACCTGGGCCAGAGGAAGTTGCCTAGTGTGTGCAAGGAGCTAATGTAGAATGTGGCTAATATTAACCACTTCAGAGATAGTAGACTTGAGGTGGTAGCATTCTGGAGCGTATCCCTTGATTGCAGTTGCCAGGGGGTGGAGGAAGAGGGGCCACATCACTAAATGCTCTCCCATCTACAAAAATGTCCAACATGTAGCAAAACTATTATAGTAAATCTCAAAGGCTGCATTAAACCTTTCTATGACCTGCGAGCTGTTGACATGCAAAGCTTGTTTTTTTAAAAAGAGAGCATTAAAAATATGACGCCTGCCTCAAGGCTTCCACTATCGGGGCTGGTTAAGTGAATCCCACTCTGGGTTAACAAAGGAATATACAGCACAGTTCTCTCAAATTCATGAATACAGTGGATGATGGAATTTTCCTACTGATCCATGCAGGTTTACTTGCATACTGTATATCATTTTATCCTTCCAGAAAATAGAGCACGCTGCTAAAGTATGAAACACAATCCCTCCTGCAACCCAACAAGGCCAGCAATTAATCATCTTTATTGCTGCATTTCCCCCTAACTACCAGAACCTTCTTACCATTACATTTTGTCACCTGGCTATTTCTTATTAAGAGGCATTATTATTTTAGTTCCCACCTTTTGGGTTGTGTATCTGGCTCGAATTCAACACAGGACTTGAGATCAACATAGCCCACCATGAGGAATCTTTCATTTCTGTGCTATTACAAGTTCACACTTAACACCATAAAAGCCTCAAGCTCGCTTTCATTTGTGGCATGCTACAATATCCATATTTACCATACCTTTCATTCAGAGAATTTGGTAAAATTTAAATGACATGTGCCACATAGTAAGAATCAAAGAGAGCAAAAGGTTAAAGACTTTAAAAAAGTTTATTTGTACAATACATGTTAGCAGAAAGCACAAGTCAAATAAGGATGGTAAAAGATATGTTTCTAGAAGCTCTCAAAGTAACATACACTTATTGTAAAGTTCACGTATATATTTTAATGTCTTTTCTGCACAAGAAACATCCACTTATCTGATGGGGAAAGCAGCAGGGTTTTAAACAAGGAGCCGTGTGCCCCCACAAGGCACCAGCATGCCACAATTGGTCAAATGTTCCTCGCTTGCTCCCCATCTCATTTGCCCCTCTCTTCCTCCCTCAAGCCAGAGAGGGGCAGGTGGAGGAATCCAAGGCACTCATCCCAGTGCTGCCTGCGCAGGGAACATCCTGTACAACAATGCAATACTGCAGGACTGTTGCTGGGCAGTGAATGCACATCCTTGGTCAGAGATGTGGAATGAGCTAACCGGACAGCAATTCGTGCGTTCCAGTTGGAGATGCAGCTGTTGTACCTTGTTCTACCGAGATATCAGAATGTGAAAGCTACCTTAGTCTGCATGGAAAGAAAAGCCAGAATGCACCCTTTCGTTGGTTTTTAGCCATTATGTTTTAGTGTTAGTTCACCAGTAGTTTTCTGGAGATGAATGGCTTGACCTATCCCATAAGAACAGCCTCTGTTCAAATGAGTTTTCAGCCAAAATTCACAGTATATCAACTTCCCCTAAACAGAATTGTGGTTTTCCCATTGATGCTAGAAATGTAGAATGCATTAAGATAATTTGATAAAAATATCTTACTTAAAATAGGTACCCACAGTTAACACTGTTTACTCTTGAAGTATGGGATGGTTCACATTAAAACTCAAGGTTTCCCTCATAATACCTTCTAGATTAAAAAGCTTGATATTGCACTGTTATATTATACTTCAGCTGTCAATTCTCGTTCCAAGGACTTATGAAACTGTAAAAAAAAAAGTAAACTTAGCCATTTTGTGCAGTCTTCAGCATTGCATCCGAGTAGTTGGAATTTGCAAAACCTTCATTACAACTACAGTAGCCTAAGCACAGTGGAATTTCTGCCCAGCTGCCTTCCTTATACAGTACAGAAACAGATTGTCCAGTCTTCAACCTTCACACTTTCAGCTTCCTCTTTTGGTCAAAGTAGGCATCAAATCTTGAGAGTGCATAGTCCTAAGTGACGTAAAAGTATTATCGTTGAGCCATTTTGTATTCTGTCCTAATGCCAGAGCAATTAAAGAATGCCAAACTATCACATTTCGCATGAAATGCCAGAAACCTGCCTTGAATGCAGCTGTCACATATGTTAAATCTTTACTGATACAATATGGATGCAAAGGATAACTACATTTACATTTCCACTCAAAGTCTTCTCACTGAATATTACAGGCATATTTTTCAAAATAAGTCAAAGAGCAATAATAAGATGGGAGAAATCAAACTGATGAGATAACTGAAGCAAGGCATCTGTAATGTCAATGGACAGCTCTTTGGGGTGTTAAGAACAGCATCCATAAAGGCAGGGATGGTGAGCCTCTGGGTCCAGTGAATATTTTTATCTGGGTAGGTAGACCTTCCCTCCCCTCCTCCTCCAGATTGTCTCTGGAGAGACGCCTGTCTCCCTTGCCAGCTCAGAAATGCAGCAAATTCAGGAGACTAACATTTTTCTCTCTCCACTCTGGCTTTAAAACTAGAGCAGGCGCCCCAAACCTGCAATTTACAGTGGGGGGAAACTACCACTAGAACAAATGGGAGCTCTCTCCCCCAAGACAAATTACAGGGGGGAAGTATTATCTATCCAACCATCCTGAATCCATTCATGTTTACGTGCATGCACACCTGTGCCCTCCCCACTTTTGCCTCCGGCCCCCGACACATTACGCCTGAGGGAATGTGGCTCTTTTGTGGAGGAAGTTCTTGCCCCTTCATTAAGGTCATGTATACACTACCTACTCCAGTATTGCACCATCAAAGATCAGTCCTGGCTGGCTGGCAGTTAGACGGAATGATGTACAAACATAGGCTTGGTAGGGGATAATTATCAGGTAGAGTAATCTAGATTACATGGACATAGTAATCACACTGCTGAGCATTAAGAATTTAAAGTTTGAAGACCTACCATGTACCCAAACTCAATAGATGATATCTTTGCCTGTATAATGGACCACAGACCCCAGAAGAAATGAGATGCAAGGGCAAACCTGTCAAGACACAATGTATTTTTTTTAGACGTTCCAGTATATAATGTAAAATTCACCCTTGCCTCTTTTAACCAAAGTGAAGTAGTCTAGGATTTGTTACATCAACAGCATTGCTCATTTCAACCATACAGGATACATAAGAAATGCAACTTCTCAAAGAGGACAACTCTGGATGTGTTCTCACTCTGCCTCCGGAGTGATTTGTTTATTGTAGAAAACCTATGCTCTACCCTTCCAGAACATATGCACTACTCAAGGCAGCTTCTAACAGCTAAAACCACAGTCATAAAAATAAAGTAAAAGCATGAAAAACAAAAATCAGGTTCATAGAATCGTAGAATGGTAGAGTTGGAAGGGATCCTAAGGTCATCTATTCCAACCCCCTGCAATGCAGGAATTTGCCATGCAGGTTCAGTAGATAAACGTTCTAAAAGTGAGGGTCTGTCCCCTAAAACTCTCATGCCCAGCAAGACAAATGCTTACCAGGACAGGGAACTTTTAACCAGTCATTGAAAAAGCAGGATGTCCAAACAGATCTCATGGGGAAAGGTACTCTAAAATCTGGGTGCAGTCACTGAGAAAGCCCTCATGCCAACCAATGTTACCTCAGCCTCTCCACAGAAGGGCCTCTTAGGGCACAGGAAGGCTGGAATGAGAGAAAATGGCCCCTAAGGTATCCTAGAACCGTCATTTAGAGCTTTCAAGATCAACAACAATACTTTGAATTGCTGTTTAGAACTAAAAATGTCCCTGAGTGAATGCTTTTTGTGATTTTAACCATTGGATGCCCCCGCTGCTTCAGTTCTAGGAAATCGGAGCAGCTGTTCTCAAAACAGGCAGCAAATGAGCTCAACCAGTCAGGACAAATGATTATGGGTAATATTCCATATGGGTCTCCACTTGTCCTACTTTAAGGATATATAGCTTCTAGATGTTCAATGCTGAAAATTAACCATTTTAGAGCACAGGCTAGATTAAACACTGCTAAGATTTCTGAAGACAGCATGAACAATTTACATTTTCACTGAAAGCAAGATTCAGCAACAGGATCACATACAGTAAATCCAGAATGAAGTTACCTGTTTACTTCAACCAACATTTCTTCTTCTATTTTGGACTTATCTTCATTGCTCAGATTTTCAAACCCACTTTGAGATGCAACTAGGTAATTGGAGATGAAGTGGAGCTGAAAAGCACAGAAAGCAGTCAGAACAGTGGCTCAGTCATTTGGGCAAATAGGTATTTTCAGCTATTAAATCACTGGCACAGTTCCAAAGAAGTTTTCATACCTGCAGTCACATTTGTTTTTAGCTAACTATTGGTCCTAGTAGAGTTTTGTATTCCAGTTTTGCTTTTAACAAATTTCCATGAGGCCAAACAAGTTGCTCAGTCTTTAAGATTGTGGGATGCTCATCCCAGAGAGGCTCACCTGGTGCCTTTGTTACATTATTTTTAGGCGCCAAGCAAAAACACACCTTTTCTCCCAGGCCTTTGGCTAAATAATCTATGGCCTTTATGCTGGAGTGGTTATTGTTTTCGTTTCTTACTACATTATGTATTTTTGTGTTATACTGTAAACCAAGCTGTGATCCTTGAAGGGTGGTATGGAAATTTAATTACCATTTTTTTTGTGTATAACACGACCCCTATTAAAGTAAGAAATTTATCACTGATTTTTTTCCAGAAAAAATGTCATAATATATGGAAAAATATGGTAACAATAATAATCTAAATGTGATTTAGTGTTATAATGAAAACAATTACTAACTGGCCATGTATAAAATGGGACATGAGTACTGAAATTAACAAAAGATATACTGTATGTAATAAACATTGCCTCCAACTCTAGATGCTCTTCAAGCAAACACTGAAATTCAGAAACTTTATTCCAGAGGACTTGAGATTTTGGGACTACTCTGGGGCAACATGAACGGCTGCTACTGAGGTCATGTTACAAAATTTTACAATGTCAAAAAATTGAGTGTGACAAGTTGTAAAGTTAAAGCTGAAGATACAGCAAATTATGTTTGCCTGTCAGTGAAATGGACTTTGGCTACATAATAAGACTTCACCCTTGCATGCCCCTCAAAACCTGCTTGGGGTTGGGTGGCGCTGTAGAGCAGACTTTGAGGGACCTGCAAGGAGCAGGAGTGGAAGGGGAGGTCCAGATGTATGATTAGAAATCTGCTTGTGCAACATTGGCTTCAACACTGGCTACAATCACCCACAGACTAAGCTCTGAAATGAAATCCCTTTCACATCCAGATAGTTAGAAATGGAATTGGAAGCCAGAAGACCTCAAAATTCAAGGTAATTGTTTTACTGCTCACCTGTTGCTTCCTTGAGGGATACTTCAGGAAGTTCGCTTTAAAGAATGGGTATTTTTCATACACATAGTCATACATCCATTCACAGAAATGATTTCCAATGTCAAACCCTCTAGAGTGAAGAATATTCAAAATATAAGGATTTTTTTAAGCTTTGCAAAAAACCCCTAAAATACATTCTATTGCTTGTTCCCACCCAAATTAACATTTCATGGCTACTTATTACTGGTCCACAAACATAGAAATCCATGTCATATATATTAATAACAAGTTTCAATCCAATATCTGAGATCAGGTTGCTCCTAGAAGCTTATTTTTTTGCAAATATGATTACACAGTAAATGTGGGTAGATGTTAAAGAATCCCACCTTCCAAGCACAGGCAAAAGTGAAAACTTTGGAATGAGGCTTAGGCATGTCTCTGCTGTGCAGGAGGTAAAGACCAGACATTCACTAAGAATTCACTGTATAGGGAATTCACAGTAATATGGTATACTTTTTTTTTAAAGGAGCAGGATTCAAGTAGCATCATTATTACCACCAATTTGATTGTTCCCAATGTGTTTGGGGAAGGGAGATCACAGTACAATGGCAGAAAAATTATCACTACCATCACATACACACCTAATTTTGAGAAGCTTGCAGATGCCATTTAGCATCAAATATCACATTAGTCTAGGCCAGTATTGTTCAACTCTTACGCCAGGGATGTTCACCTGGCACCATCATTATATATCTTTAGGCTCCAGGCAAAAACTTTCCTCTATAACGAGGTCTTTGGTCATTAACTATCTGTGACCTTTTAGAAGTGAGGAGGATGTTTTTAATATATTACTTTTTCCTCTTGGTTTAATGTATCTCTGTTGAGGATTTAAGTGGCTTTGGGTTACCTTATGCAAGATAAAGCAACAAACAAATTTAACCAACAAACAACTGCTGTAACTGAAAATACAAACAAGTGAACTGGGGATGTTATACATGTAAAGCATGAGCTTTACCATAAACATTATCAGTGGATGTTATTTCCATTTGTAACAACACCAGTAAGTTAGCCAGGTACCGTCAAGACAGCATGTTAGAAGAAAACAAAATGCTGCAGCTACATTTTACTAACTGAAAGTGAGTACATACAGGCAATTTTTAATGCTACTGTCTAGCATAAACACAATCAAAATGTATCTAGCAAAAACTTTCAAAATCCTTCCAGTATTTAGCAAAGTAGTCTGATTTTCAAGCATTAGATGCAAACACAAAGTTATTTTATTAAACTTGGGAAACACTGGAAATCTCAATAAAACAATAAAAGGCTAAGTACAGAAATACAGTTGAGGAAAACTAAGCTGGAAAACTAAGATGGAAATTTCATTTTTGAAAAAATACAAAGGTCCAACATTTACCTATAATTGTAGCTGCTGTACTCAAAGTCAATAAGCATCAATTTTTGCTTCTCAGAATCCTCTCTACCTTCAAGAAGCAAAATATTTCCTGGGAGAAGAGAGATATAAAGTAATAAGCACTGGGAAAGACTGAAATAACCTATCCCTACTTCTATTCAACTTAGGTTCCATTTCTTGTGATGGGATATTGGCAACTTGCTGTAGAACAGCACTGTCCATGCCGTATTATTTTATCACAGTATACAATATAAGCAGGAGCTACTGTACAAAGTTGATTTGCTTTAATACAGTCCAGATTATTCTTCACTGTAACCTGCAAAAAATGAAGATACAACATGGTTTGCATCACTACTTAGCCTGTCTCCCTCCAGCCTTAAGACCTTTCCCCAGTAAAAACCAGTTCTAGATTCTAAACAGAATATTCCTTCAGTTATGATATGGTATTTATCTCAAACTAATGACTTTAATTTGTAACAGACCAACATTCGAGCAAAGTTATTACATTTTTAGAATAATGCAACAGTGTTATGGTACCTTCTTGGCAGTCATTATGGCAAAACACAACTGGAGATGAAGTAGCTTCAAGCAAGGACCTGGAAGAGAGAGAGAAAAAGAGCTAAACTGAATAGTAGTTCTAATGTCAACTGTTCCCTCACTTAAGCAGTAAAAGACAAGCAAGAAAAGTGTGTTGAAAGTGTACGGCAAATAAGAATACTTTTCAGCTCTCTGCTGCCTACCTCCACTGAAGAACCTCAGGAGCAGACATTACAACGCTTCTCAATCAAAGCTCCTCAAGTTGTGTGTCCACTAAAGCTGCTTTTTCTTGTACCTACTCCTACTCCAAGTAAAAGGCAAAGCACTGCAAATAAGTGCATTTAGGCACTTGCTGGCTTTCCTTTTCCACACTCTAGGAACAGTGATGGTCTGTCTGGAGGGCTTAAGAGATTCTAATGTATCAAATTATTTTTCTCCCTTTAGTATGCTTATTGTGGATGGTGGGGCAGAGGAACCACGTAGTGCCTTCAGAATTATTATTTTTAACAAGTCTACATTCCGCCATAGAGACCTACTAGAGATTCCTTTACTGTCTATGTGTGGACAGCGAAGCTGGCATCATAATTCATGGTAAGAGTCTCTTGTTAAAATATTTCCAAGGAAGAAGCAGCTTTCATTTCTAAAGCATCTAATCATTTATTTCACTCACTGGAGAACTAGGTTAAAGACTTCTGCTATACCACAGTATGGAACCCAAATTACCTTGACTATCTCTATGGATCCAAGTTGCAATGGACAACACTCTGCAGAAGTGACCTAACTTGCTGAAACATTGTGCACAGACCCAATGAACGCTAGACCATTTGACTATATTGGAATTTCATTGTGTGGTGCACTAAAAAGGAAACTTCCAAGCTAAGCAATCAAAACACTGTTGTCTGAATCGGCTACAATGTAATTATATACTTAGATGTTTAGGAATATCCACTGACAATAATAAAATGCAAGTCAAGGAAGCGTTTGCTCGTTTCTTTAGTTAACGTTATGTTTGACTGAAAATGTCTGCAGTCACTTGAGAGTTGTAAAGCAAATGAAAATTGTCAAGAGTTAGAACGCTACCGTAGATTTTTCATTTCTTGAGGCAGGTTGTAACTGAGGATCTTGTTCAGTTTTCTAACACGTGACTCTCTGGTAAACTTGATTCTCATCACTTGGTTTAAGTACCTGCACAAAGATTTTGTTGAACAGTTAGTATTTCTACAGTTCCCCCTCCTCTCCCCATAACCATCACAAAGTAATTGTATAATAAAAATAAAACAAAAACTTTATAAGGGACTTTCTGGCAACCGCAAATTAACCCAAGGAAAGATACCTTCCACACCATAAAAAAGGAGGCAAGTTTCCAATAAACCCCTCCTTTGAGCTGAAATAAGTGGCATTAAACTTCATTATACACCTTTAGGCACCAGGCAAAAACGTTCCTATTTAACCAGGCCTTTGGCTGATCAACATCTAATGCCCTTTTTAACATGTGTGGGGTTATATATATACACATATACAGTGTTTTTATGTTGTGATTTTATGTTGTAGCCACCCTAAGATCTGCGGGTATACAGCGGTATACAAATTTAATAATGTAAGATAACAATTTTTATTTTTATTTTATTATTAAATAAATAATCTCTTAGTTATCTAACATTATAGACAATAAAATTACAATTGCTTACTTCTCCATGGTTCCAAAGAGCCACTTTGGTTCTTTATTAAATGGCATTTTCATACCATGAAACCTAGCCATTTTCTCAGCTATTTCTGCTGATATATCAGGCAAGCCCAGTTCATCCGTATCCAACTTCCTGCTCTGAAACATATAGCATGGATATTAATTAGGAGGAATACAAGCATTGGAAATTTCAATATCAACTTTATTGTTGAAACAACCAACCTATAATGATAAAAACAAATATAAGGAACCTAGGAAGTGAGTGGGGTGCACTTTGGTTTCCCACTGCTATAGTTTACCACAGGTTCCTCTACTACCGAGTAGGGTACAGTACACTCTGCTCCACCCTAATTAAGAGCTATAAGGAGTTAAATCCAAAAACTGAGACAGCAGCTTCCATTCTCCTTATGCCAAATCAAACTACAGAAAGCTACACACTAGCAGATATCCCACATTTATCTTTGCTAGCACCACAAGGAAGGACACAGTCCTATTCAGTTACAACTTCCACATACTAATAGTTGGCACTCACAGGAATGAATTCCTCCAGCCGGCCTTGTGGAAAGATTCCATAGAGCTTTGGTCCAAGCGCTCTCTCTGCAAGAATGGCAAACATAACACTCTCCAGAACCACAGCTTCTGCACCCTAAAGAAAACAAAGTAACTGAAACAGGTACTTATATTATATATATAATATGAAGAGAGATACAGTTGAGGAGATTAACAAAAAGAGATTTACAACTATCAGTTAGATTCAGATATAGAATCGGATACAGAATATTGCAGTATTCAAACTACAGTATTGCAAAACGTGCAATAAAAACTGTGTAAGACTTAGAGTATGCTATCACAGTATTAGAATTTATTACTGGCTACCTGTTGACCAACTGGGTGGGTTGTAATACTAGCTTCCAGTCTAAGAATGAGAACAAGTGGCTTAAAAATAATAAATGAGTACCATTTGAGTTTACAAACAAAAGTTCCCTGTTATGAGAGTTAATACGCCTCTTTAAGTTCGTCTAAGCATTCACCAATCTAGTGTCTTCCAGATGTTTGGACTACTACTTTCACCAGCCATAAGACCATAGCACAAATCCAGCTGGAAAAGGAACAAACCAGGAGCACACTTTTAAGATACCCCATTATTCATTTGCATCTGCAACTTTTACTGCCCTACACCTGATGTTGCATATGATGCCAGGTGGGCAAGAATGGGGAGGAAACAACCTTGCAAGCTAAATAAGGACCTTTGGCAAGGTAATCTGGCCCATAGGCCAGAGGCTGCTCACAACTGCTCAAGAGGAAGTCTCCCCCCCCCCAATTTTTAATAGGACCTGAATAGCACCAGCTGATTAAGAATCTTATTCTGTTCAGTCAGGCCATGTACACTGAATACTTTCCTGATTAACCAAAACTATCCAAATCTGTATCTGTATTAATTTCTTAAACTGTAATTTATCACTAACAGAAAACAGCTGTTTTCATCCTTCACAATATATAGTCAACGAAGACTTGGAATTCTAAATATTTAACTGTTTGTGTTGCGTACTGAATTTTTGCACTGAATATAAAAATAAAATACAACAATTTAAGCTATGAGGTTGGTTAAAAATTAACCTTGATTTTGCTATTACCTTTGCAGTTCTAAAACTAGTGATTACATTAGATTTGGCATACCATATTAATTCCAATCCAATGTATGGTAGCCAGTTTTATACAAAGTAGACCTACAGCACACATTCCACTACACTAAATACCAATATATACTGTTCTACTGACCGTCTTTTAAGCAGAATGCTGATGTGATTCATTGAGTGATTCTAGAAATGATGTTTGTAGTCTGCATAAGTTTGCTAGTTCAAAGAGGCATAGAAAGTACTGCCATATACTTTGGATCCAAGATCTAATTGTTTAGTTCAGATGTACTTCAGTAAAAATACACTAGTTTCAATTCGGTTTTGTCTTTATCTTATGAATGATTCATTGCACCTTTGGAAATAAAGGCTTTTATAATTACCAATGATTTACTCAAAGAACTCTTGAAAGCAATTTGAGAATAAGCTTTAGGCAATGAATGGTGTTAATTTTTAACTTCAAAGTTATTGGACTAATTCAAATGGAGACTTTCAAGGTTAATCCTTCAGTGTTTTAGTTAGGCATTTACAAAAATGTAGACTCAGGATTCAGAGATAGGATCCATGTTTAAGTAGTTATTTTAAGATGCATTCTTATTCCTCAAAGGTCTCCCCCCTACGAGTAATTTGCTTATGAGGGACCTTTTGGTAGGCTGCAGTACTTTCTCTGCAGCAGGTCTGTGCTGGATCAGGCAGCAAGTTGCAACCTTTTTTCTTAAACAGATTTGCTTATGAAGAACTGCTGTACCTTGCAGTGTGAATTACGGTACTACATAATTATATACAAACACAGCTGCAGGGTTACACAATGTGACAGGACAGAAGAAAATAGCCTAGAAATAGCCTCATAAGTTTTGCATGCTTTACTGTTAACAACCCTTAAAGCGCATAAATTGTATGAACCCATAGGATGAAGCGTTACCCCTCAAATCTGTTTACAAACTGTAATATCAGTCATGCATGTCATGTACTTGCTACTGAAACCTATTTTATGCAGGGGAACCATGCAGACCCCTCTAGACTAGAATTACAGAACGTAAGAACCCAAAGACAGGTAGGGAAAGCACTGTTTTTGAAACACTGGAGCAAACAAACAGGACCTAGACATGAGCAAATTGGTTTTTTAAAAAAAAAAACAGATCTAAGAGTATAAAAAAGCAAATACATATTGCACTTTATAGCAGCAGCCTGATATGGTAACAAAAAAAAATGATAATACTTACTTGTAAATCATTTTCTTTCTGAGCCTGTCCAGATCCTCCTTTATTACAGGACCTCTATGAATGAGAAAAGTCAACATTTACAATGAGATGTTGAAAATCAACATAAGCAATAAGTTGCAGCCATCACAATTAGGAGGGTTCGGAAAGTCTTACAGCTATTTACTTGATATTCATCTGACCGAGTATTAGGCTGAGAAATGCAACTTCACACGAGACATCACTCTAGGTACTTAAAAAAAGGATGTGCCATTGAAACCTAATATATCAGCTTGCCTATAGAGACAAAACATACAAGACCACTAGCACGAGATGTGGTCTTCTGTATGACTACAGCAGCTGGGAGCCCAAAATTCCTAGTACCGTACACAGAAGCATCCAAATATGGAAGGACCAAGTGAAGCTTTACTATAAACTCAGTTTTGCAACAAAGATGCAAGCTAGCAAGCCAGTAGAACAGTGGAAACAAGTTAAAGGAAATATAGCAATATTCACAAACTATTTAAACATAATACTTTATCTAGTTTTACACATAAAGGAGGCACTCACTTATCCCAGTTACAACTTGTTGACAGATCTCTTTTCTACTGTAAAGTAACAACAATATTTAAGGCATTTTAGATATAATCTTACGTCATTTCTCAAAGCAATATAAGCAAGCAAAGCAATTTTCAGTTCCAGACCTAGTGAACTGAAGCGTGCTTGTTCTGACCTATCGCAAAGCATTTTCTAAGGTCCCAAGTTGTGCTTTAGCTTCTGGACTCAATGGCACATGCTTTTACTATAATTGCAGAAATAAAATCTTTGTAGTTCATTAAGAACTTCAAAGCTATAAGGCCTATTCCACTTTGCAGTTCCTTTAAGCAGTAATTTACTATAGCTACTAATGATGCAAATCTGCAACGCTACTTTAGAGGCCCCTAAAGGAAGCCTTCAATTAAAATTATTAAAATTAAATGAGGACAATGGAACTGAGGATACTTTTTCTGCTCTAATATTCCTTAATCAAGAACCAAATGGACAAATAACCAATACCAATTGTTTAAAAGCTTATGAATTTCTCACAGCTGCCTTGCTCCAACTTGAAATAAATGGCTTTCCATAAATAATAATTCTTTCCATTAGAATGCTATAAATAAGAAGAATAAGTATATGCTACAGTAAAACTACATCCCTTTCAATGAACACACATATCTTGAATATTCACAAGGGCAAGTTTACAACTGCATATTAAAATAGCAATGTTATACAAATAATGTGTCAGTGCCCCCATTTTCTCCTTGGCTACTTCTTGAATAGCAGTCAAAGCTGCATATCACCCAGAAGTAGTTATTGCTTGATGCTCCCCTGTGATGGTATAATCTATCAGAAGCAAATTGGATTAGAGAGGTTTCTCCCAGGATCATAGAAAGTACCCACCTAACGTACTTGGATTACACACTGAAAAGACTGGTCAGAATTTTTTCATTAGTACTCTTCAAACACTTCGCTAAAAAACTCAGTTGTCCAAACTGGTTTGTTAGCTTGAAGTGAAAGAAAATGTTATGGATATGATATCCAAATAAAAGAATTCTATACTACACTTGACTGTAACAACCAAAAAAAAGAGTGGGCCTGGAAAGCATTAAAGCTAAAAGTATATTCAGGTATTTGCTTCATGAACTTTGAAGCAAAAACTACCAGACTAATTTGCCCACATTCCAGATACCTGCTTAGATAGTGACCCAGTACATTCTTAAAACAGGACTCTTATTGTGTGGACAATGGCCAATTTCCAAGGAGATAACAGGAAACCTATTGTACAGCTTCTACCAAAAACTAAGCTAACGGGATTGTGTTGCAGGAAAAAGCTGTTGTAGCTGTTTGATATCCTGCAGAGGCTTGAGATGAGCAGGCATCTAATACATCATCTTTGTGTAATCATGCTGTCAGACTCCTTCCTGCTTGTTGGCAAGACCTGCTTAATAGAATAAGCTAGTTGGTCTCTTAAACATGAAGAGATGCTACCACCTCTGTCTCTCAAGGCCAAAGTAGTCTGATGAAGTAAGAGACTAGAGAATAATGTAGTCATTTTCCAATTTAATACTATAAAATGCACAAACCGCTATTGTGTAGATCTTCCATATAAAATTGAAGTGATGGGGATACCATTTTCACTGTTGTGGCCCAAACTTTCTTTTGTAGTACAATTTGATTTTTTAAAAATGAAAATAGGGTGCAAGGCTAATTTAACAGCAAAATTTAACTAGTAATACTGATTACCATACATTACTGCACTTTAGGCTGAACATTATGTTTTGATTTTCACAGTTTCTATTTATATATAACAGATGAGAGGCGAGAATGTAATTCCATGATAATATGAATCCAGTTGAGGAGACAGGACATCCAAAATATGAAGCTGGTCATATTTGTACTGGGTTGTCATGTAATAACAATAAGTTCTGAAGTTTAGCACTAGAAAAGCTACCAGTATAAACTGAAATGCAGCCTGGAAAACTAAGGTTCAGTTTTACTATGTCAATACCCAAATACAGACTTTAGTAATAAAATGACAGAGTGGCAATTCCTCTGCCATCATAAAAGCTAGCAAGAGTTTGGCATTATTTATCATCCTGACCAGTTCTGCAGGCCATGCACCTAACCTTTACAAGATGAAATTACTTATCTCTGGTAGTTTTGTACCCAATTGTATTCCAGGCTTAAAATATAAGTACAAAAGTTGCAACGTTGAGACTACAGAGGGAGGTTTCTCAAGACTGAGAAACATCAAAACAGGTGGTGTCAACTATTTTTAATAAAATATGCTAAAGCAGAAAGAATAAGAGATGTTATTACAACAGTCCTACTAACACCAAGAACATCCCTAATCCTTTTTACTTCTGATCAAGTTACCATTCTTTAAAAGGAGCAAAAGGAAGGTGGGGTGTTTAATGCACTATTTTGGTAGTCAGTTCTCAACAGTTTGGACATTATAAAAATGTGAATAAGGCAAGCATTTTCATGATAACTTCACACTCTGAGTCATAAAGAAATGAAACCCGTAGAGAATGCTCCAACTTCAGAGATCTCATACTATACCGTGAATCGTGTCTGTCACCTGGAAACCAGAGTGCTCTAGGCACGATCGCATGGACAAGCCTGCAGCAGAGAACACATGCACATACAACTAAAATGGTACATCACCCCCAGAAGACCCTTAACGCCACCCAACAAAACAAGTGTCCCCTTAACAGGAGTGCAGCTATCAAATTATCTGCCACTAAGAGGCATTTGTGGTTATTGCTTGCTACAAGACATTAAGAGCAAGAATCACATCAGTAAAGGAGTTTTACAATTGCAGAATTCTATATATTTGTTTAGTTACAAGCAGAAAAAGTAGGTATGCAATACCACAGAACTGCAGTCAGTACTCACAACCTTCTTCTCAAAATGACTGTGAATGATAGACTATAGGAAGATTAAGTAGTCTTAAATGCTTCCTTTATTATGAAATATTGTGATTTTACAGTTAGTAATAGCAAAACCAAGTTTTATACCTGGCCATTAAAAATAGGGCATGGGCCCTTATCGCCAGCTCTTCCTTTAATTGGGATATATGGGTATTAAGTACTACTTTGAAACAATGAACAATTCTGCAAAGTATTTTGTGTCAGTGTACAGAAGCAAGAACTTGTATTTGAACTCCAAATTCAAATTGCTTTGTTGGACCAACATTAGTTTCTTTGTTATAAGGAAATCATTTCTAAAAATGAATCCTTTTAAAGCTAAGCACTGGTGTCAACAACTACTCTAGTTTTCATGTGTGTGTGTGTGTGTGTGTGTGTGTGTGTGTGTAACAGGATTGAACTGCTGCTATTAAGACATCCTTTCAGATTTTTGAAGGGGAATCCTAGATATAGCATGTGCATTTGCCTTTCAAACACACCAATGTTTAATTAGAATAGCAATTCCACAAAAGCACAAATATTCAGCTTGTTTAAAAAGTAGCTCACCTATGTGATTGGAGACTATAGTAATCTCAACCAGGCTTTCACGTTTTACACAGATCAACCCAACTAAGCTCACTTCCTGCCTTCATATCATGCATGCATAAAATGTGGCTTAAAATAACAGCTATAACTAAGGGAGGCCCCATGCAATTTTTGCATGGTAAATTTAGCCAACCTGAAACAATTTATATTGAACAGTATGTACTGACATTTGTGTCTTCCAGAATTTATGTGACAAGCAAACTGGAGTCATTGTTAGCTTGTAAATAATAGTGTTTGTTTTTAAAGAAGGCTTTAGTTGAAATTTACTGGACTGGTTTTCTATGGTAAATTTTTCAACGAATGGTGGGGCGGGGCAAAACTTTGAACCTCAGATTACATGTGTATTTGATAATGATACTATTATTTTCTGCATGCAGGCATAAACAAATAAGAATTAAGTTATAATCAAAATGTCATCTGTTTCAACTAGTGATGGGGAACACATGGCCCTCCAGATGTTGTTAGACTACAACTCTTATCACTCCGATGATTGCTAATGCTGGCTGGAATTGTGGTAGCTATATTTCTGTCTTAAGCCATACAGATGGATATTGAGGGTAAGTAATAGTGCAAGAAAATTATACGTATGTGCATCAGTATTTAAAACCAGCATCCCTGGAACTTTTAAAAATATCAGCATCACTGAAATTCTTTTTCTTTTAATTTATTCCTGTTTGGTACAAGGAAGTTCCTTAAGATCTCAGATGAAGATCTAAATCTATAGCACAATCAGTTTGCTTATGCATTGAAGATTGATCTGGAAAAGACAAATGCTTATACTGAAACCCTCAATATAATCTGAAAGTTTTACCTTGGGACTGTCTCTGCTTACTTAACCCTTAGTGAACTGCACCAACAAGAGCAGTCATTTCACTGCCACTATGGAAATAAAGGAAGTTAGAAATCTCAAAAGATCTTAAATACCAAGACAAAAAAGGTTAGGATATTAACACTCAAATAATTGGCCAAACTAGATCTTGGAGAAAAAGTCTGAGCTCCAGTGCTATTTTCTTCATATAAGGACACAGAAGGTTTTGTTTAAAAAGTGGGTATTGAGGGAAAGCAGTATGTGCCCATGTTCTGGTTTAGGATTCTCCAAACTTGGATATTCATAGGAAAATTTCTTCAGAGTACTATGATTACAACAGATATGATGGAAATTACTACTGAGATCCTGAAAACGCTGCCTTATTTTTTTCAGATGAAAACATTAGCAAATCACTGATGCCCTAATTTCTACAAACTACTTTGTACAGGCAGCCTGTACAAATAAAGGTTACTTATAATATGCAATCAGCTCATACATTGAAGATTTTATAAAGCCAGGGGTGTGGCTTAAATAATTTGTTAAAATAAAACATTCAGTGTAACTATCGCTAGACTGTTAGTTTAATTGATAGTTCTAGTGCCAATGGTTCAAGCCACTGTTTCGTTGCAATACATTGCTAAGATGGACCAGAGAAAGACATTGCAGCAGTAACTTGCTTACATATTTCCAATCCAAGTATTTTGTATACTGCAATACACAATCCGAGCTTCATACTTACAAGCACCAACTGATGCCCCAGTAATCTCATTGTTCTCAGTTATATGAAGGCATGCAGAACACTTCAATTCAATATATGGAAATAGCATGTATATCAGTTTTATAACATGGAGTACAAGCAAGTGGAGATACTTTGGGGGCTAACCATATGTTTATAATGAGGAAGCTCCATAGGAGTGGGAACTCTACCCCACTGCTATAATCATTTGGATATGTGAATGCATTTTCTTTATCCCTTTATCCATAATGCATCAGCTGTTCAGTGTTACAGCAGAACTCATTTTGCCACCCTTGGAGAGTGCAAGGAGAAAATCTTCCTTTTACTAGTCATAGATTACCTGTATTTTGCCAATGAGTTCAACACTCTCTAGCAAGATTACTACATCATTAACTGCTTTAATGCACAGTTGTTGATAAATCTAGATTCAAAATAGCTGGTCAGAAAGCAATTCAGGATACGTTAAATCTAAATTGCATGGTCGTTTTCTAAATGATAATGTGTTGTGTATTAAACACAGAAGTGACAACAATCTTGTACGTGTATTCATTTCACAAATGGAAATTCAGGAGTATGTCAATGTCTACATGGACATATTGTTTTAATACAGACCTACCAAGATCTATACCTAGGACCTAAGGCCATTTCCTGCTCAATGGAAAACTTACTCAGAGGCACATTACAACTCTTGTCAGACATGCCACAGTGAATCGTATGTCTAAAAGAAATAAACAGACTTGCATTTTTGTGTGTAAATTCTGTGGCTAAACACAACCATTACATAAAAATATGTGACATGATTCAGTCCACTGCTGGTGCAGTACCTGTGTGTGAAGGATTCCCACAGGATCAACAGAGAAGTCCAAGAGGTGCTCCTAGATCCACTTATGTCACATGACTCAGGTAGTTTCTGCGACACAAAGTGTTTTTCATCTACTTAAGACTGTTATGGCAGCTGCAGTCTCATTCTAGACAGGAATAGCATGACCATACCCTGGTAACCTCTAGGATTAGCTTGGAAAACTAATATAGCTTGGAAAACTCCAACCCACCAACATCCTGTGACGTCAGGTGTACAGCAGATACAGCCACAGCTGCGAAACAACAATCAGGAGTGTTATAGTGCACTCCTAACTGCTCCTCTTCAAGCAAGGCCTTCATTCAGCACCTTTTAAATTTGGTGCAAAATAAAAGCTCTGTGGGATTGATTCCACTTGGGAGCTCCTAACTGCACTCAACTCCGGCCCCAAGCTGGACTTGTTTTTGTTGCCAAACAGAAGACCTATTTTCATTAGGGAAAGCTGAGCAAGCCTCCGATTTTTGCAACTGAAGCATTAATGTTCCTTTGCAGTCCAGCCAGGGCTAGAAAGGAAGAATCAGAAACACACTTTGATTAGACTCCCAATTATTCCCACTGACAAGTGGGCTAGATCTAATTTGCCATCCCTGAGCTATTGTAATGAACTGTATGTGTGCCTCCCTTTGAAGATTGCTTGGAATCTGCAACTGGCTCAAAATATTCCTATTAACTGGGATCTATCCTCACAGGTAATTAAAGAATACTGGTTTCTAGTCCATTTCCAAGTACAATTCAAAGTGCTGATGCTTACCTTTAAAGGCTTACATAGCTTGAGACTTGGGTACCAGAAGTAAGGCCCACCTCCATGTCAGCATGTCCATTATTGGAGGTCATCTCTGGAGGTACTCCTCCAGGCATCCTTATCATCAGAAACAAGTGCATGGCAACTAAAGAAACTGCCTACTTGGTGTTGCGTGTAGAATTCCCTTTCCAGGGAAGCTTGTCTGATGCACACAATGTTATTTTTTTCAGCACCAAGCACAGACATGTATTCTCCCATGTTTTAAGTTCAACTGCTTTTAGTTGCAGCTACGCATATCACAATTCTGGGTTTTGTATTTTTATCCTGTCATTTATATATTGTGAATCATGCCGGAAATGTGGCTGAAGCATAATGTAAAACCCTGACATAAATAAACAGGAGCACTATTGGATCTGTGGGAATCCTTTGTCCATAGGTACGGCACCAGTGAATTGATCATGGCCTCAATTTTCAATTTCCATCTGCATGCATCCAGAGCAATGCACTTGGAAGCAACAAAATGGGAAAAGGGAAAATGAAGTGCTTCTACCAAATGCTGTTAGATTACTGACAGTAAAAGCTTGGTACATGTTTCCTGGAAGGAATTTTGGGGAAAGACTTGAAGCTGCTATATGCTTGTAGTTAATGATTCAACGAAATTCTAGACAGTTATCAGATTTACCATGAATGCTGTTTCTCAGTTTAAGTCTGCAAAGCACAAAGAGGGTAATAAGTGACAATTTTTCTGAATAGTAAAACTCCAGGAAACGTCCACATGCATACTGACAAGACAGTGCAAAACTAACTAAAAAAAACTATACATCCGAGATCTTCATAGAAAGCAATTTCTAGGCAATAAGAAATGAACAAATCTAAACTGAAGAGCTCTCAAATCACAGAGTATGCATGTGCAATAAAATCTAATTTTAATATTTTCAAGCCTATTCTAATGCAAGATGTTTAAACATCAGCCCACTCCCCCACACCAAATACTCACCATTTGTAGAATGGCACCATATAAGCGAAGAAGAACTGTGCGTGGTTCATCTGCAACAGTCTCCATGGTATCAGGTAATGAGCACTGGAACAACATGTTGCTGAGGCCTCCCCTAAGAAGGAAAGAATTATGAGTTACACATATGAACACTTGCACTTCTCACATGACTGAAGTTCAGATTCCAATACCCTGAGTTAGACAACTGGACATGAAAGAGCTATTCTACACTGCCTAACTTTCTATTTTTTCAGCACTGACTATATTATGTCTACATTTACATTTCACATTTCCTCCATGCAACAACCCTCTGAGGTAGAGTTACTTCATGGCAGAGTACAGATTTAAACCCTGGTCTTCCAGGTTCTACTCCTAACACTAACTTTATTAAAACATAGCTTGAATTTCATTCCCAAATCTGTATTTAAATATAAGTTAGAAGAATTAGGAAGAAATTTATGTTTAATAGTACTTTGCATTTATGTCTCCGAAGTCACTGTTTAAGGTAGAACAGCTAATAAATAATTTTGGACAATGGGAAGGACCATAATATGTGACTAGAGGCAAAGCATGTTTGTTAGATTATTTATAACAATGAGCACAAGTACTTAACATACAGGATCAGTTTGATCCAGTTCTCTACAATGATAAAATGCTACCGTATATGAGTCCTGAGCTTATAAAGCGTATTCTCATATATCCTGCACTTCTAAGACATTCACTCAGGGCACTCTACATTGAGTTATCCGATTTTATCACAACAACACCATGAGGTATACAATACTGAGGTATAGTGAATGGGCTGACCACAATTAGTCCTTCTCAGTCAAGTTAAGCAGTCTGCATTTTTTCCTATGACGACTGATATTCACATCAGCTTTGAGGGAACATCTATTTTATCTGCTTCCTTAAAACAGTTATTGGGTTGGGCATGGCGCCTACCTTAGTGACTGGTTTTGGAAAGATGAGAAGGGGTGCAATGCACTAGTGATGCATTGCCTCTCTCCTCACCCACCCACCCCAACCCATTCTGAAATGAGTTTTTGGACTGGTGAAGTCATCTGGGTGTTGGGCCCTGTTCAGTCCAGGATGTATTCTACTCTGAGAACAGGTGGAGGTGAAGAAAAGCTGGGATGACTACCTCTTGGAACAAAGTGGCATAACACATTCTTCCTTGCAGTGCAAATATGGTGCACAGCAGCATTTGAGGTCCTAGCAACAAGGTGCTGAAGGAGAAGTTGCAAGCAGCTTGACTGTGGTGCAGAGGATACAAGAGAAACTACCTCCCACCTCATTAAAAGCCTCTAGTGTGCTCTTAAAATTTCACAGATCATCATCTAGGAGAGCAGTAAAACATATCCTTATTGAGAACTAATTCTATGTTTTAAGTTCAAAAAGCTAGCCTAATCCATCGTTATTGTAAAACCAAAGACATTTACAGCAAGAGTATGAAAAGTGAAAACTGCTGTGCTATGGTGGAACTTCATGGACATTTCTGAAAGCTCAGAAGATAGAATATAGTTATAGACGGCTGGGGTGCGTATATGACCAATGAGTGCTGTAATGGAGTTAATTTGGTACTTTAAGATATTCTGCCATTGGTTCAGCTTAACCCCTTAGTCTTTATTCCTAACTGACAATCTACATAAGGGCAATACCAAGGGCAAAGTCACAAAATGGCTGCTACCAGAGGTGTTGCCTAATACAAAATGACTACCATCTCCAAAAGAGCAGAAAAAGGAGACACACAGGAACAAAACTTGTTCCAATTAGGAAAAATCCATTCAAATTTTTTTGGTAAACAAAAAATGTTTGAAAAACTTCCTTTTCCACACAATTTTAAGTCTTGGTTGTTATGCTGCGTGTTGCTATACATTAGAGCTAGAAAATAAAATATAACTGAATCCAGGAATAATTTTCGATTGCTACAGTCAGCCATACAGAGGCAGAGTTAGAAATACAAACGCATATTATCTTTATTGCATTAAAAAAGGGAAAAGGGAAAAAAACACAGAAAATGAATTAAATAAATCACCAGAGTTGTAGTTGAGCGATACTGGCCCAAACTAGTGTAACGTTTGAGGCTGAATATCACCTACAAGCTTCTCAAAATTTTTAAATTTTGTACGATGAGAAGATAATGCTCTCCACTTCCCAAGCAATTTGAGAACAATCCCAGGCAGAGGAAAAGGTGATGAAGATAATGTTTCTTACATGGGTCCACTCCCCCCCCCCCCTCACAACAGCAACAGCAACTTGGGAACAACCAGGGGAAATGTTATAATTATTATGGGTTGTAATAAACTTTTACTCAGAGTAGACCAATTGAAATTAATGGCCATGACTAATTTATGTCATTACCTCAACTCACATCTTTTTTTAAAGTCTCTGAAGGAGCTGCCTGCTCCATGTAGCTGATAGGCAGCAAAACAAAATAAGCAGAGCAGCAAATGGGTGGACTCAAGGACTAGAAAATAAGACAGAAGCAGGAAAGGTGCACCCAAGTGTAGGGGGAAATAGTAATTATTTAGGACCCCAGGGACTCCTACTGCCTTGTGTCCTGACAACTCACTGATTGGCTAAAAAATGACAGGGAGTAGGCGGACTCATTTCACAGAAATTGCTTAGAATGATAGCTGCACACTTTGCTTCATTACTTTCTTTCTAGGAGGGCTAGAGACTTACTTTTTTAAAAGAAAGCTTCGAATCTGAGGCCCTTGCCATGGACACTATTGTGGGTGCCTCCAACATGCACCGATTCTATAATGTGTTCATTTCATGTACATATAAGCCCACCTTTCTCCCAAACTGGGTGGCACCATATAAATAAAATATTATTCTTAAGTGATGCCTCTTGAAGCTTATGCTTTACTACGTTAATTTCAACTGTCAAAGTGCAATTGTCATGACAAACTACAAAGGGTGAAGCAATTCAAGGCACACCTCCTTTGATACACAGTTATAAAGGAATGTTCCATTAGGGTATCTGCTCTGTGTAAGAGGAAGGGTTGCAGCTCAGTGCCTTCTTTGCAAGATGAGATCTCAAGATTCAATCCCTGGCATTTCCAGGAAGGGAAAAGAACCTGCTTTAAAGCCCCTAGACTAGAGCATCACTGCCAGACAGCGCTGACAATATGGAATTAGATGGGCCAATGGCCCAACTTGATATAAAAGCAGCTTCCTGTGATGCCCCCTGCTTAGCATTCATTCTTTCTAAATTTAAGAGAGATTACCAAACAGAAGAATGCAGATAGTTTTGCACATAGCTTTGACACCACCCGCTTCTTATTTAAGAGGCAGGCAGGACCATCCCTCATCTGACATCACGTTAGTGATGTGCTCCTCTACACAATGTATAGCTAACAAGGCTCCTCCCACACACAACTTCAGCAATGCTGCCTGTGTGTTGAACAGGGCTGCCCTGTGGGAACTGTGGCAGGCAGAACTTTCTCTTTCCTGAAGAAGAAAGAGAAAGAACTCTAGCTTGCAATCTGAAACAGACCAGCTGATGATGATGATGTAGCCTTGCTTCTAAGCAAGTCTAAAAGGGTGGAATTTCCCGGCTGAAGTTCTCAAGTACTAGAAGAAACTTAAACCAATTCATATTGATGCAATTTGCTACTCATTTATTTCATAAATGGACTGGGCTGCCAACACATCTATTTGTTGGGGGAGGGGGAACCTTCAGCAAGAATGTGCCTATGCAAAGCATCTGCTGCCTTATTCGTTTTAATAAAGCACCAGTTGAACACCAAGGAACCTTACAGTTTCTTGTACTGCTGAAGTAGTAGCAGCAATAAATCTGAAAGCAAGCCCTGTTGTGCACTTCCATCCAGGAGGAAAAGCACACCATCATACCTGGTTTATGAAGCTAAATGAAGAAATATGTATGAAGCTAAATGAACAAACATTTGAGATAGGCAGCATTTGCTAGTTTGGATTATTTTTCCTAGATGCAGAATAGTCCAATTTAATAATTAAACCACAAAAAGCTACTCTTGATCTGTGTCCAGAGCATCAAATTGCACAAAGATACCACAACAGAAAGGAGTACAGTACCAGAAACTACTCTCTGCCAAGTTAGCCCATCTTTCTATTACCCTATGACTACCTTTGGAGTTATTCCCCGCTCCTAATCTTTTACAAGAAACCCAAAACTGAAGTGCAGCTGGGGCACTTTTTTTTTTCAATTGCAAAGAAAAGCCCTTGATTTGCTATCACTAAGAACCTTAAGACTACACGGAGAATACTCAAGCTATATACCAGAAAAAGATGACAAAGCAGCAGAAAATAAAAACTTTCAACCAGCACTTTAAGGATGAACTGAATGCTATATTGAAAAACCTGACATATCTTTCTGAGAGAAAAGCAGCTTGAGCAGGGGAAGGTTCGGACTAGAAAACAGGTGCGTGCACCCACTCTTTCAACAGTTTTCTGTGTTTACCCTAACAAACCTATAGTACCAGAAAAACAGGTAGGCAAAATTAAGCACCTCCCTCCACAACACACTTCTTTATTCTTCAGGTACAAGTGAACATTTACAGTAGCAGAAAAACAATGCTTTAGCACCTTTTAAACAAAACCTTATAGAAGAAACCTAAATTTGTGTTTAGTCATGCCCACATTTTAAACATTTGGAGGATATGAAGGGTCTTCAGTGCGGCACTTGCACCTGTGTATGCACCCACAGAAGCCTTCCCTGGCACACACAAGGTCCTCCCCCCACAACTGCTAAAATTAGGGTTGAAAGAAGGACCTATTGTTAGATAGATCTAACAACTGCTTCTCTGGTTTTCAAATGTGCCTAAAGGCCCCATAAAGTTTACAACCCCCAAGACTTGGGTACTTCAGAACAGCCTTCAACAACCTGTTGCCCTCCCGATGTTTTCAACTACAACTCCCATCAGACCAAGCTAGAATTGGCAAAGGCTGCTCCAGAAGTGAAGGGTTTTCCCCCCACTCCGGTATGAGGCTCCACACAAAGATAAGCAGCAAGGAACTATTCCCAGGTGTGTGGGTTTTTTTTTTAGGGGGGGTGTTTTTTGCAAGAGTAAAGTCTTTATTGCAGGGCATGTGAGACGGAAGAGATACTGAAGGGGAAAAACCGTGTGGGTCTATTCTCAGATGCTGAGGATCATGGCTCAACAGATAGGCAGCAGTCCCAGATTATTTTAAATCCAGCTATATCGGTATCTAAAAGAATTGTATTCTTATGTATTTATACAGTATATAACCCATAGAAAAGTAAAGATATCCTAGAAGCTGGTTTCTGGTTTTGATACCACAAGGGGAGCAGTATGCACCCATCTTTTTTATCCATGTTTTGATAGAACAAGACCACTTCTCAAAGTTAACTAAAAATGGGTTATTTGGATAGTTTTAGTATATTTGAAGCAAATTTAATCACAATTCCTGATTGTTCCTAAAACATATTCAGGCAGAAATCCTATACACATTTTCCTAGGAGGAAATCACATTAAATTCAATTGGACTTACTTCTGAGTAGGCATGTATTGGATTGTACACTAAAGTAATGTGTATACAAAATAGGGATTCAGATGAGTTTTATAAATGGCAGCTCCAAGAATAGATACAATGCTGCTAAGATTATTAACGTTCAACAGCAGGAACTGCATGCTAAAAGTTGCAAACAGTTGTGTGTTTAAGAAAGTGTCTATTTTAAATAAACTATAGAGATATTAAAGCTACATTCCTAAGCATACTTAAAAGGAAATTTAAGTTCTACTAAGTTCAGTAGTATTCCATATTTCTAAGTCAACATACAGTATTTAGAATTGGGCTGTAATAATATTCAACACTATTATGTTGTGACCTCTTGGGTTACATTATGACCTCTTTTACACACCAGTGTGATTCTGCCAAATGCCCTTAAAATATACAAGTAGTCCAGCTACTTGTGAACATTCTGGAACTATGGCTTTTAGAGTTCAGTTTAACTATTAAAATTCTAAACATGTTAGATGGGGAAATGCTATATGTATATGTATTCCCATGGATTTGTTCTAGTTTTTCAAAATTAATGTTACTTGTCCATGGATCTGGGATAAAGGACAGGACAAATATTTTAAACAAAGCGTTTTAAATAAAAAAAATTACAAGGCAATAAATCCCTCACTGACATATCTGGTATGAGTATTAACTGTTGGGCATTCTAGGAAAATTAAAGTGATTAGAAAAGGTTTTTGTTTTACTTCTTTTCTTCAGAGGCAATTATACAAAATCTAAAAAACTTTCCATTCCTGATTACTTACCCATACTATACCCAAGCCAGTTATCTACTCATTGCTGGCATTGAGAGTCAGAGCAAGGCACCTGATACTACAGTAACTTGTTGCCAAAAAATGACTCATACTGCTGAGCAGTCTCATTCAAAAAAAAAAAAAAAAGTAGAATACACATTTCATTGTTCAGAAACCATCTTACAAGTTAAGTTGACTCACATTTTTAAAATATTGCCTTAAACTTTTCATCACCTCTGAAGCTTTTTTGAATGGTACATTCCCATTTGATGGCTACCAGACAATCAGTGAAGTCAACTTAGTAGTGTATTTAAAGAGTTTTTTTAAAATGGATTTTCCTTTCGGACTATGGGCTAATGTAAGCAAACAAAAACCTCCAGGAATATCATCAGCTCAAATCGTAGAACACAAGCAATTCCTGTATAGAAATCAATTCAAAATAGTAAACTGAATAAATCAAACTTGTGAAGTGCAACATATTTTTGGCACAAACATACATATCTATTTAGCCACACATGTAGTGGAATTCATTTAATTTCCTAGATCAGGGTTTCACAAACTTGAGCTTCCAGATGTTTTTGGACTACAATTCCCACTGCTCCTGCTAACTAGGGGTAAATGGGAGTTGTAGTTCAACAGCAGCTGGAGACCAAAGATTGGGAAACTCTGTCCTAGATGAAAGTAACTTCTGAGTTCAACAAAACAGCTCAAGGCTTAACAGAGACAACATCTTTATCACTGTGGGATGGCTTGCTTGTGGTCAAAAATCTGCCTCATACTATACTACAGAGAGATAAAAGATGTGCTCCCAAAAGTTAATGGACGTCCACACATTACTTTCTATTCTTATCCCATTTGTGTCAAAGGTTCTGAAGAGTGGATAATGGCACAATTCACTAACTATGGTTAAAGAAGATGAACTGTGGGGCTCAGTTCATAAATTATCCAGTAAACTGGGGGGAGAGGAAACAAACTATGGTATGTCTTAAAATGGGCTTGTTAACCATAATAAGCTTTGCCAACTGTATATGGTTGTGATGTCTGAATTCATAGTTGGGGCAACTTCTCTATCTCCATAGGAGTGCAAAAGAGAAACAAAAGCAGTCAAGCAACTCTAGACTACAATATTCCTATACATTTTTAAGCCTGAACCATTGTTAGGATTCTAAACCATGGTTAGTGCAAACAATGGCCTAGGAAGGTATCAGAAATGAGTCAATCATTTATCTAGCTAATTTATCTATTTAGATACCTTCAAATGTTCTCTCACACAGAAGGCAACACTATGTTTGCAATATACAGAAACATCTCTATATACATATAGGCACCGACAGGTCCTTGGCAGCAGTGAAACTGCCATCTCCCCAAAACATAGTCTCCTTCTGCCCTTCCATTACTCTTGGGAGGTCAGTGGCGTGCCCTTGGTAGAAAACAGCAGTACCACCATATGGACAATGGTTTCCCTGTAACATTTCAGTGCGTATAGATCCGATATGAAGCCTTAAGGACTCCCCTCCATAACGTCGTTATCAGTAAGACTGTGGGAGACAAAAGGTGCCAGGTCCGACAAGAGCCAACAGCCCCACCCCTTCCCCTCATTTAAGGTTTGTAGGGGCCGCACCGTCATGAACAACCCTCTCTTGGAAACCTGATGCCAGATGTGGTTGCTTCGTGGCGACGAGAAAGCACTCTGTATACGCTCAGAGACACACAGCTCTTAATCGCATTCACCCTAGAAGGCTGATCCCTTGATGTTCCCACTCCCCACCCCACCCCCGTATGTGGCTGACCTGATGGGCGTGATGCGCAGCTGATCTTCCCGCAACCCCCGCCACGCCCCCCGCAGGAACTCCCTGCACCAAAAATACGCCTTGCGGCGGGTGCGGGGGTCGGGCTGCTCCTCCGCCGGCGGGGAGGGAGGGGTCGGCGGCGTCGGCGGCAAGGCGAGGGGCTGCTGCTTGGCTTCGGCCTCGGCGTGAGAGGAAGGCGGCAGCGGAGGCGACGAGGGAGACTGGGTGAGGGCGGGCAAGACCGGGCCCTGGGCGCACCCCAGCAGAAGCCCCAGCGGGGAAGCGTCGGCCTCGCCGCCGTTACAGAACTTGGTCTTCATGGCCGACGAGCGAGAGGAGAGCGAGCTCGGGAGGCAGAAGGAACAACGGCAGCGCCACACGCACACACAGGAAAAGCCTCGCTGCGCACCTCCTGCCTTCGAGCCCCGCAGACGGTATGCGGCGCGCGGCGCTCGCGAGGGTTCTTATAGCCGCTCGCACGCGGACCTCGTGCGCGCGTTCACCTCGCGCTCATCAGCCTTGCCCCCTCCCACCCGCTCGCATCCGCGCCACCAACCCCCCCCCCGTCCCTCTCTCTTTCTCCGTCTCTATTGATTGGCTACGTGCCCGAGCCAACCGCAAGGTTGCGGCCGCGCCTCTCCCTGATTGGTCCAGAGGGAAGACGCGGCGCGGGAAGTCCATTGGCTGCCTTCCCCGTTGCTCTGGTTATCCGGCGCTGCCTAGGCTCTCGCGCGTATCCCTGCGATACGCATAGACTGAAATGCAGAGGAGAGAACCTTGGGGTTGTGGGGGAGGGGAAGGAGGGAGCAAGGTGGCGGCAAGCGGCGGCGGCTGCTATCCCCGCTTCCTCCCCCCTGCCCCTCTCGGCGCGCACAAAAGGAGTGGCGGCTGTGCCCGGACTCCCTCCCTCCATCCCCCGCCCCGCGAGTCCAGCCTGCAGCTCTTCCTCCGCTTTCCATCCTCCAGCGGTTCTCTGCACGCTCCCTCTCTCGCCGCCAGTTGTGTATTCCCCCTCGCACACACCGCACTTCTTTATTTCCACTCCCTTGTTTGTCTTGTAGACTCCATTTTCTTTTCTTGATCCATTCAGCCAGCCAGCCTCCTCCCTTTCCCCTGGCACGTGGACCAGGGGCGATTTTATTCAGGATTCACATCTCAAACTAAACCTAAATAAAAGTAATCGGAAACGGAGGCAGGTGGGATGGGTATGAAAATGCACTGCATCATTGGAGGAAACGCAAGAAGACAGAGTTGGCTTCCCTCCCCCTCCTCGATGTGGTTCAGGGTATCAACATCTCCGCCGGGGCTGCAAAGACGACGCAATTCTGCCGCATTCCGTTCGGTATTTAATCTTTGCGGCATTGTTTGTCGCGAGGTTGGCGGCAACAAAGTCTCCTTTGAAGGCGACGGCGGTGCCATCGCTCTGAGTGCCAAGTAGTCGGCAGCGGTGCAAAACTGAAGCATTTCATTTTGGACACTTGAGTGCTACGCACCAACAATTTAGGGAAAACGGGGAGGGGGGAAGGTTGCCCCTCACTTTAGCATCTGGAAAGTTAACGGCTGAAAAAAAGTCCCAAGTGCTGACTCATAGTGTAATGAACTGAACGTAATGTGACATCAGTGGTTAGGGGAAATGGATGGTTTTGTTTATTATCCTTAAGTCCACTCCCTTCTGCAATGAAAGAATCCGCTCAGGTTGGGATTCATTTTGATTCTCTCTAGAACGGGCAATTTCTTGGCGTGGTGACATCATAATCATGTGATGCCACATACCAGTGTGTCAGCTTTGCAGGTTGTGAAAGAACCTCTTTTGTCATAAAGGAATAAGCAAAGAAGCTACATTTCAAACCCACAAATCACAAAAAGCTCTTCAGATCTTGAGTCTGTGCTGCTTCTGTATTGAGCCTAAAACAATGCCCCCTCCCCCTTTTAATTCATCCACATAAGAGCTAAATGAAAACAATAATCACCAAAATCACGATCCCTCACCCTCCTGTATCTATGTCATCTTGGATGCAATCCTCTTTCCTTGTCCACATAACAAAAGGTTTGTTGTTGCTCAACTAAGTGAAGAAGGATGGGCTTCCTGGAGTAATAACTATGATCCATGTTTGCTCAAGAGATCTGACTAGTTTTGGGGTGGAGGTTCTTTCTTAAAATACTGTACAATATTTTAATCTAGCGTGTCTCACTAATGGTCTGCTGGGACCAGAATCTGTTCTCGCCTTCTATTTCTTCTTTAAGGCCCAGAAGCTGCTTCACACATTATTTGCTTCCTGCAGAAGAGTATGAAGTATGATTTAAAATGTCAGGATCTGCAGTCATTGGAGGAAGCAGGCTGGGTCAAATGGATAATATTTGTGTTACAGAGAATTTCTCCACTGAGTTCAGATAGATAGATAGATATTCAGAGGTTTGTAGAATGATGCCATTATTTTCCAAAAGTATAGCATGGCTCTTTAGTGTGGATTTCAGATAACAGTCCAGGGAGCAAAGGGCTACACCTGTCCCAGGTACAGCAAGTCATGAGATAAAAGGCTTAGATGGCACCAATCCCAGAAAACTAAACTCTGTTCCCTGGCAACACTAACTATGGCTATGGTTATGTAAGAAGTGACTCAATATATGTTACAGCATATTGGTTTCCATCCACTTCATGGACTTACTGGCTTGGATTGAAGCAGTTTTCTTATTGCCTCAGATGTTCTTTGCCAGCTCACTGGAGTATGAAAAAATTTACTTCCTGTTACTATGGATGCTAAATTTGCTAGGGTTGTTTTTAAGGTGAAAGGTCAAAATGTACAAACCACAATGGAACTGCTGATACATGCTAGAAATGTTCCATAGGTGAACACTGTTCAGATTCAGCAGTGTTGCTGGATTCTGGTAGTGCTGGAAAAATTTTGGTTGGTTGAAAACAC
The DNA here is from genome assembly GCF_964270895.1 of Podarcis filfolensis. Classification (NCBI taxonomy): domain Eukaryota; kingdom Metazoa; phylum Chordata; class Lepidosauria; order Squamata; family Lacertidae; genus Podarcis; species Podarcis filfolensis. The sequence continues at coordinate 59,368,419 of NC_139604.1, read as the reverse complement.
ACCCAGCCTTCCAGCCAAAAAGGCTTCCAAGATGGCTTACAATGACAGCTGAGATTACATCTTCAAACAATGACATAATAATATAAGAAAGAGCACAGCAAGCACAGAGCAGAGACATCAAACCAACAGACACAGCAGAAAGGAAAGGACTGTGTCCCTATGTACCCACCAATTTCAATACTGTTCAAAGGCCCCAAATATCATTTACATAAAGCATGACTCCATGTGGTCAGTTTGCTTTTAATGCAAATACTGTATTGGGTTTTCTTTGAGCAGAATTCAAGTGCAAGGAAAAGGTGAGGGGCAGGGGAACCCATCTCCAGCATAATGGAACTTTGTTCAGTAGTGAAACACTCAGTGAATAGTGTGAATGCCTAGCACATAAAGCTGTTTTATGATGACTCAGACCATTGGTCCATTAAACTCAGTGATGTCTGCACGAACTGGCAGCAAGGGTTTCAAAAGGGGACATTCCCAGCCCTGTCTGAGGATGCTGGGGACTGAAACAGAGATCTTCTGCACTCAAAGCGGATGCTTCAGAAGAAGAAGAAGAGTTTGGATTTGATATCCCGCCTTTCACTCCCTTTAAGAAGTCTCAAAGCGGCTAACATTCTCCTTTCCCTTCCTCCCCCACAACAAACACTCTGTGAGGTGAGTGGGGCTGAGAGACTTCAAAGAAGTGTGACTGGCCCAAGGTCACCCAGCAGCTGCATGTGGAGGAGCGGGGACGCGAACCCGGTTCCCCAGATTAGGAGACTACCGCTCTTAACCACTACACCACACTGGCTCTCAGTGTCCCTTGGGCCCTTTTTGCTTCTCCCTATTCCCAGGCTTCCCTCAGTTTTCCGCTGCGCGCGCACACACACATACCGCCTTTCATAGCCTGAAGCTGAACTGTGAGATAGCATATGGCTGCCACTCACACCTCCCTCATAACACCTAAGGAAAGATGATATGCGGTTTGATGTTGCACTGCTCACTGTTTCCCCTGCTCCCAGAAGTAGTGGTCAGTGAAGTGTGCTGGTGATGTGCTTGGCATGAGGAAGTCACAATATGCATCTTCCTTCATTAGACATCCCTGGGAAGACCTCTCCCATGGTGGATAGTTTGGGCCTACTCTTTCAAGGAGTAGTTTAGAAAATAAAAAAGTGTTATTCATTACTTTCTATGTTTGACACAAAAAAATAAAGATAATCCATCACGGCAGGCATAAAATATTTTACTGGTAGGGGTGTAGTGATACCTGTGGCTTACTTTCTGATGGGTCTGTACTACACTGAAAAATGGCAGCAAGGGAAAAAGGTGCTCTGGAAGGTTTCTAAAAGTGCAATTAATATAATTTATGGACAGTCCCATTAACGACTGAATATTACAGCTCTCCCAGTTCCTAGCTGAAATTTAATGGATCGTTATGTTTTGCTGGGTAAAACATCTGGTTGATTTGATACAACGTGTTCCCTCTGTTTTTCTTTATTCTTTGCCAAAGTGAAAGCTCCTGAACCTTGAAGAAAACACAAGAAATAGAAATGTCAAACACAGCAGGCATTTTATTCCTTGGTAACAGCAGGCGGCAGACAGACTATTGCTTGTTCTCGTCAAAAGGTAAGTCCTAGTGCAAAGAAACCTGAATTGTTCTAAGACTGGGACTTGCTGTTTTGCAATTTTGCTATTGCATCAGATATAAGTGGTTCCCCAATTTTGGTTGTTTCATAAAACTCATACATTGTGTGATTGTTAAAAACCTCAAAGCATTCTACAATAAGATAAAACAAGAAAATCAAGAAAAAAATTACAAGTACCATGGAATACGGGCTGCTGGAATAGATAACCCAATATGGTGCCATCCAGGTGCTGTAGACTACAACTACCATCAGCTCCAGCCCACATTGACTATGCTCAGGGATAATAGGAGTTGTGGTTCACGTGTGAAGAGACCACATTTGCTAGTCCTTAGGTAGGCCTTTCGTTTGATCCAGAAGAGCTCTTAAGTTCTTATGTTGACCAATAAGTACATCACTGCATAACTGAGGTGGATGTAGTTAGTCTCCAGTTCCAAATTGTTAAGTTGTGGGTGAACATATCAGACAACACAGCAATTCTTCAAACAGCTCTTGTTTATTCACAGGCCAGAACAGAACTGAACTGAAGGGTTCAGCCAGCCTGCTTATATAGAGCTCCACTAGAACGCAACAGTAACCATTTTCTGTAACTATCCAATCACTGAACGTCACTTTCAATCCCTTATTTGCATATGTGGACCTGAACAATCTACAGTATTCCCCTGCTGGCCCAGGGTGAGAACTTCAGTACATAACACAAATCCTGTGAACATACCAGCAAATTCAGATGGCACAATCAAAGTGGATTTTGCCCTCTTGCACAACAAACCCACTTCCAAAAATGAAAGGGTCAGGAAAATGCACTGGAAACTGTGGCAATAACAGTTGTCTGACATGACGGTGGATAACCGCCAAACAAATCAGAATGAATGCTCAGTAACTAGCAGGTGCTGCATACCTCCCCCTGCAAACTTTGTGCAAGCAAGCCAGGATAAATTTTCGATAAACAGGTCATTCGGAAGTGATCTTGGTGACCTTTTTAAAAAAACAAGTTTGTATTGGTTTTTAAATAGATACAAAAACAAGAAGCGTTAAACATTTACCCAGCAGTACATCTAATGGTGTCTGTTCTATTCTCTGACTTTAAACATAATCTCACACATTCAGTAGTCAAACACATTAACTAATATAATCTCTCCATTGAGAAGACTGAGCACTTGGTACAACAAAGTCTTGATTTTGGTCGTTAACACGGTTCAAGAAAAGGGTTCCGGTTTCCTGAAAGGTGTCTCTTTTGGTCATGCATTTGATCAGTCTCCTATGTAGAGTGACTAGGGAAGAACTTTAGTCTTTCACGTTTCAGCAGCATCCTGTGCAAGCCCAAAATTCAGCCCCCACCTTTGCCTTCCATTCTGCTCAATTCACTATGTCATAGTTGCAATGCTCCACAGTGCCCCCTAGGCTTGGCACCCAGTGTTGTGGAACTAGTCACACTGCCCTAAATCCATCTCTGTAGTGTAGTGAGACCCTCAGACATTGCTGTATCCAGATATTGTTTCCCCTATGTTCAGGGCTATTTCAGACTGGTTTTTCTACTGTTGTGCTGTTGCTAGTCGTGCTGCAATCAGCAAAAAGCCTACTAGTTCTCTGTACTGCAAGCTGGAGCCAAAGTCTATGTCTAGTGTTAGTAGGGCTAAGGCAGGATTTGGAGAGAGGTTGGTTTGTAATTATGGATATGATTTTAAAAAGGAAAAAAAAGCATCATGGCATTCCCACGAAACATGAATAATTGAACCAAGTTTTCCACAACCCTTCCAACATAACAGGGAAAGGGAGGGATTGATTTTAGCAATCTGTCAAGTCCAGTGGCAGTGCAAGATTACCTTCAGCAAGGTCTTCTGTAAGTGGGCAGAGATGGTTTTAGGGGTGGGGAATAGTCCACATACCCTCTCATTTGCGTTCTTCAGTTGGGTGGTCAATTTCTGATTCCCATATGATTTTGAGGCCTCCAGCATCCCCTACTGTATGATCTAATATATTGCTGTATATTAGGGAAGCATATAACCCTTCAGGTCATATGCTGGCCTGTTGCATAAGGATTCCAACAAGGTAAGTGTGCCTAGGCCCTCTCCCCTGCACCCCAGGGTGGAAGCAACTCATGGAGCCAGAGTCCCATTTAGAAAAGTCGTTGAGATGAAACCGTTCAATGTACAGGGCTGGATTTAAAGTACTACCTCAATCCACTGCTAGCTGGGTCTAGCTGTTCCTGTGGATATGGTAGATGGAAATATCCTCTCACACTTCCTGAACATATATGGAATGCTGCCCCCAGTGAGGCCTACCTGGAGCCTACATTAACATCTCTCTAGCACAAGGTTAATCACCTTTCTCTTTTCCCAGGCATTTGATGGGACAGGATGAGCTAGGATGAGCTCACCTGCTTTGAGGTGGTCTGTTGTTTTTAGTACAGTATTACGAAGGATTTGGTGGTACTTTATGATGCTGAATAACTGCAGGTTGTTTATATTTTAATTTTTTGTATGCTTTTCAATTTGTTGTCAGTTGGCTAGGGACTGCAGTGTTTTCGGTGAGTGACAAATTGAAATCATCACAATCACCATAATGAGGGATATCACTTCAACTGTTTATACTGTTTATAAATTTTAATAGTTTGCTCGAATAACAGGTTTGCTCTTCAAAGACAAAATGGTTGGTATAGTCAATTGCTCCCTCTGCTTGACGTGTTTGATAAAAAGGTGCGTGCAGTAATTCTGACTCAGAAGTATTTGTATTTGTTCAGTTTTATGAGGACCAAGCTTATCTTGCACCTAGAGCCATAAGAACTTCTATGAGCAAATATTTGGACCAGCTTCTGTGTCAGCCAGTCCACTTGGTTCATTCCTAATCACAGGCTAGGGGGAAAACCAGTTTAAGACAGGGGTTGGGAAACACCTTCAATAGACAGTGAGATTATTGTAAGAACAGTTTGCTATGTGTAGAGGTCACCAATTTGCAAAAGGCTTAAGGGGGTCATGGCAATCCAGGGTGGTATTGTTATGCTGTGCCTACACAATTAAAGGCATAGGAGAAGCTGCAATATAGAGTCACTAATTGCTATACTTCTAACAAAGAATCAGGCATGTGTTTTTACATTGGGCTAATTAGAATGAATGTGTAGGATACAATTCAGGTATTATATCTGAAGTCTTCTCCCATTAACACAAATTCAAGAAACTATAACAATCCTTGAACAAATTTTGATTATCCTAACTTCTTTCTTTATATCTCCCTGCATCACCTCCATAAACCTATGCCAATGGAACATTACATTTTGGATTTCCCCAGGCCAATTCCATTAATGAGATTGGACTTTACCAGGGCAATTTGTAATTTAATAGTTCGGTTCTTATTTGCTTGCATTTTGCTGTGTAGTAAAATGTCATTGTTGGGACTTGGTACTGAAAGACATGACTAGGCAAAAAAAGACTGTCTTGATAATTTATTGCTTCAGCAGCAACAAAAACACTCTACATCCCCCTAATCTTTATCAGAACAGAACCCCAAGGTAAGCTTGCTCTCAGATCTTCTCTCTGATGAATGATTCACGCGACGTGACTTTCCTCAGCTCCTTCTCACTTGTTACCTTGTGACTTGTTTACAGTATTTACAATTACAAGAACTAGTGCGTATGGGGCGACCACACTTGCTTTCTACCTCATCAATTAAGCCTAAAAATGGATAATATTTATCTACCTAAAAACAGATAATATCAGCTTATGGAGTAAGGAAATCAAGTATAAAAATTATGAAGACAATCCTACAAAATATAGATATAAACCAATTGTGGTATTCTAACCATTTCACTTCTCACCATTGCACTTTGATAATATTGTGAACCTGATGAACTTACAGATGCGGCCTGGCATTTATTAACCAGATATCTGAGAATCCAAATGAGTAACGTGGGAGTTGTTGCAACATAACTCCCATATAAATCACCATTAGGCTTTAGGCAAATATTGGCTTAAGCTAGGGACGGAACCACTGCTCTTAGCATGCACTGCCTTACATATCGCCTCTCTTTATGCTTAAGCAAACTGAACAGCAACAGTCCCTTCAGGCTGTACTCATGGGCACCAGCAGAGTCAATTGCTGCTGAATACGGCAGGCGGAGTCCAGAGAGAAAATCCTGGTAAAGTTTACAAAACAAGCTGAACAGAACAGTGTATACTACCTGAGCAGGAAAAAACAAAAGGGTTTTGCCCTTCTGATTGTTGGTGCGAGGAAAAAAATGGGTATAAAAAGGAGTACTTGTGGATGCCAAGATCCAAGTTTGGGGTAAGTTCTCTTTGATGAGAAGAACCCCAGCAGAGATTTAAAATCACAAAATATGCAGCAAAGTAAAGTGTGGAAATACAGGCTTGTTAGACCTTTAAAAGATGACCTTGAGAGTTCCCAAACTTCCCTCTTTCCCCAGCATAGAAAAAGACCACATACAGTACAGTGTGGTACCTTGGTTCTCAAACGCCTTGGTTCCCAAACGCCGAAAACCAGCCCCAGTGGCAAAGCTCTAGTACTGCCAGTATTTATTTCATAAAATTTATAAAGTGCTTGATTGTAAAACAAAACAAAACCTTCAGACCTCCAGACTGGGTTTTGAACCCTGAAGGACCAGGTGCGCAGCCTGGGAGTCATTTTGGACTCACAGCTGTCCCTGGAGGCGCAGGTCAATTCTGTATCCAGGGCAGCTGTCTACCAACTCCACCTGGTACGCAGGCTGAGACCCTACCTGCCAGCGGACTGTCTCGCCAGAGTGGTGCATGCTCTAGTTATCTCCCGCTTGGACTACTGCAATGCGCTCTACGTGGGGCTACCTTTGAAGGTGACCCGGAAACTACAACTAATCCAGAATGCGGCAGCTAGACTGGTGACTGGGGGCAGCCGCCAAGACCACATAACACCGGTCTTGAAAGACCTACATTGGCTCCCAGTACGTTTCCGAGCACAATTCAAAGTGCTGGTGTTGACATTTAAAGCCCTAAACGGCCTCGGCCCAGTATACCTGAAGGAGCGTCTCCACCCCCATCGTTCTGCCCAGACGCTGAGGTCCAGCGCCGAGGGCCTTCTGGTGGTTCCCTCATTGCGTGAAGCAAAGCTACAGGGAACCAGGCAGAGGGCCTTCTCGGTAGTGGCGCCCGCCCTGTGGAACGCCCTCCCAACAGATGTCAAAGCGATAAACAACTACCTGACATTCAGAAGACATCTTAAGGCAGCCCTGTTCAGGGAAGTTTTTAATGTGTGACATTTTAGTGTATTTTGGTTTCTGTGGAAGCCGCCCAGAGGGGAAACCCAGCCAGATGGGCGGGGTACAAATAATGAATTATTATTATTATTATTATTATTATTATTATTATTATTATTATTGAACCCCCTCATTCTCTCAAGAGCAGTACACACAAGGGAAAAAGAAGACATATAACACAGACAACAACATAGCTCCCAGGGCTGGAGGCTTGCAGAGAGCACTGATAGGCCTCCTGAAACAAGGATTCAAGACCCATTCAGAAAGAAAAACAATCTCCTGACAAAAAGCCACAGAAACCATTTGGGAAGCAGGAGGTATAAATACAGACCCCACCAGACTGAAGGCAAAGAAGAGTCAAGTGAGAAAGTGTATGGATTTTAGTCTTTGCGTCAACCTCTTGTTTCTGGGTGGACATGCTACTGCCTGATCACAGCTAAGGGCTCAGTCCATATAAGAACTGGCTCTCATATATTAATCTACCTCACAAAGTTGTTGGATGATATGTTCTTCCAAATGCCCCTGAGGGTGGGATACAAGTGTAACCAACAAATACGTGAATTTTATTTCTAGCAAGTTCCACATGAAAACAAGAGGCTCCTCACACAGCCCACCTCCCTTTTCCTACCTAGCTTGCTGGACAGAGCTGTGCTGCATTTTCTAGTGCCACCAACAGACCAAACGATGGTCCTCGTGGCATCTGTGGAGCAGCGAGCAGCAGTAAAGGTATATGGGTGGGCTGGTGAGCATCCAATGTAGATGGAGGCTGGTTCATGCAGGTAGATGGCCAGGACCAAAGCCCTGTTTGGGATGAAATGGCTACTGCTATCCCAAATGTCTACTGCTATCCCAAAGTTGGGGGGAATTGTCTTCTGTGTGCTCCACTCACCTTGATGCACTTACAAGGAGAATGCACCTTGTTCAGCACAGCTGTAATGCTTGTGTTGCCACCGAGAATTTGGAAAACTTGGGTTGTTTAAAAGGAGAACAAAGAAGAAACAGACATTAAGAATATAGTAACCAAACTCCTGCAGCCATCTGGGTAGAGTTTGCTGTTGACATTCAAAAGTTCACATACTGGAATTACTTGAACTCTAATGCACTTACCATTTGCACAAGCTATGTAGCACCCATGTACAGCATGTGCTAATTTGCTGACAGTATGCACAACAGACCAAGGGACTTTTGGGGTAACTGGGATGAGATGAGCTAAAACTATGTACTTCTGGTTTCATTATATATCTTTCTCTGTAAACTTCTGTTTTGCAATAAAAAGCTGTCATCATTTTCGCAAGGGGGAAATGTTCAAGTCCTGGGCATATTTATTTATTTGCTTACTACTTTTCTACAGTGCAAACTATTTAAAGCAAACTATTTCAGACCTATTATCAAACTACAATAAATTCTTGGAGACTCTTGACTCCACTGTTATGAGCAGTGCTTTGTCTTGATGGAGTGTTAAGTGTCTTTTTTCAGTCAATGTGTATGGGGGGGGGAATTCTTCCCATCTGGATATGCATATTTGTGCAAACAAGTAAATGTGTTAAATATCAGATCAGCACTGGTTCTATCCTGGAGGCACTGGAATGATCTCCTCTTCCAGGCTTGGGATCTTCTAAACACCCCCTCCAGCATAAAGACCTTCCTTTCTTCTCAAGCAGAGACCAAGAGGAAAATTAGGCTTGCAGTCATCCATTCATTTTATCACCCGAGGCCCAGGGCAGGTAGATCTTGTGGCTGGGAGGAAAGTGTGACAGTTGTTATTGTGTTCAAGCTGGAGGGATTTAGGCAGAGCCATGGGGTTAAAGGCTAGAGGAGTGGAGGTCTTAGGACGGGAAGGTAATGAAGCTAGATGAGTGGTCATGTAAGTACTATTTGGGTAGAAGAAAGACTGAAGGTGGGAAGGATGGGAAATAGGGGAAGATGAGGTAATGGATGTTGGAAGCTCATTATATAGAAGAATGTGGGGGGGGGGACAAATGATTTGGAAGTAGGTTTTGAAAATTATATTGAATTATTTGGACAAGCACTGAAACATGTAGTATTCAACTAAGTTTTCCTGAAGGAGCATCTCCACCCCCATCGTCCAGCCCAGACACGGAGGTCCAGCACCGAGGGCCTTCTGGTAGATCTCTCACTGAGAGAAGTGAGGTTACAGGGAACCAGGCAGAGGGACTTCTCGGTAGTTTTACCTGCCCTTTGGAATGCCCTCCCATCAGATGTCAAGGAAATAAACAACTATCTGACTTTAGAAGACATCTGAAGGCAGCCCTGTTTTTAATGTTTGATGTTTTATTATCTTTTTAATATTCTGTTGGGAGCCGCCCAGAGTGGCCAGATGGGTGGGGTATAAATAATTATTATTATTATTATTATTATTATTATTATTATTATTATTTTCCTCAGAATAAACATCAATGGCTCTAATATGGTCATGTTCATTCATTTCAGTGTGTCTATTCTGCATAAAACTTGGCTGAATATCACCTAGTGTCCTAAAAAAAACTACAACTTGGTTAAACTTTAATCAGAATACAATATTCTGAATTATTTCTATGGAAGCTCTTGGTTTAGAAGCAGAGTCATGGGAAGTGTGGGGTCCTCTCTGATCCTTCCCAGACCAGCTTCTGCCTCGTTACTGGTTCAGTTAACAACAGGGTTGCTGGTGTTCCAAACCTGCCAGAAGAGGTGTGTGTGAGGACTCTGTGTCCCTTGAAATGATTGGCGGTGCTTAAGAACACTGGGACAATCCATTATTTGTTGCAAGTACATTTACTCCCCTGCCCACTTGGCTTGTGATGAGCAGAAGTGCTACCAGCTAAACCATTTGCCTTAATTGCATTATGGAACTCACCCCCCCACCCTGCTGCCCATCAGGAAAAAAGAAAAGAAAAATATGTGGTAGCAGTAGCACTGCTGTAATTAAACTTCGGTCCAGTTATGACTCATCAAGTGAATATCAGTTGTGCTTTACAACGATAAAAACCATAATCAAAATCAAATGCTGTACCAAGAAAAGCAGAGTTCTCCATGGCAATGAGTAAGAAGATCTCCAGGGTCTAAACTAGACATTATTATTATTGTTGTTGTTATTGTTATTGTTATTTACATTTGTGTATGAAGAGCTCTTGTGTGAGTGAAGGAAACAGAAGCTTCTTCTACCTCCGCTTTTGTTATAAAAATTGGATACTCTCTCTTCTCCCTGTTTTATAAATTAATGAGGGAGACAAGTAAAGAACAAATATGGCTACCCCCAGGTATGTTTAGCTTGGCTCTGAGTGATGGGGCCTAAAATGCAGGTTGCCTCTTGTCAGAAAACAGCTGAGGTTTCTTATAAGCATTTGCTAGTGCTGATGCAGGCTTGGGCAAACTGAGGAAATGCCAGGTTTTACACCACCAGGCTGCTAGAAGCAATGTTCAGATGCCATCTGCTTTCTGAGGCTGGTGGTCATGGCTTCAGTTTCCATGCTGTAGTCACGAGGGATAGAAACTAAAACTACAGATAAAGAGATACTGAGACAAGATAAAAAAATGTTCTTCTATGCAACAACTGCGGCAAGAATTTTATTAGCCCCAAAATGGAAACATGAAGTACCAACAAAAGAAGACTGGCAGATGAAACTGATGGACTTTGCAAAACTGGCTAAACTGACGGGAAGAATCCGGAACCAGCGAGATCAAGCATTCCGAAAAGACTGGAATAAATTTATATTATATTTCAAAGACAACTGTAAGCAACTAACATTACTAGCAGGGTTGTCTGAAGATTTGTAAGATGAAATTGCTACCTAGTCAGGTTGAGTAATTTAATATATTAGGCAATGATATAACAAGAATAGGAAAGGAAGTGAAATGCAAAGATGCAAAATTTAATTTTGAAAACCATTAGGCGGGAGGGAGGGAAGTCGACAGGCTCAGTAGAGCCAAAGAGATTTAATAAGAGGATACGATGTTATGCAATGTGATTATATGTAAAACTAATAAAACGCTGAGGTCCAGCACCGAGGGCCTTCTGGCGGTTCCCTCATTGCGAGAAGCAAAGCTACAGGGAACCAGGCAGAGGGCCTTCTCGGTAGTGGCGCCCGCCCTGTGGAACGCCCTCCCATCAGATGTCAAAGCGATAAACAACTACCTGACATTCAGAAGACATCTTAAGGCAACCCTGATCAGGGAAGTTTTTAATATGTGATATTTTAGTGTTTTTTGGTTTCTATGGAAGCCGCCCAGAGTGGCTGGGGAAACCCAGCCAGATGGGCGGGGTACAAATAATAAATTATTATTATTATTAATAAAAATTATTATAAGAAACATAAAACTACAGTTGTATCTTGGAAATCGAATGGAATCCATTCTGGAAGTCCGTTCAATTTCCAAAATGTTCGAAAACCAAAGCGTGGCTTCCAATTGGCTTCAGGAAGCTCCTGCAGCCAATCAGAAGACGTGGAAGCCCTGTTGGATGTTCAGCTTCCAAAAATAGTTCACAAACGAGAACACTCACTGGGTTTGCGGTGTTCAGGAGCCAAAACGTTCCAGAACTAAGCTGTTCGAAAACCAAGGTACAACTGTATCCTATAGTACACAATCGCAGTTCCCAATATTCTGTCAAGGTAAGGGATGGCTGGTGAGGTGAATGCCATCCTTTTGGTTAGACTTTGAATGCTGTTCTGAAAATACTTAAAGCTAACTTTTACCAGAAGTGCCTGGGAGGAAACCCTGGGGAGAGGAGAAATAAGAGTCCAGATTTTTAAACCTTTGTATTGTACATACAGTACATATAGCTGATTAACACATACCTAGGGAAAGAAAATTGCCACCTTCTTTTTCAGTGACTGGCAAGCCAGTCCTGCAAACTACGCTAATTCGTGTGCTGAAATGTTTCACAGAGGAAAGGAGAGATGTGCAGCACAAAGTAAGCAACGTTTTCAGGGAACTTTCCTTCCCACCCACTCACTACTCTAGCCTTGAGGAGGCCACTCCACCAGCATGCCACTTCACACACTGTTTGTTTTAGTAGCTCTTACTCAAGGCTTTTTATCTTGGGTTCCTGTTTGCACAGCTTGTTCAGAGCCAAGTCCCTCAATGTCAGTTCCTCCAAATTAGCTTTGCTCATCAGAGCACAGTGGCCTGTTGTTGGAAGATTTACGGGCTTGCTGCTCAGGGGCCAACTCTTTGTCAGAGTTTTTATTTTTAGAGCACGTACCATGAAAGTCATCGATAATTGGTGCAAGGGCTTTCTGAAAGCTGCATTTCCGGCTAGAGTGACCAGATGCAAAAGACGAAGGGGCTCCTGCACCTTTTAATAGCTGCATAGAAGAGGGAGTTTCACCATGTGAACTATGGCTGCTGAAATTCCTCTGCCACACAACAGGTGAAGGAGCCCTCCTCTTCTTTTCATCTGGCACTGGATAGATCAGCAGTCTTCCATTGCTGTTTATCCAGATTTTGACTCCAGCCTTCAATAGGCGCTCTATTTTGTAACCTCCCGCACCCTCACTTTCTTCTACTTTCCCATCTCTCCAACTCCCTTCTCCTGCATGCCATACTTGCTCAACAGACTGAAGTGGAAGTGCCTACAAATATCTGCCTCACCTTGAATCAGATTGAACCCCACTTGCCGTGGGTTTTGATGACCCCCAGCTGATGACCAATAGTGTCTACAGCACTGAAAACCTTATAGGAAGCATGTCCACTCTGTGCTTAAAATAACTGTCCAGATTCTACACAGAGAAAAGCAAAGGTTTGAAAACAGAATTAATTACAAATGGTCTACATCAGGGGCAGCCAACATGGTGCAGTACAGATTTTGTTGGACTACCAGTGGCAGATTTATAGGTATGCACAGAACCAGGGCACTGAAGCTGCCTTCATCCCCCTTCATTGTTATAATAAATGGATTGTGAACTGAGAGGATACCTTTGAAACAGGACACAAGCAATGGAGCACCATGGCTGAATTCTAGCTTGCTGCATTGTTTCGCTCTTCATTTCTCTTGTTCTTCAGTTAAAGTCAGCAGAAGCCAGCCAATTAGGGCAGGTTTTGCCAGCCCAGCACCCATGAAGGTCTTCATCGGCTCCCCCAAACAGCCCCCAACTTTGAGCTTTCTTTAAAAAAGAAAATGTAGCCCTTCTGAAAATAATAATAGAATCATAGAATTGTAGAGTTGGAAGAGATTCCAAGATCATCCAGTCCAATCCCCTGCAATGCAGGAATCTCAACATCATCATACATGACGGATGTTTAGTTGGAATCTCCTTTCTTGTAACTTGAATCCATTTGTTCAGCCCTTGAATCAGGAGAAGACAAGCTTGCTCCATCTTCCATGTGATAGCCCTTTAGATATTTGAAGATATCATCTCATCTGTCTCCTCTTTACCAGACTGAACATACCCAAATCCCTCAACTGTTCCTCATAAGGCTTGGTTTCCAGAACCCTTTGTCATATTGGTCACCTTCCTCTGCACACATTCCAGCTTGTCAATATATCCTTCTTAAATTGTGGTGCCCAGAACTGGACACAGTGTTCCAGGTGTGGCCTAACCATGGCAGAATAGAGCAGGACTATTACTTCCCTTGATCTGGACACTATACTTCTGTTGATGCAGCCTAGCACAGCATTAGCCTTTTTTGCTGCTGCGTCATGTTAAGCTTGTGGTCTGCTAAGACCCCTAGATCCTTTTCACATGTACTGCTGGCAAGCCAGATGTCCCTCACCTTATATTTGTGCAGCTGGTTCTTCCTGCCTAAGTGCGGAACCTTTCATTTGTCCCTACTGAAATTCATTTTGTTAGTTTTGGCCCCGTTTTGCAATCTGTTAAGGTCATCTTGAATCCCGATTCTGTCTTCTGCGGCATTGGCTACTCCTCCCAGTTTGGTGTCACCTGCAATGTTACAAAACACATTGTGTAGGTACCATTCTAACCAGTTTCTGTTACATGAGCCAGCTTGGCTGCTGCTGCCCATCAGTGTTTTTAACCAGTGAGCGAAGTCAGAATTCTGATTGATATCTAAGTTGTTTGGACTGGACACTAGGCAATAGCATTTCCTGGAGTCCAGCAGGACTGAATTCATAATGGTACAAAAAGATTAACTGCAGCAGGGCCTATGCCAGCAGAGGACTCAGCTTACATTTATTTTTTTTGAAAAGTATTTAGCCCTTCTGGAAAGAAAGTTATGAAGCTTAATATACAGGCAAGCATCTAACCTGGGGGTTGCCAACCTGATGCAAGTTGGCATAATGCTTCTTCTGGCTCTGCAGCATGGAGCTGGAAAAGCTTGCCTACTTCCATCACCATTTGGCCATGATGTCAATGCCTCACCTCCTTTTTGCAGCACAGCATTTGCCTGAGCAGCCAAAGATGGAGAGGAGTGGTAGGATAGTTGCCACCTCTTGGGTTTTGGGAGGGTGTTGTGCTGGTCCAGGGGGGAGATTACCGTGGGGCGAGGTCCAGGACCTGAGTTGAGGGTCGGCAGACAGTCCTCCTCGGGTGAAGCGGGGTCCACAGCGAGAAGCCGGGCAAGGACAGGAACTCTGGGGGAACAGGACTGGATGCTGGCCAAAACAGCTCTTCAACGACATTGCTCCCGCAACCTGGGACCGGGCTGACTGGCCTTTATCTTCTCTGAGGCCAGGGGCAGTCCCGGCCCCCACGAGACCCGCCGCTCCTGGCCTTAAGGTGAGCACTCCTCCTGGGAGAAACCAGTTCCCTTCGCCTCTCTGCCCTGAGCCTCTGCAGTTCAGGAGAGGTTGAAGGGTTACTGGACCCAGGGGGAGACTCACCTGTAGGCACTGAGTCCTCAACCACCTCCAGAGCCAGAGTGGATTCATCTGGTGCCTGCTCCTGAGGATCCGGCACAGGTGCAGGCGCTTCAGAATCAAGGCCCTGCCCCAGTTCAGCCGGCCCTGGAGGCGGGGACTCCTGTGCAGGCTGGGGTTCCTCTGGTTCAGCCTCTGAATCGGATTCCAAGGCCATCACAGGTGTTGTGGGTGGGGGAAGTGCCAATGCTATTCCACTTCCTGCACTTTGTCTGCCCTTGGAAGGGCTTTTTTTTAAAAAAAGGGTGGGGGGACAGTGTGCATTGGTTCCACCTGCAGTTACATCCAAGCCCTGGCCCAAGGTGTTTGCATGTTGTTTGCAGATGGAGCAGTGCAGGTGCATTATGCCAATGCAGTGCACTAGCAAGTGCAGAGCCTTGCAAATCACAATTCCCACCACTGTGGACCACAACTCCCACCATCCCCAACCACTGGCCATGTTGGTTGAGGCTAATAGCCCACAGCATGTGGAGGGCGCCATGTTGGTGACCCCCCCCGGCTTCCCTTGGCTTATTTTGCCAAAGGTATGCAAAATAAATAAAGAATACTGCATCTCCCAACAATGGGGAGAGTTCAGGAGCTGTGCAGCATAATAAATCCTCCCTCCCCACAACTCTGAAGGCCGCGCCTGACATTAAACTTCTGATAGAAGAATTGTTCCCATTAATAAATTGGATGCGAACTAAGACTGGGCAAAATAAAACGGCATGTATAAAGACAAGGCAGTGGGAAGAATTTGACCTTGCATCTTCCACACCAGATACTCAGATTAGGAAATGCTTTGACCAAGGCAGAAAACTAGACCTCCCTGAATTAATTAATCTAGTTTTGAAGCATGGACATAGACACAACAAAGTCTTAGAAATGTTGCAGAAGAAATACCAGCTTCTTCCTAATAACAGTAGCTAAAGGCTAACATTATGGTTATAGTTGCATTATGATGTATCATCAAATACATAGGAGTAAATACATTTGCTTAAGATCATACCATACTTCTAGTCTTAACATGATGATGCAACTGAAAACCTATTCATTATTCCTAAAACAGCTTGAATAAGAGCAAACATGCCACCTGGTTGTGGATTTTATGTGCCAAAATCAGTGAAGGTTTTTGTCCCTTGTTTTGTGGCAAAGCAGCTGCCTGCATCTCCAGAGTGTTGGGCCCTTCCTTCATGTTTAGTCTTCCCTTTCCAAGGTCTTCCCATCCTGAGATCAGCGGCTTATCTGCCTCCTCCTGTTTTACCTCCTCCTGACTTCATCACACTCCTGCTGCAGCTGTTGCCTTTGACACTTTCCCACTCCAGATGTCCTTGTTTTCCTTCTCCTCTATCTCCCTTCGGTGTCCTTCCATTGACAATTGTTACCTGTCAATAAATGCATGCCAAGAAAACTTACAAAACAGGGTGATGCTAAATATATAAACCAATTTGGTTGAGACCAGGGAAACAGAGAGATGGCGAAGCAGAGTTGCTTCGGCTGCTGCTGCAGACAGACAAGACACTGAAGGCCAGACCAGGCTAACATACATCTAGCACTGTAAAACACACCTGCTGGCAATTTAAATAAGAATATGGCTATGCATCTGCTTCCACTCTTAGCCATGGCACCTTCTGGCAGAGCTAGCCACCTCTTCTGTGCCCTGTGGTTCTGAGCAATGGGGCTTGTGTGGATGGCATTTACTTAGGACCACCAATACACTTGCTACTGTGGCAGCCTGGATGTGGAACTTCTTCCCCATGGAGATTACAGTTGTCTTTTGCACTAGTTTTTGCACATTTTTTCTCTTCATGTCTATAGTTGATGCAAGACCTAAGCTGCTGCTGGATTTCCTGTTGACTTTCTTATTTTATTCTAAATTTCTGTTTCATTTATATTGGTTTCATTGTATTTGTAAAGCTGAATTTTAATTTTAACCGCTGTCAGCTACCCTGGGAAGCTTTGGCTGAAGGTCAGGATGTGAATTACATCAAGGAAGAAAAGCTGAACAAATCCAAATTCTGACACATTTAGACTGTGGTGGGAAACCTCTTCTGGGGTCCTTCAGTTGAAGGGGAAAGCATGCCTTGGTCCAGTAACACAAAGTGGTTTGCATTGAATCTGCTGCTAAAAGGAGCTGAGGGCCTTCAGTTTTAGCAGCAGTTTCAATGCACACTGCTTCATGCTGCTGGAGGGGTGCTTGCTTCAGCAAAAGGGCTCACTTTAGCTCCTGATAGTACCTTTGTAGCCATGTTGGTATCTGCCCCATACCTTACATCATATACAATGTCGCGTATGAGGCAAATAGGTGTAACTTGTGAGGAATGGCCTCATGGGCTAAATTGGGATCCCTCCTAGGCCAAATTTGGCCCACAGGTGGAGATTCTCCACCCCTGATTTGGACAAAAGTGCTTTTTTCTATAGAATTTGTTCCATTTCTATTAGCCACAGGGTGGGGCAAGGTGTGATTCTGAGCCCTGCCTCTCTCTTACAGCAGCTTCTGGAAATCTTACTTGGCTTCAGTGTGTGAGATTTCACAGGGCTTTGCTTATACATTTTCAAGTCTATCTTCAGAGCCATATGTGTTGGAAACCTGTTGGCTTTAAAATAAATGAATACGTTTAGATTATCATGACTCTGCACCCAGGCCCTAATATCAACTTGTTTCATGCTTGCATGACAAAATCATGGAATACTCACACAGTCCTGGATTTGGCTTTCCCTTATTCTCCCCTTTTTTTTTAATATTTATTGAAATTTTACAAAAACATAAAAGAAATAAGAAAAGAAAAAGATAAAAAAAGAAAACATACAAAAATACATAAAAAATAAAAAATAAAAATACAAAATACAAAATACAAAAAAACGAATAGATACAAAAGAGTTAAAAACAAATCCATTTTTTTAAACTTTAAACTCATTAGCTTGTTTCCTTGACTTCCTCACACCTCCCCTTTTTGTATTCCCATTTAAATAATCAAATCAGCAAATCCTTACCCTCTTTCGTTTATCTTAACTCTATATCTTAACATATTATAACTCTATATTTTCATCCATTCTCAACTCATTTTTGCATATTCTCGTTAACTTTGTTGCTAATGCCTCTTATTTTCAATCCATCATCATTTTTAACATTCATTAATTTTACAGTGTTTCTGAAGATAGTCTTTAAATTTCTTCCAATCTTCTTCCACCAACTCTTCTCCCAGGTCTCGGATTCTGCCAGTCATTT
Source organism: Podarcis filfolensis (assembly GCF_964270895.1). Taxonomy (NCBI): domain Eukaryota; kingdom Metazoa; phylum Chordata; class Lepidosauria; order Squamata; family Lacertidae; genus Podarcis; species Podarcis filfolensis. Next base: position 59,350,537 of record NC_139604.1, on the reverse strand, counting down.
CCGCTAATTCCATATAGTCCATCACCTCAGTGGCGTAGCGTGGGTTGTCAGCACCCGGGGCAAGGCAAGTAATTTGCGCCCCCTAACCCGTGGATTTGCGCCCCCTAACCCGTGGATTTGCGCCCCCTAACCCATGGATTTGCCCTAACCCCAGATGTTGCGCCCGGTGCGGCCCGCCCCCCTGCACCCCCCACGCTACGCAACTGCATCACCTTCATCTGCCACTCTTCCAGGGTGGGTAAATCTTGTGTCTTCCAATACTTTGCAATGAGTATTCTTGCTGCTGTTGTTGCATACATGAAGAAAGTTCTATCCTTCTTTGGCACCAATTGGCCGACTATGCCCAGGAGAAAGGCCTCTGGTTTCTTCAGGAAGGTATATTTAAATACCTTTTTCATTTCATTATAGATCATCTCCCAGAAAGCCTTAATCTTTGGGCACGTCCACCAAAGGTGAAAGAATGTACCTTCATTTTCTTTACATTTCCAACATTTGTTATTGGGCAAATGATATATTTTTGCAAGCTCGACTGGTGTCATGTACCACCTGTATATCATTTTCATAATATTCTCTCTTAAGGCATTACATGCCGTAAATTTCATACCGGTGGTCCACAACTGTTCCCAGTCCGCAAACATAATGTTATGACCAATATCTTGTGCCCATTTAATCATAGCAGATTTAACCGTTTCATCCTGCGTATTCCATTTTAACAGCAAGTTATACATTCTTGAGAGTATCTTAGTTTTGGGATCTAACACTTCTGTTTCCACCTGGAAGCCAATTTTTTTGTCCAAATTATAGGCCTCTCTTATTTGATAATAATAAAGCCAGTCTCGCACTTTATCTTTTAATTTCTCAAAACTCTGCAATTTCAATTTATCTCCTTCTTGTTCCAATATTTCCCAATATTTCGGCCATTTGGCCTCCATATTGAGCTTTTTCTGAGCCTTCGCTTCCATTGGTGACAACCACCTTGGGGTTTTATTTTCCAGTAAGTCTTTATATCTTATCCAGACATTGAACAATGCTTTCCTGACAATATGGTTTTTAAATGCTTTATGTGCTTTAACCTTGTCGTACCACAAATATGCATGCCACCCAAAAACATTGTTGAAACCTTCTAGGTCCAAAATGTCCGTGTTCTCAAGAAGCAGCCAGTCTTTCAACCAGCAGAATGCTGCTGATTCATAGTAAAGTTTAAGGTCTGGCAGGGCAAATCCGCCTCTTTCCTTTGCATCAGTTAATATTTTAAATTTTATTCTGAGCTTCTTGCCCTGCCAGACAAATCTAGAAATATCTCTCTGCCACTTCTTGAAACAGTCCATCTTGTCCAAAATTTGCAATGGTTGAAACAAAAATAACATTTTTGGCAATACATTCATCTTTATAGCTGCAATTCGACCCAACAAGGAAAGCTTCAAATTTGACCATATTACTAAGTCTTTTTTCACTTCTGTCCAACATTTCTCATAATTATCTTTAAATAAATTTAAGTTCTTAGCCGTCATATTAACCCCCAGATATTTTACTTTCTTAACTAATGTTAAACCTGTCTCCTTCTGAAACCTCTCTTTCTCAATCGATGTTAGATTTTTCTCAAGAACTTTAGTTTTTGACTTGTTCAGCTTAAATCCTGCCACATGACCAAATTATTGAATTAGTTCTAATACTCTTTTCGTACTAGATTCTGGCTCCTGTAACGTCAAAACTAGGTCATCTGCAAAAGCTTTCAATTTGTATTGTTTGGCTCCGACCTGGATACCTTTAATCAGACGGTCCCTTCTAATCATATTTAACAAAACCTCCAGGACCGAAATAAAAAGCAATGGGGAAATTGGGCAGCCTTGTCGTGTCCCTTTCTCTATCTTAAATTCCTCTGTCATCACATTATTGACTATTAGCTTAGCCTTTTGTTCTGAATAAATTGCACTTATACCATTTTCAAACCCTTGACCCACCCCCATCCCCCAAAGATTTTTCTTCATAAAACTCCAAGAAATATTGTCAAAGGCTTTCTCCGCATCTATACAAATTAAAACTGCTTTAGTATTAATGTTCACTTGCAACTTCTCCAATATGTTAATTATGTTCCTCGCGTTGTCAGACAAGTGTCTACCTGGGAGAAAGCCAGCTTGGTCCTTATGTATCTCTTCCACTAATACTTTTTTTAATCTATTAGCCAAAATATCAGCAAAAATTTTGTAATCCACATTGAGCAGGGATATGGGGCGGTAGTTCTTAAGTTGTGTCTTTTCAGACTCTGTTTTCGGTATAAGTGTAATGTAGGCTTCCTTCCACGACTCTGGCGCTTTTTTCCCCTCCAAAATTTCATTACAAACCTCCTTTAGTGGTTGAATTAACCAATCTTTCAAAGATCTATAGTATTTTGAGGTTAAGCCATCCGGCCCTGGAGATTTACCCAACTGCATATTCTGAATGGCACCTTCTACCTCCTGTTCTGTAATTTTGTAGTTCAGCATTATCTTATTTTCTTGAGAGATTTTTTGTAATCCATTTGTTTTTAAAAATTGGTCTATATCAAACTCTTTCTGTGGCCCTTGTGTATATAACTCTTTAAAATACCTCTGGAAGCATTTTCTAATTTCCACTGGATTCTGAATGTTCTTTCCTTCCACTTCCAAATTAGTGATAGTATTGAGCTTTTGTCTTTTTTTCATTTGCCAAGCTAACAATTTTCCACATTTATTAGCCAATTCAAATGTCTTTTGTCTCATTTGTTTAATTTTCCATTCAATTTCCTGGTTCATCATCTTCATATATTGCACTTGATATAACTTTATGTCTCTCAGAATCTCTTGTGACTTTGGTTTCGCTCTTAGTTTCTTCTCACCCTCCTTTATTTTTTCTAAAATTTTATCTTTTTTTACATTTTGGGCTCTCTTCTTTATTGTATTCTGTTGGATCAGAAACCCCCTCATAACTGCTTTACTTGCGTCCCAGATTATTCTTTTTTCAGTAGTAGTATTCAAATTTATCTCAAAATAGTCTCTCAAGATTTTTTGGGCCTTCTTGATAACCTCTTGATCTCTAAATAAGGTGTCATTCATCCTCCATCTGAAGGAACCGATTGGTGTTAGTTTCATCTCCATTTTCACAGCATTATGGTCAGAGCAAGTTTTTGGGCAAATTTCCACTTTTCGAGTCTTAGGTGCCAGTCCTCTAGTTATCCATATTTGGTCAATTCTTGTCCATGTCATTTTGGCTTCAGAGAAAAATGTTCCCTCTCTTCCTAGGGGGTTCTTAATTCTCCAAATGTCAATCAAGTCCATATTGTCAGTCAGTTCAAAAAAGGTTTTTGGTAGTCTGCCATCTTTAGTTACAATCTGTCTCTGCGACTTGTCCATATTTGTAGATACCACTCCATTCATATTTCCCATCATAATGATGTTGTGATCCATATAGTCTAACAATGTCTCGTGCAATTTCTTAAAAAATTCAGATTTCCCCTCATTTGGTGCATAAACTCCTACTATTAAAATTTTTTCTCCTTGTGATTGAATTTCGATTGCCACAAATCTTCCTTGGTCATCTTTAAAAACTTTAAAAACAAATTTCGGTGACAGGCTCTCTTTTTAACCTTATCCGATGAAATAAACTCTTGACCCAATCTTTTATTAATCAATACTTTCCTGTGTAGCCTTATCACATGTGTTTCCTGTAAACAAATTAAGTCCAATTGTTCCTTTTTCAATAAATGAAAAACTTTCCTCCTCTTCTCCAGGGAGTTAAGTCCATGAATGTTCCAACTTAATAATTGCAGAGACATGGTGTATTTATTCTACTTTCCTCCAACTGCTCCCAGTAATTCCTCTTGTTCTGACGGTGGTATCACTTTTTCTAATTTGTCCAATCCCAAAGGTGGTGGTACTATGTCTAGTACTCCTGGTTTTAAAGCTCTTAGCTCTTCTAGAACTTCTTTTTGCAGATCTTCTTCGTGGTCTCTCAGGAATTTTTCCTTGTCTTCCACTGATCTTATTTTGAACTTTTTCCCTTTAAAGGTAAAGGATAGGCCTTGAGGGAATTCCCACCTAAAAACAATTCTGTTACTTCTCAGCAGGGCCACCAGATCTCCGTAGTTAGTTCTAAGATCCAATAAGTATTTCGGAATATCCTTGAATATCTCCACTCTTGAATCGTTTATTTCCAAGGTCTTCTGGAAGTGCAGACTCAGTATTTTATCTCTCTCTTCTTTTGTTCGGAGGGTAACCAAACAGTCTCTCACCCTGTTCTTTCTCCCTCCTCTTCCAAGCCTAAAAGCACTTACTATCTTGAAATCTTGCTTAGCATCCAAATTCCAAAATTCTGCAAATTCCTGCGTAAGAAAGTCACTTAAACTGTCTTTTTCCAATTCAGGGACCGCCCTGATCCTCAGATTAGTCTGTTTTTCCTTAAGTTCGATCATAGACAGAAGCGACCGGTGGTCCTTTAGCTCTTTGCATATAGTTGGGATCTTTTCCTCTACAGCCAGCACTTTTTCCTTTGCTTCCTCAACTGCCTTTTGGTTCGAAGCGGATTCTTGCAACAGTCTTTCAATAGCTTCTGTATTTGAGTTCACCTTCTGCCCCAAATTGTTGATGCTAGTAGTATTTTGGTCAATTTTAGTAGTCGCTTCAGTTACTTGGTTACTTAATTTTTCCAAGGTTTCAAAAATTTTATTTAATACTGAAGTGAATCCCTCTTCAGTAGCCATTCCTTTAGACCCAACTTGTGCAGGATCTTTTCCTTGTGCAGGATCTTTTCCTTGTGATGCAGAAGGGGCAGATACAGATGCAGAGGCAGATACGGATGCTCTGCGCTGCTGCGTTACACTAGTCTGCTGCTGTCTAGCCTTTCCCGATCTTGTTGTCTTTTCCTGAAGCAAGTCTGCCATGCCACTTTATCTATGGATCTGAAAATCAAGGTCAATCCCACGGCCAAAACTTGTTTTGCTGCGGAAGTTTCCCAGGCCAGTCGAGAGTGGAAAATCCCCTGGCTAGTTGCAACAATTTCAAAGTTCCTCTAGGGGGACACAGTAACGATCAATGGTATTGCAATAGAGTCTCTTTTCCGATTTTCCAAAGTCCCTCTTCTACAAAAGAAAAAAGCAACAGTTCCAAGTCCAAAATAACCCTCAGAGTAAAAGTGTCTCACTTGCAGAGTTAATTGTCACAAAGTTACATTGTCCATAAATAGTGCGATTCTCAGTACAGCAATTTTATTAATCTGGCAGTCCGTTCCCAAGGATTAAGTGGTGGTCTTTACTCCTTTTTCTCTCCACTTTTTTTGCAGGCAAAATAAATTTTCTCCTCTTCCCTCCCCTCTCCTGCAATTCAGGGAGGGAAATCTTTTGATTTGACATTAGGATTTAAGTCCTTTTAAACCCAGCTCTCCAGCGTTAGCTTGATCAGTCTTTGCTTTGATCTATATACAAAAAGGAAGACGGACTTCCTGTTTGCGCCTTCCCGTTGCAGTGCCAAATTAATCCTCTTTTCCTTAAATTCCCCGGTCTTTGAACTTGACCTACTCACGGGTAGTTGTTTGTTAGCCGAATTGTCCCAGGAAAAAGGTCAGCGCTCTCCGGCAACAGCTGTGCGGCTTCGCTCCACGGAAGAAGCAGTTGGCTCTCAGCACCGCGCCTATCTCCCCGTTTCGCTCCGGGACCCCTTGCGGGGTTCCCTCACAGTTAGGGGGGCGCTGAAGGTGCCCGCTGAGTCCCACGAACACAGGCTTCTCCCGCCTGTAGTTTTCTAAGGGGTCCCCGCGTCGCCGTCGCGGCTAGACCCGATTCCCGTGGAGCTATTCCCTCACAGCTGGAGGGAATCCGCCATTACCAATGGCGCCGCCTCCGGAAGTCCCTTCCCTCATTCTCCCTTTTGAGCAGGCAAAACCACCCAGACTATTTTCACACATGAGCCTCAGAGTGATTTGTGCTTCAGTTTGTAATACGAACTCAGCAAGAGTTACTTCTGAGCAGATATGTTTAGGACCGAGAAATCCTATATGTTAGTAAAGTAAAACCTACACTGGCCAAAATTCTCCTCCGCACTTCAAATGCCTCTCTCCCGAATTGCCAGTTTTCAAAACCTTGTGTATTAAAATGCCCTGCACAAAGTTAGTTCCAAGTCACTTCTTCCAGGGCTGGCCCCAATATACAAAAAGCTTCCCTTTACCCCTGGAGCATATCTGCTTGGCAGCTGCTAGCAACTTTTGTGGACACTCCGATGAAAGCACATGAATAATCCTCGGAAAAAGCAAACACTTTCCTTCCAGGAGACTCTTGCCTGTTTGCCAAGAGTAGAAACCTGTCTGGGTAGATAGTTCTAGGCCAGCAATTATCCATGGGCGTAGCCGGGGGGGCAGCAGGTCCTCCCTCCCATCAAGTAAAACAATTTGTTGTTGTTTAGTCGTTTCGCTGTGTCCGACTCTTCGTGACCCCATGGACCAGAGCACGCCAGGCACTCCTGTCTTCAGCAAAACAATAGAAATACTTAACTGACCCATCACGTCAGTTCTGCTCCCCCCCCCCATAAATCCTGTCTACGCCCATGGAGGCCAGCATGGGCTAATATTCCTGGTATGTGTGGAACAGGTTGTACTCCAGCAGCACAGCTGATCCCTTAAGAAGCACTGTCTAGATCTGCCCTCGGCAAGAACCTGGAAAGGGGGGCAAAGACAGCCTTAGCAAATGAGTGAGTGGCGCTGTAGCTAGAAATTGGCTGCACCTACGGTAGTTCAAGCATCTGTGCCGTCTCATCTGTGGGGAGAGGCAGGAGAATGAACAGTTCCTATTCTCTGGGTTGACTTGGTAGGTTAACTCCCTTTTCTATATTTTCCATGGGCCAAACAGAGGCGTAACTAGTGGTGGGCTCCTGTTTCCTGTGCACTAACCTCATTTCCAGTGCCGTTTTACAATCCGTGTCCACTCAACGTTATCCAAAATTCATATGTATCCTGTACTTTGTTATAGCGTGCTATTGTTTGATGCGTTGTTCAGTCCTTAAGGCATTCCTAATTCATCTCTAGCCAAGGTATGTGAACCTGTGCCTAGAGTAAAGACATCCCACTCCGTCAGTGCCCCTTGGTCAGAATATAATTGAAGCCCTGCTGATGTGAACAGCTAAGGGGTAAATAGCTGGAAGCAGGTAATGCGAACACACCCTGTCTCCAGAATGTTGCTTGTTTTGCCCCAACACCACTTATGATTGGCTGCTACAACAATCTCACAAGACCCAGAGAGCAGGGCCACTGAGGTCACATTCCCACAAATATTCTCAAGGATGACCTTCAGCATTCTTCTCCTCGGTTGCAGCTGGATCTTTCTCCCAACAGCAACAGCCTGTGCACTCCTACGAGACAGAAGAACCATTATCTCATATCAGGCATCCTACACCTGAAGATCCTTCTAGCTTTTTGCTCGCAACTCATCCCACCCACAATCTCTGTTTCCCCCTGTTTATCAAACTGCTTCTGCTTCCACCAGCTTCTTCCCTGCCCCCATCAGCAGCAAAGGTTATTTTCTCAAAGCTCCTTCACTTTCCAGAGATGATCTCTGTAATTCTCCCAGTCATCACCTTCCATAAAGGAAACATTCCCCTACTCCTCCTGGGCCATTAAAGGATAAAGTCAGGTTGGTGAGTCACAGTAACAATGCCATTATTTGGGGCGAATTCGGGACCTAATTGGCAGCCCTGTCCAGTGCAGCAGCGTTAACTGGCAATTACACCTCTTTTGCTGTTGGTGAGTTTGGTACTGAATATCTTTATCCCACTGGATGACGCCAGCAGTAAATGTAAGTGACAGGCAATCATACAACACCAGCTTTAAAAATGAATCAGAAATCCCAATGGTTGTTTAATGCTTTATATAACTAATCCAGAATGCGGCAGCTGGACTGGTGACTGGGAGCAGCCGCCGAGACCACATAACACCAGTCCTGAAAGACCTTCATTGGCTCCCAGTACGTTTCTCAGCCCAATTCCAAGTGTTGGTGCTGACCTGTATACCTGAAGGAGCATCTCTACCCCATTGTTCAGCCCAGACACTGAGGTCCATCTCTGAGGGCCTTCTGGCGGTTCCCTCACTGCAAGAAGCCAAGTTACAGGGAACCAGGCAGAGAGCCTTCTCAGTAGTGGCACCCACCCTGTGGAACGCCCTTCCTTCAGATGTCAATGAATTAAACAACTATCTAACTTTCTAAAAGACATCTGAAGGCAGCCCTGTTTAGGGAAGTTTCTAATGTTTGATGTTTTATTGTGTTTTTAATATTCTGTTGGGAGCCGTCCAGAGTGGCTGGGAAAACCCAACCAGATGGGTGGGGTATAAATAATAAATTACTATATTATTATTATTTATATTGAAAAGCCATATGTATTTATGTGGACATGTGTATTGTTGTTTTTTAAGGATGTATTAGGATGAGGCTAAATTGGATCAGCAAAAGAGAGACAATGTCAGTCCCTGCCCTTATCCAGTCTTCCTACCATGCCCACCAGCCATGATCAGCCTTTTCGCATTGTCTTACGCTGGTGTCACCAGCTACACCTGCTTTGAGCATCTTCGGGGAATGTGGCTTCAAGCCCTATCATTTCCATCATTTAATTAAAACAGGATGAACTCTTGACAACATTATATAAATAAATGAACACCAGTACCATCATTAAAGAGTTTGATCATTTTTGTTTAGGGCTGAAAAAGGACCAAGCGTTCTTCTCCCACTGCAGGTGTAGGTCAACAAAGCAAACTGGGCATGACTGCTCTTGTGGTCACTTTCCTTACCTTACATTTTCTATAGAACTGTCACAGGCTGTGCTTGCTTGCACTGCCATTCAGCCCCATAGAGGGAGAGGGAGAGAGGGACAGTTGTCGTGATAAATTTTGAAGGAGCACACCACCCCAGCCCCCCCCCTCATGGAGAGCCCATAACCGTGTCAGCTGTGTTAACCCAAAGAGCAGCAGAGCACAACATAACATCCAGTTGACAGTCATGGATCAGTTGACAGTTGTGCAATACTGAGCTGGACTTTGACTGGCGAGACTTCGATTCACATCTTTGATCATGCATGAGCCATTAGGTGACCTTGGGCCAGACATCATCTGGCGTGACCCAAGCAAACACTGCTCTGCCATGTGGCATCATTGATTCTGCTATTGGGGGGGCAGGGAGGGAGAAGACCAGAGCTGTGCTCCTCCACATTCTTGCAGATGGATACAGATTCCTGCCAACAGAGTACAACCTTCCATGCATCTGAAAAAGTGTACTCTAATCCATGAAAGCTTGTGCTACAAGTAATCAGTAAGGGTTAGATCAATTAAGTAGTTCCACTATCAGGAGCCAGCACAAAGCAGCTCTGGGGGATCAGAGAGCCCCGCCCTGGGAAGGAGAGGAAAGGTCATTCCATCAGGCAAGTAGAAATTAACATTTATTTCTGTGCAACATGCAATTTCTCCCTTAATCTTTTAGAGTGCTACAAGACTCTGATGTTTTCACAACATTAACAGAAGCTAATAGAAACAACATGTCAGACCAGATCACATTCTCTATTCTTCCAAGCGGGATTATTACTCAGTGTTACGGTATTTCAAAGCTCCATATCAAGCTGTAGATAAAGCCAAATTATTTGATTGCTGTGACAGCAGATATCTACCCCAAAGTTCAAGTCAACGTTTTGTTTAATGGATGTGTCACTCAGACATTGCAAGGTGGTTTCTGTACTGTTCTTCCAGAGCTGTGGAGGATCAGAGTCTTAAGATCAGCTTGCCATAAAAGAGAACATGCTGTTATGAATGTGGGTTTGTGGAGGGCCAGATTCCCCTAAATTCCAGGGGGCCAGATTTCCCCCATAATTCCTGGATTAAGTAAAAGCTTGAATTCATCAAGATTTGATTAAACACAGAACTGGAGTGCCAGTATGACCCCACGACTGTGGGAGCCCAGGGCCACGGGTGCCATGCAATGTGCATGGCCCTGGTGCTGAAATTTGTGGGTGCCCGGGCTCTTCATGGGGAATTTTGTGGGTGCTTGGGCACGCAGGGCCCCAGTACCTATGCCCTGGATTTAGTAATGCTAATGAGCCAAGCCAAGCACAGCAGGGTTAGCTGGATGGGCCATTAGCAGGGGACAAAGTTCCAGTGATGGCCCATCATGGAAACCATCAGAGGGCAAGGCTACCAGGCAAGGGAGAGTGGGGCCCCTTCTCTTTTGAGTGCAAGTGGACAGAGGCAAAGGTGAGGTTTAGCCAGGGCTTCAGCTTTGAATGGCATATGCGGGGGGAAGGTCCTGGGAGTCAGCAGCAAGAAGGCAAAGAAGGGCCAGAACTTAAAGTGAGCCAGCGATGACAGGCTGGAACCAAGAGACAGAGAGGATGGCTTTTGGTTGCCTTTTGAATCCAGTGCTTTCCTTAAGGGGGAGGACAGACTCGCATAGGATGTGAATGCCCTGCAGTCCATCTAGGCACAGGTTGTGTGTGTGTGTGTGTATATATATATATATGTGTGTGTGTGTGTGTGTGTGTGTGTGTGTAAATAAAATCAAATATTGTAAAGACACCACAGTATCTGTTGTGCCTCATTGTCCCAAAAGGAAACACAGACCCTGATAAGTATGTCTGCAACCCCTGGAATTTCGCAACATTCATGGAGATTGGAGCGGTGTGTAACAATGCAGCCATCTGGCTCCATGCTGCCCTTTGAATGGACACATCAACAATCTGGCAAGACTCCAGCTCTATATTCCACCCCAACCCCCCTCCTTTTTATCAATGAGAACTGGAACATGACAACTCAGCTTGGCTACAGTGAACTTTGGCTGCAGTGTGAACTGTTTACTCTGGTCAGTCAGTAGGAAGCTCTAGCAATCGATCTCCAAAATCAACACTGTGCGTCATCAGAACTCAATGACCTGGTAGGTTAAGAAAATGCTCACTGACACAGACAGGCACACACATATATGTCCCTGCACAGAGTTTTCTGCTCTAGAGCCAATAGGGTGAATGTGGGCTTTTCACAGTTCTTTCCCTGACCTGAATAAGACATGTACACCACTGCCACTCTGCTTTTGGGCTCACACACAGAGGAGCTCTAGAGTTCTGCACTATAAGATCCAAAGAGCGTAGCAAATCCAGATTCTCTAGGTTCAAACTGTGTCCCAAGCACCCAATTAGTACCGTCTCCCAGCATGATATTAGTAAAAAAGAAAAGAAGAATGGATCAGCTCCTTCCCCATTCTTTTATCATTCTTTTTATGTTTCAAAAGGTACGAATAACACTATCAGAATGTTAGTCAGTGGTAGGATGATTTCTTACATCCATGCTGAAGGAAAGGAGAAAGTGTGTTTGTGTGTGTGATTGCCATATTGATGACACCATGCCCCACATAGCAATTATTTTTATTGTTAGGATTCATTCTGTCACTCTACAACTGAGATTATCTCTTTTTCCTTTTTAGCATCGTACCTCATTCTACAGATACTCTGTTAAAATAGGAAGAATACCAACTGGATCAGCTGTTCTTTCAGAGGACTTCTGGATTCAAAGTTTAATTAGTTGCAGGGTTATAAAGGCTCAGCTTTGGAATGCATTTTCAAATATGAGATTATCTCCAGCAATAATAAAGGAACCCGCCCTTCCAACTGGCAGAGTGCCTTCGCCACTGAGCAACGGCAGGCTCTTCCATAGATGTAAGAATGAAGAGAAGGGATTTCAATGTGGACTGACCAGCCAGTTTTGAATGCTGCCAGGCTCTTTTTGGAAGTTAAGCACAGCTACTTTTTTTTCTTTTCTTTTAAGGTGATTATGGGCAATGTTGGGAGAAAGAGCCAGGATTTGGAGTGTTAGCACCACCTGCTGGAGAACCAGGTGACAGAATAATGGATATCATTATTTACTCTTTACTGTCTCTTAGGCAGCTTTTACAAGAGAAGATTCACACTAAGATAACCCTGAGTGTGGAGTTGTGGAATCTACATTGCCACTTCTGAATTGTGATATGTATACATTTGTCACCATGGATCAGAGCTGGCCTGGGGAGCTAGATCCACTGTAACACTTCCAAGGGTGGGTAGATCCCCACCCACCTGTCAATCACCTTATGTCACAATGAATTCAGGCAAGCCATTTTCCTGCACTGCAAAGGGGTGGGGGGTGAAGCCCAGTCAACACATCTGATAAAAGTGTTGGGCTAAGACTAGGGAGACCTAGGGTCAAATCCTTACTCAGCTATGAAGTTCACTGAGTTACAGTGGGCCTTCCTTACTTTGTTTCTATTGTGCTTCACAGGGCTGCTGGGAGGATAAAATGGAAATGGAGGTGTGTGGAGAGAAACACATATGCTGCCTTGAGCTCCTTGGAGGAAAGGCAGGATATAAATGTAGATTGATAGATCATTCAATTATTTATGATAAAATTATTTAAGACTCATAACTAAAAGTTTTCCAGAAGTGGAGACAGTGAAGGAATCAGACAGGCCAATCCACACAGCCATCTTGCCAAAGGCACCAAGTCATGAGTTCTGTTTGGCGTGGTGAAGTGTTGTGAGCGCTTTGATGCATATCGCAGCCCATCAACTTTTGATTCAACCCAGAGCTTCCTTCTGGTGGGAGCGCAGTGTATATCTGTTATCAAAGCATCCACAAGCTCCCTTGAAAAGCTATTTGCATGAGAGGAGGAGGAGGGGCTGGGAAATAAATGCACCATAGCAATGTGGTACCACAGAATAATGCAGAGGGACATTTTGCTCCCGAGTTATATAAAATGCTGGAAGTAAGGCATCTAGATAAAGAACACGAAGTTTCCTTATGAGCTCCCTTCTTCTTTATCCCAGCATTTGCTATCACATTATAACCTTGGCATGTGCAGCCCAGCGCCATCTGTTCTCTAGTGGCACCTCTCAAAGCTCTTTGGGGAGGTCTTTGCCAATCTTGCTGTCTGGGATTTTTAGGCAGAGATCCCAGGAGGCGAACCTGCCTCTTGCTAAGACACAGTTTTGTCCCCTACACCACAGCCAGTGTGGTGTAGTGGTTAAGAGCGGTAGTCTCGTAATCTGGTGAACCGGGTTTGCTTCCCCGCTCCTCCACATGCAGCTGCTGGGTTACCTTGGGCTAGTCACACTTCTCTGAAGTCTCTCAGCCCCACCCACCTCACAGAGTGTTTGTTGTGGGGGAGGAAGGGAAAGGAGAATGTTAGCCGCTTTGAGACTCCTTCGGGTAGTGATAAAGCGGGATATCAAATCCAAACTCTTCCAAACTCTTCGTCCGTCTCCTAAATAGGCTTATTCTGAGTAGGGTGGCTGTGGTGCTTATATCAGTCTCATGTTGACATTTAGCGCAACTTACTATTCAATGTGTGCAGTTGATTTCCTAAGGAAAAAGGACTTTATGTAAATGTCTGTTTTAAAGTATAGGTAGAAACCTGTCATTCCACACCCTACCCAAAGAAAATAATCCAAACATATTTTTAAAAACACACACACACACAAAAAGGAAAAAGCAAACATCGGATTCTATGAGGTGATGTAGGCAATAGGCAATAGCACATAGGAGCTGGTGTTCAGGTTAAAGTGACAGTGTAATTGCCATATGCTGGTGGGCAGCGGCGTACCCGGGTGGGGCGCGGAGGGCGCCCTCCCATACACCACGGTTCAGAGGCGAGGAAGCTGCTGCCCACTTTCCTCCTGTTCTCCGCTACTGGTTCACGCCTGACCTGGCAGTGCAGTGGGTGCACCTCGCTGCCGACTCACCTGCTCTCAGCCGCCAGATCAGACCTGGATCAGGCTTGACCTGGGGGGCAGAGCTGCACCAGGCACAAGTGCTGCAGCCAAGGTGCTGTTTCTCCTGGCGCTGAGCCAGGCTCCGATGAAGAAGCCTAATGTGGGGGTGCCTGTTTGTGCTCCTCTCAAAATTGCACCCGGGGCCAAAGCACCCCTGGCACCCCCCACGCTACACTTCTGCTGGTGGGAGCACATGCAGTGTAGTTAAGAGCGCATATAGCTACACAATAACCAGGGGTAGCTAAGCTGTGGTCCTCCCATGTTGTTAGACTCCAGCTCTCCTCCAGGATTGGCCAATATTCATCTGGAGGGCCAAAGGTGACCCATAGCAAGGGCAGGCACAATGAAAATAGGCCTTACTCACTGATATCGAGATGGGGTGGGCATTTCTAGGAAAGTAGGGCAGAGCCACCCTTTGCCTTTGGCTCGGACAGAACAAAGTATCTTGCACAGTTGTAGCTTTAAGTACCCTATAAACACAGTCTAAAACAAACCCAAGTGTATGAATCCATGTTAACCTTAATCCCATTTACAATACTGAAGTTAACATGGATTCATATGCACTTGGTTTTGCTTCACTCTTATAGCATCTTAAGGGTTTAGTTTTCAGTGGCCATTTTGGCTCTCAACACCCAAGTTCCCTGTCGGAGGGTGTCAGCCATTTTTCAACAAAGATTTTGTTCTCTGCACGAATACACACCCTTCTAATATGATTCTTACATGGGTGACTAAATCAAACGATCTGTTTTCCCATTTTTTCAGTGTTAGGATTATATTCATTCCTTTGTATTTTTCACTTTGCTACGTTCTCCCTGGGTAAGCACCTGGGACCCCCAAAGTCTCACACACCACTTGGTGGAGATTGGGCTGGCATGTAACAATAAGTATTACAGAAATCAGTTTATCTTTATTGGCTTATAGTTACTTTTCCAGTTCTATTCATGTTTGCAATTAAAAACTGATATTAGTCTATTAACTTTCTTACATAAAACTTAATCCTAAAGAGAATTTGGTCACTGATTTCCCATTTAATATCACGTACCAAGTATATTTCATAGCTACAGACCTTTGCATATATACAAAGTATATGATTTCCATAGCAAACATTCCTAGTTCCCCTTATGGATCGAAATCCATAGAATATTTTATATTAAAAAACAAGGGGCTATGGGTCATTTGGATAAACTCAGCCAAATAAAAAATGGTAGTGATGTACTATTTGGGCTTAAGAGTGTGAGCTGAGCCAGGAAGCTGACCCAATATATGGCTTTCACCATTCTCACCCATCCTCAGATGCTGCCTGTGATACACACAGGTTTCAGGTTCAGTTCCCATCACTTCCACGTAGGATTGGAAAATACACCTTTCTGAAACCTTAGATTGCTCCCGGCTGCCAGGGTAGACAATACTGAGCTAGATTATATTGGACCAGTTGTCTGACTCACTCTAAGAGTTTCCCACGTGCTATATGGGGGTGTATAATCTAAGAAGCCTGCTCTCTCCCTGCATCCCACCCTTGTCACTTAGATCTGTGAATGACGATCTGTTGATGATGCCACATGTCCCTGCAGCAAACCTTTTAGTACTGGACCGTCTGGTCTCTGGCATTCTCTTCTCTTTGAAGTGAAAGCCAGGCCCAGCATGGTTTCTCCCAAGGAGTCTATTTTGTTTCTGCTGCTTTTAATTCTTATTGGTTTAAATATCATTTTTATGCTCGGTATTTTGGTTATGGTCTGTCCTAGTCTGAATGTAGAGCAGTTTATAAATCCTGAAAATGAATAATGTCCTACTCTACATGTTAGGATTACTATAGTATGACACAGTTTTGAATGCTAAAAAACAAACTGCTGTGCAAATGCTACACATTATTTTTTAAGTAGCTTAAGTTGGAGAGTTCATCCTGCATGTTATGCAAGGACCAATAAGCCACATGATCTCTAGCCTATAAAAAAATAGTCAATAGGCAAGGATGCTCTTGCAACATTCAGGCCTTCAATATGCCAAAGGCAGCTATTCACATCAATGTCTATGTGTGGACAGAATATATTTGTTATTAGGTACTAGGAAAAGGTAAAGGACGGTTAAGTCTAGTCAAAGGTGACTATGGGGCGTGGTGCTCATCTTGTTTCAGGCCGAGAGAGCTGGCGTTTATCCACAGACAGCTTTCCAGGTTGTGTGGCCAGCATGACTAAACCGCTTCTGGTGCACTAAGGACTGTGATGAGTGCCAAAGCGAACTCAAACAGCATTTACCTTCCCGCCACAGTGGTACCTATTTATCTACTTGCACTGGTGTGCTTTCGAACTGCTAGGCTGGCAGAAGCTGGGACAGAGCAACAGGAGCTCACCCCATCACGGGGATTCGAACCGCCAACTTTCTGGTTGGCAAGCCCAAGAGGCTCAGTGGTTCGAGGGGTGGGGGTGGGATGCAGAATAAAAAGCTCCACACACAGCTCTGCCTCTACGGAACATTTATGCAAAATGAAAGTCTCCAAAATGTGAAAACATCAAGCATGCACTGGAGCATAGCAAGAATAGGAGTCGAATGTCATGCTAAGTACAGCACTAAATATGGTTCACTGCAAAAATCAAAGGCTGAGGGGCAGCAGGCAATTGCTAAGGTAGCTAAGTGTTCCTCACTGACCTCTGCCAGTTCAGATTTTGTGAATTCAGCCACCAGTTCTTTCCAGTCAATTCAACACAGGTAAACATAGGTAAACCATGCATTCACTTAAACCTCTCACCTCCCTCCAATGTGACGAAAGGCACAGTGTTTCATTTCATACATGGTTATTTCTTTTTTTAATGGCAAAACTAACTAATTGTCAACTTCTTTGGATGACCTCAGATGGCACCAGCTGGAGGAAAATTCTCTTCTGCTACAAGAGATTTAGCATGTCACAGCTCGAGACCCTCCGAGGAAAAGGTGTAAAGTTCTAAAGTAAAGCAAAGTTCCATTTAGCACTTTGAAGCTTAGGAAGCTAAAGGTTTATAGAAGTTCAGCCAAGAAAGAAACAATAGCCAGCAGCAGGGTTGCCAGCTATACTTTATTTTGGAGAACTGGCCTTTATTCCATGCTAGTTAAACAGAAAGTGTAGGAATGTTTCTATATTCCATGGATCCTGGGGAGACACAGTACGCCCCAC
This sequence comes from Podarcis filfolensis, assembly GCF_964270895.1. Classification (NCBI taxonomy): domain Eukaryota; kingdom Metazoa; phylum Chordata; class Lepidosauria; order Squamata; family Lacertidae; genus Podarcis; species Podarcis filfolensis. The sequence continues at coordinate 59,333,627 of NC_139604.1, read as the reverse complement.
CCTTTCCCTAGGGGTTATTTCCTTCTATTTTACTGTTGAGATTAATGAAGTTATTATGAACTGGTTTGTATGAATGGGCTTGTTTTTTGTAGTTCTATTTTGCTGAATTGAACTTTAAGGGATTGCCATTTACTACCTTGGCATTTACATACTACTGCCTTATGATTTATTGCATTATTTTATGATTTTGTATTTTGGTACATTTTGTCAGTTTGGATGTAAACTGCCTTGAACATAATATTAAAACTATATACTGTAAATAAAAGAGTCGTTGACATTACAGACACGTAGATTTTGTGATTATAATGCTGCTCCCTTGCAGAAGAATTATTCAAATATGTGGGAGAAAATAAAGAAATGCCCTTGGGAACACTGACAAAGACAAGGAGCAGGATTTGCTCCCTTTCAGCTGGTGGGAAGGTAGAGGAGCAATTCTAAAATGATGTGCTTGTGGGCTCCAACGCCCATCAGCTGCAGCCGGCATAGCTAATGGTCAGGATTGATGGGAGACATGTAATCCAGCAACATCTGAAAGGTCACATCCCCCCCCCACTCTGTAGCTGCAGAAGGGAATCCCTCTACGGCATCAGCCCTCCACCCCTCCGCTAATATATGGACAGTGCAGCTGAAGATATAGCAGCCACAGGGAAAGCCCAGCAGTAACTGCGTTTCTCAGTTTTTCTGGTCCTGCCCTCAAAATCCAGTTAACTGAACAAAGGAGAGGACAGACAGCTGTGTGCCTACATCAAAGTTACATTTTATCCAGCAGCTGCATGGAGGATGCGCTCACAGTTCTGGGAGCTCAGAGAACACACATTGACTGTATTTCAGCTTAAGCACAATGTGTGCCTCCAATTTTAATCCAGAAATAAGACTGTTCAGTGGGCATCTAAAATTTGGTAACTATCCTAGAGTCAGCAGAACCACATCCCACTAAGAGCTAACAGAGAATGTTGAAAACCAGACACATGTATTTTAACACACACACACTAATTATGTAATACTACCACTGAAGGATTTCCCTTGTTTCATCTGCTTTACAACTCATTGGGAGATATAGCAGAAACAGGCTTGGATATAGGAAAGCCAAGGTCTAGTGGGCTGCTCTGTCTCTCTACTCCCCACTATTACAATTTTAAACAGATAAGGGTGGTCCTGATCAAGTGATTTTTGATTTACATACCTCACAGGTTACTTTTTGAGTCTAAAACGCGCCACTGTGCTCCTTGGATGAAGATTAAGAGACAGAACTATCCAAAATAAGACGATAAAGCATTTTAACTCCATTCTTCAGCCAAAAAGGCTTCCAGAAGAGCTCCTAGACCTAAACACAGCAAATGATTGTTTGTTCAAACCACAGTTTGCTAGTAAGTCTGGGCATCCAACTAGGAACCCACATAGAAGCTCAGTCAGTAGAGCATGAGACTCTTAATCTCAGGGTCATGGGTTCGAGCCTCACATCGGACAAAAGGTTCCTGTATTGCAGGGGGTTGGACTAAATGACCCTTGTGGTCCCTTCCAGCTCTACAATTCTCTGATTCCCTTGATAAGCAGCTCTAGAGATGAGCACAGCTTCAGGATTTGAAGGCTCCCACTCCACCAATTATTTCCTGAGCTTGATGCTGCAAAAAACCATGTGCTGTACCTAACCATCAATAGCTTTAGATCTCAATACTTCCTGCATGGAGGGGGATAAGAGAATTCACAACCCCACAACTCCTGCATGGAGCAACAAATCACAGTAGTTTGCTCAATCTGAACTGGGCCACTCTCATCATGAAGTAAAATGAAGAATGAAGAAACTGTTCTGAACTGGGAATTTTTAAAAAAGTAACTAGAGCAGCGTCTCCTTCTGCACCCCTATTTTAGACTGCTTCAGTATTTAAAGTGTCAGGTGAGAAGCAATCAGAGGAAATGACACTTGAATTCCCATTATTCAAGCTGTCTGACTAGATCCAATTTTGTGGTGGTGCACAACACAGCCACAGACTCATTTCACAATAGTCTAATGTGAACAGAGTTTCTGTTTCTTTGCACGGCCGGACTACTCAGATAAGATGCTCCCAATGCTATACTTGACTGGGCTATCTGCCCCAAAATCAACTTTGCACAGGTTCATGCTGAAAACAAGAGCTACCAAGTGTTCAGTTACACAGTGAACGGCAAACACAATCTCCATATTTACATGCAAATCTGAATGTTCACAAAGATAATTAAACATTTTAAAAGCAGGTAAAAACTTGTTCAGAGCCAGCTCAGTATTTAATGAATTTAAAATTCCAAATTTTTGGTCCCATTTATTTCAAATCCATATTGGCACAAATAAAAATTGATCACTATGTACACTAATTCTCTCGTAATACATTTTGATGGTTCCTTTTTATATACTGGATACAGCTCGGAGCAAGCGTTAAAGTTATTTGATACTCAATAGATTACTGCAAAAGCTGAAGAAAATCCTTTTAACAGCATCAATATTAAATATATTTACCCGTCATCAATATTACAGATATATAATTCAATTATATTTATTGCATTTGGAATATGTTCGTGACAACATAAGTTATGGGGAAGAGGGGAATGCCAAACACTCATTTCAGTTCCGCAATCCTATTTTTACTAGAACTGAAATAAAATTTCAATGGAAACATCTTGAAATCAAATTTCAGCAATACAAACTTTTACCACTAATTCACATGACAAAACTTCCAGTTTCCAAGGCAAATTCCAAACTTTTGAAAGATTTCCATTAAATGTAACCCTTCCGGCATCATTAAAAGCAGTCTCAGTTATAAAATGAAAGAACTGCTCAGGAGTAATTGTGGGCAGTCCGACAGCACTTGTTTCTTAATTCTCCTGGGACAATGACTGGGCAGTTTTGTGCCCAAGTTCATTTAACTGATGTTTAAGGGCATGTGCTTTGAGATGACACAAAACTGGCCAACGATGCGTCCTTTTTTCAAATTTGTTTTGATGTTTGTGACATGGGGTGGGGTGGGGCTTGGGGTGTAGCTCTTCTGGACAGTACAATTGTGCTTCATAATAATATATTGTACATCTTCAATATTTCTGCAGGCTTGGGCAGACCATCCAAGTTTTGGGAACTACCCATCCCTCCAAAAGCATGCCACGATCAACGGCTTTTGTAATCCTCATCTGCTGTCAAGCAAAACAAACTGGATCCTTGCATTACTTGGCAATATGGACTCTATAGCAGTGCTGGGTCTTTGGAATGCTGTTACAGTGACAAGAGAAGCCCCAATACATGGAGGGAAAGCCCATGTTGTGGATCTTCCCTATATAAGTGTGAACATATTCTGCTTTGTCCAGAACTTCCCATGCTACTCTGACAGCAGCACTGTTGTAGCTATTATGCCAAAGTATCATAATAATTCAATCAAAAATACAGTTTCTGCTCCAAGGAAATCAGGTTGTTGTTTTTGGCTAGAAAAAAGTAATACACCACCCAAATATGTGAATGTATTTATTGCATACAAGATCAATAATTTGGTCTGAAAGTGGCCAAATTTTTGTAGGTTTTTTTGTTTTTTGCATATGTACAGGAAAAGGAATATAACTGGAAGCAATGACGAGAAGACAGCTGTGCACAGACTCACCGATTACCACACATTACAGCCTTCTCCAATTAAACAACTGCTTATTGTTATGAGATGCTTACCCCGAGAACACAATTTCCCCATTCAGAAGAGCTCCCCTATTCATTTCAATGGAGGGCTCAATTTGCATTTTTGAGTGCACATAGATCTGCCGATTGGTAAAAACTGCCTGTAAACATATATCCATTATTGTGTGAAGTAGAAACTTGTAGAAAGCAAGCCAATGTTCTCAGAAATTCTGTATCTAAGATTCTGTGTGAATTTCAGTGCACAGAATTGTAAAAGCTGAGCAGCTCTGATTGATTCTTCTTCAACTGTCTTTTCAAACCATTTGAGATGTGCTTTCAAATAAATGGTTAACTTATATCCTTAAATTCTCCACCAGTTAATTTCTCACTCTAGTTCTAAAAAAGTGAACTTCTTAAAAAAACACAACTCAAAATGTGAGCTAAAACAAAACTTTTTTAAAAAAAATCAATGATTTAAAACTAGGTTTATAATTTCCTATTTATTGGCATGAATGTTTTTCTAAACTTAAAAACCCTTCTGTAAGTTATCAATTTTTATGACAAAATTTCTCACAACACACAAATATTTACAACATATACATTTTTTCAGTCCTTTACACTGGATCTCAAAAGACAAACATTTTTATAGATCACCACAGAACAAAAGCTGTGACTTAGGTTTTTTCTTTTAAATTTCATAAAACTATCATAAGTTAAAGTGAATAGGTTTCTTTAAATTCCTTGTAGCATTTTACAAGTGCAACAGAAAACTATGAGGATCCAATTCGGATAGCTGCAGTTCATTGGATAAATGTTGCCTGTTGTAATCACATTGTTTCACAGCAAGTTCTTGAAAAAATAAGCACCAATCATTCTTGCAAAGAACAATTTTATCTAAAAGTATCGAAAAAGTGTTAAATACAAGGTGTTTTAATTTACATAACAAGAAATAAATACACCATATCCAAACTTGGTATTCTGCATACTGCTACCTTTGTACATATAATGTACTAAAAGTCAGCAAACTGTCAACACCTTTTTTTTTTTAAAGAAATCAATTTGACTTCAAACCAACGGTTTGCTACTATAACAAAGGCCACAAACAGTACGTCTGGGGACAGCATACAGTGTTAAAACTGACAAACTCCAAGGGGGAAAACATCTAGCAAATAAACTCAAAAGCTTTAGTTCATTGCTGGTGATATTAACATACTAGAAAACCTTAAATAGGCTGCTACTATGATTTTTTTTTTTTAAGATTGTTTAGTCAGATGTAAGAGCAAAATAATGCTCTCACGGATTAAAAATAATTGTGAAGCCACATTATTGTGATTTAATTAACCTGCATGGAAACATTTGATGGCATTTTTGTAATTTTGCTTGAGCCTTTATTTTACAATAGAGCATTTTTCTAACTTAGAATTGCACATAAGAAGGCTATTAAAAAGTACAATAAAAATCTGCACAAATGACTTAAGGAGTCAGTATGCTGTACACTTTCTACAATATTATGTTGATATAAGTGAATAAACAATAAAGAAGTGCTTCCACTAACATTTTCAGAAAGTTCATCAGTTGAGGAATAATTAATTGGAATTTTGTTTTTTAAAAAATGGACATCCTGTTCAGTTTAAGACCTGTAAGCTTATGCATTGAGCCTTAAAGACTGATCTTCTCGTCTCCTGGAAGAAATGTCAATATCTATTGAATCCTTGCCGACTATAAGCCTTAATCGCTTAGCTGGAGGCAGAGGAATAAAATCATCTTCAAAATCATCATCATACTCATCCTCTTCCTCCTCCTCTTCCTCTGCAGATGAAGAATCATCTACAGTTTCTTCTTCATATTGACTATAATCATCCACTTCCATTCGTGACTCTAACAGAGAAAGAGTATCACTACAACATACCCCGTTCTCATGGAGGTCATCAGAATATGTTCCCCTGTTTTCTTCTTCTCGCTTTAGCTGTATTTTTAATTTTGTTGAACTACTACTTGATCCTGAGTTAAACCCATTATTAAGCTTTGCTACATATAGATTATTATCTTTTTCATGGTCTTTACTAAGTTTGATGCTTATTTTTGAAGAACTCATGCCATCATCTTCTTGGTCGTTTGTCTTGCTGTTGCTATCATGCCGCCTCCGAAGGGTCAGTTTGGGAATCCCAGAGCTGTTTTCAAGGATTAGTTGTGCATCATACCTTGTGATTCGCCTTTTCTTTTTGCTTTTTGCAGTTCTAAAACGGTCCTTTACTTTGAAAGTGTCCGAAGTCACAATGGAGCAGCCACCGGAGGAAGGGATGCAGTCTTTATAGCCAATGGCTGAATCCACAACATTGTTCATCTCTCCTAGGTCAGAACGTGAACTGATCAAATCTGGCACTTTGTCCTTGCCAGACAAGTTGTGTGCAGGATCAGTTTCCTCCGTTTCCAAAGATGGCTTCACCAGTCTTCCTTGTCGGGATTTCTTTTTGGCCACAACCCTGTCACTCTTCTGACACCTACCCTCCCGCTTGTGTGATGTCCCATGAGCCTGCTCACTCTCGTGCATCACAAGAGACTGCTCCTCCAAGCTATCGGTTCTCACGCCAGTCAAATTGTTTTTATAGCTATTCAGCATATTTGGTTCAAGCTTTAAGTCAGAGGTCTCCTTCAGATTCATTCGTGTTCTCATCGACCTCCTTGTTATATACGTACAGGGTGATATTTCCCCAGGTTCATGAGCACCTTTCACTGAATTTAGTTTATATTCTCGTGCTGCATGCCTCGTTAAGCAGCCCCCAGAGACGGCAACTTTTACTGGTCCCTCTGTGTCTTTTTCTTTCTTAATGGGCAAGTTTTTATACAAGACGATTTTAGGCTCTTTCAGAACCAAGTTTCCCATTTCGAGTTTTCGAGATGCATGTTTCTGCTCTGGCCTTTTGCACTGGTTTCGTAATTTTATCTTTGAAAGTAAAGGCTTTGCAGGCTTTTTCAATCTCTTTGGTACCCTGGAATTATTTAGATGAGTTAGTCTGGATGAGGTAGAATTTGATGAAGCTGGAATTCTTGAAATAGACTGCCTTGTTAATGTTCTACTCTTACTGCTCTTTTTTACACCAATAGATTTGCGGTTAGCTGAAAGAGTAAACAGAATAAAGTTAGATTTTCTTTCAAAGTTATTTCTCACGCCTGATTGCTAGCATGTAGTAATAACATTTCCTCTGAATCTAAACAGGGGCTCTATTATATGTACATACAGCACACAGTGTTGAAGTTTAGCTAAATCAAAAACTGTCCACAGAAAGTCACTGAATACTGCCTATGCAGACCTTTGAAAATATGGTTAAGATATTAATGAATAGTGATTAAAAATCACTAGCAAATCTATCCAGGAGAATATAAGACATATGCCTGCTATTTCTAAGCCACATCTGTAATTTTGGCTCCTAACCCAAGTTATTCACCAATAATTTACATTGGTATAACCCTATTAACTATAAAAAGTACTGTACCAGTAATCACAAACTAACTGCATGCAATCTGTTCAGTTCTCCTTAAGCACTGAAAAGAGAGAGTCATAAGAATTCCCGTTTTACTATGCACTTATTTCTTTTTAATGGACTACAATTACTTTGAGATACCACATTGTCTGTGTTCTGCCTGTGGATAAAATACAAGATCTGTCTGCTCATGGAGATTTTTTTTTTTTAAAAAAAGAACAAGTTTCTGGGCTTATCTACACTCATCGTGTTTCATTATTAGGATGCCTGTAATTTCATACCGGAAAAAGCTATCCTTATGTCTTTCTTGTGTCTAAGGCTCCAAGAATTCTGTCCACTTCTCAGTTGTCAACATTGATTTAGCAGAGGGTTAGCAAACATGATGTCCATTAGATGTTATTGGACTACAACTCCCACCATCCTAGAGCACTGGCCACACTGATGGGAATTGTAGTCCAAGAAAAACTAGCTAGTACCACGTTGGTTATCCCTGATTTATCATGACAGCAACAGTTTCATGGCTCTGAACAAATTTAAATTTCTGACCCTCTATGATTCACATATTATGATAATTTATTGCCAGACAATGAAAGCAAACTGAATGGTTATTTAAGTGACAGGCAAAAAGTATAATTAGAAATACTACCAAAATAGCTGACATTTGTAAAGATAAATGTTTTTTTCCTACTCAACTTGCTAACTTAACACCAAGTCAAAAACTGCTCTGTAATTTTTAATGTTTATTTATAACTGATAATTATAACGATAGGGAAAACCCTTTTAGTACAAACTGTTAGTCATTTTATTACATTTTGAGGCACTGATTATATATATCCTGGAACCCTCCGCTCTAAGTACTCACATAAATTTTCAGAGGCCTAACAGCACGTTATACTTCTGAACAGAACCTACCCCCAACCCTTGACTTCTAAATGAAAAAAGTTCTAATGAAAAGCCCAAATTGTGTCTTCTTATAGGACAACAAGCATAGAAAAAAGACCTTCAAAAAGTTAGCTCCCCTTGCTTACTTGCATGAGCTTTTTCCTGAGTGGTATCTGCATCAGTGTTAGAGCTGACAGACTGGCTGTCTGAATTTTTGCTGCTGTCACCCAACTTTTTAAGCCTGTTTAAACGTTTATCTGTTTCTCTGAGTCCATATTTGCTATTGATTACAGGAGCAGGAGCAGGCAGTCCCACTCTTGATTTAAAAGCACCAGTTCCACGTCTAGAAAAGAGAATAGAACATGTGAATAACTTCAGCATAGCAATAATAAAAAAGGATATCTGATGAAACAGTATTCTGAATCCCATGTCAATACCACATATTTAGACAAATCTGAGCTCATGCTAACATTTCAACATTGTCAGCATTCCACTTACAATTTTGAAGGAATTACTTGAAGTAAAAATTACAGGAAAGGATTCTTCATACTTTTCTGAAATTATTTCCCCTTTCTTTAAACATATAAATCTCAAGTGAATACACTATATCTATCAACACCTGCTAAATATTAAATTGGAACCAATCCTTGTCCTTGATGTGAATCTGCAATTAGTGTAACAATGTTTGCATGAACAATCTAGTTACACCTTGATTAGACCATCTGGAAACCGTATGTACCTGAAGATTCTTGTATGAAATTAAATAAAAGGAGCTGTTTCATGTTAGCTCCTTTCCCTAGATCTCAGTATCACCCCTCATTATAGGAGAATACTCTTTCATCCTACTTGTGTTTCTATAAATGAATGTAGTGTGGACACTAGGAAATGTGTACATTTGCATGCCAGAGGTAAAGAAAAACATTTCCAAAAAATAAAAATAAAAAATTCCAAAACAACAGGCTTTTTTTTAGCTTCCATTTCGAAGTAAGTATCTATAGAGGACAATAATGACATAGTATCAGGAAACATAATCAAAATTACTTTTCATATGAAAAAGAAGTTTCTGCTCTTTGTGCATGAAGGTATGCACATCCTTGGGGAAGCAAATGCATAAAGGAAAACAAATTTTCTAAACTCTGGATGATGGCGTTGAGTAGGAAAATTCATACCTTCATTTTTTTAAAATGAATGGCTTCATACCTTCATTTTCATACCTTCATTTTTTTAAAATGGCTTCTTAACAACACCTTGAACATATACTGAACAATTCAAGCAAATTTTAATACCATCTTCTTTATTTCCAAGTTCTGGATGATAATGTTGAGTAGGAAAATTCATACCTTTATTTTACTATGAGCAACTTTACAAAATACAGAAATGCCTGCTTCTCTGTGAAGTTTCCTTTTACCCAAGATCCACAATTTGATTTTTTGACCATATGCATATACATGCATTACTATCTTCTGTCTAATAGTGTGGGATGTGCCTGCTACCAGTCCTTTGTTCATTATCTGTGGTCCTAATCTCTCAGCTGTATGTAGTGATACCAAGTGATGGTGCCAGGATGTGCCTGGGTAGGCAGGTAGCAGAGAGTTATGAAGATGCTGTCCCAGTATCAGTGATGGTGGGCAAGGAAAAGTATAGCTGGAGTGGAAAGGCTGTTCATCTGTGGCAGAGGCCTAGATGTTTGGTCCCTGACCCCCATTTTAGCCCTCCTACTCCTCTAGAAGCTACTGGTAGTTTATCCATTGAGCCCACTGATCTGGTGGGGCAGTTACTGAATTCCAGGTCAGTCCATAGTAAGACCATGTTCATTCATTACCTGATCATGTATGAAGGGGCTATTTTGGCAAATATTACCAAGACTTGGCTGGGTGAGCGAGGTGGGTCTGACCTGTCTAAGCTGTGCCCATTTGGGTACCCTGTACAGAACCAGGCTAGACTCCTTTACCAGAAAACCTCTTTATCTTGGAATGGACTTAGAGGGTCTGGGCCCTGGTGTTGGGCCAGAGAGCTCAACTGGGGTTGCTGCTGGTTTACTGACCACTCTATTGCCCAGTAGTCCTTTCAGTGCCAACTTAAAACAATTTGTTCAGGTGAGCCTAGACAGACATGTAGATGTTCACATTTATTGTCCTTTACTGTTAAATTACTACAATCAAGCGGTATACAAATGTTGTTAGGCTTCCAAGCTTTCCAGTACTATGTGCACATCGTCAAACACAGCCAGTGGCGTAGCGTGGGGGGTGCAAGGGGGGCCGGCCGCACCGGGCGCAACATCTGGGGGGGGGGCGCGGAAGAGACTCGAGTGCTAAAATCCACGGGTTAGGGGGCGCAAATTACTTGCCTTGCCCCGGGTGCTGACAACCCACGCTACGCCACTGAACACAGCTCTCACATTTCACGAAAGATAGTATGATACACACAGTGGCACTTCCTGCAACATGTGAAGTGGCCCCAGAGAAACAACAGTTTATGTAGCTCAGAGCAAAAATTGTAGAGGAAGCACACTGGGGCATATTTTTTCCCCTAAATTGCAGTTTCCTCTCTTAATGTGTGGTAGTGATGAAGATAAAGAAAGAAAATGCAACTACAGCTAAATCATCATAGTGAAAATAGTGTGACATCAGAATCAAAATTTTCAAACAGCAGTGGTGGGTTTTTTGGGATTTTTTTTTACTTTAACTGAACCAAGGGATCTTAAACTACCTCTGCAACTAAAGCCCAGCTCCAAAGGCCTTCTGGTGGTTCCATCACTGCAAGATGTGAAGTTACAAGGATCCAGGCAGAGGGCCTTCTTGATAGTGATGCCCGTCCTGTGGAATGCCATCCCATCAGGTGTCAAGGAGATAAACAACTATGTGTGAAGGCAGCCCTGTATAGGGAAGCTTTTAATGTGTGATGTCTCATTGTGTTTTTATATTTTGTTGGAAGCCGTCCAGAATGGCTGGGGCAACCCAGTCAGATGAGCGGGGTACAAATAATAAAATTATTAGTATTAAGTTGAAAAATGGTACAGTGTAACTTATTTATTTAACGGGCACACAACATTATAGAATAATAAGGAATTGGGTAAAACAAGAGCATTGCTCAAGTATGATTTAATTTAATGTGTGAGGCATGCAAAGATTCAAGTAACTGTACACTGGAGGGGGCAAAGTTTCAATTCTATGCAAATTGAATACTACATTGCATGGAAAATCTGGAGAGCTGTGAAGCTTGTTTGCAAATGAGGTTTCCAAAGCTGTCTGTGCAACATGGCATTGGGATCAGCTCTTCTATGTTAAAAGTAAAAATTCCAGAATTAACAGAAGCTCCTGATGCGAGCTTGAACAGCTCTTTTGATCCTAAGCATGATCACTCTTGGGTTGATTTTCAAGAACCTGGCTGACACAGCATGCAAATTTGCCTTTAGAGTAGGAACTGGGAGCCATGGCAGAGAAGGAGATAGGAATTATACAGAAAGAGCTCTGGAGCTACTTCCCACACTTAATTCTACATATCTACTGTGGTAGTGGGAGAGAGGGGAGAAGATGGGCAATCTACGAAGTTACCATTCTTTTCTAGTGTTTTGGCACTGATGAAATACCTCACTCATGGCAATTCTTCAGGCACAGAGTGTGCTTGAATTTCAAGCAACAATTCAAATGCCAGCTACTCACAGCAGTCCAGTTTTCACATGTCTTCTTTTCAGTCCTTCTTTGGAGGACATCAGAGAAGGGCTCACAGATGGATTCAACAAGAATGCATGAGACATCAATGTACCTCTTATGGAAGGGGAATTACTTTTGGATGCTGAAGTCAAGTTCTTGCAAGACTAGCCGACACATGCACAGATCAACAACGCAGGTGTACAGTGCAACTGCACTGTATCTCAGTTCACTGTTTACACGACTAGAACATACCTTTCACATGTGTAGCATTCACAGAATTCATTATTTTCTCCAAAAAACCCATCCCCGTAGTAACAAGAAATTTCTTCTCCAGGTTCAATATCGCGCAGAGCTTTCACACATGCTGTATCCCGGCCAGTTGACACAAACTATGAAGGGCAATAAGGGACATGTAGCATTACTCAGTTAATCAAAAATAATTTTAAAACATCCATATATTTAAAAAGCTAGTTTGGAGGATTTTAAAACCCTGACCACATACCTTACAGTTGGGTCTGCAATCTGAAAAAAGTACAAAAGAAAATCAATTAACTGCTGATAAGACCTGGAACATGAATAGTTACAAATATCTAAAGTAAGGTTTCATACTAATTTACTTATGGTAATACTCAACTGAACAATTAGGTGTACCACTAAGTAAGAAAAATGTTGCACATTTTAAAAGGGCATTAAAGGTAATCTAGATCATTCTAATAAAACACAGGAGAGAAATGTACTCCAAATCAAGAAAAAATTAAAAGTAGTCCTGAATATAACAATTAATCCCACTGTATTTTTTTTTTACTTACCATGATTGATGAATGCAGCTGGACCAAGCCACAGTTGAGCACAATTCTTCCGTGTTGAGTACATGACGCTGAAGTCATTCTCTCCATGTCTGAGCAGCATGTTCTCTTCTAATTCAGAGAGTTCAGCAATACAACCCACCAATAACTCTATTTTGTCATTTCGTTTCCTAACAAATGAAGGAAGAAACTCTTTCGTTAACAGAACAAACAATACATATTATTAATGCAGTCTTTCTCCAGCATAAAAATATTTTAAAGGGATGAAATATAGTTGCATTCTGTACATTTGTTTGTTCACTTGTCCCCCTGGCTAGGCAAGGAAATCTTTTTTGATAACTTCTTATTAAAAAGTCAGGAGACTGTACATGGTATCTCTGAAGCGAAACAATTCCAACTACAGTCATACCTCTTGTTGCATTTGCGTCACGTTGTGGCTTTTTGGGTTGCGAACATGGCAAACCTGGAAGTGTATACTTCCAGGTTTTGCCTTGCGCACGCAGAAGCGTTCTGCGTGCTTTGCACATGCGCAGAAGTGCTCTATCGCGCTCCGTGCTTGCACAGGAGTGCCGCTCTAGTTGCAGACTTTTCAGGATGCGAATGGCACCCTGGAACGGATCATGTCCACAACTAGAGGTACCACTGTAATCAGCAATTCACTGCACTTCTAGTACATGTCATTTCCAACAGTAATTCAGCTTCCTACAATCCCCAGAGAATGCTCCCCATCTGACCACACTGTGGTAAAAAAACTAATGTATCATAGCAGAGCAGGTAAAGTTGGTCCAACTGGGCACTGGAATATGCTTCCAAAACGTGGGTGGATGCATGCTTGATGGGGTGGGATCACTCAAAGAAATAAAAAAAGCAGCACTGAAGAAGAGATAGCAGATCTGAGGAACAATGGATGCAAGCAAACATTAAAAACTGGGGGGGGGATAGAAAGTAAGTCCCCCACGTTCTCCCCCATCAGCAAGTTTCATATCAGAAGTTGAACATCACAAGAACTTGGTGTAGCACTAATATTATTGCAATACTTGCCACTCTTTTGTTGCAACTATTTTGGCTCCATTTTGCTCTGATGAATACCGATTGCATGGCAATATTTCAAATCCACTGTCAGTTGCAAACATTCGTAAATAAATAAATACCTGCAAGGGGGGGGGGGGGAGAAAAGAAATTATCCAGAACAGCTGCTTTACTTGATGTGAATCAGTTGTTCCACATATGGCAACTTGATTTCAAATGAGATTAGACAAGCACCAGAAGTTTTAAAATGGACCTTAAAAAAAAACTAATTCTGTGTTGCATTTATGGAACAATTTTTACTGGGTTGCAGAGATAGAGTTGCTGCTTCTGTTATGTTATACAGTGGTACCTCAGTTTATGAACTTAATCCGTTCTGGAAGTCTGCTCTTAAACCGAAACTGTTCTTAAACCGAGGCGCCCTTTCCCTAATGAGGCCTGCCACTGCCGGTGCCCTTCCACCATTCGGATTCCATTCTTAGACTGAGGTAAAGTTCGTAAACCAGGACACTACTTCCGGTTTTGCGGAGTTCATAAACCGAATATTTCGTAAACAGGGCTGTTCTTAAACCGAGGTACCACTGTATTGTTGTTTGATGAGTGTACAACAGGCACCCCCCAAACTCGGCCCTCAGATGCTTTGGGACTACAATTCCCACCATCCCTGACCACTGGTCCTGTTAGCTAGGGATGATGGGAGTTGTAGTCCTTAAACATCTGGAGGGCCGAGTTTTGGGATGCCTGGTGTACAAGCTTATTATTTTTATATGGCCAATCCTCTCTCACAAACTCACTTCACATCACTTTACACTAAAGAAAAATACAGGCTAAATATGGATTTCATAAAACAACCCCTTTAACATTGTCCTTAAATTGACTCAGTTGGCTAAAGAATGGTGCTGATAATGCCAACATGGCAAGTTTGATCCCCATATGGGACAGCTGCCTATTCCTGCATTGCAGGGTTTGGACTGAATGACCCTCAGGGCCCCTTCCAACTCTATGGTTTTATGAAAAGTGCTGTCCTTCACTCTTATGCTGAGAAAGGGAGGATGGAAAGTATCTTCGTAATTGAAGAGTTTGGCCTTCATTCTTGAATATCCTAGCCCAAGACATCCGAAGCTGGTTTAGTCTAGACATCAAGTACTGTACAACAATGAACTCTCCAGAGATCTATGGCTTGGAACTCAAATTCTATGCTTCCTCCCCCCCCCCCAAAAAAAGCTTCAATACAATACATTGAGTACTAGGTCTTATCTTTCTAAAGTACTTTCAGAGTTCCTCATTTTCCCGCTCAATTCAGTCTCCAGGCCTTTTAGTGGAAAACTTAGCACCACCCCACTACAATACTTATAAATTTAGGGTGGCATTCAACTAGTTTTACTCACAGCAGATCCACTGAAATTAATGGGCTCACGTTCATTAATTTCAATGGGTGTACTCTGAGTAAAACCTACATAAATACCACCCATACCTTACTGACAAAGGCAAAGTTGTAGCCTGATTATTTTAATGCATCAATTCAATGTCATATATACCTTCAGTTGGGGGCAGTGCAGACATAATCCCAGTGAACACTTAATCATGGTTAAACAATCGGCAGTGTTCAATCTGCACCTGTCTGTAACTATGGAGGGCATTTACTAAATAATAAATTATTTCCTATTATTCCTTCTGAACAGTCTTTTCGACTGCATCTTTCTCCCATCGTTGGGCAAAAGATTCCTCCATTGCAGGGGGTTGGACTAGATGGCCCTCATGGTCCCTTCACACTAGTGGTGTACCTACAGACCATTATAGCTTCGACCATGTTGGCCAGTTAAGTATGGAAAACAGTCTCCATAAATTTCCATTAAATTAATTTCTATCAATTTGATTTTTTAAAAAAAAATCCAAAGCAGTATTTGCTGAAGCTAAAAGCAAGGGTAGACAACACAAGCAGTTTCAGTTGAGTAACATTCACAACACGTTGTAAACCAAACACTAATTTGGACTTGGATTAAGTATAAATATACCTACATGTTCCTTGAACAATCTTTCCTGCATTTTGTTCTTGTTAAGAAAATAGTGCCGGGCCCAGTCACCTGATGTCAAGGACTTGAAGGCTTTTTCCAAGTGCTCATCTTTTTTAAAACGCTCAATCACCTCTTTCAGTTCCTCCTGCCTTCCTTTTATTGGTCGAAATCTAAAAAGCAAGATATTAGTCATGTTTCGCTTACTTACTTTATATATGTCTAGAGCAATCACTGAGAGAGGGCCATAAATGAAAATGAACATTGCCATCAGCAGGCTCTACACAACTCTTGAGTATTAAAGGAAATAAATGTAACAGAAACACAGCTATTAGATTCCTTATTTACAGAGCTGTGGAGATGTTTATTTGGAATGTTGTATTCTAGGCAGCATACCTGGCAGCTGTTAACAGTTGGAAGTGTCCCATTAATGGGAATGACAAGAGTCTTTTCCTCTGAGGCACCTGCACTCATGTAGGAAGCCAGCTGTGCAGATGTAACATAGAGAACTTCGGTTATGGGGCGGCACAGAAATACCAAAATAAATAAATAAATAAGCAAACAAAACAAAACCAGTGCCAATTCTTGTCAGTCATGTTGTCTTGCAGCAGAGCAGTCTAGACTGACATATCCCACACATCTGGGTTACAGGGATTAGCAGCACTGAAACAACACACTTGACCCTCAAAATGAGAGCCATTGGCACCAACCCTTAAAGATGCTTAACACACAATACAGTATTGAGTGGTGCTTCATTCCATGTAACATTGTTTAAGAAATTACATTTCCAAGCAAGCAAAGCTGTAAACTGGGCATGGCCCCGATCTGTGTACAGATTGTTGTAAATTTGTATGGCATCATCCCCACAATCTATGACCACCTCAGGTATAATCTTAGAATGCAGACATAGCATTGCAGACCAATAGCCAAAAATGGTTACAAGCAAGCAGGCACTTTGTCTCCCTCTTGACACCAGCAGTGGAATTCAAAAATCTTGTGCAACTGATTTGGTATTCTAGGCACAAATTCAAAACAGTGGCCACATTTCTAAGGTATGTAGTCTGCCACAGGAAGATTCCAAAACTCTTGCCCTCATTCCTTAGAAAAGTTATTTCTTCTAGTGAAAATCAGACAGTTTTACTAACACAAGCAAAGAATAAACTGGATGAGTTCCTCAAGGACTACATTATTCAACAGTCTCAGGAATTACTTTGAGAGAGGAAAATGAATGTATTGCTGAAATTTGTGCACACCAAGAAGTTAGGAAGTGCTGATCTTGGTCAGGATATGGCCCTATGAGATGACGCTAAAGGTAAATGCAGTCAATGAACACATTGGGGTGTAGTGTTTCCAGTAAGCATAGGGAAACATCAGTACCCTTGCACAAGACACTGGGGAAGCCACATCTGGAATGCTGGAATGTTGTTTAAAAATATCATCCTGTGTTGCTGTTGACTTTCAGATGTAAAGATGAATCACAAGAACAGCTATGGGAATGGGGATTTTATCTTTACAATTAAAGAACCTGGCCTGCTTAGGAGATCAGTGCTGGGGAAGTTTGAAAGAGACTTTCAAATATTTAACAGCAGTAACCATTGGCCATGTTGTCAGGTATAAAAGTTATTGTCCTCCAAAATGTCTGGAGGGCATCAGGTTGAGGAAAGCTAAAACAGAAGGTTAAGAAGAGTTTGGCTACAATAAATTATGACAAACTGGAACCTTAAGATTTCAGGTGGTAACAGGCAGGTATTGTCATTACAAATACAAATTTCTAAAACTGCAACCATTAGAATAAAGGACTTACCTGGGTTCAAAAACTAGCAGTGTAAATCTATGAATATCTTGCAGTTTTATAGTCTAGTTTCCCTGTGTGAGCTACTGGGGTCAAGAAACCACCCGACCCAACATTTCTGTCAGAAGCATTAAGGCTGCAATCCTGAACACTTTCTATAGAGCAAGTCCATGGAGCTCAATGTGATTTCCAAGTAAACATGCATAGGATCGCACTGCACAACTGCTAAACAAAATCATTTTCAATATACTCTTGAAGCCCCCCCCCTTTGTCCTTTCCTTTTGTCATAGGCCATAGAAAAAAGTGTAAGTTCAAAATTTTCAAAGTGTACAAAATACTTTCATCAATCCTAGCCAAAAATCAAATATAACTACTATGTATTGAGAACAAATGCTTGCTTTTAGAAGCACATATCCCAAGACACAGAGTGACTTTAGATGTGGGTATGAAACCTTAAATATTTTCTAGTCTGGTGACAACAAATGTTAGTATCAATTTTATTTGGGCTGAAAAACAAGTCAAAAGAGAGGAAGTGAAACTGTGGTCTAAACATTTTAAAGATATTTTATCAATGTCTGCTTTCAATTAAATGTTTGTATGTAGGACAGTTTGCATTTAATAATTCTCTCATCCTAACATGTTCTTAAATATCTCTTGCAAACCCTCGTTTGCAAATGAGTGTTTCTTACTTGAAAATATCATGGATTAAATAATAATAATAATAATAATAATAATAATAATAATAATAATAATTTATTATTATTTATACCCCGCCCATCTGGCTGGGTTTCCCCAGCCACTCTGGGCGGCTTCTAACCGAATATTAAAAACAATACAGAGAGTATGCAAAAGAACCCAATCTTGAACTAAAAAAAAAATGTATTCACCATGGACAAATAGCAATATGCTTTTCAGCCACTTGGAATTCTATGGAGTGTGTCTATAAGACATTCACCCATGCTTGCAACTTGATAATAATAAAATACAGGACTCCACTATTGGCATCTTGAACCATACACCCAAGAGTATTTACTTCTTGCCAGTGCTGCTTCTAGATAGCTGTCCCTATACTAGTTATATCTGTCTAAAAGAGACTGGAAGCTGTGAACCAGCCAAAGCTGGAAATAGGCACCCCTAGTCACTGAGGTCACCTAGGCCACAAGTCACCAATTTGGATCCAGGAGTACTCCAAAGATCTTTACTTGGTATTAAGAAATTAACACAGGTGGCAGGGAATCCCTCCCAGGGAATTCCTTTCAAAGATCGGCTGCAACAACAACAAAAGCCCTCTCCCTGGTTTCCATCCATTTCACCTTAGATGATGACTTAGTCAGTCAGATGCAATGGTGCAGGAGAAGGTCCAGCTCTGTGAATAGAGCTTGGAAATTGACTGGGAGCCAGTGAAACTGCTACAGTGCTGGTAAAAAACAACAGTGTCACAGCTCAGCCCCAGTTAGCAGTCAGGCAGCAGCATTCTGAACTAATTAAAGTATTTGAACTGTCTTCGATGGAAGTTATAGCTCATTACAGTAGTCCAACTCTCTGGTTACCAGAGAGGAAGAGGAGGAGGAGGAGGAGGAGGAGGAGGAGGAGGAGGAGGAGGAGGAGAAGAAGAAGAAGAAGAAGAAGAAGAAGAAGAAGAAGAAGAAGAAGAAGAAGAAGAATTTATTATTTATACCCCACCCATCTGCCTGTTTCCCCAGCCACTCCAGGTGGCTCCCTACAGAGCATTTTGTGCAGCTCTCTCCACAAACTACTGCAAGCAAAGTGAGTTCTAATATGGGAAACAAACAAAAACAAAGGAAGAGCTCTAACAATCAAAGATTCCCACAAGCAAAAATATTGGTTTCCACACTGAACAAATAGGGGATAGAAAATTATTGGGGCTCTAGCCTGCATATGCAGAGTTCTTGAGGTATTAAAAGGGAATAGCATTTTCCCCAGCAAGGTACTCTAGTAAAACCATCAAGATCACTTGTAGTAAACACTTATTCTCAAACTGATTATAGAAAAGTGGCACATTATTTAAAAAGAGTCATGGCTGACTCTGGGGTCACACTAGGTAACACTAGCTCAAACAGCATTGACTGGAAGCATAATCAGAAAGCAAGAATAAGCTTCTGGGCAGAACACAGAAATACTTAAGCATTTTCCAAACTCATCACAAAGAATTGATGGAGTGGGAAGAGAATTTATGACAAATAACTTTTTTTAAAAAAACCTAGGGATTTCAGGGGCCTATTCCTCTTGGACTGTCAAACTGTTGAAAACCAGCAGCTGAGGAATCGTGATGGACCTTCACAGTTGTATTTCAGACTTTATTGGGGTAGGTCTCAATTCAATGGCTCTCAGGACCCAAACAAGATGTTATCCAGTTCAAGTGTATTCCCCAGCTCCAACTGTAAACAGGAGCGCCGATTTTCACACTGAATGAGTTATCCATCAATAATTACAAGCTACAAAAAACCATACTACGGGGGAAAGAAACCTGTGGTCCATGGGATGTTGCTGGGCTGTAACTCCAGTCATCCCTCACCACAGGCCCCACTGGCTGAGGCCACTGCGAGATAGAGGCTGACAGTATCTCAAAGGCCACAGGTTCTCTAGCCTGCCATAGCAAGACGAGTCTAAGATGTTAGTCAAAGGAAAAAGATTATGCTGCCAGTGTAAAGAAACACTTACAAACTGACTCAATGTGTGCTGCTTCTACACAAATGTTCAGTCGGTTATTAAAGAGCAAGGCATCAGACCTAGCTCCCTAGGACTACTTTACTTTCATATCTCCAATACACATGATGACCTATGCCTCAAATTGTGAAGAAGTCAAAATGTATGTGTGGTTAGGCTGAGGACCAGCAAGTTGCTTTCTGCTGCAAAATTTGCCGTTATTTTAAAATAAAAGTGAAAGTCGAAAATGTAATATTCTGAAAATCTCATCTCTAACTCATCTTCTTCTTACTGCAGTGGTTAATCTATCCCGACTCTCTCATGACCACTGTGTCAGAAACCATTACTGAACTAAATATATCAAAAACATCTCCAGCACAAGGATAGAGGAAGGAACTGAAGAGATTAATGAATATAGAGTGAATAAAGACTTCTTTTTAAAAAACAACAACAACAACAACCCTGTGATTGGATTCTTTTTTATAAACAGCTGAAATGTGTTCTTCAGAAATTCATTAATAATTTCATTTAGATGACAAGGTACACTGGCTCAGCTCACACAATCAAATCCTGGCTTAATAAGACAGGATACGCATGAGTTTCATAAATTTGCACACAACCCTTCTGCTCCAGCTTTGTTTCTCCCTTCACATGAGCAGTGAAACACATCAGGAAGATGCAGTGAACTGTAATTGAAAGTTGCCTTTCAAATTCTGGCCTGTCTGGAAGCCATTAACCGAAGTGCCCACGTAACAAGAAACTATGGTTAACGACAATGTTCTGCTTTGTTTCCTCGTTCATGTGAAGGGTGAGGTGGGAGCAAACAGGCTGCTTGCGAGTGCGAGCAGCTCATGTATATCCCAGCTTATTAAACCAGGATTTGATCAAGCAGATGTGGATTCTATGTTCAAAAGACATCACTTTGGACCATTTTTTTTTTTGGAGAACATTATCTTTTTTTGTAGAGCATTATCTTTAAGTAGGCTTATAGGTATTTTAAAGAGCAACCATTTTATGAATTAGAACATTTCCCCCACCAAGTCAATATGCAGGAAGATCCAGAATTGAAATATTTAAAGCAACATTCTTTTCAAGGGCTTATGAAAAATAACCTCCTATGATTCTATGAGTTTCAACCAGAAATAAGTTCTCCTAATACCTGAAGCCACCACAATCTGACAGATTATTCAAACTCATTTAAAGTGTGTCTAAGCAGAAAGATCTCATCTAATAAAGCCAGAGTAAAGACAGCTAAACAGAAACAAATCTCCAAGTTTCTTAGAATCTCCTCCCCACAGGAATCTCAAAACTCTACAGTGGCCTGCTCTATATGCCACATTAAGCTATTGTTTAAAACAAACTGTGGTTTAATGTGAAAATGCATCTTACTGGCACATCCTACCCAAAGGTTCCCGGAGTGCTACCCCACTCCTGCCACATGACAGATAAAGTCAGTCAAAGTCTGGTTTATCGTGCCATCCAAACCTGGACTCATATAAGATTTTTTGAAACAAGCCACAAGCAGTAACCTAAGTTTTCTTTGGTTTACAATTCACAGGATTACATTCAACAAAGTTGCTCTGTAACCAGAAGGACTTCTGCCTGCACAATGGGACTGTGTCTCCCCCCACCCAAGACAAATCTGTTTTGAGGAGTCGGTCTTGTTTCATCTGTGGTGCAGTTGCTGCAGAGCATTCCAGAAGCTTCTAAGCTGTGTACACTCCTGAGCCAGTATGAAATGTTAAGTTCAGCAAGATGCTTTAGAGGTTGGCTATTAAAAGTGTTGTTTATTATGCTGAAGACTGAGCTTGGTGCCAGGATAGTAAACAGAAATGGAACCCACCTAACTAAAAATTATATTGTGGGCCCAATAGTATATAGAAAAACAAGAAGAATGTGAATTATAACAAGAAAAGATTCCTACTACAAAATACAACAATAAATGGAGAACTCACGTGTTCAATCTGCAAATCATATTACCTCAAGCAAATCACCTAATAAAAGCTAATCTGAGTGATAAAAGGCAGCAATCAATCATTAAATGATGATTGATTGTAATGGCTGTCCATGTTGTTAATGAGTGAGAAATCTAATCAGCACATGAATAGTAAGATGTGGGAACACTTATATAATGGTCTGGATAATTCAAGATTTTGGCAGCTGAATTTCTGTAGCTTTGGTTATAGGATTTAGCCTAAAGCCTCACCTGGTGCAGACAATGGAGATTAAACAAAGTATAAATGAACAAGTCTACTTGGCCAAACATTCTGGTCCCAAGGGAATATTTGAAGCACAATTCCGAACACATTGTTTTATTTGAAAGGTGTTTTTTTTAAAGCAAGCAGAATTTGAGAGCTCAGATCTACGTTTTTATTTACTATTAATACACACAAGGTTTTATGTTTTCTAGATAGATAAAGCAAAGCAAATTACCTAGTGTTCATTTTATGTGTTTGAAAACCTAAATATGGATCAAGAACCAAACTAGTTGCTAGGTCATCGTTCTCACACAGCTCCTTGGCAGACATTCCAGAGGAAGGCACGTAGCGACTTTGGCCCTCAAATCCCGAACCACCACTACCTGCATAAATCAAAAGAAATATTAGCATTAGCCAAAATAGACTACTGACTCTTCTGGATCTTCCCCATTTAAGAGGCAATCCCATGAAGGACAACAACATGAGCAACAGCTTTGAGACCAATGTGATTTGTCCCAATGTAGAAGTTCAAAGTGGAGGCAGCATAAGATGGGAGAATGGGTCTCTGCTGTATGACTCCAATCACATCCTGTTTTTTGATTTATAGTCTTTTTTTAAATTTATACATCACTCTGACCTTGGGGAATTTAGAGTTTTAAATGTAACGAATGAGGCCCCTAAACTTCAGTTTGTACCAATTTATACCACATGAAACTATTTGGTGACATAATGATTAATTCAGCATCACTGAATATTCATAAAGAGCCACCAAATGACACCAAAGTTGTTTGGTGTCATTAGTAATATTAAATATATAACTAGCACTAAACAAATATATTCTAAACAAGATTGGCAGGGGGGCAGCAGTGATGCTATTCTAGAAAGAAACTAGCCCTCTATCTTATTTGTATTTGACCAAATGACCAGTGGTGCCTTTCAGATGAAGCCTACATGTCATCCTAAATGCCCCCACAAAACTTTTTGCAAGAGGTATATTGTATTTCATTTTATATTGGTCTTGCTTTGCACATTTCCAACTGAAGCACACAATGTTTATTTAATCCTGAAAAGCTCAGGTTGGGAAAATTATAGAAATTGCCATGCATGCATTTAATTGGTATCCAAAGTCAATATTTGGGTTTTCAAAAGTTTTGCTCTATTCTGGAAAAACAGGGAAGGAAGAAGACATCAGGGCCATACATTTGGAGCTGGTGAAATGAGTCGTGGAAGCTATATAACCTGCCAACCAGAGAGCTAACAATGTTTTCTGTTGGTTAGTGAATGCATAGTGAATGCTCAGCATAGTGAATGCTGAGTTGGTTAGTGAATGCTGAATATTTTGAAGACACAGTTTCTCAAACTGGCCTTATACTTAGCACATGCTTGGTTGACTGTGACATGCAGAAATTGCTTTTGGGCAAATCTTTCTCTATTTTAATGATAAAGAGCCACATAGCTATCTCACTTCCCTTATAACATTAAACAACAGCTGCTTAAAATTAAAATATAATCGAAGCGCAGTTGGAAGCATCAGTAGTATAGCCCTACTTAACATAGCGGAGTTGTTTCCAATTGTATGCCAACAGCTGACTTGCAGAAAAAGCTGCTTATGCGTTTGGTCAATGACCAGCATAAGGGAGCTGTGATCTCTTATGAGATTATGAATACTGTTCTGTGAAAGTGAAAAATCATGCAAGTAGACCATGTGCATGAGCTCTGTCTTGCTTAAAATGTGACCATGTTGTCAAAATTTATTAGCAGAGCCCCTTCCAGCTTCAGATTAGGCCTGAAACATGAGACAGAGCATCCCACTTGCTGTCCAGCATGGAGAACAGATATTGAAGGATCCCTATCCCCTTTTTAAGGCTCTTAATTTCTAGGTTCTAAAAGTGCAAAAGGAAAAGCAGCCCATGCTGTAGGCAGATGGGAGCAGGGAAACACAGGTGACCACTCTCTGAATAAATATTTGTACCACTGCTTTTTTAAAAAGTTAAGAGCTAATAATTTCAGGCAGCCAAATTTTGTACCAACTTAAATTTGTAGTGGCACATGAAATACAAACACCTGCATAATTAGAATGAATTACAAAGGATCTTTCTGTCAGTACTGTATAAAGATTATCTTTCAACACCATATACACATGCCTGAAGGTGGCAAACTTATTTCTGTCATTAGTTGCATATGGCTATGCAATACCAATAACCTTTTAGTAGTACAGTGTGTCTTGGGGCACAATGGTCAACCTTCTCCTTAGATATGATAGAGCAGGATCATCAGATTTTTAATCTCAATTTTATCATTTTTATTAATATCTAAGACATAAGTAAATCGAAATTAAACTGAATAAACACAAGGTCCTTGCAACTATTTCCATGAACGCCAAGACCACAATCCATATCCTTGTGAAGTAAACAACAAATCTCCCACTGATTTCATAGCTGTAGACTGCAGCATAAGCCCTTGTTTTTCTGGGACACAACATAAATGTGGAAAAATTGAGGTATGCACAATTTTTCTGATAATTCACATTTAATATAGAAGAATATTCACATTTAAGCATTTATTGGGACTTAAGATTTATTTCAGAAATAAGAAAGAATTATTCAACCACATTAATCTGTCATGCAATAAAGCAATTTGTTAACCAGAAACAATGTAAATAGGTACAGAGAAAACAATATACTCAACAAATACATTTATTACATTAAAAATGCACACCACAATATTCCATAAGGAAACCAGAAATTACAAATAATTAACTAGAGATCACTCCTATCACATTAGCATATACATACATCTGCTTGACCGTCTCTCAACGCCATTTTTGCCAGTCTTTGGATTTTCCTTTCCAGGGTGCTGCAATTTGGACTGGTTCTGATGGTGATCATTAGATAATCTGCTTCCATTTCTCCGGCCATTCACCACCATGTTCTTGGATTCTCCCAGCCACTTCATTCCCACAGGCAATTTGTCCCCGTTGCATTTAGTCCTTCTTCCAAAGGCTTTAAGAAGTTAATTGTAGTTCAGCTTCCTAGTTGAAACAGAATACACAATAGTCAAAAACTCTGCTGTGATGTATTTATTTATTTACTGCATATGTCTGATTGCCTATAACTGACATACTTTGGGCAATGCACAGAATATTAGGTATTTGGAGCATGTAGAGACTGCTAAACACTTAATAATACCACAGCAGTGTACAACATTAAAACAAAAAGCAGCAGAACATATAAAATACAGTTCTGAAAAAAATATACTCCACAAATACTGTCTGTGAATGAACTCATCTTTACAGGAACCCTAAATCCCTATTGGCTTAAAAGAAAACATGAGCTATTTGATCCCTATTGTACAGTGTACATACATACTTGTAAATTCAGCTCAAACTAGTCATTTTTCAACTACCACTACGATACATTTAAGTTGCCAGAGTTCTACAGTCGTAGCTTGGTTCTCGAACGCCTTGCGACTTGAAGGTTTTGGCTTTTGAACACCACAAACCCAAAAGTGAGTGTTCCAGTTTGCAAATATTTTTGGGAAGCTGAATGTCCAATGCGGCTTCTGATTGAACTGAGAACCAAGGTACGACGGTATATTACAGTTGATGACCATTTCATGCAGGGGTTCCATTCCTGGCCTCGGAGTGCATATAAGCACACCCTGCCTCGTTCTCCCCTATTCCACCCTTTTAGTGATGTTTTAAGGTCACTTCCAGGTTTGGTGCTCGTGTGCAATCGTGCAAAATTCGGATGTGTGTTAATCAGTCATTGTCTGTAATTTGTTTTCCAATAATACTGCCTGATCTGGGGTTTGCTGTACTAACTCATGGAAGGGTCAACCACAAAGCTTAGACTAAGTGTTTGGATCATACAATAACAAAGTACCTTTTACTACCAGAGTAAGTCTCAGCTTTTAAAATCCAGTCTTCTAAATTAAGTCCAGAAAAGTTAGCAGTCCTTTACGGAAGAAGGGGTTTTCCTTTCTCCATGACTAACATGTATAGCAGGTAGAGGAAGAACAGATTCCTCTGTCTTTTTCTCTACCAGTTTACTGCATTTCCATGCAAGATGTGATGCATGCCTTCCTCCACAGCCACCACAGTATTCAGAAGGCTGGTGGAGACAACAGAGTGATCTGTCTCTCTACTATCAACCTGGTCATTCACATACATGGAAATCCATGCATTTCCCTGCATGAAATTCCTTACTGTGTAAAAGCTACCAGGCAAAAGCCTGTTTTAAATAACATGAAAGCAAAAGCTTTAATCGTGGTAACTCAATACACATAACTGCATTCATCTCTTTCAAATTACAAGCTGTTAACTACTGTTAGTCATTAAACTGACCACTGGTTTCACAATTGACAATAATACAGAGAGCAAGCAACTCAGTATTTTCCAGATCCCAATGCTCACCTATATTCCATATGTTGATGAGAGTAAGTGTTAGGCCTTAACTCTTTCATTTTTCTACTTTGAGGATTAAAAGCAACTCACAATTTACGAACATTTAAACTGTGTGCATTTAGCTTCGTGTGCTTAGCAAAAAAAAATGAAATAAATAAAAAAGGAGGAGGGAAGGGGGCAAGCGTCCAAGAAAAAAGACTTTGGCAATCCCATCCGTCATCGAACCCAATACATTTTGACTATATGCAATTTTGGCTATCCCTGGAATGTAACCCCAGCATAAGTTCAGAGTCACCTGTATTATATCTTCTGGAATAACTTTTTGCAGCACTGGTTCAGTATGAGAAATCATGACAAGAAACTGACTTGAAAAAGATGATTCGTTGTAAGTACATATCTGCAGAAATGTAACTGCACTTCCCACTAATTACATTTTTGTTAAAAGAGAAAACAGTCTGAAACGCACACAGCAGCACTCTTAGTACTCAAACACTTATCCTTTTTGTAGGTTTGGTGAGGCACTCTGAAAGTAACAAGCAAAGGCAGTCCCTTTCAAGAGTGACTCCAGGCTGAATCTTGATTTGCTGCCTTTCACCAGCTGAGTTGTAGGGAGCCTTATTCCACTGCCTGAACAGAAGGAAAAGAAAAAAGCAATAGTCTGGTCTAATCCATTGTGGACCAGCTACCAAGAGATCCACTCCAAAGCAAAAAGTGAAGGCAAAGTTGGGGATGAGCAAATTCATTTAGAAAGCAGACAGGAACATAAAGGAGTATGAAGCAGGATACAGGAGCAGTATACTGTGATGTCAGCAGAGGGGACTGGATGCAAGTACAAAGTTCAGGAAGAAAGTGTTGCAGAATTTGACAGGCCACCAAAGTAACCTATTGCTGATCTGGAAGTACTCAGCAGTAGTCAGCATCAGTGTTCTACTGGCAAAGCAGCTGTAAAGGCATTGTGGAGCAGAGGTATCTGTATCTAGATCAGTGGTTGAATAATGGTTGATTGTTCTGGGAAGGGCATCAAGTAAATGCTCAGGTTAACTGTTCTTTAGCATATCCACATAACTGCCTTCAGTCTGGACAAGATGCTTCTGGGTGGGTTTGCAAGCCTGTCCATCAAAGGCTGTCAGTGGTCCCAAGCATTTAATGCAGCAACATTGCTGAAACTGTGGATGTGGTCTCAATGAGTCCCTTTAATGGGAGACCACCAACAGCCCCATAGTAGAATGGGAAGTATATTAACTATTAAAACATGTTTAAAGTGATTTTTAACAGACATGAAAAACGTCCGTCATCTTGATGGTTAGGGGTGTTGAAGCTGTCTGAATGATGGATTGGCCGCAGTCTTATGGCAGTTTCTAGAACAACTGCCTAGCATTGGATGCTTGTCCTAGAATGAGAAGAAATGTTTCAGTTTTATGCAGAATTATTGTCTAGAAATGTGGATGTTGCTCATTCCTGAAGACACAAGAAAGCTGCACAATATTCCCCTGCCCCCCACTTTCCAGAGTACATGCACTGGACTCTTGTGTTGTATGCACCACTAGATGGGGTTTTTTTTGGGGGGGGGGATTTCAGAAACATTTTTTCCTATAAAATTATTAGCACTATTAGAGCTTTGAGTCCCAACTATTTTAAAAGGTCAAATTGATGGTGAGAGTCCACTGCTCTATGGGAGAGTATCTGCAAATTTGGGGGTGGTCCTTTCCTCACCTAAAACTTATTACCTGCTTGGGTCACAGCAATCAATCAATCAATCAATCAATAGCTAGCTGGAAAGATTTTTTTTTTAAAAAATGAATGGGCAAGACCTCATAATCACATTCCATTTTAACTGATCTAGATATCACCTGCTTACGTACCAAACTATAAAGATGGAGGGATCAAAGTCCTGGAAGGCATGATTCTTAAAAACTCTTAAGTTTCTTCACTTTGATAAAATGTACTGGGCCTGTTTCATTTCCCCACCCATTTCTTTCAATTCCCCACAGAATTCTTCCAATACCGATTTCAGATTGTCAAAGAACATGTAGGTATTCCAGCTTTGAGGTCTTCCAAACAGCTACATGTTCTAATGCACAAATCCAGATTGTTATAATTAGAATTACTTACTAATATAGCAGTTTATCATTTTTATTATTCACTGGAGCCAACCATATCCCGATGGTTTGAGTGAACATAGAAGTATCAGTTAAAATAGCCGTATCTTTATTGATATTAAAATTCCACTATGGAAGGTTATGAAAATTTTTAATTGTCTACACACCAACAGCTAATCAACTTTGTGTTTAAGAGAGAAGATAGTAGCTTACAAAATGATTTATAAGTTTAAAATAACTTTTCAGTTTGTGTACTACATATTATGGGATAATGGATTAGTACAGTGGTACCTTGGTTTAAGAACAGCTTAGTTTATGAACAACTTGGATTAAGAACGCTGCAAACCCGGAAGTAGGTGTTTTGGTTTGTGAACTTTGCCTTGGAAGTGGAACATGTTCCGCTTCCTGTTGAGTGTGTTCCATTTGTAAATTGAGTCCCACACTGCTATGGGAAAGCACACCTTAGTTTAAGAACACTTTGGTTTAAGAACGGACTTCTGGAACGGATTAAGTTCGTAAACCAAGGTACCACTGTATTCATATGTAATAAAGGAAATGCACAGAACTGAATCCACTATTCCTTATCCACCATGGGGTTCATTATTATTTGAAGTATTTAATCCCAAATGAAAGAAAACTGCTAAAAGTTGTTGAATAAAGTCTGTCAAGGCTGTTCGCTATGAGTATCACACAAGATCTAATAATCTAGGTAAGAGCAAAAAGCACCTGTAGCGGCTGGAGCGCCCCTCCCAGGGAGCAAACATTGCGCTTTGGAAAACTGTGATTTGAATACTAAGTATCACAGTATTTACATTATTTGCTAACTTTTTTAGTCTGATGTATTGTACCAAACACCAGTGGTTGAAAAATTGATGGGGGCAGGCTATTAATAACAACCTATTTTAAAGGTTCATCAGAAGCAGAATAAATTGTTTAAACTAAAACATATACATCAGCCCAGGTATCCTAAGCCATCCAATAAATACAAACAAAAATGATCCTACCATTTTGTACAAAAAAAAATTGCTTCAGTACCACAAAGCACAGTCCTAGCACCAGAGTTGGTTTAGAATAGGATTCTGTACTCAAGTGTAATCAAAACATTTACAGCTTCTGTTCATCACAGTACTGCAGGTGCTTTCAAACTCCGCTAGTGACTCTTACGTATTCAAACTGTACTAGGAATAAAAGGGAGGGGGCAAAGACTGGAAGTTCAACATGTAGCATTCATTTCAGGTCTAAGCTAAACGAAAGGAAAAGAGGGGGAGGAAGGGAAGCAGACTATAGGTCAAAGAGAGTATACATGGAAACAAGGATCTCATTAAAACAGGAACAAGTATTCCACTGATCCCTATAATCCAAGCGCGGACGTTATTTACCCATACTCAATTACTTTCAGTTGAATACCCATTCTGTCCTAATATCCTTTTTACTTAAAACTGAATTGCTGTGGAAGTCTACCTTTAAGATAAAGAGTCACAAGATCTGTCCCTTTGACCAGCTTTTTTCACTTGAGGTTGCCAAGACTCTATATTAAGATGAAGTCAGTGCAATTTAATTACATTATCAATGGCTCAGAATCTTTATAAGAAGACGGCTTATAAATCTTGCTAGAAAAACTACTTACTACAACTGCAACTTGCATACATTTATTGTTGGAAGCAAGGGCCACTGATTTTAAACGCAATTAATTGCAGATAGCTCAATTCTGTAAAATGCTGCACCAGTTTATTTCGTTTATGTCCAATCCTGTATGCGTACCCGTGTACTCCAGAAAATTACAGAGCTGACCTACATGAAGCAGAAAACACCTCTTGACCCAGACAGAGGTCAGCCCAAAGTGATTAACCAAGATGTTTTCCACTTCAAATAGATCAATCCTGCAACTCGCCAGCAAAGTGATAGAGCTGACATGATGCACAAACTGATTGCACTAAACGTAAGGTTGTAACTAGGGTATTATGCCAGAATCACATCAGCAATAGATACTGCACTTTTGCGCAATCCCATGGGTTAATAGGTATAACAGAGTAGTGCTCTGTCGATACATCACAATGACTGTTTCACACATTTATTTGATCAGAATAAAAAATATTAGAATCATGAAATAATATGGAGAATTTACAATTTAAACACCAAAATATCACCTAGTGGCTAGAATTAAATTAATTTTTTAAAATGAATTAAATGAATTTTTATTTAATCCCTAAATTTAGTATCTAATTCTAGGACTTTAGACATTAATGATAATTCGTAAAGTTTATTAATCTAGTCATTTACTAAAGGTAGTTTGGAGGCTGTCCATTTTTGGCAAAAACAAACAAACAAACTACAGGACAAAAGTTTGGTGTCTTTTTTTGTTTTTATGTTATTAGGCTCACTTTGGACAAGTACCAAATATAACTACAACATAGTAAGTTCTAAAACAGTACAGAATAATAAAAAAACCTGCACATGAAGTGACTTACAGAGATTCAAAAATGAGTTTAAGAAGGCTGTCCTAATCCCTGACAGGCAACAGCATGGCTATGTGAAGTTGCACCAAAAACCACTGCATCCACAGCCCTGTTGCTCACATTAACCAGGGTGGAAGGTGTGGGAAGGGAAAACTGCCCCTATGCTCTGTCATCTCCCAGACTGGCACAGCAAAGTTGTTGGATTGAGCAATTCCACTACTGTCATTTGATGCTAGCAGGGATAGGTCTGTGCCAGTCCTGCCCCTGCCCCTTTCTGTCTCTGAAATGCCCAATTTCAGGTGTTTCCTCTGGCTACTGCTGGAAGGGGTATTATCAGTGGTTGCTTACACCCACCCTTTGGGAAATTTGGGCACTCCTTGCCAGTTGCCAGCAGGGCTGCCCCAGTGACAGAACAGGGAAGGGCTGGGCAGAGTGGCAACTTTGCTCCATACAAACCTTCTCCAGCACAGAAGATTGGGGTTTTGGAATGCTCTGCCAATTAGGTTTTGCTACTTTCTTTTAAGTTTTATTTAACCAATACCTCATGAAATGTTATCTACATAGTCAAATCACACAGTTCAAGACTCATCCAACTCAAGAAAAAGTTAAATTCACTAATATGCAGTAAAGCATTTAAGAATGCATCCTAGACAGGTTTTTACTTTAAGCGTACAAAGAAATGCCTCCTACATTTCCAATGAATTGGCATGAAAAACAAATGCAAAATATAACTTCTGTTATGATACACCATGAACAAACATTTGTCCACAACAATGGTGGATATACTGTGTTGCTATATTATTTAAATGACTAAGGTAAGCAAGGGAAAGGAGTCAATACTGAGACCTAAACAAATGCAAACAATATAGTAGTAGTCTGCCAAATTTATGGCAAGCTACTTCAACAAAATACTTTTCCAATTCTCCCCAGCTCAAAAGGGTGTATACTTGTAATGGGTTCTAATGAAAGATATCACCCTATCTGTTTTGCATCCCTTCAACACAGCTCTCACAAAGAGCAGATGGTCTGAAATCTATCTAGGCTTCATCATTTCAGTAGGTGGGATTCATGTGATTGAATACTGCTCTATTGAATTGCCTGGGCATAGAAACTAGGAGGTCAGAGAGGATTCTAGCCTAACCTCTCCCTAGTATTCTAGTCTTCTGTGTGTAGGCAATAATTCTACCATGTGGGACCCACCTGCAGCCTTCAATAGCTGTTTGTAAGAAATAGTTCTGAGAACAATATATATAGGAGCGGTTTTCAAACCTACAGGGGCACTTTCTGTATTGACATCAGCAAGAAATCCCTGTGCATTGCAAATATTCAGCCTAATGGACAACATCATTGCCTTGCATGAACTGATTGAAGAACACAGCCAGCAGTCCCATGCAGCTCTATACTGCAGGGCAACAGTGGCTGGGCAAGAGATTTATTAGGAAAGTCTGCTTATAATCCCAATTAGCTTCTGAGAATGCTAAGATATCCATGAACAGAGTATAAAAATAATCAAATCACTCTACTCCCCATCACCTAGATCTCAGCATTTGCTTGTTCAAGCAAAAGGCAAGAACATAATTTCCCACCAGTAACTCTATCAATTGCTTACCAGTACTTGCTTCTGTTTCAAAACAACAATGTTCTTTAAAACAAGCATTTTGGTGGAAAGAAAAAAGTTCTGTCTCAGGTGAGCAGGGCTGGGGAACCTGGGGCCCTGCAAGTGTTCTTGGACTCCCAATTCCTTAGCCTCAGCTAGCATGGTCAGTGGTCAAGGAAGATGATGGAAGTTGTAGTCCAGGAACATCTAGAGGGCTGCATGTTCCATACCCCTGTAGGAGATTACTGATCATATTGTATTTAGAAGAAACTGGGTTCATTTTACATATGGAAAAAAACTAATAAAACCATCAACAAAAAATCATGGAATTTCAGTTAATAATTCAGTCAATAATTAAAAGACACTCTTTTATATTCATTCTTCAGTGATCAGGTGTCTGTGGTGGAAAAGCCAAAACAGGTTTCCTCGTTTAATAAGCATTTCTGCACACAGCTTTGTTCGAATCTCATGCAAAGCGAAACTAGCCGGCAAATCCTGACAGCTGACAGGATTAGAACAAACTTCTTTCGCAGCTCAGCTGGATCAGGGAGGTAAGTCTACTCTACTTTCCGACCCTTAGCTGAAACTACGGTGCCCCCTAGAGGTCGCCTCTCGCCTTCTTCAAAGGCCGGGAGCAATGCTTCTCCACTCAAGGCAGCCCTGCCCGATCCAGTCACATCTGCTTTCCGTGTCGGGCACCGCTCCCCAACCCCAGCTCAAACGCTGGGAAAACGAGACACCCAGGATCAAGCTGCCCTTTCTCCACCCATCACAGAAATCCCGTGCCAGCTCCACCTCTCCGAAGATCCGCATCCCCTTAAACGCCGAAGCAGCGCAGCAGCAGGAGGAGGGATGCCAGCTGTCACAGCCAACCGGGAGATGGGTGTGTTGCGGGTCTCACAGCCACTGGTAGCCCAGCGCCGTTTTCTGCGGGGGCTTCTAACACCTAAATAGCCTAAGTGGCCCGTCCGATCTTCGGGGGTGGCTCCCCTTCCCCTTCCAGACCCATAAAAGCGGTCCGAAGGCGCCCCGTGCGCAATACCATCTCGGGAAGCCAAGCAGAGGCCTAGGCCTGGATGGGGGAGTCACTGAGGAACCTCCATGAATATGACACTCTAGAGTTCATTGGAAATGCGGACGCAGCGGGCAGGTGTGCGATGAGCAGCACCTGGTGCCAGATCCCCGCTAGGGGGGGGGGGGGGGAGATGCTCGGAGCACCTCGTCCAAGGCTGGACAGCTGCCCGACTGCTTCCCCAGGTGCGCTTGGTGGCCCTTCCCAAGTGCTGACACGACCCTCTCCGCCACCTCCAAGGAAAGGCTGCCTGGCTCTTCCTGCCAGCCCCGGCCATCCCCATCGCCTCCTTCGCCGCCCGCCCTCCCAGCCCCACCGTATTGTCCTCATCTATGGGCGCCGGAGGGGGAACGAAGCGCACGATGCCATCTCTTTATTTGATGCCCTTTAGAGAAACGAAGCCCCTCCCCACATTTCTGCCCCCGAAGACCCTCGTCTCCTCCGTCACGAGAAGCAGGTCTCTCCCCCCCCCCACTTCGCCAACGGGTAGTCGCCCCACCTCGGGCCCTGCCCAGCCTGAGGGGGCCTCGCTTCCATCCCGCCCCCTCCCCGGAAGGAGTGGGGCCCTCGCCGCCGCCGTGCCAGTTCCAGGACACCCCCCCAACACACAAACACACACACACACCTCCGTCCCCTCCCCTCGTTCCGCCTCCGCCAAGCACTCACCTCCTAGCTGCCCCTGGGCACTGCAGTCCTCTTCGCCAGCCGCGGCCCCGCAGGTCCACAAAGCCTCCGCCGCCGCCGTCCAGAATCTCGGCCAGAGGCGAAAAAAAATAATCATCTATATATATAAAAATAATAATTCCAAGGGGAAAAATGGCGGATTAAAATCCAAGATGGCGGCGGCGAGGGCGAACGATATCTGGGAAAGCTACCTAGAGATCCATCCGCCAGGCCCCGAGAGAAAAAGTCCTCGAGTCCCCTCACGACGACCCTGCGGCGCAGCAACAACAAACCCAGGCACGGTCCTTCCTTCCGCGAGGAACACCGGGCGCCCCGAGCCAGACCCACTGAGGCAAATCCTCGCTGCGCGCTGAAGTCTTTTGTCTTCCTTCCAGACCCCCTGTTTTCCTCGCACAGCCAGAAGAAGCGCCTCCTGCTTGTGTGCTCCAAAAGCGGCGGAGGGACACGGCAGGCTGGGCGAAGACCTCCTTGCGAGAGAGCGGAGGAATACGCCGCCAAAGAGATTCTTACCTTAGCGTTTTAACTCCACAGGCCGGAGCGAGGTACAGCAACCCATCCCCGTTCGCCTCTGCAGTTTCTACACCTCTCCCCGCCGCGGAAGGACACCATGAAGGCCGTTTGCACGCTTACTCGCAAGATTCGGTGCGGAGGGATACACATATAAACAAGGCCTGCTCAGTAATAGTTTGAGAATCCGAAAGAAACCATTAAAAAAAAATCAATCCGCCCCTTTCCCCGCAGCCCTTTAAATAAGCTGGAGCCTCAAGCGAAGACTGTCAGGGCAGTTTGAGTTGAGTGTAGATTTGGTGGGTCGTCATACGGCAGGCTACCTAATAATCCTTGCGCGTTGTAACTAGCCAAGCCGAACGTGGCTCACCGGTCATGTTATGGCCCACCAGGAACTCGACGTGCCTTTGATTTTTGCTGCCAGAAATGGGGTTGTCAAGTCCCTAGATAAGCTGAAGATACGACATGGTTGATGGGCTCCGTTTGATTTGGGGGCAAGGTGTCCCGCGTTGTGTAGACCTGCGTTACTGTGTCCTGATATAGACCCGCTCCCCTCCTGACTTCCATCACCAGCTTGGGTGGGGTTTAAAAATCTCCATGACTCCCCCACCCACAGCTCATCGGGGGCTTTTCTGCTTCATAGGGTCCCCCCTTCTTTACCTTGTCCTATCAAGTTCATCGAGCAAAAGGGAAGGTGACAGGCATTAGGGTGCTTGTCATCTGGGGAGTCGGGTCTATGCTGTCAGTATGTAAAGCAGCATTTTAAATAAACGCCTCGTGGAAAAAGAATTATTCACACCACTTTGGGTGTCAAGAGTAAAAATGACTCCCTGTAAATAGGAAGGACCTCGACTGTGCCCTGCTAACACGCCGTGTGCTGTTTGGTGCTACAGTGTTTATAGGCTTCACAAGAGAATATAGCAGCAAGGTGTCCTGCGAACAAATGCCCTTAAAATGAGAGACGAATTCCTTTACTTGCTCTACCCAAGTCCTTCAGTGTGCCTTGAGGGCTACATTTAAAGGGCCTGGCCAGCGTTGATTTGATCGTTAGCATTTGCAAGAGAAAAATGGAAGCTTTTATCTTATCTCTTCCCCTTTCATTGCCATAGATGTGGAAGTCGTCTAGTCGCCGTTTGCAAGCAATTTTGATGCCTCCGAAAGAAAAAGGAAATTAGCTTTTTGCGTATGTTCATTTTAACGTCTGAAGCAGTGAAACTTAGATCGTAGCAGCTACTTCCGTGTTTAGGGGGGGGAAATGTATCTTGCAGTTCTGATCGCGGAAGTAGCAGCTGCAATATTCCCGTGTGTCCTCACGTCAAACGTTACACTGTTCATGCAAGTAGGCCTCTTGTGTGAGCAAGTTACTCGCAGATCAGCTGGCTGAGCTAATATCTGCGCCGGCAAGCACTTTGTTTTCTCCTTTCTAAACCCTGTCTAGAGCCCAACAGCATTTCCTCAAGCATTCTCTCCCCCTCCCCTTTCTGTTGTGTATTGAGAAAGAGGGAGGGCATTATGGTAGAGACATTGCTTTTAATTGCTTCATATTAACATATGAATCAAATAAGATGAATGGTGTGGAATCTGAGGAAAATTTGAACATTCTCCCCATAAGTTCCCAAGGTCATATGTCAAGAGCACAATTTTACAAATCTTTCAGTATAACTTTCTTTCTAGATTTTACCTGTTGAATTAAAAAACAAACAAAAAAAACTTTGGCCTTATGACCACTTTCTCTTCTAATAAGCCACTAACCCTGGGGAAGCCAACTTAAAAACAAACAAACTGCCTTTACTCTAGTGGTACCTTTAAGGGCAGCTTGATATACAGAAATGTAACCAGTGAAGCTTTTTCCTACATAAGGAAAGAATAATCCTGGGAAAAGCTTCATCTGATACATTGTCTGTCACATTGACATTAAAGGCACAGAAGGAGAGCTGGGGTTTGGTGGGTATGGCAGGTCCACTCAAAACACTGCAGTACAGTATATATAACACAAAGTGAGGGTGTTACAGTGTAAGTTACTCAGTTGCACATATAGCAGGCTGCCTAAACTAGTGTGCAGTAACACTAAGTGTGACAATTGGCAATATGAACTCAGATGCATGTGTGTGTTTTAATGCTGTTAGTGCCCTGATGGATTATGCATTGCATTAACCCACTTCCTATGGATTACCCTGAATTGTCCCAAACAAATAGAGCAGTGCAATGACCCTTGGTCATAATTTTGCAACGTGAAATGGAAACAAGAAGAGGATAACCAGTACAACCCAACTCAAACTTGCATTTTTCATGGAGACCTACTGCTGATGTATAATTGTTCTTGTAAAATAGAGGTTTCAGAATTTCTACCTTCAAAACACCATTTCCACATAATCTCAACTCAAGAGAACTGGACTACCATAAATTGTGGCACAAGCAACTGTTTCCATAGCATTGAGAATCTTTATAGTACAGCAGTTCGCACACAATACTTGCTATGGTTCTGTTGTCTGGCAAACAGAGGCCCTGTTCTGCTGCACATTCTTAACACACCAATGTATTATTTAGGCTACCTCCCCACAAAGCCAAACAAGTATACTCCTCCATTGGGTGTCTTTCCATTTAGTCATGGAAAGCTGCTTCATGATGACGTTGGATATTAGTTGACATCTGGCTACAGGAAGCAATTCCCCTGTTGCTCCTATAGGATGTTCTGCAGAGAAATCCTATATGGATAGTCCATCTCTATGGAACTTTAAGCTCCGTTCTTTTGACTCGCCATCCTTTGATGAGCCTACTGGGATATGGGTCTTTGATGGCAGGAGCTTCCTAGTCTGCAAGGCTTCTAGTTCAGAGGGAAGACACATCCTTCAAGGAGCTAGTGGTGGTTCTACCTCAGGGTTGGTTAAGCTCATTACACCCGCTTAGCTGGATCTGCACCCTCTCCAACTGGGTACAATAATTAATTGCTTCATGTGCATTCACACACATTCTGCTGCTAGTTTCCGTGAGTTTACAATCAGGAAATGAAAATAGTATTGAGCTAATCTCTGGTCCCAAGAATAGGAGAGACAACCGTTTCTCATTTGTTTATGTTTATGTTTTAAAGGTTCATTGTCATTGACATTTGCACACAGAAAATAAGAACAAGTGACAAATACAAAAATGCTTGAAGACAGTTGTTGAAATGTATTGCATTTATTTAAAAACAGCACCAGAGTTTACAGATGATCAATACTAGATGGCATTCTCTTAAAAATAAATGCCTGTAATTCATTTGAGGGCTCTACCAATGTGATAAGTTGCTAATATGCAGGCAACGTAATTTGTTAACAGCTGGAACCATCCTATGGGGAAGTACTCCACTGTATTATATCAGGCACTGGAAAGTGATCTTAATAAAATATGGAAATATTTCAATATAACCTTTTGAATGTGTTGATCTTTCATATGTTCCACAATACAGCCTTTTAAATATGCGGATTTTGCACTGAGGTAATATCTCCAGAGAACGGATGCCTTCTTTTCTCAAAGCAAGCAACAGCAACAGCAACCCAAATATATTCTCGCATCCGCCAATATATGTCCATTTCCCTCTTTTCAAATGGTGTTTAAGAGCTGTGACTACTTAAATAAATAAGTTGTAGTATTTTCTCCCCACTCTTTACGTGAAAAAGCTCCTATAGCAGCTTATGTAAGATCAATAACGCAAGACAGTTCCTGCCCTCCAGCCGGCCTGCAATCTAAAAGGCAGGACACAAAAAGAAAAGGGGACCAGGAGGAAAGAAGAAAACAAGCACATTCAGGCAGCAGTTCTTAAAGTTACAAAGCTCTTATAATGTCTAGCTGGAATTGAAACAGTTCAGGGAGAAAAAGGCAAAGTGAGTTGGTCTTTCAGCAGAGATGTAGGAGCAGGTCTTGTTTCCCTAGTTTTCCCTCTGTTTATGCTGCAGACTTCCAAAATTGAATGTAGATAGATAGGTCGACTACAGCTTCTGTCACACACCACATATTTAATTGAAAGCTGCAACAGTCTGATGAGGAAGAAGAGAACAGGTAGTATTGAGGTGGGGAAAAGGTTCATTCCCCCAAACTAGCAGTAAGCAGGAAATCTACAATATCTGTACACATGCACCTATTTCACAACTTTTCCATGGAAAAAACTCAAAGTCTTAGTGGCTCAGCTGTGACTGGACAAGGGGAGGGAAGGGTTACTCTGACAATAGTAGTTCAGCATATGGATTATTATTATTTTTAACCCCCTGCAATTAACCTTCAATAGACAGTCACCACCCACTGTATTTTTTCTGGATATGCATCCTCCAGCTAAGCCTTACTATACAATGACTTGACAGGTCTCAACTGGCCAAGCTTTTGTATTGGAAGTTTGGAGTCACTAGGGAAGTGGAACTAGTGGCCACTGAAGAGACTGTCTCTGTTCCTTTTGGAAATCATGCTGCAGAATCCTCTAATGCAATAATCAAAAATCTATCCACAAGTTAATTCTGTTGTCACTTGCATGGAATCCAAAGCATGAAAATATGTCTGCTTCAGGATGAACTGTTAGTCAAACTTTTGAATTGCCCTTTCTCCCTCATCACTGAATCTTGACATAAATATAATCAAGCAGCTCTTACTGATGTGCTTGATATTTTAATTGGCTTCATTGTAATACTATGTTTTTTGTCTTTATAGTGCCTTGTGATGTTTTATAAGAAAGTGTAGCTTATCAATATTTTAAATAAATAAAAAATGTCATTTTTTAAAAAAGCTCTTTGCTGATTATGAAATTGTCTTCCAGGGATCATGGGGAAATAATTAGTACAGCAATCATGTGACCAAAATGAAGGCCTGATCATGTGGTAATATTACTCACAAGTATTTCATAGCTGGAGTTCTAGAAATTTCCCTTTATTTCTTTACACAGGTGAACACTAATCACTCTAAGTGGTTGGGTCATCAAATGCCAGCCTCTCTTACATCATACCATCATGACTGTCAACAAGCAGCTCTGAGAAAGCTCTTTTGATGAAGTAATTCTTTCCAGAGCCAGCCTTCTTTGACAGTGTGTACATTTGAAACACAAGATCTCTGACCCTCACAGTTCTCCCCGAGGCCTTTGTCAAATGTTGTGATGATATTAAAATATGGTGCAAAGTTTTATTCAAAGCAAGCTCATCCTCGTTTGGAGTTATATAAACCAGTTGACTATATTGTCTTTGGTGCTAGCTGTGGTTGTACCTTGTCTCTAAACCAATTCTTGCTGTTTTTACTCCTTGTTCCTTTTCTCACTAAGTGGTCAGTTTTGTCTTTTGGAGATTTCGTATAAAGAGAACTCACTTATGGCAGTGATGGAGATAGAGGAGCTAATTTGCTCTCTCTTCATCACATTGATCATTCTGCCACTTCCTCCCTGTCTTGTTAGGACCACAGACCATGCTGTCACTTCCTATAAAGTGACATTTATTTCTTGCTCAGTTACCACATGCCAGATGTGGAGGTATTTATCACTATTCCATTCACACTTTTCTTGTAAGTTAGTTCTGACTTAGGGCAGTGTGCTGAAAAAGAGGGGGCTCCTACACCTTTAATAGAAAATAACAGGTTATTTCAGCACATGTATTAAAGGTGAAGGAGCATCTCACCTTTTTCACCTGGCTATCATAGTTATTACCCTTCCTCAGCTGCATTTTGCAATACTGACAGTGGAATCATGCACATACCTTCTCGCAAGTAAGTCCCACTGAGTTCAATGGGACTTACTTCCAGGTAGGTGTGAACAGAATTGCAGTCGCAAAAGGTCCAAAACAAAATACAGTGGTACCTTGGGTTAAGAACTTAATTCATTCTGGAGGTCCGTTCTTAACCTGAAACTGTTCTTAACCTGAAGCACCACTTTAGCTAATGGGGCCTCCCACTGCCGCCACGCCGCAGCTGCGTGATTTCTGTTCTCATCCTGAAGCAAAGTTCTTAATCCGAGGTACTATTTCTGGGTTAGCAGAGTCTGTAACCTGAAGCGTATGTAACCTGAAGCGTATGTAACCCGAGGTACCACTATAGTTACTTACTATGAGAGAGTGATAAGGAACTCTCTCTCTGGAATAGGCAGCCTGTACCAACAACTACCCTGGTTGTGGAACTGGGAAAGTTTGAAACCTTCTCTCATGATAGCCACCTACTGAAGTGACACAATTTATCTATTCAAACCACAGAATTCTACTTTGTAAGTCTCAAAACTTTAGAAACTAATGGGTATAAACTGGCTTAAAGGAGCTAAAGAATTTCCTGAAAGATAGCATTTTGTTTTTGCTTCTGACCCATCACTCTTCGTTTAAAACTTGGAGGGAAAAAGATTCCATTTGTCTACAAGTGCATGCAATTCTCCTCAGGTTGTTTTTCCTCATTTGGCAGACAAGGACTGCCTTGTTTCCGCTTCATCTACAAATAAGTCAAGAAATCTGTCAGTGCATGGCATCTGCTTGAGAAATAAGGAGAGAAAAATAAAATATGTTGATAGAAAATACCTAAAGCTTATAAGGGCAGCATTTGTTTGTTTTTACAATGAAACTGAAATTCCAAATTGTAAACTTTCCCCAAAGACTGCTGAAACTCAACATGAGCTTATTACTTGCCAATGGGTAATTGTTAGTACGTATCTCATCCTGGAGGTTCAATTCTGATTAATTCCTATCAGTGCCTTTGCACAATGTAATTGATATCTCTGCTAACCTCCACTGTAACATCCACCCTTTGTTCCAGCATCTTTTTCTCAGCTCCTTAAGCTCTCCTCTAGCAGCCCCCAAATTCTTACATCCTCCTCCCTCTTGCTCATTCTCCACAACAACTGGCCCCCTCTCTTCAGTTCAGGACTCATCTCTTTAGATCATTATTGGATCATGCTATTCTCTGCAGCTTGGTTGTTGCATTCTAGTTGAGTTATTCTTTTGCACAATTGTTTTCTTAAGCATCTTGCACAAGCCCCACAACCCACCCTTTATTTTGTCCATTAATAAAATCCATTATCTACCACTGGAATTTTCCATTCATTTGCCATACTCTTGAAAGGATAACTGAATCTTGGAAGGGTTTCCTCCCTGCTCCCTTCTTCTTCTAGTCATTTACTTCCTTGAAACCTACCTATTAACATCATGTGAATCAATAAGGCTAAATGATTTTAAAAGTTCTTTTAGCTCTTAGTTAGTCCCTGTTGTACAATTCCACCAGCTGCAACAATAATAGGGCCATTTATTTAAAACAATGAGATAGATCCAATTATAATTCCACTTTGTCTTTTCCCACATCTGGGCCAGTTTTGATATAACCCTTTGCATTTTCCCAGTGAAAGTGTGGTTTGTAACATTATCACTTTGCAGTGATTTGTCCAATTTAGTATTTAAAGAGCTCTGGGGTTGGTTTGTCCCTACTTACATCCTTCTCTAACTCA
The DNA here is from genome assembly GCF_964270895.1 of Podarcis filfolensis. Classification (NCBI taxonomy): domain Eukaryota; kingdom Metazoa; phylum Chordata; class Lepidosauria; order Squamata; family Lacertidae; genus Podarcis; species Podarcis filfolensis. The sequence goes on along the minus strand of NC_139604.1, from coordinate 59,291,241 downwards.
AGAGAGTACCTGTATAATATCAATGGTTTCTGAATCCCTTAATGACTCTTCTCAGTACCCAAGTTTCATGGAGTCATTCTAACACTCAGCAACTCAGTTTTCCAAAAAAAAAAAAATTAGAACTAGCAAATTCATGTAGAAAAACCATCCCTGCAGAAGCAAATGATTCTTTAAAAAAAGGCGGGGGGGGGGGAGAGAAAATGACTAATTAAAGTACAGTGGTACCTCGGGTTACATACACTTCAGGTTACATATGCCTCAGGTTACAGACTCCGCTAACCCAGAAATATTACCTCGGGTTAAGAACTTTGCTTCAGGATGAGAACAGAAATCCCGCAGCAGCAGCGGGAGGCCCCATTAGCTAAAGTGGTGCTTCAGGTTGAGAACAGTTTCATGTTAAGAACGGACCTCCAGAACGAATTAAGTTCTTAACCCGAGGTACCACTGTACCAGTAGCCTGGAGAAGCCTCAAGAGTGCTTTGCCACTCCCCATAGGACAAGCTGGTGTCGCAATTGCATTTTTTAAAGTGAACTACATGGTGTATGAAGAACTACCTCCTTTTATCTGTTCTGAATCCCTCAACTGTCCACTTCATTGGATGTCCCAATGTTCTACTATTATGAGAAATGGAGAAAAACTTTTTGTATTCCCTTTCCCCACACTATGCATAATTTTATACAATCCTGTTGTGTCCATTTACTTCTCCCCACGCTTAGCTTTTTTTCTAAATTGGAAGTCCCAACACTGTAACCTTCCCTCATGGGGGCGGGGCTTCTGACCTTTGATAATTTTCAAAATTTTAGGATGTGTTTTCCAGACTTCAAAGAACAGCATTATATTTGACTACAAGGAATCAGTATTTAAATCTTGCCTCAGAAACCCTCTTTGCATTCCTGCTACAATGTCATAGCCACTTTCCCAAAGCTGCAATAAATATGAGAATCCTGCTACCATATGGGTGAGATAAAGTCTTCCTCCCCACCTCCAGGAGGAAGGGCAGGAATCAGGTGGAAAAGAAATGTGCCATCAGCCCTGCTCACACTGCTCCAATCTTTGGACACATAATACACAGGTGTGAGGCTGCACCACTGGAATGCGTCTTCCAAGTCATGTCACAAGGCGGGGCCATTGGCGACTTAGCTAAAGAGGCTGTAGGCAATAGCTGGTTATGTATAGCTGCCCTGTAATGTCACTTAATTTGTTCTGGAGAATTGTTTGATTACAGCAGTTTAGCTGTACTTTGGCTCTTATTATTATGACTAATTTATGATTTATTGAAGCCAGCCTCCACGTTATCACTCTGAATTATACTGCAATCGTTCTCTTACTATCTACACTGTAAACAGTACACACAGTGTCTTAATGTGTTGGTTATTATGGACTGAAGAACACCTTAAAATGATGTCCTGGCCCACTTGGAAGACATTTTACAGACCCTAAAGAAGACAATGCTCATCTGTTTGAACCCCCTGACTGCAGCTCGCTTCTTCTTTTCTGCTGCAGTCTCTTGTCTGAAAATGGCAGAGCAGCACACAGCAGCTGCCGTTGTTGCCTCACAGCTTCCTGGAGCCTGATCTGTCAAACAGGAGCCACTGTAGGCTTCTCCCCAATCATCTCTCCCCTCTGTGCCAAATGTCTGGAGAACAGGGATGGAGGGGAAACAAGCAGCTTTCAAATCCCAAGGCAAAGTCTTCCTTCTTTCTTTCTGTCCTTTCTTGAATTTACTTTGGCATTAAAAGCAAGGCTTGCTTATGTCAACTGGCCAGAAGAGAAAAGATTTTGGTTCAGGTTACAAAGATCTTCTTGAGTGGGTGCAATTGCTTCTGCACAGATACAGGGCTTTTCTGACAATGGAAGCTCAGCCTTGCATGCTATGCAATTCTTAATTTACAGTACAGCTTGCTGCTGATGCAAGCCAACAACTGAAAGGTGAGGCTGAGAAAATCTGCCCAATGCTACATGCCCCTTGGAATCCCAGGAATTTATTGGATCCCCAAATATCTGCACCTACCAGTGGCTTGGCAGGGAAAGGGCAACTCTCCAACCCCATGCCTGTCTCTTAGGTTACCCAGAACAGAGGCTGAACCAAGACATTCTGCTGCCTGAGGTGAAAATGGCACCTTCCCATTCCACATATAAGAGCTGAATGGGATGGAAGCTGAATCTTACTTAAAAACTGGCAATGGGTCAAGGTCCTCTACTCTATCTGGAGGAAGCTGGCTATCTTAGAGAGTGCAGATAAAACCCCTTGTCTTGGATCCTAAAGTAAGAGATTGGAAAGCATTTTCTCCTTCCCCTTCTGTCTCTTGCATATACTTGCAAGCCCTGAAAAGCCTCTCTGTAAACAGCCCCTCCTGAACTGTATGGGATGGGTGGGTCAGAGGGAAATACAGTTGACCTGAATTTGAATGATTCCGTTTTGGTCAACAGCCCTCTGTAACCCACCACACATGGTTCAGAAGGGACTACTGAGTCTCTGGAAATATTTTTCAGTGGGTGCTGATAGTGTGGGGTGGGGAAGAGGGGATGGGAAACGTTCCTTTCTTTAATATCCTTCAATTCACTTGTCTTATGAGTCATAATGGCTACAATCTACCAGAACCTTTTGAAACACAAGTTCTCACCACTGTTCATCGATCCTGTTCATGCCAACTTTACTGATCTACCAGGAAACTGCATGACTAACCTTCAAGAAGAGGATCACTATTTGATAAGCCCCATTAATCCATTCTGGGTTCAGAGTTAAATGTACTTGGCTTGGAACAAAAAATGGATCAACATGATTTACTGAATGCACATTCCCTGTCCCTGTGGTTTACTAGGATAGCAACATCGACGGCAGATTTGTTGAGTTTAAGTCAAAAATTCTTGAAACTTGCTTAATGGGTTTAGGCTGCGTGCCTTTCTTCCTACCTGAAACTGAGAAATTGCAGAGCATCTGGGCTGGATGTTTTATGATACCAAATTTCCTTTTACTTCTGCCAGGGCATCCTCTAGGGTTTTTTCCCTTCTGTTTTCAAGGACTCTGTAGTTGTGACTGTGCCCTTTGTTCATTGCTGCAAAAATGGCAGGTGCAAGTGAAGGGGTTGCACAGCCTGGGCACACTTCTTAATGTGCATGCCTGATGTTGTTAGTGACAGACGGCAGGAGATTAACTTGTTGTGGTCTTCCTAGTTTTGTTCCCTTGACATAGCAGAAAGGGGGGGGGGAGAGAAAGAGAATTTTCTTTCCCTCTCTTTTACTAATTATAACCACCTACAAACAGCTGTAGAAGGGATCAGGAAAATGGCCCAATAATTCTGAGAGCTAATGTTACAGGGCTCTGGAAAAGAAACAGCAAAGAGGGATTTCAGTTTTTCCTCCTTGCTCTGTGAGTGAACATTTGGTCTTGACTACAGTGGTACCTCTGCTTAAGTACTTAATTCATTCTGGAGGTCCGTACTTAACCTGAAACTGTTCTTAAACTGAAGCACCACTTTAGCTAATGGGGCTTCCTGCTGCTGTCGCGCCACCGGAGCATGATTTCTGTTCTCATCCTGAAGCAAAGTTCTTAACCTGAAGCACTATTTCTGGGTTAGCGGAGTCTGTAACCTGAAGCGTATGTAACCTGAAGCGTATGTAACCCGAGGTACCACTGTATATGCTCTCATATTTTACTAAGCGCTTTTGTATGGGATGAATTAACCCAGACTAAATTTTTCATGGGACAGTTCCTAGAGCCACTGGTGAGATTTCTGGCAATTCTAGGCACACTGAGGAAAAATCCTGAAGTCTGTGCATCCAAACACACAGGAGAGATGTGTTATCCATCAATACCCATTCTAGATTCCATGGCAAGTACTTGGCTGTCAGTATGAATTCGGGGGGAAATAGCCTCGTTCTGTGCTTTAGGATCCAATACAATGAGTTTTAACTGCACTCTCTAAGATAGCCAGCTTCATCCAGGTAGAGTAGAGGACCTTGACCCATTGCCAGTGTATAAGTACGATTCAGCTTCCAGTCCATTCAGCTCTTATATGTGGAATGGGAAGGTGCCATCACCTCGTTTGTTTCCTATAGGATTAAATGTCTGAAGTTGAGGATGGAGAAAATGCATAAAACTCTACCTAGAACATCATCAGGAGCCAGCTTGTTGATGACAGTCCAAGCCTGTGGTGAATAACTAGCTCAACATCAACCAATCAACACCAGATCCTGGTCTAAAATATTCCACTTCTGATCCAAATGGGAATCCTTATTTCCTCTTCAAGGTATCTTTTCATATTATGGACAGTAAGATTTAATGGGAAACCAGTCCTTAGCATCAGTCTTGCACCCAAATAAGCAGGCATAAATTAAACCCCATTTATGTAGGTGCAACTGGGGACAGGAATGCTTCGCTTTGTGACCACAAAAATCATGACCTGGCAAAGACTGTTATACTCATTACAGTGCAGAAAAAAAATCCCTGTATTCATTTCTTCAGGAGCGCAGAGCTGCTCCATCCATGGATGAGACAGAGCGCACAGATAAGAGGTCTATGGTGTCCACATAAGGCTCTGAACTAGAGTGGTGTCTGCAGCTTTTTTTGGTGGGGGGAATAATAAAGGCATTTTTTTCCATGCTGTAAACTTTGGGAGATAATCGTTTTTCTCAGGAATGGTTTATAAACCTAACATGAATTGTGTTGGGCTTATAACTGGGTTGTGTTGCTGCATTATTTAAAGTCTAACATATTTCAGCCACTGCTGTTGATGGGGCTTCAGCTACTGCTGAATGCAAAGGCATGATGCATTTGGGAACGAATTTCTCTCGGAAATGCAGTTACTAACTGTAACTATTTGAGCTTTCAAAAAACATGTGGGGAAATAAAGGGTGAAGGGGACACAAGGCCAGCGTTGACCAACATACACTGAGACCTAAGGCCTTTTGCACATTCCTCATTGTGGGAAGGAATCTGAACACATCCAGCCAAATGCAGAAAGAATCTCCCTTCAGACCTTCTTGCTCGCTGTGGGAAGGTTGGGGGTGGAACCAGTAGGGGTGGGGACATGCTGGTATGTGTGGCATCATTTTGCCCTCATCACACTTCCTTTTCCAAGGTGCCCTCTGAATGCTTGTACAGTGGTACCTCGGGGTAAATACGCTTCAGGTTACAGACTCCGCTAACCCAGAAATATTACCTCGGGTTAAGAACTTTGCTTCAGGATGAGAACAGAAATCGTGCAGCAGCGGCACAGTGGCAGCAGGAGACCCCATTAGCTAAAGTGTTGCTTCAGGTTAAGAACAGTTTCAGGTTAAGAACGGACCTCCGGAACGAATTAAGTTCTTAACCTGAGGTACCACTGTATAAGGCTTTATCTTCTGTCCGCACAGATATCAAGAAATGGGGTACAGAGAAGTTGTCCCTGATTTGAAATGGGAAGGAGAATGGTACAAATATGGCAGATTCTTTGTTCCAGATGTTCCTAATTTAGCTCCTAACCTAATAATAATAATAATAATAATAATAATAATAATAATATTAATACCTTTATTGTCAATGTACATACTGTGTACAATGAAATTAACCTAGCACTTGGATCAATCGTGATGGAAACCTTACCTCTGCTTCATCTCACCTATGGGTGAAGAACTGTTGCATTCTCTTCTAAGCAAATGGTGGGCAGGATCAGAGGCAAAAAAAGGGCACAGCCATTGATCTAAACCTCATGGTTGCAGGCACCTCCAGTCAGGGGCAGAGGAGGAGGGGTGCGGTGGGGGCAGGTCGCCCAGGGTGTCACCACTGAGGGGGGTGACAAAATGCTGGGCGGCACTCACCGCGGGGCCTGCAGCACGCCTGAGCCACGGTTTCTCCTGGAGCAAACGGTCCAGCCACCACCTGCCCCTCAGCTGCAGGGCCACTGAGTGGAAGGAGGCAGGCAGACTCCTCGGAGGCCCCGCGGAGCATCCTGCCCCGGCTTGCCCTGCCCCGTGGGTGGCTGGCGCCGCCCCAGACACCCAATTGGCTTGCTCCGCTGCTGCCTTGAGTGGGGACATGTTCCAGACCCACATTGTTCTAGTAGATAAATTGTAAAATTTCCAGCTGCTTATGGCCAACTCTAGTTTCTTATAGTTTAGATGTGTGTGTTTTTTAAAGACTCGGAGTAGCTCTCATTCATTTATTTCAGTGAAATTTATGGAAATTTCCCAATGGATTTTGCCCTTTGAAAACAATTGGTGTGAATCATTTGATACTCCCAGAGCATTCATGAAATGAATTGAGGTGTGAACCATCTGGAAGTTTTAAGGCACTTTGAAAACTATTAGCAGCATTTATTCCTCTGCTACTGATGAGATTCTGCTGCTTTAGGTTTTCTGGCTAGCATGAATAAGAAAATGAGCATAGCAAAAGAGATTTGGTCAACAAAAGTATATTCCGCAAGATATTTGTTAATCTTTAAGATGTCACAAGAATCTTGGTCATACTGAAGGGTTTTATAGAAAATAATATAATGGGACTACTGGACTTGCAAAATTGCAACACAATTCTCTTAAAATCCATTAGCCAGAGTCACAAGCACCAAAAAAGAATTTCAAAATAAAAATGGGAAAAATTTTGAAATTCAAATGTATGAATTTTAGAAAAAAAATTTAAATCTGTAAAATGTTCAGGGGCACCAGCTCCTGGGGACCGAGTCCTTTTGATCCCCCCAATTTTGAGGGGTGTGTGTGGTCACCCCCCATGTCCAAACATTGCAGAGGCGAAGTGCAGCTCCAGTGGCTCTTTCCTTCTCCTTCTCCTCCTGCTGCTGCTGCAGAGGGGAAGGAGTGTTGAAGCAGGCATCCTGCCAATGGCAGTGCCACGAGGAGGAGCAGGAGGAGCCGCCAACCATTGAAGCCATGTGGCTATGCACCCTGGCTCCTCCATCGCACAGGACACATCCCCCCCATTGCCCTCACAAGTTGGTGCTAGTCACATTCTAGCCAATATTAAGCACTTCCACTGTGCAATCCTATGCAACTTTACTCAGAGGTAAAGTTCTCTGAGGCAAAATACTCTGAGGTGTATTAATCCCAGGAAAAATGTGCACAGATTGCAGCTTTGACCTTTCCTAAATTCAATGAGAGTGCATGCTTACCGTATTTTTTGCTCTATAAGACTCACTTTTCCCTCCTAAAAAGTAAGGGGAAATGTGTGTGCATCTTATGAAGCGAATGCAGGCTGCACAGCTATGCCAGAAGCCAGAACAGCAAGAGGGATTGCTGCTTTTGCTGCGCAGTGACCCCTCTTGCTGTTCTGGCTTCTGGGATTCAGAATATTTTTTTCTTGTTGTCCTCCTCCAAAAACTAGGTGCGTCTTATGGTCTGGTGCGTCTTATAGAGTGAAAAATGTGGTAATTCTCCAGCAGATATTAGTGGGACTCAAAAGTGCCTAGCTTTATATATTTCTCTTACTCATATCCCACTTTTTCCATTTTACAAAGTACAGTAACACAAAATGGTTTACAGAAAAATCAAAACAAGAATGAAAAGATAAAATTCAGTATAAAACAAACAATTCACAGCAAAATGCACAGGAATTTAAAACAGAAGCAGAAAACATAAAATCTGAATCCTAAAAATGTTTACGTACTTAAATAAAATGGTCTTTTTTTTAAAAAAAAAAGTTTGCATTGAAGGGGCTAGGTAGATTTCTTTTGGGAAGCTGATTCAAATCCTGTGTAACACAAAAGGTCCTCACCTGGTTCCCACCTATTTTATTTCTCAGATGGTTTTGTAGGTCATGCCTACTGCTTCTTCCCTATGGTTCCCCCAGTTCTAGGTGCCTTCAAATTATAATGTGATGTGTGAAGAGCTATTTCTGTTTGCCTGTCCTGGATTTCCAACTATTCAGGTTCAGTGGATGGTCTCAGATTTTATGACATCAAGTGTGGGGAACTTTTGGCCCTCCAGGTGTTGCTGACCTACAATTTGCATGATCTCTAGCTACTGGCTATGCATTATGGGAGCTGCAATTCAGCAACATCTGGAGGGCCACAGGTTCCCCACCCCTGCACTACACAATGTATAATTTTATATACCTCTACTGTTGCCCTCCCCATTCAAAAATGGTATTTGCTGTCTGCACACTGAAGTTGGACAGTCTATAGCTATGTTATCATTTTCCCCCTAGATAAGGCCTTACTTTGGATCCTAAACTGAAGAGTGATAAACTATAATAAAGTATATGATTCATAGGGAAAGAATTGTGATACACTGTAGGAGGATAATACATAATTGATCAGGAATCAAGACACTTTCCCTACTAGTTCACGCCTCCCTAATACCTAAAATTTTATTAATCCACCTCTGCTTTTTAGCAGAGATCAGTCAAATGTAAAACACTGTCCATAAATAATTCACTTATTTGTAAATTAGCTATGAAAGATTAATATACTGGGATATGTAACTGTTAGCCATTCTTGTTTTCTTTCTACCCATTTCTTCTTTGGCTGATGAGCTTAATTTTAGCATCTTGAATGCTTACGATGATGTGTTCTTCACCACAATAAGCAGCAACAGCTTATTATGAAGTATTGTATTTGTGTTCTCCTTATGGAATGCAAGCAATAAAAGGACCACATGTATGAGATTTTTGCTGTAGCCCTCTTGGGCATTTGGAATTTTCTTTCTCTTTTTTTCCTGGAGAGAACACCAAACAATTAAGGCAGCCAGAAGTGTCTGCTTGATGTAGGAGTAGCTTAGTATTCATCCATACCTAGTGCATCCAATGAAGTAGATTAAAATGTATGAAAAGATAAACAGGAATTGGAGTTCTAATGTTCCCCCTGGATTTTGGAGGATTGGATTAGAAGACCTTCTCAAGTCTCCAGACCTTGCTCACCAAGGTATCTGAGGGTAGATTCTAAAGTACGGATTTGTCTTATTATTTTTCCTTAGATATAGATGAAAAAACTAAATGGGTTAAATGAAAACAAGTTATTCCTAGACAGTAGGCCAAAATACATGTGTTGTGGGAAGAGTTAAAGCAAGTGTTGCCAACATGGCATTCACAGGTTCACATGTGCCCACAGTGGCCTTCCCAGGCACCCACAAGGTCCCCTTCCCTGCTGAAATTTAGCTTGAAAGAAGCATTGTATTGTTGCTAATAAAATTGTTTGCAGCGTGTGCTTGGCTGCAGTGTGTGTGAGATGCCCGGTTTGCAAATGTGCCCGTAAACCTAAAAAGGTTGCCGACCTCTTGCTTTAACAATAATGCCCCATATTCAAAGCATCCATGTAGCATTGGCCACACTCCCTTCCTGTTAATATATAGGCAACGGAAACATCCCACAATAGCAAACAATGCCGAATCAGTCTTTCTCGCCACTTTGGCAAAACATGGTGGTAGCTAGGGCACTTTCCTGGCCACTTTGCCTAGAAGTCCTTGTTCTGAAGATCCCACTGGCCCTTTCCCCAAGTGAGGCAAGACAGAGGGGCAAGACAGTGGAGGGAGAAATGACGACCCTCCATCACTGGATGGGCAGATGGCTGGCCAAGCTAAATTTGAGGGAGAGGGGCACAAATTTGGCACACTCACCCACTGCCTGAGAAAACTGTGTCATTCCACATAATGGTTGGACCAGCCCTGCTTGAGTTTCAGACTTTTAATAATGCAAATTTCTAAATACAATCACTACCTCTTCCAGATTGCATCTCTTCTTCCTGTTGTAAAAAAATGCAACCACCGAACTTGAATATTTGTTCTAATGAATGAATAATGCACTCTGGGCCAGATAACATTTAATTAACCTCAGTGTATATACTCTAAACATAAAACTAAAGCCTTCTTCCCAGATCCCTTTTGCCTCTCCTTTGGAATTTAAATCTGCAGAGCTGCTCTTCAACTATTATATGAAATGTTGCTTAGCATTTGCCTCTGATTTTATTAAGAAGCACTCCATTACCATCAACTGAGTAATAGACTGTTAACAAAATGTTTCTACCATAATTCTTTTGTCCCTCCTTGTGTTCTGGAACTCGGAAGTCATATAAAGGCAGGGACCATTCAGTGTGTGATTTAAGGGATCAATTCTGTTATTGGTCTGGATGACAGCAGACTCTGATTGGCTGGAGTTTCCAGTCATTTGGGAGCTAGCTTTATGAAAGAAAGGTGGGATTTGACAGTTGCCTGAGTCTAAGTTAAAAGTACGGTAGTTCTGAATGAGTTTTTCTCTGTTCCTCATATCAGTTCAGTTCATTTTATTATGCATTTTTAGCACAGTAGGTTTAACTTTCCAATATAATAGAGCTACTTACAATAAAATTTAGGTAGTGTGAGGCAGCTATCTCAGGCAGCTGGCTTGGGGTTGTCATGAAAGGGCAGCAAATTGTTACCTGTTTCATTATTACTGCAGTTTTACTGCTAGGGAGGGGGAAGGTGTTTGTGGGAATTTCTGTTTCAGATGCCAAAATAACTTGCCTGCCCTTGGCTGCAATGCACCTTGACTTGGGGGAGCAGATGTCATTTGCTTTTCTGCCTCAGGCCCTGTCTGAGGGGAAAATAAGAATTCTAATTTGGAGGAAAACACTTAACCCCCCCTGCCATTTTCTCCCATAATTTGCATCTCTATCTGTACCACTGCTGTGGTGGAAGAGTGAGAGAAAGAGAGAGAGAGAATAAGCAGACTTTTGGATATGGTATCCACTCATATGATGAACAGAAAAGCTCCATAATTATTTTACTTTGCTTTCTAATTCCCATTTATTTTGCAACAAGACATGATGCAAGCCTCTTCTCTTATTTAAAGATTATGAAACAAGCAGCAGAACCCATGTCTCAAACCTCCCATATTCAAGCTGCAATGATTCAGCAATAGGGCTCCTGATAAAACAAAGAACAGCAATTCCTCCATTGCGCATTTTTGGATCCCATCCTACTCCTGTGACTGCAATTGCTTCAAACCACTTTTAATATTGATTTTAAATGGTTGTAAGCCGCCCTAGGACCTAAAGGTGAAGGGCAGGTAATAGATTGAAATAACAGTAGTAGTAGTAGTAGTAATAATAATAATAATAATAATAATAATAATAATAGCTCCCCCCAAGGATCTTGGGAACTGTAGTTTATCCCTCACAAAACTATAACTCCCAGCAGCACCTGTAACAAACTAAGCTCTCAGGATTCTTTAGTGTGGGGGGAGTAATGTGCTTTCAATGTATGGGGTGTGCTCAGTCTGAAGCTGGCGAAATCTGGGACAATCTTGCCGTTTCCCTACATCTTCCTCAGGAGTTCCCACACAAGGTAGCTTTCTCCAGGAGGACAAAGCTTGCAAATCTGAACCAGCAAGTACAAAATAAAGCGTCACAGAACTGTGAGTTCTATGGAGAGTACAAATTCCTTAGCTCATTCTGGCCCCTCAGGGTGGGAATGGTAAATAGGTGGAGAATGGTGGTTAGTCCAGCTTTACTGCTTGCACTACTATAAATTGGAAACTGCTACCACATGTTAGAAAATTATTTATTTGCTGTTGAGCAAGAAGCCTCTGAAATCATCGGTCTAATGTAATTAGTTTAGATTACAGATCTGTGCCTTGAATACGGACTCTTGACTATCTCAGCTTTCCAGTGCCCACCCACTTGATTCCCAAATGACTATGCAGCTCTTTCTTTGTTGCTTACGCAAGCAACAGCAGCAGAACATCGAAGCATGATGGCTTTGTTTGCATTAGGACTGGGTTGGCTTAACAAGGATGTGAAATTTGCCCTCTGTAATCAGAACTGTGCCACGGGTATGTTGTACATCCTTAGCACTAAAGTCCATTTAGTCATGGAGTCTGTACCACGGATGGGCGAGATGGTTGGTGTGATCACAGGGTTGGGATTTTTCACAGTGATAGAATCTGTGACAATACCAGGTTGCCCAATACTTGTCTTTGAGAAGGTACAACACATTCCTCCTGCTGCTTCTTGTTGGACATGATATAGATATAGATGATATAGATATAGATATAGATATAGATATAGATATAGATATAGATATAGATATAGATATAGATATAGATATAGATATAGATTAGATATAGATATATGCAGTGTGCAGAAGTATATAGTCTGATAAGGTTGGTGGTTGAAAGAATAAAAAGCCTACTCCTGGCAAAACATCCATCATGGTGTCATGAGTTTAAAGAAAAGGGTCCCAACACTAGGTCACACAAAGAAAACTGACTGGAGAAGGAATAAAAGGAAATAAAAGCCTGAGGACACAACATGCAAGACAACAGTTCTGACCATTCAGACATGTCTTGACTTGCTCATTTTTCTAAGATCGGAGCAGGGGAGAATTTGTGTTGTTTCCCTTCCTTCTAATAGTTTCTGGGAAACACTTTTATTTTTCTTTAATTGTCTTTTCATGTGCCACATAGCAGCCATCCCCGTTGGCACACAATCCATCTTGCAGTGGTGCCTTGCTTATGTCACACAGTGCTCCTAAATCGATAGCCTGCCTCTTTAAAATTCCTACAGTACAGCTGAGAACCAGAAAGAATCCCCAGTGGGAATACTAGGAAATTGGAGATTATTTCACAAGCAGAGGTTCCCAAGGTCTGGCCCCAGGAGAACATTCTGGTTTAACAAGGAGGAGTTAATCGTACCATTTTTATGTATGTGAAAACTGCGACTTAATGAGGAGTGCTTTCCTTAAGGGGAGGGGGGAATTCAGATTTCTTTTGATTGAATCATAAACAGCTCCCTCAGCATTTAAGGCAATCAAGTTCAAGCTCAAATGAGTCCTCCATTTTATCACTGGGATTTTAAAGTGTTGTTCATAGCATCCTTCCAGGCAAAGCCTTATCTCAGCAGCTCTTGCAAAGGAAAGAGCTCCAACCTTAACTGTTCATTGCATACAGTTATGGGGTTGAGGGCGGAGTGGGGGAGAGGGAAGACTTTCCCATACTCTCCTTCAAGTCCTATCTTGACAAAACAACATGTTTTCCTAGCCAGGGGTGCTGCTGTGCTCCCACTTCCAGCCACATAGCTCCAGCTGTTCTCTAACAAATACAGCCGCAACACACTTCTTTCCTTCTGCAGCACCCTAATAAACCAAGAGTAAATTACCGAGTGACCTACTTACTGGGGTTGTTTAAATAATCCTCAACGTGGCACTGTAATTTGATGTTTTCCACTGAAGGACAGAGGGATTTCACATGAAAACGTAAGCTTGCCACAAAAAAGCTGGGAATTAAAGCTAATAATAGTAATAATAATAATGGTGGGAATGGGCATAAAATAGCTGCTTGGTTGTTTTGATAAAAAAATAAAAGTTATAGTGTTTTGTTTTTGTTTTAAAGGCAGCGATCGGTTGGCGTATCATGTGGTGTGATTCCATTATCGAGTCCAATATAGAAAATTGATTTGCAAGATTAATATCAAATCATTACTTTTGCATCGTCTCTTTGTGACACCATCATTTTTATGGGAAGCCTTTTATTTTCTTGCATTTGCTTCTACTCGTCTCAAATTGCAATGTGATACACACACCGTACATTTAAAGCACATTACTTTCCCCTGCCCCATCAGAGAATATACTGAGAGGTTAGTTTTTACAGGTGCTGGAAGTTATAGTTTTGTGAGGGATACACTACGGTTTGCTGAGTTTTCAGGAGTAACACAAAAGCTGTGGAGACTAGAGAAGTGAATGATCCCTAGAAATTGGCAGTCCTGCTGCCTCAAGGCCATAGCATGTGGCAACTTATCTTCCCTAGTCCGCTGTGGCTTTCGACTTCCCCTCCTGTTCAGCTAAAAATCCGATTGTTCCTTTGTAGCTGTGGCTGTGCCTGCCCCACACCTAACGTCTTATGGTACCAGTGGTGGGGCAGGTGGCCAGGGCTTGTGGAAAGTGGCCTCATGGGCCAAACTGGGAGCTGTGGCAAGCCCCCCACCCCACCCCCAATCCCATATAAACCTCTTGATTTTATTCAGTTGAGGATATGTCTAACGGTCTTTGGTTGTCTTTTCTGTCATTTTTATTTATTACATTTATTAGATGCCCCACAACCAAGGCTCTCTGGGTGACAAAACTATATAAAATCACAAATCCAATAAAACGCCAGCCAAATAATAGCACAAAAATCATGAAAACAATAAAAAGTACATTAGAGCAGAGATGAAAATGATTTCGGCCACAGCTGTGTAGTCTAATAACAGACCAGTGTGTATGTCTGGCTGGATTCTTCTCCGCCTGTCCCGACTGCCCAGCCTTACCTGGCCTCTAACTCTTCTTCCAACCTCCAGCTTCTCTCCACCTTGGTTGCCCCGAGCTAGCGACTGTGTCTCTGTATGTGTTGTGATTCCTACATGGCCATGGTAATTGACTGAATCCTCATGAATTCTGACAGAAGGGGTGGCCTTGACCCAGTTCTGATGCCAGCCTGGGGTATGCACCTGCGTGCTTGCCACATGACAAAAGCATTATCCAGTCTTTCATTCAACAAGCAAGCCAATGCATTTCTTAGAGGTTTTGCTTTTCTGCTGTGCCATTAAAAACTTCAACCAGACCTGTGCCTTTTCACCAAGGGATTACAGTTCAATAACAGTGCAAAGTATAGCGCAGAGCTCAGTTTTCGTTTCCTTTTTATTGCCTGATCCCTAGATGGCTGCATATCATGCAGTGCTCTAGTCAGGGTGTGGCCCTAGTAAGCAGGATACAAAGCTGGACGTATGCTGAGTGGAGGCCTATTTGCGGTCTGGCAACGGATGCAAGTCCAGTCCCTTGACTAAGCAAATAATGCCTCCCAACTTAGTGCTGGCACATTTCCACCAGTTAGTGTAATGTGTTTTCTAGGCAGGGCTGCCCATCACCGTCACCAGCTCCTTCCACTCCCACTTCTGTACTATGAATATCCAAATCATACACAAAGGAAAGCTATGTCTGTGCTCATAGTCGCTACTATTTTAGTAATAAAAAACATGCAGCTGTTACCAACTGTACACTGTCCAAACAACAGTTCTTGGTGTGTTGCACTTTCCCAGCACTATATATCCACTATATTTTGTACCTGGGAAAATGCATATCCTCTGATATATTGAGATCATCAAACAAGGTGGTTGTTTCCACGTCAGAGAACTTCACTGGAGCTGCAGGTGACTTCCCACCCACCCCATGTCTGTGTTGCTTTCTTGGTAAAAGATGGCCATTTGGGGCAGGTCTGCAAGTCGCAGCTGCAGAGTCAAGAGACGGAAAAGGAAAGTGCAGCAACCAATACCACTTGCACAGTCTGAAATCACAGTTTTGAATAAACTTGGTGAGCTCACTGAAGCCTTTACTACGGTTGCTGAGATTTAATCTTTGTGTCAGATGTTCCATCTTCCCATCAACAACCGGGAGTTTCACAACAAAATCAGCCCAGATGTGGTTTTGCAGTAGAACTGATTTGCTAATGAAGCTGAGAATATGTTCAAAAGAGGATGCCCCATGGAGCAGTGTTTTGGACAGGCCTTTCTCTGTGGCAGCACCCTGGTTGTGGAACTTTTCCCCTTTGGAAGTGTAGTTGTTCTCTCACGGTCATGACCTTCAGACATCAACTGAATATATATTTTGTTGCCCAGGCTTTTGAGATGTGAATGTTGACACAGAACTGAAGCAGCTCTGGATTTTCTAGTTGTACATGCCGAGGGCTTTAGCACTGCATGCTTAGATTTTTAACATTTCTATATGCATTGTATTTTGTTATGTTGTATGACCCCCTGGGCTCACACAGGAAGAAAGGCACTGTAAAAAATAAAAGCTAGCAAGTTGCATCTGCATGGTGAAATGTTACACAATCCCCTTGCCTAGCCCAATGCTTGTGGCATTAAAAAAAACCTTTTATAACAGATTTTATTTCAATTAGACACTCAGCATTTCTTTACCCTTCCAGCGCATGTGTGCTCTGCTGTACATCCAGAGCCATCTCCTTGCATGTGAGAAAGTAGATTCGAGTCCATAAATGTCTGTGCTGCAATAAATGTGTTAGTCTTTAAGGTGCTACGTCTCTTCCCTATTAAAGCTATCCCTTTCTGACTTTTTGTTCTTTTATTTTATTTAGTTATTTGAAGGTTGTGCACTTCAGCTCCCCCAGTACTGGAGCACAGATATATCCTGAATATTTTTGAAAAGCAGAAAACAGCCATACAGCCATCCCCACTGCAAGATTGTACCACACCCCTTTAATTGCACAGTGACTTCATCTCATAGTGTTGCCTTTTGATAGGGACATCCGGAACTAGAATACATTCTGGGTAAGCTGTATAAAATGCTTCAAGGAAACTTACCACGATTCCAACAGGAAATGGTTGTGACAGTAGAAATCTCTCTCTCTCTCTCTCTCTCTCACACACACACACCCCAAACATTGTGCAACAGCTTCATGCTGTCTGTTGTGACATAAGTCTGTCAACTATTTTAAAAGTGCTTAGTTGACCATTACCTTTATAGTGAATTAACTCTGAAATCCTACACATATCTACTCAGAAGTATGTGGGCACAGGATTGCCACCTAATTCAATTCAATTTACCATAAATAACTCTGCACATTATCTAAACTTCAATATAGGTGTATTTCTGGAATACTGAAGAAGGTGAAAGGTAACTTACAAAATCTACCTCTCACTATTGGAAGGAAAAACCACTTTTAATGTATTTGCTTTTATTATGGGAACCAAAAGAGTCTCATAATTGGCAATTGTGCCTTTAACGCTTTGGTGATTTAAAAAAAAAATCAATTATAACTTTTGTTTATTAATTTACCATTTAGAATGATTACAGACTGAAGCACTAGCCATAATATAATACATTCTTTCTAGGTAAAGGGCAGCACCCAGGGTGCCTCTATACATAGCTGTCAAGTGTCCCTTATTTGAAGGGACAGTCCCTTATTCCAGCGCCATGTCCCGCTCCTGTCCCTTATTGATAGATGTCCCTTAAATGTTCCTTAAATGATGTCCCTTAAATTTCAAAGGAAGCAGCTCCTCTCGCTCCCTCCCTGCCGGCAAGGGAGGAGGGAGGCTCCAACTGTGTTGCTTGGCTGTGTTGCTCACCCAATAAGGAGTCTAAGAACGACTGGGGGGTGGAGCTTGCATGCCTTGTGTGTGGCTAGTTAATGCAAGCTGAGGGGGGTTTTGAATGCTGGACGCCATTTTGTTGCACGTGCTGCTGCAAACTTTGCAGTGCAAAGCCAGGCCGGGGAGCCATCTTAAGTTGAGGCTGCATAGGCCTTGTGGTGCATGTGATTCAGATTCTATTCAGTTGAACCTCTGGTTACAAAGTTGGTTGGACAGTGTTCTCGAAGCTACCAGCATGAGTTTGACCAGACTGCAGGAGGACAGGAAGACTGGAGTGCCTGAAACAGGTGAGGCTGCAGGTCCCTTATTTTGGCTGCTGGTCCCTTATTTTCAAATCTGTAAGCTGACAGCTATGCCTCTATAAGGCACATAACACACCATATCTAATGCCACCAGTCCAATTACAGTAACACAAGCAGAAAGAAGGCAATAGAAGCTGTGCATTAGTCTATATGGGCTTGACACACTGGTATTAAGAACCTAAACATGTTATAAAGAGAACCTTGTGTTTGCTCTGATCTAATCCCATGAGTGCAGCAGCCAAGTGATTTAATTTTGCAGTCAGAAGAAAGTAAGGAGTGTTTCCTACCTGAAGACAAGTTTGTTTTTAAACAACAGTCCTCTAGCTGTTGGCTGCAGGATGCAGACAGAACTTGTCGGCTAGGGAGGTCTATTTTTGTTTTATTTTTAAGGATGCTGTTGACATTTTTTCTGTTCGTGAAAAAGTAGGTAAAACTGGCAGCCCCACCGTAGACCGATGACTGGGCGACAAGCCATGATCAGAAGCAGATTTTTCCTTGCATTTCTTGTGTTTTACAGAAAAATCTTTAAATTTAAGCATCTGAGCTTTACAAAATAAGAGAGTGGGAGGCTGTCACTTCCCATAGAGACTGTAGTCTAAATGCAAAAAGGGTTGTAAGAAAGCAAAGGTAGAAAGCGACAAGAACAGGATGTGGAACAGTATGGCTCTGTGATAAGAGTTATACTATTTCCTTTTGGAGAACCTCAGTTAACATGTGTTGTTTCTACATCGCAGATCCAACTGAAACCTTCCTTATCTCACATATGGGAATTTTCTTAACACTCAGACTAACCAGTGATCCTAAAATATGTATTTTTTTAAAAAATACCCCGCCCTCTAGTATATGGCATGGCTTACTTGTTTGAGCAATCAATACCTATTTTACTAATCTCATTTTTCAGACATACTAACCATTCTAATTCCATTCTAATTCTTGTACTTACCATTCTAAATCAAAGGTGGGCAAATGCTAGGCTTGTGGGATCTACTTAAAAACAACAACAACACAAACTTTAGAACATTGGCTCGTATGTTTTGGGTGAGATTCTGTGTTGAAATTTCTCCCAATGGCTGTAAATATTTCATTGTTTGTACCTACAAAAGAATAAAAATATAGCTTGTTTTTTTAAAAAAAATCACAGAGGGAGTGGGACTATGTACACCATCCTCACCCACAATATCCCCACTGGCTCCACCCCTTACCACTTGCTTTTGAAGAATTCCTGAATGCGGTTACTGAATACTGCCTATCAATGAAACCCTTCTGCGTTACAAGAATTCATATCATGTTCTGGTCCAATGACAGATCCCACAGAGAAAGCAGTGAGGCTGGTCAAAGGTTGCCAGATCATAGATAACTCCAGAACCTCCAAGTGTCTCTATTTTCCAGGAACGTCCCTGGTTTAAAGAAGCCAGTTTCTGATTTGATACTTGAATGCCCAGCTTTTCCTTAGGATGTCCCTATTTTCATGGGAGAAATGTTGGAGGGTATGGAGTTATCCAACCCCCGAGCCATCTGAAGGCAATTCTGTATAGGGAAGTTTTGTTAATATTTAATGTTTTATTATGTTTTTTTATATATTGGAAGCTGCCCAGAGTGTTGGGGCAACCCCAGTAAGATGTGTGGGTTATAGTAAAATTATCATTATGGAACGGGACATCCCTATTTTTATCGGAAAAATGTTGGAGGGTATGTAACTCTGAGTGAGCAACTTGCTCCATCAAAGGTTGGGAACTGTGTAAGGCCTTTTAAGGCTTTATCTGCAGGCAACCTCCTCCAGGCTCTCCCCCCCCCCCCTGTCCACTTGTAGAGAACTTCAGGGCCTTAAAGGGCCAGCTCTCTGGCCTGAAGGCAGGCACTCCTGCTACATTCCATTGCCTTCCTCCTGGTGGGCTTCCACTAGACTGATGAGTGGTGGGAGGCATTTGGTTCCTTGGGCTTAGGGCAGTGATGGCCAAACTTGGTCCTCTAGCTGTTTTGGGACTACAACTCCCATCATCCCTAGCTAACAGGACCAGTGGTCAGGGATTATGGGAATTGTAGTCCCACAACAGCTGGAGGGCCAAGTTTGGCCATCACTGGCTTAGGAGAAAGTGCGCATGTGGGTCTGGGCTCTGGTCCTATAGGCTGGGGTGGTCTGGGAGGTTCCTCTGGGGGCTCCTGTCCAACAGCCTAAAACACAATGGTCTCTTATCTTCAGCAGTCAGCTCTGAGCCCTGAATCTGATCCAACACCTCATCTGGTGTTCCTGCAGCTTCTGACTCTGTCCAGATAACTGGTAAATTCAGGGCTCGTGACAATTCATCTCTGAGGAGAAGGAGAGTGCATGTGTATGTGTGAGTAACTTGCCTCACCCCATTCTCTCCTGCTCCTATGCATAGCACTATTTTCCAAGCATTTCTTCTCTTTTCTTATGGAGATCATAGGCCATGGCAAGGTGCCTGCTGGGACTTTTCATGGACAAGAAACTTCTTCTGCACAGAGAAGGAATTTTAAAACAATCAAAATCCCAAGGAAGTGGAATTAGGAAGGTCCTAGCCTACTTCTAAATTAATCAGGATATCCTCCCCATGAAAGGTCACAGGCTCTAGTGTTTTCCTCATGAGTTACTCTGAAAACATTTCTGCAGACTTGATGTTCCAAGCTCCCAAAGGAAACTGCAAAAACTAACTGTGGTCCAGCTCTGATGTAATAGTTAGGGCAAACAAGATGTTTCCTGGTCTGGTTCCTCTGGGTGCATCGAAGCAAAAGGAATGGATGATCCATTCAAGAAGACCACCTCACTGCTATATAGAGATGGATGAATGGATAAATACTCCCGTGGCTGTCCTCAGGCTGACCTAGAAATGATCTCCCCAAAGTGGAAACAAATTGGCTCATATCCCAATCGAATGCAAGGAGCTCGAAAAATGAAAAGGCACTGTCTGCTCCAGACTGGCACCATTTTAGGTTTAGAGAATGTAGGTTTGCACAAATAAAGTGGATTAAAGCACCCTGGTGCAGCAAATCCACTTGCTGATTTTTTAAAATTTATTTTTTTTAAAAAAATGTGGGGGTTTTTTTGCGATTAGGATGACAGGATGATATATGACTTCTGCACACACAATTCAGGATGAAATCAAGATGAATGCTCATTGTTGTATAACTTCCACACCAGCAAATCAGAGGGAAAGCTCAATAAAGAGCAGGCATCATATGTATAACCTCCCTGTAAGTTCTGTGCAAGCAAATTGGAATGAATGCGCAATAAACAGCTCATCTGGAGAAGTCCACAAGCTCTCTGCTGCTGATGCTTTGTCAATAAGTAAAGGAAAGGGGGTGGTTGGCAAGCAAGTCTTCCAATGTCATCACTTCTTTCATGCAGTCATTTCCTTGCCACTTTTTCATTATGAGACACTGGCTGCTACACCAGGGGGTCTGTCTCCTGCTTCAGTGAAGGGAAATGCACACTGCTTTTCATTTCCTTTTGTGTTTCTTGTCACATCAGCCCACATAGGCTGATAAGAGACATATGAACCATGGTTTGGGCATGTCCACATCTGAGCATTATTTAGCTATTAATCCACTCCCTCCACATTCAGATTCGATCGAAGTAGCCCACACCCAAACGTATTTGTATATGAGAATCAACTTCACTTTTCCCCCAGCAGACAAGAAGCTTCAAGGCAAGGAGGCAGGGCTATCCTTTCGTTCCTCACCAGAGAGAAAGCTATGGGTAGTATCAACAAGGAGAGACTAGGATGTGTTGAGCAATTTTCTGTTTACATTCCTGGTCTCTGGCAGTTACCTGAATCCTCAGTGTGTGTGTGTCTGGGGCTCCTGTGTATCCTCAACAGTACAGATGGACAGACTTTTGGTCCAACTAAACACCCCATGAATTTTCCTTAAGAGAATGCTTGCCAGCAACATTATTTCCTTTCCAGTGAAATAGATGGGCTTTCAGTGCATCTTTATGGTGGTCTGGCTGAAATGGAGAGAGAACTTGGTGGCAGAATAATGGGTGAAGAGGGAGTGGAGGATGTGGATTTGCTATGAATGCCTGAAAGCTTTTACATTTCAAAACAACATTTTTCTGAACTGAGCCCTCATCACAAACAATATCTAAGTCAAAGGTATTAAGTTCATGTATTTAGCAACTTGCAAATCGGAGAGTAACTTGAAGGAAGCAACAAAAGGGTTGATTAGTGTACTGAGTGGTTTCTACAGTTTAATTTGTTATCAATGGAAAGAGTAACAATGCTTAGAGTAATTCTCTCTTTTTAAAATCAAAGCATCTGGAAAGGAAAACTATAATCACCATGTGTTATAGGTGCATTAACTATGTGCACTGGAAGCTAGAGACTTGTGTGGCAGGTGAGGGGAACCAGCTGAGGGGGCATAAAATCTCACCAGAGTCATACCTAAGCTCCCTTGCACCTTTGGCAAAGAGTTGTATTGGTGGCGCTCCAGTCCCTTGTGTCCTTGGCAATCACAGCTCTCTTCATCTTTCTTTTGTGATTTTTGAGCCCCACTGGGCCTGGGCCCTTGGAGGGGGCCAACCAAGCCAACCCCTAGGCATGCCCCTGACTATAACTCTAAGCAGAGGTGCCGGCTTGAGTAAAATATGGGGGGGCAGGTAAGCTCTGCCCCGCATAATCTATCACACACCATTTAAATGGCAATGCCCATCAACTTTGTGAGGTCCCAGCCATCTCAAGTATTTTACTGGGGAAGCCAAAGGGACCTCGGCCCCTAGGCGCTGGCTCCTATGACTCTAAGGAAGGCAGAGGGGTTGAGCCCTCAGAAGGCTGCCAAGATGGTCTTCAATAGCCAGTTCAAAATACACAATTTCTTGTATGTTTAAAACCACTTTTAAACCTCAGATTTTTATTTTGATTGGGATATTTTTTTGCCAAACACAGTTACCCCCATCCTGCATTTGTAAAATATATAAATAAAAAATAAGTCAACATGCAAACAGCAACAATAACCCATAGGCTGAGGCAGTAGAGCAGTTAGATCATTTCAGACTCTGAGCTTATGCCACCATTTCCTTCAGATGGTAATGCCCACCTCTCTCTTTTTAGATAGTAATATGTATTATATCAATTACTTCAAAATGTGGTAAGCTAGTGTGGCCTTATTTGGGGGTTTCATGGTCATTCTCCTGAGTGGGGTGCTGGATTTCTGACCAGAGTCCTGTCCTGACTAGGCTGGGAAACAGAAATTGCATCCTTATTTTGGGCTTTCAGGCATCTCTTGAAGACGTTATTAAAGAATTTATTGAGTAGCCAGTCATTTTAATTACTGGTTTGGTGAGAAGTTTGGGTGTGGCTGCCAAGTTGTATTGCTTGTCTCTGTGGTGTCATAGCATTAGCCACAAGGTGGCTGTGATGTCTTTGCAACCACGCTTCAAGCTGCACAAATGGTCACAATGAGCCCATTAACTGGCAGGGGGGGGGAGGGCATTTCCCCCACCATTTTGTATATTTCTGTTGGGTAATCGCAATTTCCATGCAACAGAAGTTCTTCCTTGAGAGAATATGTCTCCCTTTTTCCATGACAGCTGAGTAACATCACACTTTTTATCATGCAAAATTACAATAGTTTGGGAATCCGAACGCTTTGTTTAGCTAGTTTCTACCCGAATGTTCACTTAGGAATGCTGTAATTTAAACTCAGACAGAAAGAAAGCCATCTTGTCCAGAAACCCAAATCAAATGTGCACAAAAGCCAAACACTCTGAATACAATTTTAATACCAAGTACTAAAGAACAGCCAAAAATGGAACCTGTGATTGTGGTAAAAATGTAACAACAGATGGATGAACAAACTGGCAACTTGCTGCTTAATAGTTCCCCAAATCCTGCCACCGGAGGGGAGCTGTCTAACCCTGCTTAATGGTAAGACTGACTCTGACATAGTACTGATCTAAACTCCCTGTAGCTAAGTCCAACTAAAATATTTATCTCTCTGTCCCCCCACCCCACCCCCATCTCTAAATTATAATGGAAACTGTGGTTCCAAACTGTTTCTTTGCCCCCTCCCCCTAGCTAAAGAGTATCACCTCCCCAAAAGCTGGAGAAACCTTTCCAGCCTTCAAGGAACATTACTGTTCTTTTGTTAATCTCCCTGGCTGGTTGCCCATTGACAGTAATGTAAACAGTCTAAACTCATAACAGTGCTCAGGCCGATTCTGCTTAGCTTATATGATATTGAATCAGAAGACTTGAGCCAATGGAAGTGTGGCTGTAGGCCAGGAACGAGTTACAGAAAGGCAGCCTGTCAGATCTGACTCTTGTGGACACCAGTTTCTTTTTTTTCCATTGCTGGCATTTAGATACTAGGAAGCTGGAGGGGATACAGAACTGACACAGTAGATCTAGTACTTAGGTTGCAGTGAAATATCTCACATGCATTCAAGATCTCCATTGTCTACAGGGAAGGAGAATAACGACGCAATACTCTCTTTTTTTCTAAACAGCTAACCGTTTCAATGTGGTTCATAGGGAGCTGTTTTACAAACAAACCACTGACACTTTTTTTAAAAAAACCTGATCACAGAATGAGCGAGAGCATGTTACTCCATTCACAAAGGTGAAAACGTAATTTATTCCAGTTTTACTTTCCCATGCTCTGATTTTCTACATTGCTTTGAGAAACTGTAATTGGGGGGAAATGTTTAGTTATGACCAGTTTCCAGGGCAGCTCCATAAAGACTAGCTTAGAAAAGCAAAGGGGCGACAAATTAACAAAACACAGTATAATTAGGAAAGCAAGGATTTAAATGCTTATATGCTTCAAATGTTATACAGTATAGGAAATCTAATATACTATGATTGAAACTGGAGGAGCATCTACTTCCCCTTGGAATCATACCTGCTAGTTTTCTCAGGCCCTCTCTCCATACAAGATACCATTGTTTCTGATGTGATTGAGTATTGTTCTGTTTCTGAATGCCCTATCGGCTGCTTAGTATTTGTATCTGCTCCAGGACGGGTTTAGGTTATGAACTGCACATTTAGCATTCCACAATGTGGTTTATTCTCTTTAATTCTTACTTTGTGGGCCTCAACTGACACGTCACATGCATGTAAATTTTGCATTTTCTGTATGGGATGCATAAATTCATGTGGTGGAGAAGAAGTGCATTTCTATGTTTTGAAAATGACCATATTTTTTTACCCCTTAGCTACATTAAGATTACATTACTTCCAGTTGCTATGAGGAGACAGTAAAAGGAAAACTAGCTGAAGTACCTCTCAGCAGAGGAGATAAGCTATCTGGCCCAGGCACCTGACCTCAGAGCCTAACTCCCACACCAGTAAGTAGCTCCATCCATAGGGGCCATGTATAAGGCACAGAGCTGGTATCAACTTTGCCTGCAATCAATTTCTTCATGCTACAGGAATGAGTCTGAGGTGTTGTGACAACATTGAAATGTTTCCTTGTATGGACCAGTTTATCCAGTCACTTCCCAGTACTGCTGCTGCAGTGGCTATTGCCCTGATTGGTAGAAAGAGCCCTTCTTCTTCTTCTTCTTCTTCTTCTTCTTCTTCTTCTTCTTCTTCTTCTTCTTCATATGTATTCATAGTGTAGTGTAACCAGGAGGGGTCAGGAAGCCACTGCAAAATGAGAACAATACAAGGTTGTCATGAGGAAGAGAAGGGAGGAAAGAAGAAGATGGTAAAATATTTGTAATGTGATCATGATCTCTCAGCTAGGATTTTGACTTGATGAATTACTGGACTGTTCGAATATAGCATGTATTACGTATCCAGTTATGACTGAGCAAAGGAGATGCTCAATGACTAGAGTTACACCATTTTCCTAAGGCATTACCTAAAGCAAGGCAGACATAGCAGTGAATAGCAAGCAAGAAATCCATTGGCCTATGACTTCATAGGTCAACACTGGGGTACATCAAAGGCTTCATTTTAACACCAATGCAGTCTGACTCCCTTTGAAACTGTACAGCATACTGTACTGTATGTGTGTGTACGCGAGCAGATGTATATGATCACACATACACTGAATGGATCAGTTTAAAAAGAGTCAGAGATAACAAGGGAAGTATCTGTATTGCTTATTAGCTAGACAGCCCCCACATTTCTGCCAGAAACAATGCAGCATCCAAATGATTTGTGGCAGTTCAACCATAGCCAATAATTACTGCAAGCAGTTGCCTGACAGAGGACTAAAGGGCAATGGAGGGATTGCACCTGTAGGAACTGTTGTGATTAATTACCTTCAGTTTAGCTAGCATCAGCCCAGACCCCTTACGCACAGTGGGGAAGGAAAGCACAATTTCAATCAAGTTATTTTGGCTATTCTGGCAACAAAACAGCTTCAATGTGTTTCACAGTGTAAGCAGAAGTTATTTCCTCCTTTGTTTTAGCCATCGTGGTGTAGAGTGGTTAGTACGTTTCCGAGCACAATTCAAAGTGTTGGTGCTGACCTTTAAAGCCCTAAATGGCCTCGGTCCAGTATATCTGAAGGAGCGTCTCCACCCCCATCATTCAGCCCGGACACTGAGGTCCAGCGCCAAGGACCTTCTGGTGGTTCCCTGACTGCGAGAAGCCAAGTTACAGGGAACCAGGCAGAGGACCTTCTCACCCTAGTGGCACCCACCCTGTGGAACGCCCTCCCACCAGATGTCAAAGAGAAAAACAACTACCAGACTTTTAGAAGACATCTGAAGACAGCCCTGATTAGGGAAGCTTTTAATATTTAATTAATATTTAATTGTAGTTTAATATTTTGTTGGAAGCCGCCCAGAGTAGCTGGGGAAATCCAGCCAGATGGGCAGGTTATATATAATAAATTATTATTATTATTATTATTATTATTATTATTATTATTATTATTATTATTCCAGACTAGGACTTAGGATACCAGAGTTCAAACCCTCAATTAGCCAGAAAACCTGGGTCAATCACACTCTTTCAGCCTATCCTACTTTATAGGGTTGTTGTGAAGACAGAACACAGGGAAATGAATGACTGCTTGAGCTCCATGGAGGAAAGGTGGGATATAATAGTATCCTAGTCATGTGGTTCATGTTATTGTTGCCGTCAGTTCTTCTCTGATCCTCAGAGCAGCTAACAACAATAATATAAACAGAAAAATAAGAGAATGATAAGAATTAAAAGAAAAACAGCAACATATATTGCTTGTGGGCTTCCCACACACATTTGGAATTGGACACTGCGAAAGAAAAACCTGGACTAAACAAACCTTTGAGCTGATCTAACAAGGCATCTCTTCTATTATGTACTCAAGACAGCACTGTCATGGAAATGACTTCTCACCTGCTCTTCACTCAAGCTCTGTCTTGATGGCAGCAGATGTACTGAAGAAACACAACCAATTCTTTACATTTCTTAAATGTCCTTGGAAGCTATATTGCCTGAAACTCCATCTGGGATTTTATCTTTGAATACAGCTGTGAGCGTCAACAAAGGAGGATGCATCCATGTACTGAACATATTGTTATGAGCTGAGGGAGGAGTAAGATGTACAGTGTGTCTGAGCCCCCTTCTAATTCCTGGATCCAGCATAGATTCAATTCCTGGAATAGCCAGGCTAGCTTCCTGGTGAGGTAATAGCCTAAATATGGGCCATTAAAGTAACCAAGGAAGTGGCCCTGTGCAGATGGGAGTTAGAAAGACAAAAGGGCAGAGTTGGGAGTTGCAAGGCTGCAGGCTGAGCAGCTGGGAAACAGAACCATGCTTGATTTACAATGTAATCCAGGGCTGTGGCTATGGGAGAAGCAAGACCCTCTTTGGGTGTTAATGTTGTGAACCCCCCCCCCATTTGTAGGCTTAGGCTGTATATATGTGTAAATAAACCATATATCATAAAGACATCACCGTCCGCACAGTCCCTCATTCTGAGGAAACTGAACCCCAGATAAGCAGCTGGAACCCCTGGAATCTTGCACCATTCAGAGATTGGGGTGGTGTGGATGCTATAATCATTCTGCCATGATAACAGCTGGATGGCTAAACTACAGAATGGTACACCGATATAATTCACAAGCATGCAACTGAACACAAATGGCACAGGGACAACAGCTTGAGGAGCACTCGCCTTAATGTCTAGATTCAGTCATATTTCACTGATAATTTTTGAATATATATAGTTGTTCACTCTGATCTAAGGGCCTTTATAAACCTGCCCAACTGAGTGTTTCTTTTGCATGAACACATCTGATTTTTACACTCCTGCAAATCCATCTTTTCCTCTGTAGCAGAGTGAGAACTGACAAGGGACCAAAAATAATTGCAGACCCATCCAGCAAAGACTCTATGTAGCAGAGACAGAGGCCTGGGGCTCCTCTGCCGTAATTAAGAGGCACATGCAATATGCTGTTTTAATTGCCGCATGCACTAAAAGTATAGTGGAAAGGGGAGTGGGGCTGGAGCCAGTATTCTGTGTTTATTGCAACACCCAGGCTGGGAACAGCTTGCATGCCATCCTCCCAGCACACTTGATTCTATCTCTCATCAGCATGATTAAGCATAAGTAATGTCAAGCTGTTCAGTGCCGAGGCAAAATAAAATAAATAGAGACATATTATAGGAGGACACTGCCAAAACATTTTTCCATATATTTTCCGCTTAGGGTGTTCTCAGTTAAAATATGTACATATATAGGCCATCTTTTCCATCCACAGTTGTTGACAGACTGTCGGCATGTGGTTAAATTTCACATCAGACTTGACTAATATTTATCTACCCCATAAAAGGTGCTCAGAGGGCAACATCAGGTCTTTCAGCAGTGAGGTGGACCTGCAGCTGGACACCTCCATTTCTCTGACTGGGCTTTTCATTCTGAAGCATGATTTTGGGTCATTCCGCTTTGGGCAGATTTCGTACTGGTGGGCTGATTTTCACAGACGTTCAGTGGCAGCAGTGGAGCACAAATCTCCCAGGCAAACTAGTTTGATATTTGCCATGGTTCAGCTTGCAAAATGAGGAATGGCAGATTCATGATCCTGCTTGAGTGCCCTTTCTCCAAACTGGAGATGTGAAGGTTCTGGTTATGGTAAGAGAAAGACACACAACTAGAGTCCCCCCTCTCCATTCACTGTTGCTCATGTCTAAATACTCAGGAGTGTATACATTTTATATTTACAGAGGCATTTCTTTCAACTGTCTGTTCTCTGGGCAAACAGATCTCTCTACTACTCGGCTAATCCTAATCCAAAAGTACAGCTATGGCAAAGAGGTCCTGCCCATGTGTCTCTAAACAGAAAAAAGTGACAGATTGGGCTGTCTAAAAGTCAGCCCTAGTAGGAAAGCTCTTGCTCCATCTGTTGCTAGGAGGCCTGTCCAGAACAACTACTATAGCAGATAGGGAAGGAGTTAGAGCTGCTTCAGAAACAACTTTATGTGGTAGGATTAGCATATCAGAATCATACACTGAGCTGTTTCCCTGAAGGCCAGATAAGAAACAGGGAGTATTTCCTAATCTGAGGAGCTGTTCATTTGTTTAGTTTAGTATTTTTTGGTGACCTTGCTAGTGAGAGTGAACAAGCAAGCAACAGCGAGTATTTTTCTATAATAAATATCTGTTTTTCACTTAATCATTTTGCTTTTGCAATGGTGGATGGCTTGTGTATGTGTTGCAACAAACTCTGTATTAAGCATTTCCCTACATTCATTCATTAAAAGCTGCAGCAGCTGCTGGATGAGGCAGGGCAGGTGACACAAGATCTAACAGGGGATATACCGTAGCTTGAATGCACAATCATTTTTGTCTATTGGCTGGAATACTTTTTTCTTTTAATTTAGGGGGGAAATGTTTAGGATAATGAATCGTTAAACTGATATTTGGAAGGAGAAAAACTATACAACTGGAAGCAAGTTTTCATTACTTTTAAATATGTTTGTGTTTAGTTTTTTTGCTATGGATGTGTATGTGTAAACCAGTGTAAACCAGTAGTTTTCAATCAGTGACACCCTGTGGTGCCTTGAATGATGGTCAGGGGTGCTGCGGTGATCACTGGCCTCTGTCCCTCTTTCCTTCCCTCCCTCTGGAGCTGGCCAGGGGGTGCTTCCCAGGCCTCTGTAGGGCAGTGTGAGGAGGCACCTCTCTTTGGTGTGGGGGTGAGGAGCTCAGAGACCAGGGACAGCAGCAGCGACTGCCTGGATTCCCAAGGAGAGGGGAGAGGGAGGGTGTTTGAAAAAGGGTGAGAGGCTGCCAGCTCTGCAGGCAAGGGGTGACACAACTGGGCTCCTGAGTCCCATAGGGGTGCTGCAGAAAGAATGTAGTTGGTCAAGGGAGCTGAGGATCCAAAAAGGTTGAAACCTCTGGTGTAAATAATACATGAATTCAAAAACGTATGTCATGTGGTATGGCTTAATTTCAAATTAAGAGGTATGGAGTCACTCTTGTCTGACAATCATATCTGGGCTCTTTATATGAAAGCTCTTTCCCTGCCCATTAATGTGCAGGGAATAATTGACTTTTTAGGGAGAGAGGAGACAATGGCACCCTATACATGTTTAATGACACACTTTCCTAAGTCAGTGCCATACAAGTCCTGTTATGATGGTAAAAAAGGTTTAAAAAATTGCAGCCCTACCAAGTCAAAATGTTAGCAAGCTTCACTGAGTCCTTAGCTGCAGGGCTTTGTGGAAACCCTCTAGCAAGTCTAGTTGCTAACAGGGCACCAAACAAGAATCAGAGTAGCATTTTATTCCGATGGTGGAAACAGATTGCTTTCAATCTTAAAAAGTCTATGGAGGCAAATGTAAATTATGCCTCCTGAAGCCATTTGCAGCATTATGTACTGCATGATTCCATGCAGCTTTCGTGTGGGTATTTAACTCTTGTCGCTACATATTAGTCCCATCCAAGCACTTGTGAGACGGAGAGGTTGCTCAAACTCAAAATAAAGGAAAAAGAGAATAGGTGGCAATAAATCCAGCAGAGCTCATCAGAGCTTAGCTCTGGAAACTGTTCTCCCATACAAATGCTTAGCCCTGTAACAGGTAAAGTAATGAGAATGTGCCTTGGAGCATGAGTTGCCTTTCCCTTGTCATTGAGAATCACAGTCACCAGCACCACCTGCTCAGGAATTATGGGTAACGGCAAAGGGCTTGATTTCCAGACAGGCCTGAGGCCTGGCACCTCTCATTTGGAAAATTAAACTCTGAAACTAACCCAGAAACATCTGGTTCTCCTCTTAGACCTCCTCAGACCTAGCTGTAATTTTTGGAGAAAGTACATGTTGCAAGATCTGCTCATGGAGCATAATCAAGTGCCCAAGACAGGCTCGCATGGTCCACAATTTTATACAGCCAACATGAATTGGCAGCCACGTACTTTCCTTCCCTACAAGTCCACTGGAGCAGCATTCACACTGAATAGCCCAGGGGGGGTGAGCCTAGTGTCTTTGGTGCCAGGTCTCAGATCTCCTGTGCTTTCCCTCACTTTTTAAAGACCTAGGCCACATTCACCTCATACATTTAAAGCAATCACTGGAACTTTGGGAACTTTAGGAAGGGAATAGTGGTCTCCTAACAACTCTCGGCACTCTTAACAAACGACAGCTCCCATAATTCTTTGGGGAAACCACGACTGGCTAAAGTGGTACCATAGTGCATTAGATGTATGCTGTGAGTGTAGCCTTACTGTTGTTTTTATTTACTTTGCTTATAGAGAAGCTGGGCAGCTACCTGCCATCTTAATATGTCCAGAGGCATCTGTTCAGATAAGTGAGCATATGCAAATTTTATGCAAATCTGTGCCATGATTCTTGTGCTTCAAATCCTGTAAGTGCTTAGCAATGCCCTTGGCTGGAACTGAGGCTGACCAATCTCCCCACTGTTGTGTTGGTGAAAATAATTCCAATCTTTGATTAATGGGGAGCAGAGATGGCGTGGGGTGATGATGAACATGTGAGGGGAGCTGTGTTGGGGGGGGAGCAGCTGCTGCACACATCTGCAGTGCTAATCCACTGCCCCCTCCCATTGTGACCCTCCTTGTGTATTTCAGTGTGTGTATCTGAATATTCCTTATCTTAGTCCTCTAGAAGAGAAAGTGTTGGGTAGAGCGTCCTTTCCATTAATGTACAGATAGAAACACAGGAATATGCCTTATACTGAGCCAGACCACCAGTCCACCGAGTCAGTATTGTCTACAGCAGGCACCCCCAAACTCGGCCCTCCAGCTGTTTTAGGACTACAATTCCCATCATCCCTGACCACTGGTCCTGTTAGCTAGGGATGATGGGAGTTGTAGTCCCAAAACAGCTGGAGGGCCAAGTTTGGGGATGCTTGGTCGACTCTACAGTGACTAACAGTGGCTCTCTGGGGTTTGAGGCAGAAGTCATTCCCAGCTCCATCTGGAGATACCGAGGATTGGGACCTTCTGCATGCAAAGTAGATGCTCTGCCACTGAGCTATGACCTTTCCCCCATACAGATGCTATAGACATTAGCTAATCAAGCTGAATTATTTTGGGAGCAGAATCAGGATTTTAAAAGGACTCTTCTGTACACACTAGAACAGGCTGAGGATGTTTTCAAAAGCATTAGGTACCACTTAGAGCACATTCATGTTTTACTGTGATGAGCCACAGTAGCTGGAAAACAGGAAGTACTTCATTAAAGAGGAATGTTCATGTTGCAAGGGTTTAAAGCTACCGTTCTTTAAATCCTTGCAAATGTAATGTTATGACTTGGGGGTGGGGGTGGGGGAGTAGGCTGTATGCCAAGACCTTTCTAATTCTTGGCTCCAGCAAGGGTTAACATCTAAGGAAGGATTCAAATTGTCAGAACAGCCAGACATGCTTCTTGATAATGGCCCGCTAAATATGGGTTGTTAAAGTAACAAGGGAAGTGGCTTTGTGCCATATGGCAAATGGGTGGGCCCCACTCCCTCAACTCACAGGTAGTTAGTTAGAAATGACAACAGTCAGAGCTGAGGTGTGTGTGTGTTTGTGTGTGTGTGTGTGTGTGTGTGTGTGTGTGTGTAAGCTAGAAGCTGGAAGAAGAAGCAGGCTGAAGCCTGTGAGTTATAGCCATGCCTGATTTCTGCTTGAATCCAAGTCTGTGGCTATGGGAGAAGCAATACCTCCAGGTGGTGTATAAATTGTAATAATAATAATAATAATAATAATAATAATAATAATAATAATACCCACGGGGTGTTAATGCTGTGACCCTCCTCTATTGTAGGCTCAGGTTGTATATATGTGTAAATAAACTGTATATCATAAAGACACTACAGTCTCCACTATCCTTCATTTCAAAGGAGGCATGAACCCTGGTAAGCACCTGGAACCTCACACTGCTCAGAGATTGGGGTGGTGTGCAGCAGTAAAAAAGGGCTAGTGCACAGAACCCTCTTTTTGCCTATTCTAAACGCTTTCTGGTCAGAATGAGGACCACTTCCAAAATATGTGGTTTGTGAGTGGGTGATCAGTGCACTTTGAAGAAGGAATGTCAATCATCAACAAAGCTACTGTTGGAGGAAACTCTGTTCAGTCGGAATCCCATAATACTTAGCTCAGAGCAAGCTTCATGGAAAACAATGAAACTTCTGAGTAGACATGTACCATATTGCACTGCTTGAAATGCCTTCTCAGCTATCAGTATGTAAAAAAGCAAGCAGGTGTGAAATCTTACAGGACAAGCAGAACCTGCTTTTCTAGCCATGTTTTCCCAAGTCATACCTAATTGCATTTTTGCATTACAGCAAATGTTCATTCATACAAGTTTTTTTTGAAAATGTGGTAGTGCTAAGGGTTGGCCCAAGAATAAACTTGCCCCACAGAAGTCTTGATCATGCTTTTTTAAAACCTTGCTAGAACTTTGAAGAGTGATTCTGTGACTCCTAGAGTGCTGTCTTTTCTTTGAACTTTGGATTACAAGAGGACCTTATTCCTGTTTCTGAAGAAACAGCTACTCAGAATGAGGAGCAAGACTCAGACAGTTTTGAGGCATATTGTTCCAGCACACTGGTTGGCAAGAGGGGGGAAAAAAGATTGCCTCATATTTCTTAAAAGAATTGTAGCTGCGACAGTGGTTCAGCGGGTGTTTTTTTTATACTGACTTGATTAAATCTGAAGATGCCATTTGATCTAGGAGAGAGGTTATTTAAAATGAGTCCACCAAATGGGCCTGTGGAACTCATTGCTATGGTTACAACCATGACTGAGTGTGTATCCTTTTCTTATTATGCCTTGTTTGTTTATAAGTCTCATAATTGCAGTTGTCATGTTTCCAGCAAAACTATCCTGTTTGCTTGTTGTGGGACACCAAATTCAGATTGTGGTTTGAAAGGAGGCCATGTGACAGAAAGAATGAGTAGAGGAATGGTTGACAGTACCAAAGTGAAAAGAGTGCAGCAGCTATGAGACACAGAGAGAAAGAGGGAATGAGATGAGAGCTGTGAATGTAAGCGCACATAAAAGAATCAGCGAATTATAGAACTGTAGAGCTGGAAGGGACTGTGAAGTTCATCTAGTCCAACCCCTTGCAATGCAGAAATCTCAACTAGATCATACAGGACGGATGGCCATCCAACCTCTGCGTAGAAACCTCCAAGAAAGGCCTCCATATAACATGGGGGAAAGCCTTAGGGGGTCACAATCACAGACCATAGATGGCAGTCAATTTGGCACAACCCCTGCATTCATTCTGTCTCTCATCTCATTCCCTCTTTCTCTCTCTGCCTCTCATAGCTATGTTATGATCTGGGTGGATTCTGAGGTAAATGTCTCACTTCGCTTGCCTTGTGTATGTGCAGTGCTTTTTTTCTGGGGGACGCATACCCATAAGCATTTTGTGAATCTTTGTACTTTTGTCCATTTACTGTATCCCCACCCCCAATTTGCACTATAAAATGGTGGCTTTCTTGAGTCAAAATGAGAGTAGCCCTAGACATTTTTTAAAGAAAAAAAGCACTGTGTATGTGTACTTGATTAACAACATAAAGGGAATTGTACTACTCTCTATAAGTTAGTAGGCAGTGGCAGCATGTATTTTAAGGGAACTCTGGACACAGCAGAGTAGCTGATGGGCTAATCAAGTGACTGTCTGGAATCAGGCCTTTGTGGGAGACCCAGGGAGCATCCCATGTGCCAGCAAAATGAAAATGTCTTTGTAAGCTCATTTGAATATTTAGGCCAAGCCAGAGCTCTTAGTTGAGAGCAGCTCATGCTTGCACAGCCAGCATCTGAGACCTAGACCTCACATGGCTGTAACCAGTGCACAGGCTGGTAAGGAAATCACATTTTCCTAGCAATAAAGTATTTTGGTTTGAATGATGAGAAAAAACTGAATATCCCCACAAAAGAAGTACTACCTGGAAAAAAGATGTCCATGTTAGAGCTGAGTATCTTCTCTTTTTTTTTTGTAAAAAGTCCATACTTTGTGAAAATTTCCTTCATTTTTGGGGTGAGCTCTATTAACAGGTGTGAAAGTATTTCCCTGTTCAAAGTGAAAGCAATACTTCTTGCCCTCTCTCTGCATTTGTTCCGCAGGAATCATCAACAGATTGGCAATATGGTGTCTGCCTTTTCAGAAAAAAGGGCAGCAAGCACTGTCCTCTCTCTGAATTGGCATGGCTACAATGCTACATTATGATTTTGTGACATCATTGTGCTGTCATATTGAGTACTTGAGACCCATTTGGCTGGGATAACATGGCTAGGAAGAAGCTGAGTAAGAGAGGATTTCAAGTGTGTTTCTGTCCCACATGCTACTTTCATTGTAAAAATGTTTGCTCATTAAGATTAAACACAGCTCTAATCTGCATCCTCAGAAACAAATGAGTAACAACTGTCTGGTTTTTTAGAACAAAGATCATATGAAAAGGCTGTACAGATGAATAAGCTTGGGTCATGGGCATAGCCAGGGAGGCAGCTGCCCCCCTGCAATCAAGTAAATACCATAAATAAAAATACTTTACGCTGGAACTGGTCTGTGACCGAAATAATAAAATTCATTCATTCAAATACTTTACTCACTGATCAATTGCATCACAGATAACTCGGTTCTGCTCCCCCTAACATAAAGCCTCCCCCCCTCCCTAAAATCATGGCTTGGGTGCCTTAGCCAGGGTTAGACAGCAGGGAATAAAGCTGCCTTGACTCATTCCCAAATTGTTATGTCAGTTTTCTTTTTTACAAAATGTGTTTGGCTAGGTTTAATGCTTCCTGCTGTTTTGCAGTACCTCTCAGTGTATGGTGTGAAATCAACCTTTGATGTGTGCAAACTACTGGGGTGCACTTGGTTGCTTTCTTCCACACCAGAGGCAGTACCCATGAACCCCATGTGCTGTGTCCAAAACAATAAGGGGAGGCTGCTGCCTGGTGCCTTTGTGCCCTGCTTGAACGCTTCCTCCTTAGAGGCATCTGACTGGCCAATAGTTGGAAACAGAATATTGGACTACAAGGACTTTTAATCCAATCCTACCGAGCTCTTCTTAGGTTTGTTTCCGCCACCAGCCTGCCTCTTGGTTGAATGCTCTCCTTTCTGATCCTGACCAGATAAACAAGTTTGTTTTTATGCATGCAGTCTGCTGTCTTCCTGCTTCAGTCATGTTGACGAGGCAGACACTCTGTGCTATTTTTGGACTCTTGTGGCATATCTGGTTTGGACCCAGCCTATGGCAAGTGATGCCTTTGGCCTTGCATTTCCTACGGCCACATCATGCCGCTGTTATATCATGCTGTGGTTTCATTTCAATTAAAAGGCTTGTTGCATTGTGGAACAGGAAGAGGGCAGGGACCTCTCTCCCTCTCTCTCTCATCACCACCATCACTAACATATGCAAATGATTTGTTTCATCACACAGTGTGCAACATTGATCATGGCTGGGGGAGGGGGGAGATCTATTATCTCTGATTCCTCACAGAATCTGAAACGCCAGTCCCCATGTAAATATGTAAACATGCACGAGCACTTAGGAAATCTGTGAAGACTACTTATCCTTTGATAATTGTTCCACCTTGGAAATAATTGTCTTCGAAAGACGGTTTGTGCTTTTCTAGGTGCTCATCGCTAGAGGAAGCCAAATCCTACTCACGTCTTATTTCTTCTCCTCCTATTTCTTCTTTGGCTCCTGGTTCTCTCCCTGACCAGAGAGAACCACACTGCTCCTTTCTCCATGAGCTCTCCCCTCTCTCCCTGCTTTTTATATGCTCCTTTCCGCTCCTTTCCAGCCAAGCCTGCTTCCTACACCCCAGTTATTTATACTCACTTTGTCCTCAAAACCTGGGTTTGCATCTAGACATGGTGGGCCACGCTGTGTTTTGTGTGAGGGAGGGGAAATTAAGCTATGGCAATGGGGAAAACAAGTCAAGCCTTTCTCATGCACGAGGATCCGACCCAATGCCATATCTGCCACCCGAGTCGGCCCCTTTCTGCTGACTCACGGCCAAACCACTTACAGTGGTACCTCGGGTTAAGTACTTAATTCGTTCTGGAGGTCCGTACTTAACCTGAAACTGTTCTTAACCTGAAGCACCACTTTAGCTAATGGGGCCTCCTGCTGCCACCGTGCCACCAGAGCACGATTTCTGTTCTCATCCTGAAGCAAAGTTCTTAACCTGAAGCACTATTTCTGGGTTAGCGGAGTCTGTAACCTGAAGCGTATGTAACCCCAGGTACCACTGTACATTGTAAATGTCCAGCTACCAAGCCTTGTTGCCCAGTGGCAAAAATGCACTCCATTGGGTCTCTGCAGGGCCTCATGATCAAAAATGATGCCAGGCTTCTGAATCCCTCAGCCCCCAAGTCCTTGCACCTTCTGCTGCATGGCCCTCTTCATATTCTTCCATGTGCAATTGATTCGTGTGGGCTCAATAACACCTCTCCAGCTCTGCCTTTCTAGAAGCTTTGAGCACAGGACGGTGGTGCGCTGTGTGCAGAACCTCAAGATCCTCCCCTTTCTGGATAAGTGGTGATGGTTATGCCTGCATAGGTGGTGCCTGAAGCCAGACAGTTTGTGAAGAAGTGTTCCACTTGAATCTCCCCACCCTTTGGTATCATTTGCCTTTGCCTTTTTCCGACTGAGGGAGAAGCAAAGTAAATAGAGCAACATGTCTCCATCTAGGATGTGTTCCCTGTATTTCTTCCTCAGGTGAACTTCCTCAGGGCAGCGGGGTCCTCACAATTCACGTAGTTGGACTTCCAGGGATCCTTGTCTAAGGAGCCATTTCCCCATGCTGTGATCATGGGTACACAAACGCCAACACCAGCCCAGTAGACCAGGCACACTGGCTGCGGTGAGCCATTTCTCATCCAGGAATGTTCATCCATTGATGGTGCAACTTTACAAATCTTTTTATTTTTAAGAAAAGCTGCTTTGAGAGAGGGCAACTGAGGATAGAGAAGTGGCAGAGTAAAAAAAAAAAGTGTTAAAATAAGAGCTTCTCTACACTGTTTTATTACATCTGCCAGTAACATATTCCTCAGCCCAACAAAGGTCTTTTAAGTACTATTTCAAATGCATATCTCAATAAGTTTAATATGTTGGGTCCAGTCATAAAGTAAATGCTAGATTTTATTGTTTTTTGACCCTCTGGGATTATCTTTCCTTTAAAAAAAAATCTTTAAAAATGAATAAATAATGCAAATCATAAAACAGGCAAACACTGTGACCACTTTACTTATTGTGTTTTCCAGATTTTCTTCATTAATATCATTCAACATTCACAATGTTCTTTTTTATTTTATTTTCTATTCAAGGCACGAAAGCATCTGTTTTGCACCCTGCAGAAATGCTTGCCACATAAAGTACACTGTGCATTTCAACACATCTGCTTTCAGAAGAGTCCATCAGAACATATGTGGCCTTAAACATCATTCAAATCAAAATCCTATTCATGTCAGCTCAGAACCAAGCCCCACAGATTTCAATTTAAGGGTGTGCATAGGATTTCAGCCCGATACATTTTTCTTTTCTTTGAGAAGCTTACAATCACTGAAGTAATGAACGAGTGCCTTGTTGGACAACGCCACTTGTGCTCCCTCTGCTGGGAAGTAGATATATAGAGGGGAGAGGAGAGGTTTTCATAGAATCATAGAATCATAGAGTTGGAAGAGACCACAAGGGCCATCGAGTCCAACCCCCTGCCAAGCAGGAAACACCATCAGAGCACTCCTGACATATGGTTGTCAAGCCTCTGCTTAAAGACCTCCAAAGAAGGAGACTCCACCACACTCCTTGGCAGCAAATTCCACTGTCAAACAGCTCTTACTGTCAGGAAGTTCTTCCTAATGTTTAGGTGGAATCTTCTTTCTTGTAGTTTGGATCCACTTTTTAAAAAACAAAAACAAAAATCCTTTTCACAAATCAAGGTCTTATTTGCAAACTATACAAAATCAGAAATGTAATTTCCAGTATATATGTGCTAGCTGGACGAACAAGCAACAGAATACTTCCTCCCATAAAGGTAAGGAAATTGAATCTTGCCCAAAGGATGTATTTAACATACAGGTTGGCATTTCCCAGGTTAGCTAAAGGGCTGTTTCACAAATAACATTATTCAGATGTACACAAAGATGTCTTAAATGAATGCCTAAAAAAATAAAGTGCGCATAAATGTGGTCTGTACTCCCTTCTTCCTTTATGGGACTTCGAAGCTTTTGTGTGACATAATTTAACTAGGTGTAAATGAAGATAAAATGGATGTCATTTATCTTCTGGGGGGGGGGACCCCAGACACTAAAATCTGAATCATGTGCCTAGTAATTAGACAGTAAAGACGATGAGAAAGAAATTTCTGACTCCACATGTCACCCTTTGTAGCACTTGGTTACACTGCAATAGGTAACAGCAGCTAGAGGTTTTGCTTTAATTTACACAGAAATATTAATATCTTATGTGGAAGAGAAGGCAGTGTAACCTCTATAGTCATGATGCAATCTAGTACATTGCCAGACCAGATATAAGCAGCAATAGCCATCATTGCATACCTTCAAATAATTCTTCCTATTAAGGGACATTTTCCCCACGGTTTCTAATGCTATCAAGCTTTTCCAGCTGGGATTTTCAAGGCCATTCAATATTCCTAGGCTTCTGGCTTACCACTTGACGAGTCCTCCCTTGTTCTCAAGTCCATTACTGCGCACTGGTAGAGTCCCACAGGTGAGAGCTTTGCCCCATCCTGCATCAGTCCTGCCAATAGGAATAATGTTAGCTGGTTCTTCCCCTTTCAAAATACCTTGACTTCACCAATCCACATCTTTGGGAATGTATGAAGATATGCAAAGTCTGGCCCAAACACATTATTTCAATTTCCATCTATCTTTTTTTAAAAAATAAATAAAAGCAATTTGATCCTATTCAGTCAAGTATCAACATGCATACAATCAAACAAAATGCATTTTCACATTCCCTTCATATACTTTTTAGTGGTACAATTGTTCATTCATTAAAAGCTGTTTGTTGAGCACCATATTGAATCATGCTGGATGGTTGCTTGCGAAGGAGC
The DNA here is from genome assembly GCF_964270895.1 of Podarcis filfolensis. Taxonomy (NCBI): domain Eukaryota; kingdom Metazoa; phylum Chordata; class Lepidosauria; order Squamata; family Lacertidae; genus Podarcis; species Podarcis filfolensis. Next base: position 59,251,462 of record NC_139604.1, on the reverse strand, counting down.
TCTCTCCAAAAGACTTTCTGCAACTGTGGTTGAGTTTTGTCTAGCCCAGGGGTCAGCAAACTTTTTTAGCAGGGGGCCGGTCCACTGCCCCTCAGACCTTGTAGGGAGCCAGACCTTTTGAAAAAGGAAAGAAAAAGAACGGATTCCTATGTCCCACAAATAACCCGGAGATGCATTTTAAATAAAAGCACACATTCTACTCATGTGAAAACACCAGGCAGGCCCCACAAATAACCCAGAGATGTGTTTTAAATAAAAGCACACATTCTACTGATGTAAAAACATGCTGATTCCCGGACCGTCCACGGGCTGAATTTAGAAGGCGATTGGGCCAAATCTGGCCCCCGGGCCTTAGTTTGCCTACCCATGGTCTAGCCCATTGTTGTTATAAAGCAAAAATGAAGAGCAACAAAACTATCCCATTGCTCTGTACCATGGAATATTCTAGTCTGCTGCACTAATTTCTCTGACGATGCAAAACTCTCCTCATTACACTGTATCTTATGTCAATGGAGCAAGTGTTGCTGGGAGTGCCTTGCATCTTGGTGGGTGGGAGTTAATATTTTCAATGCACACCAAACAATTAAATATTTTAGCTTTAAAAAAATAAGAACAAAGCTTTTACATCATTGCTTTGCCTTAGTGACACTAAGAGAGCTGTGGTGGGTTTATAAACTTGCATAGCATCTCTAGAGCACTTAAGCACTTAATACACGTTGGCAGTAATCCTGATAGCAACCCTACAAGTCAGTATTCATTATCTACATGCTGCAAAGGAAGGACTGAGAAAGAGAGAGGCTTGTCGAAGGCCACCTTGTGAGCTCACAGGAAAGGCGAGCTTCAAACAGGGAAATTCGTGGCTTATAGCTCAGGCATCTAAAGGACCAGGGTGGTTAAGGGGATAAAGGAGGGGTGGGCTCTTGCATCTTGGGTAGCTGGCAAGAAAAGAAGAGGGGATTTCAGCAAGTGCAGCTTGGTCCTGCAATCTTACACCTGCTGAAATTTCCTCTTCTGTGCAATTATTAAAGGTACAGCCGCCGCCTCTTCATTTCTAACCTGGCCGTCCAGGTGAAAGCATATTGCAAGGTAAAGCTGGGGCTCCCAATCCAGTGCTTACCTGGTAACATGAATGCAGAGGTGGAGGGAATATTTGCAGTGGAGATTGCGGATTGAAGTGCTAACTCGTTTACCACTTCTCTCCTCCAGATCTCATACCTTAGCCATTTTTAGCACATTTCCACCCCCACCCCCAAAGCTGGACTTAAGAGACTAAGTGAGGGGTATCATCTCCGGGGGGGGGGCAATATGCCAATGAGAATTGTGGCCTATAGAAGAGTTAAGGGTCTCCCGTACTCCCACCTAACAATTCCAACAAGACTTGTAAGTAGTAAGCTTTCCCAGTCTGCATGTGCATGTGAATTGTTTTTAACGTTTTTATTGTTTTATCATTTGTTGTTGGCTGCCGTGGGCTCCTTTGGGAGGAAGGGTGGGATATAAATATAACAAACAAACATAATAATCCCTTCAAATGCAGCTCTCACACCTGTGCTGCCTCAGCAAATGTGAATTTGGCTGTGTGCATTTACTGAAGTAATTCACTGTGGAACCCTTTGCTACTCAGCTGCTACGTAACTGGGACTAGTACTTGGAGGAATTGAACTCTGCAAATTATATTGTGCCAGGGCAATCAGCTAATTATCAAGTGGGCAACAGGGGCTTGGGCAGTGAGGACAAGCTGCCTGTGCAGAAGTTCTCACTCTTTCTTCTCTATGGCTGGGTAAGTGCCATACTTTTAAAGCATGCCCTCCAAGAACCCTGGGAAACTGTAGTTTACCCCTCACAGTGCTACAATGCCCAGTGCCCTTCATGAACTACAGTTCCCTGAATTCAATCTTGGGAGCAGGATATGCTTTAAACCTGTGTACACAGCCCAGAGCTCTCTTCTCAGTTGGAGTGCTGGCTGCAAGGAGTCCTATGAATGTGACCTTTCCTAACACAACTCAGTTCAGCTGGGAACTTCCCCCATGCACAACTTCCTGGCCATGCGCCACAATAACCCTGTCCAGGTCACTAGTCGAAATGGAAACACGACAAGCACATGCTTACCAATTTATGCATGGAGAAATCTCACCTCCCCCCTGTTGTTAAAACAGTATGTGGGCAGCCTTTAAAAAAAATATGTAAACCAAGTACATTTTTGCTATGCTAATTTTCTTTCAAACAGAGTTTTGCTGAAGATGTTGTTGTTGTTTAGTTGTTTAGCCATGTCTGACTCTTCGTGACCCCATGGACCAGAGCACGCCAGGCACTCCTGTCTTCCACTGCCTCCCGCAGTTCAGACTCATGTTTGTAGCTTCGAGAACACTGTCCAACCGTCTCGTCCTCTGTCGTCCCCTTCTCCTTGTGCCCTCCATCTTTCCCAACATCAGGGTCTTTTCCAGGGAGTCTTCTCTTCTCATGAAGTGGCCAAAGTATTGGAGCCTCAGCTTCACGATCTTGCTGAAGATAGATGTCACATATTTAGAGCAGCGAGTCCCGTGTGGAACCACCCTCATTGCGTTCCTGGCCAATGTGCCTACTCCTCAGTAGGGTTAAGCTCCAAAAAGTACTGTTCTGCAAGCTTGAAGCAGAAGCAGGCAATGCACAACCCTGCTTGGTTAGCCCCACTTGATGTCGCCAGAAAACCTAGCCCTCATGTCATTGGAGCAGTAATCATAGGCGCCAACTCTGAGGTGTTCTCAGCCCCAACAAAGTACCGGTATGTTGGGATGGGGCTGAGCCCCACCACCCCCAGTCTTGGGGACCCAGGCCTCCTTGCAATGGCAGTGGACCTCAGCATTCCTCACAACCTCCTCCTGATGCGCATGATGTCACATGTGTTTGTCGCATGTGTGATGTCATGTGATGAGTCCCCCCCCCCAAATGTTGGGTGGAACTCGGCGCCTCTGGCAGTAATGTGTTTTGAGAAATAAATCTTTTTGTTTTGCTTAAAAGATTTGACAAATGAATAGATAGATCTTCATGTGACGCTTCAAACATTTTTAAAAGGCACAGTCCACCTGAAGCGTGGGGGAAGAGTCCAGGTAGATGACATAACCAGGGTGCAGGTGCATCTGTCATTTCATTTCTGAAATTAAGAGGAAGCCATGATTCACCCCAGGACTGAAAAATTAAATGTGAGCCATATTTTTATATAGCATTCATTTTTTTTTATATAACTCTGCTACAATTCCTGTGGAAAGCACACTCAGGAATTTCTGTTCTCTGTTACTTTGCTTTAGCTGCAGTTGTTCTTGGAGTGAAAATTGGGATGTACTTAATTTGTTGTCTTTGGTTCTTCCAGAGTCTAAAGAAAAGCTGAGATGAAATTTTGCACATATTTGAACGTTTGAAACTCATAACTTGTCTAGACAAGAGAGAAATACTATTGTCCAGCAGACGTTAATCAACAGGATTAGAAGGATTTGGAATGCCCTCCCCGCCAAGATATGTCTGGCCCCCACACTGCTTATTTTCAAGCTCTGGTTTCAGACGCACATCTTTGCCCAGGCTTTTTTGAAGGTGTTGATGCAGTGAGGCCAACTATTTGATTTCTCATCTGCTTTATCTTTATGATTGCCTTGGTTCAAGATGCTGCTCTAGTGTGCGCAGTACTGGATTTATGTATAGGCTAAGTAGGCTGAAGCCGAGGGCCTCTAAATCTAGGGTGCCTCACTAGCCTGCCCTCTCCCCAGTGCCACAGTCTCCCCTCTCCCAAAATTGTACACCCAAGGCTTCATGTAAGGGCAGGGCAACTCAGGCCCAGCAACCATTAGACTCAGGGCTAGCCAGTGGGGCCCAATTTGAAGCAGTGGGGCGCAACTTGATTTTTTTTTTTGTAGGGCCCCAGTTCACAGCAAAATTTTATAGATATAAATAAAATTCATCTAGATTGCCCTGGTGCAGGGGCCCCCTTAGGAGCGGCCCGCAGGACCCAATTTGGCCAAATTGCTCCAGTTGCGTTAAGTTCAGCCCTGATGAGACTGTGCAGGGGTTGGACTGACAAGCCCTGCACCTTCTAGGTCCCTGGTGTTACCATTAAGAGTACAGTGGTACCTCGGGTTACATACGCTTCAGATTACATGCACTTCAGGTTACATACTCCGTTAACCCAGAAATAGTACCTCGGGTTAAGAACTTTGCTTCAGGATGAGAACAGAAATCGTGCTCTGGCAGCGTGGCAGCAGCAGGAGGCCCCATTAGCTAAAGTGGTGCTTCAGATTAAGAACAGTTTCAGGTTAAGAACGGACCTCCGGAATGAATTAAGTTCTTAACCCGAGGTACCACTGTACAGACTCAAGGACTTGTTATGGAAATAAGGGGGGGCACTTATTGGAAATCAGTTTTGTCACCTCTTCCCCCCCCAAACCCTGAGACAATGAGTCTAGCCACCTTTTATTCACAGTCGCATAAGCACTACACTACAGCATGACCATAAACTTGTACATTCAACTGCTGAAATATACACCTAATATGTAGCAATGGTGATTATGTTACTGCTTTATGAATGAACACTGTGTTTTATGAATGGACTCTGTGTTTTGTACATTACCTAAGAGCCACCAATAGGGAGCTCTAGAATCTGACAGCTAACTAATCGGGTACTACCAGACAGCGACCCCTATTGCTGAAAGCAGGTAACCAGCAGGGAATGCTTCAGCTCAGCCTTTGCACTGTTGACTGAACACCCCCTGCTGTGCAGATAATGGAGAAAGCTCGTAAATTGTATCCCTTCTGGCATCCTGGCCAACTCTATTACGCTGGTGTAAACCCTGGTGCACCGGAAGCACAGAATAGCAGCAAATAAAATCCACTCATACATCAGCAAGTGATAAGACTTGTCAACCAAAGTCCAAATTATAAAGCTCCAAAATACAGGCCAAAAGAGAGCAGGTCTGGGAAGAGCGAAGCATACAATGGGCACCACCAGTGAAATGCCCTGCTCCATGTAACTTCTGCCCTGTCATTTGATAGAGTGCCCACTTGCCCTCCTTCTTAACATGGAATGCTCTCTATTGGAGTCTCCAGGTTCAGTGCAAAGACAATAAGAAGGGAGAGTAGGGTCCTTGAAGTTCCCAACAGCTGTTAATCAAGCAAGCAAACACCTTTGTCACAGTCAGAACGCCTATGTCCTGGCCAGGCCTGCACCCAATCTTGTTTTTGTACAATCTTGTTTGTCCTCAGTAACCAAAGTTATATTATCAACATATACAAGCGGAAAAGTTGTTTTCTTTCATTTGCAAGGAATCACACAAAACAAAGTGGCACTAATAAATAAAAGTTCCAGGGTGGCAACAGAAAGCAAACTAAAAATGCTTTTGCAGTTCATCAAAACTATCCAGCAATATCAAGTTATAGGAAAACTGGTGCTATTAACAGCAATCCTTCTAGTTGGTTAATTGGTTTGGCAACTTCCATGGACATAATGTGTGATGCTAATTATTTTCCCCACGAGTTAAATGATAACTCATCAGAGGCAGCTACAGGAGAGCTATGAGATTCAGGTGAGGGTCAGATGCCCTGTCAATCCCAGCAGGTATATAAGAGGACGACAGGCCTGTGACCTGCCCATCATTCTCCTAAAGGGGAGAAGCCTAGCATGGAAGACTTGTGTATATTATGCAGATCTGAAAGGGCCACAAAGGGGAAACCACCCAAACGGTATTTAACAATAATATCTTATGTCCTTTAGAGGAGAAATTGTGAATTGTATAATTTTTTATAGCTGTCATCATCCTTGGGTTCACTCAGTTTTCTTTATAACACTCTTCCATTTTCTTCTAGTTGTGAGGGTGGGGGATGGGGAGGGGCCTCACAAGTGGAGTTGCCTAGGGCCTCTCTTCATCTAAATCTGGCCCTGAGTGTGTGGTGATTGAAAGCTTATTTTGGGATGTATACCCCCAGTTCCTTGTTTCCCCCCTACATATATAACAAAATTAATAAACTGATGACAAATGCATGATAATCCATGAAAGTAAAAGGTAGACAGCTCACCAGACACATGGGGAGAAGCAAGACTGATGGGTGAGCCCCCAGGATGAAGAGAAGGCCTCTCTGCAGATGAGGGACTTGCTGTGAGCTCCCTTTGTCTACATCTTTGTCAACACCCTTCTTCCTTTCTTAATAGTGTCCTACCCTCCCCATCGTCATTTCAATTTCTTAGACATTTCTGGACTTTAACCACTAGGTGTCGTAGGTATTCAGCTCTCTATAAATCTCTTCCTTCTATTTTTAATGGCCCAACACCGCAAGGTAATTCCGTTTGCTTCCCAGTGTACATTGTCTCTGCAAATGACATCCAAGAAAAGAAAGCTACATGATTGAAATCTGTGCTCCACCCAACAAAGCCAATGTGAACCTTATGAACACCCACTGGGAATAAATCCCACTGAATCCCATTGGACGTAAATCTGAGTATGCAAACATGCATATGGGTCCATTCTGGGCTCCTGCTTCAGCTTTTAACTACCAAAGAGTTTGATTAATCACAGCATTGAAACAGGAGTGTCTAACCTAATATAAGTTCACAGGGGCATGCAAGGCTGCCCTAAGATATCTGGATTCACTAAAAGTTTAGAATTTAAGCAAACTCCTGAATTCTTGGGTCTAGTGGGGGCTGGAGTTTAAACCCATTTTTCAAAATCCAGGAAACCGCCTGGCAGACATCAAGCGGCTGAGTCATTGACATAGCAAAGACACGAGTCATGACCCATCAAGACAGTCCATCAGCAAAGCAAAGGCTATGGCTATGGCAGCCACAAACGGAGGATAGTAAGACAGAAGACCAGCACTTTTTACTATGCAGAACTGGCAAAGTCAACAACCAAAATAAGAGAACTTAATAACGAAGGTTTTGTGGAAGAATGGAAGCCTTTCTCTGACAATTTAAAGAAATATTATTATATGATGATGCACAAACAAGATTTGAACTATGAGCCACAGAAGAATTTAAAGATTATAGTAGTGTTGTTAAGATGTAAGAGATAGAAGACAGGGTGCAACAGAGGGAGAGAAATTAAAACACTATGGGAAAGGGGGTGGGAAGTCGGCCAAAATAACAAAGAAAAAATGTTTTACTATGTATTGAAATGTATGTGTTAAATTTTTGGAAAACTTGATTAAAAGTATGGTAAAAAAGATCAGCAGTTTTGGACTAGAATTATGTAAGTGAACAGGGGAGAAAGTGTCAATTTGGGAAGTGGTTTGGCAAGCCAGAGAAGGAGGCGTGTGTGTGTTAGTGGGTAGAACCAAGAAGGGTTTAAGATGTCAGTTTTGGATGAGAAAAGCTGGGAGGAGTTCGTTTTTACTGTGTTACTGGGGAGAAGGGAGGCAAAGCTCAACTGCCTCTGTGCACTTTCAGCAACTGAGTACATTTAGAGATTTGACACCATGGGCAGTTGCCTAGTTTGCACCTATTGTTGAATCAGTTCCAGTCAGACTCCTGTAAGTAAGGGTGTGGGTGTAGGGTTGCCAGATAAAAAAAGAACAGGGCTCCTGCAGCTTTAATAGTTATGCAGAAGAGGGGATTTCAGCAAGTGCAACTTCTTGTACAGCTGTTGACATTTCCTCTTCTGCACTATTGTTAAATGTGCAGGGGGCCTGTAGACTTTTTCACCTGCCCTCTTGGAGTCGGTGAATAAGGGAAACCAACCACTCTGCTGAGCAGAGAGGGAAAAGAACTACCACTCCCCGGATTGTGATTGTTCTGCTTTGGTAATCCCTTCTTGCTCTCTCTTACTCATGCAAGAGGAAGTTGATTTGGTGCCAAAAGTGGCATCAACTTGTATTCACACCCACACTCTACCACTGAGCAAGGACTGTGCGCTGATAAACATTGTTGTAGACACAGTAGGCATCGGATATCCCTCCAGTGCAATGTTTGCCAGGTTAAAATTCAAAGGGTATCCAGGCCACAAATAAATATGTGCCCTCAGATTTATTTTAAACTTTGTGCCTTATAAATGCAGGTTTCCAAATATGGCACAATATCCTGACCAGATTTAACAGGTAGGCGAGCTGCTGGAAGGTAGATATAGAGATCATTATCCCAGCTAGTATCAGTATAGGATTTGAATTGATTTAATATATGTGTGGTTGTTAACTCTCTCTCTCTCTCTCTCTCTCTCTCTCTCTCTCTGTGTGTGTGTGTGTGTGTGTGTGTGTTGTAAATGATCGTTTTTTTCTTTAAATGTATATATGCAGTTGTTTCAAACATACACACACAGCCACACAGCTGTTTTGTATATGTTTTTATTATATTTTAAATTGCTTCAGGATGCTTGATGGGAAATGATTAATAAACAAAATAATAAACAATAATAATTACGTTGGCCCCCTTTGAATACCAGGGTAGGCATATGGTTAGAGAGGAGACACGCATGGCTTCCAAACAGCATTGTATAAAAGTAGATCAAACAGCATTAAATGGCATGTGGCATTGGTGCAGATATTTGTGTGTGTACCAACTTCTTTAAATGGTATTGGCTGGAACAGTATGGCATGTGCGGGTACAGGTCAACTTCCAAAGCACGTTGAAAAACAAACAGAACCAAAAGCATTAGATGGAGGGAAGACATTTGGGTTTCATGCAACCAATTAGTACAACCTGCCCTCGCCCTGCCGGTATCGTCATATGGACCATTCCTGATTCATGGGGAATAAAAGGCTGATTCACAGGACCACACAACAGCTGCTAGAAATGCTGTCTTATCTGGCTCACTGCCCAGTACTGAGATGGAGCTGAACATGTGCTGGTGCCACCACAAAAAAGGATCAGGCCTTATGCATACCACCACCACCTGTACTAAATATAGGTTATTGGCAGTGTGCTCTGAACACAGACTTGTGCATAATGGCAACTACATAGTGCTGCCTCATCACAGGCAAGGAGTTACTTAATTCTGAAATTCTAGGTGGTCTTCATGTCACAGAGCTACACTCAACAAACAATCTAAGCCAGGGCTGGGGAACCTGCAGGCCTCTGTAAGTTGCTGTTGGACTCCACCTCCCATCAATCCCAGGTTCCTCACCTCTGATCTACAGTAAGCTCTGTGGTGAGGGTACCTGTGGAAGGCACTTGCCTGCAATCTCATGCTGGTCACATGAACACTGAGCAATTTTGAGGTGTACGCTTTAAAAATACAACGAGTGCAGAAGACATGAGCCTTGTTCCACATGCAGTCTGGCAATTCTGTGTCCAGCCCCAGCTTTTGGATCTCACCCTCACCTGATGCATAGTGAGTGGTATGGCAAAATGGATTCACTCTTGCCTTGTGATCAAGAATAATTACTGCTTCATCCATCACAGCACTGCAATGGTGAGAGAAGCTGGCTGTGCCAAAAAAAATTATCTTGCTATTAGCACAGAAGCCTTGCCCCTTAATGAATCTGGCTACCCTATCCAAAGGAAAAGGATTCATAAATACTGTTTTCTAGCATAACACAGAGCTCAGAGTTCCAGAATGCCATTCCCACATTTTTCCTTACAGAGGCTTTGCACCTTTAACAGCTGCATGACACACACACACACACACACACACACACACGTTGCATGACACACAGAAATCCAGTAGGTTTAGCTTTCTCCATCCCTCTATGCTGGAATGAACTCAGGCTCTAGGGCAACTGTTAAAGGTACCTAGCCTGTGTCACGAGAGCAGGTAGAAAGCAACCTTTTTCCAGAACAGGAAGATGGAAACTGAAACATGTAAAGGCAAGAGAAGCGGAATCCAAATCATCGTCACTTTCTTGCCTTAGGACATAGTCTCGTCTAGAAGACACAGTACAAAACAGAGCTAACATCTGGACACAGTGCCTGCACCTAAACAATGATGGGCAAGGCAAGAAAATGAGGGATCACTTACCCCATATTGTGATATTGCTGTGTGTTTCTCCACCACTAGTTGATGGGGAAAAACAATGAGATGCCGCTGTCTGACAGGGGAAGTGACCCTTCATTGTTTTTGGGCAGTACATATTGCTGTTCTTATATGGAGTGGCATTTGGTGACTGTGTTGAAATAACTAGGGAGATGGTTGTGGTTTTGTATTTCATATATTTGTCTGGTTTAAAGCACCATTACCCATGCTGAGCCTTAGGCAGGAAACAAACGTAAGTAAAATGAAATCTTAATTAAAACAGCCACAACTACAAATTAGAGCTAAGCACCATTTCTGAAGAGGCAGGCAGATGGTTTGTTTGTTTTTCTTTGGAAGGGAAGGTGTGGAAGAGCAGGTCTTGTAGTGGTTTTCTCGCAACTTGATGCTTTCATTTCTGATGTGACACAAAGGCTGCATGCTGTTTCCCTATGACTCTGCGTGTCTCTTTGCACCCTCACATCAGGACTTTTTAATAGTGTGGATTACTGAAACTTTTTTTGTTCAAATGCATTCCTTCAGTGCCCCATTTGCATGCAGGCATCAGTTTTAATACCAAAAAAGAATGAAAAAAGCCTACTCTTGATCAATCTTAAATTTTGATTCCCAATACCCTTGCTTGGAAATTACCGTATTTTTCACTCCATAAGACGCACTTTTTCCCTACTAAAAAGTAAGGGAAAATGTCTGTGCGTCTTATGGAGCGGATGTGTGGTCCCTGGAGCCAAATCGCTGTTGCCCCGCGCTTCTGGGATGCTCTTTGGGGGTGGGGGGAGGAGCCACGCTGCTCTGCTGGCAGCCTCTGCTTTCCCCTGAAGCACCGGCAACGTTTGCAAGCAGCAGGAAGGCTGTGCACTCCTGGGCTGCTCTTTGGGGTGGGGGAGGAGCCACGCTGCTCTGCAGGCAGCCTTTGCTTTCCCCTTAAGCCCCGACAAGGTTTGCAGGCAGCATTATTTGCTCATTTGTCACCATTGTACCCATTTATTTCCTCCAGCATGCATAGGATTCTCTCAGGTTTTAACCTTAGAACAACCAATGTGGTGGATTAGAGCCAAAAGAGATAGCCTGGCTCAAGGTCACCTGGTGAGATTCATGCCAGGGGTCCCCAAACTAAGGTCCGTGGGCTGGATAAGGCCCGAGGGACTCGTTTCTCCGGCCCACGGCAACCCCCGCTGCCTGCTGCCGCCGCCCGCTCTTACCGGCGCTGCAGTGTGCGGCTGTCCACTTCCAGGTCAGAGGAACACTGGAAATAGCTTGTGCGCATGTGCAAACATTATTTGTGCATGCGCAAGCGTTATGCGCATGTGCGTTATTTTCAGTGCACATCCGGGTCAGAGGAGGCCTGTGCACATGCGCACAAGCTATTTCCGGTGCTCCTCTGACACGGAAGTGTGCCCGAAATAGCGTATGAGCACGCGCTCCCCCGCCCTCCGGCCCGCAGCGCGATCGGTGCTGGAGACACCGGCCCGAGACGCGGTAAGTTTGCTGACCCCTGGTTCAAACCCTTGAACAGCTCCAGGTGAAATGTTGATCTCTCTAGCAACTAACTGCCCTGCTGTGGTTTGCAACAGCAACCCTGGCCTTAATTAAGTCGACGTCTTAAACACTTTGCATCCTGGCAGCCAGGCATTTTTCTTTTGCTAAGCTGGCCAGAGGAGCAAGACATTTCCATAGGACACCACAAAGAAAGGAAGCTTAAACAAACAGTTAAGGCAAAGGGCAGCAGTGGTTTTATGCATATAGCTTTGCATTATTCTATTGGATTTGATGTGTTGCTCAACAGGCAATCGACCACATCTTTTCAGGCATGCAGGGAAGCTAGTACCTCTTGCAAGCTGCTGGAGGAGGGCCGCTGTCTGAAGGAATTAAGTTCTATAGTCAGCCTCAAGGTTCAACAAGGTTCAAAAGAACACACACACGCAAGCATAGTATGCCCTACTTAATTTCACAATGACGCCTTTAGGTCCTGTAGTTTGGATTTTCCACATCTGGGCAAATCATTTGTTTTGGGCTTATTTTTAAAGGTTATTTGAGCAGGACAAGAAGAGCACAACCTGAACAGTACTCTTCTCAGCCCAGGGAAGGGAGGATGGCAAGAAAGTTGGAAATACTTTGTTTACTGCTAAATGTGGCTCCCTCACCCCCCCAAAAAACCTCATGGGTCACACAGAGGTGTGGCATTATGATGTGCAAACCAGTCACTTGTGATGTTTGCCTGGTAAATTTATTACTGGAATTTCAGGTGGCGAGCAAACAAAATGGGAACATCAACAGAAGGTTTTTGTTGTTAAGGTTTAAATGCTCTATCTCTCTCCCATACACATCCATTTACTACAGTTCAAATATACCTGGTCTCCTCCCTGCGGAGGTTCCCTGCCCAGCATGGCATGTTGCCCAGGCAGCCTGTGATCTCCACACAACTTGTAGCATGATGTCAGTGAAAGGTTTCTCTTGCTCTCTGTGAAACTAATACTGTGCCACGTTTCTGACTACTTTTAAAAGCTTCCCTCCTCTAAGTTCAGCAGCATTAACGTGAAAATGGAATAAACTAGTGTGAATGCAGCCAAAAGTGAAGTCTCCACTCACCCGTTGTAAACAATCAAGGGGCCAAAAAGAAAAAGAAATGAAGAACAAAACCTAAAACAAACCTACAGTCTACCACCATTCCTTCCTGTCTTTTTCTGTTCAGTGGTTCACTTTAGATTAGAAACAATCCTTTGCTCACCTTCTGGAGTGTGTTTTCACTGGCCAATTTCAGAGGTCTGCTAGGGAAGGGGAAGGAGATTTTGTGAGGTACACTCATGGCAAAATCATTCCTCTCCTTTACCTTACTTTGATTGTGATCTGAGCTAAGGGGGCTGGGTCGAGGCAGGAGGGATGGAGTGGTCTTTCAGTAGCAGCTGCTTGCTTTGTCTCACAGGATGTAATGCCAGTTTAGATTATCTTGCAAAGCATCCAAGAATTTTTCCTGTCACCACTTGGGGGCAGGGAAGTGAATAAGTAATCAGACCAGATGCACGTGGTGCTTTGAAATAAACGACAAAGGGGTTTTGTTCTCCCACCCTCCCTGCTTTGTTCTGCTTCTGGGGTAGGAAGCTTGTGGCTTCGGAGTTATTATTCCTAGATATTGGCACAAGACTGCAACATAAGTGTTATGTACTGAGTTGAATAAGATCCAAACTGCAGCAGTCTGATTGGTCCTAGAACAATAGGATCCAAAAGGCAGCAGTCTGATTGGTCCTAGAACAATAGGATTCAGAATGCAGCAGTCTGATTGGTCCTAGAACAATGCAGCAGTATGATTGGTTGGCAGGAACCACCCAATCATGCTCCAGATAGAAGTGAATCCACAACCTGATTGGCTTACAGTAGAATTCCGGAATTAGCCAATCATGTGCAGCCCATTGTGTAAATAATGTATATAAAGAAGATACCTTGAGGGCACTTTCATTCATTCCTCCTCACCACTATGAGCTGAATAAAGAGCATGAAATCACTTTGCAACTCTGAGTATATTTCAATAAGTCAACCTAAGGCCTGTTTGGGCAGGAAGGATATGATCATTTATTTTGTAGTATCTTTATTGGATTGCCTGAGAACGGTAATTTACTTGCAGGGAAAATGCCTTTGCCAAGCTGATCAATACATATAACAGTACAGATAACTAACAATATTAAGATACTAGGATAGTTCAGAAGATAATCAGCTCATTCAAGTTCCAGACATAATTTTCTGGAAAAGGAGGAATAGAAGCATGTGTGATTGATTTATTTTTAAGCAGCAGCAGCTCATTGTGGGTCTGCATGTACCAAAATATGAATGTAACATTTTCGAGACTATGTCATAATTCTGCTTGCTATTGTGAATGCTGTACTGCTTCTCTTTGTTCTGGTCACAAAGTACTATTGTGTGACTCTGCTCATTCCTTTGTCCCAAGTGCTTCCATAGCAAACTTGCTCCATTCTCGTGGTAGTTTCTCCTTTGTTTTCTTATTTAAATAAATAAAAATAATCTAGTACTAATAAATCCTTCCTGATACTGTTGTTGTTGTTGTTGGTATTTTCACACACATAATGTTTTTGGTTGGTATTCCACAGGATATTTCAATAAACACCAGTATGCAATATTTGTATTTTTACAAATAACTTTGAGTTCTTAAATCATATTCATTCTTCATGAATCAGATTCATTATAAATTTATACAGCCTTCCCAGTTTTCTCATGTTTGGTTTTAAAACTGTTGTATGCTGTTCAGCCACTCTCGTGTCCCTACGGACAGGTTATCTTTGGAGAAGAGGACACTGGAAAATTAATGTGTGACGATGACTGCACTTGCATTTATTTCAATGTACATGTGAGCAAAAAAAACAAAGGAAAATGCTTCTTTTTCTTTGGTGATCACTCGTAGCTGAGTAAGATTGACTTTCATTAACATGGCTTTAGCAACGCAAACTCCTGTTTAGTTGGTCCTGTTGTTAATGTTCCTGATGCTAATGGGCCTTAAAGTCAGGGTCAATCTAATCAATTTCACATGTTCTGATTGTCTTGGCTGTTCTATGCTTCATGGCTCCAAGGTCCCCCACAGGCCCCCTCCCTTGCCTGAACTATGGATGCTGGTAACACAAGCCTACCATATATACCATTGCATCTTCTCAAAGGACTGCTATGGCAGAAGATGTATGCATTTCTAGACCTCTTTTCAGCTTTAAGCAAAGCCCTGCTACCAATACACTAGCAGGGGTGTCCAACTTCCAAGAGACTGCGATCTACTCCTACTATGAATAAACTGGCAGTGATCTACCCATTGGATTGACCAGAGTTATTGAGTTTTGGGGGAGGGCCAGGGGCAGCTTGCGATCGACCGGTAGATCGTGATCGACCAGTAGATCACGATCAACTGGTTGGACAGGCCTGCACTAAAACAACAAAGCCATTAAACAATTCAAAGTGCCCTAGTTTTCAGCAGAAAAAACCCACTATCCCCAGCTCCTCTAATTTAAGCTTCATTTATACAGTGCTATAAATTGCAAGTTATCCCAAAGAATCTGACAGGTTAACAGCAACTCAGGGAAACATCACCCAACACTTCTGAGCAGTTCTATTCCTTTGCAACGCCCTGTCATTTCTATTTCTGACATTCTAACTCTCAGAACAGTACATCTTTTGTCCTTTTCACCCCGCCTTCTTTGCTGGATTGGAGTTGGGCTGCTTCTTATTTGCTGTACGTGGTACAGTAACTTTGCATAAATGGCAAAAATAATAATAATAAAACCCACACCAAAAAACCTCGATGGGTGGGAATGCTGAACCTAATTGATGCCAGTTATTGCTTCTGGCACAGGGACTTTTCCATGGGGATGCATAGACCCTGGGATTTTTCCTGGATCATGGTGCTTTAAATAGGCCTTGACTCAGCTTGCCAAATGTATTACCCGTTTTCACTCTTGGGTACAATGGCTGTCCAGAAACGGCAAGGATTGTATTTTTTTAGCTCTCCAAGACACTGAAAGAATGTCCTACTGCTGTGCCTTCCACCCTGTTGTTTCATGGGTCCCCTTTCCCAAGCTTCTCCCCTACATGTTGGGAGGGAGAATTAGAAACATGCTGGCCACAGCAGCCAAGGGAATAGGATGAACCAGCCATGGATGAACCAGGCAGGATGCACAGCAGCTGCTTCCTTTGTCAGCATGATGCCCACAAATCATCAGAGCCACTGCGACTTATATAAAGGAACTATTATTGGGCCAGCTGGAACTAGACACTGGAGCTACATAAACATATCTGAGGTTTGAAGCAGAGGTTCCTTTCACGAACCTAGTTTGTTTTCCATAATTTATTCCACCTCTCCAAGTCATGGGGCAGAGAAGTTGGCAGGGGAGTGAAGCACTGCCCCTAACCGAGGGGTAGCCAACATGGTGCCTTCCGGACATTGTTGGACTACAATCCCATCAGCCCAGCTAGGATACTAGTGATCAAGGATGATGGGAGCTGTAGTCCAACACTGTCCAGAGGGCACCATGTGGGCTACCCAGCCCTGACCAATGGAAAGACTGTCTCTTCCCCCATAAACGCACACACCTCACTTTCAGATATATCCTCAGGCATTGCTCCAAGTACTTTGCAACCTTATAAGAATGAGACATGCTTTTTTAAAAGTTCCCTGCTACTGCTCTGGTTGCTCCCTGGGGCTGCTTCTTCTTGCAAGAGACAATCCCATTGAGACAGTCACTGCATCCTCCACCACAGTTGTTTGTTGAAAGGTTCCACCTTGGCTTCCTCTCACTTCTGTGGCTTTATTTCAGAAAAAAAATATGCTATCCATCCAAAATGTAAAACTTCAACTGCTCTGCTGCTGCTTCTTCTTTTTTAAAAGAAACAGGTGGTTGGGTGCCACATTAATCCAGATCCTGCTATTTATTGTACAGACCTCTAAATTAGATACGATTGACTTTAGCATCCTTTGGTTCTGTCCCCCCCCCCCATTTTAGAGTGACATACTTCATTGGGGTTTAAATAGTACTCATGTTGCTCCCACAAACTGAAATAGCCTTTTCTTTGCATGTGGCGATCATATCCCTATCTCTCCCAAGTAAGAGAGTATAGGTGTGCAGCCTAAAGTCCTCTTATTCTACTGTAGTTCTTAAATTGTGGGGATAAGTAACGGGCTCCGGGTTGACTGGATGGCTTTCTGAGGACAGTGAAGGTTGGCAGACAATGCATTTCCTGTCCAAAAAAATGTCTGCAGATAAAAAATAAAGAAATAGCACAACAAGAACTCTGCAGCCCTATTTACAATTTGTCCATCCAGTTCTGGAACTGGCCTACCCACACATGATCTTAATATAGACCTAAAGTCTCTGTTGCAGGTTATTCTAAGAGGTCAGAATACAGGTTATGGAAACAATAAGTTATTATAGCCTGTCAAATGCCTTGCAGAAAGCTTCACCTAGATTATGATTTTAAAGAGTTTCAAGTCAAAACAATTTCAAGAAACAGACCTAAACAAACAATGCTACCCCTTCCTCATTACTAATGGGCAAACCTTTCGAAAAGAATAAGCATATGGGGAGGCAAAGGTCTTATGACTCTTGCCACTGCAAGCCTTACATAGATCAAGCAAACAAAGGCAACTCATTACAACCCTGTCCCAACCTAAAACATATAATATACTGAGGAATGGAATAATTGTCTATTTTTCAAGGTATCTATCAGCTTTATTTGTATTTATTTATATGCTGCTCTTCTATTTAAAAAGCCAAATGCAGTTTGCAAAAAGTCACTCCAGTAAGACAAAAATAGACAAAATCAACAAAACAGCTGCCAGCAGTCAGAAGAGCAGCAAACAAAAAAGTAAAAAACAATCAGATTAGATGACAGTTTAACATGAGAGGGTAAATAATTTTCTACTCCCTTCCTTCTACAACTCCAGCTGTGCTTCCACACCCCCTACATTCCCTCTAACCTTAACAGGAGAAGAGAAGAAGAAGAGGAGTTTGGACTTGATATCCCGCTTTATCACTACCCTAAGGAGTCTCATAGCGGCTAACAATCTCCTTTCCCTTCCTCCCCAACAAACACTCTGTGAGGTGAGTGAGGCTGAGAGACTTCACAGAAGTGTGACTGGCCCAAGGTCACCCAGCAGCTGCATGTGGAGGAGCGGGGAATCAAACCTGGTTCACCAGATTACGAGTCCACTGCTCTTAATCACCACACCACACTGGCTCTCAGTGCTTTTGGAACACCAAAAGCAAATATTTTTTAGTATCCATCTTATCTGTCTCTCCCAAGACCAAAGTAGCTTGCTCGTCTCAGTCAAACCCCAGCTTATACACACATGTAGCATGACCCAAGTAACTAGGCGTGTGATAGGTTGGAGTCCAAGGTTTGGCACAAATCAGGGCTGGATTAAAACCTTTAGAGGACCTAAGCAATTAAGATTTTGGTGTCACCACATTTATATCTAATTCAAAATATAAACAATATACTTCCACTTTATATTTGGAATTTTTTCTCCTTTTTTCCAATTGCAAAGTCTTTGATCAGATCTTCAAAACTATCTCTACTAAGTATAGAAGAAGATGTGTTACATAAGGTTAGATAAGGCATCCAGCCTGCCTTGTTGCATTGCTGTTCTGCTCGGATTTTTAATATACTTCAGCTGAGAAAATGAATGGTCAGCTGAGCAATTTATGACCATTAATGTTAAAAACCCAACAATGGAAAATTTCTGTGGTACTCCCCGTCTCTTGATGCTCTAAGCATGTGCTTATTTTGCTTAATGGTTAATCCAGCCCTGGCACAAATGCACCCAAGGAATCCAACACATCTACAAAATTTATGACCATTTTTTTTAAAGTAAAGAAAGAGGACAAATAGAAGAGGCTAAATGTTGCTTCAAGAAAATAACGAACAGAACCTTTTGGTTCAATTTTTCCTTACTATAACTATTTACAAACAGGATTCTGGCCTTCTTAAATTAACAGCAGTAAGTACCACTGGATTTGTCTTTCTCCCCGCTAGACAGAACCAAGTCTATACTTTTGTGTATTCAAGGAGGCGAGATCGTTCTGCAAAATAGAGAACAGGAGATTCTCGGCCCACGCTTTTAGTTGAACCACAGGTCTGCCCTTAGAATCACATTGCTTTTATATTCTGAACAGCAAAATCCCAGTCTTTATACGTTATATAATTACACTAATCGTGCAGGAGAAGCAGAAAATAAATAAACCAGTGCCATGGATTTAAAAGTCGTTAAGGCGGATTTGATTTTACGTGGATTTAGATACTGTACATTTTCGATAATGCTCGAATGATGGGACTTTAAACGCTGTGCTCGTGGAAAGAAGCCACAATCCTTCAAGATTAGGATTAAAAAACGTTGCGTAAATAAACATCTAACAGAGCTGGGCATGGAAATGCTGCTCCTCTCTTTTCCGTTCCCCAACACCAAAAAGCCGCTTTATCCCCAACATTAAGCCAGGCAAAAGGCGCAGCAGCCGCCCGCCTTCCGCGAGCTGAAGAAGCGGCCGCTGACACTGAGCAGCCGGGCGAGGGCAGAGCCTACAGGGACCGACTCCTAAAGCGACACCCCCTGCATTACGAAACGCGGCGCTTGTACGTCAGGGAACGCGACTGGTGAATGGAGAGGCAGCGAAAGAGCTGGCAGTGGAGGGAGGGGAGAGGCGGGAGCAGAACGTCCATCCGTGGAAGCCGGGCTTCCGGGTTCTGCCTGATGACGTCCTCGCTCGAGAAGCACGGGCCAGGGAGGGGAGGACGCGAGGGGGCGGGGCCGCGGGAGGTGGGCGGGCCTTAGCGCCGGACGGCGCCACTGCTGATAGGGCCCGTGGGCGCGGCCGTCCCGCCCGCGGGCGGGGCTGAGGGGGAGCCGGGGGCGGAGCTTTGCGGAGGCATGTGGCGGGCCCGCAGCGGTGGGGGCTGCCGCTGCCGCCTCTCTTTCCATCAGCTTTCGCGGCTGCACTCCTTCCAGGCGGGCCCGGAGGGCGGAGGTGGGATGTGGCTGCTCCGGGGAGGGTAATGGCCTCTTCTTCCTTCGGGTTCTTTCCGCGGGGCGCGTAGCTACTCTCCGGCTTTGCAACCTGTGGGAGCTCAGGTGGGGCGGGGGGGGGGGGTCGGCCGGCGTGACTGGGGGCTGGTGGTGCCTTGCCAAGTTTGAGGGGGCTCGAGGGCCCAACCCCGGAAATGCGAGCCCTCGCCCCTGCCAGGGCTGCTGCTTTTTTGCGGGGCGGGGGATCCCGTGTCCTTTAAGCGAGCGCCTCGTCTGCTTGCGAAGTGCCACCTGCCCCCTGACTCAGCTTTGCTCGGCTGGCTCCCCGTTTCCCTCCTGCGTGGATGTTGCTCTTGGAGTTTGTACCATGCCATTCCTGCGTTGGCTGAGGGTTGGAGTTCAAGCGTGGTTTGGCACAGCCGCAAGCCGGCCTTTCCTTTCCTGCTCTGGGGTACAGGAGCGCAGCTCCTTTCGCTTCTCTCGCCCATCTTTCCTCCCACTCCCCCCCCCCGCCTTTTATGAAAATAAGTTCCTTCAAAAAGTGCTGGGCGGGGGAAGGAGGAATGCGATTTGGGGGGAAGAGGATGACAGGCCTGCAGACTGCCCCCAGCTGCTGAGTGAGCATTTTTGCACTGGCTCAAAAGTGTGTCACTGCAACTCTAAAAGTAGCATTTGAAATCACAGGTCTGTCTTATACAGGTGAAATGTTACCTTATCCAACTTATTTTTATTCCCTGTGGATAACAGTAATAGGAGAATAGTGATAAGTTGGCCTGATTAAAAGACATTTTGGTTGTTGACATTTACTCTGCTTCACCTAATTTAAGTGGCCTGGAGAAGTTGGCTGTTAAAGAAAATTTAGAAGACACAATGACACTCAGGGAAGAGTTGTTCTTGATTTTCTTTTTCTTTCAGGCATGTTCTCTCTTTAAACATGATTTTTAAAGACATAGCACAGATTGCATGCTGTATCTCTTTAAATGAATTGACTGTATATAAGTGGAATTATATGGTCAGATATAATAGGATTGCATTTAGAATTCTAGTTTGTATAGTAATACTTCACTGAATTCTAACTTGTGATGTTTTATCCAAAATGTTATAAATTGTGGCCAGTCTGAACCAGTGCATTTATTATTTTTCTGCACAGGTATCCCAAAACTGATAATGGGGCTGCCAACCAGTGCCTAGAGTGCAATGCTTTGTGGCCAATTTGCAAGCATTTTGCCACAAGTCTGTCTGTTTGGTACTTCCTTTTTAATTCTGAGTTCAGTGTTTAGGGAGTATAGTGGTCCTATGATCATAGATTTTGATTTTGCATTCCATTGAAAAACTTAATGAGGTACAGTAACCATATCGGTTTTGTGTTCTTGTACATTTATTCAGTAATTTATCTAATGGCATAGAATCAGGGCAGGGGATCTGTGGAATTTGCACATGGGTGAATGTAACACAGGTTCAGTTGGCGTCAGTTTCTGATTAGAGGATTGATGTAATTGTGGGAATTCCTGCTGGCTACATCTGTGATTGGCTGCATTTCTATCCAGGAATGTCAATATGTATTTGAGTGATGACAAAGTAGGATTGCCTGTGTACACAGAAAATATTGTTTGTAAGAGAAGCTGCAAGCAGTTCATCCAGCTCAGCAAAAGTGCATTATGAATCCAAATTAAAGACTACCCTTGCCCATGCAGCTATAGTGGTACCTCGGTTTAAGAACACCCCTGTTTACGAACTATTCAGTTTAAGAACTCCGCAAAACTGGAAGTAGTGTCCCAGTTTACGAACTTTACCTCAGAAGCCGAATAGTGGAAGGGCACCAGCGGTGGGAGGCCTCATTAGGGAAAGCGCGCCTCGGTTTAAGAACTGTTTGGTTTAAGAACAGACTTCCAGAATGGATTAAGTTATTAACCGAAGTACCACTGTACTTCGTAACAGAAAAGACTGAAATAATTCTTTGCCTTTCAGCTGGCAAGACTCATATGTCTGCTTTCTAGGTTGGACTCCTTCCCCACCCAAGTAAATTTCCAAGCTGATTTACTGCTTTGAGCACAATCCCTGTTTCTCACCCCTCATTCGTCTGTATGTTGGGCTAGTTTTGCCTTTCTTTTAACACATGGCTTGGCTGGCTGTCTTGTGCCATCTGGAGATGACTCCTCCCAGAGCAGATTTTCCCCACCAGAGCATCTGCTAGGAGATTGTTACACACTTAAGAACATAAGAGTCCTGCTGGATCAGGCCAGAGGCCCAGCGAGGCGCTCTGTTCTCGCTGTGGTCAACCAACCAGGTGCTTAAGTCCCAAGCTGACTTAAGTGCAACACTTCTCTTCCCACTTGCGGTTCCGGACAACTTGGGGCTGAGTTGCATGGGTTGATCTGTAAGGGGTATATTGTTGTTATGTTAATTGCCCTGACTTGTGCCAGAAGGCTGGACTAAGCTACAGGTCCAGGTGGCTCCCTTCCAACTTCATGGTTTGTATTTAAGAGGAACTTTGAACAATGTGGTCAAGGGTTTCTCAAGAGATCTTTATATTGTGATTAGAAGCCTTCCTGAAAGATATTGGTTAATACCAGTCATGCCTGGGGGGGCGGTGTTCACAAATGCATACATTCTCATGTGCTTTAAAAAAGCTTGCTGGACAAGGATGTTTGTTGGGTTATTTTTTTAGCCTATTCATGTCCCTGTAGGGCAGGTACAGTGTCACTGGCCTTTTGAAACTGCCAGAAACCTCATGCATTTTTTTAAAGAGAGAGAGAGTATCCTGCTCTGCATGTAAAAATCTGTGGTTTGCAAGGTCAGTTCACAAGATGGCATGTCTCTAAAGCTATATTGTTAGTGTACACAGGCATTCCCTTCACAAAAGATGAATGGGCTTAATCATCTCTCTAGTTCAAGTTTTTAAAGTATTCTGAAATTCCTTCAGGCTTTGAAAAATCATGTTGCTGCTTGTGATTAGTTGTGTATTTTTAATTTCTTGCTCCTTGTGATCTAGTGTGGGGCCTGGGAGAAGAATGTGCAACTTCTGAAGATGTACTTCTCCCCCCCCCAGCGCATGAATATGCCTCTTAGCTATGGGGTGAGGATGTGGGGGGGGGGGAGAGAGAGAGAGAGAACCTCACCTTCATTTTGTGCAGTTCATTTAGTCATGTAGTCACAATGGCTAAAGTGTTGGCCTTGGACATGGGGAAACCCAAGTTCAAATTCCTACTTCTGTGTGTGAAGCTTGGGGGCCAAATTAGATGTGATACTGGGGCATCTATATTTGGACCACACACAGTTTCCTAAAAGCCTAGTACAGTAGTGGCCATGAGGACTCTTGCCCCCACTGTTGGGATTTTAGTACCAAAGGAAGAAGATTTAACCTTTCAATAGTTCAATCAGATTTATCAGTTGAGTTGTTTGATAGGGCTAAAAAGGTGTTTCTAATTAGAGAACAGGCTTAAAACATACATTTTTAGTGGAAGTCCTGATTTAAAAAACACACCTGTAGATGGTGAACACCAACATAGGAGAAATATTTCTCTTCTCTCTCAAGGTGGAATAAGACTCTGAAAGCGACATGTATGCTTTCTTTATTGAGAATTGTTTTTACTCTTATGACCATTGTTCTGTGTAGCTCAGAATTGTCTGCACTTGCCAGTGGTGGCTCTCCAGGATTTTAGGCAGAGAAGGGTCTTTTCTGACCCGACCTGGAGATGCCAGAGATTGAACCCAGGGCCTTCTACAGTCTACACACAAAACATGCTCTGCCACTGTGCCACAGCCTTTCCCTGCATCCTGTTTCTAAAAGAGTGCTAAGGTGTGTATTAGAGTGTGTATGTACATTTGCAAGCCAAGCACACACTCTCCTTGTGTTTAGAATCTTTTAAATTGCATTTCATGGTTGAGTCTTATCACCTCATGCAATACTTTTTTCATGAAGTGGGAGCCGCAGAACATTGGGCAGTGGTATAAGGGTGGCTAGCAAGAGTTCAGTTGACAGAGCACGAGACTCTTAATCTCAGGGTTGTGGGTTCGAGCCCCGCATTGGGCAAAAGATTCCTGCATTGCAAGGGGTTGGACTAGATGACCCTTGTGAACCCTTCCAACTCTACAATTCTACCCTAGATAATTTCTGTCAAACAGCTTCCCCCTGTACTCCTATTCAGAATGGCCTCCATCCTCCTACACACATCTGGTGTTCAGCCGCAAGCCTGCTTTGCAGAAGCTGGGGTATTTTTGTACTGTGATTTTTAGAGACGCATATCTAAAAGTCACAGTGTAGCGCTAGAAAAAAAATGTTTCATTTTATTTATTTATTAGAACATTTATAGCACGCTGTTCGAGTACACCACTCAGGCAGATTACAACATATTAAATGACGATTTCCAAAGAAAAATAAAGCCATTACAAAAAAGATGGGTCAGTAGTTCTAAAAGAAAACCCTACAATGTTTGCGTGATTCTCTTAAGAACAGCTTTTAAGAGGTGTGGGGTCGTACTGTATGTCACGAGCATAATTTTTAGGGCTGAGTCTAACCATTGTGTGAGGTTCTACTAGCAATCGTTTTGTGGAGAAGAAAGATCTTTCTCTTGTGTGTTTACTCGTCAACAGGGCTGGGCCAAGGCATTTTGCTGCCTGAGGCAATGAACAAGATGTCATTTCCCCATTCCTTGTACAGAAGCCAACTGGGCTGGCACTTGAATTAGACAGGGAGGCTATCCTTCACTACATAAGAAGGCAGGAAGCTGGTTTGGGGACATGTGGCACACAGCTCTGTCTTCCCCAACACTTTGACCCCGTCCACAGCTTCTGCTTCCACAGGTGGATGATGAACTCTGCCTAATCATAGGGCCAGGGCTGTGTGCTGCTAGTGTATATATTTGCATAACTAAGAGAACGAGAGAGAATTACAGTCATAGCTTGGGATAAATACGCTTCAAGATAAGTATTTTCGGGTTCCATTCCGTGACGACCTGGAAGTAACGGAGCGCATTACTTCCGGGTTTCGCCGCTTGCACATGCGCAGACGGTCAAAACGACGTCATGCGTGGAAGCGGCAAAACGTTACCCGCGCAGTCGTGTCTTACGTTCTATTCAGGATGCGAACGGGGCTCCAGAACGGATCCCATTCGCATCCCGAGGTACCACTGTATTATCTATTCCCATCCTACGAGAAACACCAAGGTAGGCTGCAAATGCTCCACCACAACCAGCTTGGCCAGAAAGCAACCGACTGAGGCATAGATGTATTCAGCAAAACGCAGGCACCTAGAAATAGAACAGGTGGCAGTGGTTGGAGAGAAGGTGCTGAATGCAACTTTCAGACTGTTACAAGGCAACAGAAGCCCTTTCTAAATACTTTCTGTTGGAAAGATGTTTTAGCATAGCAGGATATTTTGGTGGGGTGCTACTGAGAACACAGGACAAGGAAGATGTGGTGGCCTCAAAGTCTGGCACACCCCTTTGGCAAACAATATAATGTCAATATATTCAGCTGCTTGTAGGAGCTCATGTTCTACAGCAAAAGTCTCGTGGTTTTTTTTTTCTTTTTCTTTGTAAGATTCAGTGATTATCCTCATATTGCCACAAGCTAAGCTTGTCATAATCCCTCGTAACTTGGGCCATAAACACACCAAGTTTCCTGCTGATTGTTTTAAGCCAATGAGGCAATGTCTCTTAAGGTGCTCTGGTGAGTAGAGGAAGTGGGGTATTGCTCTTCCTGATGTGCTATGCATGAAGGGACTATTTTGGTGCTTAGGGAAAGATGCAGCTATTGGCATTCCATATACAGTAGGGGTGGGAAATCTGGCCCTTCAAATGTTGTACCACAGTTTCCCCTGGTCTCTGAGCATTGGCTATGCTGGCAGGGGCTGATGCATAGCTGTCAACTTTTACCTTTTCTTGCGAGGAATCCTATTCGGAATAAGGGAATTTCCCTTTAAAAAAGGGAAACGTTGACAGCTATGAGCTGATGGGAGTTGGGAGTTCAACAGTATCTGGAGGACCACAGGTTTCCCACCCCTGATATACAGAGCATCACCAGTAGCTGTAAGAAAGGGATTCCTGACTTTCTTGGTGCATGGGAGAAAAGTCTTAGCTGGTTCAGAAACCCCGATATGTATATCTGTCCTTGCTGCTCCCTGGATGAAGCTGACTGCTTTGCTGTCAAACCTAAGTGTGCCATCTAGTGTGGCTGGAGCTGACTGCTGGAGGTGTCAGCAGAAGGCTGGTTTTCAAGGTGTAGCAGCTGATCCTTGCCACGTGTTAACCTTAGAAAGCAGTGGCATAGCGGGTGCACATGGGAGCCCCTGGGCACTTGTGCCTGCAGTCAAGTATCTAGACCCAGCCGCTTTGTGACTGCATTTCCCTCCATCACCTGACAAGCTGTCTCTGAAACTCAAGCAACCTTCAGAAGCGCACAGCTTGTGATGTTGTTCAAGGCAAGGTTGCAGAAAAACTTGAAGATGTCCAAGGCTAGCTTTTCATCATATGCTAAACCATGGGTGTGGAAGTGCAATCTTAAAGATGTTGTTGGACTCCAGCTTCCATCAGCTAGTATGGGAAACGGCCAGGAATGATGAGAGTTATAATCCCAATGTCATGGAGGCTACAGGTTCCCTTACAGCTGCTCTTTACCCATGCATACTTGCCTGTCTTTCTGCCATCTAAGGATTTTTGCATATACCTCTCTATCTAACACACACACAGGAAGTTCCCTTGAGTCAACAAAGCTTACTTTTGGATAGATGTGTATCCACACTTAGGTTGCACTCTAAGCTCCCAAAGATGTAACTATATCACATTAGTGCTTGTTCCTGCTAAATAAAGCAAAAATAGTTATTTTTGAATCAATTTGTGTATTTAATCTACTGCTTTTATCATTTTAAATTCAAAACAAATAGATGGCTGTTACATTTTAAAGCTGTAAATACAGCTCTTCTAATTCATATGCATATACTTAAGATAAAATGAAAACCATGTGGGTTTCTAGCAAATTGGGCTAAATGGTTGATATTTCAATTGGACACATGTAGCATCAACATGCAATAGATGATTGACTTTCCCCAAGTGTATTTTGTTTCAGCTACACAGACCTGTGAGTCACGTAAGCTTTGCAGCACTCAGCAGCTTGGAGTGCTAAAGTGCTCCTATGTCTAGACATGCCAGCAGCATTCTCCATGTGTTTGTATTTGTGCCAGCAGTATTCTCCTTTAATGATAAAAATGAACTGAAGAACGTGCATGCCTTTTTAAGGCAGTTTCTGATTATCAGGCACCTATTAAAAGTACAACACAATTTGTAATCTTTTTTTTTTAAAAGTGTGTCAGCTGACCTGTCAAATTATTCCCACCTTTTTTATTCTGTCTTGAAAGACTCCAGAAAGGGCTGATTTATATTCTCTCTCTTTCCCTTTCCCTACCCCCACCCCTACTGTTGCAGGACCAAATAGCTCCCTCTGCTACTGGGAATGTCTTTTGCAAGTGCTGATGGGGTAAGTTTTTGTGGGGGAAAGGGGTTTGGTACCTGCCTGTATCAGGTTCTGGGAGATCAGATAAAAATATATGGAAAAGCGTACACAGGAAGACAGTGCCTCAACAGGAAAACTCCACTATGTGATCCCTTAGACTCAGAGATCTTGTATGAGGGAATTCTGGCTTGTTTAGAGAGGTAAAAGAGATACTTTGCTTGAGCACGAGTATTAGCTCGGAACAGCATGAAGTGGAGTAGAGAACCTACATTAGGGAGATCATTTTACACATTTATGGGTTTGCTTCAGAATGCAGATTCAACAAGGTGCCACACCAGTGCCATCTCTGAGTGTGCTGGTATAATGAACAAGGGGCTAGAGCAACTAGAAAAGGTTACAACATGTGAGGCTTTTTAGTTTAGGAAAAGGGAAGAGTAAGGGGAAGGAGACATGATAGAGGTATTTGAGATTATGCATGGTGTGGAGAAAGAGAACTTTTTCTCTCCCTCATAAATACTAGAACCCTAGACTTTCCAGCATTCAGCTCCCTTGGATAATTCAGGTTAAACAAAACACATAGTTAATCTATGGAATTCACCCCTGCAGGCTTAGTGACCCCCAACTTCAAAAGGAGGCTGGACAAATTCATGGAGAATAAGACTTATCAGTAGCCACTAGCCAGGATGGCTATATTCTGCCTCCAGTGTCCTTGGACCCAGCTGCCAGAATCCCCAGTTCAAGACACCTAGTGCCTTACAAGTGCTACGTAGTAGGGATGGTTGTCTTTCACCGCTGCTGGTAACTGGCAAGAAAATTGCCCTTGTACTCTTGATAGTTGCCAGTTTCCCCACCCGTGTCTGCCAAGGATATTGACTGCTTGTTGGTGCATGTAGTTTGCACCATTGCCACGAGGAAGTGAATGTGTGGGGACCCATGAAGTGATTTCATGAAGCAGTCAAACTTCAGCATGCAGCAGTCTGAACTGGCTACAGTAATGTTAGTGGTGATATGGAAGGAAGATGGGATGAGTTGGGACACTACATCAGCGATTTTCTTTTGTGATTATAGGGTGTGTGGGGCGGGGAAAGTCCACAGTCAACAAATGACTCTTGAGCTATGTAAACAGGCTGCATCACAAAGATACAGGAGCCCGCGTTCAAAGTGCACAGCCAAAGTTCTCATCTGGTGGCATTCCTTTACAACTGAATATGCATCCCCTGGCTTCAGAGTTTGTGTGCACATTAGTTCTAATAATTCAAATACTGCAAACTTCTCTTTAACGTTCCATTGCACAGGCGTAAGAATGCAATGCATCTGTAGCCATGCTCAGTATTATTCTTTTCCCCTCCTCCACCCCTGTAATTGTATCAAGATTCCATATTTTTAGAAGTGCAAGGTGTGCATCTCTGTTGTATATGTTGCTGTCCCTGACAGTATACAAAATAACCACTTAAGGTTGTTACAGTACTTGAGGCTAATGGAAATATGTTCATTGAGCAAGAAGCAAGGTGAGATAATGGTTGCAGACGGCAATTTTGATTTACCCAAGGCTGTCAGGTTTAACAGAGAAAGCACGTAGCTTAAGATGCGCACAGTTGCTCATCGATCAGACTGATGTACTGCAGGAGTCTGAACATGGAGTGCACTTTTCTGTTTAGTACATAGCAGCTGGGAGTTTCATTAATGAGAGAACTGGCACTTGCAAGACGAATATGAAAAGCTTTACTATGGTGAACCAGTTTGAGATTTAATTTTTAAAGGGATGTTCTAGACATCAAAGGTGGAATTCAGCTAATGAGTCTTCCAACATGGATTTACCCCCCTCACCCTCAAATTGACTTGTGGGGGAGGCTTGGAAGAACCTCCAGAACAGTGCGGGGGGGGGCAGGAGATGGGGGGGGGTAGTTCCATCAACTAATGCGACATTCAATTCCTCCCTAAGCCAGGTTTTTGTAGCGGTTTAGATTTTAACTGAGAAGTGGGCTGACTGGGCTGTTGTCTGCCAACAGCGCTGTGCATATAGCACAACCCCCCTGGTGTTGGCCTAATGCTAGTTATAGCATTGTATCAGCATCGAGTTCATATCCAGGATATTGCAGTGTCACTCTAGCATTGTGTGGCAACTGCACAAATAATGATCACAGTCGCTGAATGTGGGGATGCAATATTGTTCAATGCTGTTCAGTGAAGAGGGATGGTGGAGGGCATGGTTTGTAGCGTGACGCCATCCTAGGGGAAAGAGCAGAGTGAAGAAAGGGGTGGCTGATGTCAGCTGAGATCCAGACGGAGGCTGCTTTTCCTTCTTGCCTGCAGATATTAAAGCAGAGTAACTAACCCGTGGCCCAAATGTGCCCCCAGCCATTTTTTGTGTGGTCCCCCAATAATTTAACTAAAGGCTCTGCATTTCCTAAGGAATCTGAGTGTAGAAAGGCTGTGATTGGTGTCAGCTGGAGTACTGACTGGGGCTTATGCATCATCTTAATGACTTTTCAGTCACCAGAGTCCTGCTATGTCAGCATACACCTTGCAGCCTATGTCACAGTAGAATACATAATAAGGTGGTTAGGTTGATTCTTGAATGATGGTTTTCTTTTTCAGTGTAGCTGCATTGTGGAACAACAGAGCATGCACGTCTCGTCAGCATTCACAAACATTTGTGCATTCAATGTTGTGGATAAACTCTGTAAGAATTGCAAACAGTTCCAAACATATCTTGGTGTAGCAATTTCTGTAACGTAGTGCTAGACCATGGGTAGGCAACCTAAGGCCCATGGGCCACAAGCGGCCCACGGGGGTCATTTAACCGGCCCACGAGCTGAGCCGCCCACTCGGCGAGTCCCTGTGCACTGCACTAAACCAGCACAGCGCAGGGACTCGCTTCTGCTGTGCCTGAAATCACGCATGCACAGACACCAGAAATCCCGTCTGCGCAGATGCTGGAAATCGTGGGTGTGTGTGCGCACGCACGCACACAATCCAGGCCTCAGAGGGATCTCCGCTGGAGTGAACTGGCCCAGGCGAGGTAAACCTTGCCGACCCCTGTGCTAGACCCTCTGTTTTGTAGCATAGTTCTTCTGCAGTCTGACCCTATTCATACTCGCTTTGAGGTAGACCTGGGCCAAATGTTCACAAGGTCTGATTCTTAGATTGAAAGTAGTGATTTTGAGGGGACAAAAGTATTTCCTGAAAGAAGAGTTTAATACCTCCTGCATTCATACGCTTGTCAAAAGGATTTGTTACATCTAGCATTGCATGAGTCCCTTAGGAAATAGTTATTTTTGAGGGTGCAGGCACAAGTTTCATCAGAGGCTGACAGCAATATGCATCCTTCCTGAGATGGGTCTCTTTAAAGTGGGGATCAGCAACTGCAGACTCCTGGGCCAAATCTGGCCTCCTGAGGGGTGTTACCTGGTCTGCCAGTTGCTGTTTGACAGGCAGGGTAGTGGTACTGGTGTCTGCTGAAAAGGAAGCTTTGAATGATGAGGAATGGATTAGTCTACCCCATTCCATCTTAAAGTGGCCCTCCTGTAGGAGGCTTTAAGACTACAATGGCAGAGTTTTAGGGACATTTTTTATAAATGGCTAATTGTTCTTTTGGCTGCCAAGTACCCTTTTGCATCCAGCCCTGCGCTTACATTCACAGAAGCTGTTGGCTGGTGAGAAAATGAAGGATGAAGGTTGTATTTGTTTGGGAGTTGCACAGCTGTCCTGTGGGAGAACGGAACATTTAAAGACAGAAAATGGAGATCTTTAGTGTAGGGTGTTATGCTGACGTAACCAAAATGGTCAGAAACATATTTCCTGTGTGTGAAAAATTAGAAGAGGCTTCAGTAAGAACTAGACGTGGGTTCTCCCTCCAGGCAGAGGTTACTGTCACTTCCAAAAGTATAAGCCAATGAGCCCAGGCCTGAAGAAAGTGGTGGGATTCTTATCTATCTTCAGCTCTACATTATTTGAACATCTTCTCCTTGCTACATTCCTGTGCCCTCTTCAATTACTATTATTTCTATTGACACATATTCTGTCTCTGATAAACCTTAGTTGTTTGGTTGTCATTATCATTGCTAGAAAATTGAGATTTGAAATACAGTACAGTCGTACCTCGGAAGTCGAATGGAATCTGTTTTGGAAGTCCATTTGACTTCCAAAACGTTTGGAAACCAAGGCGTGGCTTCCGATTGGCTGCAAGAAGCTCCTGCAGCCAATTGGAATCTGTGGAACCCACGTCGGACTTTCGGGTTCCAAAGAACATTTGCAAACTGGGACACTCACTTCCGGGTTTGCGGCGTTCAGGAGCAAAAACATTCGACTCACAAGGCGTTCGACTTTCGAGGTACGGCTGTATTTTAAAGGTAGTCCCTGTTCCTTTAATTTCTGATGTTCAGAATGAGTGTAGGTATTTACAGGAACATAGGAA
This sequence comes from Podarcis filfolensis, assembly GCF_964270895.1. Classification (NCBI taxonomy): domain Eukaryota; kingdom Metazoa; phylum Chordata; class Lepidosauria; order Squamata; family Lacertidae; genus Podarcis; species Podarcis filfolensis. Next base: position 59,220,176 of record NC_139604.1, on the reverse strand, counting down.
GCTGCCTTAAACGGAGTAAGATCATTGGTCCATCTAGCTCCGTATTGTCTACACTGATTGTCTGCATCTCTCCAGGATTCCAGACAGAGGTCTCTTCCAGCCCTGTGTTGTAGGTGCCAGGGATTGAACATGGGACCATCTGCATGCAAGGCAGATGCTCTACTGCTGAGCTGCGCCCTTCCCCAAAAGATATTATTCATGCACAAGAGGTAGGTTGATGCATGATAAGTCTTGCAGAAAGCTGAAGAATTAGGAAGAAAAGCTATGGATGGGAAGCCAAAAGTAATCCAGTGAGAATGGGTTGCTTCTTTTTCTGTAGCAGACTATGATGTCTACCCCAACTTCATCCCATGTTGTTACCGTCCTGTTGTGCAGTTAATTTCCTTTGAGCCTCACAAAGAGAAAAATCAAATTGTGGGGAGATCACCCTCTGCATTTGTAGCAGGGTGGATAAAAATAAATAAATAAATATCGGGGTTTTTTTATTTAAATCAGATTTTTTTTTATTTAAATTGGATTTTTAAAAATAAAATGCTTTTGGAGGAAAAATCTTTCTAAAGATGGTTTTCTATTTAAGTTACGTTATAGTCCAAAGGCTATTCACCAGGAAAGAAGAATTCGTTTTTAATTATGTAGCATAAAGCTTTATATGCAATGTTTAAAATTTTTGGTAAATGAATTCCACTAATCCATTCACAATGTCATGCTCTTCCAGAGGTTTCTGTAAGGTTATTTGGGGCAGTTTTTCTAACGAGAAGATATTATCACATATGCTCAAAAATGTGAATTTGTGTCTGCGGAGATAACATGCCTTTTATTCACAGGAAAAATGTTATAAAATAAACATATAGAGTTGAGGGAAAAACCCATTGTTCCTTTGTAAATTTATACACACAAACCAACCCCATACCTCTTAAATGCTAAGTTCCAAGAGGTTCAATGAATAGATTGTTTGGAGTGAAATAGATCTGCACAAGTAGCTAAGTGTGAAGCAGTAAAAATGAAAATGCAACCTTGTGAGCAGAATACTCCTCAAGTCTTGGGATCTTTGTGTAATAATTGTGCAAGTCGGTTGCATATCTGTGCAACTCAGATTTGGGGCAAGTGCTGAAGGCACTTCAGGGCTGGCAACCTCTTCCCAATCCCACTGGGTTCCAACAACTGCACTAACACTTAACTGTACAGAATAGGCACCTGAATGTAGAAGCAAATCCAAAGGGGTGGTGGTGGAAATAGTAACTGGGATCTGTAAGTCCATGGCGAGACCTTGAAGTGCTTGCCTGTCAGCTAATAAGAGTTCACTGGTTCCAGGCCCTTCTTCCCAGGGCTCGCCTGACATTGTCCAAACAATAAAGCCTCTACCCGGAACATCAGTCCTGCAGCAGGAATCCCTGAAGTTCTGCTCCAGTCCTTGGTTCCCCTTTTCCAGCTTTCCACCAGCCTGTTTCTCCTCGGCCTGTTCTTTCTGCAAGCCTGTTCCAGCCTAGGCCTACCAACTGTATCTCTCCTCCCCACCCCACCAGAAAAAGGAAGGCCAGCCTCACCAAAGCCAGGGCTGCTGGGAGATATAGCCCCTATAAACAGTTAACTTATTAAACCTCACAATAACTTCATAATTATCTGTCTATGTATTTCTAATAGTATAGCCAAATCAGTAAATTTTTTATATAACTGTAAAAACTACTCTGAAAATTTATTATTCCAAAAATGAAACCTTATATACCAGCAAGAATGAGTCTTTCTGTAAAAAATGATTTAAATCAAGTCTTACTGACTAGTGATTTACCGTATTTTTCGCTCTATAACACGCACCCGACCATAACACGCACGTAGTTTTTAGAGGAGGAAAATCCGTAGGCATGCCACCCGTAGGCATTTCCTCCATAACACGCACAGACATTTCCCCTTACTTTCTAGGAGGAAAAAAGTGAGTGTTATGGTGCAAAAAATACGGTAAATTGTGATTTAAATCCACCCTGATTTGTAGTACTTTTCCCTCTGCGTTGCTGCTGCTGCTGCTTCTTCTTCTTCTTCTTCTTCTTCTTCTTCTTGCTTGTTTGAATGCAATCTTAACCCAGAGGCCACTGGGGAACTGAGCTTTGAGTTGGAGCTTTTAAAAGTTCTCCTAATCTGCAACAGTGTGTGAAGAGCAAAGAGCTTCTCGTCCTGGCATGGAGGCTGTGCATTTACAATTTCACTTGTGCCTTTCACTCCTGATTAGGCCCTGGAAGGCAACAGCCCAGTTTCCAGGCAGGTTTCTATTCCTTGGAGGCGTTTACATTGACAGATTTATTGTCCAATCCTGACTTTTATACGTGGGGTTTGGCAGTTCATTTTTCTTTATATTAAACGGGATTGTTTCAGATATTCCAAATGAAGTGACATTTCATAAATGGAACTTCAGCCTTGTAATTTTTCATACGGAAGCCTTCAAAGAGCAGTGCAGTCTACCATAGCAGCTACTAGAGTGTTTGGGGGGAACAAAGCTGTGTGTGTGTCCTGGGAGGGTGGGGAAGGAAGGAGCAAGAGAGAACATTGCTTTGAACAATGTTAAGCTTGACATTTGCAAAACCTGACATGCACCCTCTCTATTAACATGTGTGAGGTTTCCATAGGCCTCATATATATAACCAAGGTTTTATTCCGGTGGTGATATTTGCATTGTTCTGTGAAGGTTGAGTGCTTTGTTCTTATGGAGGCTGTCAGTTGTGCATCAGGGTTGCATTATCTATCTGACTTTCTATAGTTCTCCTTCCCAGACATAATTGGCAGCATTATGAGTGTTTCTCAGATTACCTTTTCATCTTCTGAGGAATATCTGTCCAAAACAAGGAGTGCATTGCAGAGGGCTCTTCTGAGGTATGTTCTAGGCCAGGCGTTGCCAAACTCTTGTCTGTGGACCTGGTTAGTTTCATTCAGGTGGTTCATGGTGTGTTTCTGGAAAATGCTATTAATTATCATACAGCATCTAGCACAGTACAATTGCTACAGCAGGTGGAAAACCATTAAATGGTCCAGCAAGACCCACAGGAATTTTCAAGTGTGTACCAGTCCTTGCGAGAGAATATCCATGGGTGAAGTAGCAATTAAGAGGAGCTAGGTATGTGAAACCTATTTTTGAAAAACACGTTGTATCTAAAATTCTGTTAACAATAGACCATAGTATATTTGAATGTGAATTGTACTGTGGTTCCTCGCTATCCTGCAGTCAAGTTGACTGGGTTGTCTGCTGGTGTATTTTTTTTCCTTTTTGCAGGAAAAATACAAGGGCAAGAATGTCTGTGTTAATGAAATGGAATTTTGATGGTTGGGGGACTATGTAGATCAGTTGCTTTATGATAAAAATGACAAGAAAAGCTTTTCTAAAAAGATGCTACACCAAGGCAAGACCTGTTCTGTTGTAATGGCAGTGGGGGCAGGTATTGCAAGGAAGTGGTGTTACAGCTCCAGTCTCCTTGCATCTGACAAGACAATTGCCTTCCTTAATCAGTTCATTACCTCAAGGCTTGTGCTACATTTGCAAGGGAAGCTGAAAAAAATAAAGCTGCAAAATGGAACAGCAGCCAGGAAATGCAGGAATGCAGTGGTTTTGGGAGGAACAGTATTTGAATTATTGAGTGAGTGAATGGTGCTCTTACAGGATAAATAGGCTGGTGTGGTACGGTATTAGGGAAAATAAGGCCAAAACAACAACAACCATGATGCAAATTTGTGGATGCTGTTCTCCTGTGCAAATTACCATCTACTTATTTTTTACTTGTTTCCATCTAGGCAAACAGTGCCTAGAAAAAACTCTAGTGGTGTCCAGGAAGTTCCTCTTTCATTGCTAAGGAGATCACTTTAGAGAAGTTCTAAGGTGAATGAACTAGGAAGCCAGGGAAACCAGTTGAACCATCTCAGTTGAGAAAAACTTGAAAAGGCAGCTGGGAGAGCCAGATGTCACACAGCTTCCATGTGAGTTGTTTCCTGACACATGCCAGTCTCTTCAATAGTGGAGAAAATCAGCAAGAGGGTAGCTGTTTTAGTTCGTTTGCATCAAAAACAATAACTAATAAAAAAAAGCCTGAGGAATAAAAATATTGCTAAAGGAACACCAGTTAATTGACTACAATATATAATAAAATGTCAGACATTTTATTTTATTTTATTTTATTTAACTCGAAGCTGCCAGAGTGGCTGGGGTATAAACAATATTATTATTATTATTATTATTATTATTATTATTATTATTATTATTATTATTACTAGGGTGAATTTAACTTCTGAACGTTTATTTTGAAGGGGGAAGGAGAGTGGTTGCTATATCTGAGATAAGGTTTTGACATTTTTTAAACTCTGACTTCAGGAAGGCTCTCCCAAGTTATATGACCTGACCTACCAAATCAAAGGATACGTGATCTGGTAGTATTGGAATCCATTTAGGCATTTGTCACATGCACTCTTAGATTTTTAAATTGAGACTTGAAAGCAGAGTTAACTTCTCCCAGCGACCTTTCTTAGCTTGCCACCTCCTGGGAAGCAGGACATCATGTTAGCTGGCAATTGCTTATAACCAGACTGGTAAGTGGCCAGAAGACTGTCTAGCTAAATTCTTGTACTCCAAACCCAGTGCAGATCAGCCTACACACTCCAGGCCATTGTGCACTAAAGTAAGGGCATTGTGCTAACAGAGTACATGGTTTCCTGTGCCTTGAGCAACAAAGCCGGCAAGCGTTTCATAGAAAAAGATGTTCAGAAAACCTGAGGCACCAGTTTGCTGCTCCATGATGTAGTGATGGCTACTGACTCGCAGAGCTTTGTAAGAGGATTTGACAAAGTCATGGAGGGGAAGGCCATTGATGGTTGCTAATCATGGCAGCTGTGTACTACCTCCAATGTTGTGAGTCAGTCTGCCTCTGAATACACATTGATGGGGTCACAAATGGGAAGAGTGCTGTTCTGTTCATGTCTTGCTTGTGAGCTTCCTAAGGACATCTGGTTGGCCTTTATGAGATCAGGGTGCTGGGCTCAATGGGCCTTTGGCCTGATTGAGCAGGGCTTACCTTATGCTGTGCATGGGATGCCAAAGAAGGCTTCCCTCCTGATGCAAATAGCAGCTGGGGGAGCAATTTTTGTCAGGACCATGGCAGGGGCAGGATAAAACCACTTCCCCCTGCTATTACTTAGATAACAACAATGTGCAGGTTAGTTGCATTCATTGTCCTCTCTGTTCTATAGCATTTCCTTATAGATTTTGTTATTGAACATTATGTAAGCACCAGCCAAGCCCTTCCCCAGTACATGCACAGTTTGATCCAAAAAGGCAGATGATGCGTTTTTGGAAATAATCCACCGGCAGCAAGGGCAGATGTTCTGTAGTATTTTTGGGCCTGAGTTATAAGACCGAAAGATTACTGCTTAGTTAAAGGCATGCTGTAAAGCTGTTCAGGGCTATTTATGGTGTGCAAGAATTAGATCTTTTGAAATGCTCTCCCACATCCAGTATAACTTTGGCTATGAACGTGTAAATACACTGCACTCTGCACAGACGTTTGAAATGTTTTGTGTCGCTAATAGATTCTGCAGTGTTGAGCCAAATTCCTATGCACTCCTCTGACTTTTCTTTCAGCGCTGCTTGACATCCCATCTCCCAATGCAAATATTGATTCTGCTTGTTGCTCAACATGAAGTCCTGATTGTTTTTGCACATCCTGTAGGAGTAGATCGTTTCTGTATTTGAAAATGGATCATGGGTGCCTTACCTTTATGGAAGGTACTCACTGAACCAGCGGAATGTTGATGACACAACTATAGGAGTAGGTCAGTTATGCATGTGAAAATGCACCATTAGTTTCTATGGTGGGTGCTTGTTAAGCTGCTCAGCTGAGGCACGGAAGGCTCCCTTCGCCTCTTTGGGTTCTAGGGTGGGTCTTTCTGAGGGAGGTACATTCTGGCACCTTTTTCTCTAGGGGGGAAAAAGCACTGATTGTGAGTTCTACTTAATATCACAGCTCTAGATTTCACTTACTTTGGTGATTTTTATTTTAGAAATGTTGACCTAGTTAAACATTCAGAAAAAGAACAAAGGTTGTCAACTCTATAAATACCTTGAAAAGGGAGCATAAAATTAATGGCATAATGGAGCACAAAATTAAATACAGCCTTCTGAAAGCTATGTTTTGTTCCCGAACTATTAGTGCAGATTGACTTTATCGTGCAACCATAAATGGAAAAGTTATCAAATTGCAAGATGGAATTCTCTTGGTCCTAAGGGGGAAGGGGAGTGCAACCCAGTGGAAGATCACATGCTGCTTTAAAAAATAATAACAATTTGTTTTGGGGTTTTAGGAACAAGGATCATAGGATACAAATAAATAGACCAAGTTATCTCATGCCATTTGTATATCACAAAACTAGCATAATTAATTTTCAGTAATATCTGCAACATAAGTGGTCAATGTGTAGGTTCTTGGTTCATGAATTGATTTGAACAAAAACAAAGGGGAAGCAGGATAGAACAGAAATAAGTGAGAACATTAAACATCACATAGCTAAACACCCAATCAGGAGCCCTTGTGGTTGTGCTTAGATTAAGTATGAGTAGTAGTCATTTTTCCGCTTATGTTACCAATGAAACAATGGTGTATTGATGAACATAGGAGGGAGGTTCAAAGCAAACATAATTTATGTTTAAATTTAAATTTGGATCAACCAAATTGAACCAAATGCTGATAGGGGCAGGGCGTTGTTCATTTTCTGGAATACTGCCATGTTATGAAATTTTTAAAAGCGCATCCTTTTTATACAAAAGGTCCCAGGCTCACTCCCTGGCATTTTCAGGTATGGCTGCGCAAAATCCCCTGCCTGAAAGGCCTGGAGAGCCTTTGCCAATCAGTTTAGATAGTTCTGAGTTAGTTGAACTCAGTATAAGCAGCTTCCTGTATTGCTAAAGGCCAGCTTCCAGTCAGAATACCCACAGAACTGTAGGCCAAGTTAGGGTGCATGTCTCCTTCCACAGCTGTCTCAAATTTCAGTGGTTCACAGCAAACTCTTCAAATAGAAGATCAGAGGATGTAATGCCCATGCACAATGTAAACCCTTGTTTCCAAGTGGAGGCCTGGTGTTGAGCCTAATGTAAGACTAAGCTGTCAATTTAACTGTGTCCAGCAGTCAGATCGCTTGCTAGTTTCTATATCGCTGCTTCCACAAAAGAGGCCATAATGGGAAACTTCTACCCTCATTAAGTCTGCAAAGACTTGTTCTATTACTCTTTAAGGCTGAAACATTTTGTAGATTGATATTCAAGCCTGAACACTGTGCTTCTGTTCAGAAACATAATCTCCCCATCACCCTTTCTACACAACCCACACCCAGGGTATAGTGGACTAACTTCTGCCATATAAATTTGTTAGACTTTAATGTGCTACAGGACGCTTTGTTTTTGCTGCAAAAGGGTAATATTGCTACCCCAAGCCCCTGGAAGTTGAATTCAGGATTTGTCTCATGCAGTGATTTATTCTCTGCTGTTTAAGACACTGGAGAGACTTCAATGCAAGAAGGCCAGATGTCTTTTTCAAAGTCTCAATGCAGCCACAGAGCAAGTAGGCCCTTCTTGCATTGTGAAAGTTAGTACATCTTAGTGTTTCTCCTATAAAGAAAGAATTTTAAAAGTTGCTAAAACCATGGCAGGGTGGCAAGCCTGTCCTATGTTGTTATTGTTTTATTAAATTTGCATCCCACCCTTTCTTCCAAAGGAATCCAGGACAGCAAACACAAAAGTGAGAATTAAAAATAAAAAACTACATAAAACAATTTAAAACATCCAAAGAAATTTAAAATGGTCATAGCTATCTAAAAACATGTAAAACAATCACACATATAGAGGAGATTTCAGAAGTCACACCTATAGTGAGTGGGCTACCTCACACATGAGAATAAAATAAAATCCTGCCTCTGTCTTGTGATGAGGTTAAAGGAAGGTATGATATGAATACAGCTTCCAAATGGATTATATCGCCTATGCAGAATATTTTAATCCTTCATTATATGATTGACATCTTTCTGGGCATCTGAATTTGAAATACTTTTTAAGGTTTTGTTTTAGGTATTAACATCCCAAATCTGCCTTTTAAAAAAAACCTTAAAACTTTATGGAAGCAGTGTGATCAACCCCAAAGAGAGACATGAACTATCAGAATTATGGGAAATGGAATGAAAAAATGCTTTCTGATAATAAGATATTTAATACAGTGCATGTTTCCCAGGTGTTAAGGAGGTGACCTTTCCCGTGGTGGTATAATTCTGCTCCCTGACCAGCAGCAAAATTCATTCTGCAGTATTTTAGCCAAGGAAGCAAAAGATTTCATAGGCCTTATTTATGTTCAAGTGTAGATTTCCAGATGAGCAAAATGAAAATACAGTGGTACCTCAGGTTACATACGCTTCAGGTTGCAGACTCCGCTAACCCAGAAATATTACCTCGGGTTAAGAACTTTGCTTCAGGATGAGAACAGAAATTGTGCTCTGGCGGCGCAGCAGCAGCAGGAGGCCCCGTTAGCTAAAGTTGTGCTTCAGGTTAAGAACAATTTCATGTTAAGAACAGACCTCCGGAACGAATTAAGTACTTAACCTGAGGTACCACTGTACTTGCAATGAGGTGCTCAGGCAGCTTTTTCTTTTGTGGGGACACTTGGCCTTCCATGGGCCATCAACTGTGGAGGTGGCTGAGCAAGAGTAGAGGGAGGTAGTAGTAGATTGCGTTACGTGGTGGTTATGTTAATAATACTGCTTGTAGCTGTTAATATTTCTAAGAATTTTTTCTTTAGATGTCAATCTAATCTTAAGTAGTTATTCATTGGTCCCACAACTGTGAACTTCAATGGTTCATTAATAAATTTAATCCAGGCACTGCTTTGGCCTAGATACCCTTGGTCTCAATAGCTGACTCCTGTCACATGTTTGCAGACCATTCCGTCGCTTGGTCTTTGCCAACCTGGTGCCCTCCAGATGTTTTGAATCACTGCTCCTATCAGCCCAAGTCATATGCCATTCTGTTAAGTGTGCTAGGAAAGTAAAGAGGAGTGTTCCAAACTCGAGAAAACTACCATTGTTGAAGTCACTTGTGGCCTTTTGTCTTCTCAATGTGTATAGCACACCAGTGTGTGGTAATGGGACCCATAGAAAGAGAGGGCTTTTGCAGGCAGCTGGGTGAAGGCCTGGAAATGTTTTGAAAATGACTGGAAAGTGTAAGTTTGTGGTGTTTTTTCTTTTCTTTTGCAGATGTGCTACTTAAGACCTGACAGCAGCTTTTAAATCTGGAGGTACTATCCAGAGAAGTTTCGTTTCCTTCCAAGGCAGGCCTTCAAGATGTGGACAGCTGTTGGGTCTTTTCTGTTGATCTCCTTATGTGTGTCTGAAAACGGCAGCTCCATCTTAAAGGAGAGGGGGGTCCAGGTAACACATGTACATCTGCTCAGCAGTGAAAAGCATTGCAAGCAAGCTTGTAAAGGCCCAACAGCATCAGGTAAGATTACCTCACCTGACCATAAATCTTTTCCTTTGGGGCAGTAGGCGTCTGCTTAGGTCTTTCACAGCATTTGTGATTATGGCTGCTACATATGCAGTAGCTAAATGACTTCGCAACCTTAGTCAAATTGAAAACAGCACCAGTTTTCCAGGGACTGCCTTTTCTCTATTTCTTTTTTACAATTTTACAATGCAGCAAGCATAGAAGAGCCTTTGTGTGTAACGGTAGCAAGGAAATTGTGTTAGATTACTTAACATACCCTTCAGCCAGATGTCTCTGTATTTGATGAAGTTTCACATTCTTCTGTGTCCTTGTTGCCCTGTTACCTGAATGCCCCAGAGATCCTTGGAATGGATTTGCAATCCAGTTTGACATGAGCTTCACGGGTGACTTAATCAAACCCCTTGGAACTTTAGGAGCTTCTAGACTCGGGGTGACTAAATTATTCCCCCCAGATGTTGCTGGACTACATCCCTGACAATTGTCCAAGTTGTCTGGAGCTGTGGTGAGTTGGAGCCTGACAACATCTGGAGGGTCATAGCTTTGCCCACCTCATTCTAGGCTTAAATCATCCCTGACAGATCCTCATCAGTTTCCCTATTTAAAGGCCATAAGGGAAGAGGACTTCAGTTTCCCAAAGCAACTTTTCACATTACCTAGCTTTTATGGATGCTGCTATAAGTTAGGAAGTGGTTGGGTTTGCTCTCTTGTGGCTCCCCCCGCCCGAAGCTGCTTATCATGCCCCTACCACCAATCTTCTCTAAGTAAAATGTGCCCAGCTTCTTACCTTGTCATTGTAAGACACAAATTCCAGTCCAGCATTGTCTACTTCATTTGGCAGGGAGGTTCTCCCAAGTCCTCAGATGTGGGACTTTTCCTAGTTTTCTTGCTGGAGGTTTTCTTAACTAACATTTCAAAGGTCGGCCCCAACAACATTCTGCATTCAAAGCACGTGCCGTGTGATGCAAGTCTTTGTAGCTGCCTTCTCCTTGTATCTTGCTTCTACTTTTTATCTGAAGGGACTTGCCTGGAGCTTGTAAGCCAGGGGTCAGCAAACTTTTTCAGCAGGGGGCCAGTCCACTGTCCATAGCTGTCAACTTACAGATTTGAAAATAAGGGACCAGCAGCCAAAATAAGCGACCTGCAGCCTCACCTGTTCCAGGCACTCCGGTCTTCCTGTCCTCCTGCAGTCTGGTCAAACTCATGCTGGTAGCTTCGAGAACACTGTCCAACCAACTTTGTAACCAGAGGTTCAACTGAATAGAATCTGAATCACATGTACCACAAGGCCTATGCAGCCTCAACTTAAGAAGGCTCCCCGGCCTGGCTTTGCACTGCAAAGTTTGCAGCAGCACGTACAACAAAATGGCGTCCAGCATTCAAAAAACCCCTCAGCTTGCATTAACTAGCCACACACAAGGCATGCAAGCTCCACCCCCCAGTCGTTCTTAGACTTCTTATTGGGTGAGCAACACAGCCAAGCAACATAGTTGGAGCCTCCCTCCTCCCTGGCCGGCAGGGAGGGAGGGAGAGGAGCTGCTTCCTTTGAAATTTGAGGGACATCATTTAAGGGACATTTAAGGGACATCCATCAATAAGGGACAGCAGCAGGACATGGTGCTGGAATAAGGGACTGTCCCTTCAAATAAGGGACATTTGACAGCTATGTCACTGTGCCTCAGACCTTGTGGGGGGCTGGACTATATTTGGGGGGGGGGGAATGAACGAATTCCTATGCCCCACAAATAACCCAGAGATGCATTTTAAATAAAAGCACACATTCTACTCATGTAAAAACACGCTGATTCCCGGACCGGATGTAGAAGGCAGTTGGGCCGGATCTGGCCCCCAGGCCTTAGTTTGCTTACCCATGTTGTAAGCTTTCTGTCCCACTAACACTGTTTACAACAAAACTCTTATTGTAACTGGACCCCTTTGAATCCTCACTCATTACTTGCACACTAGCCCTTATCTGTGACATTATTGTCCTTGTTAACTCATTTTTTCAGGGAAGCAGTATAATGTTGACAAATTGTTGCAGTCTAGTATTTGTGCTGTTCATTTCCCAGATGATTAGAGCTTTGTAGGAGTTTTAATTTGTTTTAGTCTATTTTATTGCAGTTTTCATTCTCTGTATGTTTTAAATCACAGTTGTAAAATTTTGGTAATGATTTTATTGTTTTGTCTTTTTTTTGTAAACCGCTTTGAGGTTTGTTCTTCAATCAAGCAGTATGTACATTTTATAAAATAAAATAAGTAAAAATGTTACCATACTAAAACTCTGCTAATAGGATAAAATGTGATTCATTTTATACCAGTGAGAGTAATGATCTTCCTTTCCTGTGTGATATTCTAGGTAATCTCTACTGCTGGTCAGTGCTGTATCAGAGCCGCTGTGTCCTCTTGCGCTGTCCTCAGCTGAGTGCATGTCAGAATGCCAGCACACAGGATGTTAAAGAACTAATGGGAGGTAATTTGGATTCAATGGGACAGCTCATGATTTAAAAACCTGCTGCTGCTGCTGCAGCTATTGCTATTACTAAAGGCAACATTCTCTTACCTCACCATCCAGATGTTTACAGTGTTTAAAGGGGGCTCTATCAGATTTCCACAAGTTTCATTTGAGAGGTAAAGATTCTTTGGATGTGATTATAGGCTATTTTGCCAGACAGATTATTTATATTAAAAACATATACCCCACCTTTCTAGGCAGAATATTCAAGGTGTCTTAAGACAAAGCAGTCTAATGTAACAATATAAAGTATAATATTAAAAAACTGGCAACAATTAAAAACTGCAGAATCAGAAGGACAAAAAAAGCCAGGTAGAAAATTAACTAAAGGGGGGGAAAAACCCTTCCAAAAGAATACAGTTTTCAGCATAACAGTGGGCAATGAAGAAAATACTCTGAGGGAAATATTCCATAATCTGGATTCCAAGTTAGAAAAGGCTCCCCAACCCACCCTAGGAATGCCACGCTCTTTCAATCTTCCCATCTGTGGAAGCATTTCAGTCTGCCAGGTGTAATGATTCCTCCCTCGCCTCCCCCTGCACATTGTTTTTCTTTTTTTGGTGGGGGGTGTCTCCCAATCCATTTTCAGTGTGCAGAGGAGAGGAGAGAGGTCCTTGTTCAGGGCTTCCACTGGCAGGGCTGGTTAGGTGAATCCCTTCCAGAGTCTAACCAAGAAGAGTTTGAATTTGATATCCCGCTTTATCACTACCCGAAGGAGTCTCAAAGTGGCTAACAATCTCCTTTCCCTTCCTCCCCCACAACAAACACTCTGTGAAGTGAGTGGGGCTGAGAGACTTCACAGAAGTGTGACTAGCCCAAGGTCACCCAGCAGCTGCATGTGGAGGAGCGGGGAAGCGAACCCGGTTCACCAGATTATGAGTCCACTGCTCTTAACCACTACACCACACTGGCTCTCCAACTCATGACCAACTCATGAATCCTAGAGAAAGTTAGCTCAGTTAACTATAAATCTGATTATTTCCTGGGGAGTGGCAGAGGGTGGGATCATGACATCATGGTCTGGACCAGCAAAGGCCTGTGGGTGACTGAAGGGTCCGCCTGCCTTCTGATGCTTGGGAGGCCAGCAGGAATTGAGGATCATGAAGCAATCCTGTGAGAGGGGAGGGAAGTGGGGGCTGGCACTGTCAGTACTTTGTCCAAGGTCCCACCAAAACCCCGTCTGACAATCCTGCCTGACACAAGGCTCGGAAATGAAATTGTGCGGTTTTGAAGCAACTTGATTTAGATTGTCCCCCTTTTAAAAGTGCCTCTACCATTCCTTTTCTGGGTGCTCTTTCTGTTTATCTTTGCACCCTTGTTTCCCTGAGGAAAGGCGTTAATATTGGCATTCGTTTCCTGTTGGTTTTCAAGCCAGAAACTGGAGGCTGTGTGTGTAATTGGAGTGGTTTTAGCATCTGTAGCTAACACTGGATTTTGCAGCAGCGGAGTCTTCTGCTCTAATTGCAAGTGACACCATAACAAAACGAAGCATGTTAGGAACTGGGGAATCAGTCTTGTAAAGGGTGTGAGAAAGTTCTGCTGTACATGCGTTTTTGAAAGGACAGCTTTTCATGCTTGTTTCTGGCCTTTAAATACTTCTCAGGAACTTAGCTGCCATGTTAAGTTGAACAGGTTCTTGCAGCCAAGAGCGAATAGTTGTGACAAGAAATACATTTCTTTATTTTCTTTCTGATATTTAGCTGAGTTTGAATTTTGATCCAGGAAGGACTTCTAAGATGTGTTTTGTGCTTGAGTAATAGAAGGATAAACAACTGGTGCCCCAGGAGCTCAATCACTTCCTTGGAGACATTCAGATGTACATCTCTGCCAACTTTCTCTTGTGGCACAGGCTAAGGCTAAGTGATTTCTAAAAAGTCTTCTTCCCTTGTGTGAAAGACAAGGCTCTCTTTTTTTTTATATGTACATCTTGTGTGCCTCAGCCACTCCCTCGAGCAGACAAGACATGAGGTGTATCAGGTGGGTCTCCAACGAAGTCTTTGTTACTGTCCCCTCTGAAGAGGAGGTTAAAGATCCCTTGGCTTGTATGGGAGTCAGTCAGTGGAACCAGTCCTTCAGCCTTTGTTCAGTCTTTGCAATATGGCGACTGCTTTAAAAATGTTTCATTAATCATATGGGGATGGAGAATGGTTATATCGGAGTATATGCAGCATATATATAAAGCTAACTGGTGGTAATGAAGCTATGCTACTGAGGATGTTTGCTTCTGTCATAACTAGTCTAAAAGATCTATGCAACCAATTATTTAAAGCAATATCTGCTCGCTTACTGCAAGTTGTATTTGGGGTGCGTATTATATGTGTCAATCTATGCAATTCTATAGATGGAAATCAATGATGTATTACAGCTGGTAGATTCTATAGCTCTCCTTCACTGTAAATGGAGGTGGCACCACAAGAGTACAACTCCTGGGACTCTTTTATCGACTGCCATTTGATCTACTCTTTATCTGCAGCCCAATCCTGATTGTGTCTCTGGTCTTTTGTTTTGTTTTGTTTTGTTTCTGGCCAGAATTTGTGATCCGTAAAAGGAGAGATCATGAAGGAGCCCTTCAAACAAACAACACAGGAAAGTCTGCTGGAGAGCAGGAGCTACTGAATAAAACAAGACTTGCTGAGACAGAAACAAAAGTGCCTCTTTTGCCAAAAGCTCCAGAGAGGAAGGTAGCAGAAGGTACTGCAGTCAGCACAACTAGCACTGCCACTTTCACGATCGCTGCCATCTCCCAAGGTAGAGCAGTAGCCATAACCACAGCTAGTAACAACGTAACCACAACTCATGGTAATACAACTCTTGGCATCCCAAATGTGACTTCTGGTCCCAGCACTCCCCCTCAGAAACCATCGTTGCCTCCCACACCTTTCCATTTAACTGAAAGTGCTATTACTGTTAACAGTACATCAAGTTCAAAAGGGGCGCAGACCAGTGAGTTAACTTTGGGAGCTGCTAACACAACAGAAACTCCTCCCAGGACTATTCCTACTACTTTTGCCACAGCAGCAAACAATCCAGTGCTTCCCGCAACCCACAAAACAGGTATGGCAACCGGCACTCTTGTACCAGTGAACTCTAGCAGTGTTGGAAGCAGCTCAAGAAGCCCAGTAAACTCATCTTCAAATGCAGCCGCCCAAAATCCACCAGCTTCAGCCACCCAGAATTCACTAACTACAGCCACCCCGAATCCACCAGCTTCAACAGCCACTGGCATATCTCAGACAACCAAGAGACCAACCACAGTAGCAACAAAGTCAGCTGAACTCACAATTGTAAAGACAACTCCAGATAGGGTAACGCCTCGTGTGACTGCAGAGGGTGCTGAAACCACCACCGCTGCAGAGCAACCTGCGAGTGCTACGAGTCAACCAGTGCTTGTCACAACTTATACAAATCCCTTGTCAGTGTTTGCAACGAAAAGTCCAGTGGCACCGCCCAAATCAGTAACCATAAACCAAGGCCAAGATCAGCAGGACACAGGTAGTGAGGGTAGCTATCGTCCAGTAGATGTTAGTTTGCTCTTAGCAGTGCTTCTGTTTGGAGTCCTGTTTTTTGTAACAATTGTAGTATTGTTTGTGATACAGGCCTATGAGAGCTACAGGAAGAAAGACTACACCCAAGTGGACTACCTAATCAATGGGATGTATGCAGACTCAGAGATGTGAAAGCAATAGCAATCCAAAGCCAGGCATTCAATATATACATCTACTTCTTGTGGGAGGTCGAAAGCCATGGGTGGCTTGTCTTTCAGTTCCCTGTTCTGCCTATAAGACCAACTGAAAGTGCTTCCAAATTACCTTTGGTGCAATGTAGGAGAAATGCCATGTATTCTACTTCTAAATGTATTTTTTTTTAACCATCAGGTTGCCACTGACATATTATTTCTCAGTTTTTGCTTCTGTTGTGCCAGTTTTGTTTTGCCATTGCAAAGAGGGGCTAATGCTGCAGGCAGCCCTCCTCTGAGGACTGTGGGGCTTCCTAGGCTCCTGTTCCTCAAGTTCTGTTAATACCCTGCCTATCCCTGCATAACAAAGAGCAAAAAGGGGCTGTCTCTGCCTGCAAGGCACTGTGTTGACTGCTGCCAGTCCAGATGGGTTACAGAGGACTGGCAGCATTGGTGCAGGTGGCAGAACCCTAAAGAGTGACAGGTGCAAACCCCCCCCCCTTGGCCTAGGTGGTGACCCCTTCCATACGGTACGTTTCCTTTTTTCTGCTTCCAGCTACAGCACTGAACCAGCTGCGGGAGACACTGCTGGCTTGAGATGCAACCTTAGGAGCGATGCTTGTTGGCAGGTTATGAGTTCTGAAGTGTCTGGACGGAAAGCTCTTTAGAACCGTGAGGCATTCCTAATGCTCCCGGTCAGGGGCAGTGTTGGCAGAACAGGCATCTTATTTCAGTGAGCTCCCTGGTTCTTTAAAATGTGTGTACTAAGCCATGTTCATGCTGTGCTGTTTCCTAATCGTGACTGTTCTTCGCTGAGGTGCTTCTGCATCTTTATATGATTTTATTTTTGTACCCACTTAATAAATGAGGCCCTGGAGGGCATGTAAAGGTTTGCTTACTGTATGTCCCCCCCGCCTTCTGCCACTCCCCATTCCTCATATAAGGCCTTCTGATAACCTGAATGTGCAAGCAAACTGAGTATACTTCCTTTCTAAGATCCAGTCATTCCTTTCTTCTCAGCTGCGTGATTCCCCACCCTGCCTCATTCCCCATGTATCTCAGTCTTGTGAACTGTTCCCAGTGCATTTAGGGCACAGGCCAGGTATATAAGCAGTCTTTGATTTCAGGGCTGCTGAGCCTTCATGGCTCCCAAACTGAATCATGACTCCCAATGATGAATGCAAAAGGTTCCATTTTGTGAATAGCTTAAGGCTTCTTCAGACCAGCACGCACCATGCAAAAGTCATGCGGAATATGCTTAATGGAAACAACCTTTAGCTACAGCCTTGGGAGTGAACTTGACAACAAGTCCAAGCCCCCTCACACTGTGTTAAATAAAGGTCTAATTGAGCATTCAGAGTTTGGGGTCTGATCTTCTTGGGTCCTGGGTGAAAAGGCAGTAGTTCAGCTAGTAAAGCAATTTACCTGAAAGACTTTACAGTGTGCCCATCTAACAGAGAGCCCCACAATCACATGGAGACATTCCCATTTTCATAGAACAGAGACTGGGTTATCTACCAACCTTGATTTTTTTTGGATGAAATTGACTGCTGCTTGGGCAGGAAAGGAAGCCCTCCTGAGATCTTTGCCCTCTCATATTTGACTATTTAGATTACCCCCCCATCTTTTACGAGTGTGTTAATATTTTAATAATGCCTTCACTATACACTTGCTTCTTCCAGCAGCTCTTCAACATGTAACTTGTTGGTTCAAACAAATGTTTTAAAAATGGCAAGGTTATAGCTTAGTGGTAGATCATCTGCTTTTTTCATGTAGAAGGTTCCAGGCTCAATCCCTGGCGTTTCCAGGTAGGGCTGGGAATGTCCCCGAAACCCTGGAGAGCTGCTGCCAGTCAGTGTTGGCAACACTGAATTAGATGGAGCCAATGGTGTGGTGTAAGACAGCATCCTATGAGATCATCTATGGATATGACAGAATTTGCAGTGCGTGTGTGGGGAGTTTTGATACCTCTGGCCAAGGAAGAATCAGATGAATATAGCCGATTACAAAAGGCTAGCCAAATTCTGTAACCAGCAAGTTAGTTTAATGAAGAAGTGGGCAGAAGGGTGGGGGCTTCTTAGAAGCTTTGGAATGAAAGAGACTGAATGAGCTAACCTCACCATTCCTAGTTAGCTTAAATTATATTTTCTCATCATATAAGTTTTCTGAAATTGTTCCGTATTAGTGGCTGTATGTAGACCCCAAAGTTGTATGGTATGACCTTGTTAAAGGATAACCATCAAGAAAGAACCTGTAATGGGCCCCCATCTGTGCTGTACCTTTAAAGCTGTGTCAAACCACTTTGGTAGTTAAGGGTGCCGAGAGTTCTGAGGAGACCTCATTGCAATGCTGGAACTCCTAGGGTTGTTAACGATTGGTCATTCTTCTCGGAGAGCTCTAGGGTCTCCTAACAACACAAAGCACTCTTAACTACAATTCCCAGGATTCTTTGAGGGAAGCCATGGCTGTTTAAAATGGTATGATACGGCTTTACAGTGGTACCTCGGGTTAAGTACTTAATTCGTTCCGGAGGTCCGTTCTTAACCTGAAACTGTTCTTAACCTGAAGCACCACTAGCTAATGGGGCCTCCTGCTGCCACTGGAGCACGATTTCTGTTCTCATCCTGAAGCAAAGTTCTTAACCTGAAGCACTATTTCTGGGTTAGCGGAGTCTGTAACCTGAAGCGTATGTAACCTGAAGCGTATGTAACCCGAGGTACCACTGTATATATGTGTCTTATTGATGGAGCCTTGCTCTTACTTCTAGACTGAAGTAAGGGGATCCTAATAGAATACACGTTCTGAATTCCTCTGCAAGGCAGAATGTGGGGATCAAGTGGGAGCCAAACCACTTCACACTTCCTTTCTCAAAGTGGAGCCACTACAGTCAAGCTAACCCACCACTGCCATTCCTTCTTTAATTGTATTGCAGGTGTCCACTTGTGCCTTGTGGGGAAGGGAGCTGTTTTTTTCATTTTTAATTATTGCAATTTCCAGTGATTTCTCGAGTTAATTTGTATTTTTAGTTGTATAGACAGGGATAAGCCAATAGGGTGCACTGGTGTGCTGCTCATGAAACATATGGATTCCCTTGCCTAACAGATTCTTGAAAGCAGGCGATGTCTGCAGAACTTGAGCTTCCTGCATTCCTTGTCTGCTGTTTCTCTTTATTTTCTTGGCTGAGGACTCTTCATGTGTGTTTGTAACTATAACTCTAATTATGACTACGTTTGAATGTGAGACGTTCCACTATTGCATTGAAATGACCCAACATCCTGCTGACCTCAATTAAAAATAAATGAAACTATTTCGTTAGGAATGTACAGATTTTTAAAAAAATATATAAAAAGCAAAACATTTGTGTACATAGTTCGTTCAGTGTCTAATGCACTAGGTCTGTCATGCTGGGGTAGGCAGCAAGTAAGATAAATGAGGAATCACTATGCCTGAAGCCTCCAGGCTGCTGCATTTGTCACCTTTTCCCAAGCCCTCCAGCAACATATTATGTCAGCATTTTTTTAACACTGTCAGTGTGATTGACATTTGGCATCAAAGTGCAAGATGACGGGTCTTTGCCCCTAGGAGCTTACAATCTAAAATCTAATGCAGGAGATCGAACACAGGAAGGGAAAGAAGTTGAGGCGGCGAGTACACAAGGAAAGAGAATGCAGTTCTTTCAGTTCCATGTGCCTTTTATTTTTTATAGGCCACCCAACAGCAAAATGTTTTCCAGGTGGCATAAAACAGATAAACATTGGCAGGCAGTTTTACTGTGGTCTAAAACTCAAGGGCCAGAAACTAAGAGTGAAAACTTAACTTAGCCCTGTTGAGTGCCTAGTGCTAAAAAGATGGCAACATGGGCATCAGGCAAGCCTGTCTAGGGAGGACATTTCATAACAGAGAAAACTGCTTTTTTTGAGTTGGACCATCAGTCCAATCTAGCTCTGCATTGCCCACACTGACTGGCAGCTCCTCCCCAGGATTTCAGACAGGAGTCTCTCCTAGCCCGATCTCAAGATGCTGCAGATTGAACCTTGGACATTTTGCATGCAAAGCGGATGTTGTTCTGCCACTAAACTACAGTCTTCCCACCCCCAGGCAGGCTACCACCAAAACAGCTTCTTCAGTAGCAGCTGCTCCTCACCTGGCACCCAGAGAAGGTTCTCCCACAGCATAGGCCTTAAAATGAACTCTACGCTATAATCAGTTGTACTCGCTGCAGGTCTTCCCCTATTTATGCTTTAGTCATTGCCTTAAGCTTTCTAGTATTCCAGAACTTCAGGCCAAGCTCTTGTCCTGAATAGCATCTCTGAGCCCTGTGCCAGTCACCTGGGATATTTCTCCATTCCAGGGATCAGTCAGAGTTTTGACAGGGTATCTAACAATGCCAAACTGGAAAATCTTCAAGGGCCATGAGCACTCTCTGGGAATCCATCAGCCTCTGTGCCCATCCTGACTGGTCTAATTCTTGAGAGGTCAGAAGTCCCTGGAAGCCTAGATAGAACTAGGTAGCAATCTGCCTAGGTCAAAGGAGCAATAGTGATTCTGCCACCCACCTATCACTATTGTCCTATCCAGCATAGAACACTAAGTCGAGCATATAACTTGCCAAATGTGCAGGGCCAGATGTAACTTGGGAGAGACCACTGTTATCATGAAGGCCATGAGGACCTGGCCTATGGCCTGACAAGGGAGTCTTAGCTATTGTAGCCCTGTGCATTCCTCAGGTGTGCTGGAGGACATTGTCCATTGCCTGTGTTGAAGTAAGATTCAACTACCGGTCTAGACAACTTCTGCAAATGGAATTGGGGTGGATGTCTTTTGCCTTAGGTAGCAAAATCACATGGGCCAGCTCTGAGATTAGGTTGGGGTTTGTAGTTTTTATTCTATTGGGGAAGGGCCATAGTTCAGTGGAAGAGCATCTGCATACATACAGAAAGTCCCCAAGTCCAGTCCCTGGTATGTCCCACTAGGGCTAAGAGAGAATCCTGCCTGAAAACCTGGAGAGTCACTGTCAGTCAGTGTAGACAATACTGAGCAATATGGACCAGTGTTCCGACTCGGTGTAAGACAGCTTTCTGTATTCCTATTCACGGCTCTTCTACATCAGCTCTCCCCCGCCCCCCCCCCCCATAATTCAAATTCTGAGGGGTTGACATGGTGACAGAGCACAGCAACTTCATCTTGCCCCCCCCCCAAACCTGGACCCTATCTTGCTGCTGTCCAAAGCAGCCAGCAGAAGGTTAAGAGCCCCCTGCCTCATCCAACCATACAGGCCTGGCTGGCAGTTCCCACTTACTAGCCCTACACTTTTAGGCTCAATGGAGTATTGGCACAGCCAGCAGGAAACCCTTGGGTGAGAGAAGCCCCTCCACTGATTCACCCTGCCCTTCTGCGTGTGTGAGACAATAACTTTCATGGCTAATGGCTCTGAAATCCAGCCATAAAACTACCAGAAGCGAGCAATGAGCGAGAGACCTGGATGTAAAATTTCATTCCCTACTCGAGATTCACTTTCAGACGTGTTTCTCTGACAGAGATGTGGTTACCAAAATAGCTCATAAAAGTTAGAACCCAATTATAGTCATCCATTAGTGATGAATAACAACTTAATTGCAAAGGACAGTAATTAGTCTGTCTGTGCAGCTCAGTGTGCTTATAAATTTCAGAGAAACGATGACCACCAAGATTAGCGGGGGAAGCTGTTTGAGAACCAAATTGCGGTAGAACAGGCCTAGTCACATGCAGGATCTTCTGCTCAGTTAAGGGCTTTTCTACAACTGGAGTTTTACTGTGGGTCAGTTTGGGGGGATACATGTGGATCAGGGAGGAAAGGAGGGGGACACCTGGTCTAGCCAGTCAGAACAACTGAATCAACCCTGGCCATCAATGGGATGAGAGATGTCACAACCAGATCACCCTCACATGCCTGTGGGTCAGTTCCTTGACTAAGCTGACCTGCAATACAGAAAATACCTGGGAGGTGGTGGGCATATAAAACAGTGTTTGCTGTGATCATGTTGTGCTGCTTAAAAGAGAGGCATATGGTTCTAGGAAAATTTAGCAAGGTCTGCATCAAAATGTATAGAAGTGGACATCCACCCATTGCTGTTCCCATCTGTCAGTCTCTCCCTGTGCCCCATCACATTTTATCTGCTCCCATCATCCATTTTGATTGATGCTATTGAATAATCAAGTACCAGGCAAGAAGTGTTGGTTTGCCCCACTTTTTTGCAAAGCAGATTTCTGTAACTACAAAGTTCTTTGTAAATTCTGAACAACCGTGCAGTTCTTTTTGATAGGGTTTTCAAAAAGTAATAACCTATTTAGGGAGGAAAGTTTTATGTGGGCATGTGGGCCAAAATTGTTCCGGTCCTTTGCCCCAGGCTCAGAGCAGGCAGAGTGAGGAATCCCCAGGGAAAGCCAGGTGTCTGGGTGATGGAGAAGCACATTTTCTTCCTTCCTCTTGCCAGGACTTTTGAGTATTCTGAGCCCAGTGTGGGCAGCAAAAGAAAAAGACAAAGCAGGTCTGTACATTCTGTTCACAGAGCTGCCTACTTCTGCTGCATATTAGGGTTGGGCCATGGGCAGCAGTCTTAGGTGAAGCCTAGGCTGAAGGGCAAGTCCAAATAAGGAGGCTAGAGCAAGCCAAAAGTAAGGACCAAAGGACAAAGCAGGAGACAGGATTAAGAAACAAGCCAGGCCCACACCAGAGCTCAGGGAGACCTTGTTGTTTTCCTTAAGAGGAGCAAGAAGCCCTCTTATAGTCCTACCTGTCCAAGTGGATCCAGTGACCAGCCTGGGAGGTATGATCAAGCCATGGTCTGAGGATGTTGGGCCTCTGCAGATGTTGTAGCCCACTACAGGGCTTGGTAGCAAACAGAAACAAAACTTCTTAGTACAAGCTCCCAACAGCTCTTGACAACACACCGAATCATACCACTTCCATTGTGTCAAAACTCACACCCAGCAAAGGGATGGAAAAAAACAGATGTACAGGAGTGTATGTCAAGTGAAAGAAAACTGATGACTGGATTTCCTATAATTGGAATCGGGCCACTGTACTGCTGTATCCAAACTACCATATTGGTTCAAATATAAGCCGCACCCGCAAATAAGCCACAACTTTAAAATTGAAAAGGGAGGGGGGAAATACAATTCCCGGGCTGCTTCCTGGGGGGGAGCCCCACCACTTTGCTGGCAGCCTTCCCCCCCTTCCCCCTTCTTTCTGGCAGGAAGGTTTGGGAGTGGCAGACGGGCTTTGTGCCGTTGCCCTGCGCTCCCAGGCTGCTTCCTGGGAGTGGGGAGCCGTACTGCTTTGCCGGCCGCGTAAGGTAGTGAATATAAGCTGCACTTTAACTTTTCACAGTCGGAATTTGGGGGGGAAAGTGTGGCTTATATTCAGGCCAATATGGTATGTTACTTTGGGATGTTAAGGAAGAAATCCTTTTCTATCATGAAACAATGATACCAACATTTTAGGAAATACTAACAATATTGATTCATATTGCATCCACCCCACCCCACCCCAAAAAATAACCCCCTCTGGCAGCTGGAGTTTCTGTTCATAGCCAAGCCTGGGATGATGTATGCAGTCTGATCCATTGGAAAACACATGTGGGATGAGCCAAGAGGGAAAGGAAGTGTGGTGACCACATGGAAGCCTTGATCCCGTGGGACACTGCATGTCTCTCGTGAGACATTAACCACAACACCCTCTTCGACTTGTGTGGGATCGGAGTGAGAGAAGGTCTCTTCAGATGTTTATCACAGAAGCAGAGCTGGGCCCTGTGGGGGCTTCTGGAGAATGTCAGGCTGCTGACGACAATGTCAGGCCCCTGCTTACCAAGGCGAGTGGACCAAATCTTGTGGCCTCTGAAAACAAACAAAAAGACTGCAGCGGAAGAGAGTGTCCTGCACTGGCAGGAGAATAGACTCAGTGAGCCAGTATCTGTTTGCTCACTTTCATGTCAATGAAAGCAGAGTGTGTCTAGATTAAGCAGAATGCATTAAAAAAAAAAAAAACCAGACACAAAAATAATAGCTACCCTCCCACTGATGCAGTCTGCTATTAGGTGGTTCTCTGTCCTCAGGCTTTGAGGATTTGTCATATTTGATATCCTGATCCTCCATCTTGCCTGTTATTCCTTGCCCAACAAGAAGGAAGCAACCAGATGGGAATATGTTGTAATAACCACCCAGCCATATGTGTGTGGCGTTAGCCCAGCCTGAAAAGTTCAATGTTTCAGTTGTGAGATCTACATAAATATAGTGGTCTGTGTTTAAGCTCAAGCTAGTAAACACTGAGTCCTTCTCTATATAGGTGTGGACAAATTTGCCACAATGCAGGGAATTCAAACCAGTTTGCTAAAGCTGACAGTTTAGTCCAACTCCAAAGCATCTTTTTAAAACATGTGGGGCAGTACCACTTGCTGGCGCTCTAAATCAGAAAAAAATGTTAAAATTTCTATTGTTAGCACTACTATTGGTAAAAATCCAAAACTGATTTCTCCCCACGTGTGTGTGTGAGAGAGAAAGTTTCACATCATGTTAAAGACATTTAAAAAGCAATAAAAGTTCAGTGTGTAAAAACAACAAAGACTTGGGGCAGCTTAAATATTTAAATATTTATGGTGGCATAGACTGGGCGAGTGGAAGATCATTTTGCCAAATGCATGAAAGAGTCATCTAAGTGTGTGCATGTATGTTTGTATCCTGAGTATCGAGGATAATATTTTAGCACAAAGTGAGCCCAAAAGGTCCCAAGAAATGCAAAGGTACAACAGTAGGTGTATCACAATACCATGCAGAGCACACATGAATACGGAATCCAAACAAACAAAAGCAAGATCCAGTCAAGCTACCGTAACTGTCACCTGTTACAGGACTAATAAGCAGCCAGGGGAGATTAACAGGGACACAGCAAGATCAACAGCGTAAACCAACCCTTCCCCAACCTGGTGCCCTCCAGATGTTTTGAGCTACAACTCCTGTCTGTCACAGCCAGCATAGTTCCACTTTTGAATTTTTTTTGTTGGAGCATCCTGAGTTTTCACATCTACAGCAAATGCTCCTAGAATGGTTTCTGAGACTTATCATTGTAATGTCCAGCTTCAGTTGCATTCATTGTCTTCTGTAGATACTGACCAATTTGACCCATGCTAATGATAAAAGGGCATTGCTTGCCGATGATGGAATGTATCACCTTAGAAGATATGCAGGTAAGTGAAGGCTTAAAAGAATAGCTGGGGCTGGTTGGTCTCATCATAGGGTCGCTTGAGCAGATGGAGTGGTTGCATTAGCAGCAGGTTTTGTATCTCCATTAGGTGATCCATTGTAGTTTAGTTCAGGTGGCTCCTTGAAAGCAAGGGCAGGTTTACCACCCAAGGCCTGTGAAAAGGAAGAAGAATATTCCAGATTGATGGGTGGCATTAGGTGGAACCAGGCAGGCAGCCATAGTATGACTAGTAATCTGAGGTTGTCATGGGGAAGACGGGTGACAACCTATGTCTTCAGATCAGTGGTACTGTTATGGGTACCTGCCTGGCTTCACAATGTGTCGGTCAGTCAGATTTATTTGATAAAAAATCTACTGGTCACCCCAAAAGTATAAGAGATGCAGCTTAGCAGAAGCACTACCCAGCACATGGAACCTCATTTTGAGCGATAAATTTTTATATGTCATCAAACCCCTAAGATCTCTTTATGATATCTTGAACCCCTCAAGGACCGCTGAATACAGTTTCCAGGATTTTATGGGTAGATTTTACTACAATCTGCTCAAATTATAAAATAAAAATGTCCTGGTCATCAATGATTTTGAATAGCTTAGAATTAAGTTCACATTGTCAACTGGCCAAATACTATTTACAGACTTCTGCGTGCGCGCGTGTGCGCGCGCACACACACACACACACATACTCACACTCACACTATTTCCATGCAACCTTTGTCCAGAGCTAGCTTGCCACCCACCCACAGATCTTGGATGTAGGAGGTCTGCTGAACAGATTGAGTCTGCACATTTTATTCCTCAGAGACCCATGTTCTTGATAGATAAAACACGTATTATATCTGGGGGAAAGAAGCTATGGTAAAAAGGTTATTCCTAGTTCAGTGAAATAGTTTCAATTTCCATGTGCAGGAGTCATGAAATATACTGTTACCAAATGGCATATGTCTATCTCATCCCAATTCATCAAGCAGCAGGAGGTTCCAAGGATGGCCTGTTTACACAGCTTACCCTGAAGCCCATCACAAGACAGCTCCTAAATTTATAGCACGCTTAATGTCTGTTTGTCTCACCCACCAGCTGAAGGCTAAAGAAAACTAAAGTATTTAAGTCCTTTTTGTTTAAGCCCCTGATCATTCATTCATTCATCAGGTTCCAGGGTATGCAAAAGCATAACGGTAGACCCGTTCACAATAATCAAGGCAGCCAAACTTGTAACGTTTTGTGGTGTTATTGTGTATTAATATTTGCATTGCCATGCATTAAGGGTTGCTATTGCTACTTTCCATGTATGAACACAGACTAAGGGCCCATCTGGTCCAGCATCCTGTTCTGCCAGATGTGTGTGGGAGGTGAGGAGTTGAGTCAAATTTGCATACCTTGACTTCTTTCTTTCCTTAATAATGTGAAGGTTTTAAATATGTGGAGTGGGCTGCTCTGTGTGCTGGTCTTTCTTAGGTTTGAGAACACCTTTTCTGTAAGGCTTTTTACTCATAGGAATTGTGTTGTATGTGAATTTTTGTTTTTGTCTGCTTCTATGGTTGCTTTTATTTCGAATGTGTGTGTGTGTGTTGTCTTCTGTATTTAATATCAGTTTGATATTGATAGCCACCAGCCATTTCTTCCTTTCAATGAAGTGTGTGTGTTTGATGATGCAGTTTCTGTGACATCTTTGGGGCCAAAGTAAGAATGTTTACAAAAAAGATAATCTGAAAGGAGTTACAACCAGTGAGTCATAATTATTTGGCCTTCGTATGTACCTGGTGCTTCAACTGATGTATACAAAAACTTGTTGGGTGCCCTCCACAATGCCTACCACCTCACCTTCCCGGCAAGTGGTACCTCCTGTCCTAGAGCTCTTAGAAGCTTTTGATACCATTGATGACTCTGTGTGTGTGTGTGTGTGTGTGTGTGTGTGTCCAGACTGCCTGTCTGAATTGGAACTGGAAACAGTGGAGCAGCTAGGGCATGACAAGGATAACCCTCTCCCCATTTGTTCTCACTATGCTATGCATTTCCTGAAAAGAGAGATACCCCTAAATGCCGGGCTCACCCAACACATAATCCTCCAGAGAAGAGGTACTAGCTGAAATGGCACAGGATGGCAGTGATGCACTGTGGAAACTTATTTACACTATTTATAAGCCACCTTCAGCGCAAGTTCCCTCAAGTCAGCATGCAGTGACCATTTTAAAATGAGATAAAGTCACACAATAAATTATTAACAAAAAACCCCTACCAATTATTTCTTCATATTGTTTTGGCATCCAACTGGAATGGCCATTAAGAGCCGCACAGTGGAGGGCTGGATTGACTTGTGACGTCTCTGCATCCATCTGTCTATATGTTCATGTGCAACCAAAGCTATAAGGTACAGGTCTGTGCTTTAAAGAGTCGTGGCCAAGCACCTTTTATTTTTTATTTTTCCCTGGCACTTTCCCCATGAAAACCTGCCTTTTACTGCTGAATCAGAACCAACAGCAATTTGGGTTTTCTGCAGATTGTCGTTTGCTCTGATTCAGCAGTACATAGATGGTATTTGCGGGGAAAGCACCAGGGCAAAAGAAAAGTGATTGGACATCAAGCTGTAAAGCATTGGCCTGTGCCTAGAAACACAGCGCAGAAGGAAGTCTGGATGAGCCCTAAATCTCCACCCGTTTCAGATTTGTATTCTGATCCACTACCCTTTGCTCTTTGTGAACAGTAATCCAAGCAGATGTGTATTCATGTATTGCATCTAGTGTCCCGATTCTGGTATGTCTTATGTATGTTTTATGATTATGAATTTATTGAACAATGGCTCCTTGTTTGAATAATTTGAGACATACAAATTGCAACTTACCGTAAATGTGCCTGTGATCCAGCAGGTGTGACATGTTACCATTTCCCTTAAAGCTTTTTGCTGAGATCAACTACTGCTGCTTCTATAACCACCAAAACAATTTCATACTAACATGTTATTTGCCTTATTTGTGTGTGAGGCTTAAATGTAGAAGATGGCTGGCTATTATTAAGCTTGACACTGCCAGTAAACAAAAAACAACAACCCAAAAAACTGATGAAAATTGTCAACATATTGATTTTATTTATTGATATATATCTTGCCCTTCAATTAACAAAATACATTATTTTTTCTACTTCACAGTACAAATGTCTACATCAAAAGAAGTTAGTTTAAAGTTAAAGCTCACCTGAGCTTGGTTAGAAATATTTTGAGGCTAGTACAAAAACCTGTCAGTTCTAGATCCAGTGGAAACCTTGTAGAAGATAACGGTCTCCATCTAAGCAATATTTACATGCTCTGCACCAGTTTCACAGACACCACAGACCTAAACTGTGGTTAACTGCCCTTGGACTTTGTTTGAGGAATTTTTATTTGGGTCAGCATGTCCAAGTTGTTTTCTAGCTGAGGAATTGTGGGTAACGCCTCAAAAAACAGTTTCCTCTTCTGAAATCTGCCCTAGTTGACAAATGTTTCTTTCTTTCCAGATAATGTAGGGAAAGTGTGTGTTACTATTTTGAGAGAGGATGAATGACATCTGTTACTCACACCCCCAGCCACAGCCACAGCTGTTGCTCTTTATTAGCTTCACTAATGGATTCTTTTATCTGTATAAGCTTCTAGTGATGTCATGCTTGTCTTCCACCCATCCTACTTGTTCTGCGCAACCTGTCTGGATACGCTGAATGAAGGTATGCAGATTCAGGAGCAGTTGTGCTTTCGTCCCTAGCTCCAGAGCCACAAATGTGTCACCATGGTCTCGTCCACTTTGCTTCTCTGGCCAGAGCACAGGGAAAGGAAGTGATTCTCATCTGTGAGCCAGAGAGAGCTTGATGGCAGGAAACCAGGTGGAGGAAGTCGCATTACTCTCCAGCAACAATCCCAGCCGCAGCTGCGACTGAATCATGCATGGTGCAGTAAAGAGGTTATGGCATGCCCATTAACCTTTAGGGAGGGAGGGAGGGAGGGAGGGAGGGAGGAAGGAAGGAAGGAAGGAAGGAAGGAAGGAAGGAAGGAAGGAAGGAAGGAAGGAAGGAGAACTTTGCCTTCCTTCTTCTCTGTTCCTAACCTGCCTCTTTGCAAAGAATGGTTCAGTGTGAAAGTTTGCAAGCATGTGGATCGTTCAGCAAAACATCCTGAAGCACACCTTAAATTAAAAGCTATCAAATTTCTCATGCATTATCCTTTGTGGACTAGAGACCATGCATCTGATGAGGTTCACAAAAGATTTTAAAACAGCCCTGCTGGATCAGGCCAATGGCCTATGTAGTCCAGCATTCTGTTTTCACAGTGGCCACCAGATGCCTGTGAAAAGCCTGCAAGCTGGAGCTGAACCACAACATCACTGTCTGCTTCTGCAGTTTCCAGCAACTGGTGTTCAGATGCATACTGCCTCTGACCACGAAGGCAGGGCATGACCACTGTGGCTTGCAGCCACTGATAGCCTTCTCCTCCAGGGGCTTATGCCATAATACTTGTGTTAGTATTTAAGGTGTTACAGAACTCAGACTATTGTAGTGAAAGCAAGAGACATGGCTACCCTCTAGAAATCAATCATCCAGGAGGAACATGACCACTGTTGTTGTTGTTTAGTCGTTTAGTCGTGTCCGACTCTTCGTGACCCCATGGACCAGAGCACGCCAAGCACTCCTGTCTTCCACTGCCTCCCGCAGTTTGGTCAAATTCATGTTCGTAATTTCAAGAACACTACCCAACCATCTCGTCCTCTGTCGTCCCCTTCTCCTTGTGCCCTCCATCTTTCCCAACATCAGGGTCTTTTCCAGGGAGTCTTCTCTTCTCATGAGGTGGCCAAAGTATTGGAGTCTCAGCTTCAGGATCTGTCCTTCCAGTGAGCACTCAGGGCTGATTTCCTTCAGAATGGATAGGTTTGATCTTCTTGCAGTCCATGGGACTCTCAAGAGTCTCCTCCAGCACCATAGTTCAAAAAACATGACCATTAGGGAACCATATTTGAACTGCAGCTCCCTAGTACGGACAAGCATGATAGGTTGCATCCATGTAGCTTATGAAATGGCCTTATAAACAGTGCATTTAGCATTTCTGATCTGACTTAAAATATGCATGCACAAAGCAGGTAGAATACTAGCCATGATCACTTTGTTTTGCCCCTACTGTTAGAAACAGCAGGACTCTTCTAATGTGCTTTTCAATAGGAATATATATATATATATATATATATATATATATATATATATATACCAACAATCACATGTTTATGAAGACCTATGGTTTGTCATGCTGCTTCCTTCTAGGAGACTGGAGCTCTTCTTTATGGTACAGCACTACAAATGCAGAAAGCAAATAAGTTACTGGTACCTTAACCCTCTAGGTGCTTCTCTTCACAGGAAAACAGTTGAACAGCATTTATATTGACGCGTGGCATCTTTACACATGATGCTCAAAGCAATACTTGCTTCAGTTGCTTGATAATTCTGATGTAAAATCTGTACTAACCAGAATGTTGCCTTACAATTCCTTATTCTTCCTCTCTTGTATTAACAACAACCAACCATTCAGATAAAAGGGGGGGGGTGGAGAAAGAGACAGAGAGAGGGACTCAAAACCTGTTTAAGCTTCATACCTGAAAAGGGTCTCCAGGTTCTCCACAATATGTCAGTTTCTCATCAAAACCAAGCAGAATCCAAATAAAACTGCCAGGGGGCATTTGCTTAATGGGATGCAGCCATGATTGTCTCGTACACTGAGCAGACCTCTTGGAGTGGTTTGGAAGGATAACTAGCTGACACACCTTTGTTCGTCAGCTGGCAGGGCAACTTCATGCACAGAGGCAGCAGTTTTACTTGTTTGGTTTGCTGGGTATTGTAGCTGGCAGCCAAATGGTTAATGATTGTAGCCCTTTGGAGGTCAGGCTGCTGCCAACAGCTGTTATTATTTTAACTTGTGGTGTTAACTTAAGTTGCTAGAGTGCTTAAGCCCCAGTGAAAGACACAGAAGCAAGAATAAAAGTTAAGACCATTACTAAAGAAAAAGACACCTATGTGACAGCTGCATGGTGCAAGATGGTAGCTATTACATAAAAAGAGGGCACAGGATCGAATCATTTGAATTAAAGTTCTGACCCATGTGAATCATTCCCGAAAGTATACAAATATTTCCACCAAGGATCTTTTCGCTCTAACAGTGTGTGTTTTTTCTGCAGTCAACTAGATGCCCAATTAGACTCATATGTGAAGAAATGGCGCTATGTTATGCATCCATGTCATGCGCTGGCAGGACATTGGGGAGGAGGAAGAGGATCCCAGCAAGGAGGTGTAGCCAGGACTGGGGCACACTGGGTCAAGCAGGGGGTGGGTAAGGAGAGGTTGGTGTAGGAAGTACTCACAGAATGAGGGAGCATAAGGAGGGGATGGGGGTCAGTGCACAGGAGCCACAGCTGCAGGACCCATCACCAGAGCCAGAGGGGCCCCTGTTTCCACAAACATGGTGGGCTCTGAGACATAGGAAGCAGCAGGCGTGATTCGCTAGGAGGATGAGGCAGGCGAGGGCCCACAGCCGCCCAGCTCACTAGCTCTGGGAAGAGGAGTATGAATCCTCAGCTGGAGTAGGCTTGGACAGGTGAGGGTCACATGCCTCATCAAGCCCAGATGCTGCAATCAGCATGCAAGGTATAAAAGTGTGGCAGACCTGAGGTGCTGTGCTTGCTCAGCTGCTGACGTCAATGGACCTCAGTTTGGATGCTTCAGGATCTCTGCAGGACTTTGGACGCATGAATTGATCCTGGGCTGGAGACATACTGACTTGCCGCCAGGTAAGACAGGGGTTCAGGACAGTCCACTTCCCACAATGCTATATCCATACTTCCATCTCTTTTTCAAATCATGTGCAAAAGTGGCATATCTCTGTGTGCCTATATGTGCACTTCCTCTTGTCTCAAACTTTCAAGGCTCATGATATAGCTCTCTGGGAACAAGCTAAAGAAAGAAAACAGGGAGAGGACCAAGAGGCTGTTTGGACGTTCCAGTCAGAAGAGGCAACAAACTTGGATAAAGGATAGGAAACCAATAGACTGCAATGGAGACTGGTGGCCAGTGACAGCATAGAGAAGAGAAGGGCATTGTTCTCTTCACCTTGCAAGCTACTCTTGTGAGTCCAAGGGCAGAAAGCCAGGGTGAAAATAGTAAGTCAAGACACATTTATCCTTGGAGCTTTAGACAAGAATCTTATTCAGCCCTACTAGGTGGTACTTGGCATTGCAATGCCCGTGCTGTGCCACTGAGCTACAGGCCTTCCTGAGAGGTGTAGAGCACAAGGGGTGGGCTTCAATGTAGCCCTAAAGTGATTGTTTGGTCAGCAGAGACATTTCTACTTGCCTGACATAATGATCCTCCTGTTTCTCCCCCCCCCATGTGCTGTTCTGGGGGTTCTCCTGACCCACTGCACTACTAGTGAGAGTCCTTGTGTGGTTATTCACTAACAGAGCAAGTTCACTGAATCTGGCCCTAGGAGTTTACACAAGGTTCACAGATGGAACATTACCCTAGAAACCCAAGAGCGATCTTGCTGCTGAGACCTTTTCCTTCTTATCTGGGTAGATGCCCAAATACTGGACGCAGTCCCAGAGTCCTGGCACTACTTCTGTAGGTCTCTCTTACACTAAAACTCCAGACAACATTCTTAGTCTGTGTTGCCAGCCTCAGACAGTTGAACAGTTCAGTGGGGGAAAGGGAAAGAGGTCAGTTAACGTTGCTGCCGTTAACATCTCTACTCAAGCTTCTGTACGGAACTATCGGTGATGCAAGTGAACCATGGAGGTAACACTGTTTTGGTATTCGCAGAGGAAGAACCATAGCAAAAAAATGGTGCCTCGAGTTACAAACACCTCAGGTTACAAACGCTTCAGGTTACAAACGCCACTAACCTGGAAGAGTTACCTTGAGTTGATAACTTTGCCCCAGGATGAGAACGGAAATCGTGTGCCGGTGGCACAGCAGCAGCAAGAGGCCCCATTAGCGAAAGCACGCCTCTAGTTAAGAACAGTTTCAGGTTAAGAACGGACCTCCGGAACGAATTAAGTTTGTAACTAGAGGTACCACTGTATGCTTTATCAGTTCAGCCCATCTAGTCCAGCGTCTTCTTATCACAGTAGCCAGTCAGGTGACTGTGGGAAACGTGGAAGCAGAACATGAGCACAAAAACACTTTCCCCTCCCTTGGTTTCCAGCAACTGGTATTCTTCTCCTGGTGCACACACAACTGGAGGGTTGGGGGAAACCCCAGAACAGATTTGAGGGGGCATTCCAGGGAAGGAGAGAGAGAACAAATTCCACTGTGTGGATGCAAATGCTCCACTTGCGCAATGACTTTGTTGGATACAACCCATAGAATCTAATTTTGAACAACTCCCAAACTGTGTTGCAATTAATCAATTAGAAATTAATCAAGGTACATCAGGCTGATGTACTACCTTGAGGTTTGGATGCTACTAGGCCAAGTAAAGTTCAAAACATTTTTTTATTATGCTGTAGAGTTCAATATTTTCCTCAGGAAATAATACAGGGTTCATTGGGGTGGGTGTAGGGGAAATCGTTGGTTCTGAGCCAGCTAAAGTTCTTAATTACTAAGTTACAAAGCACAGCCTAGTCCTATGCATGCTTACTCAGAAGTTGTTGTTTAGTTGTTTAGTCGTGTCCGACTCTTCGTGACCCCATGGACCAGAGCACGCCAGGCACTCCTTTCTTCCACTGCTTCCCGCAGCTTGGTCAAACTCATCCTGGTAGCTTTGAGAACACTGTCCAACCATCTCGTCCTCTGTGTGGTGTAGCCAGTGTGGTGTAGTGGAGCCAGTGTGGTGTAGTGGTTAAGAGCGGTAGTCTCGTAAACTGGGGAACCGGGTTCGCATCTCCGCTCCTCCACATGCAGCTGCTGGGTGACCTTGGGCCAGTCACACTTCTTTGAAGTCTCTCAGCCCCACTCACCTCACAGAGTGTTTGTTGTGGGGGAGGAAGGGAAAGGAGAATGTTAGCCGCTTTGAGACTCCTGAAGGGGAGTGAAAGGCGGGATATCAAATCCAAACTCCTCTTCTCTGTCATCCCCTTCTCCTTGTGCCCTCCATCTTTCCCAACATCAGGGTCTTTTCCAGGGAGTCTTCTCTTCTCTTGAGGTGGCCAAAATATTGGAGCCTCAGCTTCACGATCTGTCCTTCCAGTGAGCACTCAGGGCTGGTTTCCTTCAGAATGGATAGGTTTGATCTTCTTGCAGTCCATGGGACTCTCAAGAGTCTCCTCCAGTACCATAATTCAAAAGCATCAATTCTTCGGCGATCAGCCTTCTTTATGGTCCAGCTCTCACTTCCATACATCACTACTGGGAAAACCATAGCTTTAACTATACGGACCTTTGTTGGTACACCCCAATAAATTAAACAAGGCTTGTTCCCCATGCCTATGTCATCACTAACTTTTACTGGATTGGAGTCCTTTGTTTTGTCTTCTGCTACTGACAATTCTGCTGTAATCTTCAGTGCAGACTTTGTAAACCAATCATATTACTGCATCCATGTGGAAATGTTTATTCCATGCACAGCAGCAGAAATATTACCTGAATTTCCAGCCTTGGATGACTTATGCTGGAGGATAGATTGACAGACAGCTAGTCTTTGTTCTCCTGAAACTCTCAGCAGCTTTTGATACCATTGACTAGGAGATCATTCTGGACCGGGATTCAGCTGGCATCATTTTATGGTGCTTCCATTCCTTCCTGGATGGCCTCTCTCAGAAGGTGGTCCTGGGGAACCTTTACTTCACCCCATGGCCACTGGCTTTCACAGGGTTTCCACAAGGGTCTATATTTTTTAACATCTACATGAAACCGCGGAGGGGGTTGTTGATGACACTCAGCTCCACCTCTTTTTTTCTATTTTGTCATCCCAGGAAAGTTGCAGAAATTCTAAACTGATGCTTGGAGGTAAATGTGAGATGCCTATGGTCAAGCAAACCATGCAAGACATGCTATGGCTTGGTAGATCACTTGCTCTGCAACATGGTATACAGATATTCTTAGATGGTGGCACTGAAAGTCCAAATACGCAGTTTGGGAGTTCTCCTGGACCTGGCATTATCTAGGTAGGCCCATTTGGCAGTGGTAGCCATTTTACCAGCTTTGGCTGGTATGCCAACTGCAGCCCTGTTTGGAGAGGCCAGGCCTAACCACAATAAGATATGCTCTAGTCACATCCAAATTTGATTACTGTAATGTGATGTTTGTGGAGCTGCCTTTGAAGACTGATTCAGAATGCACACTCTTATCAGTATCATACTTAAGAGTATTGACCAGGGAGATGTGGGTTCAAAGCCCCACTCTACCATAAAGCTCATTCATTGAGTGACCTAGGATTGTTTTAAGAATAAATAAAAGGGAGACTATGTATGCTGCTCCTTAGGGGAAACATGGAATAAACATGGAATAAATAATTACTCTTTATTTAAAATAGACTAGTGCACTGCATACAAATGCAATATGTGGCTAAATGAGATAATTAACGTTACTTGCCCTTTACACTTTCCCCCTTCCTGTATGTTACAGTGCTTTGGTGGATGATAACATTAAGTCAGTTTATTCACCTAATATGTGATGGTATTGAGAATTGTTTGAAAGACAGGACAAATCCATAGGCAATGCATTTTATTCTCCCTATTTTAATGACCACAAGATATTGTCCTCATTACTGTAATGGTGTATGCAAGCTTGCATGTCGATGAGATGGGCTAATGAGGCCCACTTTTATTTCGCAATATGAGCGTAAATCAGATTATTTCTATTAAGAGTAGAGTACGAACTTATGAATGACTGGTAGGTTTCCATTTTCCCTCCTTCAAACAGATCTGCAAACAACAGTAAGGGCACATCACTGGATTAGGTGACCCTCTGAGTCCCTTCCAACTCTACAATTCTATTATCTCCTCTCTTGCCATTCAACACCTCCTCCTTCCATTCCAGGTGTGGGGAACTGGTGGCCCTTGAGAGTTTGCAGGCCTCCAACTCCCAACAACCGCAACCAATGGCCAGGGATGATGGGAATTGTAGTCTATCAGAATCTGGAGGGTCACATGCTCGCTAGCCTTTTTTCTTTTCTTACTATCCTTTCTAGGTCTGCATCACCACCACAGCCTCATATTGTAGTTGCCTTCTTGGTGGGGTTTCAACTTCCTGCCTGCCTAGCTCTTTTGCTTTGCTTGGACTGGAGGAAAGCACACTGTGGTTAGTAGACAGCTGTGGGATGTGCTTCCTAGCTGCTTCTGTTTGACCCCAAAGGTGTCTGAGGATTGTGGGGAGTGCATCTCGTGACTGCTTAGTTAACCACAGACTGCTTCCCTCGAGCCTTCAGATCTTGCAGTGCAAAATGTCTCTCTGGAATGAGGCAAAATGGGTGGCGGCAGCAAGCTGGTGAGAATCTTCCCCATCTGTTGACTAAGATGGGCTTATCTTGCCAGTAGCTATTAATGTAATACTATTATATTTTTTAAAAGAATGAAAACAGATTTTAAAGCAGCCACACTGAATACTGTTCGAGCAATGGATACAGTTCTATTTCTGAAGCTAAGCAGGTCTGTGCCTGGAAAGTGTCTGCTTGTGAGACTGCCTGGCAAACTCCATATATGTATTTTTATTGTATGGTATGCTTGTTTTACACTGCTTGGAGGGGCCTTGCAGTAAGGAAGCAGCCTGCACTTTTTAGGCTGGATTAAATAAAATGGTCTGACAAGGTAGCTTCATATGAAGAGCGTTCCAGCAAAATCTGAACACACACACACACACACACACACACACACACACACCCGTCCCTCTGGCAGGGCTTTGTGGAGTGGTAAGCAGGATGATTGGCATTGATGGGGACCACCTCTTCCCACATGAACTAACCCAGATCCTGTTTTTGTCATCTGAGGCCCTTCTCTGTGTGCTCCCTCTGAAGGAGGTGCAGAGGGTGGTGAAAAGCAAATGGGCCTTCTCCGTGGTGCCTCCCCACTTGTGTAATGCTCTTCCTAGTGAGGGATACCTCAAGCCATCACTATCTGTTTTAGGCTCATGGTAAAAAAACATCTTTATTCATCCAGCCCTTTGAAGCTTAATGCACATATTTTTAGTGGGGTGGGGTGAAATTGGATTTGCTCTTTTATGCATATCATTGTATCTTAAGTTATTTTTGCCTTTGTAAGTCACTTTGAATTCTTCTTCTTTTAATTGCCTGATAATTAATAATAATTAATAAGGTGCATGGGGCCATTCTGCGACGATTCAATTAGAGCTTGATGGCCTGTTTGTGTTCCTTCTGTATACTTAAGTTGATGAAGTAACTCAAAATGAAGCCTCACTAACACCCCATACAACAATATTGTTAACAATATTGGTAGAGAGAAAGTCTGGGAAAGGTTAGCGCCATTTTAGTGTGTTGCTGACACAGAGCACTTTAAACTTGATTCCAGGTGCTTGGGGCCAGTATGGAGAATGCCAAGTTCTGCAGTGTAAACAGACCTTGGGCACTGTGTTGCACAATAGTGTTGGGAAGCAGGGAATACTAATGGAATCCAGCTGGAAATGGAGCAGAATTTTAACTAGGCCAAAAGAACTGGAATTGGTTACAGCGGAATTTGGCCCAGTCTGCAGACTTCAACCCCCTAACTCCTGTGAGAAGTGCCACAAGTGGTTGAGATCTCAGCTTTCCATCTCATCCGCCCAAAATTGGCTCCTGCTGCAGCCAAGCAGATCCTAGCACTGTGAAAGGCCACTTCATAGCATTATATAAATAATCATGTCTGGGAAGCGTGCCACCTATTGAATCCCCTCTTGAAGCATTAAGGCTTTCCTTCAGTGCCTTTGATTCAAGTAGTGGCTGGGCCTGTCGTTGCTCAGCTTCTGAAATCTCACAAGACGGCAGCCTGAGGGAAAGCACGGCTGCAGGTGGTAATAAAGATCATGAGGTAATTAAGTCGCACACATTAAATTCCTAATTAAAAATCCAACAGCAGCAACAGTGATTTAGCTTTAGTAGCTTCTGCTACTCTTGCTCAGAGGTAGGGACGTTTAAAAGAATTACAAAAACACCTGTTAAATAGAATGGCTATACCTCCTTTGGGTTAGTTCTCAAAAATGGATGTGGCCTGTGTATATTTCAGTCACGAACTGAACAAGGTGAAACACCAAGGAATGCTGCTTCAAGCAAACAAGTCGTTTTTATTGTCGAAACCATGACACACACACACAAAATTACACAAGTTAACATAAGTAAGACAGCATGATTGCTCCTATCATAGCAATCTATCACATAATTTCAAACCATGCCGAAGAGTCCTGCCTTTCTGGATTTATGCTTTTTTTCAGGTGAGCACCATTGTGAGCCAGTGCTCTCCCCGCTCACTTCTTGCCCTTACGTACTTCTGAGAAGCCCCAAGCAAACATTTCAAGTCGAAATGGAAGCTGGTCAGCGTGTGTGAGTCTACACTTCTTCTTCTTTTAATCTATGACTCCACCTAGCTCCTAGCCAAAATTGGTCAAGCTATGGAGTGGGGCAAATTCGTATTTCCTTTTCTTCAATCCATCTCACGTGTAGCAATTGCGGGCTTTAAGCCTTACAGCCTGGCCTCTACTGTTGCACACGTGTGTGTTTGTGTGAGGGCCCTTCTGAACTGCCCTCGCCACCCACCTGAATCTAAGAGAACTAGGGAGGTGAAGACGCATTTATTTGACGTGCACCAAACCCAGGGGCGACCCCCCAAACCAGCTAGGGAGACCGCTTGCCATAGTTTTTATCACCTACGCAGGCAGTGAATGCGGTTGTTGTCAAGCCGGCATCTGTTCAGGGCTGACCAGAGTTGCCCAGTGGCTTTCTGTAGCAACTTCATGGTGAATTTGACACCTATTTTTATAGAGAAAAAAAGCACCACACACACACACGGGGAGAGAGAGAGAGAGAGAGAGAGAGAGAGAGAGAGAGATGGATGGATGGATGGATGGATTTTGCCTTCCTGAAGCGGGTGGGGGAAGAGGCTTGTGGCCCTTCATGTGTTGCTGGACTCCAACTCCCATCTGCCCTAGCCGGCATGGACAATGGGCAGATAAGATGGGAGATAGAGTCCAGCTAATTCAG
Source organism: Podarcis filfolensis (assembly GCF_964270895.1). NCBI lineage: Eukaryota > Metazoa > Chordata > Lepidosauria > Squamata > Lacertidae > Podarcis > Podarcis filfolensis. Next base: position 59,181,129 of record NC_139604.1, on the reverse strand, counting down.
AGTGAGGAGACACAGGTTAGCCCTCCCTGCTGCAAGTCATTGTAAGTCATGCCTACCATACTAGTTGGCCACAATGGGGGATTTGCACAAATAATTTTAAGCTCCATATCCCTGCTCCCCATACTTTGATGCTGACTAGCATTCCAGTTTTTGAGTCATAGGCTAAGCGACACCAGGAAGTCTGAGTGTGTGCACCCAACCATTCAGAAAACTAGAATGATGTCTGAGAAGAGTGACACAGTCATTTAAAAAATGTCTAATTTGATTCTAATCTGAATCTATTTTAGGAAACTAACTTGATCAGCCTGCTGCAGAGGTTATGTTATATTGAGGGTTGCACTTCCACAGGGGAAATTTCATGGAGATTGCATATCAGGGTAGGTGGGGGGGTGCAAAGGCAATGGTGGATAGGGTAGAAACCAAAAGGGGGTTTGATCTGGGTTGGCAGTGGGTTGGCATTTTCTTTCTGCATTCGCAAACACCTTCCCTCTCTCTCACTTCCCCTTGCCCCACTGCATGGCAACAATGCTTAGAAAAAAAATCTTCAGTTCACACAAAGAGAACCGTTTTTTCTAAGCCTAATTGCCATGCAGAGGGGGTTGGGGAGACAATTATTATTTCTAAAAGGACAAAGGCAGCCAACTTAACTTTGGAGTGCGTACTTAAGTGTGTAATTAAGGTGCCAAGGGACTCTTTCCCTCATATCTTGAGTTCTCTTCGCTCCTGTCTCATCACTTAAGAATCTCCATTTTGACCTTGGTCTTTTACACTTGCCGGTCCCATTACATTTGAGTAGCACACACTAGCCTAATTAGCCCAGCTTCGTTTTCATCTCTTCCCTTTCTCCATAAATGATTAAGAAATCATTATCATTTCAGCCCACTTCATCACTCTTTGTACATCATCTTCCTACCTGTAAGCAGTCACCTTACCCCCTTATTCGACCCAAAATAAACCATGGTGTCCTTTGATTTTGAAGGTTACACAGCCAGATCTTCAGGCTAGCCGAAACTTAATGTTTCTCATAGTTTCTGAGAGCAGAATTAAATGTTACCAGAGAGACACAGGGTCCCTCCCCTCTATGTGAACCTCCTTAATGCTAATAAGAAGAGGGGGCAGAGAGGCATTTGCTGGCAAGAAACTGCAGGCAAGAGAGGGTGAAGTATTCCCCCTCCCTGAATATTTCCTGAAAATCTTTCCCACCAGCTGTTTAAATTATTCCTCCAAACTAGGATCTGAAGGCACAACAGCTACTGTTCAGGACGGCAAATGCAGAGAAAAATCACTGGGCGTAGAAGAAGATAACCAACCCCTCTCTCACCCAATTCTTCACTGTTAATGCCCTCACCAATATCTACATTCATGTTATCCCAGCAAACCAGTGTTTTCGAATATACCATATGTATGCAAAGATGTGGCTCTTATGTAACTATCTAGTCAATCTGTTTTGTGTTAACTGTCTTTATTTAGAATAGTATAAAGTCTGCCATTTTAATTAGCTATTCTGAGGCTTACGTACAAAAGGGGTTGTTCACACATATAATAATGTAATCACACTTCACCTTTATTTATTTTATTTACTCAGAGCATTTGTATATACAATCAGTTTTTTAAAAGACAGTCCCTGCCCAAAGGCTTATAATATGGGGGCGGGGGAAGGCCCACAAAGGAAAAAGGACAGGGAAGGAAGAGGGAAAAATCAAACTCGGGCACAAATTCTTACAGTGACCAGGCGGCACAGTTCAGGGGCAGGAGGTGCTGATGAAGCTGGTCTTTTGGCAAAGCTGATGGAATGAGCCCTGCTTCCCATCTCTCCCACTGAGGCAGTTTGGTGGAATGGCTGCCCCAGGTGACAGCTGAGGGAAAGGAGGCCTGATGGAAGCAGCATATTTTATAAACAGGTCACAGGATGTATCTTTCTTAAGGTGGGAGGAAAGTCATCAGATGAGGCTTACATCCATTGATGTAGAATATCCAGATTGCTAAATCTCTACTCAAACGTTCCTGCTGTACATGCCATTAATTTCAGTGGAATTTACTCACTGCCTGCTAACTTCTTGTTGTTTTTCTGATTGATTGAATAACTATTGATTAGCAAGGAAGATATTATTCTGGGTGGAATTGCCCCTTTCCTATAATATGACGGGCAATGCCCTTTGAAACCCGTCTTAAATGCATGGCCGTTTAAGTAGTGGCCAAACGTTTTGTGTTGACTATGTGCTTTGTGAAGAAGTATTTCCTCTTGCCTTCCCTGAATCTCCCACCATTCTGCTTCACTAGATGTCCTAGGTTCTAGTATTATGATGAGAGAGAAAATGAGCATGTGCTGGAGGGAAATGTAAAACATCAAAAATGGTAGGGCAGGGGAAATGAAGGTTCTTTCATTCTAACATTAATTTGTAGCTTACTCCCCCTCCCTTCTTTAATTAGCACCCAGTTTCTGATTTTCAGATATCCTCTCTCTCCTTGTAGATTTAATTAGAACATTTGCCTACTACTTGGATATCATTGCCAGATTTGCACTAGGAGGGAATACTGGTAACTAAGCAGAAGGCAAATGCCGCTTACTAAAAATAGATGCTGAGTGGAAGGTGGAAAATGATTCCTTGTGTTTAAGTTGAAGGGAAATTAATTGAGCATTTGAGGGCAAAGGCAGAATATGACTCTTGGTCAACCACATCCTTCCCAGAGTTACCACAAGCAGCTGGAGTGCATGGGATATGAAGAATATTTAGCATTAAAATGCAGAAGGGAGAGCGGGTGGAAGGTGCAGGACTTACAGCTATATCTAGAAGACTGCTATCTCCTTTGTTTTAACTCATGACAATGGGAAAGTTCAGTTACATAAGAAGCTGAGACAGACATAAGATACTGAGACAGACTAGCTCAGTATTGTCTACAAGGATGGGCTCTGCAGGGTTTCAGGCACAGACTGACCTAGAGATGCTGGGGATTGAACCTGGCCAGAGTGGTGCATGCTCTAGTTATCTCCCGCTTGGACTACTGCAACGCGCTCTACGTGGGACTACCTTTGAAGGTGACCTGGAAACTGCAATTAATCCAGAATGCAGCAGCTAGAATGGTGACCAGGAGTGGCCGCCGGGACCGCATAACACCGGTCCTGAGAGATCTGCATTGGCTCCCAGTACATTTCCGAGCACAATTCAAAGTGTTGGTGTTTACCTTTAAAGCCTTAAACGGCCTCGGTCCTGTATACCTGAAGGAGCGTCTCCACCCCCCATCATTCAGCCTGGACACTGAGATCCAGCACCGAGGGCCTTCTGGCAGTTCCCTCATTGTGAGAAGTGAGGTTACAGGGAACCAGACAGAGGGCCTTCTTGGTAGTGGTGCCCACCCTGTGGAACACCCTCCCTTCAGATGTGAAGGAAATAAGCAGCTATCTTCTCATTAAAAGACATCTGAAGGCAGCACTGTTTAGGGAAGTTTTTAATATTTAATGCTGTATTGTTTTTAACACTCGATTGGAAGCCGCCCAGAGCGGCTGGGGAAACTCAGCCAGATGGGCGGGGTATAAATAATAAATTAATTATTATTATTATTATTATTATTATTATTATTGGCTCTTCTGTATGCAAAGCAGATTCTCTGCCGCTATTCTATTAGCCCTTCACCATCCTTGATTTTGTGGTGCTTTTTGTTCAACAGAGTAAAATGAATAAAGTGTTTTCTTGGAATAAGCAAATGGCCAAATGCAAATAATGAAAAGTGGCAAGAATTAGTCAACAATCAGTTGGCATATGCCCAGGGATATTTTACTTCTGTTCTTTATTTACCGTATTGGCCTGAATATAAGCCTCACTTCCCCCCCAAATTCTGACTGTGAATAGTTAAAGTGTGGCTTATATTCATGACCTTACGGTATGCAGCCAGGAGCATGGCAAAGTGGCATCTGCCCTGTGCGTAGTCCCCATCCTCTCCCCCAAGGCCAGGAAGGGAAAGAGCGAGGAAGGGGGAAGGCTGCTGGCAATGCAGCACAGCCCCCCCCCCCTCAGTATGCAGCCAGGAGCCGTGAGGAATGGAGCGGCTTATATTCTGGTATTTTTTTCTTTTTTTCTCCCCCCCCCCTCCAATTTTAAAGGTGTGGCTTATATTTGCGTGCGGCTTATATTCGGCCCAATATGGTAGCTAATGGCCTGTAGCATGATGACATATATGTCACTTAATTTCATTGGCCCCTTGCGTTTTTCTGCTGAATCTGAGCTTGACTGTATGAGTGTCTATTGTCTAGTACAGAGGCACACAATTCAAATGCCTGTAAATGTATAGGTATATATAAATACATACAGTGGTACCTTGGTTTATGAACTTAATCCGTTGTGGAAGTCTGTTCTTAAACAAAAGTGTTCTTAAACCAAGGCGTGCTTTCCCATAGCAGCGGGGGACTCATGTTACAAATGGAATTTATTTGAAGAGCAGAACAATTTATTAAAACTGAAAATCCAGTGGGGTTTAATCCATCGTAATATGTTGAGGGCTGCAGTTTTACAGTGCAGTCCTATGCATGTCTACTCAGAAATAAGTCTTAAGGAGTTTAATAAGACTTATGTCCAGGTGGTATAGGATTGGAGTCTTACTCAGAGCTATGATTGTCCAAACTAAGGACTTTGGCAGAGTATTAGACCACATGCTCTAGTTCAGTCCCCATCATTGCCAGGTAAGGACTGTTAATTAGGGTTGCCATATCTTAAACAGTAAAAACCAGGACACCCCGAAAGTTGTTGAGCTTGTTTTTGTAAAATAAATAAATAAATACATACATACATAAATAAATATCGCATTTTGGAAATTCTTCCCAGACATCAATTCTACCTTTTAAATCCTGGTAATCCTAGACAAATGGCAGCCCTACTGTTGATAGCTGTGCGCTAGACAGACCAGTGATCTGGCTTCAGATAAGTCCTATTTTTTTTCTACTGGTGTGCACAAGGACTTGCCACTGGGAAGCTTTTCACATTGCATTTTTCACACATGTATGTACTCCTTTCCTCTCCTTTCCTCTCACTCTTTTTACCCCTATAACAAGCTACCAGTGAGACCAGGCAAAGCACAAAAGTGGAGGTGCAGGCAGCAGTGAGAGTCAGCCATCCATTGGCCTGCAAGCAGTCTGGTTTACTACAATGGGAGCCTGTTGGTGGTACCCAAACCCAAATGAAAACGGCAAGTCACTAGAATTGTGGCTCAAATAAATGAATGAGAAATGCTGGTTGACTTCAGGAGGTATCAGAGGAAGCTCAGAAACCAGACATAAATTCTACAGAACATTTACAACACATATACACAAACAGAGAGGGAGGGGGGGGGAGAGAGGGAGAGAGAGAGAGAGAGAGAGAGAGAGAGAGAGAGAGAGATCCTCCTTCAGCACACAGTAGTTCATAGGTATATTTGCTTGGGTTACACTGTCTCAACAGAAATATGAAAGCTAAGGAATCACAAAGCAGCTGCTGCTTAATTGAAATAATAAATTTAGTACAACTCACTGTTGCCATCATCAGTCAAAGGAACTGGGGATATTTGCTTCTGATAAGGCTTTTTAATTACTTTATTACTGCAAAAAGTCAATGGAGCTCTGTAAGTGCATCAAACAGCATCTATGTCTCATGGTAATACGTTCAGTGCTACTTCAAGCATCCAGTATTCTGCCATCTGTATCATACCATTAAATGTCTGTGATGTTTTATAAGTGACTGATACAAATCTGTTCCTGTAGGGCTTTACCTTTTCAATTAACACAGCAAAGGCGGTGGGGTGGGGTGGGAGAGCTGTGGCCAAAGGCACAAGCGTACCAAGCTTTGTAATACATTTACAGAGAGAGAGTTGATGGAATAACATTTTCGACAGGTGGATCTGCCTAGTCTGTCTCTTTGTGATTTAGGTATTTAGGAAAATGTATTAGACACAACCTAGAGTTCACCTAGAGTTCACATCTAGAAGAGGCCACTGTCAGTTACAAAATGGGATTTCACATAGGAAATTGCTAGGACCAGGACCAGGGACTATTATATACCGTATTTTTCGCTCTATAACACGCACCTGACCATAACACGCACATAGTTTTTAGAGGAGGAAAACAAGAAAAAAATATTCTAAACGAAACAGTGGATGTATGATTTTTGTGGTTCATGCTGTGGCCACAGACATGTGATCTGACGGTGAGTTTGGGGTAGCCCAATGCAAAAATCCTGAGGATCCATGTGGATCCGTGCTTTGTAACCACGTTTTAAGTGGGGAGGGAAGGAAAAGAACTCAAGGGACAAGGAGCACGCGTGGGGTGTGTGGAGAAGGATGCTGCTAATAATGCAGGAGAGGCTCCTCTCTGGCTTTGCTCCTTTAGAACAAGCAGGCTCTGCGTCTCTCCCTCCTCCCCGGCAAGGAAACCATGATACTAACCACTCTGAGACAAATCAAGAAAAATTGCGACCAACACTCTCCCCCAACAAGCGCAGTGAGGTCAAAGCACACACACACACGCAGAGAGAGAACTGGCCCTAAAGTCACAGGGGTGCTGGGGGAGTGAACGGGAAGCAAGAAAAGGAGAAGGAGCCCTCACACACAGAGAGACACACAGAGTGTCATTCTAAAGTCGCAGGGGCGCAGGGAGAGTGAACGGAAGCAAGAGAAGGAGAAGGAGCCCTCACACACAGACACACAGAGTGTCAATTCTAAAGTCGCAGGGGCGCAGGGAGAGCGCAGGGGCGCAGGGAGAGTGAACGGGAAGCAAGAGAAGGAGAAGGAGCCCTCACACAGACACAGACACACAGAGTGTCAATTCTAAAGTCGCAGGGGCGCAGGGAGAGCGCAGGGGCGCAGGGAGAGTGAACGGGAAGCAAGAGAAGGAGAAGGAGCCCTCTCACACACAGAGACACACAGAGTGTCAATTCTAAAGTCGGAGGGAGAGCGCAGGGGCGCAGGGAGAGTGAACGGGAAGCAAGAGAAGGAGAAGGAGCCCTCACACACACACAGACACACAGAGTGTCAATTCTAAAGTCGCAGGGGCGCAGGGAGAGTGAACAGAAGCAAGAGAAGGAGCCCTCTCACACACACACAGACACACAGAGTGTCAATCCTAAAGTCGGAGGGGCGCAGGGAGAGCGCAGGGGCGCAGGGAGAGTGAACGGGAAGCAAGAGAAGGAGAAGGAGCCCTCACACAGACACAGACACACAGAGTGTCAATTCTAAAGTCGCAGGGGCGCAGGGAGAGCGCAGGGGCGCAGGGAGAGTGAACGGGAAGCAAGAGAAGGAGAAGGAGCCCTCTCACACACAGAGACACACAGAGTGTCAATTCTAAAGTCGGAGGGAGAGCGCAGGGGCGCAGGGAGAGTGAACGGGAAGCAAGAGAAGGAGAAGGAGCCCTCACACACACACAGACACACAGAGTGTCAATTCTAAAGTCGCAGGGGCGCAGGGAGAGTGAACAGAAGCAAGAGAAGGAGCCCTCTCACACACACACAGACACACAGAGTGTCAATCCTAAAGTCGGAGGGAGAGCGCAGGGGCGCAGGGAGAGTGAACGGGAAGCAGGAGGAGGAGAACGATAGCTCAAGCACACACACACACACAGCCCCTACAGTGGCTAATCCAAAATCGGACAGCAAAAAACTGCAGGCAGGGACAGAGAGCATGGGGTTGTTTTAAAGCAGCCAACCCCGCTCTGCTTCTCTCCCTCCTCCCGGCTAGGCTGGCTGAAAAGCTTTGCTGCTACTTAGCAGCTCAGTGGGGAGGAGAGAGGAACATAGAGGACGGGGTTGTTTTAAAGCAGCCAACCCCGCTCTGCTTCTCTCCCTCCTCCCCGGCTCCGCTAGCTGACAGGAGCCGCTTACTGTTTCAAAGCGAGCCACAGACTGCTCACAACTGCAGCAGATTCCCCCGCCATCTGTAGGCATTCGCTCCATAACACGCACAGACATTTCCCCCTACTTTCTAGGAGGAAAAATCTGCGTGTTATGGAGCGAAAAATATGGTATATAGCATGTTTGCTTTACAGATTCCTATTGAAATACATATCTCAAATAGCCATGGAACCCACAAGCATCATATTCCATATATTCCTTCCCACAGTACTTGTCTGTAGTGGACAACTAACAAAAGGTAACTCAGGCCCACTCCAGCTGCCCCTCAGGGCAGACATACTCTTTTCCTTTCCAATCCCATGTCCCATGGCTTCCTCCTGGACAAATGTTATGGCAAGTGGGGAATGGACTTGTTTGCACTATAGTGAACGAGGGCCCTCCAGGTGGCAATAATATGGCAACAGTGGGTAAGCACTGCAGAAGACCTAATGAAGCAGAATGATGTGCATATGGACCAGTAATGCACTATTATTGCATCAATGACACAGGATGCATCCACACACTCCCCCCCACCAGTCTAGAGGTCCCTCAGGTGAGGGGGGAGAGGGAGAGGGAGAGGGAGAGAACTTTCACTTTCCTATGCCCTCTTTCCTTAGAAAGAGTCAGTTTGGCATGGAGCAGCATGAAGCTCTACCATCACCTCTTGAACAAAAGGACAAAGCTGCTGCACCTGTGCTCTTCAGACAAGTGTCGGTGTGAATCTCTGCCACGGGGCAGTTCTTTTCAGGCTGAATGCTAAATGCCTGAATGCCTGCAGTAGTTCCTTAATCCTAACATATTGTAATCCCTGTATATTCAGTTTCAATTATTAATTTTATCGGTGTGTCTTAAGAATAAAAGGGCTGCTGAAGGCAATATGTCGAATATCAATAAATGTAATGGAGCAGACAGGTTCTGTTCCCTGTCTTCCTTGTTCTCAGTATCTGACAACCTAGAAGAGGAAAAAGTTGTTTACTATCATGGAGTTTGAAGGGAGTGTGAGATATATGGAATTTATATCCAAGGCCGTTAATGCCAGTTTTTAGCACCCTGATTACTGAAATGGATGCTAATATTGATAGGTTATCATCCTGGACAATCATTAGTTTATTGTCTTCCACACTACTGTTTCAAGGATATTTTTTTAATGCATATGCTTAATTAATACATTTTGTGATTTATTATTGTTTTTGTTGTAAACAACTTTGGTACTCTCTGGAGTGAAAGGTGGTATAGGAATAGTTTTATGAATAAATAAAACTTGTGTAGCAGTCCATCTGTGTAAAGTCAAGATATGGGTAGGAGAATAAAGCAGACCAGGAATGACCACTGGACCTTTTGCAGATTTGTTTCCTTATAATTACTAACACTTGGTGAACTCAGGGCCACCCACCTAAATGCCTAGAAGCCAAGGCATCAGGGCAGTAATGTTTTCAAAGCAATGAGAACAGCAATTACCCCTCTGAGTTAGAAGCTTGGTTTTGTGGTTCTAGAGAGAGGTTACCATGCCATCAGAGGATGCGTTATATTGAGCTAGGCCACTGATCCTTCAGAAACACTACTTTGTTCAAACACATCCCGATACAGTTCAGGGTTATGGTGCTCCATGCACCATATGGTGCTCCATGCACTTCAAGAAAGTGGCTTTCCTAAGGCCACCCAGTGTGTTTGCAACTGACCTGACAATGCTTTTCACTCACCTAGATGGACATCCTAACCAGAAGGTTTATGCTGGCCCTGGTGAGCCACCGTACATGGCTGCAGGATTGCATGTGGACTGGTGGGTTGTACAGGCCTGCTTCTCTAAAGGGTACAACCCGTTTTTGTGGTGCAAAGGTTTTATCAGAAATGTTTATTACCTCGTCACAAATTCTGGTGGCACAAAGGACAACCTTGCAATCTTGATAGCTTGCTTTTGCCAAATTATGTGTCGCCCGCACGTGCCCCCCTCCCCCACTCTTGGGGCAGGCCTTGTGTGCTAGAAGCCTGTCAGCCACACAGATCTGTGGGTCAGTGAGGAAGGAGAGAGTGCAGTTAAGAATAGTACTACATCCAATCTTAAAATCTGACAGGCCTGTCTGGGAGGAAAATTACAGTGTTGGGGAAGGACAGTGACTATGATTTCAGTGTTCTGTAGTAAATATAAGTCCAGGGGTTTTGGTGGTAAGGAGGAGGCAGGCTCAACAGGAATGTGTACACAGCCTTTGTTTCAGCCATGTCTGCTTCAGCTGCTTCCCATTATGTTCTGTGCATCAGAAAGACCTGCGAACAAGGGAGCCTTGCATCTCCCTGACCCAGAGGAGAAAGCAAGACAGAAAGGGAGGGGGAAACTGAAGGCTGGCAACTAGTTTTTAATTTAAACATCACCCTCACACAACCCCCTCCAAACCCCCCCCCATAAATATAGGTGCACCAATGTTACCCACTCCCATCTGGCCTTTAGGGACACAAACTGCTGATTTCATCCTGTCAGGTTTATTTTTAATGCCATTCACAGCTGCTCTTGAATGTATAGTTGTGGCTAGAAACTGTAGCTAGCAGCTGGGCACCTCCCTCCAGGTTATTTCAAGCCCTTGGGAAAATTCAGTTCCTCACACATTTTGTTATTAAATGTAATAACTGTGAATGCTTTGCAGGCAGAAGTCTCCTAGTGCTACACAATCATGGCTTTTCCAGTGTGAGTTATGGGCAGAATTGCAGTTGACTTTCCACGCTGCTGGGGTTATTGTCCTCTTGGTGCACATCCCACTATATTCTACCCACCCCAGTGGTGAAGCATGATGCAATATTGCTGTGTTTCAGCCCTGTTGTCCCTCCTCTCCCTTCCACAGTTCTGTTTTAGAACATTTGCACAGGTGTGATCGGCCAAATTCTGACCCATTCCTTCCTCAGGGCAGCCGCCACCCCAGTTTCATGTGATGGTCACTTTTCTCCTTATTCTCCAGCAGTTATTTTGCATTCAAGAGTAGGCGACGCTGCAGAAATCAGATAAGCACCTGTTCAGGCCTGCGACATTATTCTGCTGTTGAAACACAAGATTGCAAGACCTTTCTTCTGAATCCTATGTAGACCCCTTTAAAGCATGGAAGAAGGGTCAGGCTCCCAAGAGCAACAGACAGATTCATCAAATCAAACACAACAAGGAGTCTTGTGACACAAGAATAACAAATTTATCATGGTATAAGCTTTCACAGACTTCCACCGCATCAGATGCAATAAGTGTTATCTTCTGTTGCAGGTGGATGTACACACCCACACATGACAGAGGGATTGATAAACAGTGGGATCAGAAAGAAACAAAATGCAGAAAAGTACACTGCAGTATAACAATTATGTGGTTCTTAACAGCTGCTGATGACACAGACATCCTGCCACTGGTAACCAATTCCCATGTGTCGTGTGATCAAAAATCCATTCATTCTACAAGTAATAGCACTGAACCTCTTGATGAATTGCAATTTGGTGGTTTCGTGTTGAAGCCTGACTTTGAACTTCCTTAAGGATTGAGCCCTGAACTTGGGAAATGCAAAGATTTAACCTCTTTAACATCTTAGGAATGAAAAAGCATATTTTCTCCCAGTTTGCTATAGCCTCTCCCTGAACTCATGGAGCTGCATAATCAGGTGAGCAGGCAAAACAAGCAACAGAAATAAGTCAATAGCTTGGTAGAGAACTAGAACAGGTAAGCAGGGCAAAAGGCAAGCTGTGGGTTCAGAAAAAGACAAGGATTAGAGCTGGAGGAATGATGAAAGTTGGAGCGTTGTGGGGGTGCCTTCGGGTACTAAGTGAAGCACTAAATGCCTGATACGATAAGCGAGCAGGGAGAAGGGGGCATTTATCAGGCAGTGCAACTAGATAGCTGGCATAAAAGAAGCTGCTGCATGCTCAGCACTTTTGAAAAAAACTGACCTTTCTATTGGTGCTTAAATGGGAGCTGTGCATTCTTGAAAAATTCTGTTAAGCAACTGTTGGTAGTGTATGCTGAGAATATGACATTGTGGGGACTAGCGGTTATGGGAGACGGCTGTACAGGCGGCAAGTATGGTTTATTTATTTGTAGCTACACAAGCAAAACAACAACAGTTCCCAAGCTCCAGAAACCTTCCAGAAACCTAGTACCTGCTGCATGGGATTAATTACCATCTCGTATAGCTCATTATAGGCTACTAGTTTTCATCTGAATGTTTGGACAATCCTGGACTTTTGACCGGACATCAGTAATATTTATAGCACTGTCTGTGGAATCCTGTACATCTCAGAAGCAAATCCCATTAAGTTCATTGCTTCTTACTCCCCAGTAAGTGGGAAGAGAAAGGCAGCCTGAATACAGATAACTCTTTTGGTATAATTAATATTAGCTAACACCTAAAGAGCAGCACAACTAATTCTACAAGCAAAGGGACATTTCACAGCTGTTTTTGATGTAACATAGGGTGTATTGTTCAAAGAAAAAAGTAAAATTAAAAAAAATATACAGGATAAATTGAAGCACTTGTGCACATCATCATCATCTCTATATTTTGAAAACTTGTTTGTTTGCTATGTATTTGACACCTTCTAAATTATCATAACCAGATTTTGCACGATGTTATGCAAGATTCGGAACAGGTTTTGTCTATGTTTAGGGACAATTGAACGCTATTTTGAGTCAAGATGTTGGACAGAAACTTTCAAAACTGCACCAATTTTTAAACACTGATTTCAAAACTGCACTAATGTTGTGTTTTTCTAGAATCCCCAAACAACACCAGGTTCAAAGCTGCTACTTATTAATAACAGAGTTACTGCTGAGCAATTTACATTAACTGTGTTCCATTTTCTGCAGCTGGATTATTGTGTAAGATGTTTCCAGTTTACTCAGCTTACCTGAGCCCAGGCCAAAGAAGAGAGATTGGCACTGGGGCAGGATGGGGAGCTGGTACATTCACAGTAGTTAGCTTGGGCTCTATGTATATTGTTTTCATTCACATACATTATTTTCAGTCCTAAGCACAACAATGCAGCTTTTTTAAGGGCCTTAGAACTGCCAACTCTTTTTCTTTTTTATAACATGGTTTCTATGCATTGCCATCTTTAAATTGTTCAACATGGTTGCATTGAAATACATATTTGTTTACTTTAGAGCATATGATATGCAAGCATTACATAGCATTAAAAATAAAAATAAAACAACAATAAACACTCAGACAAAGATTTCTGAATACAGTAACAAAGTTACTAGTGTATATACCTTTCTTGGGGTATGTCCTGAAATCTGTTTTAAGTGTTTGGGCTCAGTCTGCTGATAAATGTGAAACAGTGGGTGAATAAAAATGAACAGCTCCCTCTGTGCTTTAATGTGGGAGAAGCCTTACCACTTGTTAAGGTCTTCTCACCAGACTCCCACATCTCTCCTCCAGAGGAGGCTGATAGCAGCAAAAAGGAAGTCTGCGACGGGCAGTGATGGAGAGGTCTTTTCCCCAGCCTCTCAGAAGTTCCAGCTGCTGATTTTGGTCTTACTGCTTATTGATGTTGAGGAGATGTGTAAACAGATAAATATGCTACATTCAATAGAACATGCTTGATTCTTAGCTGCCTTGATCCCTGCTTGGGAATGCTGAAACCAAAAAACACCAGTGCAGTTTTGAATCGGTTAAAATCACTGGAGTTTTGAAAGATGCAATCTACCATCTTGATTCAAAAGGATGTCCAATTGCATCCAAACACCGACAAAAACCTGCTCCTTGATCTCAGGAACCATCATGCAAAATCTGGCTACAGTCTCTGAAGAGGTGTTCAAATGCATAGCAAACAACTTTCCAAAATATATAGCAGATGAGCCAAACTTTCTCTCTGTGTGTATGCATTCACATACATAATACGTGTGTGTGTGTGTGTGTGTTGGCATGCAAAAATATTCAAAGCCACTGCATGAATAAAATAGACAAACCGTGAACATTCAGATTTCTGCATCAGAACCAGAACAATGTCCAACTAACAGCCCGGATAACTGGACAACTTTAACCTATCTACAGTCTGGGCCAGGGGCAGCAATCTAGTGTAAGCCAATAGGATTGAGGAGGAATCCAAAGGCAAGGTTGGAGCAAATCAGGATCAAATAACTCAGACTGCCAGAGCTCAGGGACTCCATGTTGTTCATGGAAGACTCAGCTGGAACAGGGAGTCTTTATTCTCAGCCAGAAGGTGTGAAGTCAATTCTGGGGCTTAAAGGAGAAGGCTGCAGTTCAGTGGTTCACCAGATGGTTCACCATGCATGGTTGCAGGACACAGATCCAGCAGCTCCTTATGCTAATATGTGAGGCAAAGAGGTGGCAGCAGTTAGGAACCCCTCCATAAGAAAAAGGGGTTAAGTTAACACGTATTTGGCTCTAATAGGATGCAAAAGCTATTTTGCAGCTAAACAGCTTGGCACTATATATATATATATAGATATATATCTGCGTTCATCAGCAGATCAAAGCTTGAAAGGCAGTGAACATCTGCTTAAGTATTTGTTTCATTTGAAAGTAAATAATATTTCATTTCAGCAGAGCTTCCAGGGTGGTTTACAAAAATAAGATAAAGTATTTAATTAAAATGTAATAAATAATATGTTTCAAAATACATTTAAAAGCCTGGGAGAATTAAAAACGTATTTGACTGGTGCCAAAAAGTTTAATGTCAGTATCAGGCAGGCGTCCCTGGAGGGGAATCCCTGGGGAGGATTGAAGTACATGGTCCATAAAAAGAGACGGTGAAACAAGAGATTGTTACCAACTACCAAGGCAGATGTGGCATAAGTCATTGCTTAGGACCTAGAGTTCTGTTTGCATAGAACATACTGCTGAACTTTTGCAAATTCATTCTTGCACTGAATTAAGGTTATTGTTTTACTGGCTTCACTATATTTTATTAGCTAGTGAAAGACACTTGTTTAGGGTATTATCCTTTGTGTGCATAGTACATTCTGTCAAAATTAGGATCCTTTTGCTAAAACTCACCAAAGTTTGACATGCTAAAATCAATGATATATTGCTGAAATTGCCATTATTTGGACTGAGTTGCTGCTGTAGGGTAGAATAAGAATTGGCTTGTGTTGGTGTGATCAGCTTTCCTAAAAACAGTATAAATTGAGAGAGAGGGTGGGGACTAAATTCAAGCAGGAATATATACCATAGCACATCTAAAGGTGACATGGCACAGTGTGACTTGGAGATGCCATGCAAATGAGGTACCAAAAGGCAGCAATCACCCTAATGTGTCTGGGAAGCTCTATGCCTTGCTCCCCAGCAGAACAGACATTTCACTGTAATATTATTTATCTTCCTTCACTAGTCATTTCCCCAATACTAATAGTTTCCTAAACACCTTTAGATTCTAATTATTACTTACTAGGCAGTTGACAGTGGAAAAGGCAGCTGTTTCCCATCAAAAAGGACTGCTGGGAATGGTTCCTAGAAAGTTACCCTTACAATGGATTGTTATGAGTTGGTGAGAGGCAGGATAGACTGTATGCTGACACCCTTCTAACTGCTGGATCCAGCAAGTGTTGAAATCTAAGCAAGGATTCACATTCTTGGACTAGCCAGGCTAGCTTCCTGGTGAAACAATACCCTCAGTATGGGTCATTAAGGTAACAAAGGAAGTGGATCTGTGGCAGATAACAAATGGGTGGGGCCCCTTCCCTCAAATTGCTAGTATTCCTGGTAGTTAGAAAGACAAAGGCCACAGTGGACAGGTGTGTGTGTGTGTGTGTGTGTGTGTGTGTGTGTGTGTGTGTGTAAGCTAGAAGCTGGAGGCAAGGCAGCAGGCTGGGAAGCCAGAGAGAGAGAGAGAGAGAGAGAGCCATGCCTGATTTCCTCTTGAATCGAAGGCTGCGACTATGGCAGAAGCAAGACCCTTCAGTGGTGTGAATGCTGTGAACCAGTCCATCATAGGCTCAGGTTGTGTATATATGTAAATAAGCCATATATCATAAAGACTCCACAGTCTCCTTTTCCTCATTCTGAATGAAACACAAACCCTGGGTAAGCAACTGGAAGGCCTGGAATCTCGACCCACTCAGCGACTGGGGTGGTGTGCAGCAGTATACCGGTAATAGCATAATGGCTGAAAGTAAACTGGAGATGTAAAATAGGTTGCTTAACTGTTATGTTGATATTCCAACTAAAGGTGGAGCTGTGTCAAAAAATGAGGTGGTCAACTATGTTGTTGTTCTCAACTGCTCTTAGCAATAAAGGGGTTCTGGCTTCTTCTTTGAAATGACCTGAAAGAGTATGAACATCACATCTCTTATGAAACCATTTGGATTTACTTGCAATAGCCCACTAAAGTGAATTGATAGTAGAGTTTTGCTTGAATTTGAAAAGCAAGTCAAATAGACTCTCTATTGGTGCTTCCTTCATCAGTCTATCTTTTGTATTTCTCCCCCACAAATTCATTGGCTAGTGTATTTTAGACTAATTTTCGCTAGTTTCACACCTAGGGATACAACTTCATGGCAGATTTCATCTTGAAATGTATGAATGTTATGTTTCATAATGGTCACTGACAATGGCCTCATTCGCATATAATACTAAGCAGTGCTTTTTTTCTGGGGGTATGTATACCCCTAAACATTTTGTGAATCTTTGTACTTATGTACATTTACTGTATTTATTTCTCCCGATTTGAACTATAAAATAGTGATTCTCTTGAGTCAAAATGAGAGTACCCTTAAACATTTTTTAAGAAAAAAAGCACTAAGACAAACAATGGCTCAGTGTGAATGCTGTGTCCACTTAGCTCCTCCCCTGGGCTTTCTAGTTTAGCTGATCCAATAATAATAAAAACAATAATAATTTTATTATTTATACCCCGCCCATCTGGCTGGGTTTCCCCAGCCACAGAATATTAAAAACATGATAAAGCATCAGATGTTAAAAACTTTCCTAAACAGGGGCTACCGTCAGATGTCTTCTAAAAGTCAGATACTAGTTTATTTCCAAAGTTCGCTCAGCGTGTCACCTGAACCTAGGGTCGTGGTTAAGGTCTTTCCTCCTTAAGAATGATCCTCTGTGGTTATCCCAGGTTCAGATCATATGCAAAGCCAAACCTTGGCTTCCTTGCCATACCACATGGAGCTACAAAGACCAGGGAGGTGCAAAGAGGATATGAACTCCTCTCTGGGTTCATACATGGTAAGCCATACTCTCACTTACTGTGATGTACAAATGAGGCCAAAGGCTAGGGCCCAAAGGGCTCTTTCATTTATGCCCAAGGGCTAGAGTGTACCCTATAAGAGGTTTCGCTTTTAAACATTATTTTTAAGAACTGTCTCAAGCTGTATTTGAAATCAAATTGGGCTCTGTTGTCCAAATTTGGCAGTATATAGAACAAAGCTGCAAAGGCGTCTGAAACAACACCTTTGTGTGTCAAGTAACAACCTATCTTGAAAGCACTGGCAAATATGGTTAACAATTATCCTAGTTCTTCATTTACTCCCTTAACTAAGCAATGGTAAGGACACTAAACAATGCTGCCATCTACAGGGGAATATTCTACTACAGTTGGACTACACGTTAAACATGGTGAGGAAAGTTATTTAATACTAGGACTGCAGCCTTTAAATTATTGATTTGTTATTTTAATCAATACAAGCCATTTTGATCAATTAAAATAACATAAATTAATTAGGCAAGACATTTTTGGGGGTGAAATAAAATTATTTTTAACAGAGCTGTCAAATGGAAGGCGCCATCTTAGAGGGGAAGAAAGGAATCCTTTGCCTACGTGTTAACTATGGCACATACATGCACCATCTAAAAACTAGAAAGTATAGTTTTTTCTATAAAGCAGTAGTTTGTCATTTGGAAATGTATGCAGATTTAATTGATTATTTGGTTAGTTAACTAGCAGTATAATCCCATACACACTTACTTAAGGGTATGCCCCATATTGACCTAAAATACTTGCTTCTGAATGCTACAGGAGTTCACCATAATATTTCTCCAACTACGTGGTAGCTCTGCTTTAAACATCAGACTGTTCTGTACAAAAGCATAAATTATATTATTATAAACAACATAGTATTTAGCAATGATGTTGGAGCTGCCAAGAGAATCAAATGTACATAAGTTTAGATCAAAGATCATTAAATTAAGTTTTTGTTTAATTAAACTTTAGCTTCTTCTATCTATATACCATTTCCTCTGTTCCACTCAAAAACTGGGGTGTGTGGACAATGAAAATAAATATTTCAGGCTGCTTCATTCTCAGTGCATGAGTCGCAGTGTTTATATGTGTGGAAATCTTCCTATAAATTAAGGTGATTTCTCTTTCCCAGCCTTCTCAAACTGACATTCAGCTTCAGCATAAATCACCCAGGAATCTTGGGTGAGATGGGGAAGAGAAATTAGTCAGACCTAAGCCTCTTTTCCCTTGCAAACTTCTCCAAGTCTTGGGCAACAGGAGGAAGCCCTCGTGCATGGAGCTTGGAGGGGAAAGATGGAAGCAGGCTGTCAGAAATGTTTCCTTGCATCAGGAAGTCCCTTTTATATACACCCTTTTAGCCATACTAAATTCAACTGATTCTTAAGGCGCTCTTTATGCATAACATCCAGCCGCATTCTCAACATATTCTGTCTTCCTATTTCATCTAACTCCTCCCATCTCTCCCCCGCCCTGGACAAACTTCTTTAAGCACAGACTTATAGTCAACAGAGCACAACAGCCCTCTTGCTGCCTCCTGCTGTTTTTTCAAACCTCTGACACTGCAAGGAACCCCTGGAGAGGCTTGAAAAAACAGCAAAATAAGTGGCTCCCAACTGATTTGATTCCCCTCCCTGCTCTTGGCATCAGACCAGAACCCTGGATGTTTCAAACTGAAGTTGAAGGAGAAAATTGGGAGAGAGGATTTGTCTTACTTTACAGAAAGTTTGGCATCCACCCTGAGCACCCCCAGTTTTTTATTCTCACAGAATGCCTGCAATTCTTATAAACCAGAATTGTGCAAAACCATCTGGTTATTACAACAAGCAATCTGCAGTTTAATTCTGTAAGCAAGATTGGGGTGGGGTGGGGAGAGAATGACCGAGAGAGTGGACAAACACCCCTCCCCCCAAAAAAAATTCTGTCAAGTTCTTCTCACTGGAGCACCAATAAATATGACAACTGAAAAAAAACGGAGTGTGTGGACCTTCCTGTGCCAACTGCAAACACACACACAAAAGGATATGAACAACCTGTTTGCAAATTAGTGCTGCCACATGGACACAGCTTAAATGACAATGGCGGCTGGTACCCATTGAGACTTGTGGGGCAAAGGCAAGGAGGCAAACAAACAGTAGGTGAAGTCAGAGCCAATGGCAGAGTCAACTCATTCTATTTTTCTCCCTGCTGATTTCTACAAGTGGGACGCTTTGAGACTAAGGAGGAGGAATCTTCCGGACTGGTTGTAAGTAAGAAGGTGGGTAGGAATGCAGACTCAAGTTGATAGGGTCGTGTCCCATTTGCCCTAACAGACCAGGCCCCACTATTAAGTGAGGAGTTACCTTAAACCTGCAGTGCTGCCACTGAGCAGCCAAGGACAGATGGTTCTTATAGGGAATCTGATGGATGGCTCTTCCATGAGGTTTGCCTCTCCTTCTGAGCTGGCTGGGTGGCTGGGATTTGTCTCTGAATGGAGTGGGAAGTCTTTATTAAGTGTTGGCTCTAATGTGGAGGAGGGTGCCATTTGGCGCCCTCCACCACTCAGCAAAATATTTTAGATTGGCATGCTGTGGCTATGCTATAGTCTAAGGGGTATGGAGCTTTCATTCGACCAAGAGGCAACCAGAGAATCCTGCTCCCCTCTTTGGTGGAGAGCTCATTGGGCCTGAGTACCAGTGACTCCTTTATTCCATTCTGCAGCCTGTAGAAACAACATTCAGAAACTTGCAACCTGGCTCATTTTTTTCAGCAAACCTCAGGGGTGCTATTACTTGCATTTTGTGGAAACGTGGGATTTTCCCATTTAAATGCCTTAAAGGGTAAAGGTAAAGGGACCCCTGACCATTAGGTCCAGTCGTGACCGACTCTGGGGTTGCGGCGCTTATCTCGCTTTATTGGCCGAGGGAGCTGGCGTACAGCTTCCGGGTCATGTGGCCAGCATGACTAAGCCGCTTCTGGCGAACCAGAGCAGCACACGGAAACACCGTTTACCTTCCCGCCAGAGCGGTACCTATTTATCTACTTGCACTTTGACGTGCTTTCGAACGGCTAGGTTGGCAGGAGCAGGGACCGAGCAATGGGAGCTCACCCCGTCACGGGGATTCGAACCACCAACCTTCTGATCGGCAAGCCCTAGGCTCTGTGGTTTAACCCACAGCGCCACCCGCGTCCCTTTTAAATGCCTTAAGATACCCGAAATTGCTTGTGCCCTTCATCTAGTGTCCCCTAGAGAGACCTTTATTTTGAGAAATAGTGAGTAAGAACAATGGCCTGAAAGTAAAAAGAGATGTAACTTGGGTGACATAGAGGATAAAGCTATCACTAGCCACCAACCAATATTTACTATTTTCTATTTCCACTGTCAATGGCAGTGTGCCTCAATATACCATCACAAGTGGGAAGAGTTGCTGTTACTGCTTGTGAGCTTCCCATAGGCATCTGGTTGGCCACAGTGGGTATATAGATGGGCCTTTTGTCTGTTACAGCAGGGCTGCCCTTTTAAGTTACGTTAGAACAGTTTTGTTGCAAACATATTGTGTGATTGTAAACAAATTTATGCTTTTAGTTTTGCTATCACTTCCCCATCCACACGAGCATGATGGTTTTCATCCTAGATCATTACCTTGAAATCATTACTAAATATATATAGTTTTTGGCAAGTTCATTAGTGCAATCTGCTATCTCTACAGTAGATTTCTCCAGAAATTGACCCACAGTAACCCTGGTGTGCTATGCATCAGCTGTAGAAATGATCAAAGGGAACTGCACCAGAGGATCACTCAGAAAAGTAAGCAAAGCCTTATGCTACAGGGAAGGGCAAAAATCAATAAAACAAACAAGCCCTATTGAAAAAACATGAAAACAAATTCCTCTGCTCAAGTGCTATACCCGTAGCAATGCCTTCTGCACTGTTGAAACAGATATCCCTCAAATGCATCCAGAATCACATCACCCTGAAAGTCCCACCATGCACTTGTCCCCACATAACAGTGAAATATGTCGCGTCCTCACGCTCTGTACCTCATTCTGGCAACTGATTTTCATATAATATTTCCATCTCACAGAACCACTTGTCAAGACACCCACTCATTGCTTCTGGAAAATAGCTGACTTCAGGAACTGTAGGTCTTTCAACACACTGATATTTCCACATATTGAAATGCTTTGAGCACCCTTAACTCAGGGTTATTTGGTGCCAGCGTTTCGGCTCTTTTCTGTACTTGAACTGTTGTTCAGTGTGTTTTGTTCTTGAGTTTGCTTGGCATGCAAACTCTTTGAGGAAGATCTTTGTGCATATGCCTGTTTTTAGGCATTGTGCATCACCCAGTGGTGGCTGGTGCCCACTGGAACTGGTGAGGTGGAAGGCAGGCAGACTATCAATAGGTGGAACCAAAGTCAATGACAGGCAGAGCCAACTACATTCTCTCTTTGGAGCTCATCAAGAGAAACACTGAGACTAAGGAGAAGCAGGAAGCCAATTGGAAATGTCCGAAAGGTGTGGGAGGCAGGCAGGCATGTAAGGGCCCTGACTGAGGGACGACTGAGGTTGCGGGAACAGTGTCCCATTCATGGGCGTAGCCGGGGGGGGCAAGGGGGCAGCTGCCCCCCATCAAGTAAAACAATAGAAATACTTAACTGACAAATCACATTGGATCTGCCCCCCCAACCAAAGTCTTGTCCCCCCCCCCTCACAAAAATCCTGGCTATGCCCATGGTCCCATTAGCCTAGATCAGGAGTGTCCAACTACCAAGAGACTGCGATCTACTCCCACAATAAAAAAACTGGCAATGATCTACCAACTGGATTGCCCAGAGTTGTTGAACTTTTTTTGGAGAGCCAAAGTTGAGCTTTTTGTTGCTGTTGTTGTTGGACAGGCCAGGCCAAGATGAACCAGCCTTCACTGGTGTCATGTATACATGTAACGCAGAATAATAAGCAGACTATCATATAGATACACCTCTAAATAATGTCAAGCGAGATGTATGGCTCCTCCATGCAACTGGTTTATTCAGTGTCCATCTTTATTTGCTTGCACAAAGCTTATGTGGAGCATAGACTTGACAATTTGTTCCAAATTAGTGCTATGGGTTTGCAGGGGGCAAGGATTCCCTGAAAATTCTGGGTGCCAGGTTCTCCCCATAATTTCTGAAATTAGTAAATGTGAGGTTTCATTGATGGACTTAGCAAAGCCTAGTATGGGAGCAGCATAACTTTCTAGGATGCACTTCATGTTCCCATTTTAAGGGAGAGATGTATGAATATCACCCTTCAGTTTTCTTATAATAAACAGCACCTTAGGCTATGTTTGTTATTGGCTTTCTGGTGATTGTCTCATTTTGGTTCCATTTAGATTTTACCATAGTGCTATGGGAGCCTCTTTTCTGTGGGTTCATCCTATGATGCTGCAATCACTGGGGTGAGGTGGGGTGGGGATCAATAATGCCTTTTGCACAGAACCAGCACCCCACTGATTAACAAAATTTGAGAGTCTCTGCTCAGGAACAAAACTGATATTAAACCGTTACATTTATTTTAAAATAATTGTTTCATATTAGCTTCCGTCAGGAAATTTTAACAGGCAAATTGGCCTGTGCCTGGAGACCTGCTATTTGTCACAGTCTAGCAAGATTTACTTTGATTTTTCATGCTGCACAACCCAATTAATGCACTTCTATTTACACTAAAGCACTATGACAGTCGTAGCTACACAAGAAGGAGGAGGAAAACATTCCCCTCAAATGCAACTAGTCATGGCTTAAAGCATTTTTTTATAATATTTTCCAGCCTGTACACTTGGGACCCACTCAATCAAACACATTCCACCTGTCTTTCAGTCAAACTGGTTTTTGCTGCCTGCTTGGGTCTGCCAAAACAGGGGTTCTGTCAATCACAGTTCATAGTTGGGGGGTTACTTTAACAAATTATGCAGGTCTCCCATAAGCCATACCCTGCCCACATAATATTATTTAAGATTGTACTGCTGTCCTTCCAGAGCTAACATTGCAGATAGCGTTACTAGGCCTATGTTATTTTGCCACTACTCTCAACATCCGATCAATATCGGTGCCCTTGAATACTATTTAGCTTGTCTTTATCTTTGCATAAATAAACAGAACAGGCTACAGCAGTGTTTTATATTAAACAAGATGGAGCTGGAAGATTGTTTGCTCAAGGATCAGCAGGAATGATGTTTTGGAGCAGATTCTTCATATTGAGGCCTCAGGACATCTAGTCTTATGTACTGGAGGCATCTCTCTTAATAAAGGATTGGGAAGTTAATCTAGTTTGAAACTAGTTTAGCCTTCATGTTTTCTTCAGGAAACCCAAGAACATTTCCCCAACAATTCAGAAAGCATGTCTAGCTATGTGTCTGTAAATGCTAATGTAAATGGATGGACTTTTAATTTCTGTTGTTTCCTAGCCCTACAATAGCAACATGCATGCAAATAGCACAAAAGAAGCTCAAAACACGTTTTAGTGTGACATGAAAATGCCCTAAAGATAAATCCAACCATATATATATTTAAGGCTGCAATCCTGATTGGGGCGCTGTGGGTAAAACCTCAGCGCCTAGGACTTGCCGATCGCATGGTCGGCGGTTCGAATCCCCGCGGCGGGGTGCGCTCCCGTCGTTCGGTCCCAGCGCCTGCCAACCTAGCAGTTTGAAAGCACCTCCGGGTGCAAGTAGATACAGTGGTGCCTCGCAAGACGAAATTAATTCGTTCTGCGAATTTTTCATCTTGCGAAGCACGGATTCCAACCCAAAATCCAAAAACCCCAAAAAAAGTTTTAAAAGTTTAACTTACCAAATGGCTGCAAAAGAAGTTTTGGAAAAGCTTCAAAAATCACCAAAGTCTTCAAAAACCTCAAAAAAGGCTCAAAAAAGGAAACAAACTTGCAAGACGTTTTCGTCTTGCGAAGCAAGCCCATAGGGAAATCCGTCTTGCGAAGCAACTCAAAAAACGAAAAACTCTTTCGTCTTGCGAGTTTTTCGTCTTACGAGGCATTCGTCTTGCGAGGTACCACTGTAAATAGGCACCGCTTACCAGTGGGAAGGTAAACGGCGTTCCGTGTGCTGCGCTGGCTCGCCAGATGCAGCTTGTCACGCTGGCCACGTGACCCGGAAGTGTCTGCGGACAGCGCTGGCTCCCGGCCTATAGAGTGAGATGAGCGCACAACCCTAGAGTCTGGCAAGACTGGCCCGAACGGGCAGGGGTACCTTTACCTTTACTTTGAATAGACACGTGCAAGACTGAGCTGTAAGTTTCACTTATTTTAATGGAACAGGTGTGTGGTTCGTTCATTTGTATAGTTGGAAGTAACTACCATTATGTTCAACAGAGCTTAGTCCTGCAAAAGTAGAAGATTGCATAGATGACTGCAATCTTAACATTCTCACTGGAGAGGAGGAAAGATATGCATTTTGAGATGGATCGTGCCCATAGTTATACAAAGGAGTGCTGAGATCCTCAGTTAGAGAATCTAATGGAGCAATAATCAGGAGACAAGGACCCATGCAATTTGCACCACCTTTTCAGGGAAGTTGCAGAAGTGGATACTGCACTGCCTACTGCAATTTTTGAGGTCCGCTTGTTTAATTCTCATTTCTGTGCTTTCTGTTTCCTGGTGGCTTACCAGTTCAGCTAATTGATTTTTCACATGTGTGTTTTCTTCTTGGAGCCGCTCTATTAGTCTTTCTTGCATTTGGTTCTTATTTTCTAGAGTGGAGATGGTGTTAGTGAGGGTTTCCACTCTGGAGGTCAGGTCACTGATTATTGTCTTCAGGGGAGTCACTGTGTTCTTCAATAGTTCTGCAAGTCTCAGTTCCATTTCCCTCAGGTCCCGTTTTGTAGTTGGGCTGTTGTCATCCTGGGGGGACGTTGTGGTGTCAGTGCTGTTCACCGTCTCCCTGGTTGGTGCTATCTCAATCTCCCTAGTGGCCTTGGTTTGAGATGTTCGCAGTGTCCTTTGGAGTGGGGGGTGTTGTGTTAGGAGTTTTAGTGGTGGTAGTTCCTGGGTGCTGTTGAGTTGAACAGGCATTGTTGACTGGAGGCTTTTAGAGCATCTAGATTAGGCGGCCATTTTTGTCATGCCTGGGCTGTGTTTTAACGACTTCTCTAGGGTCACCGTAGTCGCCTCAGCAGTGTTGATGAAGTGGGAGGCAGACAAGCAGACCGACAGACAAACAGCTGACACAGAGGGGTTAACAGGCAGACATGCAAGAGACAGATGGGGTGGGGCCAGAGAGAGGGGGTGTGGTGGTTGTTTGTGGATGCACATGTGCATGCACACCTACACACCTGTACACACAATGAGGGAGCGAGGTCCAGTTAAGGGTGGGAAATGGGGTTAGGATTTTGTAGTAAAAAGTTAAAAATTAAAGGCTTTTGTGCGGCTCCCTGACTGGCCTCTGTCCGCTTCCCTCACACCAGTCACCAGAGAGGTGGGGTCACGGCCGGGTTTGTACTGGGCCGTGTGCTTCTATGCGGCCTCCCTGGCACTCCCGGTCCCCTCCTACTTCTCTCTCTTGATGGCTGCGGGGCGGTGGCAGTGGAGGCTGGTGAGTGTTCAGCTGGGTGGGGGGCTCCGCTGTTTTCTGTTCAGTTCCAGAGGCCTCTGGACCTCCAAGGGCGATCCCAGTCCCGGTGGAGCTGAAGTTGTTAGGGGAAGAGGCTGGGGACTCTGTTCAGCCCTCTGGATTTTTGTGTTGGGTGTCCCTGGCTCCCCCTTGTTTGCGTCAGTGGTGGCGTTGGCAGCGCAGGACCAGCCAGAGAACCCTGTTGGTGTTGGTGGTCCCTATGAGCTCAGCGCTCATAGGGCGCTCGCCATCTTGCCTCACCGGGAGTCCCCTTCCATACCACTCTTCATCCATAGATCTCAGGGCGGATCACAACATGAAAAGGGCCAACTGTCAGGAAAAAATACTATTTAAATAGCCAGTTCAGCTGAGTCATGGCTGGGAGTGAACAGGAAGCCACAAATTTAAGGGTTGATAGCAGGTAGAAGTAGAGCCAGGTTTAAAATGTGGGCAAACAATGAAAAATGGCAGGACAGCATCAATATAAGGGCCACTCCTCCTGCCAGATGCTTCAATAGTGCTTTGTTCTAACTTTGTGGACTGGCAGCCTCCACGAAGTGGTTTTAAAAAGGTGGGAGGACAACAGGAAAAGCTCTGGAATGCAACATCATCTGCATTCTATTTAATAACTGGGTGAATTAGTGATGTCATTCCAGATAAAACAGCTAGTGTGGAAGAAACCCTGAACTCTATCTGATGACATACCCAGCTGTGTTTGTTGCATTTATAGCCTGATTTTCCTCCAAGGAGCTGAAGGTGGCATACATGATTCCCTCTGCTTTTTACACTCACAACAACCTTGCAAGGTAGCAAGCGAATGACCCAAAGTCACCCAGTGAGCTTCCTGGTTGAATGGGGATTTGAACCTGGTTTTTCCCATTGTAGTGCAATACTCTAACCAGTACATCACATTAGGAGTCACTTCAACAGGGATACATATATCCATCTTAAGTATATATATTTCAGATTGGATGTTCCTTTAAAACATAAACCTTCTAAGAATCCTCCATTCTGGTAAGCCTAACCCATACATTAGTAAGAAAAGCCTGGATTTTACAATCCAAAGAACTTAAATTTGTTCCAAAATTTAGGCAGGAAGGAAAGGCAGAACAACTACAAAGAATCCACCTTAATTTTTGCTTCTGTATTCCCTTTAATGCAGAACAAAAAACCCTACTGTACCATAATGGAGTTGTGAGTTTATTTTAATTAAGAAACCCTAAGTAGGCAGGAACATGTTGGCCTCACTGTTCTGGTGGAATCTCATGATAGCCAATTATATCTTAATAATGCAGCGTTAGATGTAATAAATTTCCAACATGATTTGAAAAAATAAAGATTTCCATATATTTTTTAAGGATCTATTTTGTTTGAAAGATATACAGTCTGACAGCTGTTCATGTGCAGAATGTTTATTACAGTATATTATTTATTTCTTAAATTTATATACCACCTTTATCTTCCAGGGTAGTGTACATGATTCTTCTCTTCTCCATTTCATGCTTACAACAACCCTGTGAGGTAGGTTAGGCTAAGAGGTGGTGACTGGCCCAAGGTCACCCAGTGAGCTTCAGTGAGGATTTGAACCCTGCTCTTGAGACCAGGTCGTAGTACAACACTCCAAACGGGAGCAAATTCTGTTACTATCATAAATTGCTTTTATGCTAATCTTGAGAACAAAGAATAGCATTTATTAAACAGACATCACAGTACTATTTGTGTTGATCATGTCAGAATACACGGGAGCGGGGATTTTTGTATCCTCAATTTTTGGCGGACAAAAACTGCCAGATAACAATGCTTTTGTTATTTCATTCACATCCACCCATACTGAATAGCAAGGAAGCTAGCAATAATCCCTATCTCACCCCTCTGGAAGAATGTACTGGGTTTGTTAAAATGCTAATGATGTCTGTCCTTACTTTAGTCCTGGCTAAAGAGCCCAAATTAATAGTTAAGCACACATTCTGTAAAACAAGTGTCTCCCATAATCTATGTTTGTAGAAGGCTAAGCACATGGTATATAATTTGTGTTACTCATTGCTCTGGTCATGGGTTAGTTCTGGTTATTAAAAGTAATGCTGTGTCTGAAGGAAACAGCAATGTCTATGATACTTTAATTGGTGTATCAGATATTTAATATAGGAATGAATGAGGCCAATACTACTAGAAAAACACTGAATTCAGTCTAGGGAAGGATTAGTTATCTGAAGGCTTACGGACCACATCTACTCCCTGTTCTGATTTTATCTGGCCTCCTCACCCTTTCCTGTGTCAGACTGGAAGCATGAGGCACCACTTGTTTGACAGGTGCCTCAGGTAAGAAACAGTACCACATGCACCCTGTGTTGTCAAGGCATTGCTGCTCCCTAAACTAATGTGCTGGGGAAGAAGCATTAACCCAAGACCAAAAGCAGTGGTCTGCAAAAGAGATTTCTGCAAGGGGACATGAGAGGTCTCCCCACTGGTTCTACTTAATGTTTTAAATTGGGAACACTTGCACATCGTGACATGTGAAGCTGCCTGCCTTACTAGTAAGAATGGGGGAAAGGTTTCTTCTTGAACTTCCTGGGTAACATGTGAACACATGGAGTCACTTGTGCATTTTCCCCACAATGAGATGCCTAAGTTCTAGGTAGGTGCAAAGCCCACACATCTCAGGAGAGATGTAAATCATGGAGGTGCTCAAGCTTCCTCTTCCCCTGCTTGAAATTATTTGTAACATGGCAAGTGTTACAATTTTCAATAGGATAGGAGGCTGAAATAAGTGCTCGGGTTTTAAATAGATTAACCAAATGCTAGTTTGGCTGCAGGCCATTTGTCTAGTCTATGGTGTGGCCTAGTGTCTAGACTACTTTCAGGTTTTGACAGGAGTGAATTGACAGAGGCCATCTGACAAAGCGCTTCTGCTTTCATGGCAAATGGAAAGAGTGGACTGCTAGATTTGATCGGTGGACTACTAAAAATGTTTATTTGATGTGGTGAACGTAGCTTTGTAGCCATTTTCTCACATGTAGTAGACTTAATGCTATAAACATGCTGGCCTACAGCAGCATGCTATTTCTCATGCAGGGTTAATCTTCAGGCACTTAACATGCAAGGAATTTCTATTGGTGAGTATTGCATGTCCCGCTTTAGAAGAACAGGGAGCTTGTGTAACCCTCCAGATGTTGTAGTTCAGGAACTCTCTGCATTGCTGACCCCTGGCCTGACATGCTGGCTGCGGATGATGGGAGCTGGAATCCTACGACATCCGGAGTGCCACAGGTTCCCCATCCCAGCTTTGGAGCTACCTTTTTCCTAGAAGGGAAGGTGTGCAGCCGTTCCAGAAGCAAAGTGAGATACATTGGTGGGGGAAAGATTCACTTGCTGAACGTGCCTGTCAAGCTGATTTCCAAGGCACAAGCCTCCGCCTGCCAGAGAAGAGAGCAACCCTAGCAGCTCCTTGAACAATTTGAACAGCTTTCATGAACTGCAATGCCGTCCCGGGGTTTGGGGCTCCTGTCTACGACCCATAGTGGCCAACTCCTGGGAGCAGAGGTCCCTTTGCCCCCCCCCAAAATTGAGGGGGCTGAGTCCCCCGCCCAATTGATGGGCATTGCCATTCAAATAGTGTGGGTGTGCCCCACCATGTGATCGATTATGCAGGGCAGGGCTTTTCTGCCCCCCCCTCAAATACTTTATTTAAGTTGCCACCCCTGCTAGACCCCATGGAGAGTGTGGGTCGCCCTTGGGGCTGCCATCCCATGAGACTGAGCTGCACTTACTTGGGAACTGGGTGGGGAATGTTTACGTCCGAGGAAGCCCCACGGGGACAGGCTACTTACTACCTGGACGGCTCAAGGTCGCACCCTAAACCCGGGTTGCCGTTTGCGGGTCCTCTTCCCGCCCTCCGCCCGGTGGGTGGTGACTTCTTGCTCGCCTAGGAGTAAGACCTGGCGAAGGGCGAGCCGGCCACCTGGCCCTCCTTCGCCGAGCAGGCGAGCCAGCAACAGGCGAGAGGAGCGGCGGCGCGCGGTTGTCCCACGCCGGGGAAAGGGGCGGGGCGGTCCCTTGGCTTCCGCTCGGCTCGTCCTGGGGCTGGAGGGAAGCGGGAGGCTCCCAGCCCCCTTCCCCCCTCTCCTTCCCAGAGCGGCAGCAGCGCCTCGATGAGGAGGCGGCGGAGGAGGAGGTGGGGAATCCGGAGAGCGCCTCCCTCCCCGTCTGCCGAGCGCGGCGCACTCGGAGCATGGAGCCCGCCTGAGCCACTCGGCGGGCAGCAGCTGCTGCGGCACAACATGGAGGCGGCAGCGCCGCCGCCGCGGCTGCTGCTCCTGTCCCTGCTGGCCGCCGTGGTGCTTCGGGGCAGCTTGGGCGCCGTCGGGGGTAAGTTTCGGGGCGGGGCGGGGGCTCCGGCGGGCGGCAAGCTGCCTTTCCCGGGCTCGGGGAGAGCGGGGAAGCCTTTTGTTGTGCAGACGGAAACTTCTCCGCGCAACTCGAGAAGTGGGACTTGGTGGGAATGGAGGAGGCTGGCATGGGACGGAGGCGGCGGCAGGGAGGAAAAGCAGCAGCCCAGGCGCGGAGGGCGGAAAAAAAGAGGTGGGGGGGATCGAGGAGGCTCGGGGCCGTGAGGACCTTGGGGCCAGTGTCCGCAAGAGGCGCAGCGGGGTGTGTGCGAGGGCGACCCGTACCAGATCGGGCAAGAAAAAGGACGGAAAGCTGCTTCGTTGTGGCTCCCCCCCCAACAAGTTCTTATTTAAAGAAGTAGGGCGCTTGCGTGACCTACTCATCCCCCAGCACCAAAAAATAAATGTAGGGTTTTTTCTGGTGTTGGTGTGTGTGTGGGGGGTGAGCCTTCCTTTTTCCTGCTGGCCAGGAAAGGATTCCCGTCGCCTTTTGCGTGCTGCTGGGCTTTCGAGCTCAACCTTGTGCCTCGAGAGCGAGACAAAAGTCTCCCCCCTCCCCGTTCCCAGCGCTTTGCGGCCCTCAGACGCAGTGATTTCCCTGGAGTTTGGAGGAGCTGGTGTCGGGTGTCGATCACAGGCAGAATCAAACTTTTGGCATCAGCGTTGGGAGTGGGGGTTGGGGGGGGAGCAGATCTTCTTTCCTTTTATTTTAAAGTTGTAAAGGGGAGGGTATGGGGGAGAAACGGAGGGAGGGAGGGAGAGAGAGAAAGACTTGCCTGACTTGTGAAACTTAACACTTGGCAAAACAGACTTCTGAGAAGAGTTTGTCTGTCTGGGGGTTTACCCAGACTTTAGCTACAGTGAACATTTGTTCCCTTGACTTCTCGGAGCGTTCAGACAATCACGTCCATTTCCATATCAATTAGCACTCGTTTTAAACTTTTGGAGGGAATCACGCTTCTCTTCTGCTTCTTCCTTAAACTTCTGTGCACATTCGTGTGTGTGTGTTTAAATTCTGACTCGGAACTTTCTGCATTCATATGTGATATATGGAGATTCAGAAGGATGATGTTGATGGTTGTAGCTGTATTTTCCCTATGGCTTCTTCCATTGGGCTGGAAAAGTGGCTTTGCTTCTGCATTTGATAAGCATGTACTGCACAAAACAAATGTGGACTTACTTGTCCTATTTGAGAACATTTGTTCTGTTCTTGCCGAAATCCCCACGGTGCTTAATGTCTGAATACCAGTGTGGTGATAATTATAGAAAGTGATCCAGGGGTTGCCACCAAAAAGGGAGTTCTGAGCTGTACTTTTCTGCTCCCTTCTGTCATTGCCTGCAGGAAAGTTCCAGTTTGCACGCAGGGAGCCTCGCGCAGTAGCCTGGTCTGCTTGTTGTCTGCGTAGCAGTCAGCAAACTGAAGTTTTGATGCACTAATGAATGTTAATTGTTGTAATTTCCCAAGTAGTTGAAGAAATATAGCAGTGTGGCTAACAGTCAGTAGAGCACCCCCTCAGGGTAATTCGTATTAGGCCACCCACTTCTCTTGCAGTAGTTACCAGAACTATCATTTAATATGGAAGCGCTGACTAAAATTCCTCCACAGCCGCTGTGTTCTGTTTGTGCATGGTTTTAACTATAGGTGCATGTTTCTGAAAAGGTTTCTGCACCTCTGATAATTGAATCTCTTTCTGATAAAATATTTTAGGAGAATCTTGGTGTCATTGATCCACTAGTTTGTTGCAGTGGTGAGGTAACCTCATAGCTATTGTCGTCTTTTTTAAATTTTCCAGGAGCTCAGTTCTCTGAGGAATGGTGTTGTTTTATTTAGTAAGACTTCTGTTTAAAATCTTGTGTGGGGCAAACTGAGGCCAAAATAACCCCAAAGAGGGGCTGTTCTCTGATAAATTTTAAAGGAATATGAACACAGCCACCATGTATCTTTGTTAAATGAACTCTGTGTACTTAAGGTGGCCTGCAGCTTAGGGTGAAAAGGGGCAGCTGCTGTATACCTGTTAGTTTGGGCAAAGTTTGTTTGCAGCAGCACATCCAATAGCAAAGATGTGTTTAATTTACCGTATTTTGGTAGGGATTCAGCTAATGTTTATTCTCTAACCAAATAAAGGATTTCCATAACATTAAAACCATAACCAATAAATTTTTAAATAACTATAAACAGTGGGTTATATCCAATGTTAGTTGTACACAAATTTAAAATAATTGCAGTCAATGGGTGATAACTAATATTAGTCATACTGGGGGGGTCCAATCCATTGAAATCTTTAAGTCCATTGATTTTACTGGGTCTACTCTTCAGTATGTTTAATGTTGGATATCATTTAGTGGCTGTCATTTAGCAGAGCTGTGTTAAATGGTAGAGTCTAGGATATTTATGCCGCACCTTTTCATTTAAATAAAAAAGCATTGGTGTTATTATTTCGTCTATTAAGAGTATTTTGCATAAGGGATCCTATATTCTAGTATACCTGTGAACTTTTTTGTCACTTTGTTTTTTCAAAATTGATAGTTGGTTGACTATATCTAATTTCTACTTACAGTAGTATATTTTTGCTTTTTCTGGGCAGCTGTTGGTTGAGCTTGTTTGTGGTTACTTATCAGAGCGTGTGTCTAGAGACAAGTTTGTTATGCATCCCATTTGAACTTTTAGCACACAAAAGCAGTGTATAAGGGTCTCTGGGTAAGATAGTACCGTTAATTCTGCAATACCCCATTATTCATTTTGTGGTGCTCACACTAGTCTCTGTTAGCTGTGTTGACCATCAAGAGAGCCATGAGAAATAAAAATATTTATTCTTTATTGTTCCCCCCCCCTACTATTCCCCCCTGCACTCCCCAGTATCTGGAATCCTGGAAGCAGAAATGCTGATATATTGCTCTAGACCCCCCAAATTATTGCCATTTGAACTGCCCAGAAGTGCATTGCACATTTACTGTGTGGGCCTCCTAAAGTTAAGAAAATAAGCGATGGGAGGGGACTTGGTGGATTTTCTAGTGTTATTGGACCTCAGTTCCATCAGATTCATTCAGTATGGCCCGTTTCCAGGGGCAATGGGAGTTGCAGTCCAGCAACATCTGGAGGGCCACAGGTTCTTTCTCCACATGAGCCCCAAATACTATTCTGTTGTTCTCATTTCCTATTCTGTCACTGGCATATAACATGCATTGCCAGAAACGTTCATTTCTTCTCTAGGCACACATTAAATTGGACTGCTGCTGCTTGAGTATAGGTAGTATGTGCAGTGAAATGCATAGTCTGTTGCTTGTTTTCCTAATACACATTATAGCGGGAGGGCAGTGTTCAACATAAATAATTTTTGGGGGAAAGCTCACATACTATTCAGAATGTTAGGTTAATGTTCCATTTAGTTTTCTCAATATGAATGTTCTTGGAAATCTGCAGCTGCCAGGCTGCATTTGTTTACATCAAGGCAATAGCAATCATGATTTAAATTACGAAGGAAATAAATTTATTTAAATTTAGGGATATTAGATCAGGTTAGGATTCAGGTAGGTAGCCATGTTGGTCTGACACAGTGTCTCTCTCTCTCTCTCTCTCTCTCTCTCTCTCTCTCTCTCTCTCTAAAATATTCTCCAGTAGCATCTTAGAGACTAAGTTTGTTCTGGGTATAAGCTTTCATGTGCATGGATGGTATCTGAAGACGTGTTCATGCACACGAAAGCTTATACCCAGAACAAACTTAGTTGGTCTCTAAGGTGCTACTGGACATTAAAAAAAAATTTTTTTTTAAAATATATATAGATCAGGTTAGGGTTGTAGATGGCCCACAAGTGAAAAGCAGTCTTGTGGTATTTTATGTGACAACTTTTTAGGATTCTGGTCATTTCAGTTTTGAAAGTGTACTATGCTTTTTAGCTATATGTGTTTGAGAATTCAAACTGATTTCCAAGCGTGAAAAGAATATGTTAATGAGAAAGCAAGTAGAAAATGGTTCCAGGTTTTGTTATTTCTAAAGCAGATTTCAAGATTGATCAGTTGCCAACACACAGCTTCTTAAATGTGCACTTAACAGTTGATGGATGTGAAATTCTAAATACAGTAGGCATATTTCTGAAGCAAGCGATTTTAACTTCAATCCTCCAGTTTATGAAATGAGCTGTTGAAGATTGTAGTCATCTGCTTGTTTTGCTTTTTTAAAAACTATTGGGATTAGAAAGACATGTGAAATTACCTCACTGAACTCTGTGCTTAAAAACTGCTTGACCTTGGGATATCCATAGAACTTAAGGCAGGGGTTGCCAATCCTTTTTGGTCTGTGGGCACATTCGCAATTTTGAGAGAGTGCTGTTGGCTTCTGACATATAGAAAGAAAATGCACATAAATATGAAAACACTTTGCTTTTCCATGGGGTTTGGGTAAAAGTTGCATGCAGTAGAATTAAAACAGATCCCTTTGAATTGTTTTTGGGCTAAAGTAGTGCTGGAAAGCAGCAGGTTGTGATTCCTATGGTTAGTCTATGGAGAAAAATGTGATCTGTAATGTGTGGAAAACATGTAAAAACTTCATGCAGTTTCAAAAACGTCTGTTTTACTGGAACTGATGTATGCACAGTCAATCATCTTATGCATTCTACAGCCTTTCTTTCTTTCTTTCCTTCTTTCTTCCCACCAATCTCCTAGATTTACTTATCCTTATCTCCGCCATTCTGGTCTCCCTGTAGGTATTGTGAGCATTGAAAAGCTCACAGAAGTGAAAGAGGAAATAGCATCATTCTTCAAACGTCCTCTTTTAGCTCTATGTACTTTTGAATCATAGAATTGTGGAGTTGGAAGGGACCCCTAGAGTCATCTAGTCCAACCCTGTGCAATGCAGGAAACTCAGCACGTGGTTCCATATACAATCATACCAGACCTGCTTAGCTTTGCAAATGTGCTAGCAGTTTTATTGCTGCACCACCTTTGCCACATCATGATGGTGGTGGCTGAGAGGCTTCATGCTGGTCAGGGGAGCCCCCCCACAAGAACTGTGGGAACATATTATGTCAAAGCCTCTGTGGTAATGCCACATGTGCTGTCTGCTTGCCTGAACAATTTCTCCAGCTGTTCTTACCTTTCATGGAAACTTGGTGCTTATATGAACTGCGGCCTGAGCACTGTCTTAAATTCCTAGAAATTGGATTCAGCATGTTCATCTGACTTGCACTGAAGGCTCCATGGGGCTGAAGCACTCTTGAAATTTGACCATCCGGACAGTGCCACCCATCCTTAATTTGGACAGCTGCTCTGGAAGGGTATCATGGTTGATGGTATCAAAAGCCACTGAGAGGTCAAGGAGAATTAACAAGGAGACCTTTTTCCTGTCTCTCTCCCAAGTCCACTGGCTCATTTGAGGAAAAAGCCAGTGAAATATTGTACGTGTGTCTAGTGTGTCTAGGGAACCAAACTATGCTGTAACATCATGAGCCTTTTCCTCTTCTTTGTTAAGAAGACAATGTTGAATTTCAGACTTTGGTAAATACAACTTGAATGGGATATTGAAGTCCGAAGTTTGACGTTGTCCAACATATTGGTAAAATAAAACTCAAATTTTATGGAAACTTTTATTTTGTGCCTCATATTTCCTAAGTTGACTTTAGTCTTTACATATGGACGGTATTAGTGAGGTTGCCTAGTAAGAGCTTCTCGGGTTTTTAAAGATTGCTCTCTTTCCCTCATTTTCTCTTTGCATTACATGTTTGGCTGTCTTGGTGCTGTAAAAGAAAACAACCAGCCCTTGATTTTTAATGTATATTTTAGTATGTAATGAATGACAAATTCAGAGGTGCATATGAGCTGTATTTTTCTTCTGCATGGGATGAGTGGGTTTTACAAAACACAAAAGGAAGATGGGCATGAACATTAGCAATGAGTCCTGATTGCTGGGCTGTTTGCCGCAGAGTAGGATCAGTTGACAGAATTGGTTTTTTGACATATATGTAATGAAATGATAGTGACAGGTGTGACTCTTGGGGTCACTCACACCCCCATTCTTAGGTTGCCTACCCCTGCTCTACAGCATTGGTATTAGCAGTAAAACATTGTGTTAGTTTTCTCTTAACCTCAGGGGTGAAGCTTCTCAAGCCTAGGAGCTGAAATTGGCCTAGTCCCTCTGATCCTTGGAGCCTAGGCTACTCCTTTCTTCCCAAGCTCATCCCTCACGAGCCCTGTAGCCTCCTCAAGTTGTTTGTCTAGTTCAGGCATGTCCAAAGTCCATTTCGGGGGCCTAATCTGGCCTGCCGGTCGGTTTAATCCGGCCCCTGTGGCAGTTTATTTCCTGGGGTAAAATCCTTAAGAAACCTCAGTAACTTCAATCCTAAAAAAAGGCCAACAACTTTGGTAGGCTCTCTGGTCGGCCCTCATGGCCCTTCATTTAATCAAATCTGGCCCTCTGAAAAAAGTTTGGACACCCCGGTCTAGTTGAAGAGTGTTTGAACTGTGATAATGGCCCTTGCTTGTCCTGAATGGAGGATGAAAGGGTGTGTGTTTGGATACGTCACTCATTTTTTGTAGCTAGAATACACTCCATTGTTACAAAGCTTTTGCCTCAGGCCTTGTCTATGCAGTCCCTGGAAGGTTGTCCTTGACAGAATGTGACCCTCAGGTTTCCCCACCCTGTCCTAAAGCTTGATTCCTCCTTAACTGTGTCTTCAGAGTTCCCAATACTTCTCCATTGATAGTTGCCAAATATGTGGAACATTATAAAGACCTGTATAAAATGCAAATCATATAAAGCTGCACATATTTAATGTCTGAATTTCTTAAATCTATAGCTTTCAGGGCTTCTATCTCTTTTGAGAAGACAGGAGTGCCTGGCGTGCTCTGGTCCATGGGGTCACGAAGAGTCGGACACGACTAAACAACAACAACAACATCTCTTTTGATGTTTTACATAAAGTAAAATATTACAAAATTCGTACTCCAAAAGACTTTCAAATGGAGGACACTGTCAGGATCCATTCTAGAATAATATAGTCTGCTGCTTGCCAACTTGAAACAGTGGCTTGCTGATCGTGGCTTGTTAAGGAGCAGCAAACCATGATCCCAGGTCTGGAAGGAACCTGAAGCCAAGGCTCCACACTTTGCTTATCCTGCTTGTGCAAACTAGGAGAAGCAAACCAGGAGTGATCAGACTCATTCCTGATAAGATACAACAAACCAGAAAGTCTGGCTTATTGTTGCATGTGGATGTGGCCACCCTTTGGACCCCAAACCATGAGTTAAAAGAGAAACATATTAGTGCTGTTTTGCTGAACACTTGTGCGAGTACAAGGCTTGTAGTGCTGTGCTTCAATGTATGGAGAGTGTGAGAGACAATGAGTAAGGAAGATACAGGCTTTAACATATAATCTCAGCTGGGCCATAAAGACAGGGAATTGGAGAATCTCCCTTGATTTGGGGTCCCCTTTCTCACCCTGTACTCTTCTGCTAGGCTGGAACCAGCTTTCCATAGGTGTAAGAGGCATTTTGCAAGCAGAAGACACTTTGGATACAAGCCAGTGTTCTGCGGTATTTAAAGGCTTACTGGTTTCTTATGGCATGACCTTGAATCAACAAGAGCTGTCCTCATCAGATACATGACATATACACCCCATGTGGGTTGAGGTACAGTGAAGGAAAACCATCTTTCCAGTCCACTTCATGTCTTGAATGAAGAAGCCTCTTGACTGAAAGCTCATACCACAATAAGTGTTAGTCTGTAAGGTGCATCTGGATCTAGTTAGCTAAGCTGCATAAAATGAGATTTAAATGGAGTAGAGGAAATAGATCCCAAATTGTAGTGGATTACTAATAAGTCGGACTTGAATCACTTGAAAGCTGCCCCATGTGACTTCTAGAATTCACACTGTCTGTCTGTTCTGTTCCACACCCATGCCTGCCCCCCTCCCCCATTTCCTAAACTTTTTCTCATGGGAACTGTGAGACTTCACCATGGTAGATGGGACTGCTACTTGGCAATCTGGTGTACATTCCTTAATTTGTATTTGCAGCAGATTTGAATACTGCATAAGGTTTAAACTGAACATATATTTCTAGTTTAAAGCTGTGGTTATTTAATGCAGTAAGTGAGAATCTTCTTTTGGATTTGTTACTTATGAGTAACTGGACTTGCAGTGGGATCCATAGTCTCTTCCTCATGCGTGTCATCCTTTAACTGAAAGAAAAGTTGTGTGATTGTACAAAACCAACCAACAGTTAAAGCATTTACAGAAGGTAACTCTGGAATTTGCACTCCTTTCCAAGAGATGTTCAGCCAATTGGGAGAATAAATTTTTTGATGTAGCTTTGAAATAGAATTAGTTGCAGATGACCAATACTTTGTTTGCCAGCAGCTAATGATCTGGAATTGAAGACTGCTTTGTGGAGCATCTGATGCCTCGCCTTCTGAAACCATCTCCTTGATGTCTGTTTCTTTATCACCCTCCAGAACAGGAGTGGCCAGCCTGTGGCTCCCTCCATATGTTTCTGGACTTACCAACTCTCCTCATCTGGCCATGCTACTGGCCATGCTGCCTAGAGCTGATGGGAGTTGTAGTCAAGCAACAACTCAGAGGGTCACAGTTTAGACACCCCTACTCTATAGAGTCATATTACTAGAATACAGCAAGTGTAGTACTGACAACTAGCTGTGCTGCTGGTCCTACCAAACTGCATATGAAAGTTCACAGGAAGGGTTGGGATATGCTTAAAGAGATGGTGGGGCTGTTCTCCCTTGGATTCCCATTGCTTCAGGCATGGCCAAACCTGGCCCTCCAGCTGTTTTGGGACTACAATTCCCATCATCCCTGACCACTGGTCCTGTTAGCTAGGAATGATGGGAGTTGTAGTCCCAAAACAGCTGGAGGGCCAAGTTTGGCCATGCCTGCTTTAGCTGCTTCTACACTGGATAGTGTACCTGCACATTGGCTCTTATACTTCTCTCTTCCTGGCAAGTGAGGAGGTACATGCCCTAAAGGTTTTAGGTAGATAAGTGGATAAAGTTTGGAATCTAGGTGGGCAATGAACTTCCCCTTGTCTCTAGTTTCTGAGGCAGGCATTGATTTTGCCTCCTCCACTGTCTTACTCGGATTATTCCTTCTTGTATCATCCTGTTTTAATTGAAAGAGTATTGGAGGCTAGCTCAGTTCTCCCTCTGCCTAGCCCTATGGTAGGTCCTGTGTCTTGAGTCCAATGTAGTTGTTTTTGCCCTTGCTATTCCTGGATCAAAATGTTTATTTAAGTGTGTGTGTGTGTGTGTGTTCCCATGGAGAAATGGCTCATATGTTACTACTGGTGAATATGAATTGACCTTTGGTGGGACAGTAGAGTGTGGTGGAATCCCAGGAACTAGCTTTTTTAATGCATGTACATTTAGGAAGGAAAGAGGGTAATGTCCATCTCATTATTTTATGGCACACTTTAGCATCCTCTGCTATTTTATGTACACCTGGCAGGTGTTCTCTTTTTAGGGACATAGCAATACAGTGAGTTTCCAAAGACGGGGGGGGTATATCAATCAACATTGACCTCTGAATATTGATAATTCTAATGAATCTGCGAGGCAGATATTTTGGAAATGTGTCAGAAAATGTGCGTATAGTTTTCTAATCATGTTTACATGACTGTTAGCATTCAGCAGTGCACCTCTGTGTTTTTTTATTTGCCAAATATCTGGGATTGTTAACGTTTCAATCGTTGGTTTTGGAAACACCGTTTTAACACAGATTAATTAGTGATATACAGCCATCCAGTGACAGATTGGTGTTATGGCTCTGAAAGCAAATGAATGCTGTCATCTGAAAGTTGTGTTTAAAAAGGTTATTGGCCCACCACACACTGCACTGTTTGGGGTGCCCACAAGGGCTCAGATAATTTACGCTTCCTAATTTTATCAGAACCTACCAAGTATTGACAGTTAGAGAAGCAGCAGCACTCCCACACACCACTGCAGTAGCTGTAATTTCTGTTCCTTTCAATATGTTTTAAAATCTCCAATAAAGTAGTTAAAATTCTTCCAAAACTTGGGTGCTATTGCCTGACTGGAAGGTTTTCCTGATATGTGATGATGCCCTTACCTGCCTGGATGATGAATTAAGAGAGGGGTGTGTGCGCGCGCATATAGAAACCTCTGCCTTCTGTGTGCTTGAAATGTAGCTTACTGTAGAAAGGCAAGAATTGCATCTTTCTCTCTGCCCATTTTTCCCTCCGCCCCCTTGTTCCTGGAAGGTTGTCTGTGAGGGAATGCAGCCCTGGAGCTGAATAAGGATCCCTGGCTTAGGATGTGACCTGCTTTCTCTGTTA
Source organism: Podarcis filfolensis (assembly GCF_964270895.1). Lineage (NCBI taxonomy): Eukaryota > Metazoa > Chordata > Lepidosauria > Squamata > Lacertidae > Podarcis > Podarcis filfolensis. The sequence goes on along the minus strand of NC_139604.1, from coordinate 59,140,853 downwards.
CACTGAACTGTAAGAGGAGTGACCCCGAGGCCCTTACTGGAGTTTTCTTTTTATTCCATGAAAGCTTTTACTTAAGACTCAAAGCAATAACTAGCAATCAAGGCGTCAAAAGTGTTTGCTCACCATTGCCACACTAACTATGTAAATATAACATATAAGCCCTTTAAAGGAAACAATGTAATGTTGCAATCAGTGTATTAGGACACCACATTCTTCAAATGATTTATACTTAAAGGTTGTCTCCAGGGCTTTTTTTCAGCTGGAGCTCAGCTCCAGCACCTCTCAGGTGGGTGCCATTGCCATTCTAAGAGAACAAGGGAGAAGTTCATGGTGAGCTCTAGCACCTCCCTCCCTTCCTTCCTTTCTTTCTTTCTATAATTTTTAAATGGTTTTCCAATATACCTCCAATAATAGCAAAATTATAACAATAACTATTAATTCCCAAATTATACAGTTATCGAAATGCCAACCAACTTCCAATTAATACATTTTAGTTAAAGTGGCTCCCCGCATGGTGGTTTGGGTGCATTTCCAATCTTATATCACTGCGTTCCATAATCTTAAATAATGTCAGTTACATTTCAGTTATAATAATAATCTCTTAGTCAACAGCTACATAATTAATGATTTCCATTTGTGATGTTACAATATATAAATTTATAAAGTTTAATGGTGGTGTAGGAGGGTTTTTGCCAGACGAAGTGTTTTTGCATTTAGTGCTTCCCCGCCTTCCACATTTCATGCCAGAGCAAGAGCCAGGTATCGAGATGAACTGTGAGTGAAGCCCATTCCCCCGTTCTTAGGGGGGATTTGCAAGGATGAGTTACCCTCTGTCATCCTTGTTTTTCGTTTGCTGACGATCCCCTGCTGTCATGGGGGCTGCCTCCATTAAGGCAAGCCGGGACCAGAAGCCTCTGGCACCTCTTTCTAGAAAAATAGCACTGGTTGTCTCCCAAGTAAAACAGAAATCCAGTTGAATGCTGTGTATACATGTTATGAATACAAAATGGTTTGTGTGTGTGTGTGTTGTTGTTTTTTTTAAACCCGCACAATTAATTCAATAATTGGGAGATAAGGGAAACTTTAAAAGATATGGGAACTGGATATTGGCACACAAATTCTTCCCAAGGATTGGAATAACATTTGGGAATCACGGCCCTTAAAATTTGCTTCCAGGTTTTTTAAAGGGAAAACTTAGTAAAATTATTATACAGATGTTATCACACTCCTTTTCAAATGTCAAAAATATTTTATTCTATATCACCTAATTGTTGGAGGGGTTGCAGTAAACTTAGTACATGTTATCATGTATGGTCGGAATGTCAGTTAGTGCAAGATTTTTGGAATTTGATAGAAATGTTAAATATTACTAAAGAAACTATTGTTTGTTGTCCAAAATTAATGCTACTGAATATTTTTGATGATACCAGTGTAAATATATTGGAAAAAGGGGGGTGTCTTATATACGATCTTGGCAGCACACAAAGTTATTGCAACTGAATGTAAAACAGCCCAGAATCTTACACTGGATACTACTGCTCACTCTGGAATATAACTATAATGAAGGAAATCATGCATAATTTGAGATTTTGACAAGGACTAGAACCTCCAGATTCTTTTTATGTGATTTGTCATTCCTTTATGACACGTACAGCTGAACAATCATTTTCAAGACAACCCTTGTCACAAGCCAGGGATATCTGGAACTATACTTTGTGGTCTGATAAAGTTGATAGTCGTTACTTGGGCTTTGTTATTTTAACTCATGCAACTACTCATGCATATATTTCATAGTTTTTTTAATCTTAATTCTTGTCTGTTGTTATATTAAGAAGGAATAATACTAACAAAAGCTTGACAAAAAAAGTAAGTGGCAGATAGGAAAAAGGGAGGATCATAAGTGGTGCGTTGTAGGCTCTGTTTTGTATTAACAGTGGGTAACCATTCTCTTTAATATCACTGCCGAAGTTGGACAGTGGAGTATTTTAATAATCTGAGGGTGAACAGAGCTTCATGTACTTCATGAACTTCAAGTACTTCATGAACGAGAGAAACCTACAAGGAGTGAGAGCAGATACCAAATGTTTGCGAAGGACATGTCTGTAATTCCTGTAGAACCGTGTTACCTAATACACATAGAGTTTGGCATGGGTGGGTGTGTGGTTACATTTAAGCAATGGGTTTCCCTGCATGTGCAGAGCCAGCTCACTTGTCTATTCCATGCCCTTTTTAGATGTTCAAATCTGTTGTGAGCCTGGTAGTGGTTGTGGTTCTGGGGAGTGGTTGTAATTCTGTTAATTAAAATAACCACTGAGACAACCTGAGGGCAAACCTGTTAAACAGCATTAATAGATGTGAGAAGGCCGCAGACACCCTAAGCAGTCTTCAGACCCATCTCCCACTTCCTTAATGATCTGTTCCTGAATACCCTGCTTAGCCTGTTTTGAGAGAGGCTTGGAAGCCCCAGCAAACAGAAACCTCTTCATATAGAGGACAAGCTGACCACTTTTAAGTAAAGGGAATTACACTCTATCTCTTAAGGCTGCAACCCTAACAACACTTACTTGGGAGTAAGCCGCATTGAATTCATGAGCAGGCATGGTTTGTATTGTGTTGTGATTGTAGTCATTGGGAGTTTTTAAACCTAGAGAGTGGAATTCAGTGTTGTGCTATTACAAATGTTCCATCTGCACAAGCATTGCAACTTGTCCCCAGCCACCCACCCGGCACTGCTTTTGGAATTCTTCTGAGCCCCACACACACCAATTTTGGGGTGCAGGGGGAGGACAGGGGGAACCCCATTGTGCAAGCAGCAGTCATGCACAGGGCTTCAACATTTGGTGACTGCAGCCCAGAATACACACACATACAGAGAAAGAGAGACTTCTTTTTTTGGCATTATTTGATTTTTCTCCCTTTGTCTATAACCATTCTTAACAAAACTGTTCAGAAACAGAGGCACAAGTCTACTTGCCTATGAGTTCATTTTATTTTATTTTGCAAGATGCTCTTGGAGGATGACGTCTGGTTCACTAGCAGTTTCTTTATAGTGGTTTTGCATGGGAGATGGGGAGGGTATGTTGGGGAATATTTTTAGGAGCAAGAAAGAGTCGCAGCACAATAGTTTTTTACTTGTTTGCTTCACAACAGTTTTGCAGAGAAGAATAGGTAGTTAGTGCCTGTCAGCTTTCAGCCAAAGTGACTTTCCCCCCTTCTCTCCTTTTTCCTATCAAGTAGCTTGACAATGAAAAGGAAACAGCAGGGGAAGAGCACCAGTGTGATAGGGCTTCACTGCTCGCCCAGCATTACCTTATAAAAACTAGTCTTGCAAATAGTTACTAGAGGCAGTTGTGGCCAGATGGGTGGCAACTGAAAAACTTTCACTACTTCCCTCCTCCCTGGATTTTACCTTGATTCCTTGGCTTGTGTGCTTATTCCAGTGTACCATTTGGCTCTCTACATTACTGCAATGTAGACATATGCTAACTTGCTTCTTTTTGTTACAACATCATTTTCCATGGTTTTCATGCTAAAAGAGCAGCCTTTGTTTTAGTAATTATCATAGTTTGACTCTCCCTGGAGATGTGTGGATTTTATTTGGTTTCCAATCATTCTTCAGATTTCTGACAGGAATCGAGTACTGATGGGTTACAACTGTATCATCTTCTTAAAACAAGAATTACACATTATAATTAAGAGGAGGAGGAAAGCAAGAGTTGAGGAGGATTTGACTTTTTCAAACCACAAGTGAAAGACACAGGATTCAGTTTGCAGGATTTGCTCAGTTCAGATGCAATGACCAAACCATGGTTTACCCGTTGGGAAGGAAACATGCACTGTGCTCAAGCATTCCATCCTCCTCTTGTGCACATCAATTCCCTCTTTTACTTTCAATCTTGTGGTGGCAATAGATCTCTGTGAATCCTGAACTGTGCAGATTATGTGGTTGCCACTAAACACAGATTGCTTCCAAACTGGAATTGGAAGCCAGTTTGATTAAGACACCACAGTAAACCATTTAGGAAAAAGGATTTGTTGTGTGTGTGTCTAAAGGGAAAAAGGAGAGCATGAACCTGTAGCATGTTTCTGATGGCTAAACCATGATTGAATTCAACTACCGACACACATAACCTGGTCCTGTTATTGTACTACATCATCTGCATCATAATATAGATAAAATAAGGTGCACACTACAGACACTTCAAATGATGCAAAACGTTAAACAAGCAACTAGATGCCATTCCCCTCAAGACGAAGTTTATATTCTAGTCTCTCAGACTACCTTTCCCCACTTTCCATCCTGAAATCAATTTTTCAAAGGATATTTTTTTTATTTAGCATACAAGGATTTTATTCAAACTTTGGAAACAGAGAAGTGATATAACATGGGAAAAATCCAGAAATTATCGTGCTTAGCTATGCATCTCTTCACATTTTTCTCATGATGTTTTCAGATTATTTTCTGATCTGAAAATCTCATGAGAGGTGGCCTTCCTTAAGAGATTTTCTGTATTTCCTGACTTCTCTCTGTGAACAGAAATATTACGGAATCAAGCTCTGGCCAAAACTGGAGTGAGGAAAGAGAAAAGGCATGTTTAAAAATACGGATTTTTAAAGTAAACCATCTCTGGTATCATCATATGGGCTGCTTATGAAACGCACACAGACACTTGAGGCTGTCTTCACATGATGGGTGGGGTTTCCTCTTCCATTTCACATGAGCTTGATTTTAAACTAGGTTAAGGCGTGCTTTTTTGCTTTTGTCAGCTTAGCTTGAATTTGTAAATGACTTGCCATATCTATAGCGCCTGTGTGAAATAGTTAATGCTCTATAATGCCAATAGGCAAGAAGAGTTGTTGTTTTTAATTGTAATTGGCTCAGTTTGCATAGGAACAAGTTCAAGTCATTTCTTATTTTAAAATGTTCCAGGTACCATAAATATGCAAGGGAAAGTATTCCCTGGACTCATATTTAATTTTTTAGGTGGGGTTTTTTTAAAAAAATGTGTGAGAGTTGTTATGGTTTGGACAGCAACTTAGCCGATTTCTAAGACTTTGTGGTAGGGAGGGTATTAAATGATGGTTTAGTTATAATGGAAAATTTGACTTGCAAAAACATTACAGGACGTCAGTAAATAAAACCTTTCACAAAGGTATGCTTGTTTCTGATCAGTTTCTAGTTCCAGATGTTGGTTCTGCTGACTCCAAAAAACTTGACTAGGTTTCAGGAAAGTTGGAAAGATACATTGCCTTTACCATCTGTACTGAATATACCATGCACATACTTGGAAGAGAAATTAATCTGAAATATGGAGCAATGCTCAGAAATCTACCCAGGCCAGAAATAATTAATCTGCAGAGTTTCATAGCAGCTAACACAACACCTTTTTCTTATTTCTTATTCTTGTTTCATAAGAATCCTTGGGCATGGTATGTGTTAGAATAGTTGATACTTAAAATGTCTTTCACGTTTTAATTTAAACATTGTTGGACATTGGAGGGGGTGCAATTGCATTATGTTTGAAGGTATATATTTTTTAAAAACCCAAGTTCTTAAATTTTCTTTTCGGGCTCAACACTTTAATGATGTTCAGGGTGGGGGGAGAGGATCTGGTGGAAAGGGATTGTTCAAATGGTAACAATGGTATGAATAACAGCATGAGTTGTGTGTGTCAACCCTTCTTTCCAAATGTCTTTCAAGTTTCTCTTTATTGGAGATGCTTCTGCGTTAGCCAGGAGCACTGATTAAGGTCAATTCATTCCTTATGGCATCGCTTCTCAGGGGTCAGGATTGCTTTGTATTTCTGGAACTACATGAAGGGAGATTCTAAATTTCCTTTTGTATTGTTGTTCAGAAATCTGAAATGCTGCTTTCAGTGCTACAGAGACTGTGACTGTGGGGTTTCTGAGACGGTCTTCCTTGAAACTACATGTGGCATGATTTCAGCATGTTTCTTTTGTATAGCACCAAATTGTTCATTAGAGATGAACGTAACCAGAATTGGAAATAAAAGTACATAAGGATAGGCATTACCAAGCCTTCTCTTCTCCCCCCCTCCTCATCCTTTCATTCTGTCAGCACTTGTATGCACTGCAGGCTGTCATTGTGATCCAGATAATCTCTGCTTTTATTAACATAAAACCTAGCCCTTGTGGCTTTAATGGGAAGTTTGAAAAGTCCTATAGCGGTGTATCCTGGAGGCACAGACACTAAAAACTTATTTTCAGGTTGTCTGATTTCTGAGCCTGTTTTGCTGAGATGCCAAGCTATTATTTCTTTAAAAAATAATAAATTGAGAACACCCCTGAACAACCAGGAATTGTTTCCTTAAAAATGAGAGATTTTGCAAGTGAGAAAATCCATGCTTGGGTGAGAAAAAAATTGCTGTTGGCATGTGAAAGTTTTCTTGCTTTAAAACAACTAAACTATTTTGTTCTTTTTATTTTGTTCTTTTTATTTGGGAAGAAAATACACTGCCAACATTAATAAAAACTATCATGATGATAAACTGCATAAAATCAACAATACAATTATATCCCTAAAACAAATGCAAAATGCATCACAAATCAGTAGGGGTTTTGAAGGTGGTAGTTCTGTTTTCTTCACAGTATCAATTTGGGTGATGCTCAGTTGCCATTCGTCGCCTTTTAGGCGTACTATCATTGATTGCAATTGCCGTAAAGGGGAGAGGGACTGCACCCCCTGTGTGCATGCAACAGGGCCCCTATTTCAGCCCTTTCAACCACCCTCATGTAGGCAGCAGGAAGGCAGGGCCAGCAAGCATGTGGACAGGAGACCCAGTGAATATGGCACTGCTCTCCTCCTGATGAGATATTAATTACATGAGGGGAGCATGCCTGCAATCTGTGCATCTGAATTCAGAAACTGCACAAGAGATGCATAAAGTGATGCATACTTGTCAGCCTATGGCCTTCAACTTATTATTCATAATATTTTAATGAAGCGTAGATAGGTCTGGCTCCCCAGTATGCAAGAAAATTGAGTTTGCTCATGTTTTCACCAAACAAATCCCAAAAGAAACCTGATCATCATGATGTGTATAGTCAAGAACCTATAGAGCCAAGAATTGAACTCTGCTGTTATGAGTTGTGGGTATATGAATAGTAGGTGCCAGGGTTTGGGGGTGCCAGATTCCCCAAAATTCCTGATAGGTAATAGAATTTAAATCAAGCCTCCTGAATACTGGATCCAGCAGGAATTCAGTTGCTGGAATAGCCAGGCCCGCCTGATAATGGCCCGCTAAGTAGGAGTTGTTAACTTAACAAAGGCAAGGTGATGAGCCATTAAGAAAGTGGGAGCTCTATGTCAGACACAAAGGGGTGGAGCCCCACCTGTGAGCTCTGAGTTAATGGGCAGAGACAATAGACTTGAGGGGTGTTCTAGGGAACTAGTCTGTTTCCACTCTGTTAAATGGAGCAAGCTGGAGCAGAGAGGCAGAGGGCCATGGCTGATTTCTGCTGGCATCCAAGGCTGTGGCCATGGAAGAAGCAAGAGCCTCTTGGAGTGTAATGCTTTGAGCACCTCCATCATAGGCTCAGGTCGGAGCAGCATGTAACATCTGCCATAGATTTCAGTGTTGACTGGAGTCTGCCCTGTTGTCATGGCAAGAAAGATGACCCCACTTTTAGTCCAAAACATTTACCATGCTTGGTGAATACTACGTATTGTTTTTGCTTTCCCCACACTCTTATCAGATTGTCTTCTATTAAAGAGCAAGGCATACATGATGTAATGTAGTGGCTAAGAAGGTAAGCTGGGAATTGTCTAGTTCTCAGATTTTGCCTCCACCTTGAACTAGGAGGCCTTAGGCAAGTCATTGTTTCTCAGCTTCATCTCTTTCCCCAGCCTCCAGTCTGGCAGTATGAGGATGATGGTGATGTACTGCCATGTCATGCTTATAACTGGAGTACAGGTTCCATGGGGCCTTTTGGTCTAATTTCCTGTGGACTGGAGCACCATCTGACTCTCTAGAAACTGTGAACCCACTTTCTTAATCACAAAGACTGGTGCTGGCTCAGGAGGAAGAATGGGAAAGGAAAAGAGAGATGACCATAGATCACAGAGATGACCATACAGGTGATCTCTCAAATATAGGAATAAGGAAGGCAAGGGTGACCAGGACCTTTAGGAATTGATAAACAGATTGGCAGTAAATTGTAGAATAAATTGTGAAGTTGTAGCCACTGTATGGACTTTTAAAGTAAAAAAAGGCACAGAAATGGCAGCAACACTCTTCTTGTGGATTCCTTTTGGGGAGGAAGCATTTTTGGATAATATGCTTATGAAGGACAATTGTCTGGAATTATGCTGTTTTTTGGAATATTGCCGCTCCCTCCTCACAACCTCTTTCTTGCCTTGATCTTTTTTCCTTTCTTCTTTATTGTTCTTGTTACTGCTTTTTGGGTATTAGATAATGGACATTTGAAATGAAACTGTTGTTGAATTGTGTATAGGACAACTGCCAACCTGGTACCTTCCAGATGTCTGGGACTATAACTCTTCTAATCCCAGCCAGCATGGTGATACTGTCTGGGACTGACGAAATTTCTAGTCCAAAACATCTGGAAGGCGACAGTTTGGTGAAGACTGGTGTAGGGGTGTAGAGTGGGTTTTCATATTGAAACTTTGCTACCTGACTTGTGCTTGTATGCTTAATTGCAGCTGGACTCTTCTTTTTGTTTTCAACAAATTTAAACCTTTTTAATTTCTCAGAGGCTATATCTGTGGCTCCTTTTTTCTTTGTAAAGGACAGGAACCAAAACTCTGCTACAAGTAACTTCCTCTAAACATTCATATCTGAAACTGGAGCCTCTGGGCATGTCTCTAACTTTTCCAGAAAGGTTTTTTGTTTTGAGATTTACCAAAAACTTTTGTGCTTTGGTAATTTTAAATACAGAGGCATGCCAGAGCCCCTCTAGGCAGTGAAAAACCAAGTCTACATGGTAATCATGTTTCCTATTCCTATTGATCTCCCACCATGTACTTGGAAAATAGGTTAGGATGACAAATATTGCTGTCACCTGCTAGGGTTTTAATATATAGGTGCCAGTGTAATGCAACTCCTCAGAACTGGGTGTAGACTAAGCTGAAGAGAGAGCAAGTTTGTTTCCTTCAGTTTATCAATATGCACTAAAAATAAGATGAGGGACTTTGATGGGTTTCCACAGAAATAGTTTGTATGTGAACTTATTTGGTTGTTAATGTCAGCATGAACTAATGACTGGAATCGGTTGCCTAGATACTTGTGCTGACGTTGTGTTGAGTCCTAGAAGTGGAATTTTGGTGACGTCGTGGAATGTTTACAAGCATCCTGAGCACTCAGGTGCAGATATTGCAAGAGAAAGATGAACTAATAGTGAATTTTGACGTGAGTAAGAACTCATGTCTTAAGGCAGTGGATGGAGCAGTGTGCCGGTTGAGGTGAGGGTGGAAGAACAGGAGTAGATGTTGGGACTGTCAGGGTGGCTGGCTGAGTGACAAGAGAATCTAGTCAAGTTGGTGAGCCCAAGCAGGCAGTGTATCTGAGGGCATAGCATTGGAGAGGGCAGTGGATGGAGAAAATGAATGAGCAAGAGAGGTGTGTAAGATGAGCATAAGCACTTTGGACAGAAGGGGACTATGGACCATGAGCGAAGTGGTCAGCAAGGCTCCAGTGTTGCTATGGGTGACATTTCTGTGCATACTTCTGTGTGCTACAAGAATATAATAAAAATGAGAAAGCTTTTTAATTGCTTTATATTTTCAAAATCACCTTTGTCCACTTGGCCAGAAAATGTGGTTTTTTGTTGTTTTGGACAATGTCTTTTTGACATTAGTCTCTCCAGGGAAATAAAAGTAACTTTGTCCAAATGAAATAGTATATAATCAGAGTGCTATATTTCGTTGTAAATAATAATGTTAGCAGTAACAAACTGTAGGTTGCCAAGTAAAACCAAGATTCTGAAATAAATCTCTCTGGTTTCTGAAACCCTATAATTATTGCAAAAAACTTAACTTACACAGTACAGAAAATGTATCTTTTACAAGAGCCCTTAAAATGTGCAATTCTTGCCTGTGCAAAACAAACCCAAGACTAGCTGCCCAAATTTTATAACACTCGACAGGATGATGCTTGCTTGTAAAGTTGGGGGCGGGGGTGAATTTTGTGATTTTTAAAATTATTATTGATACACAGTAATCAAGGGAAATGTGTTTTGGGTTACTTTTAAATGATGGAAAACTTCTGGTGGCACAGAAAGAGATGTATTTATAGAGCCAACTTTTTTCAGACAACATGCCCCTTCTTTATACAAAATACTGCTTCATTTCTGGGTCCTGACTTTTGCATTGTGGGAAGGGCGAGGTTATTTTCTTGTTTTGGTTTAATCATTTACTTGGGTTTTATCTTGTATTTTATTCTGTGAACTGCCCTGAAATCTTTTGATGACGGGTGGTATATCAATTTTTTAAATAATGATGATGATGATGATGATGATGATGATGATAATTCTTGTAAAATTGCAAAAGCACCTCAAAAGAAGACAGACTGTAAGCCCCTCCCCCATGAAGTAACTAGTATTGATTTACTATTATTTTTTCATGAATGCTTATAGGGCTTGTTCCCTCCATTTTTATAGTCATTATTAAATATTGTGTGTGAAAGGATCCCAGCTTATCTGGATCCACTGGTATTCCCCCCCCCCAAGTCTGTAGTGCTTCAAGTTGCTGTTGGAGAAAATTCAAAAAGCTTCCCCCATCAATTCCCCTAACTCCCCTGTTGACACAAAAGACATTGGATTGTATCCAGTTAAGTATTGCACTCACAATAATGTCTTTCCACCCCTACACTGGAACTTGCTTTCCCCCTCTCCTTCTCTGTGTGTCTGCCGCCCCCATCTGCTTTGGTGTTTCCCAAATCTTCCAGAGCAGATTTGGGGAATACTGCTCTGGCGGGAAGGTAAACGGCGTTTCCGTGCGCTGCTCTGGTTCACCAGAAGCGGCTTAGTCATGCTAGCCACATGACTCGGAAACTGTCTGCGGACAAACGCCAGCTCCCTTGGCCAGTAAAGCGAGATGAACGCGCAACCCCAGAATCGTCTGCAACTGGACCTAACGGTCAGGGGTACCTTTACCTTTTAGGAGAGGAGAAGGGAAGCGGGTGGTGCTGTGGTCTAACCTCTTGTGCTTGCCAATCAGAAGGTTGGCGGCTCAAATCCCCGCGACAGGGTGAGCTCCCGTTGCTCGGTCCAAGCTCCTGCCAACCCAGCAGTTCGAAAGCATGCCAAAAAGTGCAAGTAGATAAATAGGTACCTTTACCTTTTTAGGAGAGGAGAGGTAGGGACTGTTCCATTGTGCAAGCAGAAATTGTTAAATGAGTGCAGTGACTTAAGTTGGGTAAATGTTAGGGGATTTTTCTTTTTTCATGGGATCACACACTGAACTACAGTGGTACCTTGGGTTATATACGCTTCAGGTTACATACGCTTCAGGTTACAGACTCCGCTAACCCAGAAATAGTACCTCGGGTTAAGAACTTTGCTTCAGGATAAGAACAGAAATCGTGCTCTGGCGGCGCAGCGGGAGGCCCTATTAGCTAAAGTGGTGCTTCAGGTTAAGAACAGTTTCAGGTTAAGAACGGACCTCCGGAACAAATTAAGTACTTAAGCCGAGGTACCACTGTATGCAATTCTTTATAGACAGTCTAAGCTGAGTTACAGTTCTGCAGGGAAATTTTTCCCCACTTTTCTGATAAATTTGCTTCTAGAAATTTTGTGGGGGAACTGTCTGAGAGCTTCTGCCTTGGTGCTGAACTTTTCAAGCTTCTTTCTGAGTTAAAGTTTCTTTTATAGAGGTTCAGACTGTCTTCCTGTCCTTGCTCTACTGTAGTATGATAACCCAAAACAATGCTTGGCGTACATAAGGCTGTCACTAAAAATAATTCATATTTTGAGATGGAGGCATGGATGAAATTGCTCTACAGGAGGTTGTATATAATAACCAGCTTAAAGTATAGGCTGTTGCAGTTTAAAGAAGGGGTGAAAACCAGACTCTGACATCTGTTGTAGCTCTGTGCATAAATGATTCTTAAAATAAATTTTAATTTTCTCTTTCTCCAAATTTCAAACATTGTGGACAACATGCAGAATAAAAAAGTGAAATGAAACTGCCTTGATTGATAGCTGAGATGTTTTGAGTTTTTTCCACAAAACTTGTGAATAGAAAAGATGGTGAAATGGAGAAGACATTGTGGGTTTTTATTGTTTGGTGTGTTTTTTAATGCCAAGGAAATGTACTGTATTTCCACCCCCTGCTTGTGAACTGAATGTAGGACACTTCTCCCTCTTTCTTTTGTTAATGTAGCAGTGTGCATTTCTATAGTAACTTATGCTATAAGTTCTAAAAAATATTTTACAGTCAATAAAGCATTACCAGTGGCAGTAGATAGTTATATGATTATACCCTTTGCATATTGTGTTTCTAGCCATAATACAACAATGAGCTTTGCAGATTCAAAATAGATGACACAGAATAGGGAAAACATAATTTTGAGAAAAAGTTGTAGCCTTTGACAATTCCTAATACCATTTGGAAACTACAACACAAGTCATAGTGGTTCATGAAGCCTAAGCTGCCTTTTCAAAAGTTTTTATTCTACAAAAGTGACTTGCTGTAGTCACAGGTTAGGCATAAAAAAGAGGAAGGAACAGGAACTGAGTTTCTTTGACTTCTTGTTTTGGATTAATTTCACACCTACATTTTTTTTTTCCATGGGAGGGAAAGAAAACCCTACTATGCCACTGTGTGCTTGCGTGTGAGGAATTCAAAACACACACACACACACACACACACACACACACACACACACACACACACACTGTTCCAGGATGAAAGGAGTAGTCTTCCTTTCTTTAGAGGACTATATCCGACAAGTTTAAACTCAGGTTAAATACGAAGGTTCATTGCATGAAAATCAACATTTAATCTATCTTTTGAAGTTAGTGATCAATGGATTTCAGGTGTTCTACAGTAGTAGCTGCCAGTGGAACAGGGCTGGGTGCAAAATGTAAAGTAGTCTAAAGATGTTTTTGTTAAGTAGTCATTCCAAATAATAAAAGAAGCTTCTCCCCTCCCTGCTTTTTGAATGACTAGGGATGAAGTCCTATGCATGCATCCTTGGAACTGAATGCAGTTGGTCTTTGTTTGAAAGCCCACTGGTGGCATCCTTGAAGTAGGCTCTTCTGAGGGTAGAAAGGGGCAGGGGTGGGAGTTTGGACTGAGCCTTAAGACATACATGTGAATGGCTGAGGCTTTCTTCAAAATGTCACTGGTGTACCAAAATGAAGAATAATATTTTGGCTCCACCTGTTCTATGTATTTGTCACTGTAACAAGGTAGATTAATCTTGCTGACTTAGGTCTTAGGAGGACAATAAATTTTTCAAAACCCTAAAAAGTAACCTCGCCCCCCCTGCTCTGTCCCTCTCCCTTTCATATCAGAAAAAGGTAAACGTAAAGGGACCCCTGACCATTAGGTCCAGTCGTGACCGACTCTGGGGTTGTGGTGCTCATCTCGCTTTATTGGCCGAGGGAGCCGGCGTACAGCTTCCGGGTCATGTGGCCGGCATGACTAAGCCGCTTCTGGTGAACCAGAGCAGCGCACGGAAACACCGTTTACCTTCCTGCCGGAGCGGTACCTATTTATCTACTTGCACTTCGTGCTTTTGAACTGCGAGGTTGGCAGGAGCAGGGACCGAGCAACGGGAGCTCACCCTGTCGCGGGGATTTGAACCGCCGACCTTCTGATCGGCAAGTCCTAGGCTCTGTGGTTTAACCCTCAGCGCCACCCGCGTCCCTATACACCCTCCCAAAAAAATCCTGCTTCCCTCAGTAACTCTCTGCATCTTTCTCATGCACAGTTCTCCTCCATAGAAGGTATTTGTCATTCAGGGGCTACTGATTGGTGTTTGGCTGCTCCACAATACTTAAAAACCCTTGGCGGCCTATCCATATCCAAGAATCTTTGAACAACTATTTTTTGCTTGGGCATCCCTTTGGTGACTGAGGTCAAGCTTGTCAAGATGCTGTACCCCATAAAACCTGAATACCGGGTGGTAGCCAATTTCTTGTTCAGTTATATCTCCAAGTAGGTTATCTTACGCATTGGAAAAATAAGACACCATACCAGTTTCCTCTGCAAACTGTAGTTTTTAAATGCAAATGTTGGTCTGAACCTCTTTGTAAATGCAGATGTGTTCTGAATAGGCAGCTAATAGGTATGAGCATGTATCTCTGATTACCCCAAAGGGATAATAATCCCAGTCTTGTTTGCAGCAGACCACATCCTCCCATTTGTTAAAATTTATTTTTCTTGTGTCAAATAAGCTTCTTAGCTACATTTTCCACAGAGAAGAAACCAAGCATGTGTGTGGCCTTCCTGCATGGTGACTTGAAAAGAAAAGTGCCCTTCTGCCATAGTCTCCACCTTGTGCCATGCCTCTCCAAGCAGAATTTGCCTATTAGGGACGTTTGGAGCTTTTCCAAGTGATTATGCAGTTGTTAAAAGTTTAGAAGTTATTCCTTAAGGCTATGCTCCTGCCGAAGGGCATAATATATTTCCCCAGCACTGAAACAGATACCTATTTATTTTTTTGAACCAGAACATTCGCCCAGCAGCATGGATGAATTGTAAGAGTTGGAAAGGACCTTCAAGGTCATCTAGTTCAGTCCCCCCCCCCCCCCAGTACAGGAGTCTGGAAAATGCTTCCTCTAGCCTGAAAGTAGACAAGAATTGACAGGTATGGAATTCCAGTAAAACACATTACAGTCGTCCATATTCATTGCTGGAGTCCGCTTTGAGCAGATAAAAGGATTTTCACCTTTTATGCATAGGGCTGGCTCATCATGGACACAAGTATTTGCCATGTTAGATGTGTGTTGGACCACACATCAGGAAGAAAATGCTTCAGCAAATTTATGGCTTTTCATTATGTTAGCAGACAGAAATGAATGTGGAGCACATATCCACATAGCAGGCTTTATCAACTGCCTCCAATTTGTTCTTGGTTATTGTTCCAAAGGCTTCATTTCTCTCTCCTGGATTGTGTTCTCAGTGCCCCTCAAGGATAAACTGGATGTTGCTGAAGAAGGGCATAGGGCCTGGTAGCTGCCATGTGGATCTGGAGCAAAACTCCCTACTCTCTGGTATTTTCCTTTTCCTTTAGGAAGCTTTTCTATGAGCTTCCCTTGGAATGCTGGGCTGTGTGCAACAGTACCTTGGCATTGGGTACTGAATGCCTGTAGAAGGGGCAATCCTTTAGTGTGGGCATCTTTTACTTCTCTAATTTCATTTTGAACGTATCTCCATTTCCTTATACATGAATATGATTCTTTTCTGCATTGCTCAATCCTAAATGCACAGACAGGACAAAATAGAATTATTTAACACGCTTTACAGTTATGAAATGCTATAAGGAGCTAATATAGTTGCTTGATACAAATGCTACATTACCCCAAAGACTTCAGTTTCAGCAGCGCATGTGTTGTGACAATGTGACTGCATCCTTTCTGCTTGTATGATTTGCAAAGGAACCGTGTATTTATATCTTCCCTTAAAGACTAACAAATGTGTTTTGGTACAAGTTTTAGGAGACTGAAGCCCACTTCATCAGATGCATGATGTGAAATATTAGTTAGCAGGTATATAAAGGAGAAAATTGTAAGGTGAATGTCAAAAGTCAATAAGGAAAAATTGAGTCTAGAACAATTACAGCATAAATATATGTTCAATAGCCATTTTAATAGTGGCATATTGGTGAGGATTTACTCAGCATTGCTGAGATGATTGTATTAACACCTATGGCAGGGAACCATTCATTAAAAACAATCATTGATAGCACAGATATCCTGGCATTGAAAAGCTAATTAACACATGATAAAAGAGCTAAAATCTTTTGTCTCTGTTTAACCCACAAGTGATGGCATTGAATTTATTGATGAATTGTAATTAAGCTCATTTATGTTACAACCACCCCCACCCCCACCCCCGTTCCCAGAATGGCTACATTAAGGTCTGTTAGGGCCTACCCTGGGAAGTTGAAATATTCTCCCAAGTGCCATTTTCAGTGTCTGATTTGTGTCATTTACTCCTATGTGGACAGACTGCTTCATCTATTTTGTGTAGAATGCAGCAGAGCATTGTTGACAGGTGAAGTCATAAATCACACTGGAAGATGAGCAAGTGAATGAATCACCAATGTTGTGGATGACATTGTTGGGTCCAGTTATGGTGTTACCACTAGACGCTGGGAGAGATTTGTCTATTGGCTTTGCTGTGGCTTGTTGGTGATTAGCTGTTTTAGGTTGCCAGGTGGTGGGGAGAGGGGAGGTTGTCTATATGCAAATATGGCCACCCCTCTAAAAAAATTTCCCATTCAGATTCATTAGAAGGGGGAAAGTATGAAATTGGAGTCCATTGGAGTTTTCCTACCAGGTGAACTAAACAGTGATAGATCAGATGGGATCAAATTGACTTTGAAATTTTATTATGCTACAACTTCAACAAAACATGCACAAATGAAAAAGCAACACATGCAAAGCCATTGGTTCTTATGCATAATGGTCCCTTAGCTTGCTAGCTCAGGTGACTTCCAGTTGCCTCATGCATAGGTCAGACCAGGGGTCAGCAAACTTTGTCAGCAGGGGGCTGGTCCACTGTACCTCAGACCTTGTGAGGGCCCGGACTATATTGGGGGGTGGGGAGAATGAATTCCTATGCCCCACAAATAACCCAGAGATGCATTTTAAATAAAAGGACACATTCTACTCATGTAAAAACATGCTGATTCCCTGACTGTCCACAGGCTGGATTGAGAAGGCAATTGGGCTGGATCCGGCCCCCAGGCCTTAGTTTGCCTACCCATGGGGCAGACCATGGGACATATTTTTCCTTCTGCTTCTCCCTTGCACTTAGTTACTTTTTATCTAGTTTCTCAATCCTGGGTCTTCCCCACTCCCTGGCACTTACTTTGTCCTTCTTCCATGGGTTTCTCCTTCCCCACCCCTGCCCTGCATCCTGTATCTCGCCAATTACAACCTTTTTTATCTCTCTAGCCAGCTTGGAGTGCTTGTTTCTGATTGGCTTCCTAGATCTTTGTCTTCTTGGTGATAACCTCTCCCTCAGTTCTTTGCCTTGCTATTCCAGACTGATAAGCAAATTTGGTCCCACAACACAGCACACTATGTCATGTCTTGCTCCCTGGTTCCTCATTTAGACATTTCTCAAGCTATTCTTACCCTAGACCCCATGTTCATCAACTTTCTGTTTAAAACCCTTGCCTAAGCAACTGTATGTGGTGAGCTTGACTTATCCTTAATCTGCCATAACTGCTGCTAGTTCAGAGCCTGTGTTCCTCTCAAAGATTCTATCTCCCCATAGTGTTAAGTCTCCTTGATTTCATCCTATAATTAATCAGAAAGGGGTTTATTGGGTATGTTGCTCTATTCCTACACATGCTCTATCACTTTCTCATTCAGCCGGCTGCACTTCTTATGGTTTAAGGGGCAGTTCACAACCAACCACGCACACATGTATAGTGGTATCTCTGGTTACGTGCTTAATTCGTTCCAGAGGTCCGTTCTTAACCAGAAACTGTTCTTAACCTGAAGCACCACTTTAGCTAATGGGGCCTCCCGCTGCTGCCGCGCCATTGCCACACGATTTCTGTTCTCATCCTGAAGCAAAGTTCTTAACCTGAGGTACTATTTCTGGGTTAGGGGAGTCTGTAACCTGAAGCGTATGTAACCCAAGGTACCACTGTATACACTACCCTGCAGAGGGGTTTGCCATCTGTCTGTACATCTTCCCCTTTGAATGCTTCAGAAAGCGTTGCCAGCCTAATATGAAAGTGGCAGTGTTTCTTTTTATAAACTTGCAAAGCTGCAAGATTCCTTAGGGGCACATCTGCCCTTCAAACTACTGCTTTTAAGCAGAGATAATTGCCCTGGTGGTCTCCAAGGAATCCTAAGGCTGTAATCCTATGCACAGTTACGTGGGAGATGGTTCCACTGAACTTGGTGGGACCTCAGAAGGAAACCAAACTTGGATCTTGCTGCTAGAGCTGTTGCAGCTAGAGTGCTGGGAATTCTGTATGAAATGGTCAGATGCCGTCTTTTAGGTATTATTTGATTGCCTTGTAAAATAGTGTGGATTGAGAAGGTTGCAGGGTTTTTTGTTTTTGTTTTTAAAAAAAATATACATGGAGTTGAAATTCTAAAGGTAACACTAAGCCAAAGATGTAAAAAAGAACATGGACTAAATATTGGAAACCTAACCATATGATGAACATCAGTACAAGGCCAAATGCACAACAAAACAGTCATGTATAATTCTTATTCAAGTCCTGAATATTTCAATCAAAATATTAATTAATCCCAGTTATAAGATTGTATTGCAGTATAAGATAAAAGTTGCATGACAGAACACCCACCTTCATTTTTAAAACTCATTTTCTGATATTTTTGTGGTTTTTAAAAGCTGTTTGTGTTATATTTTGAACATTTCCTTGTGACTTATCTAGAAGACAAAAAATAAATCACAACAATAATAAAGAAAAGCAATTTGATGATAATATATATTTTATTGAAGTATGTGTATTGGATGATGTTCTTGGAGTTCACTAACAAAGAATTGGATCTCAACTCCATGCATGTTAGAAGTCTGAAACATCAGCTGAAGCTACAAGCCTCTTGTGGGGAAAGTCAGCAATTGATTAGTAAAGACATCTAGCAGCTGTTGCTTGGACTTGTGGAATTGCTCGAAGGGCTTGAAGTGACAAATAATTTGCCAGAGAAATGTTCTGTGTTGGATTACATTAGAAAGCTGCTGAACAGAGCAGATCCTGAATGAAATATTGCCGTTTGTAGCAGTTAGTGCCCTCTTCTGGAATATTGGTATTCCATTAAGTTAATTACATTAGTGTTAACTGCTGTAATTGGTAGGAAACAATCTAATGCTAACAATCTAAATAAAGACAGTCATGCCAATGGGTACCCCACTTTTTTTACAAGGTAGTGTGGTTAAAGGAGGTGGTATTTTGCAGGTCGCTTTTTAAATTCATGTAATACACTTGCATATTACCAAAGTGAGATTTTAAAAAAGCATTGCTTACTACACGATATCCAACAGCAACCATTTATCTGTTAAGAAACATCATCATAAATATTTTTCATTCCCGTGTACAGTATCTTACCGGAAAAAATAAATATATGTACTAAACTCGGATTTCTACCAGTTAAAGCTGGCTTTTGCTAATTAATTAAAATTTAGCTGCTTGATCAGTCATTGGAGCTTGCTGCTCTGTCGAACAACTTTTGTAAAAAGAATATACAGTCGTACCTTGGTTCTCGAACGCCTTGCAATTTGAACGTTCTGTCTCCCGAATGCTGCAAACCCAAAAATAAGTGTTCCGGTTTGTGAACTTTTTTTGGAAGCCGAACATCCGACGCGGCTTCCATGGCTTCCGATTGAGTGCTGGAAGCTCCTGCAGCCAATTGGAAGCTGCGCTTTGGTTTTTGAATGTTTTCAGAAGTCGAACAGATTTACAGAATGGATTCTGTTTGAGAACCAAGGAACAACTGTAATGTATAAGTAACATATGTGGCATTAGATGGTCATCTCCTTGCATGAAGCAGTCCCAAGTTCAGTCTGTGGCATGCCCAGGTAAGACTGTGAAAGATCCCTGCTTAAACCCTAGAAAGCCATTGCCAGACACCCAGTACTGAACTAAATGGACCAATGTCCTGAGTCAGAAAAGGTGACTTTCTGTGTTCCTAGGCAATCCTTCTCACTATCTGCAGTGGTATCAGAAAAAAACCAGTGACCTAAGTATGTTCCTGCTTGAAAGTAGTGACTGATTTAGATGGCACTAATGCACCTTAGAATGGTGTATGCAAGGTTAAATGCACTGTGGGTTAAATGCACAACATATCACGCTTAAAACACAAAAGCCTAAGAAATTCAAAACTCCAGAAATATTTTTTAAATCAAATCATTTAAACATCAGAGAAGCATTTATGATTCAAAGGCATCCTGAAATAAAATGGTTTTAACCAGGCATCTGAAACGCAGCAGGAACAGTGCCTGCCTGATTTCTCGTGGGAGAGAGTTCTACTGAGGTTAGGGCTGCCATACGCCCAGAATTTCCCGGACATAGCTAGAATACAGCAGTCAGTAACAGTGCCTGAGCAGAAATAGCTTCTGGGATTCTGGGAAAATCTGGGCCTATGGCAAATTTCCTTATATTTTTTCAAAAACTTCATTTTGTGTCCGGATTTTCACTTTTTGAAATATAGCAACCCTAACAGGTGGACTGACAATACTGAAGACATGACTTGTTGTTTACATGAGTTGTGCTTCTGTTCTAGGGGGAACCACTAATAGTGTTCTCCCCACAAAATGTTCTCAAAATGTCCAGCCTGAAACGTACATAGCAAGGTTGTCCTTAATATATCCAGGGCCTAACCTGTTCATACTAGTACAAGAACTTTGAATCTAGCCCAGTGGCAGATTGGAAGCAACTTCAGGTCTGTTAATGCTAGTGTCATTAGTTGGCGGTTGAAGCAAAACACAAAAAGTCCTGCTTGAAAAACGAGTCAGTTCGCCACTGAGTAAACTGAATTTGGAGGTATTCAGTTGTAGGAATCATATGGAGAAAAAAATACACACTTTTTGTCTTTATCTTGGAGGTGGTTGGTAAATTTCCACTTACTCTGGCTTTCAGAGTTGTTTCCTAGGCATTAATTTATCAAAATTATCAATTTTTAGTGAAACTTAAGTTGGAACTGATGAAAAAACTGGTGGGGCACACAGAATATTAAAGGCAGAAAATGTCTGGAGGCAGTGTTCTTCTTTTACCAAATGATTACAAAGTTTGTTGAATGTTTAAAAACAATATAATATGTGGCATTGTGCTAAAAGCCATAATAATGCCAAATAACAAATACCTTACTTGAATGGAAATCCCAAGATGTAATATAGTGCTTAGGCATCACTGCTCTGTTTTTAGAAGTGACGGTTTACCATACATAACACTTTTTTGTTCTTCCTTTCCATAGCTTCTCCCCTCCTGCTTTTTGCCAACCGGAGAGATGTCAGACTGGTGGATGCTGGAGGAGTGAAGATGGAATCAACTGTTGTTGTCAGTGGCTTAGAAGATGCTGCAGCAGTGGACTTCCTGTACTCACAGGGTGTTATTTACTGGACCGATGTGAGCGAAGAAGCCATCAAGCAGACTTATTTTAATCAAACTGGGAACCTGGTGCAGAACGTCATCGTGTCAGGTCTGGTTTCCCCAGATGGCTTGGCATGTGACTGGATTGGGAAAAAATTGTACTGGACAGACTCTGAAACGAATAGGATAGAAGTTGCTAATCTCAATGGAACATCTAGGAAAGTTCTCTTTTGGCAAGACCTTGACCAGCCAAGAGCAATAGCCCTGGATCCAGCTCATGGGTAAACATCCCTTTAAACTTTTTGCATTGGTTTGCAGGATTATGATTGTTTTGATAGGAATTTTTTTGTCTCTACAAAAAATATAATCTCGTTTCAGTTTCTATTTTCTCAAGGTATTTTTCTCTGAACATTCGTTTAGATTTAAATACATCTTGTGAAGGAATGGCAGGCCGTCGAAGAGTGCCATGACTAAAGTGCCAAAGAAAACGTTAAAACAGTCTCATTTTTCCAAGTTAGGCTTCTCCTAAAAGCCGAATGTTATGAGTTTTTTAATCTCCAGTTAACATGACCAGTTAAAGGTGTTTAATGACGTTTTGTTTATAAAAGTGCAATAGGTTCAGTTATGCAAATTTTAATGAGTTCTCAAATTCATCGAATGGCTTGAGGTGTCTAATGCTCTGTAAGCTCTAGCAAGTAAAAGAGGCTGTTTATTTTTATTACCCCAAAGATCTGAATGTGCCTAAGCACCCTCTGCATAGGGAAAGAATCAGCCAGGTATCTGCAAGCTAGAAATTTCTTTAAACGGAGGTTTTGCTTACCTGGCACAATTTTTTCCCAGTTTTTTGACAAATGTGTGCTGGGGTAAATGGTTAACTGTTACAGATCACTCTGCTAGCACCTTAAATGCATTGTTTTGTTACATGTGATACTGTTGGTAAAAGGGGCAATCTCAGCTTTGACAAGGTTGTAATATAAATGAACAGAAGGCTGGAACAAGTGTGAGCAGGAAGCCAAACAATTAAGTAGTTGAGTTTGGTTTCATTTCAGATCCAGGTCCATCAGGGTATTCTAACATTTTGGTTCAGGCACAGAGCTTAAAAATAGTTCAAGAACACTGTTAGATACTAAGATATATAAGCTAGGCGCCAAATAGCTAAGCGGAATGCCTAGTTGCCATGTTTGGGCCAGACAGCTAAAAAATCCTATTTTTCAATATGACTTTTTGGCTGATGAAATTCATTCAGATTGTGCAGATAAAATATCATGGATAGAATTCTACAGGATGTGTTGATAATGTGTGAAAACAGTCAAGATCCAAGGATCCCTAGGCATTCACCTCCAGATGGCGGAGATGTCAGGCGCCATCCTGGTGCCCAGGCATCTTCACTTGGTTGCATGTGGTCAGTAGCTAGGTGCAAAATGTGCCTGGCGCAT